>NC_139561.1:86973016-88173016 GCF_965112155.1 Podarcis liolepis | reverse complement strand
TGTCTTGCCAAACTGTTGACTTTGGAAGCCATGCAACGGCAGCAGAGAAGCCTGGCTTTTGGATTTGGGTGCCAAACTCTCAAATCGGTGGCCATCTCTTGAATCAAGGAACCAGGCTTTTGCATCCCATCTTTCCTAACCAGTAGCAAATGTTTGCCAGCTTGGTCCTACCCCAAGCTCAAGCTTAGGTGCACAAAGCCATCTCTTTCTACATTTTATAGCCAGGCTTGGGGAAATGGAAGTCAAACTGTGAATGCAGAGTGGCTGCGTTTGGGTCGCTGTCTGGTGCATTTCCTTAGAAAGGCAGTTTTTCTCCCCACCTGCCATCACCTTTGCGGTAAAACTCCTTAAAAAAAAATTCTAGCTAGACTCTGCTTACTTGAAATGGGACTACAGGTACCTCTGCTAATTTGCACTGTAGGGTTGGCTCCCTGCCTCACTGGGGTCTGGATAAGCCCCCATTCTTTTGGCAACATACCTTTGAGGTGGATGGAAAGATGGAGCAGGAGGGGAAAGCCTTGTCAGGAAGTACGAGTATAGGGTGAGATGTGGGGTGGATGGGGGAGGGGAGGTTGCGTGCGGTGCGGTCTCCCTTTTAATCTCTGCACTAACCCCAGGCTCCCCTGCTCTGTGCCTCTCCCCACCCCCACCCCTTCCACTCCTGATCTCTCAGCAACAGCTTTGAGCATCCCTCCTCCTGAAAAGGACCATTTTTGTATTTCACCATCTGGCCTTCCTTTATACCACACAGACAGATGCACACATTTTCCTGACCTGTGTCGTGAATGCCTCTCCCTTCCACTGAACTGGAATCCACCTAGGATTTTGAAAAGAGAGAGAGAGGGTTGTCCAGATCTATTTGCAGCAGCCGGTCCCATTTAGGAATGGGGGAGCAATTCAATTTAAGTTTGCATTTAGAAGGCGGTTCAATCAAATCCGCACTTCCTGGAACGATGTGCAAACAGGTGCAAGCCATTCTGAAGGCAGGGCTGCATACAGCCACCCTTGTTACAATCAAAAGCAGAAATAACCGTGAATGCACAATAGAAAGGGCTCTGGTACGACCCAGAGCCTGGAGCTGCGGAGGTTGTGAAATCTAGTGGTTGAAGCCCAGGCTCAGTGTCCTTCCCCACTGCAGATTCCGCCCCCACCACACTGGGAGAATGAAGATATGCGCAGGTGTCCCTTTTCCTCCCTGCCCTTGCCCCTCTCCCCCACCCCACACGCCCACCTTTCCCCAGAGAAGGGAGGGCAAGCCTGTTCTGACCCCCAAGCAACAAAGGAACGTGCTGGATGGTAAACCTGGCAAAATACAAAAATGTTCTTAAAAATGTTTCTGAATAACATTTTTATTCTGATGTGTGACAGATGACCCAACCCCCAGGACTTCGAAATGGCGTAAGAACCTTTTATGTAGTAGTATGTGGCCATCTCATGCCCTGCTCACTCTGCCTGCTCCTTCCTTCCTTCCTTCCTTCCCTCCCACCCATCCTTCTTGGTTCCTTCCTTTCCTTCTTTCTGTCCTCTTTCACTTCTTTTTCTCTTTTCCCCTCCTTTCCCATCCACTTCTCCTCCTTTTCCCTAGGCTCCTTTTCTCTACTCCTCCTTTCGACAGGCCAGACCAATTTAAGTAACACACACACACACACACACACACACTGGAAAAACACCCAAAAGGGTCCTGAGGCCTTTAGATTAAGTCCTCATCTGCTCCCTCCAGCTGCTGTCTAGGTCAAGCCAGACTTTCCTTTCTTTGAACACATGACAAAGGAGGTGTGAACAATGGTCTGGATAAGACTCTGCAACCATTGTGCTAAATGATATTAAGATTCTGCAGCCAGGCAACATATACCCTGCTGTAGATATTTCAGCCTGTGAAAATTACCATATTTTTCCGTGTATAAGACTAGGGCTTTTTCCTAAAAAACAATGTCCAAAATTTGGGTGGGGGGTTCCTTATACACTGATAGATCTCTCCCCCCCCCCCATTTTCTTAAATCAGAGTCTTATAAAAGGGGGTGTCTTATAGACAGAAAAATATGGTAATTCCATCCAACATACAGTGGTACCTCGGGTTACATACACTCCAGGTTACATACACTTCAGGTTACAGACTCCACTAACCCAGAAATAGTGCTTCAGGTTAAGAACTTTGCTTCAGGATGAGAACAGAAATTGTACGGCAGCAGCGGGAGGCCTCATTAGCTAAAGTGGTGCTTCAGGTTAAGAACAGTTTCAGGTTAAGTACGGACCTCCGGAACGAATTAAGTACTTAACCCGAGGTACCACTGTATTTGAATACTTTTATCTCATACATTTATGCAAATGTCTGTAATTTGTTTTTCACTTGTTTTATTTACAATTCTGCATAATTATATGATTATTATTATTAATTAAATTTATATACCTCCCCTATACCCGCAGGTCTCAGGGAGGTTCACAGGATAAAATCAGAATATAAAACCACAAAATACATGATCTGAACAAAAACAACCCAATAACCCCCTTCCAAAAACACATTTTTAAAGGGCATGTGGTTTTGCTGGTGACGGAGAGGGGAGGCTACGCAGTGAAATGGAACTCTGCTGCCTCATCTCCACCTATGTACATGCACACAGACACTCCCGTGGTTTCAGAGAAGACACTTTAGCAAGGTGTCACGGTGGGTGCGCTACAAGGCAGCTGCTGTCGTTGCCAGAACCCTGACACCTTCATTGTTTGAGAACCCTGGCACCTTCCCATTGCATTAACCTGCGAGGCCCAACGCACACACCCAGAGCAGCAGGGAAAGTGCCTGGCAGAAGCCTTTTTTGAAAATAAAATAATACCTCGGCCTAGGACCCACGTACCTACAGGACTGCCTCTCCTGGTATGCCCCGCGGAGGACCTTAAGGTCCACAAATGACAACACTTTGGAGGTCCCAGGTCGCAAGGTGGTTAGGTTGGTCTCAACTAGGGCCAGGGCCTTTTCAGTACTGGCCCCGACTTGGTGGAATGCTCTGTCCCAAGAGACTAGGGTCCTGCGGGACTTGACATCTTTCTGCAGGGCCTGCAAGACAAATCTGTTCCGCCTGTCCTTTGGCTTGGACTCAGTCTGACCCTTATGTTTCCCTCCCCTTATGGTCTTGATTTATCGGCTATTTTTAAAATGAGGCTGCATTTTAACCTGTATTTTAAATTGGTTCCCCACCCCCATTATGTTTTTTACTGTGATTTTATTGGTGTTAGCCGCCCTGAGCCTGGCTCTGGCTAGGGAGGGCAGGGTATAAATAATAATAATAATAATAATAATATTATTATTATTATTATTATTATTCAGAATCTCCCCAGTTCACCCTATAGCTGCCCACTTCTCTGTCTTACTGGGAAACCTCACTTCCCCCATTCTGTACACACACACACTTTAAGAAAAATCTCAGCCCTTGCTGGTAGATCCATGCAGGAGAGCCAAAAACATGTCTGTTGCTCTTTCCCATCATGCCTCAGTGCAGGGGAATATGGTGGTCTGGCCTGGTCTGCTTTCCCCTCTCGGTCTGCAGCAGCTGGCCCTTGCTTATCACCCCAGCCCTCCTTTCTCCCCTTCTGTCTTTTCTGCTTCTCCATGCTTCTCCAGACCCCTCCTCCAGCCACCACCATTAAATGGGGTCGTCAGGAGCTCCATGGTTGGCCACCGCTTTGGCTTGCTGGCTCACGCCCCATCCTAGCTCATGTTGTCATGCCGCGGGCATTGAGGGCGAAGGGGAGGGTTTGCGTTGGCGTTGACTGAAGCTGGCAGCCGGCCCTCTTCTCTCGGCTTGACGCCGGCTGGGAGTTGCGGGCAAAGAGGCGAAGCGCCTCTGGAGCGCGTGGCCTCTGAACCGAAACCAGTGTACTCACCTCCCCGATTCTAGACTCCCAGCCCTAAGCTGGTTTCACAGTCCGTCCCTCTCCTAGGGAACTGCAGTTGTGCCAGAGAGGCTGCAGATAGCAAATATAATCAAGAGAGGCCTTGTCACCAGGGGAAGGTCTTCTTTGTTTACGGTGTAGATATGCCCGTGATGCCAGTCGCTGGAGGGAGTGGCATGGAAGACCTTCAAGAGGGGTGTTTTCCTCCCAGTGTCCTCTTCCCAAGCAGGCGAGGCTAGGAAATGGGGGTGCAGAGGCTGGGTGGGCGGCACTGGGGGATATTTCCGCCCCTCACCAAAACTATCTCTTTGTTGCGCTGCCCATGAGGATCAATTTCGGAGCGAATCCTACCCTGAGGTAAGAAGGGCGTCCCTGCCTCTCCAGAGGCCCAGCTCTTGGGTGGTCCTTCAGTCAGAGGAGGAGGAGGAGAGGCTGGGGCCTCCTCAGCATGCTCACATTAGAGTAAGGTGTTCCCCTCACATGTCACAGTGTGCCCTGTGGCCGGCTGTGTACCTAAGCTGACTTCATATATCTGAGTCTCTCCTCTAAGGCTCCGGTTCCAGGTGCCCTGGGACCTCAGGGGGTCATCTTGGGGTGGCACCATCTCAGGGGCCTGAAGAATGGGCCACAGTGCTCATGGCCCAAGTTGAGACCCGCTCCTTGGTCTCTATGGGCTGCCACCACCTCTCCCTCCTTCCTGTCCCACACCTAGTTGTGACCGGGTTTCCATTGCCCTGTTAGAAGCCAACAGGTGTGACAGGGCCAGGGAAGGCCGGGCCTTAAGAATACAAGTGGAACGTGGGGCGTGGGGGTGAAGGGGATCTGCGTCCGGAGGCCTCCAAGACACTGGAAGAGATGTCTCTGGTTCCGCAGCACTTAATATCTCCCATGTCTCCCACCCACCCAGGATTCAAGCCAAATTGGGCTTCTGAAGGAGCTGCTGGATCTGCAGAAAGACATGGTGGTGATGTTGCTGTCCCTTCTGGAAGGTAAGACTCCTTAGCCAGGGCGGGGACAGCCAGTCAGGGCTCCATGGCAGCTTCCCTGAGCAGACAGGGGTGTTTTCTGGCTCTACCTGGAGATGCTAGGAGTTTAATGTGGGATCCTGTGTGTGTGTGTGCCAAACTGCTACAACCCACTGAGATAAGTTGCACATATCTCAATCACCCTGAATCCACCTGACAGTGCTTACATGAGTGCAACACCCACCCACTCATCACTTGTGTATCCACCCCCAACACACTTCTCATTCCCACGTCTAACCTTACTTTTTATGTGCCTACCCAGGGAACGTGGTGAACGGCACCATCGCTCGGCAGATGGTGGACATGTTGGTGGAATCTTCCAGTAACGTGGAGATGATTCTCAAGTTCTTCGACATGTTCTTGAAGCTGAAGGACATTGTAGCATCGGACGCCTTCCGAGACTACATCACAGACCCGCGGGGTCTCATCTCCAAGAAGGATTTCCAGAAAGCCATGGATAGCCAAAAGCAGTACACGCCGTCCGAGATCCAGTTCCTGCTCTCTTGCTCGGAGGCCGATGAGAACGAGATGATCGACTATGAGGAGTTTGCCGATCGATTCCAAGAGCCCGCCAAGGATATCGGCTTCAACATCGCTGTGCTGCTGACCAATCTCTCAGAGCACATGCCGCACGACAACCGCCTGAAGACCTTCCTGGAGTTGGCGGAATGCATCCTCAACTACTTCAGCCCCTACTTGGGCCGCATCGAGATCATGGGCGCCAGCAAGCGCATTGAGCGCATCTACTTCGAGATCAGCGAGACCAACAAGGCCCAGTGGGAGATGCCCCAGGTCAAGGAGTCCAAGCGGCAGTTCATCTTTGACGTGGTCAACGAGGGGGGCGAGTCGGAGAAGATGGAGCTCTTCATCAACTTCTGCGAGGACACCATCTTTGAGATGCAGATCGCGGCACAGATTTCAGAGGAGGAGGGCCAGGAGGAGGAAGAGGAGGAAGAGGAAGGAGAAGGGGCAGAAGGTGGGGAAGCCGAGAAGGTGTCGGCACCATCGGAGTCATCCTCGGTCTTCGGGGAGTTTTTGGACAGCGTGTTAAACTTCTTCCGCATGTTCACCTACCGCAACATCCGCCGGAAGCTCCGCAAGATCAAGCAGATGACGGTCAAGGAGATGGCCGTGGCTGTGGCCACCTTCATCTACACCATTCTGATGAGCATCCTCCTCTTCTTCTACAACATTTCCAAGGGCATCTTCCTCCTCATCTGGAACACGCTCTTTGGGGGCGGCCTGGTGGAGGAAGCCAAGAAGATCACAATGACGGAGCTGTTGGCCAGCATGCCCGACCCAACGCAGGACGAGGTGCATGGAGACGTGGCCCCTTCCGAGGAAGTTGAACAGGAGGCTGAGGAAGGGGAGGAAGCAGAGATAGTGGAGCCCGGCAAGGAGGACGTGCCTGCTGAAGGGGGGGAGGGCTTCGACATGAAGAAAGAGCATTTCCGATCCACAGCTCCTGATGCGCCTGGCGGGCTTGGCGATATGGGGGACACGACCCCAGTGGAGCCCCCTACGCCCGAAGGATCGCCCATCCTCAAGAGGAAACTGGGAGTACGTATAGGGCTTCAGGCGGTGCCTGAATAGTGGTGGGAATTCCTAGGGTCTCTCTAGGAGGAGATGAGGCTTTATGATCTCTTCTGATAGTCTCCTTAAGCCGATAAACACCAATAATAATAATAATCCTGTGTAAATTTCCCGTTCTTCCATTCCTCAAATCGAGATGGTTTCCATATATCATCGCCTTCATAGATAGCATCGCTCTTTCCATCTCGCAAAACTGTCGCTCTTAAGTCCCTCTGAGGAGTTTCACCCACAATATATAAACGGGTCCATTACTTTCAATGGGTTTTCTCCAAGTAGGACTTAGCTGGAGATAGCCCTTGGTCCCTGCTGCTCACTGGCATGCAATAAACCCCCCTGCGTGCAGCTATGATGCCCACAAACTCGTTTTGCTCCCAGCCGCCTTGTGGCACCAATTCGCTCACCAACCCATCTTCTTGTGACTCTCTAGGTGGAAGGAGAGGAAGGGGAGGCAGAGCCGGAGAAGATTGAGGAGCCTCCCGTGGAACCAGAGAAAGCTGAGTGAGTGCCGTGCTTGGTGAAAGTGGATTGCACACTCTGGATTAAGCTGGGGCTTGCAGGGGAGAAAACCAGAGGGGTGGTGCTGGGAGCAGGATGTTCCTGAGAACCTTAGCCCTTTATGTTTACTTTTAAAAGCAGCCAGTTGCCATCCCTCAAGGTCTCAAAAATACGGAAGCCAGCGCGGTGAACTCCAGATGTTGCTGCACTCCAGCTCCCATCATCCTTTGCTGCTGGCCATGTGGATGGGGCTGATGGGAGTTGAAGCACAACAACATTGAGGGGGGCGACGCATTGGCTTCCCATGGTGTGTGGCCCATTTAAGCTGGAGAGGGGTTCAAATACAGGGTTCAAATACAGGGTGGCAAAGGTGGTGTGTCTTTCAAGTTTTCTCTCCACCTCCCCCCTTGTCCCTCCCAGTGCTGAAAATGGAGAGAAGGCAGCAAAGGAGGAGGAAGAAGAGAAGAAGAAGGAGGAGGAGAAGGAAGAGGAGGAGGAGAAGCCCAAAGAGAAGGAGGAGCCACCAGCCAAGCAGAAGAAGAAGGTGGCCCAGAGGGACAAGAAGCAGGCAGAGGAAGGAGGCTCGGAGTTTTGGAACGAGCTGGAGATCCAGAGGACAAAGTTCCTGGTAAGGGAGATGACCAGAGACATTTGGGCTCCACGTTTCTGAATTATGCGTCATGTAGAGAAGGGGGGGGGCGTTTTCCTCCCTGGGTCATAATGCTAAAACCCGGTGGGACCATCCATTGGAGCTGAACCATGGGAGACAGACAAAGGTAAAGGGACCCCTGACCATTAGGTCTAGTCGCGGACGACTGGGGTTGTGGCGCTCATCTTGCTTTATTGGCCAAGGGAGCCGGCGTACAGCTTCCGGGTCATGTGGCCAGCATGACTAAGCCGCTTCTGGCGAACCAGAGCAGCGCACGGAAACGCCGTTTACCTTCCCTCCGGAGCGGTACCTATTTATCTACTTGCACTGGTGTGCTTTCGAACTGCTAGGTTGGCAGGAGCAGGGACTGAGCAACGGGAGCTCACCCCGTCGCGGGGATTCGAACCGCTGACCTTCTGATCGGCAAGTCCTAGGCTCTGTGGTTTAACCCAAAACGCCACAAAGGAGGCGGTTTTTCACCCACTGTAGAGTTGAACTATGGACTCTCCTCCCACAACCATATGGCAATGGCCATCAATGTTTTCAAAGGGCGGTTGGACCAATTAATGGAGACTGTCCGTGGTTGCTAGGCACAGGGATGTTCTTCTGCTTCCGCAGTCCGTCTGCTTCTGAATACCAGCTGCTTGGGGAGGTCTTTGTGGCCCTTTGGCCTGGTCCAGCAGGGCTTTCCCGATGTTCCTAAGGACATGCACGCCCACATTGTTCTTCTCCTCTTATCCACCCTCTCTGCAGAATTACCTGTCCAGGAATTTCTACAATCTCCGCTTCCTCGCCCTCTTCCTGGCCTTTGCTATCAACTTCATTTTGCTCTTCTATAAGGTAAGTAGGTCTGGAGATCTGCCAAGGGACAGATGGGGCACCCTGGATTCAAGAGGAGAATTAGTCTGACAAGTTAATGCAGGCCAGAGGACGGATCCAGGCTGCAGTTTGGGAAGTGCACAAGTGGGAGAAAGCAGGTTGTGCGCAATGACATATTTTCCCCGCACTGTAGGTTTTTCATGCCATATTTTAAATAGTTGCAACCTTCCCCAAGGGTGTACGGTGCATAATAAATTTTAATAGCCACCACAACAGTAACAAATCATCCTGGGATCCAAAACAACTGGGCACAGCTTTTGGGAGGGCAAATGGTTGGAAACCAAGAACTCTTGCCAGGGTAGGGACCCTCAGACCTGCAGGGCAAATGTGCCCCCCATAGACCTCTCTCTCTCTGGTTTTGGCACATTCCCCATCCCACACCCCTCTCTGGCCCTGCTTTGCACCCCAAGTGCTCCCCCCCCCGGCTGGATCGTGTCCTTGGACTCAGCTCGTGCCTCTTGCTTGCCTGGGTGCCTGTGTTGGTCCTGTGGGTTACCCAAGAGGCGAGGTCCAAGTCCGGTCCGTGGTCAAAGGTGCAACGAGGAGGCAGTCCATAGTAGCTGAAGCTGGGTGCAGGGCAGGGAGTCGGGTGAAGTCAGGAACAGGCTTGCAAGCAGGGAGCCAGGGCGGGTCAGGAGCTCAGGCAGGAAAGCAGAACAGGGTTCAGGCAGGAACTAGCAACCAACAATGTTGCTCCTGCAACTTGGGTCTGGGGCTGGCTGGCTTTTATCTGCCCCGAGGCATAGCCCCCCCCCCCCGATCCTCTGGTGACTTGCCTCTCCTGGCCTGGAGGCGAGCACTCCTCCGGCGTGAACTTAGTTCCCTCCGCCTCTCTGCCCTGAGCCTCTGCAGCTCAGGAGAGGCTGGAGGGTTACCGGACCCAGAGGCAACCTCAGCTTCCTCTGATGGGGCTGAGAGTGGAGCACCAGCAGGCAATGGGTCCTCCATCACCTCCATCAGACTTAGCTGATGCCTGCACCTGAGGATCCCACACAGGTGAGGACCCTTCAGGCTCAAGCCCCAGCCCCGGCTCAGCTGGTTCTGGAGGCGGGGAATCCTGTGCAGGCTGGGATCCCTCAGGTTCAGCACCCGAGTCCGAATCCCAGACTATCACAGTGCCAGAGAGGGGCACTTGACAATGTGAGCAGAAACTAGCCTGTCACATGAAGGCAAAGCTCGCATCCTTTGCTCCACCAACTTTTGCCTCTGACCCAGAAGGGAACATGACCTTCAGGCTGAAGAAAGGTCCCCCAGCCCTGACCTGGTGGCTAAGCTGTAAGCCTGAGACCTTCCCGGCTCTAGGGTCGCAACTTTCCATCCCAACCTCCTCCTCTCTTGCCATTCCCAGGTTTCCAACACCCCTCCCGGCGAGGAGGAGTTTGAGGGCTCCGGCTTCGATGGGGATCTGGAGTCTGGCTCTGGAGGCAGCTCTGGCTTTGGTGGCGGGGACGACGACGGCGGGGATGGGAACGGCAACGGGGATGAGGACGACGAAGACAGCGTGGTCTACTTCTTCCTGGAGGAGAGCACAGGCTACATGCAGCCAGCCTTGCAGTTCCTGTCCATCTTCCACACGCTGGTGGCCTTCCTCTGCATCATCGGCTACAACTGCCTGAAGGTGCCGCTGGTCATCTTCAAGCGCGAGAAGGAGCTGGCGCGGAAGCTGGAGTTTGACGGCCTCTACATCACGGAGCAGCCGGAGGACGACGACATCAAGGGGCAGTGGGACCGCCTGGTGCTCAATGCTCCGTGAGTCCATCTGTGGGGAGAGGAGGGGCTAAGCAGCAGCTCCTCCCCCTCTGGGCAACAGCCCCGCCTCCTAAAGGTTCAGAAAGAGGGGAGAGGGCTTCCCAGAGTACAACTGGGCTAAACCCTCCTCGGGGCAATAGGGCAAAACCAACTGGCAAGGAGGTTCTGGACAGGCCAGCACCGCTTGGCACAGGGCACCTGTCATTCAGCTCGGACACTGAGGTCCAGCTCCGCGGGCCTCCTGGCAGTTCCCTCCCTGCAAGAAGTAAGGTTACAGGGAACCAGGCAGAGGGCCTTCTTGGCAGTGGCACCCTGCCTGTGGAACGCCCTTCCGTCAAACGTCAAGGAAATACAGTGGTACCTCGGGTTAAGTACTTAATTTGTTCCGGAGGTCCGTTCTTAACCTGAAACTGTTCTTAACCCGAAGCACCACTTTAGCTAATGGGGCCTCCTGCTGCCGCCGCACCACCGCTGCACAATTTCTGTTCTCATCCTGAAGCAAAGTTCTTAATCTGAGGTACTATTTCTGGGTTAGCGGAGTCTGTAACCTGAAGCGTATGTAACCTGAAGCGTATGTAACCTGAGGCACCACTGTAAACAACTATCTGACATTTAGAAGACATCTGAAGGCAGCCCTGTTTAGGGACGTTTTTAATGTTTGATGTTTTATTGTGCTTTTAATATTCTGTTGAGAGATGCCCAGACTGGCTGAGGAAACCCAGCCAGATGGGCAGGGTATAAATAATATTTATTTATTTATTTACTTATTTATTTATTTATTTATTTATTTGCCATCACAAGATGCGGCGGTGGCCAAACAAGTTTGCAGAGGAGCAAAGGGGCCAGGCAAAAACTCATGGTGGGATATTGCCTGTTGATGGCTCTTATGCCACGGATAGCTAAAAGAAAGCCTCCTTGTTCGGAGAGGGCGCTGTGGATAAGTGCAGGGGAAGGCCAGCCCTTGCACCCAGGCTTGAGAGCTTCCTACTTGAGCTGGCCACTCACAGAAACAGAAAGCTGGGCTGAGTGGGCCAACGCAACAGGTTGGAAGGCTGAGAGTCTTTATTAAACAGACATGATTCTGACAAGTGAGGAGGAAGGTCCAGAGTTGCCAGTTAAAGAGTGGGGAGGGGGAGAAGATTGGCTGAGTGAAGAGGGTCAGGTGGAAGGACTTTTGGGGAGAAGTGGGTTTTGCAGAGGGAGGGAGGGAGGGAAATGGCCCTGGCAGGTCAGGGAGGCTTCATCGGAGCAGGAGGAACGAATGGTATTCTTAATGGGTTTTGTCCCCCTCTTCTCTCCCCTTGCCAGGTCATTCCCAAGCAACTACTGGGACAAATTCATCAAGAGAAAGGTGAGATCTTCCACCATTGTCTAGGCTACAGAAACAAAGGCCTTGGGCTCTCCTGATCTAAGGCAGAGGTGGTTAACAAGATGGAGAGCCCATCTTTTCTTAACCACATCCCCCCCTCCCTCCCTCCAGGTGCTAAACAAATACGGTGACATCTACGGGCGGGAGAGAATTGCAGAACTACTGGGAATAGATCTGGCCAGTCTGGAAATCACAGCGCAGAACGAGAAAAAAACTGAGCCAGACACGTCTCTCATAACATGGTGAGGAGGATGGGCAGAGCTGGCAGTGGGGCAAAGGCGAAGCTGCTTGGGCCTATGCTTCCTAAGCGTGGGACAAGGGGGAAGTGTGGACAGGCCCTTTGGGATGCACGTAGCAAAACGGAATGTATGAATTTACATGCACAGTTGCACAGAGCTTCCTCCTTATCCCCCCTTTCTCTTCTGCTAGGATTACCTCTATTGACATCAAGTACAAGGTCTGGAAATTCGGAGTGATCTTCACTGACAACGTGAGTGAGAAAATGCAGTTAGAGGGTTGGGGGGCGGGAGGTTCAACTGTTCAGTATTTATGCCAATTGGTGCCACAGCCTGGCAAACACTGGCTAAAGGGGAGGGATGCCATTCGGACCAGCACAATCCCCACTGTAAGCAGGGGGAGATGCGAGGGCTTCGCCTGCAAGGGGAATTCCCTATCTCTACATCTAAGACAGTTCAACATAATTCAGTGCCCAGAGAATCCTAAGGGTAAAGGTAAAGGTAAAGGGACCCCTGACCATTAGGTCCAGTCGTGCCTGACTCTGGGGTTGCGGCGCTCATCTTGCTTTATTGGCCGAGGGAACCGGCGTACAGCTTCCGGGTCGTGGCCAGCATGACTGAGCCGCTTCTGGCGAACCAGAGCAGTGCATGGAAACGTTGTTTACCTTCCCACCGGAGTGGTACCTATTTATCTACTTGCACTGGTGTACTTTTGAACTGCTAGGTGGGCAGGAGCTGGGACTGAACAACGGGAGCTCACCCCGTTGCAGGGATTCGAACCACCGACCTTCCGATCGGCAAGTCCTAGGCTCTGTGGTTTTACCCACAGCGCCACCCTCGTCCCATAGAGAATCATAGTTCTCCCCTAAAAAGACAGAAGCAGAGATTCTAGACCTCATACTTGCAATGAAAAGGCTGCATACACCTCTCTATCCCGCCTGGGGCGGCGCGTGTGCCCTGTGCCCAGGGGCGTGGCCAGCCACCCGCAGGGGCGGGGCAAGCCGGGGCAGGATGCTTGGCAGGGAATCTGAGGAGTCTGCGTGCCTCTTCCCACTCAGCCGCCCTACAGCTGGGGGGGAGGCGGCGGGCAGACCTTTTGAGGCAGCACGGAGCCTGCGGACGCCCGAGCCACTGTGTCACTCCCAGGAGAGACACGTGGTTCTGGTGCACTGCAGGCCCCGCGGTGAGTGCTGCCTGCCATTTTGTCACTCCCCTCAGTGGTGACACCCGGGGCGACGCACCCCCTTCCTCCGCCCCTGCGTCTACTGTCCGTTTCCTTCTGCAGAAACAAAAAGTGCCCAGATATCTAAATTGCTTGAAAACCAGAATAACTGAATCAGAATAAAACTAATCTAGTTGACTCAGATACTGATGTTGTGGAGTTCTGAACGTGTATTTGGCTGGGCAGGATCGACCGTTTGTTTGTTTGTTTATGATCCTTCATCCGAAGATCACAGGGCAGTTTACAATATAAAAACACAAAAATCCGTACCATTGTAATGAACCAAAACAATACCCCCCACCCTACCAAGTAAAGTCCTGGTCAGCGGTAGGTTTTCAGGTCGGAGATTAGCAAGTGAGGAGAACACAGGCCAACTCCCACCCCACCCTGAGTGGGGCATCCTTCCAAGCCCTATTCTTAGTGGATGGTACTCACCTGTGATCATCTTTTGCCTCGTGAACTGGCAGTAGAGTAGAAGTGGCTGGTGGGGTGGCCCGTGGGCTGGGAGCCATCTGATGCTGCAGCCCTGCATCTGCTAAGCTGAGAGGACGGCATCAAAACCTTCCACCCCTTTCTCCCAGCCTGGGTGTCCCACTATGCCCTCGCTCTCCATCCTGCCTCTGTCTCAACCCATCCGTGTCTCTCCCCGCTGCAGTCCTTCCTGTACCTCTTCTGGTACATGGTGATGTCCGTTCTCGGCCACTACAACAACTTCTTCTTCGCCTCCCACCTCCTGGACATCGCCATGGGCGTCAAGACCCTAAGGACCATCCTCTCGTCTGTCACCCACAACGGCAAACAGGTAGCGGGGCTGTGGGGCGCTCACATCAAATGGGGGAGCCACCCTGGCTCATGGTACGCACCCCTCCCACCCCTTCGCCTTCCTCACTGTTTTTTATTTATATATACTGTGCAATGCCAAAATTTGGGTTTCACATCTGGAAAAGCCGATTGCACAACCATTAAGACTGAAAGTCATTCCCCACAGCTGCCTAAGTCTCCTCCTCACCAAGTTCCTTCCCTAGCAATCTGAGACTGCACCTGTGTACCTGCCTTTGCTCCTCCCACTTCACGCGTCTCCTGGTTTTGGGAGACCGGGGGGAAGGGAGCTGGTTGCAGGAGGAGGAGAGGACCTCCTGGCTTCTTCACCAGCCTGACCCATCTCTGCTTCTTGCCCCTCCCTCCTCTCCAGCCTCTGCTTCTGCCTCTACTTCTGGACTGCTCTCTGCCACCGCCTCTTCCCGCTCACTAAGCCCTGTTACCTCTTCATCTTCCGCCTCCCAGTCTGCTCCCTCTGACCACTCATCCTTGCCCCACCACCACTCCCCGGGCTCTGAGCCTTCTTCCCTTGGGAGTCCCCCATCCGGTTCCTCCCACCACTCCTCTGTGTCCAACCAGTATGACATCTGGGACATCATTTGCTGCATGATAATGGACCTCCTCTCACATGTGTGGCCTCTTTCTCCCCCAGCTTCTAATGACGGTGGGGCTCTTGGCCGTGGTCGTCTACCTCTACACCGTGGTCGCCTTCAACTTTTTCCGCAAGTTCTACAACAAGAGCGAGGATGAAGATGAGCCTGACATGAAATGTGACGACATGATGACGGTAAGACAAGGACAGAGGCTTCCCATGCTTTTTTGGCTTTGTCCCCCCCCCCAAAAAAGGGCTTAAATCTGTTGGAAAGCGGCTTTGCTTCCTACAGCGACCGCCCACGTTCCCTGGGCTCTGCCATCACTTCTGGTCCAGCAGGTGCAACAGGCTGCTGATACAATAGGAGAACCATTTTGACTCCCAACAGATGCCGCCGACTTTTTCCTAAAGCCGGCGAAATTTGGGAGGGCAAGAATGTTCAGGGAAGCTCAAGTGGAGAGTGCAAAGAGCGTCTCAGTGTCCACACATCTCTTGTTGCAAGAGCAGGGTGAACGTCAGACTGCCACTGTCCCCAAGTGGGGCGGGGCCAGTACTTAATGTTTAAGAAACAGATCCTGGGCGTTCAAGTCTTTCTGGAAATGCCAGATTGGGAGGGGGGCGGATTCATATGAGACAACTCCCCCATTACTACCCAGCAGAGAGGAAAATGTAAGATAGTTTTCCATGTTGCCAAGGTGACACGGTCAGAAATGCTGCCTCTTAGGGAACATTCTTTCATATGTGGTGGACTTGTGAAAGGGTAAAAGAGTATTGGGAAATGATCCATAATGAATTGGGGGGGGGTGTTTAAAAGTACTTTCTAAAAAAAACCAGGGTCTTTTCTGTTGGGCATAATTCAAACTGAAACCCCCAGGTGTCAACAAAAGGTTATTTATGTATGCCACTACTGCGGCCCATGTTCTGTTAGCCCCCAAATGGAAAACGAGTGAGGTCCTAACCAAAGAAGTGTGGCAGCTTAAGTTGACAGAATATGCACAGCTTGCAGACTTAACATAGAGAACAAGAAGAACATAGGTTTAGAGAAGACTGGAAAACGTTTATGAAGTATATGGGAAATAACAGTGTACGACTGAAAACGCTTTATTAAGATAAATTCAACTGTGTAAATAAGTTATGATGGATGTTATAATGGAGTGCTGAATGGTATAGTTTCTGTAAAATATGCAGGGATTTATGATATGTAAAATGAACCATGGAAAGAGAAGAAGAGTGTTTTAAGGATGTTTAAATGAGTGCTTTAAATTGTAAAACAGAAAATTTAATAAAAAATTATATGTGAAAGAAATGATGCTGAAGAAGCCTTGCGTATGCGACGCCCCCTGAGCTTCTCCCTCCCTCTTCCCTCCTCTCCTCCACAGTGTTACCTGTTTCACATGTACGTGGGGGTGCGTGCTGGCGGGGGCATCGGTGACGAGATCGAGGACCCGGCAGGTGACGAATACGAGCTTTACCGCGTCATCTTCGACATCACCTTCTTCTTCTTTGTCATCGTCATCCTGCTGGCCATCATCCAAGGTAGGTCCCGTGTGGGTCATGGTTATTATGTCCCATGGGGGTGTGGGGCGGAGTCTGCGCCAGGGCTCCTGAACTCTGTCTTCCTACCTTTGTGACTTCCTGTCCACCAGGTTTGATCATTGACGCCTTTGGGGAGCTGAGAGACCAGCAGGAGCAGGTGAAGGAGGACATGGAGGTAAGCTGGTCTCCTCCTTCCTCTCCTCCATTCCCAGCCATAGGAGGGTGGGGGGCGAGCCGGCAGCTTCAATCAGAAAGTTATCACAGAGAAGGTTGTCTGTCAGGGAGGCTCCCTGGCCCGTGACCAGGTATTTTGTGGGACTGGGGAATCCACGCAAAACAGCCATGACATAAATATACTTTACCTAAGTACCGTATTTTTCACACCATAGGATGCACTTTTTCTCTCCTAAAAAGCAAGGGAAAATGTGTGTGCGTCCTATGGAGCGAATGCAGGGGGGAGGCAGTCGGGAAAAGCCCCCAAGAGCCGCACACAAGCTCCGTGCGCTCTTGCGGGCTTTTCCCCAGGAGGGAGAAGGGACTGACTGGCCACATCAGTTGCTTCTCCCACCTCCCAGAAAAGCAAGGAGAAGCCGCGATCTCTTTAAAGGGGTTGTACGGCTTCTGCGGGCTTTTGCGAGAGGTGAGGGAATCCCCCCACCTCCCAGGAAAGCCAGAAGAAGCCGTGCAGCCCTTTTAAAGTGTGCGCGGCTTCTGCCGGTTTTGCGAAAGGTGAGGGAATCCCTCCACCTCCCAGAAAAGCCAGGAAAGCCCTGCGCAGCGTCTCCCGGCAAGGAGAGGCTGCACGGGGCTATGGATTCTTTAGCCCCACGCAGCCTCTCCTGGGGAAGCCAAAACAGAGAGCAGGATCCATCCCGCTCGCTGCGTTGGCTTGGGGAAAAATATTTTTTTCTTGATTTCCCCCCCTAAAAACTGGGTGCGCCCTATAGTCCAGTGCGCCCTATGGTGCGAAAAATGCGGTATATAAACTGCATATATCTCCAAAAGTAAAATGCCTTTTCTTTTTAGCAAAAGGTGAAAAGGAGGGGCATGAGGCATCCCCTGGGAGGGAACACAGACATGGTCAACTCTGGGGACTCCTGATAATCTTCACACTGCGGGAGGAAGGGATTTCATGCATGGAAACATAGAAGGACAGCTCAGCTGGTTAGAGCAGGGGTCAGCAAACTTTTTCAGCAGGGGGCCAGTCCACCATCCCTCAGACCTTGTGGGGGGCCAGACTATATTTTTTTTGGGGGGGGGGGATGAACCAATTCCTATGCCCCACAAATAACCCAGAGATGCATTTTAAATAAAAGAACAAATTCTACTCATGTAAAAAACACGCTGATCGTCCGCGGGCTGGATTTAGAAGGCGATTGGGCTAGATCCGGCCCCCGGGCCTTAGTTTGCCTACCCATGAGTTAGAGCAGGGATGTCCAACAGGTGGATCGCAATCTATTGGTAGATCCCCATGAGGTTTTGGTAGATTGCGGTCGATATCTGGCTCCCTTAGCGTGGCTAAAACTGACTCCTGCCCCGCCCTGTTGTATGATTTCTGCAAGGGAAGACAGAGCTTCCTCTGCGCTGCTGTTTTGATCCATAGCGATCTTTTTGTGAGTGACTGTACCCCTTTGTCCCTTGCCTTTGTTCCCCAAAAACGGAACTTCCTCCCCCCAAAAAGCTTTTTTTAACCCCCCAAAATTGAGCTGAACCCCAAAAAACTAGAGTAGATCACTGCCAGTTTTTAATTCTGAAAGTAGATCAGTCTCTTGAGAGTTGGCCACCCCGGGTTAGAGCATGGTGCTGATAGCACACGGTCACAGGTTTGATCCCCATAAGGGACAGTTGCACATTCCTGGATTGCGGGGTGCTGGGCTACAGGATCCTCAGGATCCCTTCCAACTCTCGGATTCTGTGATTCTGTGGCTTCAGTTGGGGTTGGGGTTGGCTTGACCCATTGTGGAGAGACAGGACCCTAGCTCCCTCTTTGCCTTCAGCTGTCTTCTCACACTGTTGCTTCCATCCTGGCAGACCAAATGTTTCATCTGTGGAATCGGCAGCGACTATTTTGACACGACGCCGCACGGCTTTGAGACCCACACGCTGGAGGAGCACAACTTGGCAAATTACATGTGAGCAGCTGGCTGGGGAAGCGGGGATGTTCAGGGGATTCCAACCAAACTGGAAGCGGGTGGGGGGGGGGGATTCTCTTCAATGTTCACTGATTCATCCCACGTCCAGAACAGACATCGAGCTAGTTGTTGCTGCCTTCAATCCACATTGTGCAATCGGTTGCATTTCCCATGCTCTGTTTGTGTTGAGTATCCTACGCATTGCAATTAATGGGGTGGAATAACTGTGGAGAAAATATAAATCCCTGTGGACCCAGGTATGGGTGAACAGCTAAAAGAAATAGCTGGGGGCCTGGATTCAAAATGCAAGGAGCCCCAGGAGCAGAGTATTCAACTCACAAATATAAGCAGCACAGAGAAGTGGTAGGAATAGAAGTTGTTAGACCTTTCTTATCCCATTTGCAACGCTCCCCTCTTTCTATCCCTTTCACATGCAACAGACCACATACTGCTAAGTAAGTTTTAAATGCTTTACTTACAGATTCATAGGTCTGATACATGCAGCGTTCCATGCAGCCGCAAGAAGAAACGCAGGCAGAATATTCTTGGATAGCAAGCTCACGTACATCCTTTTTAATGGAGTACATAATGCAGAGAGAGAGAGAGAGAGAGGAAGTAGAAAGGCTTCACTTCCTCCCTCTCTGGAAGTGAAGGGATGTGACCTAGCTGATTCTATCTAGCGATACAATTCTACGGTCCTTTACCCCTTTATGCACAAACTAGCAGTCACGCATAGTTATCTTCCACAATTACAACACAATTTATTATTTCAGTTTCACAAATTACCTAATTTAACCACAAGATAAATAACATAGTTTTTGGCAGAAGCAGTGGCGTAGCGTGGGGGGTGCAGGGGGGGCGGCTGCACTCGCAGCTCTCTGCCCCCTGCTAAAATCCACGGGTTAGGGGGCGCAAATTATTTGCCTTGCCCCGGGTGCTGGCAACCCACGCTACGCCACTGGGCAGAAGATAAACTGCAGTGGAAGTTTTGCTACAGCTGTGACAAGCACAGGGTGCAATGGAGAATGAAGCCTTCTTACCTCCCTAGTCAGAGACAGAGGCCCCTCCAAGCTCAGTAGCTGCAGTCCTGGTTCTCCTTGACAGGCATAATGTGATAAGCATGGGGGGCTGGGGGCTGTTTTAAAGGGCAAATTCACCCATGCAGGTGTGTCTCATGGAATGCCCCAACCACACACACACACACAGAGAGAAAAGAGTTGCGCTTGAGATGGTACAGAAGCCACCTGCCACAGGTATTTAATATGTGCAACACATCCCTTGACGTTGCACCCATCAAGTGATGGCTACACCTGCGTGAACTTGCACATCGTGCGTGGGAAGAACCAGGAACGTCTGTTTGGCAAGCAGAATGGGGACGGGTGTCACGCCACCCAGCAGCTGCCCTTGCAAGGGGTGAGGGAAGCTGCAACTGGGAGCACAGGAAGCGTACTGGCAAATTATCCTCCCCCCCCCCAGCATCCCCTTCTCTATGCTGGTCAAGAAAAGCCTTGCATGCAAACAGCAACCCTTATCAGCCATGAAGCAGCCTCTCCAAAAAGCTTTCCACTCCCCGGGTGCTGCAGCTGCAAGCGTGGCAAAGGGGCTGCCGATCTCTTAGCTGGGAGCCAAGATTTCCCCAACCTGCATTCCTGGCATGGAAGGACGGAGAGATTTGGGGGCTCTTTTCCTAGCACGGGACACGGGTGACGCTGTGGGTTAAACCACAGAGCCTAGGACTTGCCGGTCAGAAGGCCGGCGGTTCGAATCCCTGTGACTGGGTGAGCTCCCGTTGCTCAGTCCCAGCTTCTGCCAACCTAGCAGTTCAAAAGCACGTCAAAGTGCAAGTAGATAAATAGGTATTGTTGCGGCGGGAAGGTAAACGGCGTTTCCGTGCGCTGCTCTGGTTCGCCAGAAGCAGCTTAGTCATGCTGGCCACATGACCCAGAAGCTGTCCGCTGGCTCCTTTGGCCAGTAAAGCGAGATGAGTGCCACAACCCCAGAGTCGGTCACGACTGGACCCAATGGTCAGGGGTCCTTTTACCTTTACCTTTCCTAGCACAGGACCTGCCTCTTCCCCAAAGCAATGGACTAAAGGCAGCCTTTCTCCAACCGGGATCCTCAGATATTGTTGGACTGCAACTCCCATCATCCCTGGCCACTGGCCCTGGCAGCTAGGGATGGTGGGATTTGTAGTCCAACTACATCTGGGGACCCAAGGTTGAGAAAAGGCTGGATGAAGACCTCTGTAGCTCAGCCTCTGACCTCATTGCTTTCTGCCTCTGTTCCCTCTACAGGTTCTTCCTCATGTATCTCATCAACAAGGATGAAACGGAGCACACTGGCCAGGTGAGGGGGAAGCCCTAATCTTAACAGAAGTGGAGGTAGGGGAGAAGTGACAGGCACCTGTCACTTTAAGGAAGGGTCAGTGGGGGAACCCAGGCCCTCTCTGTCTGGCCCATAACTGTCAACCTTCCCTTTTTTTGTGGGAAATTCCCTTATTCCAGCGCCACTTCCCGCTGCTATTACAGATTGTTAGATATCCCGTAGACTGTCCCCAGGACAGGTGAGGCTGCTGATCCCTTATTTTCGAGGCTGCTGATCCCTTATTTTCAAATCTGAAAGTTGACAGCTATGGTCTGGCCCTCAGCACCCTATTTGGACCCTGAGTGTTTCTGCCTTGCTGGACTTTGTCCTTGAACTCTGACCATGCCTCTTACTTGCTCGGCGGAGAACAGGGAGGAGTGTGAGCGTGCGCAGAAAATTATTATTATTATTACTATTATTATTATTATTATTTATACCCCGCCCATCTGGCTGGGCTTCCCCAGCCACTCTGGGCAGCTTCCAAAAAAATATTAAAATACTGTAATACATCAAACATTAAAAGCTTCCCGAAACAGGGCTGCCTTCAGATGTCTTCTAAAAGTCTGGTAGTTGTTGTTCTCTTTGACATTTGGTGGGAGGGTGTTCCACAGGGAGGGTGCCACTACCGAGAAGGCCCTCTGCCTGGTTCCCTGTAGCTTTGCTCCTTGCAGTGAGGGAACCGCCAGAAGGCCCTCGGAGCTAGACCTCAGTGTCTGGGCTGAACGATGGGGGTGGAGATGCTTCTTCAGGTATACTGGGCCTTTGAGGCTGTTTAGGGCTTTCAAGGTCAACACCAACACTTTGAATTGTGCTCGTAAACGTACTGGGAGCCAATGCAGGTCTCTCAGGACCGGTGTTATGTGGTCCTGGCAGCCACTCCCAGTCACCAGTCTAGGATTACTTGCAGTTTCCGGGTCACCTTCAAAGGTAGCCCCACGTAGAGCGCATTGCAGTAATCCAAGTGGGAGATAACCAGAGCATACACCACTCTGGCAAGGCAGTATGCGGGCAGGTAGGGTCTCAGCCTGAGTACCAGATGGAGCTGGTAGACAGCCGCCCTGGACACAGAATTAACCTGCGCCTCCATGGACAGCTGTGAGTCCAAAATGACTTAACAATATTATTCTCCTTTAAATTTTTTCTTATCCGAATTAACTTCCCTCCACCCCTCTTCTGGCTTCACTGGGATGGAGCCCCCAGTGTTTTTGCCTTGCTGGGCTTTGTCCTTGAACTCTGACCATGCCTCTTACTTGCTCGGCGGAGAACAGGGAGGAGTGTGAGCGTGCGCAGAAAACCGTGGTGTACGAGAGGCTAAGTTTTCAATTTGTCCCTCCTCTCACTTTTGCCCCTGGCCCCACCCACTGTTGGCATTTAGCCTTCAGAAAGTTGCCCAGAAGGCAAACCCCCCCCCCCCAAACACCTCCTGATTCATTCCTTAAGGCAGCTCACTCGCCTTTTCCAGAGGCAAAAGGTTTGGGATAGAGAACTGGTCGTTGGAGGCAAGATGGGGAAAGAGGGAGCAGAACTTTGCCCCCCCCCCCAGCCTAGTCCCATGTCAGGGGCAGCACCAAGAAACCGTAAAGGCAGCTGCAGTAAGTAGGGCGTGTTGAATTTTTCAGCTTTTCACATTCCAAAAATAAGGGGTGCTAAAAAGCTGTGACGTGGCTTGGAAATTCAAAAGATAAGTTTGGTTAAATTAATATAATTTACTTTTGCATGGTAGGTTAAACGTGTGCGAAATTGCGCAGAAATAATTAAAAATGATTGCCAAGTACTTGCATATTAATTTTATTTATTTATTTATTTATTTATTTATTTATTTAGCATTACCTGACATTTTCAGAAGGTAAAATTAAAATTCTTTGGTTTTTCCGAAACCAGTTTATGTGCTGCTTTTCAAACGTAGACTTTCCAAGCCAAAAACGGTCCGATTGCAAAAGAAACCGGCAGGTTTAAATTCCTCACACCCAGAAAGATATTTTTAAGACCTGAATAAATTTGCAAAAAATGGAAGTTTCACACCCTAAACCGCCCTACCGTTGCAGGCCACATGCATCTGAAGACGTCTTTCGAAACAGGAGCGGGAGGCGGGCAATAGTTTTCGAGCACAATTCAGAGTGTTGGTGCTGACCTTGAAAGCCCTAAACGGCCTCGGTCCAGTATACCTGAAGGAGTGTCTCCACCTCCATCGTTCTGCCCGGACGCTGAGGTCCAGCGCCGAGGGCCTTCTGGCGGTTCCCTCACTGCAAGAAGCAAAGCTACAGGGAACCAGGCAGAGGGCCTTCTTAGTAGTGGCACCCGCCCTGTGGAACGCCCTCCCTTCAGATGTCAAAGAGATAAACAACTACCAGAGTTTTAGAAGACATCTGAAGGCAGCCCTGTTTAGGGAAGCTTTTAATGTTTAACAGACCACTGTATTTTAATACTTTGGTAGAAGCCGCCCAGAGTGGCTGGGGAAACCCAGCCAGATGGGTGGGGTATAAATCATTTATGATGATGATGATGATGATGATGCCCTCCTCCCCATTGGTTTTTGGGATGCTGCCCTTTCTCTTAGTCCATCTCAGCGGCCTCTTCCTCTGTTCCCACAGGAGTCCTACGTCTGGAAGATGTACCAGGAGCGGAGCTGGGACTTCTTCCCGGCCGGCGACTGTTTCCGCAAGCAATATGAAGACCAGCTTGGCTAAAGGCCCCCTTCCACGCCCTGTGCCCCGGAGGAGGCACCCGCTCTGGGCCCACCCGTCTTCCCTCGCCTTCTTCCCCCCTGCCCGCGGCAAGGGGGAGGCAGGCAGCAGCGATGGTGCCTCAGAGTGGGGGTGGTGGGGGTGGCACACCTGATCCGACCTTTTTCCTTTTCCAAAAGTGTTGTGCAAGAGCAAGGGTGGTGCGGGGGCTGCCTTGCCCGCCACCGCCTTTATATCCCCCCCAACCCTCCCCCTTCCACAGCCAGGCCTGGCTCTCTCCAGACCCGGCGAGTATTTCTGCCCTTTGGAGAAAGAAAGCGATCCGCTGGCTCAGGGCTGCGCATGCCGGCTTGTACCCGGGGCCGCCAAGAGTTCCGCACCCGGCCAGTAACTCTTCCCACCCATTTCCCGTCCCGTGGGGGGGTCCATGCAATACTTCCCTTCTAGGGTCAAAGGGCTCCCCCACTTTCAAGTGCCTTTTATGGACTCTTTCCCCAAGCCAAGAGGGGAGGGTCTTTTGGGGGGGGGGAGCCAAATGCTATTTTAGATTCATGAGGAGGAGAAGGAGAGTTATTTTGCTGCTGTCTGTCAGTTGTCTAGCAATCAGGCGGGGGCGCTGCAAGCTTGTGAGTGCAGGAGGGAGAGAGGGAGGTGTGGGCACCCTGTTCCAGGTTCCCAAACATGGGGGGGAGTTGGGGTTGCCAGCAACGCAGCCCCCCCCCCTGCTTCCGTGCCCCTTGCTGTGTTGCCCTCCCCTTAAATCTGTGTCTCATCTGTGGGGCTCGTGCTATTTATGGTTTGTGTGGTGCCTGGGCTCCTCTGTGCCAATGGAGCTGGGGGAGGCATCCTAGAAACTCTACCCCAGTGTGTGTGTGTGAGAGGGCATTGGGGGGGGAGCCGGGGGGGCACCAGGATTTGATTGTGCATCACACTCCTTTCCTGGAAGCAGTGGCCCCTTTCCCCTCCTGCCCGGATCCATCCTGTTACCCTCCATGTCTACTGCCAGTGCCAAAACAAGCCAGGCCTGTTACTGGGGGGGTGGGCGGGGGGGGTGCCACTCTGTCCCCTCCCCCGCCCCTCACCAGGCCAGCTTGGTTCCCTGCCAATAAAACCATAGATTGCTGCAACTGGCCGACGAGTGCGTGTCTTCCTTGCGTGCAGCCAATGAAATTCCTTTCTAGCAACACCTGGTTTCTAACAGCTGGGTTGCCAGGTCAGAAGCATCCCATGCCCTGAGATCTAGGGGGTAGCCCCTGATGATGCCATGGGGTGAGGAGGCCCTAGAGGTAGAGGTGAATTTGGAGAGGGAGGTGGAGGAGGAAAGACACCCCCAAACCCACCCTGAGTGTCTATGCTAGAATTTGCAGCTGGCTCCTGCCCGTCTGAGGGACGCGGGTGGCGCTGTGGGTTAAACCGCAGAGCCTAGGACTTGCCGATCAGAAGGTCGGCGGTTCAAATCCCCGCGACGGGGTGAGCTCCCGTTGCTCGGTCCCTGCTCCTGCCAACCTAGCAGTTCGAAAGCACGTCAAAGTGCAAGTAGATAAATAGGTACCGTTCCAGCGGGAAGGTAAATGGCGTTTCCGTGCGCTGCTCTGGTTCGCCAGAAGCGGCTTAGTCATGCTGGCTACATGACCCGGAAGCTGTACACCGGCTCCCTCGGCCAGTAAAGCGAGATGAGAACCACAACCCCAGAGTCGGCCACGACTGGACCTAACAGTCAGGGGTCCCTTTACCTTTACCCTTTACCTGCCCATCTGACTCTTGCAAGCTGCATGCACAGTCTTCTTAATTATTATGTTGTTATTGGAACTCTCCCCACCCTAGAGAGTCAAGTCCTCCGCCTGGAGAGGGTTAGGCAAACCTGGAGATTTCAGGTCAGACCTGGAGGTCCGGCAAGCCCAGGACAGACGGCCACAAACACACATGCAGCCTCTCCCTGTCTTTCCGAGCTGCACAAGGCTGGTGTCAGTTCCTGCTTCTCACTTCCCGATTGGCATTCCCAGTTCTTGATTTGGTTCAGAGGTGCAGCCTGAATCGGTCCTCAAATGGCAAAGCCTGTCGCTGACCAGCCTGCATCCAGACTCCTTGCACCAGCCCTCCCAGTCCCTTTGCCCACCCTCAAACGGAAGGGCTCCCCGACATGGTTGGCTCATATTTCATGGTACTCCAGTGCTCCCCAGTTGTTTTCCTTGCACTGCGCCCGCTCCGAGGAAAGCAACAAACGAACGCTTTTTTAAAAAAAATTTGCTTTTTTACTGGCGGGTGTGATACGTAAAAGGAAGACCCATGAAACCAGGAGGTTGGTGTGTCGCTCTGCGCCTGTTGGGAAGGGGGCCACAAGGCAGGCCCAGTGGCCCTGAACGACACAACGCTAAGCGGCCCTTGACCAGTGCTGAGACAGGCTGGCTCCTCTCACCCACTCACCCCCCAGCTCCTCCTTTAAGGCTCTCCATGCCTGTGAGGGTCGGAGACAGGGAAAGGGTGGCAGGGGGCATTTTGGCACACATGCTCCACTTGTAGGCAGGATGGGGGGCAAGTGTCATTCTGGCACGTAGAGGTTGCTGGCAGAGTTCGGATCGCCCACAGGCCGGGTCTCTAACACGACAGTGCTGGCAGAGGATGGAAAAAGAAGAAGACGAAGAGTTTGGATTTGATATCTGCTACCCTAAGGAGTTTCAAAGTGGCTAACATTCTCCTTTCCCTTCCTGCCCTACAACAAACACTCTGTGAGGTGAGTGGGGGCCTGAGAGACTACACAGAAGTGTGACTAGCCTAAGGTCACCCAGCAGCTGCATGTGGAGGAGCAGGGAAGCGAACCCGGTTCACCAGATTACAAGTCCACCGCTCTTAACCACTACATCACACTGGCACAGGGCACAGGTGAGCGGCTGTTTAGATGGTGGTCTTTTTGAGGGGGCAGGAGGCTTCTGCCATCACAGGGGGCCGCAGACTGAGACTCCCTGCATGAACCTGCCCAAGATCGTGGGGTACACCCTCCCAGATGGGCTGGCACAGCTGCTCAGGGAGCCCAGTAAGCCGTGAAGGTTTTCTCAATCGGGGCAGACCTGGATAAAGAGTCCAGAATACCCATGGCACAGAATAAACACTAGTGATGCTCAAATTCAATGGACACCCCACAACACAAATAACGCATGGATGGGGGAAAAATGTGGTGGCCCCAACAAAGAGGGGCAATACTCCCAACCACACAACCACCCATATTTTTTAAATGAAAAATTAAATAGAACTGGAAGGGGCACGGGGGCTTTGATGGGTACCAAGCAAAGTGCCAAGGTGACCAAAGGCACATTGGGGTCCCAAACCTAGATGGTGGTTGTCATTGCATCTGCTATATACAGATAGAGTGGTGCCCCGCAAGACGAATGCCTCGCAAGACAGAAAACTCGCTAGACGAAAGAGTTTTCCGTTTTGGAGGTGCTTCACAAGACGACAATGTCTTGCGAGTTCCTGCTGGTTCCCCCCCCCCCCTTTTTCTAAGCAGCTAAGTCGCTTATCAGCTGATCCGATCAGCAGATAAGCCGCTAATAGTGCTAAGCCGCTTATCAGCTGATCCGATCAGCAGATAAGCGGCTAAAAGCCGCTAATAGCGCTAATCCGCTAATCCTTCAATGGGCTTGCTTCGCAAGACGAAAAAAACTGCTAGACGAAGAGAATCACAGAACGGATTCTTTTCGTCTTGCGAGGCACCACTGTAAAATTGGATCCCTCTGAAACCTACCTGGAGGTTCCTATTGAACGGAAAGTCCAGCGCTGATCCTGCACCTCCTGTTGTAACTGAGAAGTCGTGGGGTTGTGTCAGGATTATTATTATTATTTAATGTATTTGTTTCCCACCCTTCTCCCAAGCTGGGATTCAAGGTGACTTGCACCATTCAAAAACATCATTGCAAAATTTAAAATGTAATAAAAGAAAAACCAGTTTTAAAACAATAATTAAAATTCTCCAGAACCCATTTAGAACCAGCAATTAAAATCTACTCTGCCCTGATGGCAGCCCAGTGGTCGGCACTATCTGCTCCTCGGTTTTGCAAAGGCCTGTCTGAGCAGAAAGGTCTCAGCCTGCCAGCAGAAGGAAAACAAAAGGAGCCAGTCTAAGTTTGCTTGGGAAGCAACAACCAGACCTCAATCCCTTTAACCTCGTGCCAAGAATCTTATACAGGGGTCAGCAACCTTTTTCAGCCGTGGGCCAGTCCACCTTCCGTCAGACCATGTGGTGGGCCAGACTATATTTTGAAAAAAATAATGAACGAATTCCTATGCCCCACAAATAACCCAGAGATGCATTTTAAATAAAAGGACACATTCTACTCATTTAAAAACACTCTGATTCCCGGACCGTCCATGGGCCAGATTTAGAAGGCGATTGGGCCGCATCTGGCCCCCGGGCCTTAGGTTGCCAACCCCTGATCTTATACCTCTGGGATCAAGTGTAGGGAAACGGGGGCACACCCTGGATGCAGATAAGAGGACTATTCTAATGCAACAAGCAGGGTAAAGGGTCTGGGAGAAACGGGAGGAGCAGCTACTGAGCTGGAAACTGTTCTGCAAGGATACCCTGCAAGGTTGGCGTTTTGTTGCTTGATTTACTCTCATTTCTGCAAAAACAAAATGTAGAGAGAGCGACAGCAGGGGAGGGCGGAAGATGGAGGGTTCCAGAAAGAGGAAATAAGAACCCACTTAGCACCTTGGCCTGACAGAACGTCCACAAGAAAACAGGGGAAGAAGGGGTTTGAGACTGCGGGAAGTGAGGAATTCACCCTCCCTCTATGGACCTTTGGCCTGGTCTCCCAAGAAGCCCTGCTCTGACACAATGCTGGAAGGAGGGATTCCTCTGTACCTGTCCTGATCCAAGAGGCCACATCTGCACACCGTGACACCAAAAGGCGTGCACACAGTTCCGCACCACCGCTGTGAAGAGAAAGAGGCAAAAGTGAACTCAGAGTCTGTCACAGTCGCCTTCCCCAATTTCACTTGGGATGCCTCACACTGGGCTTGGAGATGCAGCTGTTGCAGGAATTTATGTATAGGTTGGGGGGGTTTGCCCCTCCAGCAGATATCGTGCACACGCAGCCCACTACCAAAATCAGCACAATCGCTTTTGTGACTTTTGTGATTTGTCCCCACAAAACACTTCGTCACAGTTTCTTCCTGCCTATTCAAAGGGCCTTTGCTGCACGATACCAAATGTAAGAATTCACTGATAAATGGATCTATGTACCGGCTCACTGGGAAAACTTCAGAAATTCATATAGACAGGTGAGCTCAGCTACTCAGCAGCCCCTCTGCCTGAGTGATAATCACTGGCATCCTGATACCTGAGGGCCAGACAGGTAGCCAGTCCAGAAATAACAAACCCAGATGAAGACAAAAGGGTGTGATTAACTTGGCTGGGAAACAGGGAAATGTAAATATCTCTTTTGTTACACTTGATGGGTGTTTGGTGGAGGGCAAGGGGGGCCATGGGGCAGGGTCCAGGATGCTCAGATTACAGCCACCAGACCTCCCCTTTCATGATGTAACCGTGATGTAGTGGGGGGGGGGGTAACATGGGGATTTCCTGCCAACCTAGCAGTTCGAAAGCACGTCAAAGTGCAAGTAGATAAATAGGTACCACTCTGGCGGGAAGGTAAACGGCGTTTCCGTGCGCTGCTCTGGTTCACCAGAAGTGGCTTAGTCATGCTGGCCACATGACCCAGAAGCTGTACTCCGGCTCCCTCGGCCAATAAAGCGAGATAAGCGCTGCAACCCCAGAGTTGGTCACAACTGGACCTAATGCTCAGGGGTCCCTTTACCTTTACTTAACATGGGGATGAGCAGCTAATAAAAGTTTGGGGGCTCTTTTGTTTGGGGCTTCCATCTTGTTCCACCTGGTGGCAGGTGGGAGTCCTGTCGCGACAGTCTTCAATCAAGACCAAGCCTACTGGCTGCTGCTTTGCTCTGGTATTCCTGGCTGGTGTCCTTGTCTTTTGTCCAAGGGAGCCCTCACATTTCTCCGTTAACACAGCTTTCTCTGGAGTCGGGAGGAAAATCTTCCGAAGTAGCACTAACATCCTCAAGCTAAAAGGGCCTAACCCCAAAGCTTAACCTAGCACAATATCTTGCGCAGCGATCAAGCCACTGCGTGGCCCAGAGAGCACACCATCCCAAACAGAGAACAGGAATGAAGGGGCAGCAGGTTGGGGGAAAATAAATCGTTTAGCCCTTCAGTTAACAGCTGCCACCAAGACGCTCTGGGGAACCAAAGCTGTTGGTATCAGGACCCTGACACACAACTTTCTCTGGGACCCACTCAGAAACAACTTGGAAGAGAAGGAGAAGAGAACATAGGCTCCAGGTAAAGCAGAACAAGGAACGCGGGTGGCGCTGAGGGTTAAACCATAGAGCCTAGGACTTGCCAATCAGAAGGTCATCAGTTCGAATCCCCGTGACAGGGTGAGCTCCTGTTGCTCGGTCCCAGCTCCTGCCAACCTAGCAGTTTGAAAGCACACCAGTGCAAGTAGATAAATAGGTACCACTCCAGCGGGAAGGAAACGGCGTTTCCGTGCGCTGCTCTGGTTCGCCAGAAGCGGCTTAGTCATGCTGGCCACATGACCCGGAAGCTGTATGCCGGCTCCCTCACCCAGTAAAGCGAGATGGGCGCCGCAACCTCAGAGTCGTCCGCGACTGGACCTAACGGTCAGGGGTCCCTTTACCCTTTAAGCAGAACAAGCAGGTGGGGGGGCTGGAGAGGGCAGGCGGAAGGGACCCACCGACTGACTCCACCGCCACGTCAAAGGCGAGTTCTGGGGGGCACGGAAGCAGTCCGCCTCCGAGGCTGACAAACCGGAGACTCCCTGGGGAAACAAAGCAGATAATAATAATAATAATAATAATAATAATAATAATAATAATAATAATAATAATAATTTATTTATACCCCGCCCATCTGGCTGGGTTTCCCCAGCCACTCTGGGTGGCTTCCAACAAAGTATTAAAATACAGTAGTCTGTTAAACATTAAAAGCTTCCCTAAACAGGGCTGCCTTCAGATGTCTTCTAAAAGTCAGATAGTTGTTTATTTCCTTGACATCTGGTGGGAGGGCGTTCCACAGGCGGGCGCCACCACCGAGAAGGCCCTCTGCCTGGTTCCCTGTAACTTGGCTTCTCGCAGTGAGGGAACCACCAGAAGGCCCTCGGAGCTGGACCTCAGTGTCCGGGCAGAACGATGGGGGTGGAGGCGCTCCTTCAGGTATACTGGACTGAGGCCGTTTAGGGCTTTCAAGGTCAGCACCAACACTTTGAATTGTGCTCGGAAACATACTGGGAGCCAATGTAGGTCTTTCAAGACCGGTGTTATGTGGTCTCGGTGGCCGCTCCCAGATCGTTTTGGTGCCTGCAAGAAAGCACGAAGGTGACACTCTGCCGACGCACCAACCGCCTCCTCTCGCTGTACTTACTGTTCATCAGAACCATCACCGTCTTGCTGTCCAGCTGCGTCACCTGGACCGGGCCAGTACACAAAGGTTCTGTTGAGAAATGTGTTTATATCTATATCTATATCTATCTATATATATATATATATATATGGCATTTTGAGTTTCATGGCAGCCAGACCAGCTCTTGCTTGGTCGGCAAACCACACACCCTGCTCCCAGTCCTTGTTCTCTGGGCATGGGTATAGCCGGGGGGGGGGGGCTGGATCCACAAATATTATTGAAAAGCATTGAAAACACTCAATTATCTGGGGTTCCGCACCCCACCCACTCCGTCCAGCAAAAGCATACCTCCTGCAATTTCCTATTTATGGGGTATTTCCCCCCGCGATTTCCCAAGGAAAGCTCCACAACTTTGGTTCCCCCCCTCCAACAAAAATCCTAGCCACAACCATTCTGGATTAGAATACAGCCCCTCCAGCTCTGGATCTCCCCGCAGCCTGATGCTTTTGCAAACACACACACACACACTTGCAAGTGCTCTTACTGCTGCCGTCATCGATGAACCAGGAAGTGAGGGAATTGAGGTTGATGATCTGGAACTGGACTGCCTGTCCTGGGGGGCCCTTGGTCACCCCGATACAGACCACTGGATACTCCTCATTGGGGGACGTCAGCATCTCAAAGACCGGAAGCGGCGAGGGCAGCGGGAAGTCGAAATACTGGGAAAGGAAGTGAAGGGTACTTGGACAAGCCAGCAGAAGTAGCCCTGCATGGAGAGTGGCTGCCATCGTCGAAGCCACCTAAGGTTACCAGATTTTTTTCAATGAATCCGGGGACACTTTAAATAAAATAAATAAATATTACGTTCGGGATGTATGGAAGTGAGAGCTGGACCACAAAGAAGGCTGATCGCCGAAGAATTTATGCTTGTGAATTATGGTGCTGGAGGAGACTCTTGAGAGTCCCATGGACTGCAAGAAGATCAAACCTATCCATTCTGAAGGAAATCAGCCCTGAGTGCTCACTGGAAGGACAGATCGTGAAGCTGAGACTCCAATATTTTGGCCACCTCATGAGAAGAGAAGACTCCCTGGAAAAGATCCTGATGTTGGGAAAGATGGAGGGCACAAGGAGAAGGGGACGACAGAGGACGAGATGGTTGGACAGTATTCTCGAAGCTACCAGCATGAGTTTGACCAAACTGCGGGAGGCAGTGGAAGACAGGAGTGCCTGGCGTGCTCTGGACCATTGGGTCACGAAGAGTCGGGCGAAACTAAACAAAACAAAAATAAATGTTCGGGACGTTGATGCTACAGCGATGGTGGCGGCAGAGGGGTGGCCGCCGCCTTGAGCTCAACCACCACGTTTCCCCTTCCTCCGAGGCTTCTGTCTCCTTTCTCCATGACCCTGGGCATCCCCTGGGTTGTTGGTTCTTTGGTGGTGGTGGGGAAGCGGTGCGCGGTGGGTCAGGCATGGAAGGCGGAGAAGGAGGGCTGAGAGTGGCGGCAGTGGTGAGGCTCAGGCAGCGCGATGCCTCCCTTCCCATCAGAGCAGCCCCAATCCCACTCCTACTTGCGTGCAGGCAGGAGGAGGCAGGGATCTCTCAGGCAGCACAATGCCTCCCTTCCCATCGGAGCAGCCCCAATCTCATTCCTACTTGCGTGCAAGCAGGAGGGGGCAGGGATCCCTCCGCTGGGAAGGGAGCCTTCCCATTGCCTAATTGAGAGATCCCTGCCCCCTCCAAGCTCTGATAGGCCACGTGAAGCCTCCCTTCACAGCTGAGAGATCCCCGCTCCGCTCCTGCTTGCACGCAAGTAGAAGAAGAAGAGTTTGGATTTGATATCCCGCTTTATCACTACCCGAAGGAGTCTCAAAGTGGCTAACATTCTCCTTTCCCTTCCTCCCCCACAGCAAACACTCTGTGAGGTGAGTGGGGCTGAGAGACTTCAGAGAAGTGTGACTGGCCCAAGGTCACCCAGCAGCTGCATGTGGAGGAGCGGAGACGCGAACCCGGTTCCCCAGATTACGAGACTACCGCTCTTAACCACTACACCACACTGGCTCAAGTAGGAGTTGGGAGGCTGCTCCGATAGGCAGCATGAAGCCTCCCTTTTCAACTTAGTTGCTGGGGTCAGGGAAGGTGGAAGCAGCCAGGAAGCTGCATCTTTGAGCCCCTGCACCACCATCATATGGGGACTTCCAAGCAGCTCCTGAAGCCAGCCAGAGCCAACTGCTCCAGGCTGCTGAGACTGTGTTTCCCAGGGACATTAGATGAAATCCGGGGACTGAATTAAAAACAAAAGAGGAATGCAAATGGATAAAATTGATGGTAATTGCAGCCAGACAGGTTATAGCGAGTAAATGGAAAAATGCAGAAGAGCTAGGGGTGAACCAATGGAGGAAAAAACTGAATAATAATATTATTTTAGAATACCTAACTGTGAAGATACATAGAATGAAAGGGTTTAAGGTAAGTGAGAAAGAGGAGGATTGGTTTGAGAAGATATTGAATTATTTGAGTAGGTTTGAAAAATTTGGGGCAATTAAAATGTTAAAAGTTAAAAAAACCTTGTGGAAGGAGGAGTGTTAAGGTATTATAGAAGTGTACATATGGTTAATTTGAATATGTTATTATTGAATATTATTGAATATGTATATTATTGAATATTGTATACTCAATGTATCAGCCGCCTGGGGTTTTCACTGTTTGTGTTTTGGTGGTTGGGGGGGTGGGGAAGATGAAATGTTAGAAGACTGGAGAAGAGGAGGTTAAGGGGTGATATGATAGCCCTGTTCAAATATATAAAAAGATGTCACATAGAGGAGGGAGAAAGGTTGTTTTCTGCTGCTCCAGACAAGCGTACACGGAGCAATGGATCCAAACTACAAGAAAGAAGATTCCACCTAAACATTAGGAAGAACTTCCTGACAGTAAGAGCTGTTCGACAGTGGAATTTGCTGCCAAGGAGTGTGGTGGAGTCTCCTACTTTGGAGGTCTTTAAGCAGAGGCTTGACAACCATATGTCAGGAGTGCTCTGATGGTGTTTCCTGCTTGGCAGGGGGTTGGACTCGATGGCCCTTGTGGTCTCTTCCAACTCTATGATTCTATGATTCTAAATCCGGGGACATTCCAGGGATGGAATTTGTCTGGGGACTTATTCACAAATCTGGGGACTGTCCCCGGGAAACAGGGACGTCTGGTAACCCTACCATAACATGCCCTCCAACATCCCGCTGATCATAATCAGGACGCTTGGTTTTTGGTCCCGAGCTCTCGTAAGAGGCAGCTGATTCGCAGGAGAGTTCAAGACCAAAAAACAGGACATTCCAGGATCCGGTCAGAAGCTAGCATGGCTTCTGCCGGTGCCATAAAGCATTCACTGTGCCTTCTCTTCCCTCTCGTGGAGGCAAAGGCCCTTACCTTGACCAGCATGAACTTCTGCATGGGCTCGTACCATTGCAACAACACCACACCAGCCTCCAGTGCCCCACAGAGGTAGTAGCAGCCGGTCTGTGCGTTCCTGGCTGCAAGAAAAGAGGAACAGGCTGTCTGGGAATGGTGGGATACAGAAGAATAGTGGGAGGAACCAGCTGGAGAACGCCCAAGGGAAGAAGACTCAGAGCCAGGGAATAATAATAATAATAATAATAATAATAATAATAATAATAATAATAATAATAATTTATTTGTACCCCGCCCATCTGTCTGGGTTTCCCCAGCCACTCTGGGCGGCTTCCAACAAAGATTAAAAATACATTAAACTGTCACACATTAAAAACTTCCCTGAACAGTTTAGACGTCTTCTAAATGTCAGGTAGATTTTTTATCTCTTTGACATCTGGTGGGAGGGTGTTCCACAGGGCGGGCGCCACCACCGAGAAGCCCCTCTGCCTGCTTCCCTGTAGCTTTGCTTCTCGCAATGAGGGAACCGCCAGAAGGCCCTCGGCGCTGGACCTCAGTGTCCGGGCAGAACGATTGGGGTGGAGACCACAGTGAGTGGTTGGAGGGAGAAGACTGGGAGGAGGAAATGTCGGAAGCTGAAGAAGGGACAGGGCTTAATGGGCAGGGAGAGTCTGTGGCAGAGAGAAGTCCAGAATCGTCTCCCAAAACCAGGAAAGGCATGAAAAGGGCAGAGGATAGGTTGGCTGAATGCAGGCACAGTCTCCAATTGCTTGGGAAAAGCCCTGGAGAGGCAGGGACTTACAGTCTCGGCAACTGATTTTCTTGGAGTAAGACCATCGGCAATGAGCTGCTCTGATTAGGCCTAAAACTCAAACAAGTCCGTGGCATAGCTGTCAACTTACAGATTTGAAAATAAGGGACCAGCAGCCAAAATCAGGGCTTTTCAGAGCACAGGTATGTTCAATTTCTGAGCCCCTCCGAGCCAAAGGCAGAAAGCCCAGCCAGCCGCCAAACGAAGCCTCAAGCGGTGGTTCCCACAGCGCAGCAACCCGGCAAAGGGGATGCAGCAAGGAAAACCACCGTCACCTCTCCGCTGGGAAGCGCTGAGCAAAGGCGAGTCCCCAGGCAACGCAGCCGATTTGATCGGCACAAGGCATGCAAGCTCCACCCCCCAGTCGTTCTGAGACTCCTTATTGGGTGAGCAACGCAGCCAAGCAACAGAGTTGGAGCCTCCCTCCTCCCTGGCCGTCAGGGAGGGAAGGAGAGGAGCTGCTTCCTTTGAAACCCGGGAAATTTAAGGGACATCATCGGGACACAGTGCTGGGATAAGGGACTTTCCCACCAAATAAGGGATGGTTGACAGCTATGGTCCATGGAGATCGTGTTTTTGCTAATAAAGAGTTAGCTCCAACTTTGAACTCTGTGATTACTGACCAGCATACTCAACAACTTGGACCCCACCCCTAAAAAACCCCACAACTCAGTAACTTTTGTATCTGGATTTTTCCACTCTCTGAAAATGGCAGCCCTACCTCCCTGCTTATTCTGGAATTGGTCGAAATTCCCATAGGTGTGATTTCGTGAGCCCAGACAATGAACCTGACCATGAAGGGTTGGGGTGTGAGAATGGGAGCGCTGCTCCCCCTGCAGGTCAGGGCTGGAATGGCACTCACCTGTGCAACATTTTTGGCACCCCTTTGTATCCGGGATCTTGGTGGTGACGATGTTTTTCCTGAGGAGGGAGGAAAGAAGGATTGATGGTCGGCTGGCCATGATGGGCATGTGTGGGAAGTGGCAAATGGTGAGCCAGAGATGACAAGAGGTTTGTTGTATTTTTAGGGTTAGCTGCAAACTCTGACCCTGCCCAGGGCTCAGTAGGAGGCGGAATGCGAGATGGTTTGCATCTCAGCTTCCTCTTGCCTGTAGCGCAGCCAGTTTTAGACCATAAGTTTCACCATCTATGCTGCTTATGACCTTCTCTACAATTGCCACGCAATTTGTATCATTACCAAGGCACCGTTAAAGGCACAGCTGCAGGGGCTGGCTGAAAATCTGGCAACCACCACCTGAGAGCTCACTACACAGAAAGCATGGGGGAATCCACTGCTAATGCACAAATTAATGCGTCGAGAACATGCTGCAGAATACAGTGGTGCCTCGCAAGACGAAAAGAATCCGTTCCGTGATTCTCTTCGTCAAGCGGTTTTTTCGTCTTGCGAAGCAAGCCCATTGACGGATTAGAGGATTAGCGCTATTAGCAGCTTTTAGCAGCTTATCAGCTTATCGGATCAGCTGATAAGCGTCTTAGCGGCTTAGAAAAAGGGGGGGAGAAGGGAAAAAAACCCCGCAGGATCTCGCAAGACATTTTCGTCTTGCGAAGCAAGCCCATAGGAGATTCGTTTTGCGAAGCACCTCCAAAACGGAAAACTCTTTCGTCTAGCGAGTTTTCCGTCTTGCGAGGCATTCGTCTTGCGGGGCACCACTGCACACCTGAATTTTTTGTTGGGCATAAGCAACCTTGTAAGCCTCCAGCCAGCAGAGGGCAGCGCTGAGACGACCAGATAGGGGAAATGCACTTTGTGGCTTCCCGCTAAACCCCTCCAAGCTCCGCCCATTCCCCTCTCTCTCATTCTCTCTTTCTCTCCTACATGGCACAACCATGCACCCACCATGTAGGTTTAGAATCCAAAGCCATCCATGTAATAATATTATTTATTTATTTATTTATTTATTTATACCCCCGCCCATCTGGCTGGGTTTCCCCAACCACTCTGAGCGTCTTCCAATCGAACATTAAAAACACAATACAGATTTAAACATTGAAAGCTTCCCTAAAGAGAGCTGCTTTCAGATGTCTTTTAAATGTAGCATAGTTGCTTATTTCCTTGACATCTGATGGGAAGGCGTTCCACAGGGCAGGTGCCACTACCGAGAAGGCCCTCTGCCTGGTTCCCGGTAACCTCACTTCTTGTAGTGAAGGAACTACCAGAAGGCACCCCCATACTGCGCTGAGGGAGCCGGAGCAAAAGGAGAACCGTTCTCACATGCACTCGCGCTCCTCCTTGCCCTTGTCCCCCAGTTCTTGGCGTGGGTTACCTGGGGAGTAGCCGGTGGGGGGAAATGTAGATCCCGGGGCGCTGGTCTCGGCGGCTCTGATCATAGAGGCCCGGCAAGTTGTGGGAGAAGAGTTGGGGGGCCTTGCCTGGTTAGAGGGGGAGGAGGAGGGCAAGGAAATAAAAAAGGATCAGTGCTGCTGCTGCTTCAAGCGGGCATAATCAGCCAAGTGTATGGCTAGTTACACCATTCAGGCCTCGCAGGTGGTATTCCCAAGAGCAAGCTAGCTAGGGGTGGCCTGTCTGCAGCTTTCAGTCAAGGTGGCCCAACAGAGCCTCCAAGCTCAGAAGCAGTTTATCTGAGCAGGAAAGGATTAGAAATCAGGTAGGTGCCTTGCATCATGAAGTTCAGGCAACCGGCTGATGGTTTATTTATTTTTGTGGGATGTGAAACACAAGAGCAGTCAAATACAACATTCTTAGAGTGAACATGTTTACACATGGGGAGGAATGTTTGTCCAGCCAGCAGGTAAGCTTCCTGTTTCCTTCTGGGCTGGGATAGACTTCCTCTGCATGTGACTAGAGGTGGGCGTGGCCTCACCTGTGCAGGTAAGGACAAAAGCACAGGGCAGGGTAGACATCTCTCTCTCTTTGACTACATGCATCGAAGAAGCAACATCTGCTTAGTCAAAGATGCTCTCTTGGCCTCCAGCCAAGAGAAGACAAAGGAACTGTATCCTTATGAGATAGTTTCCAGGTGTATGTTACTTTTCTAAGCTAAGTCTGCCTTCTGGGATCCGATTGTGAACAGAATGTGAGTAAACTCTTTTTATACTTTTATAGAAGACTGTGTCGTGTCTTATCTTTTATGAGGGAATAAGGGGAAAATACCAGAACAGTTATTAGCGAGCCTGACCAAACGCATCCGCTATGAATTTAAAAAGGGGAATGTTACTCTGCTAAATTGTGAACTTGTTAACACAAGTTGGAAAGGCTATAACCAAATAATATATCCTCTCCTGGATCCCTGAAGATTCCCACAATTTTTTTTTGTTTTAAGACTGCATCCACAGAGGCATCAGTTAGCCATTTGTGAAATGTTTAACTGTGCATCTGCAGGGGCGACTTTGTTGTCTTTTGAATTCTTATTTCGTGTGTGCTCAATTTTTATCCTGTGCACACTGTGTTGGTGGTCTCGGGTTGCAATGCAGTTTTTGCATTTGCAAAATAAGCAAATCAATAACAAATGATTATTTGCTGCTCCCATGCCTTGATGTTTCCTATCGAGGTATCTGGGTAGCCACTATGAGAAAACTAGAAAGGTCTCTTTTGGTCCGATCCAGCAAAGTTCTTTGGTTATTAATGATGCTGAGGATTTTCTACCAGAATTCAGCCAGGCATAGCCCACACTGTTCCCGAGCCCCACCTGAGTTTTATCCTAGCACTTTGTTATGTACTGAGTTGAATAGGATCCAAAATGCAGCAGTCTGATTGGCTCTAGAACAATAGGACCCAGAATGCAGCAGTCTGATTGGTCCACAGGAGCCACCCAATCCAGCTCCAGATGGAAGTGAATCCACAACCCGATTGGCCTACAGGAGAATCCCAGAATTAGCCAATCACGTGGGGCCTATTGTGTAAATAATGTATATAAAGCAGACATTCTGGGGAAACTTCCATTCCTCCTCACCACCATGAGCTGAATAAAGAGCATGAAATCCACTCTCGACTCCCGAGTATATTTCATACTTGCAGGCATCAAAACTGGTCTTGCCCATCCAGCCCTCTGCCCTGCAAAGCCTTCCTCTCCACACACCCAGAACGCTTCCCTTATCCCTCTCCATTCTGCTCTGACTTGGCTTTCTAAATTATCCTGGTGGGATCAACTCACCAGAAAGTGACATGAGGACGTTCCCAATGCAGTAAACCCAAGTTGTGCGGCTGTGATAGAGCTGTGGCAGGGATGAGAGAGGGAGAGAAGAAACAGGAGTCAGGATATGGAAAATGGAACATGAAAACTGTTTAGCGGGGCCTTTTTGGTGGTGGCTCCTCTCACCTGGTTCCCTCTGCCCTGAGACCCCGGGTATAGGCCGGTATATAAATTCAATTAATAATAATAATAGTCTTCAACTGTTTCCGCAAAGTGGTGGTGTTTATTATGTGTTTTGGGGGATAACTGATGTACGCTAAGGGATATCGGCTCAGAATTTGTCTGGCATGCCATCAAAGCTCAGTGGTCCTTTTTTCCATTTTGCATCCCTCCACACAATCAAATTCCCTGTCCTTCAGGACCCCCGCCCCCCCCCACAGCACCTCCTCAATCTTACCAGTTCGAGGGTGGGCTCTGCCTCGCTCCGGTTCAAGGCATATATCCCTTCTTCTGCCCCCAGAATTAAGTGCAGCTCTGCAAAAATGGGGGAGGAAATGCAGCTGGGAGTTAAATGGGGCATGAGCCTCTTGGGCCTTAGTTTGCCCACCCATGGTCTAGCAGGTACATATGGCCTCTCCTTACGGGCAGTGGGGTGTTAATGCTTGCCCTCCCAGACTCCTTCTCCAAGATCTTGTAGGGAGGCGCTGTGGGTTAAACCACAGAGCCTAGGACTTGCCAATCAGAAGGTCGGCGGTTCGAATCCCCGTGACGGGGTAAGCTCCCGTTGCTCGGTCCCTGCTCCTGCCAACCTAGCAGTTCGAAAGCACACCAATGCAAGTAGATAAATAGGTACTGCTCTGGCGGGAAGGTAAACGGCGTTTCCGTGCGCTGCTCTGGTTCGCCAGAAGCGGCTTAGTCATGCTGGCCACATGACCCGGAAGCTGTACGCCGGCTCCCTCGGCCAATAAAGCGAGATGAGTGCCGCAACCCCAGAGTCAGCCACAACTGGACCTAACGGTCAAGGGTCCCTTTACAGTGGTACCTCAGGTTACAGACGCTTCAGGTTACAGACTCCCCTAACCCAGAAATAGTGCTTCAGGTTAAGAACTTTGCTTCAGCATGAGAACAGAAATCGCGATCCGGCGGAGTGGCGGCAGCAGGAGGCCCCATTAGCTAAAGTAGTGCATCAGGTTAAGGACAGTTTCAGGTTAAGTACGGACCTCCGGAATAAATTAAGTACTTAACCTGAGGTACCACTGCACCTTTACTAGCTAGTTTAAGACACTGCTCTCTTGTGAGTCTCTGCTAGTCTCTCAGCTGACTAGCTTAGCCAGGTGCCTCAGTTCTGAGTCTAAGCACCAGAACAGCCTTCCCCCAACCTTGTGTCCTCTAGATTTTCAGACTAGAACTCCCACCAAACCCAACCCAACCCACATGACTCTGTTGGACATTTTGCCAAATTTTTAAAAAGTCCACCCAGACAGCCATTTTAATCCTGGAAAAAGAGGGCATGTCCTGGAAAAAGAGGACATATGGCAACCCCACCTAAAGGGGGAGTTTGGCAGTGAGCGGATTGGCACAAGCACAAAGGGAAGTGTGAGAGGGCAGGTGGGGTGATGGTATAGTGCACAATAGTGAAAACTAGAACCTTGGAGCCAGTGTGGAGCACTGGTGAGCAAACTGGTGTAAAGTCACTCTACGAGACGGGCGTGATTGTTTGAGTTTTGTTCAGCTTTCCCGTTTCCCCCCCCCCCTGCCCAGTAAATGGCCCCAACACAGACCTCGCCCCTCCATGCCCTACCGTTGCTGTTTGGGTGGGTCCACGCAGTAGCCGAGGTGACGTGTAAGGGGCACTCGTTGAAAACCTTCTTGAAGAGCACCCTCTCCTGGGGAGAGAAGGAGGCAACAGTTATCCATGACAGTACCGACGAAAGCATAGCTGTCAACTTACAGATTTGAAAATAAGGAACCAACAGCCTCAAAAATAAGGGCTCAGCAGCCAAAATAAGGGATTTTCAGAGCACAGGTAGGTTCGACTTCTGAGCCCCTCCGAGCCAAAGGCAGAAAGCCCAGCCAGCAGTCAAAGGAAGCCTCAAGCGGTGGTTCCCACAGCGCAGCGACCCGGCAAAGGGGATGCGGCAAGGAAAACCACCGTCACCTCTCTGCTGGGAAGCGCTGAGCAAAGGCGAGTCCCCAGGCAACGCGGCCGATTTGGGGAATACAGGGGTGGATGATCAAGGCACTCACAGGTTTCTGTTTCTTCTCTGCCTTGCGGGGAAGGATGGGAGGTCCATGGATCTGGGGAGTCAGCCGCAGTTCAGGAACTGCAAGAGAGAAAGGTGAGGATCAGCCTTGACTCCACTGGTTCCGAAAGCAGCAGCAGCCAACTGTACCATTGAATGACCCCATGTGGCTGCTTCAGGTAACGTTTGGCCAGAAAGAGGGAGCCTTCCCCGCCTGTCACAGGATGGGAGGTGCAGAATGTCTGCTGCAATCTGAGCTATTAACCAAACAATTTAACCCCCATGTTGACTACATAACTTTATGAACACTGCTCCATAGCAATTGTTGTTATACTCTTCCATTCACCATATAGATGGGTTTATGAAGCATTTCTGTATCCTTCTGCTGTGCTAAAGAAGAATTCCACGAAACAGTGGGTATACCCGGAATCACTCTTCACAACGTCTGTTTATGAACTACTTTGGCAGTATTGGACGCCATAAACAAAGCTTTACAGCCTGTTTTTGCCAGATAAGAATCTAATACATTGCTTCTTTCAGAGACTTGCATAGTCTTCAAAGGCTTTCCGAGAGAAATCCATTAAGAGTGCATATTTTGTGACTTTCAGAGATTCGTAAGTTTTCTGTTTATCTGATTTCGTATATTTCATATTATATAAAGAGTGTATAATGATATCGTATCATTGTATTTGGTCATCGTGTTGCCTTGCAATCTGAACTATGCCTACTCAGAAGTAAGACCCGCTGAATTCAGCGGGGCTTCTTCCCAGGTACGTAAGGTTCAGTATGCAGCCTTACTTTATAGTCAGGGCTGTGGGTATGCAATAATAATAATAATAATTAATTGATGGACTAATTGTAAAGCCCCAGGGCGAGGTGAGCCTTTATTATTCTCCTTTGATATATTTGTACTTACAGTTTTGCCTGGTAAATCTCCCCTGAAAACCAACTGTTTGAAATACACAAGCGAGCCTGGAAGAGCATTCTGCTGTCATTGTGGTTTAATTATAATATTAACTGGGTGAGGACTCTGCCAGCTACCCTCAGCGGAAGGATGGAAATAATTCTGGACTGGAGTTGTTGTGTATTTGCAGAGGAACCAGCATGCTGGGAGATGGAGTGAGATGACAGGGGGGAATTTCGGAATCTAATGGCGTCTCTTTGTTTGTGATGTGACGTATTATGGCTCCTGTGAGCAGAAACTGAAAATGGAATAGTCGGAGTGTGGATAACAACAGGGAAAAATATTTCATACAGAACAACAAAGGCGAAAGTTGAACAGACCAGTGGTTGCAGAAACAAATGAAACATATATATATATGCAATCCCTACACAGATCTGGCTGGCACAGGGCACAAAACCACAGCTCGCCCCTATACACGAAGCCAAGCCAGAGCACAACTAAGTGCAGTACAGCCATCTTCTCAGAAAAACTCTTCACAAGCTCAAGAGGTCAAGACACGAAAGCTTTAGCAACTAATCCACACCTAATGACCCACCTAAGTGGTACTCAGAATATCACTCAAGAAATCACTCAAGATATCCCTCAAGTAATTAAGGAACAAAAGAAGAAAAGGCACACTAACCTGGGAACTTCCCCTCTGCCCAGAACTTTTGAGGCAATACACCACACCCCTCTACAGTATTTATAGGAACTCAAACACTGAGATCCCGCTCTGTTCCACTAGGGAAGCTGGTTGTTGGCTTCTATTTCCATAGTGAATTGTATTTTGGGGTGTAGGCTGTTGAGATGTGTGAGGAAGCTATCTAGTTTTTCTTTCCCGTGTGGCCAAATTACGAAGGTGTCGTCAACATATCTGAGCCAAAGTTTGGGTTTGTGTTCTGACTTGTCTAAAGCATTGGTTTCAAAGTGTTCCATGTACAGATTTGCGATGACCGGTGAGAGGGGTGATCCCATAGGTGCTCCTTCTATCTGTTTGTATCTTTGTCCATTGTGGATGAAGTACGTGTTGGTTAGGCAGTGGTTGGTCAGGTCCAGGATGTATTCGGGGGGATTGTATTTGTTTTGAATGGCTGTCAAGGCTTCATTAATGGGCACTTGTGTGAAGAGAGATACAACATCGAAGCTCACAAGTAGGTCATCGGGATGTAGGTTTTGCTTCTTTATTGTTTCTATGAACTGGAAGGAGTTTGTAACGTGTGAAGAGATGGATTCTGCATAGGGCTGAAGTTGCTTAGCGAGAAATTTAGCGAGATTTTGTAGAGGTGAGCCTATGGAGCTGACTATTGGTCTGAGTGGTGTTCCTTCTTTGTGTATCTTGGGGAGGCCGTAGAGTTTGGGGCATCTGGATGATTTTTCTCTGGGGATGATTCTTAGCTGGATTTCTTCACTGATAGGAGAGGCTTTTATTTTGGATTTGGTGGTTTTTTCCAGATAGGTGGTGGGATCTGTTTTTATAGGTTGGTAGGTAGGGTCTTGGAGTAGATTTGATAGTTTTGCTTGGTAGTCCGATGTGTTCATCACAACAGTGGCATTACCTTTGTCTGCTGGGAGAATGATTATGTTGTTGTCTTTCCTCAGGTTGGTGAGTGCTTTCTGTTCTTCTTTGTGTAAATTGCTTCTGGGTGGTTTGCTGGAGCAGAGGATGTTGGTGACTTCAAGTCTGATTTTATTGGCTTCATCTGGGTTGATTTTGGTTAGGCTAGCTTCGACTCCGCATATGATGTTTTCCGTGGGGATGCGTCTCGGGGTAACTGCAAAGTTGAAACCTTTGGAGAGTACTTTGGTTTCAGTTGAGGTGAGGATCCTGTCTGATATGTTATGTACTGTTTGTTTCATGGGTTGTTGTGGAGGGTGGCTGGGCTTCTGGCGTCTCTCTAGTTTGTGGAGTTTGTTGGTGTGTGTGTCTGTCTTATGTGAGGTCTCAGTTTCAGCTCTCCAGACGGCTAGTTGTTTGCATTTGTCCCAGAGTGCAGGGTGGATTTTGTTACAGAGTTTGAGGTGAAGAGTGAGCAGATCTTTGTTGGTTTGGTTTAGTAGGTATCTTTTCTTATGTAGTTCGTTTCTGATTAGGGATAGTTCAGTTCGTTTCAGGATCCTTTCGGTAGCTGGGGTTTTAGAGTGGAATTTAAGTTGGAAGCATGTGGGAATTAAGTTGTTGTCTCGGCAGTTGCGTAGGAACAAGAGATCACATAAGATGGTGGCTCTTCGGATTTCTAGTTTCTCGTAGGTTCTTGTCAGCTGGAAGGTTTCCTCCCCGTAGAGGTGAGATATTTGTTTTCGTAGATTTTCACGGGTACAGGAATGCAGGTTTTGGTGTCCTCGGGTGTCTTCCCGTGTAAAAGTTGGGGTGTCTAGGCGACGTTTCGACGAGGTCTCACTCGTCATCTTCAGGCTGGTGCTTTCGGCTTCTTGTTACTGGAACAGAGCGGGATCTCAGTGTTTGAGTTCCTATAAATACTGTAGAGGGGTGTGGTGTATTGCCTCAAAAGTTCTGGGCAGAGGGGAAGTTCCCAGGCTAGTGTTCTTTTCTTCTTTTGTTCCTTAATTACTTGAGGGATATCTTGAGTGATTACTTGAGTGATATTCTGAGTACCACTTAGGTGGGTCATTAGGTGTGGATTAGTTGCTAAAGCCTTCGTGTCTTGACCTCTTGAATTTGTGAAGAGTTTTTCTGGGAAGATGGCTGTACTGCACTTAGTTGTGCTTTGGCTTGGCTTCGTGTATAGGGGCGAGCTGTGGTTTTGTGCCCTGTGCCAGCCAGATCTGTGTAGGGATTGCAGGGGGGTGCAGCATCCGGAGGTGCCACTATGGTTTGGTTACTGGATGGTGTCTGTAATTTATCTGTGGAGAGGGTCTGGGTTTGGGTCTGGTGTGGTTGATTGGTGGTGGCGTTCTGTGTGCCTCTGGATCTGGTGTCGGTTTTTGTGGGGAGGGCTAATTTCCAGATGTCTGGCAGGCGGGACGTGTCGTCACGCTTGTTCATGTTGTGAGGGTGTTTCTCTATCTCGATGGCTTCCATGATTATTCTCTTGTGGTGATGTTCCATGTTAAAGAGCAATTTGGAATCTGCAAAATTAATTTCGTGTCCTGTTTCTTTCATGTGTTGGAAAAGAGAGGAAGATTTTTCTTCTTTTTTGACGGCATTCTTGTGTTCTGCGATACGTGCATTTATTCGTCTGTTTGTTTGTCCAATGTACGTGGCTGGGCAGACTTTGCAGGGTATTTCATAGACCCCTTGGTTTTCCAACTGGATTTTATCTTTGGGGTTTCTGAGGATATTGGCTATTTTTTGGTTGGTGCAAAAGGCTGTTTTGATATTGTGTTTATGGAGGATTTTGCTAATTTTATCTGTAGTGCCCTTGATATAAGGAAGGAGGGCCATGCCATTGTTTTCTTCTGTGTCTTGGTTTTTGGGGGGTGTTTCTTTTTGGATTAGCTTCGTAACCCTGTTTTGCTGGTATCCATTGGCGATTAACACATTTGAGAGATTCTGTAACTCAGTTGTCAAGTGGTCTTTGTCAGCCAGGCGTTTGGTTCTGGAGATGAGGGTCTTGGCTACGGAGTTTATTTGTGCAGGGTGGTGGTGTGATTGAGCATGTAAGTAGCGGTTGGTGTGTGTTTTTTTCCGGTAGATAGTGTGTCCTAGGGAGCCATCAGGTTTTTTGTAGATTAGGACGTCAAGGAAGGGAAGCTGGTTGTTGGCTTCTATTTCCATAGTGAATTGTATTTTGGGGTGTAGGCTGTTGAGATGTGTGAGGAAGCTATCTAGTTTTTCTTTCCCGTGTGGCCAAATTACGAAGGTGTCGTCAACATATCTGAGCCAAAGTTTGGGTTTGTGTTCTGACTTGTCTAAAGCATTGGTTTCAAAGTGTTCCATGTACAGATTTGCGATGACCGGTGAGAGGGGTGATCCCATAGGTGCTCCTTCTATCTGTTTGTATCTTTGTCCATTGTGGATGAAGTACGTGTTGGTTAGGCAGTGGTTGGTCAGGTCCAGGATGTATTCGGGGGGATTGTATTTGTTTTGAATGGCTGTCAAGGCTTCATTAATGGGCACTTGTGTGAAGAGAGATACAACATCGAAGCTCACAAGTAGGTCATCGGGATGTAGGTTTTGCTTCTTTATTGTTTCTATGAACTGGAAGGAGTTTGTAACGTGTGAAGAGATGGATTCTGCATAGGGCTGAAGTTGCTTAGCGAGAAATTTAGCGAGATTTTGTAGAGGTGAGCCTATGGAGCTGACTATTGGTCTGAGTGGTGTTCCTTCTTTGTGTATCTTGGGGAGGCCGTAGAGTTTGGGGCATCTGGATGATTTTTCTCTGGGGATGATTCACACTAGTGTGCCGCGAGATGTTGCCTGGTGTGCCGCGGGAAAAATTAAAAAATTTGAAAGATTTTTTATTTTTTTTAAGTCAAATTTTCGATTGGGGCACCATCACTAGATGACCCCTGGGGTTCCCTCCCTCCCTCCCGCTCTGCGCCTCCCTCCTCCTCCTCCTCCTCCTCCGGGGAGGCCCTTCCTGGCTCTCGGCCAAGGCTTGGCGGCTGCCACTCACTCACTCGCTCGCCCACCCGTCCCTCCATCCCTGCACCCGGCCTCTCCCCCTCCGTCCCCGGCGCGGGGGCTGCCGGGATCCGTAGTCCCCTCGCCCTTGGGCTCCGCGCCCGCGCGGGGTGCGCAAACTACATTTCCCAGCGTGACCTGGCGGGCCGGGCGTTTTGTTTGAAGCGCTCTTCTCCCGGCCATGGAATGAGCACAGCGGCGGCTGGGCGGGCAGGGGCTCTTTCGTGCAGACCCCGCGCAGCCTGCCTGCGCCCCCGCGGAGATCGGGCGGCAGGATGGAGCCCGGGGATCCCCGCGGAGGCGGAGCGGCGGAGGCGGAGGCTGCCCCCCAGGTAGGGCTGCGTCGGGGGGGGGGTTATTTTTGCAATGCTGCATCCGCGCCGGAGGGGACGCATCGGACCGCGGGGAGACCCCTTGGCGGGCGTGCAAGGCAATGCATGCGTGCAGGCGTTGCATGGAGTGCAGTGCAATGCAATGGCAACGCGGCGCCCTGCATGCATGCATGCAACTTCCACCGGCGCTCCGGACTTGGCAGGTGAGGGGGGTCCCCAGTGGGCGGCAGAGAGAGCCGGGAGGGCGAAGGGGAGCCGGGGGGAAGCAGCGCTGCTCCCCGAGCCGAGCCCGGGGGGAAACTTCGGCGTCATTGCGCCGGGTGTTAGAAGCGGAGGCTGGCGGGGGCCCCTCACCTGCAAAACCTGGTCGCCTCTCATATATTTCGTGCATTGCATTCATCGCCCGCTTTCTCCTCCAAGGAGTTCCCGGGGGCACGCGTGGTTCTCCCCGTGTTATCCTCGCAACAACAGCCCTGCGAGGTGGGTCAGGCGAGTGGCCCAAGGGAGCACCCAGGGATTGGCCTGGCCAGGTGGGGTGATTTGAACCCTGCTCTCTGCCCGGTCTTCGTCCTCATTTAGCCCCCACATGTGCATGACTGTGCATGACTGAGGTTTTCCCCCCTCGTCTTGGCTATGGTGTGAGTCTGTGCTGTTAATTAATGGGGTTCTGCCTTCGGAGAAGATGAGCCAGCCCTCAAGGAGGTGATTATGTAATTTGCTAGCAATTCATGTCCCTCCCGGCGTGACGCTGCGCGCTGACGTCACGGGGCTGTAATGGTGGTGTGCCTCGAGATTTTTTTCATGAAACAAGTGTGCCTTTGCCCAAAAAAGGTTGGGAAACACTGACCTATTTATCTACTTGCACTTGAGATGCTTTCGAACTGCTAGGTGGGCAGGAGCTGGGACTGAGCAATGGGAGCTCACTCCGTCGCGGGGATTTGAACCGCCAACCTTCTAATCAGCAAGTTCTAGGCTCTGTGGTTTAACCCACAGTGCCACCCGCGTCCCTTCAGTGACATACTTAAGCTAAATTATGGTTTGGGACTACTTTGTGGACACGTATACCAAAGGCTTCATGGGGAAATAATACAATTAATGTAGCTCTTTTGAGGGCTCAGGTTACTGCACATCCATCGTCTTTGTATAACTCTAGCCTCAGATATGTGTTCTACCAGTACACTTTGATTTCCTTCAATAGAATCAAACTCACCCCCTATAATGACAACTATCAAATATGTGAACACGAACCAGCGGATGACTTGATGAAAAAGGATAAACCCCTTCCCTGCCCCAAAGGAAGCCTTTATTATTCTCAGATTTCAGCTAATGGTCTGTTTCTGTACTGCAAAGCAGGTAGTGAAATGATCCCAGGTCATTTGTGGTTTTGCGTCTGTGGAAGACAGCTCAATTGAGGATTCATTGCCTCGTTTGATTGTGCTTTCTCTTGATCTATCAGGGAATACATCTGTTTTGATGCTTGATGTATTTAAATCATAGTTGCTGGTCAGATCTCCAAAACAGAACAAGTAGCTCTGTAACAAGCTCTGTAACAAAGGGTTTGAGGATATTATTTTGCCTCACGTTTTAGGTTAGTGGGGCCTGTCCACACTTCCTTTGGGTCCTGTACCATCTTAGAATTTGCATCGGGTCAGTAGCACCGGTCTAAAAGCTTTTATGTCTCAACGTAAAGCTGCTTTTTACCATTGTATCAGAAAAAAACAAAACTCTTAAAACCTGAACAGAAATTTATTCCCCTCCTGATCCAATCCGTTTTTGGGGTCTCCTGAATGAAAAAATACACACTTTCCCTCGTGGTGTATTGTGTGAGCCTGTTGTCTTTGAAGTCCATTGCTGTCCAGTTCTGGTTCTCAGCTCCAAGGTAATTTTTTTAAAAAATGTGTTCCCCTTTTGTGCTCATATAAGCATTGTGATTCCCATTTGAGGAATACTCTCCCCAGGAAGGCTCGTCTGGTGCCTTCCTTATAGGTAAAAAGGACACCTGGACGGTTAAGTCCAGTCAAAGGCAACTACAGGGTTGCGGCGCTCATCTCACTTTCAGGCTGAGGGAGCCGGCGTTTGTCCACAGACAGCTTTCCGGGTCATGTGGCCAGCATGACTAAACAGCTTCTGACGCAATGGGACACCGCCAGAGCGCATGAAAATGTCGTTTACCTTCCCGCCACAGTGGTACCTATTTATCTACTTGCACTGGCATGCTTTCGAACTGCTAGGTAGGCAGGAGCTGTGACAGAGCAACGGGAGCTCACCCCATTGTGCAGATTCGAACCACGAACCTTCTGACTGGCAAGCCCAAGAGGCTCAGTGGTTTCGACCACAGCGCCACCCGCATCCCATAGCCTTCATTACACACCTTTGAGTGCCAGGCGGAAACATTCCTCTTCAGCCAGGACTTTGGCTGATTAACATCCAACGCCCTTTTAAATTGTGTTTGTGGGAGTGGAGATGATTGGTTTGTTTTCATTCTTATTTTTATAATAATAATAATATTACAATTTATTATTTATACCCCCCCCCCCAATCTGGCTGGGCTTCCCCAGCCACTCTGGGCGGCTTCCAACAAAATATTAAAATACAGTAATGCATCAAACATTAAAAGCTTCCCTAAACAGGGCTGCCTTCAGATGTCTTCTAAAAGTCTGGTAGTTGTTTTACTCTTTGACATCTGGTGGGAGGGCATTCCACAGGGCAGGTGCCAGTACCGAGAAGGCCCTCTGCCTGGTTCCCTGTAACTTGGCTTCTCGCAGGGAGGGAGCTGCCAGAAGGCCCTCGGCGCTGGACCTCAGTGTCCGGGAAGAACGATGTAGGTGGAGACACTCCTTCAGGTATACAGGACCAAGGCCGTTTAGGGCTTTAAAGGTCAGCACCAACACTTTGAATTGTGCTCAGAAACGTACTGGGAGCCAATGTAGGTTTTTCAAGACCGGTGTTATATGGTCTTGGCGGCCAATCCCAGTCACCAGTCTAGCTGCCGCATTCTGGATTAGTTGTAGTTTCCGGGTCACCTTCAAAGGTAGCCCCACGTTGAGCGCATTGCAGTAGTCCAAACAGGAGATAACTAGAGCATGCACCACTCTGGCAAGACAGTCTGCGGGCAGGTAGACAGCCGCCCTGGACACAGAATTGACCTGCGCTTCCATGGATAGCTGCAAGTCCAAAATGACTCCCAGGCTGCGCTCCTGGTCCTTCAGGAATTATACTTTGGGGGGGGGTATCTTCTATCTTTACTTGTGAACTGCTCTGAGAGGTATGGGTGAAGGTCAGTATACAAATAACAATAACAACAACAACGATAATGAATTCCGTGCCCAAATGTTTGGGCTCCTGTTTCTTTGCATTTCCTTGGGGAGCTCGTACCTGATCTGGTGCTGAGGTGGGAGGCCTGGGCCCCGACTGGAATAGCCTGGTGAGGAGCCCGTCCCGTCACAGGCCCACTGGAGCACCGTCCTCGGAGTATGGGCTTGAGGGAGCACCTTGGCATGGATCGCTCCACCGCCGTCTCGTCTGGCGAGACCCGGAGCCTGGGCTGCCAAGGGGAAGAGAGAGGGCAGAGTTCAGCTAATGTCCATGCTCCTTCCTTCTTTCCCCACATAAACCATGCCTCTCTCAGCCAGCCAAGCCCCTGCTCGCCCCGAGAGGGAGAAGAGGAGCTTTTGAACGGAGGGATCTCTCTGGATGCCAATAGCCTCAGGGCCTACCCTTCGTTTGTGTCAGGTGTGCGTGCAGGAGCCAGGCCCTGTGCCCAATAGGACTCTGCAGGATTGGGGCCTTCCTAAGTTTGTTCTGAAGAGGCAAGGCGCGGCCACACAGGTGAGGCCGATTGGCAACTCACAGCACCTGGTGGCAAGAGCCGGGAAGGGATATAAGGTCAGCATTTCACTTTGGCTCTTTGCCACAGCAACATGTTCCCTGCCTTGCTGCGTTTGGCTCCTTGACTCCTTGCTTCCTGACCCTCGGACCCCTGACTTTGTGACTCCTTGCTTCTTGATCCTCGGACCCCTGACTTTGTGACTCCTTGCTTCTTGATCCTCGGACCCTTGACTTTGTGACTCCTTGCTTCCTGACCCTCGGACCCCTGACTTTGTGACTCCTTGCTTCTTGATCCTCGGACCCCTGACTTCGGGACTCCTTGCTTCTTGATCCTCGGACCCCTGACTTCGGGACTCCTTGCTTCTTGATCCTCGGACCCCTGACTTCGGGACTCCTTGCTTTTGGACCCTTGGACCCTTGGCTTCTTGACTCCTTGCTTCCTGACCCTCGGACCCCTGACTTCGTGACTCCTTGCTTCTTGATCCTCGGACCCTTGACTTTGTGACTCCTTGCTTCCTGACCCTCGGACCCCTGACTTTGTGACTCCTTGCTTCTTGATCCTCGGACCCCTGACTTCGTGACTCCTTGCTTCTTGATCCTCGGACCCCTGACTTTGTGACTCCTTGCTTCTTGATCCTCGGACCCCTGACTTCGTGACTCCTTGCTTCTTGATCCTCGGACCCCTGACTTCGGGACTCCTTGCTTTTGGACCCTTGGACCCTTGGCTTCTTGACTCCCGGCTCTCTGACCCTCGGACTCTTGGCTTCCTGACTCCTGGCTTCTGAACTCTCGTTCCTGCTCCCACCCCGCCATCTTGCCCCCGGTCCCGACGTCCCCAGCCGGGACTTTGATTGCCCGTGAACTGGACTGTGACAATTTGCAAAGGACTTTGCTCTCCCAGTTGCTGGAAACCACGGGAAGTGAGGCTCCTCTTGCATTCAGGTCCTGTTGCGGGTTTCTCCACTGGCACCTGGTTGATCACAGTGAGAGCAAGGTGCTGGACCAGGTGGGCCATTGGCCTAATCCAGCATCCTCCTCTTATATCCTCTGGACCTCAGCAGGGGCAGGCTTGGAAAGCTAGGGTGATGTTTGCGCAGAGCCGTCTTTCCCATTAGGGCTTAGTGGTACGTTGCACCAGGGCGCCGGCCTCTCGGTGCCCCAGCGAGTGGGGGAGCTGTGCGGCTTTGCCGGCAGCCTCCCCTTTCCCTGCATGCCTGCCAGCTGTGCCTCGCCAGCTGTGGCGGGCGTGCAGCTTGCCTCCCAAGCCTCCGCAGGAGGAGAGCGATCCCCGCAGACGCTTAGAATGGAAGCTGCGCCCCACCAACTATAATAATTATTATTATTTATACCCCACCCATCTGACTGGGTTTCCCCAGCCACTCTGGGCAGCTTCCAACCGAATATTAAAAACAATACAGCATTAAATATTAAAAACTTTCCTAAACAGGGCTGCCTTCAGGTGTCTTTTAGAAGTAAAATAGTTGTTTATTGTCTTGACATCTGCTGGGAGGGCGTTCCACAGGGAAGGTGCCACTACCGAGAAGGCCCTCTGCCTGGTTTCCTGTAACTTCACTTCTTGCAGCGAGGAAACCGCCAGAAGGCCCTCAGCGCTGGACCTCAGTGTCTGGGCAGAACGATGGGGGTGGAGACGCTCCTTCAGGTATACTGGACCGAGGCCGTTTAGGGCTTTAAAGGTCAGAACCAACACTTTGAATTGTGCTCGAAAACGTACTATATGGCTGGCGGATGTGCAGCTTGCCTCCCAAGCCTCCGTGGAAGGAGAGCGATCCCCGCAGAGGCTTGGGAAAAGGTCGACAACTCTGGGAAAGGGGGCGTGGGTCACCGGAGGGATCTTTGCACCATAGGGCTGGCTATGCTTAAGACGGCCCTGTGTTTGCGTATGTCAAGTGGGCTTTTGCTTTTCTTCCAAGGAGTGGCACTGGGTAGAAGCAAATTCTTTGGGGGGGGCACATTGTCTTGATCTAACACTGCCCACTTCCTTCTCAGAATAGAGCTCCGTGCTGGATTTGGCTTAACACGTGCAAAAAGGGAAAAGGATCGCCCCTTTTGCTTACTCCTGTGACTTACCTTGGGGGGCAGTGGAGGTGGGAGCTGGACAGCTGAGATGTCACTGAAAGGCAAAAGGAAATAATAATTTATAATGAATGGAGGGGGAGTTTAAAAGTACTCTTCCCAAAAAACAAAACAAAAACAGAGTCCTTTTTACAGGTAAGTAGCCGTGTTGGTCTGCCGTAGTCAAAACAAAATAAATAAAATTAAATTTTAAAAAATCCTTCCAGTAGCACCTTAGAGACCAACTAAGTTAGTTATTGGTATGATCTTTCGTGTGCATGCACATTTCTTCAGAAATGTGGATACGCACACCTCAGGATCCAACCCGAGCTCTGGAACGGATCCTGTGTGCGACCTGAGGTACCACCGTATTTTAAATTGGAATACAGAAAACTTAATAAAATTTACACACACACAAAAGAAGGGTCCATTTCAAGGGGGGGTGGGGTTGAGATTCTGCCGCCTGCTTTTATTCCCCTCCAACCCAGCCAAAGTTCTGCTAGCAAGATTCATCACTGCCATGAAATGTGTGAAGCCAAGGCAGGCTGTCATCTCCAAGAAGAAAGCAGCCAAACGGCTAACAGCTGAAGCTAGTGCTCCCTTTTCCTCCAAACTGTAAGTCACAAATATTTTATGGCATCGTAGCAATCCCGCCAATGCCCACCCTGTATTTTAAAACGCATTGGGGGAATGAGTTACCTGCTTGCATCGTATCTGCTGGGTCTGGAAGACCAACATTAAGAGGTGCCCCCAAAAGGAAGGAAAACAGAGAAGAGTTAGAGGACGGGCTTGGGAGAGCAACAGCAACAAAGGGGTACTTTAAGGCATGGGTAGACAAACTAAGGCCCGCGGGCCGGATCCAGCCCAATCGCCTTCTCAATCTGGCCAGTGGACAGTCTGGGAATCAGTGTGTTTTCACATGAGTAGAATGTGTCCTTTTATTTAAAATGCATCTCTGGGTTATTTGTGGGGCCTGCCTGGTGTTTTAATAATAATAATAATAATAATAATAATAATAATAATAATAATAATAATAATTTATTATTTATACCCCGCCCATCTGGCTGAGTTTCCCCAGCCACTCTGGGCGGCTCCCAATCGAGCGTTAAAAACAATACAGCATTAAATATTAAAAACTTCCCTAAACAGGGCTGCCTTCAGATGTCTTTTAAAGATAAGATAGCTGCTTATTTCCTTCACATCTGGTGGGAGGGCGTTCCACAGGGAGGGCGCCACTACCGAGAAGGCCCTCTGCCTGGTTCCCTGTAACCTCACTACTCACAATGAGGGAACCGCCAGAAGGCCCTCGGAGCTGGACCTCAGTGTCCGGGCTGCACGATGGGGGTGGAGACACTCCTTCAGGTATACAGGACCGAGGCCGTTTTACATGAGTAGAATGTGTGCTTTTATATAAAATGCGTCTCTGGGTTATTTGTGGGGCATAGGAATTCATTCTCCACCCCCCAAAAAATATATATATAGTCCGGCCCCCCACAAGGTCTGAGGGACAGTGGACCGCTCCCTGCTGAAAAAGTTTGCTGACCCCTGGGTTAAGGGTTTTGCTAACGGTAGGTTAAAGCAATGCTTGGAGCTCATCTATCCAACCCTTTGGGGCAGCATTTGCCTCAACCCCCTGGTTCCTAAACCCTACTGGAACTTTTGCCAACCCGACGTGCTCCGAACGCTTTGTAGTATAACTCCAAAACTGGTTGTACCCTCAAAGGGAGACAGAGCGACTCTGCCACTTACACATCTACGTCGTCGTAATCATGGTCTGATTCTGCTGAATCCTCCCTATAAAGGAAAGGGAAGCAAGATATTAGGCTGTAGAATGTGACTGGCTAGAGCGTGGTGGCCCTGCACGGCATAGCTCATGGCTTCTCTGAGTTATTCAAGCCCCTTCGCCACGGCAAGGCAGTGATCCAGCTGGATAAAAGGGTCTAGGTCACGAGTCAAAATAAAAAAAATTCTTCCAGTAGCACCTTAAAGACCAACTGAGACATCAAGAATCACAAAACAGAGAAACCAGTAGGAGAACACTTCAATCTCCCAGGACATTCTATACAAGATCTCAAAGTAGCTGCTTTACTACAAAGGAATTTCAGAAATAGACTGGAAAGAGAAGCTGCTGAATTGCAACTCATTACCAAACTTAAACCATGGAGAGACCTGGTCTTAACAGAGACATTGGATTCTTATCTCATTATACATGACTAAGCCATTTTTCACCTTCTCACCCCTTGCCTTTTCCTGTAAGACCTATTGCAGTCGTTAAGAGTCGTCAACAGGCTCATCTCAGCTTTCTGCCTATCTCCCATTCCCACCACCCTTCTGAGTAATACCCCTCCCCACCTTCTCACTATATAGAAGGATCTGGCAACTTCTGTTTCAGTGTATCTGAAGAAGTGTGCATGCACATGAAAGCTCATACCTAGAACTAACTCAGTTGGTCTTTAAGGTGCTACTGGAAGAATTTTTTTTATTTTGACTATGGCAGACCAACACGGCTACCTATCTGTAACTAGGTCACGAGTGTCAGGGTCTCAGCCTCGTTTTTAAATGTATTTGCTTTTTTCGCATTTTTAGCTGCTCTTGAAGGAATGGGTCTCTGTGCAGTCAGTTTAAAACTGAACTTAACCCCCCCCCCCTTCTTCTTTCTCCAAGAAAGCACTCTAAAATGCGTAAAACTTGAGCTTTTGAGCAAATGCATAACAAGGACACAGCTGTATAAACAAACTCTCTCCCTTATCAGTCACGGCAAGGGATGACCCTGGCTGGTCTAGGGGAACAGAGCAGACGTCAGTGCCTTATCTTATGTGCTGACCGCAAAGGACACACAGACCGGAGTCCAGGAGCAGCGCCAGAAGCGTGTTCCTGGAGATGATGACCTCTTCCTCCAAGATAAGAGTAGGAAGAGGAAGATCCTTTTATGGTCAGGAGTGCAGGAAGGAAATCCCTTTTATGGTTAAGAGTGCCGGAGCAGGAACATCTGTGATGTCAACCTGCGTGTACAAGCTGACGTGGCTGGGGAAGGGGGAGAGGGTGCCTGGAGGATATATATACTGAATGAAACTTCTCATTTCTTTAGACTTGCTGTGGACTTGATCACGCAAGTGCCTTCTGCTATCCGGAGAGCAGAATAAACTCTTTCTTTGAACCAACCTCGGTGTCATTTGACTTCCTTCCTCCTGTCCCAGAGCAACGCAGACTCAATCGGTGAACTCCAATAAGGCTACATTCTAAATTATTTTTAGGTGGAAATCACCTTGAGACGGTGGTTTAGAAGGCAATTCATAAAGCAATGGTAATAATAATAATTGCAGTAGCACCCTTGTTGTTGTTGTTTAGTCAGAGAGCCAGTGTGGTGTAGTGGTTAAGAGCGGTAGTCTCGTAATCTGGGAAACCGGGTTCGTGTCTCCGCTCCTCCACATGCAGCTGCTGGGTGACCTTGGGCCAGTCACACTTCTGTGAAGTCTCTCAGCCCCATTCACCTCACAGAGTGTTTGTTGCGGGGGAGGAAGGGAAAGGAGATTGTGAGCCGATTTGAGACTCTTGAAGGGGAGTGAAAGGCGGGATATCAAATCCAAACTCCTCTTCTTCTTCTTCTTCTTCTTCTTAGTCGTTTAGTCGTGTCCGACTCTTCGTGACCCCCTGGACCAGAGCACGCCAGGCACTCCTGTCTTCCACTGCCTCCCGCAGTTTGGTCAAACTCATGCTAGTAGCTTCAAGAAGCCCCCCCCCCCTTTCATGGATCACTGCCTTGCCGTGGCGAAGGGGCTTGAATAATTCAGAGAATAACTCGGAGAAGCTATGAGCTATGCCGAGCAGGGCCACCCAAGATGGACAGGTCATAGTGGAGAGTTTTGACCAAACGTGATCCACCTGGAGCAGGAACCGGCAAGCCACTCCAGTATCCCTGCCAAGAAAACTCCATGGACAAAGACAACAGGCATATAAAAGTAGCACCCTTACCTGCTGGAAAATGAAGCACCATAGAGATGGCTGCCAGTACCATATCCAGAATCCGCAGAGATTTCCTGCAAGCAGAAAGCAAAGACTGGAGGAACTGGTCTTCAAATGAGGGTCCACGATGGTGGCAGGGGTGGCAGCAGTCTTGATGTTCCAATATTTTGTTGGAAGCTGCCCACAGTGACTGGGGAAACCCAATCAGATGGGCAGAATATTATTATTATTATTATTATTATTATTATTATTATTATTATTATTATTATTATTATTTGGAAATGGACTAAGAGCATGGCATTTCTTCAGAGCGGTCACACAGACGCAGTAGAAGCCCACCTGCTCCCACACCTGACATCCTATTTAGAGTGACAGGTGAAAACCTGGCTCCTCTGAAAGGGGCCTATAGGTAAAAGGTGCCTTGGATGGTTAAGGCGACTATGGGGTTGTGGCACTCATCTCGCTTTCAGGCCGAGGGAGCCGGCATTTGTCCACAGACAGCTTTCAGGGACACATGGCCAGCATGACTAAACTGCTTCTGGAGAAATGGAGCACCATGACGGAAACCAGAGTAGCGCATGGAAACGCCGTCTACCTTCCCGCCACAGCGGTACCTATTTATCTACTTGCACTGGCGTGCTTTCGAACTGCTTGGTTGGCAGGAGCTGGGACCAAGCAACGGGAGCTCACCCCATCGCGGGGATTCGAACCACCGACCTTCTGATCGGCAAGCCCAAGAGGCTTCATGGTTTAGACCACAGCGCTTCCTGCAAGACAGCACTTATTTCCAGAGGCGGTTTGCAAAGCTCAACCACTGCTGTTTATGTCAGGAGTTCAGAAGCTCCTTTTCAGAGCGCTCTCCCAAATAGTGCTTGGAAGGTGTTTGCAGGAAGACTCACCGTTGGGTCACGGGAAGCCGCTTTCAAAGCGCTGGCACTTCGAACGGCACTTCGAAGGGGGTTTTCACAGATCAGACCTAACAAATCTGGCCAGCCAGGGGCGATGAGTTCCCCGGTGTAAGCCCAGCCCCAGAAAGATAAATCCAGCGACCCTCTGGTACCAGTGTTATGGGAAAAAATACGAAGCGGTTAAATAAAGCAGGCATAGGCAAACTCGGCCCTCCAGCTGTTTTGGGACTACAACTCCCATCATCCCTAGCTAACAGGACCAGTGGTCAGGGATGATGGGAGTTGTAGTCCCCAAACAGCTGGAGGGCTGAGTTTGCCTATGCCTGAAATAAAGGAACCGTTTCTTTCTTTTGGAGGGGCAAAGGGGACAATAGCTGTGTATCAATTGGAACAGGGAGGGAGGGGTGAAGAGGTACCGTGAAGTTCGGGGACTCCGGACTCTGCCTGTTCCTGAGCGTGGGGCTGCAATCATGGGCTGCAATGAGATGAGAAGAAGGAAGTTATTGAGAAGGGTCACTCTGTGGTGGGTGGAGACAGAAAGTGGGGCGGAGCTTGCAGGAGGGCCCTCTGGAGAGGTGAGGGGGTGCAAGCCCAGCATGCAAAGGGGCAAGGAGAGAAGCAATGGGGCCCCTGTGCAGGAGCGCAGTGGGGCAGACATACCCCTGGAGTTGGTGCATCCCGGTGAGGTCACGCCTTGCCGTTGGCTGGAGCGAATTCTTCGGGGCACTGGAGGTGGGGGTGTCTGTGGTCGAGAAAACAGATTGTATTGAGGAGGGGTTGTGAAATATACTCAGAGTCGCAAAGTGATTTCATGCTCTTTATTCAGCTCATAGTGGTGAGGAGGAATGAATGAATGTCCCCTCACAGTATCTGCTTTATATACATTATTTACACAATGGGCTGCACATGATTAGCTAATTCCGGAATTCTACTGTAAGCCAATCAGGTTGTGGATTCACTTCTATCTGGAGCAGGATTGGGTGGTTACTGCCAGCCAATCATACTGCTGCATTGTTCTAGGACCAATCAGACTGCTGCATTCTAAATCCTATTGTTCTAGGACCAATCAGACTGCTGCATTTTGGATCCTATTGTTCTAGGACCAATCAGACTGCTGCAGTTTGGATCCTATTCAACTCAGTACATAACAGGTTGTCTGTGTGTGTTTTTTGCTTTATAACCCCAAGAGCGGGGGTCATTTTTGGCCTTGGGAGATATTGCCCTTTGCCAGCCCATCTTTGTTCCCCATCTCAATGCTGGCTGGCTTGCTATTGCGCAACTGACTATTGCGCAACTGACTATTGCGCATAGTTCATTCTTCCTGCATTAAGTGGCTTAACCGCACAACACATTGTTCAGAAAACCAGTTTGCTTTTAGGACGCTTTTCCGCAGTTGCAAATAGAGATGTTTCGCTTCAGAACGGAAACCCTCCGTTGTTTGTTGCGTCCATAATACAGACCGGTGTCAATTGGCTTTATAGTGAAACTGCAATATACATGTGGGGAAAACAGGGGTCTCGTCATGGGCACAGCAGAAGAGGCTTTGGGCACCACAAAAAAGGGAAAACAGAGGAGTAAGTGCAAACCCACATTGTTCATTTCTTTGCCCTTCTCCAGCCTCATCCCATCCGCTCTCACCTCTTGTTCCTCTTCATCCGGCTCGCCTCTGCAGCTGGAAAGTTTGTCAGGGTTGCGCAGTTTCTCCAGGAGCTCGAGGGTCAGGCTGCGGCTGAGCCTTTCCTGGGAAACTAGCTGGTGCTGGTGAAAGGAAGGGGTCAGTTGGAGATAGCTGGAATCCATCCTAGGGACAGAGCCACGGCAGGTGGAGAGGGAGATAGCCATATTTACAGCTTCCGACATTATGCCAAAGAGGCAAGCCGCTTAGGTGGCGCAAAGTACAGCTTGCCTCTTCCGCAGTGCAAGTGTGATAGGAATTTTGAGGTCTTAAATATATGGCAATGTTCATAACCGCATGTACATAGATCAGCACAGGAAGACCGACCTGAAGCCATTTTGATTCCCAAACTGAGCAAATGTTTTCTCTACAAGGTCAAAGTGGGAAACTTCCCCACTGTCTTTTCCTTCACAAATCCTGTCTTAAGGGTATGTCTGTGTTTGAATAGGGTGTGAGCCTGTGACCTGGCCCAGGAACTATGTATTTATCACTACAAAAGACTGGCCAGGCTCCGCAGGCAATCCAATCAAGTAGCCTGCCAGACAGGAGAAAAACAACAACAGGAGAAAAACAATATTCAAATTTCTGTTTTAGACCGCCTTTTGTGTGATGTATCTGAGGGGTGGTCTTAGGTTACACCCCTTCTGTGATGTATGTATGATGTTTCTGGGGGTGGTCTTGATCTACAGGGTGGCAATTTCAAAAGTCTTTATAAGGCCTTGCGCACCATTTTTCTGGGTTCCTCCTCCCTCCTGCGTGTGGTGAGTGAGGACCCTGTTGCAACAGATCAATAAAGATCAGGCTTACAAGCTGCTTTGCTTCTCAATATTCTCTGGTTGGCCTCTGTTATTCTCTCCTACCAATAGGGAACCTATGTAAGGACTCTATATTTTAATGTTGTATTTTAATTTTGTTTTTAAGTTGTAATCATTCAACTTGTTTTTATTATTGCTTGTAAGCCGCTCTGAGCCCGGCCTTGGCTGGGGAGGGCGGGGTATAAATAAAAATTATTATTATTATTATCATATGGGCTCTTGGATACCCTATAAGGGAAAAGGGCAATTTTTGTTTACAACACAAGAGAAACTTGAAACGAAGACTGTGCCTGGTGTGGTTATATAGCAGTGCGCCCCCACCCCCCTGCGCATTTGGAAGGCTTTTAAGCCCCCTCGGATGTGATGTTTTAGTGGGAAACTGATTACAAAGCCCACCCCTCCCTGGGACTCATGAGCAGAGAAGGGAGGGGAGGCGATTGGGATACTTACGGTCAGCATCTTGGAGGCAGTGGGCCGCTTCTTCGGGTTCTTGGTCAGCGTCACCTTGACAAAGTGGTGAAAGGCCTGACTCCTGTGGGGACAGGAGCACCCATGGTCAAGGAGAGTTTATGGCTGTAAGCTCCGACTTACGGCCCCTATTTACTCTATGCATTTAAAACATAGCTGTCAACTTACAGATTTGAAAATAAGGGACCAGCAGCCTCAAAAATAAGGGATCAACAATTACTTTGATAAAATACATATTTTGTTGCATGCAAATGGCTTTAGATTCCTATTAGGTCCATAAATTACCATATAGCATATATTCAACACACAAAAAAGCAACAATTTGTTGTTGACAAAGGACAGCTGGACCTAGAAAGGGCCCCATTACCTTCAGTAGCTTATTTAAGGGACATCATCAATAAGGGACAGCAGCGGGACATGGCGCTGGGATAAGGGACTGTCCCGCCACATAAGGGACGCTTGACAGCTATGATTTAAAGCAATGCCATACCACTTCCTGCAAAGAATTTTGGGAAGTGTAGTTTGTTAAGAGTGCTGAGAGTTGTTATGGATTCCCTTTTCCCCTCGAGAGAGCTACAGTTCCCAGAACGGTTTGATAAGCAATCCCTTTCTTCAGGGAACACTGGGAATTGTAGCTCTCTGAGGAGAAGGTCTGTCTCTGCTGAAGGTCTGCCTAGCACCTTCCTTGCTTTCTTTTCAGTGCCATGTAAAGCATGGGTAGGCAAACTAAGGCCCAGGGGCCGGATCCTGCCCAATCACCTTCTAAATCTGGCCCATGGACAGTCCAGGAATCAGCGTTTTTTTACATGAGTAGAATGTGTGCTTTTATTTAAAATGCATCTCTGGGTTATTTGTGGGGCGTAGGAATTCGTTCATTTTTCCCCCTTCAAAATGTAGTCCGGACCCCCCACAAGGTCTGAGAGACAGTGGACTGGCCCCCTGGTGAAAACGTTTGCTGACCCCTGAGTAAAGGCTGGTCTGTTTTTCCCAGACTTCTGACAGACTAAGAATGTTGTTGTTCTTGTTTTTCACTAGTCTGCTGTCAAAGTTTCCTGCGACTGTTATGGTATAATATATTGTTAAAGGCCTCCAGGTGCCAGAGTTTGTGGGTGCAAGCCACCCGTAATTCTCGGGAGTCAGGAAAAAATTAGATTGAATCAAGAGCTGACTAAACTACCAAGCATGGAAATCCCTGGGCTCTGCTTATGCTAACAAACCGTGGGTCATTAGGAGGACAAAAGAAGACGATGGCCCGTCATTAACCCATCAGTGAAAGCCTTCTCAGAGTTTGGAGTCCCCACCCTGAGTTCTGGGTAATTAGCGAAAGTGAATACCAGAAGGGGGAAGCTTCCAGAATTGCAGCGGGTGATGAGGTAAGCAAACAGGAAAAAAGTGTCCCTTTTGCAAGCTGAAAAGTGAGAGGGGTAAAGCACAATAAGGGCCAAGGTTGAATATACAGTGGTACCTCGGTTTAAGAACAGCACTGTTTACGAACTATTCGGTATATGAACTCCGCAAAACCGGAAGTATAGTGGTACCTCTGGTTGCAAAAGGGATCCATTCCGGAGGCCCAATCGTAACATGAAAAGCCCGCAACCTGAAGCACCGTACCTGCGCGGAACAATTTGGCGCTTCTGTGCATGTGTGAGTGGCGAAACCCGGAAGTAACCCTTTCCGGTACTTCCGGGCCGCCGCGGGACACAACCTGAAAAAAGTAACATCTTTATCTCGGTCTACGAACAGAAGCCAAACAGTGGAAGGGCAGCAGCAGTGGGAGGCCTCATTAGGGAAAGCATGCCTCAATTTAAGAACGGCTTTGGCTTAAGAACAGTCTTCCGGAACGGATTAAGTTCGTAAACCGAGGTACCACTGTATGTGTAAATAATACCATATATCATAAGGACACCACCGTCTCTGCTGTGCCTTCTTTCCAGAGGAAACACAGGCACCTGAAATCTCACACTACTGTGGGAATTGGGGTGGCGTGGAATATTTATATTTATGCTTTCCTTGTGCTATAAGTCACTTGGAGACCTTTGGGTGACAAGCAGCTGATAAACTGAATAAATAATCTTAATCATCACGCAAAACGTGCTGCGCTCCTCAGGTCGTTTGCCCTCGCCGCAATCCTGCGATTGTTGAGCATGTAATTGGACTTACCACCGGGCTTTGTCCTTGAGCTTGGGGGGCTGGTAGCCGCTTTTCGTCATCAGCACCAGGACCCTGTGAGGTGGGACAAGGAGGTAAACACACCCTTCTCTGCTCATGAGCAGGCTTCTCCCCACCTTGCCTCGTGCTCCCTTTCTTGAATTCTGCACCCACAAAAGCTGGGTTCTGTTGCTGGCATGAATTCCGCACAACCGCCCTTTATTTTGCATAATTTATTCTGCTAGTCACAGGGAGAGGCAAGGACCTGGCTGTCCAACACTGTCAGCCACCAATTCTTATTCAGCAGCATTCCCCCCCCCCCGTTGCGTTCCGAAGGTGAGGAAGGCCTGCATGACTAAGCCGTTTCTGGCGAACCAGAGCAGCGCACGGAAACGCTGTTTACCTTCCCGCTGGAGCGGTACCTATTTATCTACTTGCACTCTGACGTGCTTTCAAACTGCTAGGTTGGCAGGAACAGGGACTGAACAATGGGAGCTCACTCCGTCGCGGGGATTCGACCCGCCGACCTCCTGATCGGCAAGTCCTAGGCTCTGTGGTTTAACCCACAGCACCACCCGTGTCCCTTTCCTGGCCCTTAAGATCTACCTAAAGATTAACAAAATCTACATCAAAGCTACCTTCTATCCTTATGGCCCAGGATGCCTGGTGAAGCAACTGGTTTGTGTAAAATGCTGTATGTGACTGTCAGGCAGAGAGAAAATGGCAGAGGTGCAGAGGTTTGTGGGATTCGATCAGAAATCATGTCAAATGGCTCAAGCCCAGTCAAAGCAATGCGTTCATTGCTGACACAATGGCATGCTACATTTTTCATAATTCCTCATAGCAATCTCACCTGACCACCACACACACCACGCCCCCAGGTTTTGGAGATCTCACTTCATGTTCAGACGACCCCCAATTAAATCATTGGTACCAAGGCGGTTGCCCTGCGCCACCTCCCACAGCCCAGAGAGAGAAGGGTAGGGATGTGCAACTCACCGCAAAGGGTGTACGTCGAACAGGGGGGGCTGAAGCTCCGCCAGCTCGATAGCGGTGATCCCCACGGACCAAACATCGCACAGTTCGTTGTACCCGCCCTTGAGTTCCACTGCTGCCACCTCTGGGGCCATCCTGGAACACATGCGCAAGGTGGGACTCACCACAACTTCAATTAAAGGCAGTCCCTTCCGTTGCATGCCACCCGCAGCCCTCCCTGACTCGGTGCCCTCTAGGTGCTTTTTGGACTACAACTCCCATCTTCCCTTTAAGAAGGAAATCAACAAGCTGGAAGGGGTGCAGAGGAGGGTGACCAAGATGATCAAAGGTCTGGAAACCAAGCCTGATGAGGAACGGTTGAAGGAGCTGGGTATGTGTTATATACTAAGCTTGGATCCTAGAACAATAGGCAGGTAGGACTGTAGAATGCAACAACTGATTGGCCTGCAGGAGAAGACCAATCAGCCTCCAGGAGGGAAGCAGAATCAGCCAATCAGATGGGACTCATTGTGTAAATAATGTATATAAAGGCCTAAGGTTCTGGGGTGGGGGGGGAGGAATCACTGTTTTACAAGCTGCAATAAAAAGCATGAAATCACTGCAGGACTCCGAGTATATTTCAGTATGTTTAGTCTGGTAAAGAGGAGACTGACAGGTGATGCGTCAGCCATCTTCAGTTATCTAAAGGGCTGTCACCTGGAAGAGGGAGCGTGCTTGTTTCCTCCTGCTCCAGAGGGCAGGACTCAAACCTATGGATTCAAATTACCAGGAAGGAGATTCCAACTAAACATCAGAAAGACAGCAAGAGCCGTTCGACAGTGGAAAGAACTCCCTTGGGGAGGTTGTGGACTCTCCTTCCTTGGAGGTTTGTAAACAGAGGTTGGGTGGCCATTTGTCACAGATGCTTGAGTTGAGATTCTGGCATTGCAGGGGGTGCCTTCCAACTCTACAATTGACCAGGACGTCTGGGATTGATGGAGGCTGTAGCCCAGGTTTAGAAATACTGGTGCATCAACAGAGGGAAGAACTGGTGGGCTGGTTGAGGAAAACTCCCCTCTCCCTGCAGCCCATTGCCTTCAAATCTAGACACCACCCATTTCGAAAAGCCAGTTGGCGACACACCCACCCACCCACCACCACCACCAAACAGCTGGTCCTTTTTACCAGTAAGGGGTGCCTATGAAGGACATTCTCCGGGCAAAGGTGGCGCTGAGCTGAGCCGAGATTCCGAAATCCGCTGGAATGCAAGATGGAAGAAACAGAAATGGAAGAATGAGGAACAACATGTGCCAACTAATGTGGGCAGTGCTCAAATTCTGGGGAAAGGTACGTGGGTTTTAAGAAAACCCAGAAGTCCCACCTCCCAATCTCCTTCTGGTCATAAATAAATAACTTTAACTGATTTTAATACGTTAGGAGTCTGTCCCACTAAATTTTACTCAGAGTAATAAAAACTAATAAAAAATTATTTTTTTAAAAATTACTCAGAGTAAACCCACTGCAATGTCTGGACCTGAGTGAGTCGTGGCAATTAATTTCAGCAGGTCTACTCTGAGTTGGAACAGTGTTGGAGATGCAACCCCTTTATTTTCATATTGTTGTAGTACATTTAAAGCACCCCAGGAAACTTGGGAACTATAGTTTACCCCTCGCAGACCTACAATTCCCATCCCCTTTAACACACGACCCTGGCAAATTTAGATTTGACCCTGGGGCAGATCTGGTAATCTTAAAACACATGGTGAGACATACCCAGCTTGACTTCCCCCTGGTCGTTGAGGAGAACATTGGCTCCCTGAAATGTGAAGCGACAGGGGGGGAAATAATTTATTTCTATCCCACCTTTTTCATCCAAAGAGCTTAAGGTGGGGGTAAATGGTTCTCTTCCCCCTCCTCATTTCACCCCCAGAAGAACCCTGTGAGGTAGGTTAAGCTGAGAGTGAGTGACACAGCCCAAGGTCCACTGAGCTTGATAGCCAAGTGGGGTGATTTGAATCCAGGTCTCTCCCAGGTCCTGTTGTTGTTGTTGCTTAGCCTTTTAGTCGTGTCCGACTCTTCGTGACCCCCTGGACCAGAGCACGCCAGGCACTCCTGTCTTCCACTGCCTCCCACTGTTTGGTCAAACTCACACTGGTAGCTTCGAGAACACTGTCCAGCCATCTCGTCCTCTGTCGTCCCCTTCTCCTTGTGCCCTCCATCTTTCCCAGCATCAGGGTCTTTTCCAAGCAGTCTTCTCTTCTCATGAGGTGGCCAAAGTATTGGAGCCTCAGCTCCCAGGTCCTAGCCTGACACTAACCACTGCACCACACTGCCTTTAGAGGCAGTCAGTTGAAGTGGGGTTCCACGCAGTGCTCTTCCCCACACTTTAAGGGTAGGAATTCCCCACATGTTAAGTTTTTTATTTCCCTAACAGGTGAACTACAGCTTCAACATTTTATGACCTGGTTTTCCTTCCTATATCAGTGTTTCTCATTGTTCCTCTGAGCTATCATACTTCCTCTTCATGTCACTCTGTTCTACTTGTCAAACCCCCTCCACGTCCTTGCCCTTCTTTCCCTAGATCCTGTCCCCTTGTTTCCTTAGGACAGGCACAGCCAAACTTGGCCCTCCAGATGTTTTGGGACTACAATTCCCATCATCCCTGAGCACTGGTCCTGTTAGTTAGGGATGATGGGAGTTGTAGTCCCAAAACATCTGGAGGGCCAAGTTTGGCCATGCCTGCCTTAGGACCTTCCGACCGCCCCGCCCCTTCTGCAGCATCACAGCAGCCCGGCCAATGACAGCCAGGGGCCTTTCTGCCTCTCCCGAGAGCCTCTCTGACATTACTGCCAGAGACCTGCCACGACTACCAGCCACTGTTGCTGCTTTTACAAACCTGACTTTATCCATGTTCCGTCACGGTGGGGTTCATTTTGCAGTTAACGCTTACATGCTTTGAGAATGCAAATGGGAAGGTGGCGGTTCAGTAAACACAGCTGTGATGATTTAAAGCAAGTGTGGCCATCCCAGGGCCACACTCACAGACCTTGCTTACAGTCTGTTTCACTTTCAGGAGGGAAATGGCGCCCTTTCTGTGTTCGAAGCAGCCTTCGCTGCCTGACATATTTCCCAGCAAGGAGTGAAAAACAAAGCTGCAGTAGCTAAGAATCTTGCCCCATGAGCGCTGCACAAATAAGTGTTTTGCTTTGCCTAGGCCCTGCCCCAAGTTTTGTTCTGTTATTACCTTGATGTCTCTATGGATCTTCCCCTGGTTGTGAAGATAAGTCAGACCCTAGAGGGTGAAATTAAAGACCCACATTATGGAACCAGCCACTCTTATTGGCAGGGGCAATAGAACTTTGACTCATGAACCAGGAGACTCTCAGGTGGCCTTCCAAGCTGTCCATAGTTTCTGAAGCACAAAGTACACCATGGTTTGCCAACCTTTTCGGACCAGTCGACACTCCTGGGTTTTTCAGAAAGGCCCTATCTGCACCATACATTCAAAGCAGCACCATAGCACTCTTACCTCTCTCGCCCTGACCTCGCCACTGTGATCCACACGGCGGTCACCTCCAGACTTGATTATTGTAACTCGCTCTACGTGGGGCTGCCCTTAAGACTGACCCAGAAACTCCAGCGGGTGCAGAATGCCGCAGCAAGACTCTTTATGGGGTCCTCGCCACGGGATCACGTTCACCCGGTGCTATACCAACTGCACTGGCTCCCAGTGGAGTACAGGATCAGGTTCAAGGTGCTGGTTTTAACCAGCCCTATAAGGCCTAGGACCCTCGTACCTACGGGACCGCCTCTCCTGGTATGTCCCACGGAGGACCTTACGGTCTTCAAACAAAAACAACTTGGAGGTCCCGGGCCACAGGGAGGTTAGGCTGGCCTCAACCAGAGCCAGGGCTTTTTCGGCTGTGGCCCCGATCTGGTGGAACGCTCTGTCACAAGAGACTAGGGCCCTGCAGGACTTGACATCTTTCCGCAGGGCCTGCAAGACAAAGCTGTTCCACCAGGCCTTTGGTCAAGGCGCAGCCTGACTCCCTCCTTTGGTAATCCTCGCAGAACTCTAGCCCAATGGTTGCCATTAATTTGATTTTGAACTGATTTTAGAATGAACTGAATGCTTTTAGAATGCTTTTTTTACTTTACTGTTGTTAGCCACTCTGAGCCCAGCTTCGGCTGGGGAGAGGGGGATATAAATAAAAAAGATTATTATTATTTATTAAACACTGATGAAACAGGTAAGAATGGTTAGGAGACTCTTATTCTCCCTATGGAGACACAGCTCCCAAGCATTCTCTGACTGTTAAACCACTCAGGAGTCACTGAGAGAAGAAGACATTGAGGCAGTTTAAAGTGGTGTGATACTGCTTAAAAGCAAGTGGGGGACAAAGTGCCGTGGGCACCAGCCACAATATGGCTGCCAAGGGGGTGTGGCCTAAGACCCACCCATACGTTCATACTCACTTGCAGTGTTTCTCGGCACACGTAGGCAATCTGCGGCTCTGTCAGGGGCCCGGTGACTGCAAAAGGAAGGGGAGATGGTGAGCGCCATCTTTAATCCCGAAGTGGAGGACCGAAACCATAGCGCTGTTGACATTCTGAAAGACCAGAGGAGGCTCCGCGGTCATTGAGATGCTTTGCCAATCCCTGGCATGTCTCCTCAGGCATTTCCCCCGTCTTCAAAGTTCAGGGCAGGAGAAGATCAGAGCAATGAGCAAAGGTGATAATAAGCGCAGCTGGGGTCGCTTCTGTCGTGAGCATCACGCAGGCGGCATTGGAGGGAATGGGGCGGGCACCCCTCATTGCTAGACCCCCGTGGTTACTCGAAGGAAAGGCGTTTCTTCACACACACAAAATCACAATTGAATCACGAACCGGAAATTAAGATAATGCTGCAACGCTAAACACGCCTGGCTGAAAGTCAGAATCGAACCAATATGAGAAAATACAGGAATGTTGGGAGCTGCGTTATAATGGTGCAACTAGCTCAGCAGTCTTTTTGTCTGTCCTTGAGTCCTGTCAGGGGGGAAAGGTGGGGTAGAAATAAATAATCAATTATAATTGTGTCTACATTTGACCAGCAGTGACTCTCAATGATTTTGCACAGGGAGTCACTTCCAGCCTTACCTCTGGAGATGTTGCCAAGGATTAAACCTGGAACGTTCGAGGAAATAAGCAACTATCTTACTTTTAAAAGACATCTGAAGGCAGCCCTGTTTAAGGAAGTTTTTAAGGTTTGATTGAAATATACTCGGAGTCGAGAGTGGATTTCATGCTCTTTATTCAGCTCATAGTGGTGAGGAGAAATGGAAGTTCCCCCAGAATGTCTGCTTTATATACACTATTTACACAATGGGCCCCATGTGATTGGCTAATTCCGGGATTCTCCTGTAGGCCAATTAGGTTGTGGATTCACTTCCACCTGGAGTTGGATTGGGTGGCTCCTGTGGAGCTTCGCTTCTCGCAATGAGGGAACCGCCAGAAGGCCCTCGGCGCTGGACCTCAGTGTCCGGGCAGAATGATGGGGGTGGAGACGCTCCTTCAGGTATACTGGACCGAGGCCGTTTAGGGCTTTAAAGGTCAGCACCAACACTTTGAATTGTGCTCGGAAACGTACTAGGAGCCAATGTAGGTCTTTCAAGACCGGTGTTATATGGTCTCGGCGGCCGCCCCCAGTTACCAGTCTAGCTGCTGCATTCTGGATTAGTTGTAGTTTCCGAGTCACCTTCAAAGGTAGCCCCAGGTACAGCGCATTGCAGTAGTCCAAGCGGGAGATAACCAGAGCATGCACCACTCTGGCGAGACAGTCCGCAGGCAGATAGGGTCTCAGCCTACGCACCAGATGGAGCTGGTAAACAGCTGCCCTGGACACAGATTTGACCTGTGCCTCCATGGACAGCTGTGAGTCCAAAATGACTCCCAGGCTGCACACCTGGTCCTTCAGGGGCACAGTTACCCCATTCAGGACCAGGGAATCCTCCACACCTGCCCGCCTCCTGTCCTCCAAAAACAGTACTTCTGTCTTGTCAGGATTCAACCTCAATCTGTTAGCCACCATCCATCCTCCAACCGCCTCCAGACACTCACACAGGACCTTCACCGCCTTCACTGCTTCTGATTTAAAAGAGAGGTAGAGCTGGGTATCATCCGCATACTGAGATGGCTTATCCTCTCATGGGCGGAGCTGAGAGCCCCAATGTGAGGAGCCTCAGTCAATATAATCTTTTGATCTCTTCGCCAGCAACCCAGGAGGACGCTTGCGAGGGGGAGAGGAAGTCAAGAGGTGACAGCTGTTGAAAACAAGAGTGTGAATTGGAAGCGCTGTGGTCGGCTTTTGATTGTCTAATGTGCTGCAATGGTTGTGCTGTGCCTTCGATAATGTAGCTTGGGATTTTATGTTGAGAAATTTGGAATTCATGGAAGTGGGTCAAGAGTTCTGGAACGGGATAAAGGCAATCTATACGGAACAGAAGGCGAAGCTGATAATAAATAATGTTATTACAGAAGATATAAAAATATCTAAAGGAACAAGGCAGGGTTGTCCGCTTTCGCCGCTCCTCTTCATAGTTGTCTTGGAGGTTTTACTAAATGCAATAAGGCAAAATAAACAAATTAAGGGAATAACATTAGGTTCAAATGAATATAAAGTTAAAGCTTATGCTGATGATGTGGTTTTAACGGTGGAAGAACCGACAGATAGCATAAAGGGAATTTTGGAGGAGATGGAGGAATTCGGGAAGCTAGCAGGATTTAAACTGAATAAGAGCAAGACAAAAATGATCATTAAAAATCTGGATCAAGATAAGATAGAACTATTACAGCAACAAACAGAAATCGAAGTTGTTAAAAAGGTAAAATACCTAGGACTTTGGCTCACCAATAAAAATATTGATCTATACCAAAATAATTACATCCCGGTGTGGAACGGAATTAAAAAAAATCTGGAGGCCTGGGCCAGGATGAAATTATCATTCTGGGGAAGAATATCTATGGTCAAAATGATGATACTCCCCAAAATGCTATTCCTATTCCAAACGATACCCATAATAAAAGGTACAAAAAACTTTAAAGAATGGCAAAAGGCGATTTCCAGATATGTCTGGGAAGGAAAGAAGCCCAGAATTAAGTTTAAGTTATTAACAGATATAACAGAAAGAGGGGGCTTCGCCTTACCAGACATGAGATTGTATTATGAGGCCGCATGCCTTTGTTGGATAAAAGAATGGATAAAGTTGGAAGATACAGAGTTATTGGATTTGGAAGGGTATAAGAACAGATTTGGGTGGCATGCGTATCTGTGGAGGGATAAAATAAGAGTGCATAAGGGATTTTGCAGCCATATCTTTAAGGGACCTTTGATAGAGGTCTGGAATAGATATAAGAATATATTAGAACCCAAAACCCCACACTGGCTGTCCCCATTGGAGTTGATAAGTGTAAAGAAAGTTAATATGGAGAAAAAATGGGGCAGGTATGGAGAAATGGTAATGAAGGAAGGAGGGAAGTGGAAAGTAAAACCATACGATCAGGTTAAAATATATATATACGATTGGCTGAGCTACTTCCAGATAAATGAAATATTTAAAAAAGAGGTGAAGGAGAGGGGCTATGAAGAAAAGGTATCAACATTTCAGAGAGAGATAATAAATAATGATCGTAAAAATTTGTCAAATATGTACAAAATACTGCTAGAATGGAACATGAAAGATGAGGAAGTAAAAACTGTGATGATTCAGTGGGCAAAGGACTTCGGCTATGATATTCAACGGGAGAACTGGGAAAAATTGTGGAGAGTGAATATAAAATTTACAGCATGTGTGCTACTACGGGAAAATATGATGAAGATGCTATTTAGATGGTATATGACACCCGTAAAACTAGCTAAGATGTACAAAACAGATAACAAATGCTGGAAATGTAGACAAAAAGAAGGGACGTTCTATCATCTATGGTGGGAGTGTAGGAAAGTTAAAAGCTTCTGGGATGAAATTTATAATGAAATGAAAAAGATATTAAGTTATACCTTTGTAAAGAAGCCTGAAGCTTTTTTATTAGGTATGGTGGGAAAAGATATCAAAAGAAAGGATTGTAAAATCTTCCAGTACGCGGTAACGGCAGCTAGAATTGTGGTAGCGCAGAAGTGGAAGCAGGAAGAAAGCCCAACGATAGCAGAGTGGAGATTAAAATTGACTGAATATGCTGAGCTGGATAAATTAACAGGGAAAATTAGATATATTAAGGATCAAAAGTTTATTGACGATTGGGGGAAATTTGTGGGTTATCTGGAGAACAAATGTTTAGTTAATACAACGCTAGTGGGATTTAAAGAGGCACTGTAAAGCACTAATAAGTATTGCTTATTGGAAATAATGCATGAAGGGAGGTGTGAATGGCAGTATGAATGATTGGAATGTGTTACAAAGAAACAAATACGAATGAATGTCAATGACGTTGAAGGAAGTCCAAAATGTATGAGATGTACTAAATACGGATATAATGTATATATAATGGAATATTAATAAAAATTTTAAAATGCAAATAAAAAATAAAAAATGATTGTGCTGTGCCTACTGAGCTAAAACGCAAAGTGTGTGGGGGGGGGAGGGAGACGAACATCTCAAATTGCCAAGGACCAAACCCACCCACCACAACACATATTAGGGAGAAAACAAGAAAAAGCCTAAGACTTAAACTAGAGGTTCACAAAGTGGGTGGTATTGTCCCCCCCCCGGGGGGGCGCTAAGAGGCAAGAGGGCAGCAGGAGGGCAATAGAGATGTAAAAAGGACTATCTGGTATCGCTGCACGGCGTTCTTTAATTTTGTTGGATCAATTAAACTGAATGCTTCTATTGGATTCCGAACAAATGTGCAATGAACTGTTAGTGTTTCAAATTTTATTGCATTGTTATATCCCTTAGCGGGTTGTGAGGACTTTCAGCCTCAGCCTTCCTTTTAAAACAGACATTTAAGTTTCTAGTCCTTAAGGCAATGCCTGGGTAATGTATCAGAAGCTGTATTTGAGAGAGGGGTAGGGAGAGCAGGTGATCAGGGAGTATTGAGTTGTGTACATACGCTCCCAGTACATTTCCGAACACAATTCAAAATGTTGGTGTTGACCTTTAAAGCCCTAAATGGCCTCGGCCCAGTATACCTGCAGGTATACCTGAATGTCTCCACCCCCATCATTCTGCCCAGATGCTGAGGTCCAGCGCCGAGGGCCTTCTGGCGGTTCCCTCACTGCGAGAAGCAAAGCTACAGGGAACTAGGCAGAGGGCCTTCTCGGCAGTGGCACCCACTGTGTGGCACGCCCTCCCACCAGATGTCAAAGAGATAAACAACTACCTGACATTTAAAAGACATCTGAAGACAGCCCTGTTCAGGGAAGTTTTTAATGTGTGACATTTTAATGTATTTTTAATCTTTGTTGGAAGCCGCCCAGAGTGGCTGGGGAAACCCAGCCAGATGGGCAGGGTACAAATGATAAATAATAATAATAATAATTATTATTATTATTATTATTATTATTATTATTATTATTATTATTATTATACATAGGTAAAGGTAAAAGGACCCCTGACCACTAGGTCCAGTCGTGACCCACTCTGGGGTTGCGGCGTTCATCTCGCTTTATTGGCCAAGGGAGCCGGTGTACAGCTTCCGGGTCATGTGGCCAGCAGGACTAAGCCACTTCTGGCGAACCAGAGCAGCGCACGGAAACGCCGTTTACCTTCCCGCCAGAGCGGTACCAATTTATCTACTTACACTTGATATGTTTTCAAACTGCTAGGTTGGCAGGAGCAGGGACCGAGCAACGGGAGCTCACCCCGTCGTGGGGATTCGAACCGCCAACCTTCTGATCGACAAGTCCTAGGCACAGTGAAAGTGCATTCCCACCCACCCCAAAAAGCAAAAGGAATGCTGGGGTCTGTGTTTTACCCCCTCCCACAACTCCAATTCCCAGTGCCCTTAACAGACAATTCCCAATATTATTGTGTGTTTGGGTGCTTTATGTGTGTGGTTTGCGCACAGCCATAGCGTCTTGCCCCTCCTCGTGAGTAACGGAAGCAGACTCAAGGATGCAAAGCAATATAAGCGGAATCAGGGGGGTGCGCGTGGAAGGGTGCCCATTCTTCCTTAGAGACAGGTGCCGTTTCAAACGGTACAGAGAGTGAATTGACCACACTCAGTTTCACTTCTGCAGTTCAGGACGGAGGCGGCTTGGTATCACGTCTTACTCCCTGCCTGCCCCATCTCCCCTCGCAAGGAGGATGTGCATGCAAGAATACAGAACTGGGAGGGCAGTGGGTGGTGGGGGCAGTACTTAACCTAACAGGGTCACTGTTTTTGTCCTGGCAGTATTGTCAAGAGATCCACAGGGTCAAAAGAGACAGGGTGTGGGAGACCTGTGACGGGACCTCTCTGCCGCCCCTCAGCTACCTCCCGCAGCTGCTTTCGAATGCAAATCTTTGGTGATCTGCTCAGAAAATGGGAACCTGCCTTGTGCGAATTCAATCTTCTGCACTGACTTGCAATGGCTGTCGAGAGCAAGGGTTTAAAAGTTTGCATTTCAAGGGAGGATCTATTCCTTATTCATACTTTCAGAATCAGTATGTTTACCGAAATACAACCATACACTGAAATTTGCACTTACTTGAATTTTGCAAGCCAGTCAGCCAAAATGCAAATATTGGAGGAAGGTGTACATAAAAATCAACACGTCCGTGAAGATAACACACACAAAAATGCATTATATGAGGGGGAAGTGCTTGCAAAAATGTGTAAAATCAAAACTGCATACATAGGAGCTGTTTGCACCCAAATGCTGGTGAATTTTCATGAGGATTCAAATAATAATTCGCCAATTGCGACGGGAATCTAGAGAAATGAATTTAAGAAAATGGGAAACGAAGAAAGACTAAATGGACAGATCCTCCCATCCCTACTTCAGGGGTTAAAGACACAGATATTTCTCAGCCCTACACAGAGAGGCTAGGTCTGAATCTGGGTCCTTCTGCTCTGTCACTAGATGTCCTGGTCCCGTGAGTTAACTGAGAGGCGAGGTCTGAGTCCAGTCTGAGGTCGAAGGTGCAGTATGGAGGCAGTCCGTAAAAGCTGAAGCTGGGAGCAGGGCAGGGAGTTGGGTGAGGTCAGGAGCTCAGGCAGGAAAGCAGGACAGGGTTCAGGCAGGAACTGGCGACCTACAATGTTGCTCCCGCAACTTGGGACTGGGGCTGGCTGGCTTTTATCTGCCCCGAGGCATAGGGCAGCCCTGATCCTCTGGTGACTCGCCTCTCCTGGCTGGAGGCGAGCACTCCTCCGGCGGGAACTTAGTTCCCTCCGCCTCTCTGCCCTGAGCCTCTGCAGCTCAGGAGAGGCTGGAGGGTTACCGGACCCAGAGGCAACCTCAGCTTCCCCTGACGGGGCTGAGAGTGGAGCACCTGCAGGCAATGAGTCCTCCATCACCTCCGGAGCCAGAGCAGACTCAGCTGATGCCTGCACCTGAGGATCCAGCACAGGTGAGGACCCTTCAGGCTCACGCCCCAGCCCCGGCTCAGCTGGTTCTGGAGGCGGGGAATCCTGTGCAGGCTGGGATCCCTCAGGTTCAGCACCCGAGTCCGAATCCCAGGCCATCACACTAGGTATTAGGAGCAAGTAAGCAATAACTCACAAGGTGTCAGTGAAGCTAACACTTTATTCAAAGAAACAAACAGCTCAGGCCTGGTGAGCACAGCAACTCTTCCCACAAGATCTTGCCCTGATGAGACAGTTATGGGAAATGAAGGCCCCACTTTCCACAGTTCACTAAGTCTCCTCCTCCCCTTGTTCCTTCCCAAGCAATTTGAGGCTCCTTTGTCTTGCCAGCCTTTGCTCCACCCTCTTCATGCCTCTTCTGGTCCTGGCTGCAGAAGGAGGGGGAGACTCCCTGGCTTCCTCACCAGCCTGCCTCATCTCTGCTTCTGGGGGCCCCTCCTCTCCTGCCTCTGATTCTGGACTGCTCTCTGCCACAGACTCTCCCAGCTCACTAAATCCTGTTGCCTCTTCCACTTCCAACACCTCCTCCTCCCAGTCTTCTCCTTCATCGTTGCCTCAACACCAATCCCCTGGCCCTGAGCCTTCTTCCCTTGGGAGCTTCCCACCTGATACCACTCCTCTGCCTCCAGCCAGTCCATGACACCAGGGATGAGGGAGTCTGTCAGTTTCAATTTCTTTCTGTTTCTCATTTTTTTCCAACCTTAAATTCAGTTCTTCACATTTCCACATCAGTTCGCAATTTTCTTTGCAAGTCTTTGTGAAAATTCACCGGCATTTTAGTGCAAATTTCTCCTAGTATACACAGGCTTCTTTGCAAAGTGGTTTCCCCTAATATATTGCGTTTTTATATGTTATTTCCAGCAGCAAATGCATTTTGTGCACATTTTACCCTATGTGTTCTTGTACACATCTGTGGTTGGAGAGCTGCACTGTAAATTTCGGGAAAGCGCAAATTTTGGCTGTGTTTCTATTCGCCTATCCCCCCCCCCCCAGAAAGTATAAAACAGAATAGCCATATAAAAGTGCAGCCATTGAGAGGACACAACTTAAACTAGTTGTAGAACAACCTATAGCAAGGAAGGGGGAACCTGTGGGCCTTCTGGTGTTGCTAGACTACAACTCCCTGTCAGGAGCTTGTCCTACACTCGAGTAGGACCCTGGCAGAGACACATGCCCGACTGGCATGTTCTCTCCCTCCCGGTCGATCGTTCGGCAGCTTCAAAAGCTTTCTTCAGCCTGAACATCACAGCAACCAATGCCATCAGACATTGGCACACTTAGGGATCCGCAGAGTTTGTGCATCACGTGTAACAGACCTCAGCAACTCAGCATTTTGGCTAATCTACTTTATTTACATATAAACACACACGGAGCACTGCAACATGGCTCCCTCTCTCTCTAGCATCAGACAGCAAAGAGAAAGAACAAAGGACAATAGTCCCACTTCGTGGAACACAGGAACACAAACATCCTGTCTCCGTCACTTCCCACTCTGTGGAGTCAAAACATATACCGTCATGTGAAAAACAACAATCCCATGACTGCAAACACGGAGCAGGAATTCTAACACTCCTATCATCCCTGCCCATTGGCCATGCTGTTTGAAGCTGATGGGAGTTGGAGTCCAACAATGTACGGAGAGCCGCAGGTCCCCCTTCTCTGGCCTAGAGGAAATGCTTGTTTGCCCCTGCTCTTGAGGGTAGGACTTGAGGCAATGGCTTCAAGCTGCAAGAAAGGAGATTCCGACTAAACATTTGGGAAAACCTTCTGGCAGTAAGAGCTGTTCGGCAGTGGAACAGACTGCCATAAGAGGTGATGAACTCTCCTGGACAGTGTTCTCGAAGCTTCAAACATGAGTCTGACCAAACTGCGGGAGGCAGTGGAAGACAGGAGTGCCTGGCGTGCTCTGGTCCAGGGGGTCACGAAGAGTCAGACACGACTAAACGACTAAACAACAACAGCAACAACAACAGGAAGGCCTAAACGCCCAATTCCCTCTGACCACTGGTGGGGCAGGGAATCAGTGTTACCTTGGTAGACATCTTGAAGAGAGCCTCCCCCACAGAACTCCATGCAGATCCACAACTTGTTGAACCTAGTGAGAATGCAGAGATGGAAAGGTTCGTCATTGAGTAGTAGAAGAAGAAGAGTTTGGATTTGATATCCCGCTTTATCACTACCCGAAGGAGTCTCAAAGCGGCTAACATTCTCTTTTCCCTTCCTCCCCCACAACAAACAAACTGTGAGGTGAGTGAGGCTGAGAGACTTCAGAGAAGTGTGACTGGCCCAAGGTCACCCAGCAGCTGCACGTGGAGGAGCGGAGATGCGAACCCGGTTCACCAGATTACGAGTCCACCGCTCTTAACCACTACACCACACTGGCTGTGTGTGAAATGAGGTACACAGGGGAGGACTGGGATGGGGATCAGGGCCATCTCAACTGCACCTCAGCAATCTTGAAGCTGTCTCCCCCGGAGCGCGCGCACACACACACACACACACACACACAGAGAGAGAGAGCTTTCACCATCCTGGTACCACCGTAAGAGCATAAGAAGAACTCTGCTAGATCAGGCTAAAGTCTACCCCAGCTTCCTGTTCTCCCAGTGGCCAACCAGATGACTCTATGGGATGTCCACAAGGTAAAAGGTAAAAAGGTAAAGGACCCCTGGACGGTTACATCCAGTCAAAGGCAACTATGGGGTTGCGGCGCTCATCTCGCTTTCAGGCCAAGGGAGCCGGCGTTTGTCCGCAGACAGCTTTCCGGGTCATGTGGCCAGCAGGACTAAGCCGCTTCTGGCACAACGGGACACCATGACAGAAACCAGAAACTTTCCCGCTGCAGTGGTACCTATTTATCTACTTGCACTGGTGTGCTTTCAAACTGCTAGGTTGGCAGGAGCAGGGACAGAGCGACGGGAGCTCACCCCGTCGTGGGGATTCGAACCGCCGACCTTCAGATCGGCAAGCCCAAGAGGCTCGGTGGTTTAGACCACAGCGCCACCCGCGTCCTTTGTCCACAGGGAGGACCCGAGGGCAGCAGCACACTCCCCCCTTGTGACTGCTGGTTAAAGGTTTTCAGAGGTGGGCCACCCCTGATCCTGGTGGCAGGTAAAGGACCCCTGGACTGTTAAGTCCAGTCAAAGGCAACTATGGGATGGCGGTGCTATCAGGGCCAGTAGCCATTGACAGCCCCCTTCTCCAAGAAGGTAACGCTTAGAGCAGGCTTCCTCAGCTTCGGCCTTCCAGATGTTTTTGGCCTACAACTCCCATGATCCCTAGCTAGCAGGACCAGTGGTCAGGGATGATGGGAATTGTAGTCTCAAACCATCTGGTGGGCCGAGGTTGAGGAAGCCTGCCTTAGAGGCGGACCTTTCCCAACCATAAGGGCAGGGGGGTTTCTCACCGTATGTAGCTCCCATAGTAGGCTACGATGTTGTGATGGCTGCAGGTCTTCACCATCAGAATCTCTTGCTGGATAGTGGCACAGTCATCATCTGGAAAGCAGGGCATTTAAAATGTTTAGTAAATTCAAGAAGTGCTTTTAGGGCCAAACTAGGCTCTGTAAAAGGTAACCTACAGTTGTAAAAATAAAATAAAATTTTAAAATGGAGGGTTGTTCCCCCCCTTTTTATTTATTTTCTCTTTCAATAGTCTTTATTGAAAGAGGCATGATGGAAGAACAGCAACAACTGGGAAAAGATAGACATAACGGAGAGAATAACTGCCACACGCAGGAAGAACAAGGATAGAATTTGAGTGCCTTACTTGTAGTTCTATACATCATTTGATGTGTCGACACGAACAGAAGTTACTCATATTGCCGTTGTTGTATAAGGGATTATTGTGACTGGAATGTAATTGAAATTAATAAGATTTTGGAATGCAGAAATAAAGAAAATCATCAAACCAGCAATTCTACCACGTGGGGAGGCCACCTAAATTATATAATTTAGTATTTGAACGATGGGTATTATAATTTGGTATTGTTATAACGAGGCTATCATTGGATTTTAATTGAAAATTAATAAAAATTATTATTAAGTAGTCTTTATTATTGTTTTTCAGCTTGTCAGAACGAATTGGCCTGTGAGATAAATCATCAAAAATATACCAACAGAAGCTGTTTAACCTTAACAAAACTCCCCTGAACTTATTTTCTAGAGACACCCTGACTTTTCCCATATCATCAATTATCCCCTTACAACAGGAGCGCCATACGATATGCCAACTATTAACTAAAAATGACCTCTTTTTATACAAGAGGTATAATGGCGTAAACCTTTCGGACTGGTCCTTTGGTGTACAGCGGACGCTCGAGTTGCGAACATCATCTGTGCAGGATGTACGTTCGCAGCCTGCAGTGTTCGCAACCCGCAGCGGCGCGGCTACGCATGCACGCGTTGCGATTCAGTGCTTCTGCACATGCACGTGTGATTTAGCGCTTCTGCGCATGTGCGACCGCCAAAACCCGGAAGTAACCCGTTCTGGGACTTCCGGGTTTCGGCAGTCCGTAACCCCAAAAAAATGCAACCTGAAGCGTCTGTAACCTGAGGTATGACTGTATTGGCCTAAGTCAGTGATGGCCAAACTCGGCCTTCCAGCTGTTTTGGGACTACAATTCCCATCATCCCTGACCACTGGTCCTGTTAGCTAGGGATGATGGGAGTTATAGTCCCAAAACATCTGGAGGGCCGAGTTTGGACATCTCTGGCCTAAGTAATAACGCTCCCCTATTCTCCTGCTTTAAATGTCCTTCAGAGTCATGAACAGGGACAGTGGAACTGACTCCCTTGGAAAGCAACGGACTTTTCAATCAGAAGTCGGGGGGCTGTCTGCCAGGGGTTCTTTAGCTGCGATTCCTGTGTTGAAGCGGGTTGGACTACATGAGCCTTGGGGTGCCCTTCCAACTTTACAGTTCTATGATTCTATGAAACGCATGGTGCACATGCAACTTAATTGAATGAATGCACATAACAGGCAGGGCTGTTGTTGTTTTACGGTAAATAGAAGCCGCAGCTCCCCACCTCCGCCCCCAAGGAACACGACTGCCGTGGGCGATTGTCACAGCTTGGGGGGATTTTTGCCGGGTCCGCAACCGAGAGAGGAAAGGTTACATTCTTCCCCTTCACTTTGTGCTCCTCTCATGGCTGCTGGGCTTTATTTTTCCATTTCGTCAAAGCCCTGCATGTTGATTTCAGCCAGATTTAAGTTTGATGAGGCCCTAAGCGACTGAAGGTAATGGAGCCCTTTATATGTCCAGCTGTCCTTTGTCAACAACAAATTGTCGCTTTTGTGTGTGTTGAATATATGCTTAATAATAATAATAATAATAATAATAATAATTTATTATTCATACCCCACCCATCTGGCTGGGTTTCCCCAGCCACTCTGGGCGGCTTCCAACAAAACACTAAAATACAATAACCTATTAAACATTAAAAGCTTCCCTAAACAGATGTCTTCTAAATGTCAGGTAGTTATTTTTCTCTTTGACATCTGGTGGGAGGGCGTCATTTGGGGCTTTAAAGGTCAGCACCAACACTTTGTGCTCGGAAATGTACTGGTAATTTATGGACCTAATAGTTATCTCAAGCCATTTGCGCATGTTGCCGTGCTACCAGTCCATGCAGAATGTAGGCACCCTATATATAGAAAGGAGCAAACCCGTGATATTTTAGGGAGCAGGCTATCAGGCGGGGCCCATGACTTACATCACAGGAGCCTACACAACACAAAACACTGTTGCTGTATGTAGGTTTTATTTTATTTGTTTTTTATCTTATATTTTGGAAATGTACATCCAGGAGTTTTTTTTTCCTTTAAATTTTTTGGGGGGACCCGAAGAGAGTGGGGCCCTAAGCTATAGCTTGTTTAGCTTATATGTAAGTCCAGCACTGGCACGGCAGCTGCGACAAAATAAATTCGCTCTTTTGCAGCGTTTGCCAAAGGAATGTGGGTGTGAGCTGCAAACAACAACAATAAAAAGTTGGCAACTGGCAGCCTCTGACCTTAATCTGCCCCCTCCTCTCTTCTGCTGCCAAATTTCCAAGAAAATCAAACCTCAGCATTGAAGGAGCTGGAAAAGTGCTAGAAAAGCACTTATTTACAGAAGTGGCCCAATTTGCCTCACACTTCTGGGGTGTTCTCTCCAAAGGAAGGGTGTTCTTGTTTTTATTTATTTAAAGAAAAATAGAATTAAAAAGAGGAAATTGTTGCAAAGCGTGCATGCCCAGAGGGGTAAGAAAACACAAAAACAGAAATAGAAATTTCCATCACGGGAAAATGAAATAAAAAGAAAGAATACATAAAGGCGGACATGAAACTTGCAACTTCTTATTCCAAAATATATTGTTCTTTCTATCGAGCCTTTAATCCAATGAGCTTCTGATAGCATACAGGGTGGGGATTTTTTTAAAAAGCTGTTTCCATCTTTTAGAGGTGTTACAGAACAAAAAAGGAAGATAAGCGTCCCCTAACAAGAACAGATACAGAGGCTGTTCAAAAGAATTGCATATCCCACCCTAAATATGTGTTACATAAAAGTAACATGGTTCGTCTTGACGTGGGGAAATTACAAGAATTTTCTCTCAAGGAGGGTTGGGATTACAGCGAGGGATGAAAAGGTTTAGCTTCTCCCCACAAATTATTCTTATATAATAATATGAAGAATTAATACAAAGTGTTTAGCACAAGGAAGGCCGGGAGTGGCCTGCTCCTTGGTCAGCCATTTTGCAGAATACAGCCTGCTTGCTTCTCCTCAAGTAACAGGACTAGAGACTTATTTAAATCATTTTTATAAATAAATAAAAAGGAAGCGGAACATTCCAGAAAGGAGATTTGAATCTCCCCTGAGGGAGCCGGCCAGGCTTCTCAACAAAATCTGCTCAGGATGGCTCACATGGGCATTCTTGGGCCAACCTGATGGGAGTTGGACCAAAAAGCTTCATACGAACCGGAGTCCATCAAATTTTGTGTTTCCCCCCTCCCCTTGTTGCAGGAATTTATGTATAGGTTGGGGGGGGGTTGCCCCTCCATCAGATCTCATGCACATGCAGCCCACTACCAAAACCAGCACAATCGCTTTTGTGACTTTTGTGATTTGTCCCCAGAAAACACTTCATCGCAGTTTCTTCCTATCTATTCCAAGGGCCTTTGCTGCACGATACCAAATGTAAGAATTCACTGATAAATGTATCTATGTACTGGCTCACTGGGAAAACTTCAGAAATTCATCTAGACATGTGAGCTCAGCTGCTCAGCAGCCCCTCTGCCTGGGTGATAATTCCTTTTTATATATATATATATAAAATATTTATTAAAGTTTAAACATTACAAAAAAGAAAAGAAAAACAAAAGAGGAAAATAAACAATAAACAGTTACAAAGCCTCAAAAACAAAATCAGATACGGCAGTACAAAGCATCAACAATACAAAAAGGAAAAAAGAAAACAAAAACATTTAAAAAAGAAAAAAACCCAAAAGAGAACAAACAAACATACAAAAAAACCCCGTATTTTCATATCCTTATCTTTCATTAGCTTATTTCCTCGACTTCCTCACACCTCCTTTTTTGTATTCTAGTTCAATTAAATATTCTAGCAAGTCCTTTCCCTCTTTCACAAATTTAGTTCCATAATTTAATTTAACGAAATTTTAGACTTAAATTTACATCTTTACCCAATGTCAATCTATTCATACTTAATTCTTTATAATGTTTCTACTAAAGTCATATAACTTCTTTCCAGCATCTTTCTAACCTTCATGCCTGGGTGATAACCCCTGGCATCCGGATACCTGAGTGCCTGACAGGTAGCCAGTCCAGAAATAACAAACCCAGATGAAGACAAAAGGGTGGGATTAACTTGGCTGGGAAACAGGGAAATGTAAATATCTCTTTTGTTACACTTGATGGGTGTTTGGTGGAGGGCAAGGGGAACCAGGGGGCAGGGTCCAGGATGCTCAGATTACGGCCACCAGACCTCCCCTTTCATGGTGTAACCATGATGTATGAGTGATGTAGTTTTGGGGGGTGTAACATGGGGATTAGAAGCTAATAAAAATTTGGGGGCTCTTTTGTTTGGGGCTTCCATCTTGTTCCACCTGGTGGCAGGTGGAAGTCCCGTCGCCACAGTCTTCAATCAAGGCCAAGCCTACTGGCTGCTGTTTTGCTCTGTTATTCCTGGCTGGTGTCCTTGTTTTTTTGTCCAAGGGAGCCCTCAGATTTCTCCGTTAACACCCTCAATAATTAAAAATATTTGGTTTCTGAGCATATATGCACAGTGAATGAAAGAGCACCCATGCTTCTGCGATGAGTTGGTCAGACTGTGTTTTTTTCACAAGCCAGCTTTATTTTAGAGACTGACTTCCACCCAGTCTCGAACCACATTTAAAGCATCTTCAAAAAACTTAATGTTGGATGTTTTATTGTGTTTTTAATATTCTGTTGGGAGCCGCCTAGAGTGGTGGGGCAACCCAGTCAGATGGATGACATACTATTATTATTATTATTATTATTATTATTATTAGCTCCCGACTTCTCCCACAGAGTCCTGGGAACTGCAGTTTCTAAAGGGTGCTGGGAATTGTGCGGGCGCAGAACTACAGTTCCCAGGATTATTTGTAGAGGAAGAATGTGCTTCAAACATTGCACTGAATGTGCTTTAAATACGGACGTGAGATCTCCAGGCTGATAGTAGATTAGGACTGATGGACACTTTTGGGGACTGATACCGGGAAGGGGGGGTGGAGTTTGGGAATCCAAAGGGTTTATAATTACAATTTATTTGGTTGTTTTTATTTTTTATTATTGCTATGTAAACTGGGAAATTCGTGGAAGGGAATCTTGGTCGACCTTAGAAAAAATGTTTTAAGAATATGAACTGAGGTATAAGCTCGATGATTAAGTTTGGATAAGGTAAAACTGGATTTCTCTTTTTTTAAAATGAACTAAACTAAATGAAAATAAGGTTATCAAAAATAAACTGAAGAAAGGGTTAAGAAACACGGCAAAATTAATAAATGTTAGAATGATGATGGTTTAGAAGCTAAGTGATCTATAGCAGTAATGTCTAAGTTAAAAGAAAAGAATGGTAAAACTAAATGAAATTAAGGGAGAGGACTTGCTGAATGAATATTTTGAAATTGGAATACAGAAAGGGGAGGTAGGAGGAGGTCAGCGAAGTAAGGCATAAGAAAATAAGGAATTGAAATTATACTTGTTCTTTTTTGTCTGTGTTTTGTTTGTTTTTCTTTTGTATATAATTTCTGAAACTTCAATAAATATCTATTAAAAAAAAAAGAATATGCTTTAAATAGCCGGTCTTCAGCTGCGGGGTTGCCATGTAAATAAACAGTAATTATTGTGATGGGTCATTCCCCGCTAGTGGGCCTGATCCACGGTCAGTCGCAGCCGGAGCACAACCTCCATGCAAAATATATGGCAAAAGAATTGTACACAGCTGAAAACACTGGTCGTGTTAACGTAAATTCAACAGTGTAACCTATTTAAAAGGAATGTAAAATGAGGACAGGGGGCGGGACTTGATTCAGATGGATATATAAGAATATGGAGGAATTATGGGTAAATTAAAAGAACATTGGATGGGGAAGGAGGGAAATCGTTGAATGTATGGGTGTAATGAAAGATGTTAATGTGGAAATGTAAAATCTGAAAACTTTTAATAAAAATTAGTGGGGGGGGTGTTTTCTTTTTAAAAAGATTAAGAAATGGGTCCTCAAAGGCATGTTTGGGTTTAAAAATGGGTCTGGAAAAGTTGAATACTGCTTTAAATGCACACAGCAACTCTTCCCCTTAGTTCTGGCACTCCTCAGCGAGAAAAGATTTCAGGGCTCATTCAGTTTGCAATACGGCGGCGCACTGAAAAGTAGCTGGTCGTTTTCCTCGCTCACCTGCTTCCATCTTTACGATTTTGATAGCAGCCAGTTTCCCCGTCTCCTTGTTCCTTGCCTGAGGAGATACAGAAAGGAGAATGTGTTTAAAAGATGAGTAAAGGCCTAAATGTGGCTGGAGACCAGGGTCTCAGCTATACAGTTGCAAACAAAAAGTTTTAAATGTGTTTCAAAGTGTAAAACGCGAACGTGGCACCAGATGGCGAAAGTGAGCTATGCCAAATTTGATGTATTTTTCAAAACTTTTTTAAAAAGCATTTTCACAGTGTTTTTTTATATGAGAGCTCTGATTGGAGAACAGTCTTTACCAAAGGTGTCACAGGTTTTGAAGACGCTCAAATTGAGGGCGAAAGGGAGAAACGCGCTAAGAGGAAGGCACGCTTGGCAAATCCACACTATGATCAGCTTCCGTCCAGAAACCTATGTCCCCACTGTGGAAGGACGTGTGGATCCAGAATTGGTCTCCACAGTCACTTACAGACTCAGAAACTGTGTTTATGGAAGACAATCTTACTCGGATACAAGGGATCGCCAAAGAAGAAGAAAGATTTCCTCATTTTGAAGAATGAAGGATTGGTTTTCTATGGAGTGTGTGCACTTAAAATTCGTGTAACAGCAGCAAACACACAAGCCGGGCTTTTTCCTGTGACTTCTCTTTGGGGGACAGGCAGTTTGCAAAAAGAATGGCACAAAATTATCAGTGACAAGTACAAAACGGCTATTTGAAGGTTTAAAAAACCGATTAAAATCAACAATACGCTGAAACCACATATCAACACGCTACAAACCTGGGTAGGCCTACCTAAACAAAATATTTTTTAGCAGGAGCCGAAAAGGGTGTAATGAAGTCATCTGCCTGATGCCAATATGCAGGGAGTTATTATTTTTTAAATCAGTTTTGAGCCTTCCTAGATATTTTAGTGACCCTGTTGTTATGTACTGAAGTTCTCACCCTGGGCCAGCAGAGGGATGCTGTAGATAGTTATGCAAATGAAGGATCGAAAGTGACGTTCAGTGATTGGATAGTTTTAGAAAGTTGTTACAGTAACGTGGTACTGGAGCTCTATATAAGCAGGCTGACTGAGCCCTTCAGTTCAGTTCTGTTCTGGCCTCTGAATAAACAAGAGCTGTTTGAAGAATCGCTGTGTCGTCTGATATGTTCACCCACAACTTAACACCTATTATCTCCTGTGTTTGTTATAGTGTCTGCTGAATTTTATTGTGGGGTTTTTTATTTCACGCCATTCCGATCTACATCTGAGGAAGATATAAATGGTTTTCTTTAAAAAAAAGAAAGATAAAAATAACGTGTTCAGCCTAGCAGAAGTTGTGAAATTATCAGGACAACAAGCTTGTTACTGGGTATAGCTGCTCACCACACCACTGATTTGTATCATGTAGGGAGGGGAAATGGATGCCAGGAACCTATAGCCTCTCCAACAAGCAAATATAGTAAAAACTCTATTTTGGGGGCAGACCCCAGCAGCGTTGATTACAAGTTCCAGCCGCTTTTATTGCTTCCTGTTCAGTGTGGCTGGAGGGTGAATTGCCCCTTGATTGCCCCCTCAATTAGTCAGCTTCTATTGACATCGATTGACATGCTGTTTTCCTTTCCTTTCATTTCTCTTCTGCTCCCAAAATTTTTGCCACAAATCAGGTTGGGAAAAACACAGGAAGGATGGCCAGGTGGGCATATCTGGAATACAACGGTTCGGCAATGATATCATCCAGATGTGCATCAGTATGCAGGTGACACCCAGCTCTACCTCTCTTTTAAATCAGAACCAGTGAAGGCGGTGAAGGTCCTATGTGAGTGCCTGGAGGCGGTTGGAGGATGGATGGCGTCTAACGGATTGAGGTTGAATCCTGACAAGACAGAAGTACTGTTTTGAGGGGACAGGGGGCGGACGGGTGTGGGGGACTCCCTGGTCCTGAATGGGGTAACTGTGCCCCTGAAGGACCAGGTGCGCAGCCTGGGAGTCATTTTGGACTCACAACTGTCCATGGAGGCACAGGTCAATTCTGTGTCCAGAGCGGCTGTCTACCAGCTCCATCTGGTACGCAGGATGAGACCCTCCCTGCCCGCAGACTGTCTCGCCAGTGGTGCATGCTCTGGTTATCTCCCGCTTGGACTACTGCAATGCACTCTACGTGGGGCTACCTTTGAAGGTGACTCAGAAACTGCAATTAATCCAGAATGCGGCAGTTAGACTAGTGACTGGGAGCGGCTGCTGAGACCATATAATACCGGTCTTGAAAAACCTACATTGGCGTTTCCGAGCACAATTCAAAGTGTTGGTGCTGACCTTTAAAGCCCTAAACAGCCTTGGTCCTGTATACCTGAAGGAGCGTCTCCACCCCCATCATTCAGCCCGGACAGAGATCCAGTGCTGAGGGCCTTCTGGCGGTTCCCTCACTGCAAGAAGTGAGGTTACGGGGAACCAGACAGAGGGCCTTCTTGGTAGTGGCACCCGCCCTGTGGAACGCCCTCCCATCAGATGTCAAGGAAGCTTTTAATGTTTAATAGACTATTGTATTTTAACACTTGATTGGAAGCCGCCCAGAGTGGCTGGGGAAACCCAGCCAGATGGGTGGGGTATAAATAATAAATTATTATTATTATTAAGCAAATAAAGCATAGCAATAACAGACAAAGGAACAACTACAGCAGCCTGCAGGGTATTGGTCGCCAACTCGGGGAGCGAAGCCTGGGTCCTGAGGCACCCACAAAATTCTGACTGTGGGTGCCTGACCGGTTGACCTAATGTAGAGTGTGCATGACGTCACATGGTGTGCCGTCGCACCCTCCAAATGACCCATCGGGCTTTTTGCAGGGCCTGCCGGGACTCGTCGCAGTTGCAGGAGGCTCCAACAGAGCGCAACAAAGGCACGCGCATGGGAAAGATGCATGCATGCCACCTCAAGTGCAATGTAAACGCTGTTATAAACAGGCGGGAGATTCGATTGTGGGTTCCTGTGGCCTCACCTTGCTTGGCTCCTGCATCCCACAGCTCAAAGCGGGAGACTGCTTAGAGAGGAAGGAGAATGCAAGCTGAAATATTTTGGCAGAGGATACAGCTGCAGCGCTCAGCTCCTTTGATAGCATCAAGCAGGATGTGAGCCGTTACGCTAAGTGGGTGGGTGGGCTTGCAACACAGGCTGCCCTTCCTCCAAGAGCCTGGGAGAGAGAAACTGGCAAACTAGAGGAAGGGGTGCTTCCAGGCCTTGAAACCACCAAGGCATGTTGTAGGGAAACTTAAAGCTGTGTACAGTGGTAGCTCGGGTTACAGACTCCGCTAACCCAGAAATAGTACCTCCAGTTAAGAACTTTGCTTCAGGATGAGAACAGAAATTGCATGGTGTGGCACGGCAGCAGCGGAAGGCCCCATTAGCTAAAGTGGTGCTTCAGGTTAAGAACAGTTTCAGGTTAAGAACGGACCTCCGGAACGAATTAAGTTCTTAACCTGAGGTACCACTGTACAAGAATGCTTTGTGCACCTGCATCTAATCTTGCCCCTTTCTAAAATTTATATACAGTGGTACCTCAGGTTACAGATGCTTCAGGTTACAGACGCTTCAGGTTACAGACTCCGCTAACCCAGAAATAGTACCTCGGGTTAAGAACTTTGCTTCAGGATGAGAACAGAAATCGTGCTCCGGCAGCGGTGTGGCAGCAGGAGGCCCCATTAGCTAAAGTGGTGCTTCAGGTTAAGATCATTTTCAGGTTAAGAACAGACCTCTGGAATGAATTAAGTCCTTAACCCGAGGTACCACTGTACACATGTGCCAGATTCACCCATTCCCCTCCTCAAAGAAACTTGGGAACTGCAGTAAGTAACTGTAATAAACACATAAGAATTAGTTGGGTAAGGGTGCTCGGAGCTGTAGCTTGTGAGGGGGTAAACTACAGTTCCTTTTTTGAGGTGGGGTTTAAAGGTCTAGTATGTACATGGCAGCCATTCTTACTCACAAATTAATTAACAACAATATTGTTTGGGACGAAAGTAAGTACAAAGTGATTTCTGTCCATTTCATTCCCCCCCCCCCAGTTTCTAATTTTTCCCCTGATCTTACATTCATCTCATTCTGCATCCGTTTCCAAATTTTAATCAAGAGCCAAATTTTAATCAATTTCAATCATGAAAAATCCATCATATTTTTAGTGCCAATTTCTCCTAATAAACACTTATATGATGTTAGCCACTCTGAGCCCGGCTCAAGCCGGGGAGGGGAGGGTACAAATAATAATATTTATTACTATTACTATTATTTTTATTATTGCCACCAGTTGTGTCCCCCCACCCCCCGCAACACAATGCCTTTTCCTGTGTTGTTTTCACTAATGTCTTCAATTCTTGGCACACTTTCCCCTGGTGCGTGCACATTTTTTGTAAAATGCAAATTTTGAAGAATAGCCGAGTTTCAGTTTGCATATTGTTTCGGGAACTGAACCAGGAAATGTGATCCGAAACCAATTTCTCCCCTATGCCTGTACAATTTGCAGAAGTTGCTGCCATTCCGAGCATTCCCTGGGAACACATCCCAGGAATAACAGCTTTTGTAGATGATACAGAAAAGCTATGGGGTTTGTCCACGTACGAACACACCCCAGTCATTCACTCCCCATTATACCGTATTTTTTGCTCTATAAGACTCACTTTTTCCCTCCTAAAAAGTAAGGGGAAATGTGTGTGCATCTTATGGAGCGACTGCAGGCTGCGCAGCTATCCCAGAAGCCAGAACAGCAAGAGGGATCGCTGCTTTCACTATGCAGCGATCCCTCTTGCTGTTCTGGCTTCTGAGATTCAGAATATTTTTTTTCTTGTTTTTCTCCTCCAAAAACTAGGTGCGTCTTGTGGTCTGGTGCGTCTTATAGAGCGAAAAATATGGTGATTCTTCTCAGACCAGTAGTATCAGAAGGCAGGCAAGCTCCTTTTAAGAAGGAGTGGATGGTGGGGCTTAGATAGGGATTGGGCCCAGGCTACGTGGAATATCGTATCTCCCTATACAAACCTGCCCGCATGCTAAGATCCTGGGCTGAGCACCTTCTTTGCCTCCCATCAACACCAAAAGCGTGGTTCATGGTGACACAAGAGAGAGCCTTTTCTGTGGTGGCTCCCATACTATGAAATTCCCTCCCAAGAGAGTTTAGATTGGCTCCCTCTTTGTTACCCTTTCCCCAACAGGCTGAGGCCTTCATGCTCAGATAGACCTTTGGAAACTAAGGCGCAGATTGTGCTGATCACTGGGTCCCTATCAAGGCAAATTGGATTTTAATTGCTGGTACTAAACGTGTTCTGAAGAATCTCAATTAATGTTTTAACTAGTTTGATTCTATTACTCTGGATTTTATGATGTTGTCTTTAAGTGCGTGCTCTAAGCCTCCTTGAATCCCAACTTGGGACAAATATATGAATGCAGATAATTTAAAAATAACAACAATAATAACCCACTAAAACCAGATGTGCAGGGGAAACCTGTGGCAGGAAGGGGCAGGGAAAGTATGTGTTCCGAAGAGGAAGATGGAAAGGAATTGCTGAAACAATTAACAGAAGTACAATACAAAAAGGGAGGTGTGAGGTGGTCGTGGAAATTAGTGAAAGAAAGATAAGATATTGAAAATGGACTGTGTTTTAAATGGTTTTTGTTGTGTTTTGTTAGTTGTATGTTAGTGTTTTGCAGCTTCTTCTTTTTTTGTATTGTATTGTATTGTATTGTATTGTATTGTATTGTATTATTGTATGTTTTTTCTTTTTTGGTTTTTTGTAGTGTTGTGTTCAATTTGTTGGAAAACTAATAAATATTATTATTTAAAAAAAAAAACTCTGGGGTTGCGACACTCATCTCGCTTTACTGGCCGAGGGAGCCAGCGTCCAGCTTCTGGGTCATGTGGCCAGCATGACTAAGCTGCTTCTGGTGGACCAGAGCAGCGCACAGAAACGCCATTTACCTTCCCGCCGGAGTGGTACCTATTTATCTACTTGCACTTTGACGTGCTTTCGAACTGCTAGGTTGGCAGGAGCAGGGACCGAGCAACAGGAGCTCACCCCGTCGCGGGGATTCAAACCGCCGACCTTCTGATCAGCAAGTCCTAGGCTCTGTGGTTTAACCCACCCGCGTCCTGTCATGGCGGCTTATGGCCCAAGAAATAAATGTACCCATCACGTTTTCCAACCACTGAAAGGAGCCTTCTAAGGCTTAGCCTTGAGCTGGAAATGGGGAGGGAAAGGTGAGGAGGGGAGGTCAGGAACTAGAGTCCCCAAGGGCCAAATCTGGCCTTTTGAGAGGACCAGGTGGTCCTTCATTTGGAGCCTGCCAAATTGCAATGGCCCATTTTACAACATTCAGCTTCACTGAACATCCACGAATTCTAGTGTGACAACAGGAGAGAAAAAACTACAGTGGTACCTTGGGTTACATACTCTTCAGGTTACAGACTCCGTTAACCCAGAAATAGTACCTCAGGTTAAGAACTTTGCTTCAGGATGAGAACGGAAATCGTGCTCTTGATACGTATACTGATATTCAATCTTATAGAGACTACTTTTTCTTGGCTTAAGTTTAAGAGACTGATTTGCTTAGCCTCTACCACATTGAACATTTTACCTGTCCTTTTCTGATTTCACATTGTTAGGGGAGAGGGAGCCTCCATCTCTTACTTAAAGTGGCCATCCCATAAATGTCCCTCGCATTTACCTCTCTTATGTTCCATGGAGAGAATTACCAAGGCAGACAGAAGGACTATTGCCATGCGCTTTCTCTCCCAGTCGAAGTGTAGCCTGTCTCGCAGCTTTAAAAAGCAGGCAGTGCGTTGGGCACAGAGACCAGCATTGTGTGGTGGATGAAGCGCTCAACAGAGCAATGAATTCATGCTCAGCTATGACACACACTAGGACGGCAATGGCGCACATACCGGGAGGAACGCATCAAAGAATTGAGCACAGTTGTCGTTACTTCTAAAGATTCATAGGACTGGAAGTCATAAGATTTACCCACTCTGGAAGAATGGCAGATGAAGATGATGGACTATATGGAACTGGCAGAAATGACTGGCAGAATCCGAGACCAGGGAGAAGAAATGGTGGAAGAAGACTGGAAGAAATTTAAAGACTACCTACAGAAATACTGTAAAATTAATGAATGTTAAAATGATGTTGGACTGAAAATAAGTGGTTTTGGTATCACGGCTAATAAGAATATGTAAATATACATAGTTATTTGGATGAAAATATATAGTTATAATAGGTTAAGATTATAGAGTAAAGATAAATGAAAGAGGGTAAGGATTTGCTGAAAGGACTTTGTAAACGGGAATACAAAAGGGGAGGTGTGAGGAGATCAAGGAAATAAGCAAATGAACTTAAAGATATTGAAAAATGGATTATTTCTTTTTAAGATATTGTTCTTTCTTTTTTCTCTTCTTTTTTATTTTTTCAACTACCGGTTTTTTAGGTCTCTTTTTTGGTAATTTTCTTGTTAGCTGTTGTTCTTTTTTCTTTTTTCTATGTGTAATAGTTGGTTTAATTATTTTTAACTTTAAAAAAAAACTTATGTTTTGTATGTTTTGTGTAAAATCTTAATAAATATTTTATAAAAAAAAAAAATTCATAGGACTGCGCTAAGCTACACCACAATATTGCTGTGAAGATAAAAGGAGGGAGTGATCAAGGTTTCCCCAAGGTCTTTAGGGGAATTGTGGGATGAAAATGTGGCCGACAACACACTTCTCAGCTTTTCCAATATCATGCAGCTATGAGTTCCTCAGGCGAACCCTACTCCATATTTATTTCTTTTGTCCTCAAACCCAGTTCAATTAGTATGCGGCTGTATTGCCGAAGATGGTTTTCCTATTTTAAACAGCTCCAGTGATTGGCAACGCTGGATGTTTCAAAGAGTGGCAGAGAGAGAGATTACAAAATATACCTGGCAGGGGAAGAAACCAAGAATAAAATAGAGCATTTTAATTGATGCAAAAGGAAGAGGTGGGTTTTCCCTGCCAGAGCTAAGATTATATTATCAGGAATCCTGTTTTTGCTGGTCAATTAGTGTGAAGAAGAAGAAGAGGAGGAGGAGGAGGAGTTTGGATTTGATATCCCGCTTTATCACTACCCTAAGGAGTCTCAAAGCGGCTAACATTCTCCTTTCCCTTCCTTCCCCACAACAAACACTCAGTGAGGTGAGTGGGGCTGAGAGACTTCAAAGAAGTGTGCAGCTGTGGAAGTCGTAGCCCCAAATGTGTGGTGCCCTCAGCCATTCAGTCTCTCCAGGAAGGAGCAGCGCTTTGGTTGCTTACCTTATAGACTTCTCCATAGGTCCCTCCGCCAACTCTCAGAAGAAGTTCAAAGTCCTCTTGGGGGTTTCGGGTAGAAATGTCTAGGGCAGCTCTTTCCTGGGCATCCATTGTTCAGTGAATCCCCACCCCACTGCCACCCCAAGGCGGAGGTTTGCAAAGTCTGCGACTCTCTCACTGCGCGTGGGCGTCAGAACAGCAATGTGGTCAGGGCATCTTATAAATTTCTCAGGGTTCTGCTTCCTGATTTGATGCACGATTGGTTTGTGTGAGCTCCACCGTGGCCTTTAAAGCCCTGTGGCGGGTAAGCAGAGATCACATCGGTTCCTCTATCGCATGGGTAGGCAAACTAAGGCCCGGGGGCCAGATCCGGCCCAATCGCCTTCTAAATCCGGTCCAGGAATCAGCATGGTTTTACATGAGTAGAACGTGTGCTTTTATTTAAACTGCATCACTGAGTTATTTGTGGGGCCTAGGAATTCATTCCCCTCCCACCCCCATATAGTCCGGCCCCCCACAAGGTCTGAGGGACAGTGAACCGGCCCCCTGCTGAAAAGAATTGCGGACCCCTGCTCTATCTCCTCCTCTTCACTGTCCCTTTTGCAGGATCGGTTTCCCTCGGGGAAGGGTCTGGGTCTGGCACATCTGTGGGAAACTCCGTTCCAGGGGCCAAAGTGCAGCCCTTGGGACTCTCACTGGTCACATCCTGCACTGGCCTGGCTGCAAATCTTCCTTGAGTGCTTTTGCATGCCCACAATGTGTCTAGAACTCTGATAATGCTTCTTGGTGATGAAGGAGAGAGAAGGCTCTGTGTTTGCAGGAACTGGCCTACTGTACGAAGGGAAAATGTACATTCATTGCTCCGCCCACTTTTGCCCCTGGCCCCACCCACCACTGACATGTGGCCCTCAGATGGCTACCCAGAAAGGAATGTGTCCCCTGGCCAGCATCCTCTTCTCAGTGCATCAGTGGAAAACCCGCAAGCAAGAACCGAAGCACCTGAAGGAGCGTCTCGACCCCCATCGTTCAGCCCGGACACTGAGGTCCAGCGCCAAGGGCCTTCTGGCGGTTCCCTCATTGCGAGAAGTGAGGCTACAGGGAACCAGACAGAGGGCCTTCTCGGTAGTGGCGCCTGCCCTGTGGAACGCCCTCCCATCAGATGTCAAAGAGATAAATAATTACCTGACATTCAGAAGACATCTTAAGGCAGCCCTGTTCAGGGAAGTTTTTAATATGTAACGCTGTACTGTTTTTAACACTGATTGGGAGCCGCCCAGAGTGGCTGGGGAAACTCAGCCAGATGGGCGGGGTATAAATAATAAATTATTATTATTATTATTATTATTATTATTATTATTATTATTATTACAGCACTCCAGCCACTTGAATTCAAAATCATGCTGCCTCCCACCTTTGAGCCTTAATAATAAAAGTAATAATAACAATAACAATAACAATAATAATAATAATAATAATAATTTATACCCCGCTCACCTGGCTGGGTTTCGCCAGCCACTCTGGGCGGCTCACAACAGAATATTAAAAGCACAATACAGCATTAAACATTAAAAACTTCCCTAAACAGGGCTGCCTTCAGATGTCTTCTAAAAGTCTGGTAGTTGCTTATTTCCTTGACATCTGATGCAAGGGCATTCCACAGGGCGGGCGCCACCACCGAGAAGGCCCTCTGCCTGGTTCCCTGTAACTTTGTTTCTCGCAGTGAGGGAACCGCCAGAAGGCCCTCGGTGCTGGACCTCAGTGTCCGGGTAGAACGATGGGGGTGGAGACGCTCCTTCAGATATACTGGGCCGAGGCCATTTAGGGCTTTAAAGGTTAGCACCAACACTTTGAATTGTGCTCGGAAACGTACTGGGAGCCAATGTAGGTCTTTCAGGACCAGTGTTATACAGTCTCGGTGGCCGCTCCCAGTCACCAGTCTAGCTGCCGCATTCAAAGGCAGCCCCACGCAGAATGCATTGCAGTAGTCCAAGCGGGAGATAAGTAGAGCATGCACCACTCTGGCGAGACAGTCTGTGGGCAGGGAGGGTTTCAGTCTGCGTACCAGATGGAGCTGGTAGACAGCTGCCCTGGACACAGAATTGACCTGCGCCTCCATGGACAGCTCATAGCCATGGAGAGCTGTCCATGAATTTGTCGAATCTTCCTTTTAAACTGTCCAAGTAAGCGGACAAAAGCTTATTGCGGAAGTGAGTTCCATTGTTTAACTATGTGCTTATGATGCTTGCAGGAGTGCAAAGGTCAAAAGAAGCTCCTTCGTCAATGGTATAGTCCGGGGTCACTGGAAGTCGAAGACCCCTTAGTATTTCTGCAGCTGGGTCTGTCTCCAGCATCTTAGAGCCGCCTGACCAGCATGGAAGGGGAGCTTTCTGCCCATTGCATGCTCAGAAAGAAAGCATTCAGGTATACTGAAAACGCAAGGTGCGTCTGTTTCAATAAAAGGGTGTGCAAGTTCTGTTAACTACGATAGAACTTCAAGGAAAGCACAGCTTGAGTCACTGCAAAACAATGCTCTTTGCCCCTGCAAAATACCGTATTTTTCACTCTATAAAATGCACCAGATCACAAGACGCACCTAGTTTTTGGAGGAGGAAAACAAGAAAAAAAATATTATGAATCTCAGAAGCCAGAACAGCAAGAGGGATCGCTGCGCAGTGAAAGCAGCAATCCCTCTTGCTCTTCCGGCTTCTGGGATAGCTGCGCAGCCTGCATTAGCTCCATAAGATGCACACACATTTCCCCTTAGTTTTTAGGAGGGGAAAAGTGAGTCTTATAGAGCAAAAAATACGGTAGGTTCCGGTACTCACCATGAAATTGTTACAGTAAGTGCCACACTTTTTAACAACAAAAAAGGGGGGGGGGAGAACCACTCCAAAAAATGATATTGGAGAACTCTGAATCACTGGCTTATGCACAGAACATAGTAGATCTAGCAGAAAAGCAACAGCTGGAGATTTGCACCGATTGCTGCAATACATCCACAATTACAAAGCATTGTGTAATTGTGCAATTTTAGAAGGGGGCATGGCTGTGACTATCACTTCACTTCTGATTTTGCCACTACGCTCCCTTTCCTTGTTACCACCGGGTCAGACTATATGCCTCGTCTGCCTGACGCCGGCTCTTCAGGGTCTCAGCCAGAGACCTGTTTTTCCCTTCCCCCACTCCTTGAACCTTTCCACTGGAGATAGCGCAAAGGGAACCAGGTGTTAAGGTTCCCTCCCTGAAGAAACCAGAGTTCAGCAAACTGATATATTCTATTGCAGGGATGTCCAATCAGTAGATGTCCGGCTGATCCTGGTAAATCGCGGGATCCTTATCGCATACAAAAAGTTACAGGGGGCGGAGCTAAAAATGGCCCAGCTCCATCCTAAAGGAGATTAGGAGGAGTGACCAGAGTCACACACCACGTAAACCCACTGGCACCGCCATTTGAACTGCATGGATGGCTGTAAGGTAGTCTCTCTGTGAGTATGTTGTATTTAATTATGGGGTATCAAGAGGTTTTTTGGGGGCGGGGCGCGGGTGGCACTGTGGGTTAAACCACAGAGCCTAGGACTTGCCGATCAGCAGGTCGGCGGTTCGAATCCCCACGACGGGGTGAGCTCCCGTTGCTCGGTCCCTGCTCCTGCCAACCTAGCAATTCAAAAGCACATCAAAGTGCAAGTAGATAAGTAGGTACCACTCCGGCGGGAAGGTAAACGGCGTTTCCGTGCGCTGCTCTGTTTTGCCAGAAGCGGTTTAGCCATGCTGGCCACATGAACCAGAAGCTGTACGCCGGCTCCCTCGGCCAATAAAGCGAGATGAGTGCCGCAACCCCAGAGTCGGCCATAACTGGACCTAATGGTCAAGGGTCCCTTTACCTTTATCAAGAGTTTTTAGGGGGTCAACCAGGCTGGGATAGCAGGCTTGTTGGTTTCTGAATGTCTGGTGTAGATTTTTTCAATTTCGTTGCTCTGTATGGGACAATGACAATAAAGATTATAGTTACAGATAGGTAGCCGTGTTGGTCTGCCATAGTCAAAATAAAAAAATTCCTTCCTTCCAGTAGCACCTTAAAGACCAACTAAGTTAGTTCTTGGTATGAGCTTTCGTGTGTATCTGAAGAAGTGTGCATGCACACGAAAGCTCATACCAAGAACTAACTTAGTTGGTCTTTAAGGTGCTACTGGAAGGATTTTTTTTATTTTGAATAAAGATTATAGTATTGTATCGTATTGTCGCTCAGGCGCTGGTCCCAGTCAGCAGGATCTCTGCTTGGTGCAATGGACGTCCGGCGCAGTTTAAATCTGCGCCCCAGAGAAGTTCCGATTTCAAAAACCCAGCACAAGTTTCTAGTCCTCGCGCAAAAGAGCTGCCTAGAATCTTCCGAGGGAGAAGGGAGGGGGAGGAGCCCAAGCTCATCCCCGAAGGGGGCGGGGCCAGAAACGTCGCCCGCCTCTCCTCGGCCCTTTTCTCCGCGACGCATGCGCGTCCTGCACCTCTAGCCTGTGGCGCGCCTCGGCGGAAGCGGAAGTCGGAGGCTGCCCGGCCGGAAGTGCCTTCTGTTCCTTCTCCTTCCGCTTCCTGTGCTGTGGCCGCGGTCCTTTCCCTTCCTCTTCCGCCGCCGCCACCTCCTTCTCCGCTCCCGGTTCCGCGTGCCATGGCGCTCTTCGAGCAGATGCGGGCGAACGTGGGGAAGCTGCTGAAGGGCATCGACAGGTGCTGACCCGGAGGGGGGGGTGATTGACAGGGGGGTGGGGTGGAAGGGACCTGGTCGCGGTTACCAAGGCAACCCTCCCCCCCCATCCTTCGGGGGCGACTTCAGAAACCAAACGACGCGGGTTGGGGGATTCCCTTGTTTCCTTGAGGGGCACTCTGCACGTGCTCAGAAGCACGCCGCCTTTCCCGCCTGCGTTACGTCATTTATAGCCGTTGTTGTTGTTTAGTCATGTCCGACTCTTCGTGACCCCCTGGACCAGAGCACGCCAGGCACTCCTGTCTTCCACTGCCTCCTGCAGTTTGGTCAAACTCATGCTGGTAGCTTCGAGAACACTGTCCCACCATCTCGTCCTCTGCCACCCCCTTCTCCTTGTGCCCTCCATCTTTCCCAACATCAGGGTCTTTTCCGGGGAGTCTTCTCTTCTCATGAGGTGGCCAAAGTCTTGGAGCCTCAGCTTCAGGATCTGTCCTTCCAGTGAGCACTCAGGGCTGATTTCCTTCAGAATGGAGAGGTTTGATCTTCTTGCAGTCCATGGGACTCTCAAGAGTCTCCTCCAGCACCATAATTCAAAAGCATCCATTCTTTGGCGATCAGCCTTCTTTATGGTCCAGCCATTATAGCCATTAGCTATGGACTAAGCTTTTACTAGCCGCTTTTGTCACCCAAACTGTCCCCGAGAGACTTTGCCTTGAGATGTACACCTAGGCAATGTGTTGACACTATAGTGGTACCTCGGGTTAAGAACTTAATTCATTCTGGAGGTCTGTTATTAACCTGAAACTGTTCTTAACCCGGAGAATCTTAACCCGGATAATCTGACCACTTTAGCTAATGGGGCCTCCCGCTGCTGCCGTGCCGCTCTGTTCTCATCCTGAAGCAAAGGTAATCAACCCGAGGTAATGTTTCAGGGTTAGAGTCTGTAACCTGAAGCGTCTGTAACCCAAGGTACCACTGTATTGGGTTCTTCCAGGAAACTTTGCATAGGACTATGGTTATGCCATTCTGAATAAATTTGAGTAGTCCGCTATGTACGGCTTCTCTTCAGTGTCTACGAATGTATATAAAATAATACACAAGAAGAAGAAGAAGAGTTTGATATCCCGCCTTTCACTCCCTTTAAGGAGTCTCAAAGCGGCTAACATTCTCCTTTCCCTTCCTCCCCCACAACAAACACTCTGTGAGGTGAGTGGGGCTGAGAGACTTCAGAGAAGTGTGACTGGCCCAAGGTCACCCAGCAGCTGCATGTGGAGGAGCGGGGAAACGAACCCGGTTCACCAGATTACGAGTCCACTGCTCTTAACCACTACACCACCCTGGCTCTCAACACAACACAATCTCTGGTTTCTTCATGGGGGGCTGGCTGTGGGGGCTTTAACAATCAGGTCCTGTACTTTGTCATTTACCCTCCTTGGTTCCTTGCTGTAGTATCCTGAAAAGGATCGCCTGCAGGTAACCCCATGGTTGTCATGGAGGCCTGGCTAGGATATTAAATCGCTCATTGCAACCAGCTTGGGAGTCTCCAATACAGTGGTACCTCTGGTTAAGAACTTAATCCGTTCTGAAGGTCCACTTTAGCTAATGGGGCCTCCCGCTGGAGCACAATTTCTGTTCTCTTTTTTTTTTAAGATATTTATTAAAAGTTTTTAAGATATAACAAGAAAAAAGAAAAATAAACATACAAAATAAAAAAACCGTTAAAAACACACATTAATTTTCAGTAACATAACTTCCATACACTTATTTCCTCAGACCTCCTCATACCTCCCTTCTTTGTATTCCACTTCAATTTGTTAGTTCAGCTACAATTTCTGTTCTCATCCTGAAGCAAAGTTCTTAATGCGAGGTACTATTTCTAGGTTAGTGGAGTCTGTAACCTGAAGCGTCTGTAACCCGAGGTACCACCATATAGGAAAGTTGTTGGGAGCCTTGCCTTGTTTCCCCCGCTTCCTGGAGCGATGATCCCCAGAGTTCTCCTGTGAAGGCGGCATCGGCTGTTAAACCACTCTGGGAATTGTAGTTCTGTGAAATGGTGGGACGAGGTCCCCCAACAACTCTCAGCGCCCTGAACAAACCACAGCTCCCAATATTGTTTGGGGGGGGTAACCCACAAGTGCTAAATGTAGCGCCGCGGTGCTGCCCACGTATGGTGTGGATGCGGCCTTAGCCTGGCGGTCCTCACCCTAATCTGTTCTGCGTTTCAGGTATAACCCGGAGAATCTGGCCACACTAGAGCGCTACGTGGAGACGCAAGCCAAGGAGAATGCCTATGACCTGGAGGCCAACCTGGCTGTGCTCAAACTGTGAGTGGCTCCTTGCTTGCCCTTTTTGGGGGGAGGGGGCGGTGAGTCCGCTATTGAAAACAGTTCCAAGAAGTGAGGGCAAACTAGGTGTGCTTGGGGGTAGCCACTGATTTGGTGAAGAGCCTTGGGGATAAATCTGTAAATGGGTTTGTGAACCAAGTGCCTCTCAAGGTTGGTGCATGTTTTGGGAGGACAGTGAAACACTTGGACCTATAGGGTTGCATTTGACTACTTTTAATAATAATAATAATAATAATAATTTTTATTTATACCCCCGCCCTCCCCAGCCAAGGCCGGGCTCAGGGCGGCTAACAAGCAATAATAAAAACAAGTTGAATGAATACAACCTAAAAACAAGATTAAAATACAACATTAAAATATTGAAATATTAAAATGCAGCCTCATCACAGGAGGAGAAAGAAAAAAGAAAGAGGGGGAGGGAATCAAATTGGCTCCAAGCCAAAGGCCAGACAGAACAACTCTGTGTTACAGGCCCTGCGGAAAGAAATCAGATTCTGCAGGGCCCTGGTCTCATGAGACAGAGCGTTCCACCAGGCCGGAGCCAGTGTTGAAAAGGCCCTGGCTCTGGTTGAGGCTAATCTGACTTCCTTAGGGCCCGGGACCACTAGGGTGTTGCTATTTATGGACCTTAAGGCTCTCCGTGGGGTATACTGGGAGAGGCAGTCCTGTAGGTACGAGGGTCCTACGCACACCGAGTAGACCTAATTCAATCTTGACCATTAATTTCTAGTACCGATACATACATGCTGATCTCCTTTCTGTCTGAGGTCCCAATATATTCTTTCTTTTTATCTCATATCCAGGTATCAGTTTAACCCTGCCTTCTTCCAAACCACAGTCACTGCCCAGATCCTCCTGAAAGCTCTGACCAACCTGCCCCACACAGATTTCACACTCTGCAAGTGCATGATTGACCAGGCTCATGTATCCTTTATCCAAGGGGAAGGGAGTGCTGCACAGGAGCAAAGACTTGAGCTATGAACCAAGAGTTCCCAGATTCAACTTCCATTCCATTCCAACTCACAGGTGCCCTTAGGCAAGCCTTGTTCCTCCACATGGGGGCAACACTATTGTTCTTTTCTTAACAAAGTTGTTGAGTTCCTGGGAGAATGTGTGGGAAGTGCAATGGGTGCTCTAAAATTGATATGAAAATGTGAAATATTACCATCCTAAGGCAGTAAACCTTCAGTTTTTTGGACCTCAGTGCCACCCGTAGCCCCAAGCTACATTGCAACCGTTGCCAGATAGGCTAAAGATGTGTTTCTTTCCCACTGAAATTGTCAGGACATAAAAAAAAAACTTTATCACACCACGTATATGTCAGTTGCAAGAGCCATTCTGGTCCATTTCGTTTTTAAAAATCCAAAAATTAACAGCAACTAAGCAGTTCGAAAGCACATCAAAGAGCAAGTAAATAAGTAGGTACCACTCCGGCGGGAAGGTAAACGGCATTTGCATGCGCTGCTCTGGTTCGCCAGAAGTGGCTTAGTCATGTTGGTCACATGACCCGGAAGCTGTACGCTGGCTCCCTCGTCCAATAAAGCGAGATGAGCGCCACAACCCCAGAGTTGGCCACAACTGGACCTAACGGTCAGGGGTCCCTTTATCTTTACCTAAGATACCACAAAGTAGTGAGCAAGTTTTCAGGTTCCTTGAAGCTCTTCTTGGGAATGAGCGTTAAGTGAGAAAAAATGGAAAGAAGGACCAGGGATTGGGGGGAGGAGATGTTTCCCTGATGTCTGCACTTCATAAGGACACTTCACAAAAACACAAAGCACTTCACAAAAACAAAATAGGAGCCTGCTGGATTAGGCTGGTGGCCCATCTAGTCCAGCCTCCTGTTCTCACAGATGCCTGTGGGAAACCCTCAAGGAGGACTGGAGCGCAGTCCTCTTTCAGTTTCCAACAACTGGCACGATGTATAATGCATAACTGGCGGAATGGAGGTGTTATGATTGTGCTGGCTGCATAAAAAGAGACTGAGTTTCACCAAAGAATACTGGAGAGAGAGTCTGCAACTGCTCTCCCTTTTAAATATAAAAGCAGACTGTTATTAGATTCTCTCCAGCAAGAAATAAAGTTGGTGCTAATAATAGTAATAATAATAATAATATTTTTAAAAAAAAAATATTTACGGTATACCCTGCCCTCCCCAGCCAAGACTGGGATATGGGTGGCTAACACCAAATATAAAAACAATTGATTGAAATACATCTTAAAAAACAAGATTAAAATACAACATAAAAACATTAAAATGCAGCCTCATTTCAGTGGAAGCTCAAATCAAAAACTTTTTGGGGGGATGAAAGCGACAAGCCTTCACCAAGGCTAACTATCTATCCAAGTCTGGTCCTACATGGACCAGAAAAAAGCCAGGGAAGTCCCCAAATAGGAGTTCCAACACAGAAGGAGTGGGAGGGGTGAATAATCTGTGGAATTACTGTCCATGCGATGACCCTGCAGCAGTATTTAAGAAAGGATGCTGTTCTACTTACGTTAAGGGGTAACAGTGTCTTTCCTGTAGCTGCGTAAAGACCTCTGTTCTGACTATACAGTGGGCTGTTAATATCTCGTTGCCTGCCCCATCCCTAAGATTTGGGGCAAGAAACCTCACACCTTGCCCCCTGTGCCATTTGCCGCCTTAATGCCATTTCTCCCAGCAAGAGGAGAGACCCATCCGTCAGATCTTATACCTGGGTGAGCTGCTGGAGACCTGCCACTTCCAGGCTTTCTGGGTAAGCCAAGCTCATCTCTTACTCAACAATCCTTTGTGATTTGCAAAAAAATTTATATATATAAATTGCAATATATATATATTGCTTTTGAATGACATATGAGCCCAAGAGATGGTTGCCAGGTTGAAACTTGTCTTGTCTTCGCTTTTCTTTTGTTTGTTTCAAAAACAGTCAGAACAATGACATGTCAACAGGAGCGTAGAAGGAAAACACCTTGAGTGTGTGGTGATCTTCAGGGTCACCTTGAGGACGAGGCTGGTGTTTGTGTTGGCTACCAGAGTTGGTTGATTCTTTAACGGATGTTGAGTCTGTGTAGCATGTACCGTATTTTTCACTCTATAGGACGCACCGGACCATAGGAGGGGGAGAACAGGAAAAAAATAATTCTCCCCCTCTCTGCTCCGCGCCCCTTCAGCGAAGCGGCAGGAGAAACGGAGCCCCTTCCATTTCTCCTCCCGCTTGGCTGAAGGGGCGCTGCTCAGCTCTCCCTCTCTGCTGAAGCCGGGAGAGTCTTGCTCTCCCGGCTTCAGCAAAAGGAACCCGAAGCCTTCGGAGCGCAGCGCGAGGTCCCACTGCGCTCCAAAGGCTTCAGGCGGCTATCCCTGAAGCCTGGAAAGCGAAAGGGGTCGGTGCGTACTGACCCCTCTCGCTCTCCAGGCTTCAGTGAAAGCAACGTGACGCCTCCGGAGCGCGGAGGGAGCGCTCCCTCTGCGCTTCGGAGGCTTCGCGTTGCTATTGAAGCCAAGGAGCCTGCATCCGCTCCATAGGACGCACACACATTTCCCCTTAATTTCTGGAGGGGGGAAAGTGCGTCCTATAGAGCGAAAACTACAGTACTTTAAGGTATGATTCTGTCGTTTGGAGTGAGTGGATGGAACGACTTAGATACTCTCCAGGGCAAGAGCCTTCCCTGGTATGGATCTGGGCCCCTGTCCGGTAAGAGATGGAAGAGGAGTATTAGATAGTCCAGTGGGGCTCAGGCATCTGTGTAACTTGGCAGTGACCCTTTGCATATGGGTTGTAATACTGGTGAATTTGAGTGGTTTATTTATGAGTGGCTGATCAAGGTAGTGCTTGTGATAATGATTGTGTGAAATGGATGGTGAGTGAGACTGGATGAATAAGTGCATGCATGTTGTGTTGTTTGAAATATTATATTATCAATTACCCCACCTCTTTGATTTTATTTTCTTTGTATAAAATTTATGGATATAGATACTGTTTGTGTATTTGTTGCGCAGATCATTTGAAGTGGGTTTTCTTTAACTTATCGTGTATGTAAACAGCTGTGAGATCTTTTTGATAGGAGTTGAAATTAAAAAGAAAAGAAAACATAAGCATATCCATTAATATTGCAAAGCATACACAGAGCTTTTTTAAGTGTGCTGCATTTGATAAGTTTACTGGTGTGGCTGCCTTAAATTTTTTATTTCTGATGTTCTGCAATTCCTTTTTTCTTTGCAGCTCTTTAAATGTACTTTTGTGATGTTTGGGTGTATTTTTAGCTTCGTTAAAATTCAAAAGCAAGTTTAGCTTCTCCTTGTTAATATTGGGGTGGGATGTCAGGGCATATGGCTCAGCTGCTTTGATTCAAAGCGACATCTTTGTGTGTTTCCTTCCTAGCAAGCCTTAGATGAGAACATGGATCTCCTGGATGGGATCACTGGCTTTGAGGACTCTGTTAGGAAATGTAAGTGGGCTTCTCTCTGCTCCTGCACTCTCCTTCCTTGCCCCTTCAGATGCTAAAATCCAGTCTACTATATTTCTTTTAGGACTGTGTTCAATTGTTGCACCTCTGCCTCCTGCACACCCTCAAAATTGGAGTTGCAGGTCCGTCCCCCCCGAGCAGATTCTGGGGGAAGGGAAGAGTGGAAAAGGAAGACCTGTTATGCCAGCAGGATTCTGCCATTGCAGCACTGAATACAGCCCTTAACGATACATATCTCCTTTTGGTTAAACCGAAACGTTGTTGGTTGTGTGGAAAATCTGCACTTCAAATAAATGATGCCAGATTGATTAAAGGAAGAAGTGTGCTTGCTTTACCTACCATCTTGCTCATTCTTCCCTTTCCCTGAGGAGCTGAACACACTTTTCTGAGCTCCATGTGTGTTTATGTGCTCTCCTCAAGCCTCCTTAAGAGGAGTGGTCGTTACAAGGCTACGGTTTTACCAGTGGTACAGTGGTACCTCGGATTAAAAACTTAATTCTTTCCGGAGGTCCGTTCTTAACCTGAAACTGTTCTTAACCTGAGGTACCACATTAGCTAATGGGGACTGCCGCTGCGCAGCGTGTTTCTCCCTTTCGTCCTGAGTTCGAGCGTCTTCAAAGCCCATGACACCTTTAGTAAAGGCTGATCTCCAACTGGAGCGCTCGCAGGCCAGTGTTTCCCAATTGTCGGTGTTTACACTACATTTTTTTTAGATTTGACTTGAGAGAGTCTTTAAACCTCTTTTGTTGACCACCAGCATTACGCTTTTCATTTCTAAGTTCGGAATAGAATACAGTGGTACCTCGTGTTAAGAACTTAATTCGTTCCGGAGGTCCGTTCTTAACTTGAAACTGTTCTTAACCTGAGGTACCACTTTAGCTAATGGGGCCTCCCACTGCCACTGCACGATTTCTGTCCTCATCCTGAAGCAAAGTTCTTAACCCGAGGTACTATTTCTGGGTTAGCGGAGTCTGTAACCTGAAGCGTATGTAACCCGAGGTACCACTGTACTTTCTGTCCTTCCACAGCCCCTTCCCAGAGCAAGTTCCCCCCTAACTTAAAGCACAGGGATGCAGGTTGATACAGTGGTGCCCCGCAAGACGAATGCCTCGCAAGACGGAAAACTCGCTAGACGAAAGAGTTTTCCGTTTTGGAGGTGCTTCGCAAAACGAATCTCCTATGGGCTTGCTTCGCAAGACGACAATGTCTTGCGAGTTCCTGCGGGGTTTTTCCCCTCCCCCCCTTTTCTAAGCCGCTAAGCCGCTTATCAGTTGATCCGATAAACAGATAAGCCGCTAATAGCGCTAATCCGCTAATCTGTCAATGGGCTTGCTTTGCAAGACGAAAAAACCGCTAGACGAAGAGAATCACAGAACGGATTCTTTTTGTCTTGCGAGGCACCACTGTATTTAGTTCCTTGGTTAAAGGAAACCTTGGCTAGCCATGGTTTCCCTTAACTGAGGAACGGCAGCCTGTGTTCCTTCAGAACCCATGTTGAACCACAATTCTAAGCCTCTTGTTCTGTCTCTCTGCAGTTATCTGTCATGTGGTGGGGATCACGTACCAGCACATTGACCGCTGGCTTCTGGCCAAGATGCTGGGCGACCTCACAGGTGAGTAACTATTAGGGTGTGTATCCTGCACACATTCTCAGAATCTCAGGAACATATAACATCAGCCATGCTCACATATCACGGTGAGCCATCAACCAGGGTTTGCCATGCGCAAGTGACTTGCGTGTGCTTCGCTCTTCCTCACTTTATTATTATTATTATTATTATTATTATTATTATTATTATTATTAATAATAATAATAATACTACCCCGCCCATCTGGCTGGGTTTCCCCAGCCACTCTGGGCGGCTTCCAACCGAATATTAAAAACAATACAGCATCAGACATTAAAAACTTCCCTAAACAGGGCCGCCTTCAGTTGTCTTTTAAAAGTAAAACAGTTGTTTATTGCCTTGACATCTGATGGGAGGGCGTTCCACAGGGCGGGTGCCACCACCAAGAAGGCCCTCTGCCTGGTTCCCTGTAGCTTTGCTTCTCGCAGTGAGGGAACCACCAGAAGGCCCTCGGAGCTGGACCTCAGTGTCCAGGCAGAACTGTGGGGGTGGAGACGCTCCTTCAGGTATACTGGGCCTTTGAGGCTGTTTAGGGCTTTAAAGGTCAGCACTAACACGTTGAATTGTGCTCGGAAACGTACTGGGAGCCAATGAAGATCTTTCAGGACCGGTGTTATATGGTCTCGGCGGCCACTCCCAGTCACCACTCTAGCTGCCGCATTCTGTATTAATTGCAGTTTATGAGTCACTTTCAAAGGTAGCCCACGTAGAGCGCATTGCAGCAGTGTTGAGGAAATGTATTGCGATCCCTGGTTTACAGTTGCATGTCAGGGATATAGGCTCTCCACTTCCCACTCCAAACAAACTACAGTGATGACTAGCTTGCCAGACAAACAGTGGTCCTTGTTTTGGGTGTCATGGTGAGCCAAGGTACATGGTTTATTCTAGCTGTACACTAGCCGGGAGGAGCAAAGCAGACAGGATTTGCTTGTGTGCAGCAAGATATGATTTGCAGGGATGCGTGAAGATGGCCAGGGTCTTGCTATCCCTTTTTTTGATGACTAGCAGATGTTGTAGATATGTGGCCTTGATTTCAGCCATGAACTGGCTCTGCTTTATTGAGTTTGGGAACTGGCCTCTGTGTTTAGTGATAGTTTCGTCGCATCAGTAGCAGTCCTCTGACCATCCGTGTCCATGAAGAGTTTCTTGTGGTCCAAGATGAGCCAGGAAAAATAATTCAGTTCCTTTAGAAATCTTCCTCTTATACATTTACCTCTTTTTAAAGCCAGGAACTAGTGAAATATTTTTATACGTGGCAGAGAGGGAACACTGGCTTTTGGGGTGGAGGTAAGTAAAGAAATGGGTTGCTGGGAAGCCTTCTGCGTACAGATGAAATTTATTACGCTCAGAGACCAGCTTGAGAAACGCAAATGGAACTACAATCCCAATAGCAAAACAAACATTTAAAACAATATACAACAATGGATTTGAAGTTTAAAAGTGCGATAGGCATATAAACACATAAAAACTTTAAAATAGACTGCCTTAGAGAAATGACCCATAGTCGCCCGCGGATCTGGGTTTGGGAATTTTCTTAACAAGCTAGATTGAATCGGGGGGTGGTCTGCGCCTACAGATCTGACCTTCTGTGTATGTTCTTCAGTGGAGAGGTAGGATTCTGTCCCTTTTGCATCAACTGAGGCCAAGTGAACCCCTGGAAACTGTTTTTGATCATGCTATGTGTCAGGGAACTGACATCGGAGCTAGAGGCGGAGGGAAGGCTCTCAAATGATGCTGGAGAAGGGCCCAGCAGGGAGAGAGGCAGCTCCGCAGATGGGGAAGCAAATCAGCGCAACACCAGGGCTATAGAGGGGCTGATGGGGGAAGACTTCCGCGCAGAGAGAGTAGGAGGAGACTGGGTGTCAAACAACTTTTATGTTGGAAAAGATTTAAGAAACGCCCACTGACGGATTCTGCTAGCGACTGAGGCAGCCACAAAGTGAAGGGCTGTCCAGACAGAAAGGTTTAACAAGGCAACATAGCCAGGAGAGGCGGCAACTTACGCACGAGCAACCCCATACCCATTACACTATGTGATATCGCCTTAAGGGTGGTAGTGGGGTTTCCTGATGATGGCACCTACACTGGCATTTTGATTCCCCCCCCCCCCGGCTTTTTAATTTAATCTGTTTTCTCTCCTTCATGGTTCTGGGCTCTTATTTAGAATTCTGCTGCTTTTAGCATTTAGTGTTAAGTCATGTCTGCTCCCCCACTGGGATTTGTTTGAGGTGCAGGATGAAACTTATTTTATAGCATGTCCATCCTCTACCCAGCCCCTTGACGCTTCTCTTGTTTCTTGCAGACAACCAGCTGAAGTCTTGGATGAGCAAATACGGCTGGACGGAGACGGAGCCTGGGACCATCTTCATCTGCAACCAGGAGGAGAGCATCAAGCCCAAGAACATTGTGGAGAAGATAGACTTTGACAGTGAGCATCTTCTCAGCTTCTCTGACCAGTGCAGCTCTTGTCCTCCTCTTTCTTGAAGCATCTCCTAAGCTAGACGGGGGCTGTGTTGCAAGCAGGGCTGATGAGCTCTCTGCAGTTTTCTAGCATGAAGCAAAGCTAAGTTCAGCGGCCTGTCGATAAACTGAACAGCTTTGCCTACTCATCTTACTAATGACTTAAGGCATGAAAGATCCTGCTCCCAATCACTGCTGGCATTGCCCCCCATATTCCGGCACATACAGTGGTGCCCCGCAAGACGAATGCCTCGCAAGACGGAAAACTCGCTAGACGAAAGAGTTTTCCGTTTTGGAGGTGCTTCGCAAAACGAATTTCCTATGGGCTTGCTTCGCAAGACGACAATGTCTTGTGAGTTCCTGCTGGTTTTTTTCCCTCCCCCCCCCCTTTTTCTAAGCCGCTTATCAGCTGATCCGATCAGCAGATAAGCCGCTAATAGCGCTAATCCTTCAATGGGCTTGCTTCGCAAGACGAAAAAACCGCTAGACGAAGAGAATCACAGAACGGATTCTTTTCGTCTTGCGAGGCACCACTGTATTTATATCAGAGGTGGGGGACCTTTTCTAACTTGAGAGTCCGTCCCCTCGTGGCTCATCTCCCAGGGACTACATATAAGTGGAAGGTGTGTCCAGTCACACTATCTCCATCCTCTTGTCTGGGTAAGCAAGAGGTGTTGTCCCAGTGCAAAGACACAACCCAGCTGTGTAAAATCACCAGAGGAGGGCACAGCACAGGGCCAGTGGGGGATGCGGCTGGACAGTGTCTTAAAGGCCAGAGAAAGAGAGTTTACCTATGCCTGCGTGATAGCTGGGGTGGTGGTGGAATATACCGTATTTTTCGCTCCATAAGACACACCTGACCATAAGACGCACCTAGTTTTTAGAGGGGGAATGCAAGAAAAAAAATTATTTAAAGGGAGCGCTGAACAGAGCCTGTCTGCATCCCAGGCTCTGCTCAGCGCTCCCTTTCACGAGCCGGGTGGAGCGTGTGTCCGGCGCTTGCATGCTTTTCTCCAAGAAGGGAAAAGGGCAGCCTGTCACTAATGGGTTGCCCTTCTCCCTCATCGGGGAAAAGCCCCCAATGCTCTGCGCGGCTCTTTAAAGGGAGCATGGCTCTTGGAGGCTTTTCCGGGAGGTGGGGGAAGGGACAGAGCTGTGCGCTCTGTCCCTTCCTCCACCTCCCGGAAAAGCCAGCCGTTCTGGATTCTGGGATAGCTGCGCAGCCTCTTCAGGGCAGCAGGATGAAGGCTCCCCGTTGCCCTGAAGAGGCTGCGGGCGGCTAAGCCAGAAGCTAGAACAGCGAGAGGGAGCGCTGTTCTCTTGCTGTTCTGGCTTCTGGGATAGCTGCGCAGCTTGCATTCACTCCATAAGACACACACACACATTTCCCCTTACTTTTTAGGAGGGAAACGGTGCGTCTTATAGAGGGAAAAATACGGTGTACAGTGGTACCTCGGGTTAAGTACTTAATTTGTTCTGGAGATCCGTTCTTAACCTGAAGCACCACTTTAGCTAATGGGGCCTGCTGCTGCCGCCGCGCCACCGGAGCCCAATTTCTGTTCTTATCCTGAAGCAAAGTTCTTAACCTGAAGCACTATTTCTGGGTTAGCAGAGTGTGTAACCTGAAGCGTATGTAACCCGAGGTACCACTGTATATATTAAAGGAAACATGAAATTCTCTTGAATTTCTGTCTTTGTGCAGAATTACAGTGTCTGTACAGCCTCTGCAAGTATCCCATTTAAGTGTGTGAACCTTCTTCTTTACAATATTCCTGGGTTTTTAGGGGGGGCATCCATATGCCTGTGGTTGACAAATCAGTGTGAGTACTGTACCCCCTGCTGTAGAAGGGAGAACTCTGTTGTAGATCATTGCTTTGCATTAAGAAAACCCCAAGTTTACTCCTCAGTGAAGCCATTGCTGGTTGGACAGTCCTAGCCTTGATGGGTCGCTGGTCCGACTTGCTCAAAGGCAGCTCCGCCTTTTAAGTCTCCCTATTTCTGCTTCCCTTTCAGGTGTCTCCAGTATCATGGCTTCTTCACAGTGAGGGAGGCCTCTTCCGGCAGCTCTCCCGTTTCCTGTTGCGTATTTAATTTTAACACCCCGTTGTAAAAAAGACCATGGCCAATAAATGATTCTGTCCAACATCTGACTCTTGTGTTGATGCAGCCTCTACATCAGTCTCTGGGGGCTGAAAGGGGAGCAGTGAACGCATTGCCCCCATGGAAAGATCTGAAGGACTTGGTGCATTCCTGGACTGGGCTGTTTGCTAAAGGTGTCAAATATCTGGAGAGAAGGTGGATAGAGACAAAGGAGGGGTTAAATTCAGTTGCAGGCCTTTGATGTTTCTCTCTTCAATGGTCAGCCACTAACTTCCTGGAAAGGGGCAATAGCTCAGTTGGTAGAGCATGAGTTTCTTAATTTGAGGGTCATGGGTTCAAGCCCCGTGTTGGGCAAAAGATTTCTGCAGTACATGGGGTTGGACTAGATGACCCGTGTGGCCCCTTCCAACTCGACAAGTTTTATGATTCTTATTTAAAGCCAGGTTCCCCCATGCCATCCTCCCAGATTCCTTGCTTTCGAGTCTCATTGCCCCAGCTGCTGTCCACAACACCCTTCTTCTGCCTTTGAGATCAGAATAAAGGATAGAAAGCAGTAGCTTGGGTTTGGTCCAAGGGCTGACAACTTCTTCTAGGCCAGAGGCGGGGAATCTCTGGGCTACTGGCTGAACTCACCCTGCGAGGCAGGTTTTCTCCACCTGCCACTCCATACCTGATGTCGTACGTGACAGGGCAGGTAGAGTTGGGGTTTCCAGCACATAATTGGGTTCTTTAATATGTGCTTCCAGCATGTTTCCAGCAGAGAAGTGGCAAGGGGAAGCTGATGGCCGGTGGAACCGAAGACTGCTGGGTCAGCATCACACGGAGCTTTGCAGGCCCAACTTTGGGACTTCAAAGCACCAAGTCAAAGTGTCCTGGTGATGTCAGATGATGGGCAGGTGGTCAAACCTGGCCCATGAGGCTAGATCCTGACGAAGATCTGGCCTGCGTAGGCAAAAGAAGGTTCCTCATCCCTGATCACCACCATAAATAGTGGAAGTAAATAAATCGGGGGCATAGCTGGGTCTTAATAGGCTTGACTACTGTAATTCGCTCTACGCGGGGCTGCCCTTCAAGCTGTCCCAGAAACTCCAGGGAGTGCAGAATGCTGCAGCGAGGCTCCTCACAGGGTCTCTGCCATGGGAGCATGTTCACCCAGTGCTTTTCCAGCTGCACTGGCTCCCGGTGGAGTACAGGGTCAGATTTAAGGTGCTGGTTTTGACCTTTAAAGCCCTTCACAGCCTAGGACCCTCATACCTACGGGATCGCCTCTCTTGGTATGCCCCACGGAGGACCTTAAGGTCCATAAATAGCAACACCCTAAAGGTCCCGGGCCCTAAGGAAGTTAGATTAGCCTCAACCAGGGCCTTTTCAACATGCTCCGGCCTGGTGGAATGCTCTGTCTCTTGAGACCAGGGCCCTGCGGGATCTGATTTCTTTCCGCAGGGCCTGTAAGACAGAGTTGTTCCACCTGGCCTTTGGCTTAGAATCAGTTTGACTCCCTCCCCCTTTTTCTTTCTTCGGCTGGGGAGGGCGGGATATAAATAAAAATTTATTATTATTATTATTATTATTATTATTATTATTATTATTATTATTATTATTTTTCCTTTCTCCTCCTATGATGAGATTGCTCCCTAATTGTTTTAATGTTGTATCTTAATCTTTTAAATTGTATTTTAATCAACTTGGTTTTATTATTGGCTGTTAGCCGCCCTGAGCCCGGTCTTGGCTGGGGAGGGTGGGGTATAAATAAAATTTATTATTATTATTATTATTAATGCTATGCTTGGAGTGGATGGGGCGAGCTCTTCAAGCTGGCAAGTGTACACATTTTAGCTGCCCTGCTGCACATGGGCATAGGGGCATACCTGATTCAGGAGCTGACCTGATTCATCATGCCAAATACTCTCTCCCTCGAGGTGTTGAAAATACAGAGCAAAACCCCTCACTTGGATCACTGCCCAAACTGAATGGAGCATTGTGGCCCCGTCTTCCCTGCCAAGCGATGTCAGAGTCCAACTTTGTGTGTGCATGTGTGTTCATTTGGGGCTTAGTCAACTCTTCTGGAACTTGCTTCCATCTTCTGTTGACCCGCTATTCGCATTATTGCCATCAGATGGTGCTGGAAACCCAAAACAGAGAAAGGCGCCTTGGGAGCTGTGATCTTTTCGCAGCTAATGGAAGCAAAAAGCTGTTGTGGGTTTCATCTGTCCTGACCTTTCAGAAATTCTGTTTATCCTTTTGTTTGGAGAGCAGCCGGATGTTGCCCACACCTTTCGAAATCCAGTGCTGCAATCTTCAGGACTAGAAGCTTGTGTTCGTTTTGGAACAGCACTGCAGCTTCCTGGCTTCTCAGAAACAAATTTCTGCCTTTGCGCCTTGCGGTTGCAGAAGCCCCATGCAGCGCTTGCAGCCGGGTGGCAAGCACAGTTCATGAGAGTGTCTGCAGGCCACAGGAACAAGTGGTGGTCTTTGCATGGGCAAAGGTAACCCAACAACTGAGAAAACGGGAGCAGCAGAAAAGGGGTGTTTCATAGAATCATAGAATCATAGAGTTGGAAGAGACCACAAGGGCCATCGAGTCCAACCCCCTGCCAAGCAGGAAACACCATCAGAGCACTCCTGACATATGGTTGTCAAGCCTCTGCTTAAAGACCTCCAAAGTAGGAGACTCCACCACACACCTTGGCAGCAAATTCCACTGTCGAACAGCTCTTACTGTCAGGAAGTTCTTCCTAGTGTTTAGGTGGAATCTTCTTTCTTGTAGTTTGGATCCATTGCTCCGTGTCCGCTTCTCTGGAGCAGCAGAAAACAACCTTTCTCCCTCCAATATGTGACATCCTTTTATATATTTGAACATGGCTATCATATCACCCCTTAACCTCCTCTTCTCCAGGCTAAACATGCCCAGCTCCCTTAGTGTTTACAGCACGCGCCATCGGCGTCGGGTCTTCGGATGCTGTTGGTGTCCCAGTCCCATCATCCTCAACCGTTGGCCATTCTAGCTGGGTTTTGGAGTCCAACAGTGTATTGAAGACCCTATCCATGGCTGCCTCCGGTCCAGAGACTTCTTGTGAGTAGGGGCAGCCTGGGCCAGAGATATTGTTGGTGATGGAGGCACAGGTGGGACTAACCTGGTTCTCAAACACTGAAGCAAGTGGGCTTGGTAGGGAAATAGGTGCATAGATAAGATGAGAATTGACCTGCCTGGCTTTCTTTTTTTCTTTTTATTTATTTATTCAGAATTATAACAAGACATATTATCCAAAAACATATCATCCTTGTTCCCCCCACCCCCATTTTTCCTCCCTCCCACACAAAACCCACCCACCTCCCGACTTTCCTCGGTTCTAAGAATGTTGTTTTCTGCATGTTACAAAGTTGTATAGATTTAGCTGATTATTATCAATATAAGGTTTGTGAATGTTTATTCAAAACCTGCCAAGGAGTCCAGTTCGCTTTGTTGCGTCTTCAGATACTTTGTAAAGGGTTCCCATTCATCCTTAAAGTCACAGTTATCCTTGTCCCATAGCTTATATGTCAGTTTTGCCAGTTCTGCATAGTCTGTCAATTTTTCTTGCCATGATTCTTTAGTTGGGGGTTTCTTCAGTCTTCCATCCTTGTGCTACCACAACTCTCATGGCCGTTGTCGCATACATGAAGATGTTTTTCAACTTTTTTGGCAGGTCTTTCCCTACAATCCCCAACAAAAATGCCTCGGTTTTTTTTAACAAATGTTAAATGGAACATTTTCTTCAATTCGTTGTAAATCATTTCCCAAATTTTTTTAATTACCTTACAAACCCACCACATATGATAAAATATCCCCTCCTTTTCCTTACACTTCCAACATATATTTGAGCTAGTTTTGTACATTTCCCCTAACTGCACTGGTGTTGTGTATCATCTGTACATCATCTTCATGTAATTCTCCTTCAATAGGGAACAATCTGTAAATTTTAAGTCAGTTTTCCACAGCTTTCTTTTATCCGAAATCTTCCAGCATTCAATTTCATGGGATGCCCATGAGTTCTAGTGTTAGGAAAGAGCAAGAGAAAAAAAAAAACCTTTCTCTATCTGCTGTCTCCATGCCAGGCGTAATTTTATAAACGATCGTGCGGCCTCTTAAATTTTCTCTAAACTAAAAAGTGCTGCAAGAGAAGTGCTGCTCCATGTAAAGCTGCGATTCCCAAAAAAATTATGGGATGCCCCCCTTAGGCAGCTTCAAGTCCTTCCTCAGAGGGTGAAGTTCTGGGGGGGCGGAAAGCTTCGAGGAATCTCTGGGTGAGGCTCCATGATGAGTAGTAGGCAGGAGACAAAAATGTTCCTAGCACGTTTAATGAGAAATGTTCCTAACTCGTTTAATGTTAGCAACAGCTAAAAGGATCACAAGCTTAACACGAGTCAACAGTGTGATGCAGCGGCGAAACAAAAAAACGAAAACCCTAACGCAATTCTAGGCTGCATCAGCATAAGTATAGTGTCCAGAAAATAAGGGAAGTAAGAGTTTAATTTTATTCTGCCTTCCATCACAGCTCTCCTGGAGCCCTGTGTCCAATTCTGGTCTCCACAGTTTAAGAAGGAGGTTGACAAGCGAGTGTGTGTAGAAGAGCTGATCAAGGGTCTGGAATCGAAGCCTTATGAGGAACAGTTGAGGGAGTTGGGCATCTTTAGCCTGGAGAAGAGGAGACTGAAAGGTGAAATGTTAGCCATCTTCAAAAATCTGAAGGGGTGTCTTGTGGAAGATGGAACAAGCTTGTTTTCTCCTGCTTCAGAGGGTAGGACCCGAAACGATGGATTTAAATGACAAGAAAGGATATTCCAGCCCTGCGGAGGACCTTAAGGTCCACAAATGACAACACTTTGGAGGTCCCAAGTTGCAAGGTGGTTAGGTTGGTCTCAACTAGGGCCAGGGCCTTTTCAGTACTGGCCCCAACTTGGTGGAACGCTCTGTCACAAGAGACCAGGGCCCTTCGGGACTTGACATCTTTCCGCAGGGCCTGCAAGACAGAGCTGTTCCGCCTGGCCTTTGGTTTGGACTCAGTCTGACCCTTAAGTCTTCCCTCCCCTTATGGTTTTGATCTATGGGCTACTTTTAAAATGAGGTTGCATTTTAAATTGCATTATAACCTGTATTTTAAATTGGGTCCCCCCCCCCTTTATTATGTTTCTATTTTAATTTTACTGGTGTTAGCCGCCTTGAACCTGGCTCTGGATAAAATAATAAAATAAAATAAAATAAAATAAATTATTATTATTATTATTATTATTATTATTAAACTAAATGAAAGGAGATTCTGACTAAACATTAGGAAGATCTTTCTGATAGTAAAGTAAGCATAAGGTAAAGGTAAAGGACCCCTGGACGGTTAAGTCCAGTCAAAGGCCGCTATGGGGTATAGCACTCATTTTGCTTTTCAGGCCGAGGGAACCGGCATTTGTCTGCAGACAGCTTTCCGGGTTGCGTGGCCAACATGACTAAACCGCTTCTGGCTCAAAGGAACACCGTGACGGAAGCCAGAGCACACGGAAATGCCATTTACTTTCCTGCCCCAGTGGTACCTATTTATCTACTCGCACTGGTGTGCTTTCGAACTGCTAGGTTGGCAGGAGCTGGGACAGAGGAACGGGAGCTCACCCCGTCGCAGGGATTCGAACAGCCGACCTTACGATCAGCAAACCCAAGAGGCTCAGTGGTTTAGACCACAGCGCCACGTGCATCCCTGTTCCGCTTGACAGTAGAATGGATTCAGAACCTGGTGGACTTCATGGGAAGTTTCCAAGCAGAGTTTGGATGGCCAACTGTCAAGGATTCTCCCCCCCCCCATACTTTTTATTGCTTTTTTGTAACAACAACAAATAAAATAAATACTCTTACATTCAAAAATCTGTATGTCTTCTTATTTACCCTGCACCTTATTGCGCCCGAACTTCCTTCCATCCCTTCAACGGTTTTCATGTCTCAAATCTTTTCTTACAGTTTCTTATTTACACTCCATCCGCATCACAATATTTACATTAACCCTGCTACGGTTTTTAAATTCTTACAATTACGCCGTATATATTCAACAAATTTACTCCAATCCTTTTCGAACTTTGCTCCTTTTTGGTTCCGAATCTTATAAGTCCATTTCGCCAATTCCATGTATTCAAACATTTTTGTCTGCCACTCCATTAAAGTTGGGATTTCTTGGGATTTCCATTTCTGAGCCACTAAGATTCTAGCAGCAGTCGTTGCGTACATGAATAGTTTGCAATCTTCCTTTTTTAATTCACCCCCTGTTATACCTAGCAAAAATGCTTCTGGTTTCTTTGGGAAAGTGTATTTAAATAGTTTTTTCATTTCGTTATATATCATGTCAGAGATTCTTTAGCTGTGATTCCTGCACATAGCTGTCAAGTGTCCCTTATTTGAAGGGACAGTCGCTTATTACAGCACCATGTCCCTTATTGATGGATGTCCCTTAAATGATATCCCTTAAATTTCAAAGGAAGCAGCTCCTTTCCCTCCCTCCCTGCCGGCCAGAGAGGAGGGAGGCTCCAACTGTGTTGCTTGGCTGTGTTGCTCACCCAATAAGAAGTCTAAGAACGACTGGGGGGTGGAGCTTGCATGCCTTGTGTATGGCTAGTTAATGCAAGCTGAGGGGGTTTTTGAATGCTGGACGCCATTTTGTTGCATGTGCTGCTGCAAACTTTGCAGTGCAAAGCCAGGCCGGGGAGCCATCTTAAGTTGAGGCTGCATAGGCCTTGTGGTGCATGTGATTCAGATTCTATTCAGTTGAACCTCTGGTTACAAAGTTGGTTGGACAGTGTTCTCGGAGCTGCCAGCATGAGTCTGACCAGACTGCAGGAGGACAGGAAGACTGGAGTGCCAGGAACAGGTGAGGCTGCAGGTCCCTTATTTTGGCTGCTAGTCCCTTATATTCAAGGCTGCTGGTCCCTTATTTTCAAATCTGTAAGTTGACAGCTATGTTCCTGCATTGCACGGTTGCGCTAGATGGTTCTTTGGGCTCCTTCCAACCCTCTAAGTCTGTGATGCCTCAAATTGGGCTGAATCCCTGAACTGTCCTCACTCAGCTGACTGTTTCAGGTTTTTCCAATGTGTGACTCACGGGGTGCAGTAGGTAATTGGCACTGCTATTTCGCTAGTCTGTCAGTGTGCTGGTTGTTGCATTCCATTCATATATTTACTGCATTTTCCAGAAATGCATCTGTGCTAAAAGCGGTTCTCATTTTTTTGTTTTTTAAGCAACCCAGTCTAAACACAAGTATGTAGTACCATAATGATACATAATGAAGTTCAAGATCACTGGAACACCACCCTGAAGACAACCGAAAATTAACAGCTCACTAAAGATTGCATCAGAATTTTAAGTGAGCCTAAAGTTCACTAGTAGGTCAAACTGAAAATATGCAGTAACTTCAACCTCCAAAAGCAGCCCCCAAGCTAGATAGCAGTCTTGCTAGGTACATTAAAGGTAAAGAGACCCCTGACCATTAGGTCCAGTCGGGACCGACTCTGGGGTTGCGGCGCTCATCTCGCTTTATTGGCCGAGGGAGCCGGCGTACATGACTAAGCCACTTCTGGCGAACCAGAGCAGCGCACGCTGTTTACCTTCCTGCCGGAGCGGTACCTATTTATCTACTTGCACTTTGACGTGCTTTCGAACTGCTAGGTTGGCAGGAGCAGGGACTGAGCAACGGGACCTCACCCCGTCGCAGGGATTCAAACCGCCGACCTTCTGATCGGCAAGCCCTAGGCTCTGTGGTTTCACCCACAGCACCACCCACATCCCATGTTGTGTGTACAACATGCAAATATGTGTGGTTTAACCCACAGTGCCACCCGTGTCCCTCTACTAGGTACATTAGGTAAAGGTAAAGGGACCCCTGACCATTGGGTCCAGTCGTGGCCGACTCTGGGGTTGCGGCGCTCATCTCGCTTTATTGGCCGAGGGAGCCGGCGTACAGCTTCCCGGTCATGTGGCCAGCAGGACTAAGGCGCTTCTGGCAAACCACAGCAGCACACAGAAACGCCGTTTACCTTCCCGCTGGAGTGGTACTTATTTATCTACTTGCACTGGTGTGCTTTCGAACTGCTAGGTTGGCAGGAGCATGGACCGAGCAACGGGAGCTCACCCCGTGGCGGGGATTTGAACCGCCGACCTTCTGATCGGCAAGTCCTAGGCTCTGTGGTTTAACCCACAGTGCCACCCGCGTCCCACTGGTAGGTACATTAGTAACTAGGAAAATGTCTGACAGAGTCATTCCTGACCTCTGGCTGCAACTTTTTTCTCTCCTTCCATTCTCCCCTCCTCTCCCCCCAGAAGGAAATCAGAGGTTCTTATCCTGTTTGTTTTTATTTAGATCATTTGCGCCCTTGTCTTCAACCCAAAAGGCTCCCAGAGTGGCTTACGTACCATCAGAACAAAGCAATCTCTGCCTGCAGACTTGGAATCTAAAATATGCAGAATGAAAGGAAAAGCGGACAGGGAAGGAAGAGGTGGAAGGGAACCATATGTGCCAATTCTTAAATGATGGCTCTATAAAATGACCGGCTGGAAGGAAAATAATTCCGGGAAAGGAAGCCTCTGCTTGTCAAGGTGCAGGTTGGGAACAGGTCAGCTACAACGCACAGTGAACTCGTTAGTCAAAGAAAGAAATCAGCTCAGGCTTAGTGAACACAGCAACTCTTCCCAGTAGGTCTTGCCCCAATGAGACAGTTGTGGGGACTGAAGGTCCCCAACTTCCCACTGCTGTCTAAGGCTCCTCCTCCTCCAGTTCCTCCCCAAGCAATCTGAGACTCTGTCATCTTGTCTCTCTCTACTCCACCCTCTTCACACCCCTTCTGGTTCTGGGAGACCGGGGGGGGGGGAGGGAGCTGGTTGCAGGAGGAGGAGAGGACCTCCTGGCTTCCTCACCAGCCTGCCTCATCTCGGCTTCTCGGCCCCCCCCCCCTCTCCAGCTTCTGCTTCTGCCTCTGATTCTGAGCTGCTCTCTGCCACAGACTCTCCCAGCTCACTAAACCCTGTTCTTCTTCCACTTCCAACACATCCTCCTCCCAGTCTGCTCCCTCTCCTCCAATTTCTTGCCACTAATATTCTATTCTGGCTGCTGTTGTTCCTGAAATAAAACATTTAAGGTTATACACACACACACACACACAACAATATATATATTGTTCATAACTGCATATATAAACCACATGTCTGAAACTCCACAGAAAAAGTCCTGAAACCATTTTGTCTCTCCCAAATTGATCTCAAATATTTCTCTGCAAGGTCGAAGGAAAATGGAAAAGCCTCCCCATTGTCTTTTTGCTCACAAATCCTGTCTTAAGGGTATGTCTGTGTATGAATAGGGTGAGCCTGTGACCTGGCTCAGGAACTAAGTATTTATCATTACAAAAGACTGACCAGGCTCGTCAGGGTATCCAATCAAGTAACCATTAACAGGTAACCTGCCAGACAGAAGATAAACAATGCACTCAGATTTCTGTTGTAGACCACCCCTTTCTGTGATGTAGGTGTGATGTGTCGGGGGGGGGGTCTTGAGCTACATCCCTTCTGTGATGTAGGTATGATGTTTCTGGGGGTGGTCTTGGACTCCAGGGCGGGCAATTTAAAATGTCTATATAAGGGTGGCACACCTTTGTTCTGGGTCCTCCTCCTTTCCTGCGTGTGAGGGGAGCACCCTGTTGCAACAGTTCAATAAAGATCAGACTTACGAGCTGCTTTGCTTCTCAATATTCTCTGGTTGGTCTCTGTTATTTTCTCCGACCGATGGAGAACCTACAAAGAACTCTATAAGGGCTCTTGTGTTCCCCATAAGGGAATAAGGGCAGATTTTTGTTTATTACATTCCGTACATAAACAGTGGTCTTATATCTTTTCTGATTTCCGCTGACATTATTCCTAGGAGGAAGGTCTTTTTCTGAATGTAATAGCTGTAAATTAACACACACACACACCCTTAAACATTTTGTTTTTAAAAAACCAAAGTCAATTGCATTTTGTAATCTGTCTTGATTCCCGTCTGGGAACTCAACCGAATAAAGCTTCTCTCTGGCCGGCCGCGCTACTGGGAACTGGGCCCAAAACTTCAGGAATCCCTCCAGGAATAGGGAAGAAAGACCTCTCTGTTCCTTGTAAGCTGACTCTACCTGAGTTGACGTGGGAGAGAAAATGAAGGCCCCCACCCTTCTCCACCTCCCCAGGCAAGACTTGCTGAGAATCGCCCAGGCCGGTTTTATGAGTGTGGCCCAGAACCTGCCCAGGCCATCTTCACCCCATGGAAAGTCATCTGGCATGAAACAAGTTGTCACCTTCCTGCTCTGGTTCCTGCTATTGATATTTCAGTAATGTGGTTGTTGGGAGAGACAGACTGCGGATTTCTCTATGCTTGCTGCAAGCCTCTTTCTATCTGACACTATTGTCGTCATTCTTTCTTTAAAACCTTTTTTGGGGTGGATTACTCCTGATAAAGGGGTACAGTCATACCTCGGGTTACAGACGCTTCGGTTTGCGTGATTCCGGTTTGCGCCGAACCTGGAAGTACCGGAACAGGTTGCTTCTCGGTTTCGGCACATGCGCAGAAGCGCTAAAATGCGCTATGTGCAGAAGTGCCGAATCGCAACCCGCGCATGCGCAGAGGCGGTGCTGCAGGGTGCGGACACTGTGGGTTGCAAACGTGCTTCCCGCACGGATCACGTTCACAATCCGAGCATCCACTGTACTAGAGAATGGAATTGGCAGTGCTAACTTGAATGAAATGTTGGGGGGAAGACGGGTAAGCCCAGGGTTTGAGCCTAGGGCTTGCCGATTGGAAGGTTGGCGGTTCGAATGCCCACGACTTGGTGAGCTCCCGTTGCTCGGTCCCATCTCCTGCCCACCTAGCAGTTCAAAAGCACACCAAGTGCAAGTAGATAAATAGGTACCACTTTGGCGGGAAGGTAAACAGCGCTTCCGTGCGCTGTTCTGGTTTCGCCAGAAGCGGCTTAGTCAGGCTGGCCACATGACCTGGAAAAACTGTCTGCGGACAAACGCCAGCTCCCTCGGCCTGAAAAGCGAGATGAGCGCTGCAACCCCAGAGTCGTTTGCGACTGGACTTAACTTTCAGGGGTCCCTTTACCTTTACCTTTGGGGTGCAAAAAATAAATAAATTCCAGCATTGGGGACTGCAAGCCTTGATGGGGTAAAAAGACAGGCGACAGACCCGCTAGGCTACCTCGTGGGATCCCCTTGCACACAGCATCTAGTGCTCGGTTTGGAGGCCATTGCACTCAAAGCTCAGGTGGTCTCACCTGGATCTGCGTGAGCGCAGCCTGTCTGAAAAGGCTCTCGCCGCCGACAGCCAGATGGCTGCAGATCACTCGTAGCTGTTTCCCCAACCCCACAGCCTGTTTTACGCAGGCCAAGACTGTCTGGCCTGGCTGCGCGGCTGCGATTTCTGCAGTTTGCAAAAAGGGGGAAGGCGGCTTCCATTAGGCGGCCATATAAAGGCCGTCTCCAGATGTGGAGATTCTCCAGGAGGGACTGGGGATTTGGCCGCAGACCAGATGAACACATTTCGGGCCGTTCCAAACTTGGCTGTGGGTTCTCTCCCTCCCCGCCCCCGCCCCCAGCGGCAAATCCTTGCTGTTTGCAATTCCAACATTTTTTCTTGGCTATTCTTCTCCCCCCCCCCCCCGTTTTGTTTTCCACTTAGTGGTCCAGCCAGGGTCAAGCCCTCGCCTTTCCTGTCCGCCAAGATGCTGAACATTCCAGAGATGTGTGTGTGTTTGTGTGTGTTTTTGTGTGTGTGTGTTTAGATGTTGGCTGGGATTTCTCCATCCATCAATGCAGGGGGTTCTCAGACTTTTTATTTCTCCCACTGGGAGCAGGAACCAGCTTCTACAGAAGTGAGGTTGAGTGGTTGGAGCAGCGGCTTTCGAATGCTCTAGCTTCCAGCGTTTCTCAAACTTGGGTCGCCAGCTGTTTTTTTGGACTACAACTCCCATCATCCCTAGCTAGCAGGACCAGTGGTCAGGGATGATGGGAGTTGTAGTCCAAAAAAACAGCTGGCAACCCAAGTTTGAGAAATACTGATATGCTTGCCCTTTCCACACCTTAGTGGCCCCTGAGGCTGATAAGAGGATTATACTCTAGAGTGCAGGTCACTTAGGTTTATTTTATTATTATTTTGAAAACCCATTCCTGTTGCAGACCCTCCAAGTCCCTATTTTCCAGGGATAGTCCCAGATTTACAGAAGCGGTCCCGGTTTCTGATTTGATCCCGGAATGTCCCACTTTTCCTTAGGACGTCTCTGTTTTCATTGGAGAAATGTTGGAGTTATGCGGCCTCGAAGGCAAGGAGATAGGTAACAATACAACCTTTAGATGACACCTGAAGGCAGCTCTGTATAGGTAAGTTTTCTTTAATGTTTTATTATGTTTTTATATATATTGGAAGCTGCCCAGAGCAGCTCAGGCAACCCAGTCAGATGGGCGGAGTATAAACAATGAAATTATTATTATTATTATGGAACAGGACATCCATATTTTCATCGGAGAAATGTTGGCAGGTATGTTGTTTGCTTTTCTCCCAATAAAAGGGAGAAAAGCGATGATAAACCTAGACAGCATCTTAAAAAGCAGAGACATCACCTTGCCAACAAAGGTCCATATAGTTAAAGCTATGGTTTTCCCAGTAGTGATGTATGGAAGTGAGAGCTGGACCGTAAAGAAGGCTGCTCACCAAAGAATGGATGCTTTTGAATTCTGGTGCTGGAGGAGACTCTTGAGAGTTCCATGGACTGCAAGAAGATCAAACTTTCCATTCTGAAGGAAATCAGCCCTGAGTGCTCACTGGAAGGACAGATCCTGAAGCTGAGGCTCCAACACTTTGGCCACCTCATGAGAAGAGAAGACTCCCTGGAAAAGACCCTGATGTTGGGAAAGATGGAGGGCACAAGGAGAAGGGGACGACAGAGGACGAGATGGTTGGACAGTGTTCTGGAAGCTATTAACATGAGTTTGACCAAACTGCGGGAGGCAGTGGAAGACAGGAGTGCCTGGCGTGCTCTGGTCCAGGGGGTCACGAAGAGTCGGACACGACCAAACGACTAAACAACAACAACATTAAAAGCACCTGTGAGCAGGGCAGAAGGCAAGGCTTTACTCCTAAACCGGCATCTTCAAGAAACAGGGAGTTGGCCCCGATTCTGAGTTTCGTGGGATCCCAATTCCTAAACGCTCAACACCCATCCAAAGGGAGGGAGGATGAAGGGTTGGCCAGAGTGGTTGCTCATATCAGGCAAGCTGTGGCCTAACTCTCTTCCTTCATCTGCTGCTCATCTCTCGCATCCGTCACGAAGGCGAAACTCCGAACGGGATGCTTGTGACCTGTGCTGTATTGTCTCAGGTTGAAACAACCCGACCCGGTTGTGTCGTCTCTTGCCTTTGACGCTACTTGGGGTGGAATGATGGGATGAAGGCGGGTAACGTAAACGAAACAAAGGACTGGGGGTTGCTACCTACAATGGTGTGTCATTTGGCTGGCATTTTGTACCATCTTAACCTCTCTTTGAAAAGGGAGGCTCCTGGGTTGATCAGTCAGCAGACAGAATGGGTGGGTGTTACCCAGAGAGTGATGAAGTTCAGGGGAACGGCACTGTGGAATGCAGGCGATCAAAAACAGCCACCCAAACAAAGATGATGCTCTGTCCACACAGGATTGGGACCGGACTAAACCAGACCATTAAGATGCCAACATCTCATCTTCAGTAGATCTTCAAACAGGGACCAGGCAGAGGGGCAGCTCCCCACCCAAACGCCCCCAAGACTTGAAAAATCATTCAGGTCACAGAACCCAGCGTATACCGTATTTTTTGCACCATAACACTCACTTTTTTCCTCCTAGAAAGTAAGGGGAAATGTCTGTGTGTGTTATGGAGCGAATGCCTATGGATGGCGGGGGCATCTGCTGCAGTCGTGAGCAGAGGATCCATGGTTCCCCTTCCTTCCCTCCTCCGTGGCTCGCTTTGAAACAGCAAAGCGGGAGAAGAGCCGCTGAGTGGGGAGGAGAGAGGGACAGAGAGCCTGCTTGCTTTAAAGGAGCAAAGCGGGAGAGGAGAGGAGCTGCTTACACGGGTCACCCCAAATTCACCATCAGATCACATAGCATGTCCATGGCTACAGCTTGCACCAAAAAAATCACGCACCCACTGTTGCCTGGGGCCGCAGTGGTGCAAAAACGTGGTTACAAAGCATGGATCCACATGGATCCTCAGGATTTTTGCATTGGGCTACCCCAAACTCACCGTCAGATCACATGTCTGTGGCCACAGCATGAACCACAAAAATCATACATCCACTGTTTCGTTTAGAATTTTTTTTTCTTGTTTTCCTCCTCTAAAAACTACATGCGTGTTATGGTCGGGTGCGTGTTATAGAGCGAAAAATACGGTAATTTATGGGAGGCATCAGAGCTCAGCTCAGGCCTGCCTAGATAGCCTGGTGCAATAAACGGAAATCTGCCCTTATTACGTTATGGGGGACACAAGAGGCCTTATAGAGTCCTTTGCAGGTTCTCCATCGGTCAGAGAAAATAACAGAAGCCGGCCAGAGAATATTGAGAAGCAAAGCAGCTCGTAAGCCTGATCTTTATTGAACTGTTGCAACAGGGCGCCCCCTTCACATGCAGGAGGAGGAACCCAGAACAAAGGTGTGCCCGCCCTTATATAGACATTTTAAATTGCCCGCCCTGGAGTCCAAGACCACCCTGAGAAACATCATACATACATCACAGAAAGGGGTGGTCTACAACAGAAATCGGAGTGCTGAGTTGTTTACCTCCTGTCTGGCAGGTTATCTGTTAATGGTCACTTGATTGGATACCCTGGGGAGCCTGGCCAGTCTTTTGTAATGATAAATAAACTTCTGAGTAATACCCCTCCCCACCTTCTCACTATATAGAAGGATCTGGCAACTTCTCTTTCAGTGTATCTGAAGAAGTGTGCATGCACACGAAAGCTCATACCAAGAACTAACTTAGTTGGTCTTTAAGGTGCTACTGGAAGGAATTTTTTTATTTTGATAAATACTTAGTTCCTGAGCCAGGCCACAGGCTCACCCTATTCATACACAGACATACCCTTAAGACAGGATTTGTGAAGGAAAAGACAATGGGGAGGCTTTTCCATTTTCCTTTGACTTTGCAGAGAAAACATTTGGTCAGTTTGGGAGCCAAAATGGCTTCATGGCTGTTTTCCTGTGGTTTATATATTTATGTACGTGTTTGTTTGGTACATTTATGAACATTTAGTGTATATATAAGACCTTTTTAAAATTTCAATGGTTTCTATAAGGAAGCCCTTCCGTCTAGTCTAGGGGGAGCCAAGTAATGAGACTCATGGACCCAGCTGGCACAGCCAATGCCCAGGGATGTGAGCACCTCGTCTGACTTGAACTGGTCCAGCCCAGTTGGAATTAGGAATTAGTTGTGGTTACTCAGAACCCAGATAATCTCAGCTTTCACACCCTAAAGAGAACAAGTTTCTGTCCTCAAGGTGGTGGTTGATACAGCACTTGGTGGAGCCTCAAAAGCCAGGGCGAGACCGAGGGACAGGGCAGGAATTTCAGACTGTCGTGGGAAAGGAGTTTGAGGCCCTGTGGAGCTCCTTCCTCCCTGCAGCTTGCTGAATTCATCATGCAAAAGCTGGGCAACCTGGGGTTTATTTGCATGTTGTACACACATATTTGCATGTTGTACACACAACATGGGATGTGGGTGGCACTGTGGGTGAAACCACAGAGCCTAGGGCTTTGCCGATCAGAAGGTCGGCGGTTCGAATCCCCGCGACGGGGTGAGCTCCCGTTGCTCAGTCCCTGCTCCTGGCAACCTAGCAGTTCGAAAGCACGTCAAAGTGCAAGTAGATAAATAGGTACCACTCTGGCGGGAAGGTAAACGGCGTTTCCGTGCGCTGCTCTGGTTCGCCAGAAGCGGCTTAGTCCTGCTGGCCACATGACCCGGAAGCTGTATGCCGGCTCCCTCGGCCAGTAAAGCGAGATGAGCGCCGCAACCCAAGAGTCGGTCATGACTGGACCTAACAGTCAGGGGTCCCTTTACCTTTTACACACAACACACGGACCTTAACTTTGGCACACAATCTGTGTTACTCTGAGGCAGTGTTTTGAGATTATGTCCTATTCATGATGAGGCTGCTCCAATCCCCCCTGACCTGGGAACGCTGCAAATGTTTGCAGGTTTAATTTGTCCAGGTCTGAGCTGCTTGCTGCTCCTTGCAGATGTGATCAAGACTGCTAGACGCCTGGGTCCCTGAGCAGCTATCCCTGTGCTCCCTTGCGGGTCTGTCCAAGGGATTGTGTGACTACGCAAAATGGAATGCACAGCGAAGGAATGTGCTGCCGAAGGCCTGAACTTCTGTGCAGGTGGACGGAACTAATTGGTTCCTATTGCAGGACTTTCTGCACCGGCTTCCTATTCGGGAATGTCTCCCGGGGGCACTCAGCTTACTGCTGGATGTGTCAGTGGTAGTTTAGAATCGTTTCCGCACATATTTAGAGCAGAATATGTGCAAACGTTCGCTGGATAAAGCTAGTTGGCTTTTCCAGAAAGCAGGCAGAGAAATGCTTTGTGTGTATTTTCTTTTTTGCCCTCTCTCATGAAACCGATGAAGCTGAATGTTGAAGGATTCAGTGCCGATGAAATAAAGCAAACCTTTTTCAGAAGCCGAACATCTAGCATGGCTTCCACTTGAGTGCAGCCAATTGGAAGCTGCGCCTTGGTTTTCAAACCGTTTTCGGAGTCGAACGGACTCCTGGAACAGATTAAGTTCGAGAACTTAATGTATTATTGTATAGTAATGTAACAGTGGAGGGAAGTGGGTGGCGCTGTGGGTTAAACCACAGAACCTAGGGCTTGCTGATCATAAGGTCGGCGGTTCGAATCACCGCAACGGGGTGAGCTCCCGTTGCTCGGTCCCTGCTTCTGCCAACCTAGTAGTTCAAAAGCACGTCAAAGTGCAGGTAGATAAATAGGTACCGCTCCGGTGGGAAGGTAAACAGCATTTCTGTGCACTGCTCTGGTTCGCCAGAAGCGGCTTAGTCATGCTGGCCACATGACCCGGAAGCTGTACGCCGGCTCCCTCGGCCAGTAAAGCGAGATGATTGCAGCAACCCCAGAGTCATCAGCGACTGGACCTAACGGTCAGGGGTCCCTTTACCTTTAATGTAACAGTACTTTTTCCCTCCATTCTCACTCACTCTTGTCTTCCTCCCCCCCCATCTTTTTATAAATGAAATTTTTAAAATAGAATATTTATAATAATATAGGTAGAAGAGCAGTGTCAGAATAAAAAGTTGTCCATGGCTCTCATCCTGGATTGTCATGATCAGTCATGCTGGCGGATAGAGGATTCGACCACATCCTTTCGTGGCGCAAAACTGAGGTTACAGTTTAGGGAACCTACCATAGACACAGATAGTGAGGTTACAGTTTAGGGAACCTGTGGTTAAAAAAAAATCTGCTTTTTTTTCTGCTGGTGACCTGTTGCTTCTTCTTCTGCTGCTGCCTAGAACTTGTTGGGACGAGACGCTTTTCTTGTGCAAAGGGCAGCTAATTTCTCTTTCCAAACCCAGGACCACAGGATCTACTCGGGTGGTTGGAAGACAAGAACAACATTGATGCAAGAAGAGTTTGCCTCCAAGTAGCCTTTTTATTTCGAGAAAGGCAGGCCCTTCGTATCAGACAAAGGAAGCACCTTTCTATCAAATCAGACTGTCTAACTCAGCATTGTCTTGCGTGGCGAACCTTTTCCCGACTGGGGGCTGCATTTCCTTCTAGGGAACCTTCTGGGAACCACGTTCCCGTTGGCTGGGTGGTGTCAAAAGTGGGCAGAGCAACACACATAAATGTAGGCCGTAGCTGTCAACTTACAGATTTGAAAATAAGGGACCAGCAGCCTCAAAAATAATGGCTCAGCAGCCCAAATAAGGGATTTTCAAAGCACAGGTATGTTCAACTTCTGAGCCCCTCCGAGCCAAAGGCAGAAAGCCCAGCCAGCAGCCAAACGAAGCCTCAAGCGGTGGTTCCCACAGCGCAGCGACCCGGCAAAGGGGATGCAGCAAGGAAAACCACCGTCACCTCTCTGCTGGGAAGCGCTGAGCAAAGGCGCGTCCCCAGGCAACACGGCCGATTTGATCGGCACAAGGCATGCAAGCTCCACCCCCTAGTCGTTCTTAGACTCCTTATTGGGTGAGCAACGCAGCCAAGCAACACAGTTGGAGCCTCCCTCCTCCCTGGCCGGCAGAGAGGGAGGGAGAGGAGCTGCTTCCTTTGAAACCCGGGAAATTTAAGGGACATCATCAATAAGGGACAGCAGCGGGACACAGCGCTGGGATAAGGGGCTTTCTTGCCAAATAAGAGACAGTTGACAGCTATGTTGTAGGCTAGTTTCTGTAAATGCTCACATGCCCCTGTCCTTTCTACATACAGACAAGCAGGAGGCAAGATCAGGGTTCAAGGGCACATTCCAGCCAGGCAAAAAACACCTGGGGTGCAAAGAAGGTCCTTTAGGAGGAGTTCCAAGGGCCACATAAAGAGATATGGGGGCCACATTAGGCCCCAAGGCTCCATGACTATTCTCTATCTATCTATCTATCTATCTATTCTCACTGGCAGTGACTTTCCAGGGTCTCCAGATTCTTTCCTATCACTTTCATAGAACTGTAGAGTTGGGAGGGATCCCAAGGTCATCTAGTTCAACCCCAGTCCAACTTTGTACCTGACTGTTTTTAAACTGGGGATACAGCTGGATTAAATGTTGGACCTTCCCTCGTGCAAAGCACAGGCTCTGCCCCAGTTATGTTTCCTTCTGAGGCCATCATCCACACCACACATTTAAAGCGCTATGATACCGCTTTAAACAGCCATGGCTTCCCCCAAAGAATGATGGGAGATGTAGTTCATTAAGGGTGCCGAGGGCTGTTAGGAGACCCCTCATTCCCCTTCACAGAACTATAATTCCCAGAGCATCAGTCCCTCTTTGCAGGGACCTCTGGGAATTGTAGCTTGTTGAGGGGAATAGGGGGCCTCCTAACAACTTTCAGCGCCCTCCATAAACTACAGCTCCCAGAATTCTTTTGGTGGGAGACAGCTTAAAAGTGTTTTGTAGCGGTTTCAATTTATGTTGTGTACATGTATTATTTTCAATGCACATTGGCATTACTGAGATGCAGGAAAACAGAGCCTCCAAGCAACTTATCTGCAGGAAAAGACTGTGCCCTCCTGCCTCCTCAAGAGCCAAAACTAGGATGTGAAAATAAATCAATATTGAGATTATTTGTGCAAGGTGCGGCTGTTTGCAGGAAAAACACATTTAAAATTCGATTATATTGATATTTGAGTGTGGGCAACGGTCTTCCAGCAGATGTGGTGTGGATATTATAGATTTACTGATAACATGTTATCTAGTTGCTGTGTTGGACAACATTAATAGGTACTAATTTAATACCCACGCCATGGCATATTAATTAAGCTCACTTCATGAATATTAACAATCCCGTGGTGATTAAACGTTATCTGTTTATAATCAACCTCTTTAATTTAGAATGCTTTTAATGAGGCGCTGCCGCTATTGCGGAAAAAAAAAGTAGTATTAATCATACGGAGCACGTATGATATAATAAAACCGCCCATGAACGTAAGAGGCTGATTTGGGCGCGATTTCCCTGAGGTGAGGGAAGGTGGGGCCGAGCCCACTCGCGCATGCGCGCCGAGATAAAAACCCAACCCTTGCCGCTCCTCTGAGCGACAGAAGCGCGAGGGCCGAGCAGAGGCGGAGCGTAGAAGAGCCAATCGGGCGGCTGGGTGGGTGTGGCCACCAAACGCGCGTGCGCAAAAAGCCCTCCCGTTGGCCTTCCCGAGCGGCCGCTCTTTTAAATAAGAAAGGAGTGGGCGGGTCCCGCTTTTGTTTTTGTTGTGATTGTGGGCGGGTTTGCCACCGCCCCGCCCTCTTCATAAAGAAAAATCCTTGCAGGGATGCGCATGCGCTCCGTGGTAGAGGGGGGCGTGTCGGAGAGGGCGGCCGTGCGCAGGCGCAGCGGCTCCTCTGGGCAGCGGCGGCGCCCGCGCGTCGTCAGTTGGGTCAGTGCCGCCGCCTCGCACGGAGCTGGGCGCTCCTTCTCCCTCACACGGAAGCCGCTCGCTCCGCGCCGAAGCTCCCCCGCCCCGAAGCGGATAGTATGGTGGATTACCACGCTGCCGGGCAACCCTCTTATCAGTACGGCGGCAACGGGCCGGGCATCGGCGACTACATGGCTCAAGAGGACGACTGGGACAGGGACCTCCTGCTCGACCCAGCCTGGGAGAAGCAGCAGCGCAAGGTGAGCCCGGAGGAGGCGCCTCCCCGCTTCCCTCCTCAGCTGCGGAGAAACGGAAAAAGAGAGGGGCGAGGGTTCCTCTGGGCATGTGCAGAGTGCTACTCCCTTGGCCCCTTCTCTCTCTCTTACCTCAGGGCTGGGGGGGGGGAGAAACAGCCTTAAAAATAAAAAAGAGGGGCGAGGGGTCCTCTGGGCTTGTGCAGAGTGCTGCTCCCTTGGCCCCTTCTCTCTCTCTTACCTCAGGGCTGGGGGGGGAGAACCTTAAAAACAAATAGAGAGAGGCGAGGGTTCCTCTGGGCATGGGCAGAGTGCCGCTCCCTTGGCCCCTTCTCTCTCTCTTGCCTCAGGGCTGGGGGGAGAACCTTAAAAACAAATAGAGAGAGGCGAGGGTTCCTCTGGGCATGGGCAGAGTGCCGCTCCCTTGGCCCCTTCTCTCTCTCTCTTACCTCAGGACTGGGGGGGAGACACAGCCTTAAAAATAAAAAAGAGGGGCGAGGGTTCCTCTGGGCATGTGCAGAGTGCTGCTCCCTTGGGCCTCTTCTCTCTCCTTTACCTTAGGACTGGAATTATTATTATTATTATTAGGTGGTCTCATGCACTCCCTCGTCGTCCCCGGGGGCTCGTGTGTGTGTGCGCGCGCGTGTCTGTGTGAATCCGTGCAAGTTTAATTTTTTTTAAACGGGAGAAAACTAAAGCTCCAGAAAAGGAGGTCGCGGGGGGGCGGAGAGAAGCTTGCAAGTCTTGAGTTAGGAGAACGTGGCGCGATCCTGAGTGGGGGTTTTCCCGTAGGTGGTGGTTCTTCCCCGCGTTGGGCGAGCAAAAAAAAAATTAAAATTGTTTCCGAGGGTGGGGTAGGAATGGGGATCGGGAAAGAGGCTTCCACGGCCTGGCCTGGAGCAGCGATCTTCAGCCTTTGCAGACACCAGGAGATCCGCCTTTAACCCGAGCGTGCATTTTGGGGGAGCCATTTCTCCACCTCCCTTGACATACCTTTGCATGGTGGCAGTGCTCCTGTTGTGGCTTAGAGAAGGCAGAAGTGTGAAAGGTTTGTGGGGGGGAGGTAAGAAATTGGGGGGACCAGTGGGTTTTGATGGGGTGTGCTGGGATCAGCGGTGGAGGCGGCAGCAAGATTACACACTGGAGGGCATCTATATAATAACAACGCCAATAGTAATTATTATTTGTGGCTTACCATTTTGCTCTGGCCTTGAGGAACTTACCTTTCCCTTCTGTTCCTCCCCTGCCTGTCTTCCTTTTTAGTTTGTGTAGCCCTGGCGGTAAGGCCAGTCTCTCTCTGTGTGTGTGTGTGTGTGTGTGTGTGTGTTTTAATTGCCCTGAGCTGCTTTGGGAGACAATGGCTGTCTGCGTGTTATTTATTGTAATCTCGCTTTCCAAAGTGCACCAGGTGTTGTACAGATAATAATAAAAAAATGCACTTAGCTTTGAGTCCTGTGTGAGCTTTTGGCTGCGTGTGCCGTTCCTTTGCGGGTGGTGGTGGGGATAATATGGTGGGGAGAGGGGTTTTCAGTGCCCTGGATCTTGGCTCTCAAGGGGGTGTGATAATGTTGTGATGTGAGGGTTGGAGGAGGCGGAGAGGGGTACATTTGGGGTGCAGGGGTTCCTTGCCAGCGGGGTGATGGTGGACAAAGGGCAGCCCTGGGTGGGGATAGGAGCACCAACGAGGACTGTGATAGGGATACAGAGAGCCCGTGCTTACTCTGATCTGCCAAACAGTGGTTCTGAATCTGGATTCGGTGTGTGGCGGTGTTCAGTGGATCCTGGGGGTGGAAGTGAAATTGCACGATCTAGGAATATGACAAAGCACACCAAAGGTGAGGTGTAAGCTAGATTATCAGAGGGCCTGTTTTGCCCTGGGCAGTCTTAGATGTGTATAGTTCTGTGCAGGTCTACTCTGAAGCAATCCATTGAGACTTTCCCCCTGTTGCAGGACTGCAGTCGCCTTGTATTGAGCAGCAGGTGGACGATTGTGGGTGGCAGATAGGTGTTACCGGACTGAGACTTCTGGGTGTGGGGTTTGTTGGCTTAGGGGTCTGGCAGTGTGCTTCGTGAGGTGTGGGTTCTGGACAGGAGAAACCCAGGGGGCTGCATTTTGGGGGCATAAATTCAGGAGGGACTGGAAATGACTAGGGCACCAGCACCTGCTGACCCTGGTTCTGATGACGTGGAGGACGTTATTTCGCGGGGATACCTTTCTATTTCATGTTGGGGTGGCAGTGGCAGAGTTCTTGGGAGGAGAGAAGGGAGCAAATTGTTGGCCGGGGTGGTGGTGAGGTCTGTGGGGTGCTGCTGCCTGCGATGGAGAGTTGGGAGGGCCGGTGTGGGCCTAGAGAAGAGGGCACACAGGTTGCAGCTTAGTCACTGTTCAAGGTGGCTGGAGTTTGCTTATGGAAATGTTGATGGAGGTGGGGGGGGTGAGCAGGGAGTGGTAGGAAGAGGAGGAGAAGCAGTGCTGGGTGGGGCAGCTTAACTTGCCTGGTGAAGAGCACGTGTTGCCAGCCATCCCTCTCCCAGCATTCTCCCTTGATTGATTCATCCTGCAGAGGGGGATGGGGAAGAGCCGCTGGAAGGAATGACTGCTGCTTCCCGCCCCCTGCCCCCCCCCAATCCCTCTTCCCTCCTCAGCTGCTGGGGAAGCGCTTTTTAATTACAAACTGGCTCACCACAGAAAACCCCCCTGGGAGATCTGGGCTGCTAAGTTAGCATCCCCATACATCACACACCATTTTTATGGGTGATGTGTATGTTCTCTTCCCTTGGAGCAGTTCTCTCCCCACACCCCAGACTGGGGTGGCTTGGCCATTAAATGCTGCAAAAGAAAGGGAAGTTCTGCCTTGTATAAGGGTTTTCCACCCACTGCCCCCTTTCTCTCGCCCCCCCCCCACTCCCCGCCTCCATCCTAATGTGTCTGGACTCTATTAGATTGGAAGCCTGCGGCCAAGGACTGTTCTTTTCCAAAAAATGTGCAGCATTTAGACATTTTAGGGCCTTCATAAATTAATGACAACAGCGCAAACATTTGCTGCCTCGGGCATTGCTCATAGATGATTGGTAAATTTAATTCCCCTGCCCCCCTGTAGTTAAAAGCCACTTCATTGCGTGGTTTTATTGGACAAGTCCAACAAGTCCAGCCCTTGAAAGCCAGGCCTTCAGTTTCTCCTACTGTTGTTAGCCAGCTCCCTGAGGTCAGCTGTCATGTCCAGTAGCACTGACTTGCATTGATTGTGCCAGCCCCCCCCCCCCCCGTCATACTGGGCTGCCAGGGTTTCTGCTCTCATATCTGCAGCTTGTGATGTGGAAATAGTCGTAGGGGCAGACTGAATTCCCCAGCTGCCTGCACTGTTTAACTGTAGCAAATCCCTCTGCAGTTTGCTCAGTGTTAAAGCCATGTGCTTTGTGTGTGGCAAAGGCTTACATTAACAGACAGCCTCGTTTATTGCTTTACGGATCCTCCCCACCACCACCTTGTGCCTCTCAGATCTGAGAAGCGCCCGCGTGTGCACAATGTCTACAACCTCTGTCAATTGCATAGTACTGTATGTGTGTTTCAATCGCAGGAGTAGCTAACATGTGTCCAGACCACTGGCCATGCTGGCTGGAGTTGAAAGAAGTCTGTTGTCTTTCAGCGTAGTCGGTCCTGTTCTAGAGGAAAAAGTCTGCTGCATCTGGGAGAAAAGAGTTGGGAACTAGGGTGTATTTGGTTCTGCTCTTTCCACGATGCTCTTGCCCAGGCACCCCCTCCTTTTACAATAATACTAACCTACCTTGCAGGGTCGTTGTAAGCATTGCTAGAACGAATGTGTGCTAATACTCCAGAAGCACTTTACTGTATATAATATCATTTACTGTTACAATTATTGGGAGGGAATACACAAGGGTGCTTTCTAAAAAGCCGTATCTTTATACCGATCAATAGCAGCTGTGTGGCGATTTCATTTTCCAATAACCTCTTTTTTTTTTTACCGGACTTAACCCTCAAGCTTCTGGTCCAGCCTTCCTCCTTCCAAGCTGCGGTGGCCAGCGTTCCTCACTTTTGTCTTCAACCTCAAGTCATGTAGAATTTCTATTATAAAATCCTAGTTACCTTGCTGAGTGCTAGAAGGGGGAAATCTCCCCCTCTTCCCCGCCAGTCCCCAGCACCTGCGAAATTACTCCGAGACTTTGGAAGAATATCCTGGCTGTTGCGGACGTTGCGTTTATATCGTCCAGCAGAGCATTTGTGCTCTGGATTTGAATGGCAAGCGCTGGTGGGCCATCTGCTATTTAGTTTAATTATCTTAATTGCACGCTGTCTTAAGGCTCAGCTAAGAACAGCAGAGCCAAATTCAAGGAGGCATGGGACTCTGTGCCGGCTCTGAGTTGGCAGGAGGAAAGTCCTTGCGGGAATATATTTTTTCTGAATAGAATGAGCATGTGTTGCTCAAATACATGCAACAAGCCTTCAAGACCCTCCCCGCATGCTCCGCTCCTCAGCCTCCCCTCCCCTCAGAAATATCTGGGCTGAAATCAAGATACCAGAGAGTAGTAGCCACTAGACTTAATGGCACGGCTTGCTGTGTGAGAGCCAAGCTAATGACTTTCCCATGTCTCTGGCATATTTGCGGCCTGGAGGGAATGTGTATGTGTCTTTCCGAAAGCCTGTTCACGTAACAGTTGCTGGGGGAGGAAAAGGTGCGGCCTCTTAAACGCTGAACGGTAGCATCGCGCTCCTCCCACTACACCTGGCGACACAGGCTTTGAATCAACCTTGTCACTGTGACGTTGCACCTGAGCTATTTTTATGGGGCAGGCACGGCCAAGAGCAAAGCATGGCAGGCAGCATATGGCTTCCACGCCAGAGGAAGGGCTTTCAAGGTGTCGTCGCACAGATGATCTATTCCTTTCTCCGCCTTCTTTCCCTCCCCGGAATGGAAAACCTAGGTTGAAATTTGCACACGTTCAGCTGTACACACTTGGCAAATGAAAAAAGAAAGTTGAAAAGTAAAATAAAATGGAGGCAGAAAGGGGGTGGGAGTCTGGGAAAAATTTTTTTCCGTTCTCCCACCTGCCAATGGGTTGTGATCATAAAGGATTTGGGCTTTAGGTGCGATCCCTGGAATATAACCCCCACGTCAGTTGCAGGTTTATTGTAATTTCTTCCTCTGTGGTACCATTTCAGGCTGAAAATTGATGGGTTAAGTTTCATGTTGGAATGCTTGTTCGCAGGAAATTCCCCATGCACATTTTTTTAAAAACATGCATGTAGGGGTGTTGTAAGGAGGCTTGACTATGAAAACTTGATATGTTCGTTTGCTTCATGTAAAGGGCTTTCAAGACATGTGTCCCCACCCTTTACTCACCTGCAAAGTGCTGCACTGCAGCATTCTGATACTTGTATAAATGAGCTCTCTTTTCCCCTCCTCCAATAAGCTGGTGCCTTGAACTACAACTCCCATCAGCTGTGCTGCCTGGTGCTATTGGTAGCAGTTGTTGTCCGGAACATCAGGACACCAGGTATGAACCGGGGGAAACCGATATGAGCTGCTCCTCTCTTTGTTTTTCCGAGGAAATTCTCAACAAGCAACTGAGCCATAATAGCCTTCTCCCTCCCATCCTTGGTCTGGGACAGATTAAAGAAAAAGGGGTGTGTTGGGTCTGTTGCCACATTCAGGCCATGTTCAGAGCTTGGAATGTCAGCGAGGAGCCCAAGCCATAACTTGGCATTTGCATAGGAGTTTATTTATTACCCTCATATTGCAGGTTGGAGGAGCAGGGTGGGGGTGGTTTGTCTAAGGCCCTGCAGTGAAGTACAAGCTGGGTTGGGCTTTGAACTGGAGAGATCCTGACTCCTAGTCCCTCTGCGGCTTTCCGTTTTTCTCCTGAGCCTTTCCGCCCGGCCGAGGCTCCTTGGCGACTTCCTGAATTGCCCTGACGTGAGCAAACCGAGCCTCCCCTTTGTGAACCGGATGCACAGTTAGGTAGCCATCTGGAATCGATTGTCCATAGCCATTTCAGTCCTGCTGGGCTGTAGCTCTGCACCATGTTGCTCCCGGGCCCCTGAACTCTTGTTCAAACATTGTTATGGCAAAAGTGTTTGGCCAGAGAGACTCCTACTGCTTCTGTGCTGATCGCACTTTGATAAACATCCTTTAAGTCACATTCTCAACCAAAGCTCAGATTTATTCTGTTAAAAAAAAACAACAACCACCAAAACTGCTCTGGTTTTGTGCTTGGAAGTGGAAAATCTGACTTTCTTTCCTCGCTTGGCTGAAAGATGGGGGAACGTCAAACTTGTAATGGTCACTTTTACCCCAAATGCAGAGGAAACTGGTTATTCCACCCCCCACAAGATGACAATTTTACTTTTCTTTTTTTTTTACAGGCCCCAAACTTAGAGGTTTAGCTGTATTTGAGATTTGGAGCTTACTTTGGAAGCAAAAGGTGTATGATGCGTTCTGCTGCAAATTCTGGGTTATGTTGCTTTTTTCAGAGACAAATGGGCACCTTTCTTAGGGCAGCATGAAAGAGCGATCTGGGAATGCCGAGTCCACGAAGGTCAAGGGAGGGTGTGCGTCGCCACCCTATCAATTTCTGTACGTCAAACACTAGTGCCAATATTTGAACAGCGGGTGACATTCCTGTGTCGTGTGGCTTCCTGTTGCTTGTGGTTAGGCACGCAATATCTTCAAGTGTATAGGAGTCATTAGTTTAAGGTGTGCTGGATTTGGACAATTCAGCCCTGTTTCTGTGTGTTGATTGCTTCATATTGACAAAGGTAGCTACTGTTTGAAAGGGTTGCACAAGGCCTGCAGCCCTTTTACGTTCTCCAGAAATGATCTTAATGTGGTTTGCAGATTTATTCTGTACTAAAGAACTGTGCAAGTGGGGCGCGGGTGGCGATGTGAGTTAAACCACAGAGCCTAGGACTTGCCGATCAGAAGGTCGGCGGTTCGAATCCCTGCAACAGGGTGAGCTCCCATTGCTCCTGTCAACCTAGCAGTTCGAAAGCACACCAGTGCAAGTAGATGAATAGGTACCACTCTGGTGGGAAGGTAAACGGTGTTTCCGTGCGTTGCTCTGGTTCGCCAGAAGCGGCTTAGTCCTGCTGGCCACATGACCCGGAAGCTGTACACCGGCTCCCTCGGCCAGTAAAGCGAGATGAGCGCCGCAACCCCAGAGTCGGTCACGACTGGACCTAATAGTCAGGGGTCCCTTTACCTTTACCTTAAAGAACTGTGCAAAGTTTCTTGTCCTCAAAAGGTACGGCGGGAGAACGGCTGTTGATGAAGGTTCACAAACATTTGTTTAAAAACCATCACTGATTTCAAAACTTGTAAGACGATTTGAAGGGCCGATTGGTGGTCTTTAACCAGCCTTGCAAATATGCCTCCCAAAGTTACTAGCCTGCTAGAAGCTGATAGTGGAGGGATGGAGGAGATCTGCATTGCTATGCTGGGTGTGTGAAGGAGGGTTTTGTCTCTCTCTCTGTCTCTCTAGCAGCCCCGCTTGGTTTCTGTGTTGAGCCGAGAGGAAGGATGGAGTTCTGCATCTCAGCCATGCCAGCCCACTCGCCCAGCTGCATGCCTGTGGCTGCCCGGCAGGTCCTTAGATACTTCTGATTGTTGTGTTTAATTTCTGAAGAGGTTGTTAGTTCTTGAGAGTGGAGGATTCCTTCTCCCCTCTGCCTTGGACATTGCAGAACACAGCAGGTAGACATTGTAACACTTCCCAACACTGAATTATTGCTGAGTTGATATGAAACAGTTTCTGGCGCAGTTTAGGAGCAGCAAGACGCCACATTGTAGAGAGGAGAAATGCAAGTTTGTATCTCCTTTGGCGCACAACTTTGGGAAATCCGCTGCAGTTTACTAACGTAAAGGGCGTTAGTTTTGTTTGGAAATCTGGCAGAGGTGTGATCAGGTTGTGCCTTGTGAGCAATCCTGGGGTGTTGGTGTTTGCCTACCCTTCTGCTCCCATTTTCTTGAGCTTTTCAAGGCCACAGGAAGGCAGAGCTTGTGCTGCCGATGCCAGTGTTCAAAATCAGCGTTTTGCTGCTGGCGTGGGTCCAGTTGCGACTACATGGAGATTTACGTGTGCTAGGTTGGCAACCTTTTCCTGTGAGACCTATTACAGTCGTTAAGAGTCGTCAACAGGCTCATCTCAGCTACCTGCCAATCTCCCATTCCCACCACCCTTCTGAGTAATACCCCTCCCCACCTTCTCACTATATAGAAGGATCTGGCAACTTCTGTTTCAGTGTATCTGAAGAAGTGTGCATGCACACGAAAGCTCATACCAAGAACTAACTTAGTTGGTCTTTAAGGTGCTACTGGAAGGAATTTTTTTATTTTGACTATGGCAGACCAACACGGCTACCTATCTGTAACTGGATCCTTAGTCCATCGTTAATGCCATTTCCATTTCCGCTGTCTGTGCTTCCCTTTCTTGCACTGGGACAAGTGAATTGTTGTAAGAGCTATCTACAGTCGAGAAATGCGGCTGAGATATTAGAATCACAGAATTATAGCATTGGAAGGGACGCTGAGGGTCATTTAGTCCAACCCCCTGGTGAATAGATATTCCATTGTGGCGACCGACAGCAACCTAGATTTCAAGGTGCCATTTTAGCTTATATACCCAAGTTTAACCCTGCCCGATGCTATTCCTGGCTTCCATGTTGCCATCCCAGGTTTCAGTTCAGGGGGTGAAGTCCTCCGGATATTGGACTCCATCTCCCATCATCCAGCATGGAATTATTGGAGACCATGAACACTTGCCACAGGTTCCCCATCACTCCCGACTTGAATTCAGTGGGCCAGGCAAGCTGGGTTTGTTCTGGTGCAAACAGACTGGTTGGGGGGCAGTTGCCATTCACCCCCAAAGCAAAGGTGGGTAGCAAATGGCACATTGTGTATACCAGGGATGTCCCTTGCCTTTGACCCCCCCCCCCAAAATGGAACTCCCCCCAAAAGCTTATCAACCCCTAAAAAAACGGGGCTCTTCTCCCCTTAAAAAGCCCAACAACTTTGAGCTGAACCCCAAATAGCAGTTCTTGGTCCCAGGACATTTTAACCAGCTTCTGGCAAGCTCTGTGAAGCCAATGACCCTTTTAAATGGTTCAGTCTTCTCCTGAAACATAACAGGGTACGATGTCTTGAAGGATCTCCCCCAGGCGATGGTTTAAACTTGCTCATGGTATCTTCTGGAGTGAGGGGGGGGCAGTGAGGTGCTGGAGTTCTGAAAATGGCCGTGTAAAGTCACTTTGGGAAGTTGTGTGTCCACTTGTGAGGTTTGCAAGCTGTGTGCGGCTGTTACGTGTCTGGTTCTCAGGGAAAGTGCGGGGGGGGGGAGTGGGTCTGCGCTGGAATGTGAGCTATGCACAGTTTCAATAGCATTGTGCGACTGTTTGCATCTTCTGTGTTGTCCTACCGAGACTGTTGCAAATAAACAAAAGCCGGTCTGCATTCCAGCTTTGTGTTTTCCCGAACTTCCCAATCTTGGAAGCTTTTCTGTAAGGAAAGGGGACAAAAGGAGTGACTGCTTGCTGGTTGTACCTTGCTAGGAAAAACGCTGGCTTCTCATGCGTACTAACCTTTCTCCTCCCCCCCCCCCCGCCCTTCCTCTTGCAAGGCAACGGCCGTAAATTGTCCTTGTACGTCGGAGGATCTGCTTCCAAGTTTCTGGTGGTTTGGAAGCCATAGCCAAGCACTGCATGAAAAGCTTTTCTTTTTCCCTGAGCCGGTTGGACGGGCAAGCAGATGAATCATCTCTTATTAGCTTGCCTATGTAACAAATCATGATTTAAATTTCACTCGATTGGAGCACATCCAGAAAACCAAGTTGTCCCGACTGAGGCGAGTTGCATATGAGCGTCTCTTGGGTTGCCAAGTTACACCAGGGCTCACTCGGCCCTAGAGCGTCCGGTCGAAGAGGTCTGTGGTTAAATAGCTGCCTTGTCTAACAGTTTGAGAGTCGGCTCTCTGTCGCTTACCCCTTTGCTGCATGCTGACAAGCCACATTAAAGCATTTTGCCAGATGAAGATGAGTGTGCGTGCAGGATTTCTACAAGAATAGATTAAAGGGATGTAAACAATTGGTTCCAAGGGAGCTGAAACCTGCACAAAGAGAAGACTTACCGGAGCTATGAGTTTATGGCCTTGTTGAAAGTAAAAAATCACTAGCCTTTTTGATTACTTGTTACTTAGGTGCAGTGTTAGAAATTAGCTAGGTGCCAGGTGCGTTTTGCGACTAGATTGGGTTCCATTGCGACCAGGTTGGCAATGGACATCTCCACCTGGCTGGCTCTTCTTCCAGCTTTCTTCAGCAGATCAGCAGAAGAGCTTATTTATTACATTTATATCTCACCTTTTTCTGCAAGAGGTTCAGCCCTCTCCTACAACGGCCCTGCAAGGTAGGTGAGGAGGCTGTGACGGACTCCGAGGTCGTCCAGTGAGCTTCGTGACCGAGTGGGGATTCGACCCCTGATCTCCCAAGTCCTAGTCCGGCACCCTAACCATTACACCACGTTGGCTTCCTGGAGCCCTTCTGCTATGGGGCAGCTCTGTAAATTAAGCAGTTAAATAATTATAGGGAACACAAAATGTCACCTAGAGAAGGAAGTGAAATATTTTCCCTTTTATTTATTCTCTATTGTTTTTATTTGATGTTTTAATGTGCTGTGAACTGCTTTGCACATCACAGGCTTGCTTTTTGGAGAGACTGCTTCTCCTTGGCGATATGTCATTGTGCACATGCAATGTTGAAAGGTCTGGAAACTTGCGGGAGGGGCCTGTGCTGTGGGTCTCCCCCCCCCCCTTAAAATTGGCACCATTATGATTGGTTTCACCCATGTTCCTTTGAGGGCCTTTTTACATTACAGCCATACCGTGGGATGAACCTACGGAAAACAACAAGGGCTGTCACATGGGAAAAGGGTAGCAAAATTGTGGTGGGACCCAATTGCAACACATCAAGTTTTGCCTGATCTTCTGTGGGTTATTCTAACTCCACACCGGCCAGGGGCTGTTCACAAGCCAGGACAAACAAATTCATCCGGTGCAGGAGAGAAAGCAATTAATCCAAATGGTCTAATAGAAATGCCAATGGATTTGGAGTAATTAGGCCTTCATTGGCGAAATCTGTTGCAATTTCTTAAATGACTGGTTACAATGGTAACTGTCCTTTATCGTCCTGCACCCAAGTCCATGGGGAGGGGGAGGCAACACTTGCAAACCGGTGAGTGTTACACATATTCTCCATCCCCGAAGTTATACGACAAGGGTAGGCAAACTAAGGCCCAGGGGCTGGATCCGGCCCAATCGCCTTCTCAACCCAGCCTGCGGATGGTCCGGGAATCAGTGTGTTTTTACATGAGTAGAAGGTGTCCTTTTATTTAAAATGCATCTCTGGGTTATTTGTGGGGCCTGCCTGGTGTTTTTACATGAGCAGAAGGTGTGCTTTTATTTAAAATGCATCTCTGGGGCATAGGAATTCATTCTCCCCCCCCCCCAAATATAGGGACAGTGAGGGACAGTGGACCAGCCCCCTGCTGAAAAAGTTAGCTCACCTCTGTTATACGAGATCCAGTGCAGTGTAGTGGTTAGGCGGTCAGACAAGGATCTGGAAGACGAGGGTTCAAATCCCCACACGACCATGAAGCTCACCGGGTGACCTTGGGGCCTACCTCAAAGGGTTGCTGTGGGGAATTAAATGAGGAGGAGGAGGGGGAAATCCCGTGTTGTATTTTGAGGTCCTTGGAGAAGAAGGTGAACTATCGATACAACAAATAAGTAAAAGCAGAGGTTGGATGGCTGTCTGTCATGGATGCTTCAGCCGAGATTCTTGCATTGCAGGGGGTTTGGACTAGATGACCCCTGGGTCGCTGGTCCAACTCCGTGGTTGTATGATTCTATGAAAATCAGGATTATTTTAGGACTGTTGCAGAGAAGTCTACCTACTCTGGTCAGACCTCACCTGGAGTACTGTGTCCAGTGCTGGGCACCACAGTTCAAGAAGGACACTGACAAACTGGAACGTGTCCAGAGGAGGGCAACCAAAATGGTCAAAGGCCTGGAAACGATGCCTTATGAGGAACGGCTAAGGGAGCTGGGCATGTTTAGCCTGGAGAAGAGGAGGTTAAGGGGTGATATGATAGCCATGTTCAAATATATAAAAGGATGTCACATAGAGGAGGGAGAAAGGTTGTTTTCTGCTGCTCCAGAGAAGCGGACACGGAGCAATGGATCCAAACTACAAGAAAGAAGATTCCACCTAAACGTTAGGAAGAACTTCCTGACAGTAAGAGCTGTTCGACAGTGGAATTTGCTGCCAAGGAGTGTGGTGGAGTCTCCTCCTTTGGAGGTCTTTAAGCAGAGGCTTGACAACCATATGGCAGGAGTGCTCTGATGGTGTTTCCTGCTTGGCAGGGGGTTGGACTCGATGGCCCTTGTGGTCTCTTCCAGCTCTATGATTCTATGATTCTCCTCTTCCTCTCATCCCTTGCGACATGCCAAACTCTTGGAAGTTGCAAACTGGGATATCCATGGCTAGGCCAATATTTCAGATAAGTCTGCAGAATTGACTAGCCTATTTTCTTCAATTTCCCCCTTTTAAAGGAATTTCTGGCCTGAAACCAGATCCAGCTCCCCCCCCCCTCTTTTGACAAAAAGGGCTTCCTCCCCCGAGATGATTAACCCACCGCAGGCGAGTGGGTTACTCCCAATGCTACTTGTGACCAGGGCTCACCCTCAGAGAAAGTAGTAGAAATTGTTTAAGGATTACACAAGTTTTCCATCCTGCCCCCCCCCCCGGAGGAGGCTGCTGTGAGTGGGCTGTCCCAGCGCAGCCGCCCTCTTTAGTCATTTCCTTAATTTCAATGGCATTCCGCATTTTCCAGCGTGACTTCGAAAGAGCCCTTCTCTCCGAGTTTCTCCCTAGCTCCTCGCCGTATACTGGTGCGCTGCTTCGCCGTAGTAATTCGAGAGGTGCCAAAAGATATACAGCTGCCACATACATTGGGAGTGGAAAATGCCCCTCCTCCTGCTCAACTTCTATTTTTTTCCCCTATTTCTTTTCTTTGGCTCTTTCAGTTGGATGCCTGCTTCCTCTCCATATAAGGAGAGGGCTGCGAACATGAAAAGCCACATTCGTTCACAGGACAGGTAGAGCAACTTCTTACACAAAGATCAGATATTTCGCTTTTTGAATACTCCCTCTGTTCCGAGAGCCTTTTGTTTCGTTTTTTTGAAAGCTCTCATCTCCTACTCCTTTGCCTCGTATTCAGATATCTTGTTGCAGCGGGGGAAGAAAGCCAAAACCCAAAAGTTGAAGTGTGTGTGTGTGTGTGTGTGTGTGTGTGTGTGAAGTGGACTAATGCCAACAAACCAGAGTGACCCAATCCGTCTGCTTCTCTTCCTTCAGTCCCACAATTAGGAACTTGGTTCTCTAGGCTTGACGGTTCAGTTTCGCAGCCCTAAGAACATAGGAAGAGCCTTCTGGATGAGGCCAATGGCCCGTTAGTCCAGCACCCTCTTCTCCCAGTGGCCAACCAAGATGCCTGTGGAAAACCGGCCAGCAGGATCCGAGCACAAGAGGAATTCTCTCCTCCTGTGGTTTCCAGCAACTGGTACTCGGAGAACCATTGCTGCGGATCATAGCCATCCTGGCTAATAGCCATTGATAGTCTCCTCCTCCTCCTCCATGAATCCGTCCAATCCTCTTTTTCCCCTTTTTTATTTCATAGTTTATAGTTTTTATTTCATTTTAATACACCCCATACAAAAAGAAAATATGAAGATACACAAGTATCCATCACCTCCTAACAACTAAAAAAAGAAGAAAATAATAATAAACAGCACCACCACCAATACATTAAATTCACACCAATACATTAAATAGTGGTTAAGAGCAGTGGACTCGTAATCTGGTGAACCGGGTTCGCTTCCCTGCTCCTCCACATGCAGCTGCTGGGTGACCTCAGGCAAGTCACACTTCTCTGAAGTCTCTCAGCCCCACTCACCTCACAGAGTGTTTGTTGTGGGGGAGGAAGGGAAAGGAGATTGTTAGCCGCTTTGAGTCCCTAGGGTGGTGATAAAGCGGGATATCAAATCCAAACTCTTCTTCTTCTTCCTCTTCTGATGTAATGTCCAATCCTCTTTTAAAGCCACCCCAAGTAAAGAATGCAGGGTGTGGAAGATGTGGGGAAGTCCAGTAGATCATGAAAAATTGTTTTGGAAAGATGAATATTTTTTTTTGTAATTCTTTCTTTTTTTCTTTCTGTAAAGTCGCTTTTGTCGTGTTACCGATTATGTATTTGAGCCTGGAAAAAAGCAATAAAAAATATTATATAAAAAAATAAAGTAAAAATAAAGCCACCCCAAGTTGGCAGCCATCCATGTCTCCCATTTGAAGGAAGCAGCGCTCGGAAATAAAATAATTTGTGAAGCAGACTTTGACCCCGTTGTTTGCGCCAAGGGTGCAACCTGGAAGCATTCAAAGAATCAGGAAGTACAAGATCTGCCGGATCCGGGACCAGCGAGACTCGGCCTTTAGGCCTTATTTGGTTAGATGGATGGATACTGCTTGCTGAAAGAGTTGTGGGAACTGAATCACTGGCTCAAGTATACCCTTGCTCTGTTCTTTCCTCTGGTTAGGTGGGATGCTTCAGTCATCTGGATCCCAGATACCCCTGAAGCCAATTCATTTTGGGGTGAACAACGGGGGTGGGGTGGGGCGGTCCCAGCCACAGATGAACATGATAATCATTCCTTGGCCCTCACCTGCGGGCAAAGTCATCTGTGAGCCTAAGACTGCAGCTACCCATTACCCCAAAGAGGCAACTGCCCACGAAAACAGCATCTGTGTGCCTCGTTCTTCCCTCTCTCCCGGCTGCACAACATTCATTGCAACCTGCCCCATGTCTTAACGATGTGCATCCCTCCCCCACATTATCCAGTGATGTGGGGCAGCTGAAATAGTGTTGTGATTCTGTTAAGTGCACGCACTTGCCATTTTGGTGTTAGCCGCCTCTTTCCAACCTCAGACTTGCCTCCTTTCATCCCAGGCTCATATCCCAGGTTCAGATGAACCTGTATTCGGCCCCATGTCCACATGTTGTGTCCCTGCCGCATCTCTGCAACCTTCCCCTTGTCCCTCGGGTGGCTTCAGAGATGAGGGCTGTGGGGCAACAACACAGGCGGCAGGTGATCAGGCTGGGGAAAAATATCCAGCCAGCAGAGGCTCGCTGTGTTATTACATTTTTTATCTTGATCTTCCCCTGGGGAGTATATCGTTCTCTCCTCCCATGTTATCCTCACTTAACACCTTGTGACGGAGATTAACCCCTTTCCCCAGGATGATTAAACAGGCTGTCCTTGCATTTTCCATATCTAGATGTGAATGGACTCGTGTTCAGTTTTAAATGGTTTGTGTGCTCCCTGCCCCTCTAGTTTGACATGGTACGTTGCAGGCTAAGCGAGGATCCAGAGTCCTGCCTACTCTTCCATGCTTGCAGCTCTTTGCATGCCCTGAAAGCTGCTCCTGAGACCCCAGGAGACCCTCCAGAGACGATTACCTCCAGCAAAACACCTGTAGGCAGCCTTCACCAGCCCTGGCGCGTGCCCTCAAAGTGCTTCAGACTACAACTCCCATCAGTCCCGGCCAGGACAGCTAAATCAGTAGCTGCGGTTGGCGACTTCTGTATTTTACCCTGTGAACCGTCGTGAGATCTTACGATGAAGGGCAGTATATAAATCTTAACAAATTAAAGAAATAAAATAAAATCTAAAAGTTTCATTTTGTATGTCATTAAATCAGCGGTGGGGTCATGCAGGTGCCTGAGATAAGGTTTTTGCCTCCCTGCCTCATTTAACACAGCGGCAGAGCAGTCCCACAGCAACTTGCAGGCTCTTTGTTGTATGTGGCCCACTCATAGCGGAAGAGGGATTCTGACCATGAATCACTATGATGGGGAAAGAGTGAATTCTTAGAGCAGAAGCTCTCTTGGGCTTGCAACCCTGGCCTTTCTTCAGCGTGGGGCTTAGAAGGCTTCTGTGGTCATGGAAGGAGATGGGGAAAGAGTGTCTGGGGCAGGGGTCAGCAGACTTTTTCAGCAGGGGGCCGGTCCACTGTCCCTCAGACCTTGTGGGGGGGGCGGACTACATTTTGTTTTTTAAAAAAAACATATTTATTGAAGTTTCCAATAGTAATACAATCAAAAATTCAAAAGGAAAAAAGAGAAAAAAGAAAAATAACAAAAGTACCAAAAATAAAAATAATTAAAAACACATAAAATTTCCGTTACTTATTTTCCCTTAACTTATTTTCCCAGACCTCCTCATACCTCCCTTTTTTGTATTCCGATTCAAATTGTTTATTCAACAAATCCTTATCAATAAATTTTAACCTGTTTCTAATTTTGTAGTGCTGTATCTTTACATTCTCTCTTTCATCGATTCATTTTTAGTTAATCCTTTAATATATTTTAACCAAAACCACATTAATTCCTTTTTCCAAGATCTTAGGGGCTGGACTACATTTTGAAGGGAAAAAAAACGAACGAATTCCTGTGCCCCACAAATAACCCAGAGATGCAGTTTAAATAAAAGGACACATTCTACTCATGTAAAAACACGCTGATTCCTGGACCGTCCGCAGGCTGGATTTAGAAGGTGATTGGGCCGGATCTGGCCCCCGGGCCTTAGTTTGCCTACCCATGGTCTAGGGCATAGGTGGGCAACTTGCTATCCCTGTCTGCCAATGATGATGATGATGATGATGATACACATGGCCCCCAGTGCCTCCTGAAGCTGCCCCAGTCTTCTATCATTTCTGTTTGCTTCTTTATTTTTCTTGGCTTTTAAAGGTGTATTCCACTTATTTGATAAAATTATATACACACAAACATATGGTTCCACCTCTCCCCCCCCCCAACGCCTGGCCGGGGGTGGTGGTGGGAGGAGGCGGCTTTTTCCCCTACCTGTCTGAGAACCAATTGCATACACAGCGTAGAAAGTCAGAAAGGAATCGCTTCCACTTGCTTTCCAAAACAAGTACCTGTCCTGGTCTGTTGCACTAAAACACTCCTCCCTTGTCAGTAGACCTCCATCGGGTTGGGTGTTCTAATCTGAAGTAGTGCCGTTTGTGTTCTAGGTTAGTTAGTTTTGGAAACGGTTGGGCTCTGCAACCTCCAAGGGAATAGCGTCCTCAACAGAGGAAAAAAGAAAAAGCTTGCCCAATCCTGACCTAGGAGTTGATCTCCTCTTACATACAGCGCTGAAAGGGGAGAGGTCTGCCCAAGCACCTGCATGGATGTGGCCCAATGCATCCCCGGGCCAGTGCACAATTCGTGCGGTGCCATATGATCATTGCAGGAAACTTAAGGAATTGCTTCCTGTTGTGCGTTGGGGCTGCAGCGGAATAGAAAAGAGAGTGAAATAGCATTCTGTGAGTGTCACATGTCTGTTCTGCTCATGCATGGATAGCACTGAATGCAGCCCCTAACTTATAACGGTAGCAGAATTCAGTTTATAGAATTTGGGTTACTGTGGCACAGCATTTCGACACTATTTTTAAGCACAGAGTGTTAGCGGCTCTGTCTGCGCTGACTCCCCTGCTTAGGCGGCTCATCCTCACTCTGGACATGGAAAAGACTGCCTTATATCCTGAGTCAGTATTTTAGCTCAGTATTCCCCAGATTGGCAGCAGCTCTCCAGGGCTTCAGCACAGCTTCCCCTCCAGACGCCGGGCCTGGAGCCTGGGAATTCCTGCATGCAAAGTGGTTCTTTCCAGATTCCGTATCGTGGTGGAACGGGTGCCATTCCTGCAAGGCTTGCACACGCGGTTATCCCCACTAGTGGGAATTTCACCCCTTCTCTTTCAACCTGGCTGCTGATACTCCCTCAAATGTCCTTCATAAAAGAGGGTCAGGTACGGATGAAGTGATGGAACAGTAAGTGGAGGAATTTCCTTCTTGTCTTCTCTCCTCCCACCCTTCCAAGTTGCAAATTCCGCTGGGATTTAATTTTCCTCCAGCAGGACAATGCGCCTGTGGCTTCCCTTGGCAGCCTGTGGAAATAAGGTCACTTAACTCTAGTCTGTTGGTCTTTCCTGTTCAGGCCTCAGATGGTTTCATGTGCTTGTCAAATACTGCAAGGCGACGCCAGAGTACATGCACACAGAGAGAATGGCAGCTGCCCCACTTTCCCTGCTCGGCCGCAAACCAACAGAGATCCCTCTCCTTTCTTCCTCCTGCTACGGGGCTTCATCTCTCTTCTTAACAGACGCCAGTAAATGGCTCATGGCAAGTCAGTTTCTGCCGAATACGATATTTTGTGTGTGTTGTGTTTTGATTTTCCCCAAGTTCTCCTGGCCGCTGCTCCCCCTTTTTGTTTCAGAAGAACATGCCAGTAGAGGATGAATTGTTATCTACTAAAACTTTCATAGCTGGATGTATAATTCAAAGCGTTGCTTCTGTAACCTAAATCCGGTTGTGCGTTCATTCCCTTCCCCGTCACTCTGCTCCTTTTAAAACTCTGTTTCGCTTCCTCTCTCCCCCTCCCCCCCCCAGCCACAATCTCCTGGCAAGCGGAGAGAATTACCGCTTGATTTCCCATGATGTTACCCTGCAAATATTGTTAAATTATATTTAGATCTGGAAATCTGCAGCTTGGGAAGAAAGGAAAGATCCCTGTTCTGCCGGGGTGGTGGTGGAGGAGGAATCCTGAGAATGTTGAAAGTGCAAACTGGAAAAAAAGAAAAACGAAAAATCCCAACAGTCTCAAACCAGCTGTGACTGTTGCCTTCCTTGAAATGCAACCGGCAGTTAAGGCATCAAAGTGCAGAGCAAAATATAACCCCGGCTGAAAAGAGGGCAATTAGCTCTGCTGGTGGTTCTTCCTTAATTGAACATATTGCGTATCACAGACCTCCCCACCACCACCGACATGTCAGCAGGAATGCCACCTACATGGTTCCCCCAGCTTTGTATACAAAGCAAGCTGAACATGAGAGATCTGGTGTTGCACAGGATGCCATAGTGGGGCGGGGATTGTTCTGAGACAACCCCAGTTCTGGATTGCTTGATGAGAAAGATGCTTCATTGCAGCCTAATGTCCTCTGTCTTGCCTTTTTGTGCTTGCAGGAAGGGTTTCCATAGAGGCGGGGGGCGGGGGAAGGGTTTTTAATCCTCTCCATCTCGACTGCCCCTTGGCTAAGCAGCACGCTTGCAAAATGCCTACCCATTGCAATTCCTACATCTATCTTCGGCAAGGAGGCTCATCTGTATACAGTGGTACCTCGGGTTACATACACTTCAGGTTACAGACTCCGCTAACCCAGGAATAGTGCTTCAGGTTAAGAACTTTGCTTCAGGATGAGAACAGAATTTGTGCTCCAGCGGCGCAGCAGCAGCAGGAGGCCCCGTTTGCTAAAGTGGTACTTCAGGTTAAGAACAGTTTCAGGTTAACGAATTAAGTACTTAACCCGAGGTACCACTGTAGTTGGATCCAGTAGCTGTGCATGAGGGTTAATTGTGAGTTTTTTGGGGGGGGCATGTGTGTGATTAAGGGTTATATTGAGCCCGATGGGCAGAGTGGATCATGTCTCAAAATACGCATTTTGCACGACCTCCTACAAGCATGTCTACAAAAAACGACTAGCTCGCCAAACATCGTACGAGTCCTACCTGCCGCTGCACAAACATCAGTTGTCAGTGGCTACAGGTGAAAACATGTGCACAAAAATCTCTTTTCCCGTTTACAGAAACTGTGGGCCAAAATTACTCTCTACTGATGAGTAGCCAAGTGACTTAGAATAGCAGTGGCAAAGATTTGGCCTTCTATGCAGCGGACGGCAGAAATGGAAGCCGTGGGGAGTGGCAGGGCCTTCAAAGACACCGAAATTGCCTCCTGGGCATGAGTGCTGGAAACATAAATTGAATCCAGCAGGAAGCCCAGCGTTGTGCTGCGCATCCTGGGTAAATTGAAATAGCTTGGATTGTACAGTGGCGCTCAATAGGCACTTGGGTAGTAGAGGCAGAGCTTTTTAGTCTCCTGCAACGATTTCTGTGGTCCCTTCCTTTATGGCAGACTGATAGGTGTATGCAGGTGAACACACCCACACCTGGCAGGTCCACCCACAAGGCTGGTCAAAACCAGTGGTGCCACCCAGGAGGGTGGACCAACCCATTTCTGGCTATAGCACAGCAGGAATGGGAAGAATGGATAAAAACAGGAACCGGTGCCTGAATGGCTCTGCAAGACTTTTTTGAAGCGTTGGCCCTGGCTGTGAGGGTGAAGTGCCATTTGGGCTCCATAGCAAACAGCAAAATTTCCTGGGCCAGCGCTGAGCTTGATGGATTTGCCAGAGCAGCAGTGACATGTCTGGAGGAAGGCGTCGGTTTCCTTGCAACGGGCAGCAGGGACTGCCAGAGAGGCAGAGGTTGATGGAAACAGTATCAGAAATAGAGCAGAGGCGCGGGACGAGGCTGGCTAGAGAGCACGGTCTTGCTGCTAGCACAAAGGAGGCTTTGACCGCAGACATGCCACTCTGGAAAAATATTGCACCGTGTGGGCATGCCTCTAGCGTGCGTTGTGGGGTTCCCCCTTTACTTCAAAAGCAAGCCGGCTTCCGGAGCTACTCAGGTGTAACCCAGCTGCCGTGTTGCCACGGCTGCCATGCCGCTGGTCTTGGCCCAAGGAGACGCCGCTGAGCCAAGCGTGATTTCTTCAAGCCGGCCCTGGCATGAGGTGCAGTGGTTTGCCTCGGGTGGCAGATGTTGCCCACCAGCAGATTAAAAGGCTCACAGGTCTGACAGCTGCGGCCCAGCCCACTGGGAGGTTCTCCTGCACAGGCCCCATTGAGATGGGTGGAAGCTGCTGCCCAGCTCAACGGGGCTTGTGCAGGAGAACCTCCCAGTGGGTTGGTCCTCCTGGTGATCTGCAGGTGCAATGTGGATTTTCTGCTTCCTCCTGCACCCCACCATCTTAAATTGGATACTGTATCTTTAAGCCCTTTAAAAAAATGAAGAAAATGGCTAAGTAAAAACCCTGCTCTGCAATGAACGCTGAGCATTACAGGCCTTCTCCTGTTTCGCAGGCTTGGCACCCCTAAATGCCTCTCCTGGCAGAAGTGCCAGCCTGTTCAGCTGGGCTCCTTCCACGCTTCCACATCTCCCCTTTCCCCCTCTTCCATGAGGAAAAGGCAGAGGAGGCAGCCTTCCGACAAGTGGCACTTCACATGAGCCTGGCGCTGAAGTGCCGTGGCTGGCGCTGCTAAGTGCTACTGTGTGGGAGGCTTCAAGCTTGCCGCTTGAATTTCTCCGAGGCCAAAGGCCGGGCGACTGGCCATCTTGTGGCAGGGAGGGGGCACGGGGAGCAAATACGCTTTGCCAGTGAAATGGTGGCTAGGAGTAATCTTTAGCATTTGCAGCGCCTTTTGAGGGTTCGGAGCCCTTCACGCGCGTCCTCGCCGCAATTTTGAAATCTCCCGGAGCCGAATCTCAGCACGTTGTACAGTGGTACCTCGGGTTAAGTACTTAATTTGTTCCGGAGGTCCCCAAAGGTTATCTTGAAAAATGCAATTTCCGAGCCGTCTGGCCCCAAATTGGCAACTGGGCATTCCGTTTGGGCGACTGTAACCCTGGTTTAAGGAGCTGTTTGGCACCTAGATACAGTGGCACCTCAGGTTAAGTACTTAAATCGTTCCAGAGGTCCGTTCTTAACCTGAAACTGTTCTTAACCTGAAGCACCACTTTAGCTAATGAGGCCTCCTCCTGCTGCCGCGCCCCCGGAGCACAATTTCTGTTCTCACCCTGAAGCAAAATTCTTAACCCGAGGTACTATTTCTGGGTTAGTGGAGACTGTAACCTGAAGCGTATGTAACCCAAGGTACCACTGTATAAGGTAGCTGCTTTCCCTGCAGGTTCTCTTGTGCTCATTTTGTGCTATGGCGGTGAGGTATGTTCGCTTTCATTGGGAAGGGTGCGCCCGACTTCAGAAAGCCGGAGCCTCCCTTTGGAGACTCAGGCGCTCTTAAAAGGGAATGGCGAGCACACCTGTTGCGAACTCTCTGGCGCTGCGGCGAAGTGGCGGGGCTGGGGCTGGGAAGTGATTCACCCCAGCGCAGCTTCTGTTTCAGCGCTCTCCGCCTCTCCCTTCGCAGCTACCCTTTGTCTCCCACAAAAGCAGTTTCCTGCCGCCGTTCCTCGGCTAAATATCGCAAAATTAGACCCAGGCTGCAGCCTAATATGGCAAAAGAATGATGGGAATCCTCTGTGTCTCGGCTTTCCCCTTGAACTCTTCTCTGTGGCTTCAAATGTGGGGAGGTGGGGGCATTTTTTTTTTTAAGGGAACAGAAGTATGCCAATGAAATTTCTGCGGTGAAACTCCCCAGGATAATCCCTCAGGCAGCTGTTGCATTTATTTTCTGCTGGGGTGCACAATTTATTTTATATATATATATATATCGTATTTTTTGCTTTATAAGACTCACTTTTCCCCTCCTAAAAAGTAAGGGGAAATGTGTGTGCATCTTATGGAGCGAATGCAGGCTGCGCAGCTATCCCAGAAGCCAGAACAGCAAGAGGGATGGCTGCTTTCACTGCGCAGCGATCCCTCTTGCTGTTCTGGCTTCTGAGATTCAGAATATTTTTTTCCTCTTGTTTTCCTGCTCCAAAAACTAGGTGCGTCTTGTGGTCTGGTGCCTCTTATAGAGCTGGTGCGTCTTATGGAGCGGAAAATACAGTATGTATAGGGGGGGGGGAGCTGTTTATAGGAAGTTTCAGAAGCTACCTGCAATCCACGTACTAAAGAGGTGCCATTTGCTGCCAGTCCAAAGCGGGCTGGTGAGGCACAGGGCAGAGCTACCACCATGCCACAGGAAGTGCCCTTTCCATGGGCTGCTTCCTGTTTCCTGTCCTGTCTCCCACAGAGCAATGCACGCAACATGCCTTGATCCCTGGATAAGGGTCTGGGTTTGTATGTGGAGCAGAATGAGGGGGTAGAACGGGCTGTACCACTCCAGAGCTTGGACAGGGGGTGCCACTTTTCAATGCTAACCCCCCTCGAAGCTTCCTCGCCAGCAAAAGCAGCTATATTTGCTGTTTTTATCTTATTTTATTGCACAGGGCGCTTTTATCGAAGGACAGTGTAGGAATGCAAGTGACAATAACAGGGGAAACTCCCTAGAAATGGAAAACTACCTGAATGTTGACTTCTGTATACGTTCAGAAGTATGTAGGATTTCTGCACACCTGACTGCCTTTCACGCCAGTGTGTTGCTGTGGTTGGAGGGTTGGATGAGTACCTGGGAGACCAGGGGTCAGATCTTCACCTGGCCACGAAGCTCACTGGGCCACCTTGGGCCAGTCACTGCCTCTCAGCCTAACCTACCTCACAGCTATGTAGTGGGGGGAGGGACACGGGGGGGGGAGACCTTGGAGGAAAAGGGAAACATTATTATTTATTATTTTTTATTGAATTTATATACCGCCTTATACACGGGGGGGTCTCAGGGTGGTTCACAGAATTAAAATCAAGATATAAAACCACAAAATACATAATAATAATAATAATAATAATAATAATAATAATAATAATAAAAAACAACCCAATAGCCCCCCCAAAAAAAACACATTTTAAAAGGGCATAGGATGTAAATCAGATCAACCAAAAGCCTGGTTAAAAAGGAACAGTTTTGCCTGGCGCCTAAAGGTGTATAATGAAGGTGCCAGGCGAACTTCCCTGGGGAGAGCATTGCACAGACAGGGAGCCACTGCAGAGAAGGCCCCGTTCTCGTGTTGCCACCCTCCGGACTTCTTGAAGAGGAGGCACACGAAGGAGGGCCTCAGAAGATTATCTCAGGGTCTGGGTAGGTTCATATGGAAAGAGGCGGTCCTTGAAGTATTGCGGTCCTGAGTTATAAATGCAATAAGTACATAATAAGTAAGCAGTCTGTTCTGCCACCACGTTCTGCTGCATGTCTCGGTGGAACGGACTCCCCCGAGAGACAGCAGACTCTTCTTCCTTGGAGGTTTGTAAGCAGAGGTTGAATGGCCGTCTGTCATCTCTGATCTAGTTGGGATTCCAGCCTTGCGGGGGGTTGGATCTGATGACCCCTGGGGCCCCACCCAGCTCAACAATTCTATGTCAACTTCTCTTTCCGGTAGCATAGGGCAAGCGGCTGTTTGGACTGCGTTTCGTAGAGGACTGCTGTGAAAATCTTGCCTACTCCTATTCCCCCCTCCTCATGTTCAGTATAAAACATAAGTTGACCTTCTGTGTATTATTCCAAACGGGCAGCGTGTTTTCTCACGGTGCATTAACTCCCGCTTCTGCGGAGACATGGCTCTGCTGGCTTGGAGGCAGCGGGGTGGCTGACTGCAAAGGTCCTGCATGAAATGATCTGTGGACCGAACATCTTGCTGCTGCCGCCCACCCAGCTCAATGCCACTCATCAAAGCAGATCCAGAGGTCTGGCTGCCTCTTTAGCTAGGGAGCTCATTAAGGCTCCTCTGAGATGGAGATGGAGCCTGGGCAACCTGTCACAGACTAGGCTCTCTGGCCTCTGTTTGCACCCAGTCAAGCTGGCGTAACAGCTTTGCCCTTTTCCAGCACTTCCATCTCTTTCCAAATGAGCTGCAAACATCTTACAGTGGTACCTCGCAAGATGAATGCCTCGCAAGACGAGAAACGCGCAAGACGAAAGAGTTTTCCGTTTTTTGAGTCGTTCTGCAAGACGAATTTCCCTATGGGCTTGCTTTGCAAGACGAAACGTCTTGCGAGTTCTTGCGAGTTTGTTTCCTTTTTCTTAAAGCTGCTAAGCCGTTAATAGCCGCTAAGCCGCTAATAGCCGTGCTTTGCAAGACAAAAAAACCGCAAGACGAAGAGACTCGCGGAACGGATTAATTTCGTCTTGCGAGGCACCACTGTATAACAGCTTTGCGAACCACCTTCTGGGCAATGGAACAGTTGCTTAGAATTGTAGACTTGGAAGGGACTGAGAGTCCGACCCTCTGCAATGCAGGGATCTCAACTTAAAGCATCTAAAGCAGTGTTTTTCAACCACTGTTCCGCGGCACACTAGTGTGCCGCGAGATGTTGCCTGGTGTGCCGTGGGAAAAATTGAAAAATTCGAAAGATTTAAAAATAAATTATTTTATAATTTTTCACATTTCTGTTTACTTACTATTTCATAATAAAGTAATTATAAAATACTTTATTTGTGTTTATTTGATTCCTATTCAAGAGAATTACTTTATATATAGTCAATATAGGCACAGAGTTAATTTTTTTAACATTTTCTAATGGTGGTGTGCCTCGTGATTTTTTTTCATGAAACAAGTGTGCCTTTGCCCAAAAAAGGTTGAAAAACACTGATCTAAAGCTTAACTGTGCCTTGGCAATTTGGGAGTCTCCTGGCGCTCGGCTAAATAGAGCCTCCAGCTACAAATGCACTATATCTCTTGAGTACCAGATTCCGAGAGCAAATGAAAGAAAGCAATTGATTTCACTTCCTGCTTGTGAACTTCCCAGCATCAAACTGTTGACTTTTGGAAACTTTAGGTGGACTTTTGGGACCAATGAGGACATCATAGTCACCCAGGATTTGTTGTGATGGGAACGGAGAGCCTTAGCATGCTTCTCCCCTCCTCTGGCATAATCTGAGGGCCAGAAGTTTTCCTGATTGACTGCAGTTCAGCATGTTGTCCAAATCCTAAGCTGTGGCTGGCCTTAACAATGGTTTGCTTAAAACAAGTCTGCTTCTTAACCCATGGTTTGGAGTTGGCTTATTTCAAACAAGCGGGTAGTAAATATACTGTGACTTGCTTCAAACAAGTTTTAGTTAAGGTTAACCACAATCTGTTCGGTTCGGACACATTGGCAGCCTGCTGTTAATCAAAAACGGAAGCAAAAGCTTCTGATCTCTTTGTGGCTGCGCTGGAGGAAGCAGAGCTTGGCTGTGCAGAAGCCCAAAACTCACTGTGGCTTCTTTCTGTCACAGTAAGCCACGCAGGCTGTTATCAGGGATAAAATTCCTAGATCAGATCACCCATGCGCTCTTAGGAGTATTGTGGCATGCTTGTGTTAGGCTTTAAAATGTTTTAATATTCTTTTAATATTCCATCAGTTCTGATTGTAGCTTTGGACAGGCATTTGCCCAGATAAATAAATAGGCAAGGGGGTATATTGACACCTTTTAGCACGGCCACTGGTGAAGCAGCACCCGAAATTTGCTATGTGCCAAGCACATTTTGCGCCGGGCTATCGGCTTCTTGCAATTGAGTGAAGATGCCCGGGTGCCAGGATGGTGCCTGACATCTTCCCCAACTGCAGGTGCATGCCTGGGAATCCTTGGATCTTGCCTGTTTTCGCACACCTAACATCCTGTAGAATTCTGTCCGTAATATTTTATCGGAGAAATCAGAATGAATTTCAGGAACCCCAAAGGTTCTCTTGAAAAATGCTATTTCCGAGCCGTCTGGCCCCAAATTGGCAACTGGGCATTCCGTTTGGGCAACTGTAACCCTGGTTTAAGGAGCTGTTTGGCACCTAGATACAGTGGCACCTCAGGTTAAGTACTTAAATCGTTCCAGAGGTCCGTTCTTAACCTGAAACTGTTCTTAACTTGAAGCACCACTTTAGCTAATGGGGCTTCCTGCTGCTGCCGTGCCGCTGGAGCACGATTTCTGTTCTCACCCTGAAGCAAAGTTCTTAACCTGAAGCACTATTTCTGGGTTAGTGTAGTCTGTAACCTGAAGCGTATGTAACCTGAAGCGTATGTAACCTGAAGCATATGTAACCCGAGGTACCACTGTATATAATAATAATAATAATAATAATAATAATAATAATAATTTATTATTTATACCCCGCCCATCTGGGTGGCTTCCAAAAGAATATTAAAATACTATAATACATCAAACATTAAAAGCTTCCCGAAACAGGGCTGCCTTCAGATGTCTTCTAAAAGCCTGGTAGTTGTTGTTCTCTTTGACATCTGGTGGGAGGGCATTCCACAGGGAAGGTGCCACTACCGAGAAGGCCCTCTGCCTGGTTCCCTGTAACTTGGCTTCTCGCAGTGAGGGAACTGCCAGAAGGTCCTCGGTGTTGGACCTCAGTATCCAGGTAGAACGATGGGGGTGGAGTTCCTAACACTGTGCTGAAGATAGCCTGCAAGTTGAGAGGCCATGAAATACGACTGCAGTCTTTTACGTGGAAAAGGACTCTTGAACCGACGCTCTTAAAGCAGGAGAAAGGAGCTGCTGCTTCGTCCCACACCAGTCTTTAGCAAGCCTTCATCGCTTCCCCACAAGTGGCCTGTAAACACAGGGGTGGGGAGCCTTTTTGCAGCGGGGGCTGCATTTCCTTCTGGGCCACCTGCCAGCGGTAAGCAGGTCCAGAGGCAAAAGCGGGTGGAGCGAGCAAGACACCTTTTACCTTCATACAGGAGGCTAGTCCCTACACTACTTGCACAACCCTTTCTGGCCTCCATCCCCAGAAGCAAAAGGCGCCATCAGAGTTTCCAGCCAGGCAAAAACACCCAAGGCCAAAGCGAAGCGGGACCACTGGGGTCTCGACTGAGAAGAGGGGGCTTCGCTGTGCAGGGGATGCGGCGTGGCAGATTTCTGAGGGCCAGGTAGTGAGGCTCGGAAGGGCCACACCTTACCCCTCGGCCTGAGGTTCCGCACCCATGTGCAAAATGTCTCACACCTGTTCAGTTTAAGGAGCATTTGGGACAATGCCTCGCCTCTTTTCCACGGAAGCTTTTGTTCTTAGGCTTGCTGAGGCACTGGACAGCAAAATCAGCTTCCTGCCTCTGGAGGCTTTCAGAGGAAGTACCCTAAAAGACAACTTACCGTATTTTTCGCTCTATAACACGCACCTGACCATAACACGCACATAGTTTTTAGAGGAGGAAAACAAGAAAAAAAATTCTGAATGAAACAGTGGATGTATCATTTTTGTGCTTCATGCTGTGGCCACAGACATGTGATTTGACGGTGAGTTTGGGGTAGCCCAATGCAAAAATCCTGAGAATCCATGTGGATCTGTGCTTTGTAACCACGTTTTTGCACCATTGTGGCCCCAGGCAACAGTGGGTGTGTGATTTTTTTTGGTGCGGGCTGTAGCCAGAGACACGCTATGTGATCTGATGGTGAATTTGGGGTGACCCTGAGGCAGAATGCAGGAAAGCAGCAGCCTCCTCTACAGCTTTCCCTCCTCCGTGACGCGGGATCTGATTTTTGCCTGATTTTTGCCTCTGCACTCGGACCAGTCTGCTCTAGGGACCACACATTCGCTCAATAACACGCACAGACATTTCCCCTTACTTTTTAGGAGAAAAAATGTGAGTGTTATAGAAAGAAAAATACGGTAATGGTCCTGTAAAACGGAAGAAAGGGGAGCAGCGCAGAGGTGGACGTTTTGGTACCTGGGGCAGAAAAACCTGTTGATTGAGATGGCCGTCTTTGAGCACACGCCAGAAGAGGTTCACTGTGTTTTAACGGCAACAACGAAAGCTTTCCCCGCTTTTCAGCTCACGCCAATCTTTTTAAATCACCGATTTAAAGCCTCCTTATTCTAAACCTTTTGCACTCACTTTCTTTTCGCAAATCTGTAACGGTACCCATACCTCCAAACCTTGACCCCACACCCTCTTTTTGTCTTTGCTGTCTCCAGTTGAGCACCATGCGACTTAACCTTTGCAGAAACCACGCTGCCCGGCCCTCTGTTCAGTAATCTGATTACTGTGCGGCAAATCTTCTGCACGCCCCCCCCTTCCCTTGATAACTTCACCATTGGGCTGCCTTTAAGAAATGCAGAAGTCAGAGCCTCCACCTGCGCCGAGATTGAGTGGCAGGTTCCGATGTCTTTGTTGAATCGGGGAAATATCCGGCGTTTGTGGTCAAATGAGCCTTAGTCATGAATTTTCCGGCGGCAGGGGGGCGTAGAATCCTTCTCCATCCAGCAACTATGTTTAAAAATAACAGTAAATAACTCATGCCATGAGGTCAGCTGCTTCTCGGCTGCATAACTGCATGGATAGCTGCATAATGAGTCTTTCCTTAACCTCCCCGTTCCGCAGGGCGCGGTGCGAGATGGATCAGCTTGACGAACCTCCGCCTACGGAGCAGGCCTGAAACAGCAGCCTCTCCTAATATTCAGGGGCGTCGTGTCTCTGGCAGTAGAGGCTTCATGCCTAGTGGCTTGGGATAGCTCAGTTGGTAAAGCATGAGACTCTTAATCTCGGGGTTGTGGGTTCGAGTCCTATGTTGGACAAAAGATTCCTGCGTTGCAGGGGGTTGGACTAGATGACTCTAGTGGTCCCTTCCAATTCTACAGTTCTATGATTCTAACGCCGTTGTAGGGCTAGGGCGGACCAGTTCATTTCCCCCAAACTTTCATGCTGATGATGCCTCTCATGTTGGAGCCACCCAGAGGGGCTGGGGCCACCCAGTCCGATGGGCGGCATATTAATAATAGAATTATAACAATAAAAATAATAATTAACCTCCTGGTAGAATGGCTAGTGCTGTATAAGGTTCCTGGAGGGTGGGTGCCAAATGGCAGCCGGTCGGTTTTTAAAACTTATTTCACTCAACTTTTTCGTTCCCATTTTGAAAGCAGCTTGCAAAATAAACCCCCACAAAAGAGCTCTCAAAGGCAAAAGCAAACAGCACAGCAAGAAAATAGGTTAGCAGGTGGGAAGCTGTAAGGTCTCTCTGGTTTACGGAGTTTCACAAGACAGAGAAGACCTTACTTGTAGCGCAGACTTGCCACTTCCTAAGAAGGCACTTGGATCAGGGCTTAATCAGACGATCTTACATGCTGGCGGGGGCTTCTGGGGGAGAAGGTGTTCCTTCATCAGGACCCACTATTCTGGCCTGACCAAGATGGAACGCTTCGGATAGGAGCAAGGAGTGTTCTGCAGCGGCTGGTGTCACTAGGGTCATCAAAATGTCCCCAACCGCACCCATATTTACTTGCCCCCAAATAAAAGTAGCCTTGAAGTCACTTTGCCATGTAAGTTGTATATACATTAACTAATAGGTGAAGAGCCATTCATCCATTCTTTGCTATGAGGGTAGGTGATAATTTGCCCATAATATGTGTGTGTAATATATCCACGTGCATAAAAAGCAATATACGGTTCCTCTCCTGTCATAATACCGACTATATGTGTTTTTGCTCATCAAGTACATATGAAATTTTGTCCCCTGGATTATGTCGCTGTCTAGGAACGAACTAAGAAATGATGCTCTGAATGGGGAGAGCTCCTAGCTGCTGTCTGCAGTTTATTTTTATTGTGCTCATCTGTGGGATTTGCCCAAAGAAGCACAACGTGCTTGTGGTTTTCCTGACAGTCAGAAAGAGCAGAAAATGCACACTTTGTCATCTCAGGAGTTTTGCAGGTTGTGGTTGTAGGTGGGTTGGGGGTTTGTTAGTTTTTTGGATTCCAGTTTCAAAAAAAGTTTATCTAGAATCCTGTGCGGCCCTGGCAGAGCTGGTCCAACCAGCCTTGAAGCCCAGTTTGTCCTGCATTTCCCTTGGTCACTGTTCCCTGAGGACCTAAAGCCCAGGGGTTGCAAAAGGGCATATTTCACAGGCAAGGATGGTGGAGCAAAAAACAAAAACAAACGAGCCTCATCTGGAAACATTCCTTTGTGATGGCATTTACTTGAGCCTCTCGATCTTCCACTGTCTTATCTTTTGCTCTGATCATAACATTGCAAATCATCACCATCATCAACATTTTATTTGAATTTCGCCTTTCCGTAGTTGAAACTGTGCTCAAGGTGGCTTACGACATGACAAGATTTCCATAATTCCAAACATAGCAGAAGTCATAAACAATAAATAAAACACATCAAAATGTACACAACCAAATGGAAACCATTTCCACGTAAATCATAAGATCTAAGACCTAAAGATGCAACAATAATATCAATAACAGCAACAAGCTCTCTCAACACCCCGTAATCAATACTCCAGCCCAAGAATCTGTTCAACAGCTTTTGTAGCTGGAGTCAGTCCGCACTCCACTCTCCCAGGCCAGAAGGGAAAGGGCCAGTAAGGCAGGGTGCAGGTCTTCCAGGGCTCACAGCCAAGATGGTCTCATTTAAAACAACACACATAAAAATTAAAAGCAGTTTAAAAGCAGCTGCAGTCCTTGTGAAGCCTGTCCAGCCCCGCCCCAAGCCAGGTGGAAAGAGGCAAGGGCAGGGTCCTTTAGGCCTCTTGTACATAGCTGCGTCAAAATCGGGAATGCTATGAGGGGAGCTAGTCCTCCCTATGTCATCGAACTGTAGCAAGATGCACTATGAGTGGCAGTGTTTAACACGGGAGCCAGCCACTGGAGGCTGAAAGCAGTCCTTTGCCAGCTAACCCACCCAGCTGCCGACTTGGAAGCAAGAGAAGACACCTGGCTTCAGAGCAGTACATGTGAAAAGGATCTAGGAGTCTTGGTTGACCACAAACTTGACATGAGCCAACAGTGTGACGCGGCAGCTAAAAAAGCCAATGCAATTCTGGGCTGCATCAATAGGAGTATAGCATCTAGATCAAGGGAAGTAATAGTGCCACTGTATTCTGCTCTGGTCAGATCTCACCTGGAGTACTGTGTCCAGTTCTGGGCACCACAGTTCAAGAAGGACACAGACAAACTGGAACGTGTCCAGAGGAGGGCAACCAAAAATGGTCAAAGGCCTGGAAACGATGCCTTATGAGGAACGGCTAAGGGAGCTGGGCATGTTTAGCCTGGAGAAGAGGAGGTTAAGGGGTGATATGATAGCTATGTTCAAATATATAAAAGGATGTCACATAGAGGAGGGAGAAAGGTTGTTTTCTGCTGCTCCAGAGAAGCGGACACGGAGCAATGGATCCAAACTACAAGAAAGAAGATTCCACCTAAACATTAGGAAGAACTTCCTGACAGTAAGAGCTGTTCAACAGTGGAATTTGCTGCCAAGGAGTGTGGTGGAGTCTCCTACTTTGGAGGTCTTTAAGCAGAGGCTTGACAACCATATGTCAGGAGTGCTCTGATGGTGTTTCCTGCTTGGCAGGGGGTTGGACTCGATGGCCCTTGTGGTCTCTTCCAACTCTATGATTCTATGAAGTTGAGGTTAGCTGAGATTCCTGCATTGCAGCGGCTTGGGCTAGATGACCCGTGGGTCCCTCCCAGCTCTTAAGATTCTAAGTGTGTGACAGGGTGGCAGGCAGGTGGACTGCTCTGGGGAAGGTGAGGCGGGGCTGGCCCTGCAAAAGCCAGTTGCCAACCGGTAATCTAGCATTTGGCGTTTGGAGTGAAGTGAAAGATTGTGTTGGAATGTGACACTCCTGTTCTGGCTACAGCAGTACGTGATTTTCTAAGGTGTTCTACAAAAGCCCTTCGTTTCAAAGTCTGTGCATGCTTCCTGGTTGCAACCATGGCAGAAGTTGCATTATTTCGGCTTTGGGTGGTGGGGAGGAGGAAGCAAGTGGTGTGGATTTGCCAGCGGAAGATCTCAAGTTCATCTTAACCTCCCATGCCGGTGGCAACGCCCAGTTTGATCTAGACAAACGTTAGCTCCCTGCTAAGAATTCACCGCTAGAGCAAAGGGGTTAAACTGAGCCTAGTTTGATAGACTACTAACTGAGCCTTTCAAAAAAGATAAGAAAAGTTGCTCGCCAGCCTATCCACATGTAAATTTCCATGCTGCTGGTGGGTTTTCCCCTCTGTAAATTCTTGTAGATCTTCACTTCCTGGTTGTCTGGAATTACCTGAACAAGTGGCTGTTCCCAACGATTGCTGGAGAGTCTTGTTCATCCACACACAATCCTGTACGATAGGTCACCATCCCCGAGGTCAGTCCCGATCCCTGTATTGCAAGATAAGAGAACTGAAGCCGAGTCCGTGTTTGAGAATGGGCTTTGAACCAAGGCCCACGGATAATATTGTTCTGGTAGTGGCGACGAAGGTCTTGGCAGATTGGCTAAGCGGCCCCAATGTCACAGAGAGCGTGGGCCAGACAGAAGGGCCACTATCCGCACTTTGCTGAGACACTCTAGGAAAGGAAACTGGACCTAAGGAAAGGAAGAGGCAGGACAGACAGCATGGTGCGCTCTCTGTATGTTTTTGGACTCCAGTTCCCATCATCTAGCATGGTTGGGGATTATGGGAGTTGGAGTCTGACATCCCATTGATTGCCTCAGTAACAGGCAGTGTTAGAAACTCAGACCTATAAGCTACATGCCAAATGGCTCCTTAAACCAGGGTTACAGTCGCAAAACGGAATGCCTAGTTGCCAGTTTGTGATCTCATTATTTCCAGCACACGCCTGTACATTAGTCCAAATTAAGCTCTAATTAACAGGAGAACCTCTGCTTCTTAATGGCGGTGTACGGGAGTAAAAGTCATCTTTTTCAATAGGACTTTTTGGTTCCTGAAATTCATTCTGATGGTACAGATGAAAAACCATGAATAGAATGCTAAAGGATGTGCTGTTAGTATGAAAACAGGCAAGGTCCAAGAATCCTTAGGCATTCACTTCCAGGATTCGTCAGGTGCAATCCTGGCACCCTGAGCATCTTCACTCGGTCACAAGTGGCCAGTAAAGGTAAAGGGACCCCTGACCATTAGGTTCAGTTGTGGCTGACTCTGGGGTTGCGGCGCTCAACTCGCTTTATTGGCCGAGGGAGCCGGTGTACAGCTTCCGGGTCATGTGGCCAGCATGACTAAGCCACTTCTGGCGAACCAGAGCAGCGCACAGAAACGCCGTTTACCTTCCCACCGGAGTGGTACCTATTTATCTACTTGTACTTTGACGTGCTTTCGAACTGCTAGGTTGGCAGGAGCAGGGACCGAGCAACGGGAGCTCACCCCGTCGCGGGGATTCGAACCTCTGACCTTCTGATCGGCAAGTCCTAGGCTCTGTGGTTTAACCCACAGCACCACCCGCCAATAGCTAGGTGCAAAATGCCCCTGGCAAATTTTGAACGCTGACAGTAGAGGAAGCAGAAACCTAGGCAAGGAGGAAGAAGGGATAGTGGGCCTGTGACTGAAGGGAGCAAGTTTGGTAGGAGGAGAAACTAGGAAACAAATGGTCAGGTGAGAGGCAGCCATGACTAGGATTCAGACTGAAGACTGGAGAGGTGCATGGTGATCTTAAATTAACCAGCCAATCTTTTTTGGCCACAGGCCTGTAGCTTAATATTGGAAGGTGAAGGCAAATGCCCCCGTTTTAACCCATCATTAAAAACCTGTCATTCTTTCTGCGCGTTTATTTTTATTGAGTAATCTAAATTTCCACAGAGCTGAATTAAAACGAAGCATCTTTTTATATTTAGAATATTCCAATAAGGGTTGAGGATGGGGAAGAACAATTCTCTCTCCTCCGCATTCCCCACCCCATGCCTGCCCTGTGCCATCTGTCTCTGTTTATGGAATCCTCCAGACTGGAGTTTAAAACTTGGCAACTGCGCCGGCACTATGGTGTCTGACCATCTTGATAATTGATGCTTGTAGAAAAACAGTCAGAGAGCTGGCAAAAAGAGAGAGGGGCCCCCATTCCTTGCTTTGGGAATATGGTGGGGGGTGGATACCTTTTTTGGGGGGGGGGGTAGTCTTTATCTGCTAGTTCAGCAGAGTTTGCAGTAGACCTAAGTAATGTCGGCCACCTTTGCGAAAAAGGAGAGGGGTGTGGAAATTGTGATGCAATTCACTATTTAGACAGGTAGCTTATCATGTGCATGTAGGAGAAATCTAACCAAGTTTGAGTTCTTGGCAAGCTGCTGATTCGAATCCACCTCTGCTGGAGATTAATTTCAACTCCAAGCAAGTGTCTTCATGCCTCCCAAATGGAAAGGGACACTTACCTTCAAGGAAGCCCATTGGGAACCATTGTGGGGCTGCTAAGGCTGCTTTTTCAAATTGTTAGTAGCCTGCCTTTTCCGCCCATGCTAAGGTGAGTCACTTGTGGATTAAAAGGGGACAAAGACTTCCCTCTGGTGCCCTCAAAGAGATCTTTATTGTCCATAGGCAGCAAGGGGAAGATCTGTTTGCACACCTGCAGTTAAGGGTGCAGCTTCCCCGGATTTTGCCCAGCGCCTCTCCGGAGAACTAGATCAAAGTGGAGGAGCAACAGTCACTCGTCCTGTTCTGCACATGCAACAGCCTTTATTGCATCTCCCGTCTCTCTTTTCTCCCCGTCTCTCTCCTCCTCCCAAAATGTTCTTCCTTGCCAAGGAAATGTTGCCATGCAAAGGCACCGGATGTAAAGGTTTGGTGCAGCTTTTATTTTATTTTTGCATACAAGAATTACGTTTCCTTGGCACAGACACCCCCCAGTATAGACCACAGTACAGCTCTAGTTAGAAACTGTGAAGGTCACTGTAGTTGTGCTAGCCAATCTCCACGGGATTGCTCTTCATCATCCAGAGGTGGACAAAAATCCAAAACTGCTCCCTTGACTGCCATAAGAACTTAAGAAGTGCTTTGTTGGAGCAGACCAACGAAGTCCTACCGAATTCAGCATCTCGTGGTGCATGAATAGGGGTGAGCGAGGGGCACTCCATTAGGCACTATAGCAGGCAAGAGAACTTCCCAGAGGACTGTGCCCATGGACCAGATCCTGTCTCTGTTTTTTATACCCAGAGATCCACCCTCTGATTCAGGTGCCTCACCAGTACAGCTGCTTGGGCCCAGTTCTCATTTATGGATTAAATTGGGCATTGCAGGGGCCTCCTACATTATCTTCCAGGCAAGCATCTATCTACTAAATTGTTGAATAAGTAAAGGTACCCCTGACCATTAGGTCCAGTCATGACCTAATGTACGCCAGCTCCCTTGGCCAATAAAGCAAGATGAGCGCCGCAACCCCAGAGCCGACTCTGGGGTTGCAGCGCTCATCTTGCTTTATTGGCCAAGGGAGCTGGCGTACAGCTTCCGGGTCATGTGGCCAGCATGGCTAAAGCCGCTTCTGGCGAACCAGAGCAGTGCATGGAAACACAGTTTACCTTCCTGCCAGAGCAGTACCTATTTATCTACTTGCACTGGTGTGCTTTTGAACTGCTAGGTTGGCAGGAGCAGGGACCGAGCAATGGGAGCTCACCCCATCGCGGGGATTCGAACTGCCGACCTTCTGATCGGCAAGCCCTAGGCTCTGTGGCTTAACCCATAGCGCCACCCACGTCCCGTAAATTGTTGAATAGGCAGGGCTAATGCCCTACCTCCGCTTCTCTTCTCTTTTTTGGCTTAAAATAATATCCAAACATTTTGAACAGAGAATTCGAGAGAATAAAATTACTCAGCCTTTGACTGACTGGATGAAGACGGTCGTAAGGGCTGGAGACTAAAAGAAAGTAAGTAAAAATTCTCAGGAAGCTGAACTTCAAGTGCCCCGTTCTTTGCTTCTGTGCAGTGTTTCATAGCATGCCAATAAGCAGTGCTAGAAATCTGAGAGCTTAATGGCTGGCTGTGGATTTTTTAGTAACCTTTCTAAAGTTGTAAATCATTTTGAAATCTAGAAGAACAGGACATTGGGTCACACAGTGGCCCAGGAAAAGCGTCGCTAGTATATTGTCAGCGTTCTCCTTTTTTTAAGGCAGTACAAAATGGCCTTTTCTCTGCGGGGTTTGGAATAGCCTGCTCACTGAACGGGCCTGCTAAATGACTGGCGGCTCCTAGTCGCCGGATGCGCCCCACAAGCTGCAGCGAGGGGGTCAGCAACCTTTTTCAGCTGTGGGCTGGTCCACTCTCCCTCAGACCATGTGGTGGGCCAGACTATATTTTGAAGGGGGGGGGGAGAACGAATTCCTATGCCCCACAAATAACCCAGAGATGCATTTTAAATAAAAGCACACATTCTACTCATGTAAAAACACCAGGCAGGCCCCACAAATAACCCAGAGATGCATTTAAAGTAAAAGCACACATTCCGCTCATGTAAAAACACGCTGATTCCCAGACCGTCCGTGGACCGGATTTAGAAGGCCTTAGGTTGCCTACCCCTTATTTAGCTGTCCAAACCTAACCAGTAAAGTGAGAAGCAAGTCTTTTGAATGAGACTTTTGTGTCTCCGAAGGGCACGATAGAGCTGTGCAACGAAAATGTATCTGAAAAGTGCACACAGGTTCGTTGTGTCTGTTCCTTTTGTGGGGTGCTGGCTGGCCACCCCCAGATTTGCTTGGGGGCTGATTTGAATGCCAGTGCTGTTCTCCACCCACCCACCCCTTTGTTCTGAACTGGAATGGGGCATCTGTTCAGAGGTAGTTTGCCTCAGAATCCCAGTTGTGGGGATGTACAGTGGTGCCTCGCAAGACGAAAAGAATCCGTTCTGTGATTCTCTTCGTCTAGCGGTTTTTTCGTCTTGCGAAGCAAGCCCATTGACGGATTAGCGCTATTAGCGGCTTTTAGCGGCTTATCGGATCAGCTGTTAAGCGGCTTAGCGGCTTAGGATCAGCTGATAAGCGGCTTAGCGGCTTAGAAAAAGGGGGGGGAGGAAAAAAACCCAGCAGGAACTCGCAAGACATTGTCGTCTTGCGAAGCAAGCCCATAGGAGATTCGTTTTGCGAAGCACCTCCAAAACGGAAAACTCTTTCGCCTAGCGAGTTTTCCGTCTTGCGAGGCATTCGTCTTGCGGGGCACCACTGTACACTGGGTAGATGGGAGAGATACAGCCCTCATTTCCTGTTTGCAGACCTCCTGTGAGGCACCTGGTTGGCCAAAATGGATATTTGGGTCTGATTCAGCAGTGCTGGACTTGCCAGCAGGTATATTGAACATCTGAATGAGTCTTTTTTTCTCGCTGCTCATTCCTCCTGTTGACTACAGGGCAGTTAAGCACCACATAAGAATCTTTTTTTAATTCAGGATTCTAGTGGTATGAAACTTATATAGCCTTGCTGCTGCTTTAAAAAAAAAAAATCCTATTTGCAGCTGTGCTCAGACCTTTGTGCAGCCCAGAATGTCTAAACCAGATTAGCCGGGAATGGCTTTAAACTGGTTTGGCAAAGATGAGGTGAATCTCATCCTTTGCAGAAAAATCCAGAACCTCCCTCCTCCATATGGTCGGCTGGTGGCCAGAATGGCCGTCTTTCATTCTAAAATTCAGCTCTGGGGTTTCAAAATCTCCACATTGTCATGACTCAGCAGACGCACGCTCATTAAGGTGAGTGGGAGAAGCGCCTTCTGAACCTGCGATGTTAATTGGGCAGGCTTATGGGTAATGTATACACCCCTCGCCCTAAATCCAAATTCCTTTGCTTCTAAGCCTACATTCTGTACTTGGAATAGTGCCAGCCTTGTTCAGGGAGCAGCACAGTGCGGGGACTTTGAACTTGGACTTCCTTCAAACACCGTGTTCTTCCCGTCGCCTTATGAGGCTTCAAACTTTCCAGAAGTGGAAAGCTCTCAGCGATCCTGCCTTTTGGAGAGCCAGATTTTAGTGTTTATTTGCAGGGTGAAGCGCTGCTGTTGCAACTCATTTTAGGACATGGTCCCAGCCGATCATTTGAAGACCAGCAGTGGATCTCTCCCTTTGTCTCCTTCCTGCTCACCCCCTCTAGATCTGTTCCTTGGAGCGCACTTGTGGAGGAAAGAGGGGGGAAAGCCCCTTGCACTTATGGGAATCCCTTGCACTGATTTGATGGGCCATGTTAGTTGAATTCCACCCCAGTGTTTTGATCAGCCATCACAACATCCCTGCAGTTCCCACAATCCCCAGACATTGGCCGTTCTGGCCGGGGCTGGTGGGACTTGGGGAGTCCAGTGGCATTTGGCATGCAGCAGGCTGAGCAATGCTGCTCCAGACGGCCTACCTGCAGACTTGGTTCTCCTGTCTGTAAAATGGGAGCAGTAGCCTTTGGGCAGATTGTGAGCATAGACAAATCGTCCAGACAAGTAGGTCATGTCATACGCTTCAGGGACCGACAATTGTTGCCAGCGCACAAACACAACCCCAGTTTGCATGAAAGGAGAGCGCCTTCTCAGCTTCATGTATATCCCTTTTTTAAAAAAAAGTTGTTTATTGGTTATTTTCACATAACAAATTATTCAACAATTGTATTTTCCCCCATTTACCCCCCGACGACTTCCCTCAGTTCCTCTTTCTGATTTATTTTCATATATTGTTCTCTGCATGGTACAAAAGTGTAAAAATCTCTAAATTTTCCATCTATTATGTTAACAAATAAATTGTGCATGTTTATTCAAAACCTGCCAAGGAGTCCAACTCATTTTGTTGTTTTTTAAGGTACTTTGTAAAAGGTCCCTTTAAAGGTTTCCTCTTTAAAGTCACAGTTGTCCTTATCATGTAGTTTATGCGTCAGTTTAGCCAATTCCGCATAGTCCATAAATTTCTCTTGCCGCTGTTCTTTTGTCGGGGTTTCTTCATTCTTCCATCTTTGTGCTATTAAGACCCTTGCCGCCGTTGTCGCATACATAAATATGTTCTTCATTTTCCTTGGCAGGTCTTTCCCCACAATCCCTAACAGAAATGCTTCGGGCTTTTTTTTACAAATGTTAATCTAAACATTTTCTTCGACTCATTATATATCATTTCCCAGAATTTTTTAATTTCTCTACAATCCCACCACATATGATAAAAGGTCCCTTCTTTTTCCTTACATTTCCAACATATGTTTGAATCTGTTTTATACATTCTTGCTATCTGTACTGGTGTTATATACCATCTATACATTGTGTAGGGACGCGGGTGGCGCTGTGGGTTAAACCACAGAGCCTAGGACTTGCCGATCAGAAGATCGGCGGTTCGAATCCCCGTGACGGGGTGAGCTCCCGTTGCTCGGTCCCTGCTCCTGCCAACCTAGCAGTTCGAAAGCACGTCATGTGCAAGTAGATAAATAGGTACCACTCCAGCAGGAAGGTAAACAGCGTTTCCGTGTGCTGCTCTGGTTCGCCAGAACAAAAGTGGCTTAGTCATGCTGGCCACATGACCCGGAAGCTGTCTGCGGACAAACGCCAGCTCCCTCGGCCTATAGAGCGAGATGAGCGCGCAACCCCAGAGTCGGTCACGACTGGACCTAATGGTCAGGGTTCCCTTTACTTTACCTTATACATTGTGTATATCCCTTAAGACCTAACTTTTTACCGGGGGGGGGGGGGAGCAGAGCTGCTTCAGCAACCGTCTCCCCAGGCTTCAGGCTCCCAGAGATCCCATTTATTCCAGTGGCTCATTCGGCACTTGTAGCTGCAGGAGGAAGTTCACTAACTTCCAGTTAGTCTCTCTGGCAGGCCTGCGGTTTCTGCAGGTAGGCGGACATACTGTTTTAAAGCTTTCGGAGGAAGTCGCACGGTCACTGCAGCTTCCTCACGTCCGTCCCCCCCCCCAGCTCCAAAAGATGAAAGAGGCTGCTGCGAACGTAGGGCTTCCGGGCTCTGTTTTGGCCAAAGAAGACTCGTTTTATCTTTGTACATCCTGCTGTACAAACCGCGGGGAGTCCAAAGTACTTTGGCAAGGACGCATTATCTGCCCACCCGTAGGAAGTTTCGTGGCACTGGCTTTGACCAGGAGAAACGCCTCTGACCATATTGCAGATGAGGCTGGGTTGCCAAAGGCCATCTAATGAAGTTCAGGGCAGAGGCAACGTTTATAGTTGGTCTAAAGTAGGTGTCAGGTGCCTGAGCAGCAACGGAATAATTAATAATAATAATAATAATAATAATAATAATAATACCCCTCCCTTGCTGGCTGGGTTTCCCTAGCCACTCTGGGTGGCTTCTAACAAAGATTAAAAATACATTAAAACCTCAGTCATTAAAAACTTCCCTAAACAGGGCTGCCTTCAGATGTCTTCTTAACGTCAGATAGTTGTTTATCTCTTTGACATCTGATGGGAGGGTGCCACTACCAAGAAGGCCCTCTGCCTGGTTCCCTGTAACCTCACTTCTCGCAGTGAGGGAACCTCCAGAAGGCCCTCGGTGCTGGACCTCAGCGTCCGGGCAGAACGATGGGGGTGGAGACGCTCCTTCAGGTATACTGGGCCTTTGAGGCCTTTAAAGATCAACACCTTGACATCTCTGCTTGCTTCCTTGGTTATTATATTTATATATCCCACCTTCCCTCCATGGTGCTTGAGGCAATACTTTGCTGTCAAATTTATTACCTCCACCAGCACATCCCAGGGTGGGGTACCAGGATTTCAAACTCAGAAATTAAAAGCTGGTAAGGCAAATTACAGAGGAAAGGTGGGTCGTGAAAACGAGTGTCAAAAGCCAGGGCAAATAGGGGCATTTGCTGAAAGCTGCATTACCGTGTTTCTCAAACCAGCTGATTTTGGACTACAACTCCCATTATCCCCGACTGCTGGTCCTGCTAGCTAGGGATGATGGGAGTTGTAGTCCCAAAACATCTGGAGGGCCGAATTTGGGAAACACTGTGTATTGTGAAGGTGCCAGGTGCATATCTGTAGGAAGGGGATTCCAGAACTTTGGCGCTGCCACAGAAAATGCCCTTTCCTGGGCCACTCCCCCAAAACTTATTCGGGTGGCAGAACTACCTAGGGCCCCCTTTGCGCAGTACTCTCCCTCTCATTTTATCACACCAACCCTTTGAGGTCGGTTCCAGTCGCTCCCGGCGTCTGGCTGCTTTGGACTACAACTCCCTTCAGCCCCAGCTGGCCTGGCCAGGGGTCAGGGATGATGGGAATCATAGTCCCCAAATATCAGGAGGTCCCCCGGTTGTGGAAAACTAGTAGGCTTGAGAGAGCGTCCGGCCCAAGTGGATCATGGCTAAGCATGCCTTGCAGAGTCCGACACTAGGTCTTGGGGAATCCTGAACATTTATTGGCCATGCTGACTTTGACTGATGGGAACTAGACTCTGGGACTCTGGGAACATTTGGAGGCTCACAAGTGCCCCACCCTTGCCTTGGGCAAATACCGTATTTTTTGCTCTATAACTCACTTTTTCCCTCCTAAAAAGCAAGGGGAAATGTGTGTGCGTCTGATGGAGCGCATGCAGGCTGCGCAGCTATCCCAGAAGCCAGAACAGCAAGAGGGATTACTGCTTTCACTGCGCAGCGATCCCTCTTGTTGTTCTGGCTTCTGAGATTCAGAATATTTTTTTTCTTGTTTTCCTCCTCCGAAAACTAGGTGCGTCTTGTGGTCTGGTGCGTCTTATAGAGCGAAAAATACGTATCTTTCTCTGCCCCCACACCCATTCAGTGTTGAATTCTGTCCTACATGGTGGGCATTATACAGTGAAACCCTGTGAAATGCTTTGCACGCTCTCAAAAGTGCTATATGAATATATCTGTGATGGTGCTGATCGACTTATCACGTCTCGAATAGCAGCAGATTTCAGGAGGAGTGTGGGCAGCATCTGACAAGGGGGTTTGGCCTTGACCTAAATGAAGTTCTCCTCCCCTCCAGATACGGCTTGGGCTAGAGGTAGGTTTGTGTTGTGTATGCATTTGTGCATGGTTTTTTTGTGGGGTTTTTTTTGCCAACGCTCACTAGACGGAACAGACTGCAGGCTTACCCTCCCCGCCCCCCCATTCCCCATCGCTCACGCTCCTTATCTCATTTTCCGTCACCATCCATTATCAAGGTAACTGCTTCACCGGCTTTCTCTGCTTTTTAATCTGCCTGATCCAGGCCAGGGAACCTGTCACAAGATGGGGTGTGTGTGGCATTTGTCACTCTCCTGCTGGCTGGCTGGGACTCCAGGCCCTTCGCCACACGCCCCTGGCAGCCTGCCCTCCCCTCCATAATTCAGAGATTTCGTCTCCTTCTACTCCTTCTCGTTCCACAATGGAGGGATCTCTATATACCATCTTGGCAGGTTCCTGATTCCAAAAGGGACTGGCACCCTTGCCAGTGGAGGCTTGGACTTGGGTTCAGGGAACGACATGCCCAGGGGAAGGAGCTATTCTCCATGCAGGTAGTCCCAAATGTCTCCACCTTGCCCCCCCCTTTTGTATGGCCAGGAAGTTCTGTAAATTTCCACCAAGCTGTCCCATGTAAGCAACTTCGAAATTTAAAATTCTGCATTTTGAATCCTTCAGATTTCCATGTTTGTTCTCCCGCAGCTGGTCAAGCCAGCCTAGCCTTGGCTCGTTTCCATTCATTGTGTGCTCGGAGATGGTGGCAGTTACGGAATAAAATTTCCAGTAACGGGGGGAGGGGCAGCTTTTGTTCTCCTTCCCTGTTGATTTGCAGAGTAAATTTTGGGAAAGGAAATCAAGTGAGCTTGCTTGGTTTACGATTTCTGCCCCCGCTGCTATTCCACCCTTCCACCCAGAAGCTCAGAACAAGTGACATACAGATTTCTTGCATTATTTTTTTTAAAAAAACACACACAACAACAACACCTCAACAGCCCTGCGTGGTAGGACAACAACAACAACAACAAGAATAAATTTTATTTATTCCCTGCCCTCCCCGGCCAGAGGCGGGCTCAAGGTGGCTACCACCAATAAAATCACAGTAAAAAGATAATAGGGGGAAAAGAGAGGGGGGGGGGAAAGAAAAGAAAGAAAAACCAATTTAAAATACAGGTTAAAATGCAATTTAATAGACTCAGAGTGACTGGCCTAGGCTTGTCAAATGAGTATTGGGGCTAAGTGGGGTTCTGAAACGTGGGGCTCCCTGGCTCTAGTTCAGGGTTTCCCAAACTTGGGTCTTCAGTTCATTTTGGACTACAACTCCCATCATCCCAGTGGTCAGGGATGATGGGAATTGTAGTCCAAAAGCAGCTAGAAACCTAAGTTTGGGAAAGTTTTCTCTAGTCCACTACATAATGCTGGTCTACAGAATTCATGCTTCAAGATCCCACTTTTCTTCTTGCGGAATATGCAGTTCTCTAAGAGTGGGGTAGATGGAGCGAATAATGCGGCAGGGTCAGCGTTCAAACTGCGCCAGGTGCCAGGTTGCAACTAGACATTCCGGTTTGGCGACTGTTAACCCTGGTTTAAAGAGCCATTTGGCGTCTAGCTTATATAGATCTGAGTTTCTAACACTGGGCCGCGGGGAGAATCGCTGCAAAGGAATGCAAGAAGGCCGTCCGGAATTTACACAGCACTTTGCGAGTGTCCAGAAAGCTTCGCCCATGTGATTTCGGCAGGCTGAGAGAGCTGTGACTTGCTTGAAGCCGCATTTTAAAAAGGGAGGAAACCAGATTCAGATCCGTGGCCTTGCACCCCACCAGCTCTCCGAAGACCTGGTCGGGATTATGCCAAGGGCGCTTTGCATGGATGAATCCAGAGCAAAACGGTTGACCCTTTGCCATGGCAGGGAAGATTATGCATGCTCACGAAAGCAAGCTGGCAGTTTCCATGGCTGTTCCGTAGCGAGGCCTGGGCGAGGCAAGTCAGGCGGGGAGTGGGGGGGGGGCCTTTGCTGCTCTCCGGAAAAGGGCAGGGCCCCCGGGTGGAAGAGCGACTCAAATAGTGCCCAAGAGGTACAGACAGGCAAGGAGTTGGCCTTTTCCCTCACCCCACAGCAACTGAACCTCACTGTTCCTTGGAACCGGGAGCTAGTCTAACATAAAACAGCCTGAGAGGCAGCCAGGCAGCCAGCCGTCTCTCATGGAAGGAGTCTCCCGGATGAAGCAGCTGGTAGATCTCCACAGAGCGGGGTTTCTGGATTTGCAAGCACGGGAGGGAGGGGCAGGTGTTGGACTGGCTGGCAAGTTAAACCTAAAAAGCTTTGTCCTCCCAAATGCGTTTGACAGATCTTCCCGTCTCTCTCAAGTTAGGTATGATTCATCCCTCGCCTCTCCTTTTTCCAGGCAAGTACAGGCAGGTTGACTCTTGGCAGACGAAATTGAGGTGTGTGGACCATTCTTTTCCCCACCAACCCACTGCCTGGCTCCACAAACTGCCTTTGCAGCCTCTCTTTAGTGTGGCAGCGCGGTTCATTTAGCTCAGGGTTAGGCACCCTAAGGCCCGGGGGCCGGATCCGGCCCAATCGCCTTCTCAGTCTGGCCCGCGGATGGTCCGGGAATCAGCGTGTTTTTACATGAGTAGAATGTGTCCTTTTATTTAAAACGCATCTCTGGGATATTTGTGGGGCATAGGAATTCGTTCATTATTTTTTTTCAAAATACAGTGGTACCTCGGGTAAAGTACTTAATTCGTTCCGGAGGTCCGTTCTTAACCTGAAACCGTTCTTAACCTGAAGCACCACTTTAGCTAATGGGGCCTCCTGCTGCTGCTGCTGCGCCGCCGGAGCACGATTTCTGTTCTCATCCTGAAGCAAAGTTATGAACCCGAGGTACTTTTCCTGGGTTAGCAGAGTCTGAAAGCTGAAGCGTATGCAACCTGAAGCGTATGTAACCCGAGGTACCACTGTATAGTCTGGCGCACCACAGGGTCTGAGGGACGGTGGACCAGCCCACATCTGAAAAAGGTTGCTGACCCCTGGTTAGCTGCAGGCTGGCATGCCCAAGTTTCTTCCGGCCATATGACCAAGGCTGGCTACTTTGAGGGACCTGTGGCACTTATCCCAGCCTTCTGAATAAGTCCTGAAAAGTTCCATGTGCGTAGGCAGGTTGGCAAGTCATTTGTGCCATGTCAGCGATCTAAGAAGAGTGGGTCGGGAGTCACACGTACTACAGCGCCTTGACTGGATGCCCAGGTAGAATTCTTGCTTATCACAGGGTTTAGAAGCTTGCCCTGTCTTGAATTGCATTCTAGGCTGTACACATCACTGCTCCTTGAAATGCGTTTGCCTGCCCTTATTTGTGCCCAGAGAGTGCGTAATCCAGTCATGTGCTTGCACAACTACAGTGTGGAGGTAGTAATGAAAAATTAGCAACCAGCTGTGTTCTGAGTGCTTTCTGCCGCGCCGCACGCTTAAGCACCCCGAGTCAGCCCCGGTCGTGGTTGTGTGCGTTTTGTGCTTTCTAGGCACGACTCTGTGAGCGTTTTTGCCTTTGCACAGTGGAAGTGTGGATGAGGAAAGAGAGAGAGAGAGAGATGGATGCATGAGTTTCCAAACACAGACCTGACTCCATAATTCACAAAAGCAGGAGTCCTCTTGATGCAAGGAGAAGCAGTGTGAAAACTGACCCTCCTGTCTCCCGGATTGATCCACTGAATTCCACCCAGTGGAGCTGCGAATATGAACTGCTGCGTGCTTCCCGCAGAGAGCCAGCGTGGTGTAGTGGTTAAGAGTGGTAGTCTCGTAATCTGGGGAACCGGGTTCGCTTCCCCGCTCCTCCACATGCAGCTGCTGGGTGACCTTGGGCCAGTCACACTTCTCTGAAGTCTCTCAGCCCCACTCACCTCACAGAGTGTTGGTTGTGGGGGAGGAAGGGAAAGGAGAATGTTAGCCGCTTTGGGACTCCTTCGGGGAGTGATAAAGCGGGATATCAAATCCAAACTCTTCTTCTTCTTCTTCCCAACCTCAGGCCTGATCTCCCCTTCTCACTCTCTATTCTTCCCCTGCCTTCTTGGCTTATTTTAGATCTGCTTGTGAGGAACCGCTTGCCTCCTCCTGAAATAGTAGCGGGCTCTCAAAAGCAGCCCAAGGAGGCCAGTGATGTTGGCGTGGCAGCAGAAATGCTGGGGCGAGGAGGCTGCTGGAGTGTAGTTTTGCTTCCTGGCCCGTTCGGAAGGTAGGAGCTAATCACAGGGCTTGGCGGTGTTGGGTTTCAGCATGTTCAAATGAGCACCAACTGGTTATTCCTCCGCCCTCCCTCGGGGGTTTGCATGTGATCCTACAGGGAGGTCTCCCCGTGCCTCCAGTTGCAGAATCCTTCTGTCAGAGCGGAAAGATTTGGGTGGGATACAAGGGTAGGGACCCAGGGTGGGGGGAGGCCCAATTAGGGTGGGAGAGGCTGACACCATCCAGCGCCACACCCCTAACATTGCATTACCCAGAGGGGGTTCCACCCAGATGTGTCACATCAGGGCAGTTTGGGGGAAGTTGTACCCCTTCCTCACTTTCTGGGTTTTCCGTGGCTAAGCAAGCCAATCTCTGGCTCCAGTGTCCTGAGGAGGAGCTGGCGAGCTGGTGCCCAGGGGACGTAATAATCCTGGAAGCAAGCCTTTGAATTGGATATTCCGAAGGGACTTAGTACATCTTGTGGGTTTTTTTTTTTTTTAGCCACATAGGCCATAAAGGTAAACGGACCCCTGACCATTAGGTCCAGTCGTGACCAACTCTGGGGTTGCGCTGCTCATCTCGCATTATTGGCCGAGGGAGCCGGCGTACAGCTTCCGGGTCACGTGGCCAGCATGATTAAGCCGCTTCTGGCGAACCAGAGAAGCGCACGGAAACGCCGTTTACCGTCCCGCCAGAGTGGTACCTATTTATCTACTTGCACTTTGACATGCTTTCGAACTGCTAGGTTGGCAGGAGCAGGGACCGAGCAACGGGAGCTCACCCCGTCGCGGGGATTTGAACCTCTGACCTTCTGATCGGCAAGTCCTAGGCTCTGTGGTTTAACCCACAGCACCACCCGCGTCCATATGCAATGACAAATAAAACGGAAGTGTAAAAACAGTGTAAGATTTCGGTTGTGCGAAGCAGAGAGGGGGGAAAGGCAGCTTACGAAAGGTGGCTGCTTTGTGCAGTGGAGACCCTCGCCTGGCAGCTTTCAGCAGGACCATTCTTTGAATTGGGGGGGGGGGAGCGCAATGACTTTGGCTGCACCTGTTGGACCTCCCTGAGCTGCAGCCAAGCGGGCTCCTTGGACATTGGCCCTTGAACAGCAACGGAGGCTATAGCAGGCTCCTTCCCCCTTAAGGCAGATCAGCTGCTTATTCTGAGATGCAGGTACATCAGTGACTGGCTGAGGTGCCCCGTGCCAAGGGATCCTTTGCTTTGGTTCGGGTCTGACGGGGAGATGGCTCAAGGGGACTTTGTCCGGCCGAGCTCAGGTGCAGAATAAGGGACTACTGCTGGGGCCCAGATGCAAAACTGCAGGGGCTAAAGTTAGTTCCAGGTCTGCCAGTGGCCTCCCCAGATGTGCCACACTTTCTAAACGGGAAGCTGTTTGCTTTTCCCCCAGCGACTATTTCCAGTGTAGGTGCTTCCTGCTTCCCCTTTGGCTTCTGCGAAGTTTCCGCCGCTTTCCATTTTGGGCCCTTTCTGATGGGTGACTTCGGCTTTGCTGCCCACACGGAGCTCTGAACCCAAGCCGTAGCTGAGCATTTCTGGGTATTTCTGGCTGGAGCATGGAGCAAATTAAGATGCCCTCTCCCCCCTAACGCCAGCCCACGCTTGCTGTGCGCTTGTGACCCAGGTCACACTTTAAACCGGCCCTTAAAATGCAAGAAGATCTGCCAATCTTTGCACGCCCCCGTTCCTCCTGAACCTCTTTCCTAAAATACCAGGGTTCTTTCTCAAAAGCAGCACTTGCCAGGAAGCTGGGTTAAAAGAGGGAAGGCTTGCAAAGCCACTTCCACCCTCCCAGTCCTAAGATAGTTCTAGTTACAGGTGGTAGCCGTGTTGGTCTGCCGTAGTTGAAACAAAATAAAAAAAATTCCTTCCAGTAGCACCTTAGAGACCAACTAAGTTAGTTATTGGTATGAGCTTTCGTGTGCATGCACACTTCTTCAGATACTCCTACCAACAACTACCCGTATTTTTCGCTCTATAAGACGCACCAGACCACAAGACGCACCTAGTTTTTGGAGGAGGAAAACAAGAAAAAAAATATTCTGAATCTCAGAAGCCAGAACAGCAAGAGGGATCGCTGCGCAGTGAAAGCAGCAATCCCTCTTGCTGTTCTGGCTTCTGGGATAGCTGCGCAGCCTGCATTCACTCCATAAGACGTACACACATTTCCCCTTACTTTTTAGGAGGGAAAAAGTGAGTCTTATAGAGCAAAAAATACGGTAACTTAGTTGGTCTCTAAGGTGCTAATGGAAGGTGTTTTTTTTTTTTTAGTCCTAAAATAGTTCTGCAATCTGGCATGGAAAGCTGGGGTAGGAGCTCCAGCCCCTTTCCTGGGTACCTGTTTTGCTCCCTGGGTTTTTTGGAGCCCAGGTCCCAGAGAGGCAGAACTGGGCTCTGCAGTCGCCGCCTCGGGGACTCCGTGTCCTGGAAGTGTCAGAAGTTGCCGGGCAACGCAAGCAGATTATCTACAGGTCCTTTCGCTGACCTTTCCGGGTTAACGGCACAGCCACGCTTGCGCAAAGCTGCCTTTTGCAGAGTACGTGGGGATTTGTGAACTTTTTGCTCCACCTCTCCTCTCATAAAAAGGTAAAGGGACCCCTGACCATTAGGTCCAGTCGTGACCAACACTGTGGTTGCGCGCTCATCTTGCTCTATAGGCCGAGGGAGCCGGCGTTTGTCCGCAGGCAGCTTCCGGGTCATGTGGCCAGCATGACTAAGCCGCTTCTGGCGAACCAGAGCAGCGCACGGAAACACCGTTTACCTTCCCACTGGAGTGGTACCTATTTATCTACTTGCACTTTGATGTGCTTTCGAACTGCTAGGTTGGCAGGAGCTGGGACCGAAAAACGGGAGCTCGCCCCATCACGGGGATTCGAACCTGCCAGCCTTCTGATCAGCAAGTCCTAGGCTCTGTGGTTTAACCCACAGCGCCACCCATGTCCCTTCTCTCATACCCCACCCTTAAAGGGCTGCCGCCAAGACCCTGCTCATTCCTCTTGGTCCAGATTGGCGGATAACTCAATTTGACCGAGCAAACCTCCCAGGAAGCTGCCTTATAGCACATCAGATCATTTGGCCCATCTAATTCAGTTTTGTTCTACACCATGGCTTCCCTAACTTGGCTCTCCAGCTGTTGTTGGACTACAACTCCCATCATTCCTAGCTAGCAGGACCAGTGGTCAGGGATGATGGGAGTTGTAGTCCAACAACAGCTGGAGAGCCATGTTTGGGGAACACTGGTCTACACTGACTTTCCAGAGGCTTCCTGGGATTTCAGACGGGACATTCCTGGAGATTTCATGGATTGAACCTGAGATCGCAGATATTCCTTCCCCTGGGCTGTGGCCATTCCTTAATCTCCCGCGGTTCAGTAGGTGACACAGTTTGGGGCCTGTCATCTTTAGAGCTGCATAAGCCTGCTGCAGTTTAGTAAGCCATCTTTTTAATCCCAGGTATGAGAGGACAGTATATGCCTGACTCTCGTGACAAGGAGGCCCTGGGTTCAGATCTCCCCAGCCCTGAGGCTCGCTAGGCAGTCTTTGGCTTTTGGTGACATGGAAAGCTGCCTCATTGTAGCTCAGGCTGTTTGTCCATATGGCCTGGTATTGTCTCCTCCTCTGCCCAGACTGGCTGCAACTCTGGGGGGTCTCTGGCAGCGAGAAGTCTCTCCCATTACCTGCCGGTTGAAATCCACCTAGCTGGAGAACCTGAGACCTTCCTGCATACAAAGCGCCTGCTCTACTACTTGTTGTTTGTTTATTGTTGTTGTTGTTGTTGTTGTTATTATTATTATTATTATTATTATTATTAAATTTATTATTTTATTTATTAAATACCAATCCCACCCTTCTTCCCGAAGCAGCCCAGGCTGGCAAGCAACAAAGCAGCAAGCAATAGAATTAAAAAATGAACTTGAAAACACCTGCAATATCCTAACCGCTGCTAATTTCTGGGTTGCCAGGAAGAGCCAGTGTGGTACAGTGGTTAGAGTCTCTACAGCAGCCTTTCTCAACCTGTGGGTCCCCAGATGTTGTTGAACTACAACTCCCATCACCCCCTAGCTAGCAAGGCCAGAGCTCAGGGATGATGGGAGTTGTAGTCCAACAACATCTGGGGACCCACAGGTTGAGAACCGCTGCTCTCCAGTGTCGGATTTGAAATGAGGGTTCAAATCCCCACTTGGCCATAAATCAGCTCACTAGGTGACCTCAGGCCAGTCAGTCAGCCTCGCAGCCAAACTTACCGTATTTTTCGCTCTATAAGACGCACCAGACCATAAGACGCACCTAGTTTTTGGAGGAGGAAAATAAGAAAAAAAATATTCTGAATCCCAGAAGCCAGAACAGCAAGAGGGATCACTATACAGCGAAAGCAGCGATCCCTCTTGCTGTTCTGACTTCTGGGATAGCTGCGCAGCCTGCATTCGCTCCATAAGACGCACACACATTTCCCCTTACTTTTTAGAAGAGAAAAAGTGAGTCTTATAGAGCAAAAAATACGGTACCTCGCAAGGTTGTTGTAGGGGGTGAAATGAGGAGGGGAGGACCACGTAGGCCATCCTTGGAGGAGAAGGTGGGGAATTGGTGCAGAAAACCAAACAATCTTTCAGCCATCACCTAAGAATACATTGCACAAATAGGGGGCCGCCACCGAGCAGGCCCCGCCATTTTCATTTCATGTCACTTTTGTGCACCGCCGTTCTGTATTACTGTACGGATCCTGCCGAGCCGTACCGTGTAACTGTGGGGATGTAACAGGACACCCCTGGTGTAAACTGACAGGAAGCACCTTGCGGGAAGGGCGGGTACAGGCATGGCAAGATAACACCGGAGCCGGCTTGGTGAGTTTGAGCAAGGGAGGGGCCCCTTCAGACTTCCAGCTTGCGGTTTCCTTATCAGCTCCTTTTATTTCTTCAGCCCGTCCAATAGATGAAAAATTCCAGGGAGGAAATGCCCGGGTAGGGCACAGATTGATGGTTTTCCTACCTTCCTCCCCCCACCCCACCCCGAACAGCTCCAGGTCTGAAATGGAGAATTGGAAGTCGACGGAGAAATCTGCTAGGAAATATTTTCTTCCAGAGCAGTGAGCGAAGCACAGCTCAAAATTTAATAGCACCGCAGGCGTACGCGCACAGCTACAAATCAAAGGTCCAAGATTCAAAGGTCGGAATGTAGCTGATAAAAAAATGTGGCGGTGCTGCTGTGTTCGGATTATGAAACAAGTTGCACTCCTAGGCGCTTGGGTGTGGGTGAGTTCGGGGTGATCTATCCGAAGGTTACGGAACATCTTCCGGTATGTGGCCCAGAAGTGCAATCTGGGAGCCTTGCCAGCCCCTTCGCTCCTGATTTATGCGGCTCTGCAGCCTCCAAATCTTTCGGCCCCTCGATTGCCTAAGATACACCCACCTTCCTTGTCGGGGGAATAAAACGGATTAATGTTTGACGAAGCACACATACAAATGACATTGCAAAGGTTTGAAAAAAAACCCTTTAAAATTCATGCAGACCTTCCGTTTTCTGAAACCCGCGAAACATTACTGGGAGCCTGTAAAGTTTTAACTCCGTAACCAATCATATTGCTGCTCTTTACCTACCTTTTAGGTCTATTAATTTTATGAGCCTTTTTTTTTTAATCTGAAATTTGCGGTTTCTTCTTTTTCTGAATGATAAACGTGGAGCTCTGCTGTTTCCAAGCCCAGATAATAAAAATTTAACCCCCCCCCTTTTAAACCATTTGATCATTTCAGTTTTCAGCTTTTGAAACACCCCCCCCCCCATTCTTTTCCAGCTGGCAGAAAGAATCCTCTGTCTACATTTCCCTGGATGCTAAAAAGCAAAAAGACAACATTAAATCATGTGTAATGTTTATGGAAATACCGTATTTTTTGCTCTATAAGACTCACTTTTTCCCTCTGAAAAAGTAAAGGGAAATGTGTGTGCGTCTTATGGAGCGAATGCAGGCTGTGCAGCTATCCCAGAAGCCAGAACAGCAAGAAGGATTGCTGCTTTCACTGCGCAGCGATCCCTCTTGCTGTTCTGGCTTCTGAGATTCAGAATATTTTTTTTCTTGTTTTCCTCCTCCAAAAACTAGGTGCGTCTTATGGTCTGGTGCGTCTTATAGAGCGAAAAATACGATAATTATTATTGTAGCAAGGGTATTTATACTTTCAAATTTCGGAAGTGTGTGAAACAGTATGACTGTGCGTTCCAAGATAGACATTATACATGAACTCTGCCACCCAAAAACCCTCACAGGGGGTATAAGTCAGATCTTTCCCCTCTGACCCCCACAATTAATAATAATATAATAATAATAATAATAATAATAATAATAATACCCTGCCCATTCTCTAGGCTGTCCCCGATAAGTGTCCTGGAGTAATGCAAATTTTGGTAAATTAATTTATCAAGTCCACAATGATAAGTTGCTAGCCTACCAGTTATTTGTAATTTAGTCTCCCCTCCCTCCCCCAAACTTTAGTAACACTTCCCTGTGAATTACCTGGAGCCAGTGATTGCTCACCTTAGTTTAATCAGAAGCTTGGATCGAAATATAAAGGACCAGGCTGTTTGGTTCATGAGCGTGGCTGCTGGTACGCAAGCTTGACTCCATGGCCAAACCCTTAATTTGCGGCTGTCCGATTCCCAATAACTGCAGCTTCCTGCAGGGAATGCTCATCCAATTTGCAGATGACACCAAACTGGGAGGGATGGGCAATGCTGGATTGAGGTTCAAGATGGCCTTCACCGGTTAGAGAACAGGGCCAGAACTACCAAATGAATTTCAGTAGTAGGGACAAATGCCAGGTTCTGCACTTCGGCAGGAAGAACCAGATGCACAAATATAGGATGGGGGGACACCTGGCTTACTAGCAGCCCATGTGAAAAGGCGGTCTTGGTGGACCACAAGCTTAACATGAGTCAACAGTGTGATGCAGCAGCAAAAATAGCTAATGCTATTGTAGGCTGCATCAACATAAATATAGTGCCCAAATCAAGGGAAGTAATAGTCCCACTCTATTCTGCCTTGGTCAGACCACACCTGGAGTGCTGTGTCCAGTCCTGGGCACCACAATTTAAGAAGGATATTGACAAGCTGGAATGTGTGCAGAGAAGGGCAACCAGGATGATCAGGAGTGGAAATCAAGCCTTGTGAGGAACGGTTGAGGGAGCTGGGTATGTTTAGCCTGGAGAACAGGAGACTGAGTGGAGATATGTCCAGTTACAGATAGGTAGCCGTGTTGGTCTGCCATAGTCAAAATAAAAAATTCCTTCCAGAGAAAAAAACAGAGAAACCAGTAGGAGAACACTTCAATCACAAAACAGAGAAACCAGTAGGAGAACACTTCAATCTCCCAGGACATTCTATACAAGATCTCAAAGTAGCTGTTTTACTACAAAGGAATTTCAGAAATAGACTGGAAAGAGAAGCTGCTGAATTGCAACTCATTACCAAACTTAAAACCATGGAGAGACCTGGTCTGAACAGAGACATTGGATTCCTATCTCGTTATACATGACTAGCCATTTTTCACCTTCTCACCCCTTGCCTTTTCCTGTAAGACCTATTGCAGTCGTTAAGAGTCGTCAACAGTCTCATCTCAGCTATCTGCCAATCACCCATTCCCACCACCCTTCTGAGTAATACCCCTCCCCACCTTCTCACTATATAGAAGGGTCTGGCAACTTCTGTTTCAGTGTATCTGAAGAAGTGTGCATGCACACGAAAGCTCATACCAAGAACTAACTTAGTTGGTCTTTAAGGTGCTACAGGAAGGAATTTTTTATTTTGGAGATATGTCCGCCATCTTCAAATATCTTAGGTGCTGTCCCATGGAAGATGAAGGTTGTTATCTCCTGCTCCGGAGGCTAGGACTCGAATCAATGGCTTCAAGTTACAGGAAAGGATTCTGACTCAACATCAGGAAAAACTTTGACAGTAAGGGCCGTTTAGCAGTGGAAGAGACACCCTCGGGAGGTGATGGACTCCTTCCTTGGAGGTTTTCAAGCAGAGGTTGCACAGCCATCTGTCATGGATGCTTGAGTTGAAATTTCTGCATTGAAGGGGGTTGATTTAAGGTGCTGGTTTTGACCTTTAAAGCCCTTCACGGCCTAGGACCCTTGTACCTACGGGACCGCCTCTTCCGCTATGCCCCACGGAGAGCCTCAGGGTCCATAAATAGCAATACCCTAGAGGTCCCGGGCCCTAAGGAAGTCAGATTAGCCCCAACCAGAGAACAGGGCCTTTTCAACACTGGCCCCGGCCTGGTGGAACGCGCTGTCTCATGAGACCAGGGCCCTGCAGGATCTGATTTCTTTCCGCAGGGCCTGTAAGACAGAGTTGTTCTGCCTGGCCTTCGGCTTGGAATCAATTTGATTCCCTCCTCCTCTTCTTTTTTCCTTTCTCCTCTTGTGATGGAACTCCTATTTGGGGACTTCCCTGACTTTTTTCTGGCTTATGTAGGACCAGTCTGGAAAGTTAGCCTTGGTGAAGACTTCACGTATTTTAATCTTGTTTTTAAGTTGTATTTCAATCAATTTGTTATTATATCGGGTGTTAGCTGCCCTGAGCCCGGTCTTGGCTGGGGAGGGCGGGGTATAAATAAAAATTATTATTATTATTATTATTACCCTTGGGATGCCTTCCAACTCTACAACACCAATGAATCTGTGAATGTGAAAGCACAATATGAAAAGTCGGAGCACTTTTAGCGGAGAAGGACTTCCTCCTTCTGTGTAGCCTTTGTACGTTGTTTCAGCACAAAAGCCTCCGCAGTCCTGTCAACAGCCAGTTTTCCTGAAAAACCGCTTTGGGTATAAAGTGAGATGTGGAGCACTGGTATCTTTACTCTCATCTGTTAAAAGAAGTGACCTGCAGCAAGCTCAAAGTCACCCCTGCAATCTTTCCCAGATTGGTAATGGAGGCCTGACTAGCATTCTCTGGGCAAAGGTGGCGGCAGGGTTTGTGTCTTTGCGTGGACTGGTTTTGGCCCAGGGGCCTCCAGTCGTTGACCTTACATCCTGCCTGCCATGTCTGTATGTCATCCACCTCACCCTGCAGCAAAGTACCGTATTTTTCGCTCTATAGGACGCACTTTTTCCCCTCCAAAAATGAAGGGGAAATGTGTGTGTGTCCTATGGAGCGAATGCAGGCTCCTTGGCTTCGGCGATAGCAACACAAAGCCTCCGAAGCGCAGAGGGAGCGCTCCCTCCGCGCTCCGGAGGCTATGGGTTGCTTTTGCTGAAGCCTGGAGAGCGAGAGGCGTCGGTGCGCACTGACCCCTCTTGCTCTCCAGGCTTCAGGGATAGCCACCTGAACTCGCACTGTGCTCCGAAGGCTTCGGGTTCCTTTTGCTGAAGCCAGGAGAGCAAGACTCTCCTGGCTTCAGCAGAGAGGGAGAGCTGTGCAGCGCCCCTTCAGCGAAGCGGGAGGAGAAATGGAAGGGGCTCCGTTTCTCCTGCCGCTTCGCTGAAGGGGCGCTGATAATTTTTTTCCCTTGTTCTCCCCCTCTAAAACAAGGTGCATCATATGGTTGGGTACGTCCTATAGAGCGAAAAATACGGTAATTCTTGCATTGTAAACAGAATATGAAGCTGGAGCATTGATGGTGGCTGTTTCGGACACCCTGTGGTCCCACCTCGCAAAGAAGTTGTGTAAGGCCCAGGAGTTGAGTTTCCCAGCTCTGGACGGGGTTTGTACAAGATCTGGGCCCAGCCGACACCAGGCTTGCTTAATCAGCTCCTTCATTCCCCCGCCGATGCCATGCCACACCCAATTTCAAAACAGCATGTTTAAATTCTTAGTCATTTTGGAACATTCCAGCGCCACCTGCAGTTTGACCTTAAGGCACGGCTGGCGTGAGAGAGAGAGAGAGCAGAAGAACTGCTGCAAAAGGGTTTTTCAATTTTTTTTTTTGCACTTAGGACTTGTGTACAAGCAGCAGTTCTAAACTAGGCAATGTTTAATCTGGCCCCTCCCCAGTCACGAGCCACAAATTGTCACCTGTACGGTTCAGATGGCAAGCAATGCATGCTGGGTAATGGGCATAGCTTTGCCTCTACCGCAATAAGGTATTCCCAGTGTTGGACTATGACTCCTGTCATCCCTAACTGTTGGCCATACTCACTCGGGCGGATGAGAGTTGTTAACTACACCTGGAGGAGCATGCATTAGCTCTACAATTTCCACATGCGTTGCGCATGTCTTTTGTGGTGGTATTATTACTGTCACCGTATTTTTCGCTTTATAAGACGCACCTAGTTTTTGGAGGAGGAAAACAAGAAAAAAACTGTTCTGAGTCCCAGAAGCCAGAACAGCAAGGGGGATCTGGCTTCTGGGATAGCCTCTTGCTGTTCTGGCTTCTGGGATAGCTGCGCCAAGCCTCTTCAGGGCAGCGGGATGAAGGCTCCCCCAAGAGCCGCCCTCCCTTTAAAGAGCGCGCGGAGTGTGTGTGTGGCTCTTTAAAGGGAGCGCTGAGCAGAGCCTCCCACCTGCATTCGTTCCATAAGACGCACACACATTTCCCCTTACTTTTTAGGAGGGGAAAAGTGCGTCTTACAGAGCGAAAAATACAGTAGTTCTATTTATGTACTACTTTTTATCATAAAAAACTCAGGCACGTGTATAACATCAGGAACACATTACGACACATCAGTGATAAAAACTTAGTAAAAAGCATACTGACAGCCTAACAGTAGAATAATCATAATAATTACAGTTCTCTCCCCCACACTTTCACAGGCCGTAGATTATATAATAGCCATAGGCCTTGTTTTTTGCCTGGCATCTAAAGACACGCAATGATGGCGCCAGGCGAGCCTCTCTGGGGAGGGCATTCCACAGTCAGGGAGCCATCACAGAAAAGACCCGTTCTCTTGCTGCAACCCTCCGAACCTCTCTGGAAGGCAGGTCATAGAGAAGGGGCTCAGATGGCAAGTGCAGGGTCCGGGGTGGTTTGTATGGGGAGGGGCGGTCCTTGAGGCACTGAGGTCCTGAGCTGCGTTAAGGCTTTATAGGTCAACACTAGCTGTTTGAATTGGACCCAAATTCTAATCAGGAGGCAGCACACTTGTACCAGGATTGGTGTTATATGCTCAGACGGTTTTAATAACCACGGGAAAAACTTGTAGCTAAGGATCCAGTCTGACTTTGGCCACAGGCTCGTTAGGTGGCCTTGGGGCCTGTCCCCTTTATTTTTTTAAAAAAAGATATTTATTGGAATTTTTAAACAACAAACGTATCACCAAACACATAACAAACAAAAAAGATCAAAGTAGGATTATAAGAAAAAGTAAGAATAAGAAAAGAAAATACAAATAAGATAGAATTATTCATAAATCATATTTTCATAATCTTTGGACTTCCTCACATCACCCTTCCCTGCGTTCCCAATCATATAGTTATATGCAGCAATTTGTTACCTTACTTCCATTCTTATTTTATAAATCTCAAATCTTCTATTCCAACTTTAAAATGTTTTTATCATAAATTAAACTGCTAGACTTGAACATAATATTACTTCAAATTTCGTCATTTCCTTAAACATCACTTATTCTCATATGTCTTACACTAAACTTACTGCTGCCGTGTTTCTCTCAATTGTGCATTCTCCTAACATTCATACAGTTTGTAATGTTTTTGTAAATAGTCTTTAAATTTTTTCCAGTCCTCTTCCACCGTCTCTTCTCCCAGGTCTCGAATTCTGCCAGTCATTTCAGCCAACTCCATATAGTCTATCAGTTGCGACTGCCTGCCCCCTTTATTGCAGCGTTTGCTGTGCTTATTTTACACGGGGTTAGAACATGAGAGTCTGCCATATAGAGTCTTATTATTGGTCTGTATTGTCCGTCTAGCCACTCTTGTCTACATGGAGTAGCTCTCCTATGATTGATGGCAGGACATACCGCCTGCCAAACGGATGCTCTGTCACTGAGCTCCAGTCCTCCCCAAAAGGTTTTAGCAGGGATTGCCAAGAGAGTGTGGGAAATTTCTCCGAACATTTGAAATGCTATGCAAATGCTGAGTTCTGGGTTTCGTGCCAGAGATTCTGTTTGCCGCTCACCTGGAATGAGCAGTAAGTGTGCTCTAAGCTGAAAATAAACACTGTTCCTCCTCCTGTCTCAGCCTGGAAAATGAGTCCACAAAAGTTACTAGGTCGTAGAGCTTGCCTGCCCACTCCTACCCGAATTAGTTGTTTGTTTGCACATGTACAACTTGCAAGGCAGAATTGGGGGGGGGGGAGTTCTTATTGCCTTTCCGTTTCCAAAAACATCACTGCCTGGTCACCCTGGGGTGCTGATTACTCGCCAAAGGCGACCATGCAAGCAACTATTTACAGACCTGCTCCACCTCTGTTGCCCCCGTGTCATGAATTGGAAGTCTGAAGCTGAGATAATACCGTGCATCTGTGGCTGCGGTGAAATTTGGCCAGGGGGATTTCCTCTCCTACCTATCCATCCACCTGCAGCGCTGTGGACAGTTTTAAGGCTCCTGTATCTTTTGATTGATGCATACCTGAGCAGGACAAACAGCCTTGTGTTACATACGCTAATTCTTGTCTTTGGTTCTTAAGTGGTTATCAGGATCGCTTGGTTCTGCAGTAAGCATGTAGCTCTGTGAGCTGGTTCACACACAACACCATGGTTTGGCACTATACTTTTGCCCTTCTGCCCTCACACACCCCTCTTCATTTGTTGCCTCCTGCTTGACCACGGTTTCCCTTGCAAACCAGCTCTGAACTGTGGTTTGCAGTCTGCTTTGGAGAGCAAGCAAAAACCCACTAGTCTGTTGAATATACTTGAGAAGGCACGGGGAGATTTCATGCAGGCACAGAGCTCCTTCCTGCAATGTCGAGCCAACAGCTCGGTGCTACCTCTGCACGAGACCAACTTGAGCTTTCAAAATGTGGCACACCTCTCCTTATGCTGTTTAGAAGGGGTTTTGCTCTTGCCTGTCTGCCCAGAGAGCAAAGGCTTGTCCCGCAAGGAGGAACAATTAAAGTCTTCGTTTGTGAGAAGTTGGACTCATTCGGTGCAAAGAGCACAAATGTGCAAATCAGAGCCAGGCAGCAGCCGGGTTTCTGGTTGGAAGAGCGAGCGCTGGGGCCTCTGGAGTCTGCATAGATCTAGCATTAACTATGGAAACTGTAGCAAGGCTTTCATTGACCGGAGGGAAATGCCTGCATTCCAGGAATGGGAGCGAGGTGGGAAGAGGGGGGGGGGCGCTAATGGCTTTAAAATGTGTGCAGGGACTCAGACAGAAAACCATTTTCCCTGCTGCTGACGAACCTGTGCTGTTTGGAATAGCCACGCGGCACCAGTACTTGTGCGAAATGGGGCAAGCAGGTGTGGGTTGTCATTATTGCTGAATCACAAGCCTCCTGACGGCAGCACCTTTGCACCTCGTGCTCCTGTTTGGGGCCTGTAAATAGCCACTTGCCGGCGACATGTAGGATTTGGCTCCAAGCCACCGCAGAAGGACACCTCCAGCTAGAAGACAGTTTGCTCTTTGTGTTCCTTTTAGGCATTGGATCGCGGCACTTACCAGGTCAGCATCTTTGCCTCTGTGCCGCCCCTCATAGTTCAAGGGATGCGGGTGGCACTGTGGTCTAAACCACTGAGCCTCTTGGGTTTGCCGATCAGAAGGTTGGCGGGTCGAATCCCCACGACAGGGTGAGCTCTCGTTGCTCTGTCCCAGCTCCTGCCAACATAGCAGTTCAAAAGCATGCCAGCGCAAGTAGATAAATAGGTACTGCTCCGGTGGGAAGGTAAACAGCGTTTCCATGCGCTCTGGTTTCTGTCACAGTGTCCTGTTGCACCAGAAGCGGTTTAGTCATGCTGGCCACATGAGCTGGAAAGCTGTCTGTGGACAAATGACGGCTCCCTCGGCCTGAAAGCGAGATGAGTGCCGCAACTCCATAGTCACCTTTGACTGGACTTAACCATCCAGGGGTCCTTTACCTTTTTACTTTTACTTCAAGGGTATGGGAGGAGAAGTCACAGTGAGCCCCGAGTCCTTGCCTTGTCTCCTGCTACTTCCAGGCTGAATTCCACAAGGTTGTATTTCAGCCTAGCCCAGTGTGTGTTGAGAATGCTCTAAGCATCGAATTGGGTCCTGAAGGATGTGCAGAGATACATTTTGAGAGCCTGTCCCAGAATAGGAACTTCCTCCCTGCAAGCCATGCCAGATTTTCATCCTGTATGTCTTTGGAAGCGATGCAAGATAAGTTTTATTGAAATTGGCTTCTTATGATTGGAGATAGGGTAGGATAATCGCTGCCTGTGGTCTAAAGAACTAGGCAAAGAGTTCCATTTAACCAGCGGGGCTTTGGACTTGAGTTTCTTGGAACAACCCCCAGTGTGGCAATTGACTTGGAAACTGAAGGGGCTTTCAGAAGCAATTTGATATGGTCTTGTGTCCTCCTGTGCCTCTGTCTGCTGTTTTAGAATCAAGACCACACCGGGAATACCTGAGTGAAGTAGCACTTCACTTGGCAAACGGGATGTGTTCGCCTCAGCCAACCTAGTTCCCACTGGTTGGGGCTGATGGGAGTTGTAGTCCAAAAAACATCTGGAGGGCACCAGGTTGGCCAAAACTGGCACATAAGTTAACCCACCCTGAGTCAACTGACTTGCCTAAAATCCAGGATTTCATTAAAGATTTCATGGTCAACTGCCTGAGGATTCTTGAACTGTGATTCCTACATCGTGGGGGGTTTGGACTAGATGGCCTTTGGGGTACCTTCCGGAAGTACAGTTCTGTGTTTCTCCATGCTGTTTCCTGTATGGGTCTTAATATTTTGGGATTGGGTGGCTGCGTCTGTAGCTATGGAGCCTAAGAAAGCTTTGTTCACTCCAATCCGTAAAGACGAAAATGCTCTTTCCCACAATGAGCATTGATTTGCTGAGAGATCCTCCCGTTGTAGGTGCAGAAGATACATTGTAGCCTTGTCTTTGGCAGGTGTGAAAGGAAATTGGGGGGGTGATGCCTCCTTTTTTGGGGGGGCAACATGTTGGTGCACTATTGATCTTGCTCCTCCTTACCGATTATATTTGAGTGAGCTGAATTTGCAGGGGGAAGGCGACGTCGAAAGGTAAAAGGAGGCAGAAACTATAAGGAGCAACAGACACTCTGTGCTTTTTCTTTCTGTTCCGATGGTGTTGGGGGGTGTGTGTGTTGTTCCTTTACATCTGGTGTGGATCAGTAAAGCCCCTTCTCTTTAATTTTTCCAAACATACATCTCTTAGTCCCTTTCCGAGCAAAATATTTACCCAGAGTTAGCTCAACGCATAGAGACAAAGTGTCCCAAACTTGGGCCCTTTTAATGACAAACATTTCGTTTAAGAATGCAGCTAAAAGGTCCCCCCCCCTTTCTTTTCCTTTTTTTGTTTTCTCCCCTGGACGAAAAGCTTTATTCATTCCTTGTGCAAGGGTAACTTTTCTTCCTGTCGAGGTGGAATCGAAGCTTCCTGACAATAAGGCTGCTTTTCAACACGCCCGTCACGGCGAGGGGAGGTCATGAGCAAGCATTGCACACTTCTTCCGAAAATTGTCTGAAGTTTTGACGCCGGCCCGAGCGGGCAGGTCTCTGAGGTTACTTTAGGAGCTGTTAAAAGAAAGAGGCAGCTTCAGATCCCCTTGTTCTTGTTTTTCAGAGCCTTTCCCCGCCACCCCTCCTTGTCAGATGAATGGTTCATTAGAAGCTGTCAAAAGCGACATTCCTGGTTGCTTAGCTCACCGGAGCCTGCCCAGATTGGCCGATTCGTTGGGGGGGGGGGCGGTTTGGAAGTGAGACAACACAGAATACGGCCTGTTCATTCACCCAGCTGGGCTTCCTGGTGCCACCCGGCAGAAGGAGAAGGGGGCTCTTGCAGCGTGACGTGGGCTGGTTTTCTGGTTCCCAGCCCCCTTCAGGCCACCAGGGTGGGGTCTCCTCGGAGCGTGGGAATGAACGCGCCCGCAGTGGTAAAGGGGCGAGGCTGCAAGGCCCAGCCCTCCTGCCCCGGGCCAGCTCATCTTTCCTACCTCTGCTCCTGGGAATTAAAAAAAAAAATTCTCTTTGACGGATGTAATTATTTTTAATTCTGCAATTCATTTGCCATCTGAAAGAGCTAGGGGCCGTTTGCAACAATGCTTGTGCAATGCTGTAATAATGCATGGCGTTTATAGTGCATCTCAGGAGTTCAAAGCGCCAGTGTGGTGTAGTGGTTAGGAGCGGTAGACTTGTAATCTGGGGAACCGGGTTCGCGTCTCCGCTCCTCCACATGCAGCTGCTGGGTGACCTTGGGCCAGTCACACTTCTTGGAAGTCTCTCAGCCCCACTCACCTCACACAGTGCTTGTTGTGGGGGAGGAAGGGAAAGGAGAATGTGAGCCGCTTTGAGACTCCTTAAAGGGAGTGAAAGGCGGGATATCAAATCCAAACTCCTCCTCCTCCTCCTCCTCTTCTTCTTCTTCTTCTTCTTCTTCTTCTTCTTCATGCATCCTCGCAGCGCTTTGCACGGTAGGCTATGCCGTCCTACACATTGCTGGCGGGGGACCGGCGATGACTTGCTTGAGGTCGGCTAGGAGGTTCGGGGCAGCTGCTGGGTGACCTTGGGCTAGTCACACTTCTCTGAAGTCTCTCAGCCCCACTCACCTCACAGAGTGTTTGTTGTGGGGGAGGAAGGGAAAGGAGAATGTTAGCCGCTTTGAGACTCCTTCGGGGAGTGATAAAGCAGGATATCAAATCCAAACTCTTCTTCTTCTTCTTCTGGCTCCCCCCTCTTGCTCTTCTGCCCCGTATGCACTGGGTCCGTTGCTGGCCTTGAGAAGAGCAGAGGAGCGTTTCCGCCACCCAACTGCCCCTTCCAGATTCTTTCTGATGCCCATCCCTTTCCGCTGCAGCTGAGCTTTTTTCACCTGAGCCGCCTCCTCGCCTTCCTCCATTCTTGCAGAGTAGAGAGAGACCTCCTGCCAGGCTGCTGGCCTCTCCTTTGCCAGAGAGCACTTGAGTCAGTTTTCACTTCAAGTGGGATACATCTGTCAGATGGTGAGGGGGTGGGTGGTGGCGCAACACCTCCAGGCGCTCTCAAAGCCAGCATGCCCGGCTCCTTGTCTGGCTTAGCCCAGCCATATTGGCACTCCCTCCGATAGCTTGTGTGTGGCGTTGCTTCTCAATTAATCAGCCGCTGCCTCTCGAGTTTCTGAATGAATGGGGTTAGTAACAGTTGTCAAAACAAGCTTTGCGCTGCCGGAAGCTCTCCGGCTTGCCCTTCTTTTGGTGCTCATCAGGCAGCGTCAATGCCCCCCAGCCAGGATATGTGTAGGGGGGGGGCACGTTTGGAGCTGGGGTGTTGCAGAGGTTGCTTGATGCGGAGTGACAGGCCCTATTCATGGCTCAAAGCTCCCTGCTTCTGAGTAACAGGAATGCAATGTTGCTCGTTCCAGAAAAAGTATTAATAGTAGCAGCCGCACCTGCGGTCCATACGGGTGTGGATTTCTTTGCAATTTGAAAGGGCAAGTGGGGCTGGGGGTGGCTTCAACAGTATTGCAGCATCTTCAGTGAGCATTACAACAGAGGAAGATCATAGGTCTGCACTGTCATGTTTTATTGCAAAGGGGGGGGGCTTGCAAACAGCTGCAGTCACCTGTGGCAAGCAAAAATTTACTGCAGGCCAGTGGTTCCCAAACTCGCCCCCCCCACCCCCAAAGGGGGCACTTGAAAATTGCAGAGGGTCTTGGTGGACCACTTAATGCAGTGTTTCTCAAACTTGGTTCTCCGGCTGTTCTTGGACTACAACTCCCATCATTCCTAGCTAGCAGGACCAGTGGTCAAGGATGATGGAAGTTGTAGTCCAGCAACAGGTGGAGACCCAAGTTTGAGAAACACGGACTTAATGTTTTTTTCTGCTGGTTGAAGCAATTGTAATGCACCGTTCCTAGATGCTGTATCGTTTTTTAAAAAAGAAATATTTTATTGCTTGGTTTTATTTCTTTTGTGTTGTATTAAAATTTGAATTCCGTAGAATCCATATTCTCGGACTAGAGTGTTTGTCATAAGAACTTAGTCCTATTGGATCAGATCACAGGTCCAGCAGCCTTTCCCCACAAGTAGCCAATCAGATGCCTCCAGAAAACCCATCATCATCAACTCTGGAAGGCAAAAACCATCACTGGCAACCCATATTCACTGGGGGGGGGGGGTACATTGACTCTGAACAAGGAGGTTCAGTCTAACCATCTTGGGTAGCAGCTATTGCTAGACCTCTCCTCTGTGACTCATTCAAAACCCGTTTTTGTGTCATCTCAGCCGTGGCTTTTGCCACATCTCAGTTGGTGGTGATTTCCACAGATTCTGTGGCATGAAGAAGCCCTTCCTTTTGGTCTCTCCAAAATCTATAGCCCGCAAGTTTCCTTGGATAGAGTGTGTAAGAGAGAAACTTCTGCTTTCTACCCTTCCCCACATCGTGCATAATTTGGGACATGCCCCTTAGTCATCTCCCACAACCCCAAACTATTGCTGGGTGTCCCCTTCTGGAAGACGAGATTGGCGGCCCCTGAGCAAGCCTGCGCATGCAATTTCGGAATCGCCCAGAGCCCCACTGACTTGCTTCCCTTTCGCAAAGGAACCTCGGGAAGCTCACGTAGGGCCACGTTGGGCGCCACCCCCTCACAGCTTTCTTGTTAGCCACACCACTGTCGCCATGTGCAGAACCCACCCAGCCCTACGCATACATGTACAAGAAGCCTTGTAAATCCCATGCGCTTGTCCCCTGGACTAAGCGGGGCTGAACAGCGAGGGGTCCGTGGTGACAAAACCTCCGGACCACGTTCCTGCGGTCAGTGAATTGACACGGGCGCAGGCATTTCCAAACACCCGGCCTCTGCTTCAAAGCTCTGCCTTGCATGCATATGCACACACATGCACACCAGCCCCTCTGTGACCCAGAAATCGCTTCTCTTACCTGCCACCCTCCTCTCAGCTGCCTGGAAGCGGGATTTCCTTTCCCTTGCCTGCTGATGTTGGCAAAGAGAGCACCTGCTCTCCAAATGATGGCCGCAGCGTTCAGAGGGTGGCGTGTGTCAGTTTGACTGAGCCAGCGAGTCGTCCCCCTGCCACACACTACTGGCTGCATCCGGAAGAGGCGATCATTCAAAGCGTATCCCGCTTTGTTCCCAATACCTTGGCACTGTGATATCAGTAAGACGGAGGCATGTTGACATACCTGGTTGGAATATGCATGATTTGTGCAGGGGTTGGAAGGAGAGAGTGCATTTGCATCAGATTTTTTTTTGTGGGGGGGTTCCTCTTGCATTTAGTGGTGAGTTGCAATTCTGTGCTGGGCCCGGGGGTAACCCGTGAAACGTAGTCCAGGACTGGTCCAGAATCCGAAGGTTCTGCTAGGAGTCAGTCCGACAGGGCCAAGGCAGGACACGAGACAGGAAACCAGGCAAGGACAAGTACAGGATCTCAGGCAGGATCTGGCATACAGTAACGTTGCTCCCGCAACCTGGGGCGGGGGTCCGACAGTCTTTTATATTTATCGGGGTAGCGGCTGGTCCTGATCCCCCAGTGACTCACCTCCTTGTTTTGACCGAAGGCGAGCACTCCTCCTGCGAGTACTCAGGTCTCTCCTTCTCTCAGACCTCAGTCTCTGCAGTTTGGGAGATGTCGGTGGGTTACTAGACCCAGAGGCCGCCTCAGCCTCCCCTGACCCAACTGGTAGAGCAGCAGCTGTAAGTGATGGCCCAGCTGAAGGCAACGAGGTCATCCCCACATCTGGAGCCAGGGCAGGCTCAGGCCCCTGACTCGGCCCAGCTGGCGCTTGTTGCAGGGGAACCTGTGCAGACTAGGGCTCTTCAGGATCAGGCCCCAGACTGCCCGAGGCAAAGGATCTGGTGCAGACTGAGTCTCTCAGTCTGAGCCCGAGTCCCAGGCCATCACAAATTCTTCACTGAAAGAAAAACTAGATAGCTTCCTCACATATCTCAACAGCCTACACCCCAAAATACAATTCACTATGGAAATAGAAGCCAACAACCAACTTCCCTTCCTTGACGTCCTAATCTACAAAAAACCTGATGGCTCCCTAGGACACACTATCTACCGGAAAAAAACACACACCAACCGCTACTTACATGCACAATCACACCACCACCCTGCACAAATAAACTCCGTAGCCAAGACTCTCATCTCCAGAACCAAACGCCTGGCTGACAAAGACCACTTGATAACTGAGTTACAGAATCTCTCAAATGTGTTAATCGCCAATGGATACCAGCAAAACAGGGTTACGAAGCTAATCCAAAAAGAAACACCCCCCAAAAACCAAGACACAGAAGAAAACAATGGCATGGCCCTCCTTCCTTATATCAAGGGCACTACAGATAAAATTAGCAAAATCCTCCATAAACACAATATCAAAACAGCCTTTTGCACCAACCAAAAAATAGCCAATATCCTCAGAAACCCCAAAGATAAAATCCAGTTGGAAAACCAAGGGGTCTATGAAATACCCTGCAAAGTCTGCCCAGCCACGTACATTGGACAAACAAACAGACGAATAAATGCACGTATCGCAGAACACAAGAATGCCGTCAAAAAAGAAGAAAAAACTTCCTCTCTTTTCCAACACATGAAAGAAACAGGACACGAAATTAATTTTGCAGATTCCAAATTGCTCTTTAACATGGAACATCACCACAAGAGAATAATCATGGAAGCCATCGAGATAGAGAAACACCCTCACAACATGAACAAGCGTGACGACACGTCCCGCCTGCCAGACATCTGGAAATTAGCCCTCCCCACAAAAACCGACACCAGAACCAGAGGCACACAGAACGCCATCACCAATCAACCACACCAGACCCAAACCCAGACCCTCTCCACAGATAAATTACAGACACCATCCAGTAGCCAAACCATAGTGGCACCTCCGGATGCTGCACCCCCCTGCAATCCCTACACAGATCTGGCTGGCACAGGGCACAAAACCACAGCTCGCCCCTATACACGAAGCCAAGCCAGAGCACAACTAAGTGCAGTACAGCCATCTTCTCAGAAAAACTCTTCACAAGCTCAAGAGGTCAAGACACGAAAGCTTTAGCAACTAATCCACACTTAATGACCCACCTAAGTGGTACTCAGAATATCACTCAAGAAATCACTCAAGATATCCCTCAAGTAATTAAGGAACAAAAGAAGAAAAGGCACACTAACCTGGGAACTTCCTCTCTGCCCAGAACGTTGGAGGCTATACACCACACCCCCTCAACAGTATTTATAGGAACTCAAACACTGAGATCCTGCTCTGTTCCAGTAACAAGAAGCCGAAAGCACCAGCCTGAAGATGACGAGTGAGACCTCGTCGAAACGTCGCCTAGACACCCCAACTCTTACACGGGAAGACACCCGAAGACACCAAAACCTGCATATATATATATATATATATATATATATATATATATATATATATATATATATTCATATTCAAATACAAAACAAAATTATACACTCCAGACATCCTAGTTACATCTTATTTCTCTTTCTTCCGACTTCCCTCAACTTGTCTGCAAATCCTTCATATTTTAACTTTAAACACATTTCTGTTTTGTTGTTTATATTATATTATTTCTGTAAAACTTCACCCCCTTTTAATACTTATTTCCCATCACAATGCTTCATGAAAACTTACAAACGTAATCTGATTATCACTTAGTTTTTGCAAATATTCAATAAATTTTTCCCAATCTTCTGTGAATCTTTGATCTTGCCGGTTTCGGATCCTTCCTGTCATTCTGTCCAATTCTGCGTAGTCTATCATTTTTGTTCTCCATTCTTCTAACGTAGGTAGCTCCTCTTGTTTCCATTTCTGGGCCATCAATATTCTTGCTGCTGTCACTGCATATAAAAATAACTTCTTTTCTTTCTTATTTATCTCATTACCTGTAATGCCTAATAAAAATGCTTCTGGTTTCTTAACAAAAGTATATTTCAAAATTTTCTTCAGTTCATTATAAATCATTTCCCAAAAGCTTTTTACTTTCTTACATTCCCACCACATATGGTAAAATGTACCTTCTTTTTCTTTACATTTCCAACATTTGTTACTTGTCTTATACATTTTTGCTAATTTTACCGGAGTTACATACCATACATTGGGCTGTGTTTAAAGGGGCAAAAAGTTTCCAGGCTGCTTCTGAACCTGAGGACTAGAAACCTGCGGCTTTTCAAGTGTCGCAATATCAACCAGGCTCCATGGCTTTTGGCCAGATTCTGTGCCTCATGTGATGAGGATTCATGGAAGGCCAGACTGCAGCCCCGCTCAATTTTGGAAGGAAGTCATAACTATTTGAAGTCAGAACCTGGGTGGGCGGAGGACAAAGAGCTGAACCTCTTTGCGTGTTTCCTTCCCGAACCAAAAAAAAAAGTTAGCCTGTGTTTGTCTTGGATCTCATATTGCCTTGAAGGAGCCAGAGGGGCTGCCACAGTACCAGTCTGTAGTGCTTTTGAGTCTATAAGGGTCCATAAGACATCTGAAGGCAGCCCTGTTTAGGGAACCTTTTAATGTTTAATAGATTGTTGTATTTTAATATTCTGTTGGAAGCCGCCCAGAGTGGCTGGGGAAACCCAGCTAAATGGGCGGGGTATAAAAAATTAATAATAATAATAATTATTATTATTATTCCAGAGCCTTACCTTTCCTCTTTTTCTCCCACCCAGACTTTCACAGCATGGTGCAATTCTCACCTGCGGAAAGCCGGCACGCAGATTGAGAACATCGACGAAGATTTCCGTGATGGCCTGAAGCTCATGTTGCTGCTGGAGGTCATTTCAGGTGAGGGTCAGAAGGACTTGCAGGGGCTGTTGATTGGCATTTTTCAGGACCGCCTTTTCGCTCTGCGGCAAGTTTGAGTTTTGAGCAGTCATCCTCGAACATCCTAAGACAGGGGTCAGCAAACTTTTTCAGCAGGGGGCCGGTCCACTGTCCCTCAAACCTTGTGGGGGGCCGGACTATATTTTTTTGGGGGGGAATGAACGAATTCCCACAAATAACCCAGAAATGCATTTTAAATAGAAGGACACATTCTGCTCATGTAAAAACACTCTGATTCCCGGACTGTCCGCAGGCCGGATTGAGAAGGCGATTGGGCCGGATCCGGCCCCCGGACCTTAGTTTGCCTACCCATTTCCTAAGATGGCGGGAGGTGACGCATCAGCCCTGGGATCATACCAGTGGCCCCATGGCCTGTTTGTTGTTGGCATCCGTCTGTCTCGGGGGACAAGGGACTGGCACACCTTTGTGGGTGAAGTCAAACCACTGGGGAATTACAGCGCCTGCTGGCACTGCAGAGACCAATGCGGGAGAGACATGTTTTGTTGCAGCTGGGGCAGAGGAAGGCATCCTGTTGTGCTGCTGCAGACACACCTTGCCGTTTCTTCTCTCTGCGCTCATTCTGGTTATTCCTCCTCTGGTCGCTGCTGCGGATACACAACCTGTCTTGCCTGTCTCCAGGCACTGCGGTCATCTGCAAGGGCAAGGCTGATGTTGCCAGCTGTCATGTTGTGTTTGCAGACATCTTTGTAACACACATCTGGTCTGCCAACAGGCCTTTTGCCTGAAGGCGGCTCCCCGTAGAGCAGGCATAGGCAAACCTGGCCTTCCAGATGTTTTGGGACTACAATTCCCATCATCCCTAGCTAACAGGGCCAGTGGCAAGGGATGATGGGATTTGTAGTCCCAAAACATCTGGAGGGCCAAGTTTGCCTATATGGCCTGCCGTAGAGCATGTCCTTGGGGAGCTTGCAATCCTTGTAATTCACAAGTCAGTTGCCTTTCCAGGGGTCTGGTTGGAAGAACATGGCTTTCCACTGGTGTCTGATACCACAAAGAAATGGGGAGCGGGAGGTGTGGAGAACAAATAGACAAGGCACAGCGTACTCTTTCTACACTGTCCAGTTCTTAACTCTGAATTAGCCGTGCAAACCTTGTTATTCTGAATCTGAATAATTTCACAGTTTGGGTTTAAACTGATTTTTGGGGTGGCTGAAGGCCGATGGGCCATCTGGCGCCTTGTCAACCCCATTTTGACCCATTCGCACCAGCTCCCTCTCAACACCCTCCCCCCCCCCCTTGGTTCAAGATTTTGGCCTCACTCTGGTGCTTGAATAGGCTTACACCCTGGGAAATCTGACCCAAATGTCAGCTTCTTCTCCTTTTGGAGAGACGGATGACTGCTAAAGAGAATTCAACCTGGAGTAACTTAGGAAACCCAAAGAAAAGAAAAAAATCTGTTCCTCTTCGGACAAGAAAGGTGTTTGTCTTGCAGGAGCCACAGGCTTCCTTTGTTTCTTGCTGAGCTTGCATCTGATGTGAAAAGGAAGCTCACTTTTGTGTTTTTCTTTCAATCCGATCTGCTCCTTCAACCAACCAACCAGCCCCTCTCTTCTTTCTGCTTCCCCAGGGGAGCGGTTACCGAAACCGGAGAGAGGAAAGATGAGGGTACACAAGATCAACAACGTGAACAAAGCTCTCGATTTCATCGCAAGCAAAGGAGTCAAGCTGGTTTCCATAGGAGCTGAAGGTGAGATTGCGCGGGTTGGGGTGCTGTTCTTCCAAGCCTCTCCCGGCGATAACGTCGTGCCCGTTTCACAAAACGCCGCAAGCTGTTTATTGTGAGTTGTCTGTGATTGGAGGCCTCTCGGGGCAGGGACCTCCTCCCTTCTACTTTCTAAAAACATCTCCCCCCCCCCCAAATAATATTTATTATTTTCAGTAAACGAGCATAATACAAAAGAATTCACAGTAACAAAAACAAACAAAAGATAAAACAGGGGAAAAAATAGAAAAAAGGAAAAAATAAAAACATACAATACAGTATAATGCCACTTAATTAATTACAATTAAGTAGCATCCATCTTGACTGTGATTTGGTTTTTTGAAATATTGATATTGGAAACTGCTACAGATAATTACTAAGAAATTCAGTTACAGATGGGTAGCCGTGTTGGTCTGCCATAGTCGAAATAAAAAAATTCCTTCCTGTAGCACCTTAAAGACCAACCAAGTTAGTTCTTGGTATAAGCTTTCGTGTGCATGCACACTTCTTCAGATACACTGAAACAGAAGTTGCCAGATCCTTCTATATATTGAGAAGGTGGGGAGGGGTATTACTCAGAAGGGTGGTGGGAATGGGAGATTGGCAGATAGCTGAGATGAGCCTGTTGACGACTCTTAACGACTGCAATAGGTCTTGCAGGAAAAGGCAAGGGGTGAGAAGGTGAAAAATGGCTTAGTCATTACCAAACTTAAAACAATGGAGAGACCTGGTCTGAACAGAGACATCGGATTCTTATCTCATTATACATGACTAAGCCATTTCTCACCTTCTCACCCCTTGCCTTTTCCTGTAAGACCTATTACAGTCGTTAAGAGTCGTCAACAGGCTCATCTCAGCTATCTGCCAATCTCCCATTCCCACCACCCTTCTGAGTAATACCCCTCCCCACCTTCTCACTATATAGAAGGATCTGGCAACTTCTGTTTCAGTGTATCTGAAGAAGTGTGCATGCACACGAAAGCTCATACCAAGAACTAACTTAGTTGGTCTTTAAGGTGCTACAGGAAGGAATTTTTTTATTAAGAAATTCAGGCGGAAGAGACTCGAGGAAGTCAAATACTATGTTTAAAAATATCTTGCGCCTTGACGGCGCTCTATAAAACAATGACACGGTGAATCTTGCTTTCGCTTCCCCTGCCCTCCCTAGCGCAGTGCCATTGATTCGGACTGGCAGTGGTTCTCAGAGGGCTTTTGCAGCCTTGCTACCAGATCTCCTCTAGCTAGGGAGGCTGAGCATTCATCCTAGAAACTGCAGTTACTCTTCCGCCCCTCTAGTGGTCAGTGGCTGCTTCTGGCCCTTCCCTCTCTGCCCTTGGGACAAGGACAGGACCCTCAGTCCTCGGGGAAGGAACAATTTCACTGCCCCAGTGCAACAGCAGGTGTCAGAAGTGGGCAGAAGGAGCCCCAGAGTTGTATCCACCTTGGGGATCTTCCTGGGTCAAAATTTAATCAGTCTGGGTAAATCTGCATGCAAAGGGCCTAGTCTGCCACTGAGTACCACGCCCCTCCTGGACTGAGTGTGAGAGACCCAAGAAGAAGCCAGATTATGCACAGAGGAAATGTAAATTCTGCCGTTGAGAACTGTGCGGCTTGTTGCATCAGTAGCCACACCTACAAGGAAAATAATAATAATTATTATTATTTATAGCCCGCCTACTCTGGGCGGCTTCCAGCAAAATATTAAAAATACAGTAAAACATCAAACATTAAAAGCTTGACTTTCACCTGTCAAATGTGCTCTGTTCATCTGTTTGGAGACCCAGTGTGGCGTAAGAGAGATAATGTACTTGGATCAAACAGAACTGAGTTCAAATCCTTATAAAGGTGAAGTGGGCCAAGTCGTGTACACACACAAAACACACACACAAACAGTCTTTCCCAGCACTTCACACGGTGGTTGTGCGGAATAAAGTGCAAAGAAAGAGAATGGCAAAGTAGGTCGAAAGGCCGGGAAATGCATTTTTATGTAAACTGTGCTATTTTTACTGTTGTTAGCCGCTCTGAGCCCAGCTTTGGCTGGGGAGGGCGGGATATAAATAAATTAAAAGGTAAAGGTAAAGGTACCCCTGCCCATCCGGGCCAGTCGTGACCGACTCTAGGGTTGCGCGCTCATCTCGCTCAAGAGGCCGTGAGCGGGCGCCGTCCGAAGACACTTCCGGGTCACGTGGCCAGCGTGACGAAGCTGCAGCTGGCGAGCCAGCACCAGCACCGCACACGGAAATGCCGTTTACCTTCCCGCTATAAAGCGGTCCCTATTTATCTACTTGCACTTAGGGGTGCTTTCGAACTGCTAGGTGGGCAGGAGCTGGGACCAAACAACGGGAGCTCACCCCGTCGTGGGGATACGAACCGCCGACCTTACGATCAGCAAGTCCTGGGCACTGAGGTTTTACCCACAGCGCCACCCGCGTCCCATAAATAAATTATTAGTATTATTATTATTTATTAGACAGAGCAGGGGGCTAGTAACCTGCAGCCCTTCAGATGCTGTTGTATTGCAACTCCTGCATCTTCCACCCTGCGGAATCAGGGATGATGAAGGGAGTTGGAGAGTCAGTTTTCCCCAGCTCTGGGGCAGCTGGATCTCCTGCTAAAGAGATTTCCATCTGCTGGAATACAGGTGGAGGCGGACTGCAGGTTGGGAAAGGGCTGTCGCGCTCAGATCCTGCTTGCAGACTTTTCATAGGCACCTGGTTTGACCATTGTGGGAATAGGAGGCTGGACGATGTGGGCCTTTGGGGCCCATGTCTTCTTATCTTTTGAAACGCTTAAAAATGTGCAGGCCACTTCTGTTGGAATCTCGGAAGTCGAGAGGAGCTGCTGAGTAACGTTTCCTGTGCCCTGTGCCCTCCTTGCCCTTCCCCGTGACTCGCGAAACCGGAATGCGTGATGCAGAGATACTGGACAATGTCCCAATTTATACAAATCACAGAGTAGAATTCTGTGCCCACAGAGCCCGCGGTGCATTTCCTTAGTGTGTGTAACCCTAAACAGAGCAGCTTTAGTGTAATCTTCCGTGGTGCATGTAAGTCGGATTGGCTGCAGCTGCAGGTCCTGAACAAGCTCTCTGGAAAGAGAACAGTATCCTCTGATCTCCCTGCTCTCTGTGTCTGCAGATATCGTCAAGGCAATTTGAAAAGTAGTTTGGGAACTGGAAAGAGCAATGCGCGCGCGCACACACACACACACACAAAGGGAAAGAGCCATGGAGCCATTTGCCCAGGGCAAGATTCATTTTCCCGCAGCTGGTCAGCTGGGAGCATACGGCTGGCTCTTCTGAACTTAATTGCATCCAGTGATGCAAACCCCCCCCCATCCAAATACTTGCCGTTATTGTTCTGAGCTTCTGTGACCGATATTCCTTTGAGCCTTGCCAGATTTATACGCTGGCAATAAATACGTTACACGCTTTGAAACAAGCAAACAAAAATCCCCCAAATTCTTGGCCGCTGGGTTTTTCCCCCACCCACCCACCCTCAGCTCTGCAGTTCCTTCTTCCGGGGGGGGGGGCTCCCTGCCCTGGATGTGGCTTGCACTCCTCAAACAGTGCCGGGGTGTCTTACAGATCACAGACAAACACAAGGTCCTGGCAGGTTTTCACACACTGCCTGCGCCCCAGTCGGGATTTAGATAAAAAAGGGAGCGTTCTTTTGCTCGAATCCAGCTTGTTGGTTTGTCATCGAGGCATCTGGCTGGCCCCTGTGAGAACAGGATGCTGGACTAAATGGGCCTGATCCCGCAGGCTCTTCGTAAAGGTAAAGGGACCCCTGACCATTAGGTCCAGTCATAGCCGACTCTGGGGTTGCGGCGCTCATCTTGCTTTATTGGCCGAGGGAGCCAGCGTACAGCTTCCGGGTCATGTGGCCAGCAGGACTAAGCCGCTTCTGGCGAACCAGAGCAGCGCACGGAAACGGGCGCCACTACCGAGAAGACCCTCTGCCTGGTTCCCTGTAACCTCACTTCTCGCAGGGAGGGAACCGCCAGAAGGCCCTCGGCGCTGGACCTCAGTGTCCTGGCAGAACGATGGGGGTGGAGACGCTCCTTCAGGTATACTGGGCCTTTGGGGCCGTTTAGGGCTTTAAAGGTCAGCACCAACACTTTGAATTGTGCTCAGAAACGTACTGTATCCGTGGACTGTTAGGCTGCTGAATGAAAAGATAACAAAAGGGCAACTGACTTTCGGGTTTGGTGTGTGTGTGTGTGTCAGTAAAAGAGGGGAATTAAGACGTAAGAGAGCTGAGTGGGGGGTGCTTGTGTAATCTCACTGTATACAAGTTGTACAAGTGACAAAAAAGCACCGTATTTCTCGCTCCATAAGATGCACCCATCCATAAGACGCACCTAGTTTTTAGAAAGGGAATGCAAGGAAAAAAATATTTTTAAAGGGAGCGCGGAAGAGAGCCTGTCTGCATCCCAGGCTCTGCTCAGCGCTCCCTTTCACAAGCCGTGTGGAGCGTGTGTCCGGCGCTTGCAGGCTTTTCCCCAGGAGGGAGAAAAGCCCCCAAGAGCCCCACACATGCTCCACACGGCTAGTGAAAGGGAGTGCTGGTCTTGGGGGCTTTTCCGGGAGGTGGGGGAAGGGACTGAGGGGCTGCCCTCTGTCCCTTCCCCCACCTCCCACAAAAGCATGCAAGAGCCGCGCGCTCTTTAAAGGATGCGCGGCTCCTGCGGGCTTTTCTATGAGGAGGGAGAAGGGACTGACAGGCTGTCTCAGTGCCTTCTCCCTCCTTGGGGAAAAGCCTGCAAGAGCCGCGCAGAGAGTGGGGCTTTTCCCGCCTGCCTGCCTCCCACCTGCATTCGCTCCATAAGACGCACACACATTTCCCCTTACTTTTTAGGAGGGGAAACGTGCGTCTTATGGAGCAAAAAATACGGTACAGTGATGCCTCGCAAGATGAAAAGAATCCGTTCTGTGATTCTCTTCGTCTAGCAGTTTTTTCGTCTTGCGAAGCAAGCCCATTGACAGATTAGCGCTATTAGCGGCTTTTAGCGGCTTATCTGCTGATCGGATCAGCTGATAAGCGGCTTAGCGGCTTAGAAAGGGGGGGGGGAGAAAAAAACCCCGCAGGAACTCGCAAGGCATTGTCTTGCGAATTAAGCCCATAGGAAATTCGTTTTGCGAAGCACCTCCAAAACGGAAAACTCTTTCGTCTAGCGAGTTTTCTGTCTTGCGAGGCATTCGTCTTGCGGGGCACCACTATATTTCAATTTACATTTTTGATTCAGGTTTCCCACTGTCAGCCACTGTGAGATCAGGATGCTGGACTTGATGGGCCATTGGCCTCATCCTGCAGGCTCTTCTGATGTTTTGAAACTAAATGCAAGCTACTTGTTCGGAGACAGTGTCCTGGTAGCTGGAGATTAGTTGGAAAGGCCATCCATCCTCATGATCTTTTTCTGAGCATCCTGAAGGCACTCAAGCTGGCTTCCGTCTGAATGTTGGCTGGGACCAGATTACCCTAATCCTATTTTGGAGCTGTAGAGTTGCAAGGGACCCTGAGGGTCATCCAGTCTAACCCCTTGCAACGCAGGGATCTCAGCTCTAGCGTCCATGGCAGGTGGCCCTCCAACCTCTGCTTAAAAACCTCCAAGGAAGGAGAGGCCACAACCTCCTGGGGCAGACCCACTGTCAAACATCTCTAAGAAACCGTTGAGCGCTGCAGCATACCCATTTTACAGAAGAAAGACTGAGGCAGAAAATCCTCCCGAAACAGGCAACCCTCTTTCAAGGAAAATATTCAGCTCCCTGGAGCAAAAACCCTTAATATTGGCCCCTTTGGCATCCAGCTTCTCCTAAATGTGGGTGCTGTGGTTAGTGAGCACCATGTTGGAGACCCCTGATCTGATCCATCAAGCTTGTGTCCTCAGGCTCTTCTTTGCCAGCTGCAGATGCAAGGCCCCCGCCCACCTCCAGTTATTTATCCGAGGGGGACGGTTTGCACCCGTGGCAAATCTCTCTTCGATGCCATCGTGTCCTTTCTGGAAGCACTAGACCAGGCGAGCTGAATCCAGCTTTCCGGAGCTTCCCCAGCGCTCCGGCATCGCCTCCCCTGCCTTCGGGGACCTAACCTGGGAAAGGGAGCTGTCCTTGAAACCAGCGCATGTTCTGACAAGTGCCCTCTTGGCGCATCGGGTGTGGCATCTCTGGTTACAGAAAAGGAGGCTCATCCAGCCTGGCGCCCTCTCTGCTCCTGCACACACCCCTCCCCAGAGTGACACCCTTTGGCGTCTCTGCTCAGCACCTTCTGTGCTGTTTCGACTTCTGAGCGTTCATGCTTCTGAGCGCTTGCAAATTCCGTGCTTGGGCTGCAGGTTTTCCACCTGCAGCAACTGCTGGAGGGAGATTGCTCTGTCCAGCCAGGGATATCCAGAACGTTGCTCATCTTTTGCACAACTTCAGCATGTTAAGATTGGGGTGCGGGTGGCGCTGTGGGTTAAACCACAGAGCCCAGCACTTGCCGATCAGAAGGTCGGCGGTTCAAATCCCCGTGACGAGGTGAGCTCCCGTTGCTCGGTCCCTGCTCCTGCCAACCTAGCAGTTCGAAAGCACACCAGTGCAAGTAGATAAATAGGTACCACTCCAGCACCAGAAGCGGCTTAGTCATGCTGGCCACATGACCCGGAAGCTGTACGCCGGCTCCCTCGGCCAATAAAGCGAGATGAGCGCTGCAACCCCAGAGTCGGCCACAACTGGACCTAATGGTCAGGGGTCCCTTTACCCTTTTACCTTAGCATGTTAAGATTAGGGGACCAAATTTTAACTCTTGCAGTTTTTACCCTTTTTTTGCGGGGGGAGGAATATTTTCAGGGGTTTTTCCATGGAATTAACAAATAAGCACAATACAGTCAAAAGCAGAGTACAGTAAGTCGCAGATATATAGGCCATTATGAGTTTAGCCATGATTTGATTTGTGCTGGTTAAGAGAGCAAAGGAATTAACTCTTGCTTCCGGGCGGCCTGATGGCAAATAAAGGAATCCGAATTGGGAATTCTGTGCTCTGATTCTCCCAGGAACTGCAAGCAACTCCTGCCGGCCACTTGCCTTGGCCTGCAGCATCTCTTGTTAATCTTCTCAGGGGGAGGGGGGGGGGGAATCCAGTCTCCCCCTCCATTGTGTCTGCTGGCGGAAGGCAAAAAAGGCGCAGATTGCAACAGAGGACCAGCCAGAAAGGCTTCCTGGGTGGTTCAAGAGTACAAAGCCGGACTGTAGACTGTGCTCCAGCAACGCGACACAAAACATTTCTGTGTCCTGCAAACGGAGCAGAATTTGCACAGTTCCTGCTCTTTTGCATCATTTATGCAGCCGCTTCTCCCCTTTGGGAGCAGCCAGGGCCTACACACAGAACCGAGGCCCTGCCTGCAGCCGCTGGAAACGTTAATCAGCCCACCGCCTGACTTTGGAGAACTCAGGCTACATTGCCCCTGTGGTACCAAATGTATATTTTGCACCATAAGGCCTAGAAACTTGCTTTTGAAAAGCAAACCAGTACAGTGGTACCTCGGGTTACATACGCTTCAGGTTACATACGCTTCAGGTTACAGACTACGCTAACCCAGAAATATTACCTCGGGTTAAGAACTTTGCTTCAGGAGGAGAACAGAAATCGCACGGTGGCGGTGCGACGGCAGCAGGAAGCCCCATTAGCTAAAGTGGTGCTTCAGGTTAAGAACGGACCTCCGGAACGAATTAAGTACCGTATTTTTTGCTCTATAAGACTCACTTTTCCCTCCTAAAAAGTAAGGGGAAATGTGTGTGCATCTTATGGAGCGAATGCAGGCTGCTTTCACTGCGCAGCGATCCCTCTTGCTGTTCTGACTTCTGAGATTCAGAATTTTTTCCCCTTGTTTTCCTCCTCCAAAAACTAGGTGTGTCTTGTGGTCTGGTGCGTCTTATAGAGCGAAAAATGCGGTGCTTAACCCGAGGTACCACTGTATAATGCAACCTTGATTTTCGAACGTAATCCGTTCCGGAAGACTGTTCGACTTCCGAAACATTCAAAAACCGAAGCATGCATTTCCGGAAGCATTTATGTCCAGAAAACTCAATATGGAAGCGGTGTGGCATGTTTTTAGTTTCCGAAAAGCGTTCGAAAACTGAATAATAGTAATAATAATAATAGTAATAGTAATAATAATAATAATAATAATAATAATAATAATAATAATAATAATAATAATAATTATTTATTATTTATACCCCGCCCATCTGGCTGGGCTTCCCCAGCCACTCTGGGCGGCTTCCAAAAGAATATTAAAATACTATAATGCATCAAACATCAAACACTAAAAGCTTCCCGAAACAGGGCTGCCTTCAGATGTCTTCTAAAAGCCTGGTAGTTGTTGTTCTCTTTGACATCTGGTGGGAGGGTGTTCCACAGGGAAGGCGCCACTACCGAGAAGGCCCTCTGCCTGGTTCCCTGTAACTTGGCTTCTCGCAGGGAGGGAGCTGCCAGAAGGCCCTCAGCGCTGGACCTCAGTGTCCGGGTAGAACGATGGGGGTGGAGACGCTCCTTCAGATATACTGGACCAAGGCCGTTTAGGGCTTTAAAGGTCAGCACCAACACTTTGAATTGTGCTCGGAAACGTACTGGGAGCCAATGTAGTTCTTTCAAGACCGGTGTTATGTGGTCTCTGCGGCCGCTCCCAGTCACCAGTGTAGCTGCCGCGTTCTGGATTAGTTGTAGTTTCCGGGTCACCTTCAAAGGTAGCCCCACGTAGAGCGCATTGCAGTAATCCAAGCGGGAGATAACCAGAGCATGCACCACTCTGGCGAGACAGTCCGCAGGCAGGGAGGGTCTTAGCCTGCGTACCAGATGGAGCTGGTAAACAGCTGCCCTGGATGCAGATTTGACCTGTGCCTCCATGGACAGCTGCGAGTCCAAAATGACTCCCAGGCTGCGCACCTGGTCCTTCAGGGGCACAATTACCCCATTCAGGACCAGGGAATCCTCCACACCTGCCCGCCTCCTGTCCCCCAAAAGCAGTTACTTCCAGGTTTTCTGCATTCGAAAGCCGAAACGTTTGACTTCCAAGACGCTCGAAAACCGAGGTACCACTGTACTAAGATTTGCAGAACAGGGAAGAACTTAGGGAGCTGCCTTAGAGTTGAACAATGAGCCCGTCCAGATCAGTGTTGTCTATGTCAGGGGTTCCCAGACTTTTCCTCTTCAAAGCCCCCTTGGTTCCACGAACTTGTCCCCCCCCCCCCCGTGAAAAGCATTATTCAGAATAGCAGTTTGCACAATGAAATTCAAAACAGTAACAATGAATTGCGCATTCGTTCAAAATCCAATTAAAGCTATTTAGTTGAATTCAACAAAATTGATGAAATTGACCCAGCGATGCCAGCTTTTCAAAGTCTGATAGTCGTTTATCCTTCCCTGTATGTTGTTGGGCTCCAACCCCTACCCCTGAGTCTGATGGGAGCTGGGCTACCATAACATCAGAGGACTCTCTAGGGATTCAGGCAGAAGTCTTTGCAAGAGATTGAGACCTGGGAAATGCAATGCGTACGCACCACCGAGCTACAGCCCTTCTGAACGCTGATCTCTATGCCCATACAGTGAGGGGGGGAAAGTATTTGATCCCCTGCTAAATTTGCCGGTTTGCCCTCTTGACGAAGAAATGACCAGTCCATAATTTTAATGGTAGGTTTATCGTAGCTGTGAGGGACAGAATTAGAACAGGAAAACCCCCAGAAACACAGAAGACAAAAGTCAGAGATTGATGTGCATTGTGATGAGTGAAACAAGTATTTGATCCCCTATCAACCAGCCAAATGTCAGGCTACCTGGTACAGTATCTTCACTGTATGTAACAAGGTGCTGTAAGGGAGAGGTCTTACCTGTAATCCCAGCTCGTTACAGTACCTGTACAAAAGACACCTGTCGACAGGAGCAATCAGTCCAGCAGATTCCAAACTAGCCACCAGGACCAAATAACTGTCCAAGGATGTCAGGGACAAGATTGTAGACCGGGACAAGGCTGGACTGGGCTACAAGACTATTGCCAAGCAGCTTGGTGAGAAGGTGACACCAGTTGGTGCAATAATTCACAAATGGAAGAAACACGAAAGGCTGACTTGCCCCTCAAAGTGGCAAGTGTGTTCAACCATATATATATATATATATATATATATATATATATGCAGGTTTTGGTGTCCTCGGGTGTCTTCCCGTGTAAAAGTTGGGGTGTCTAGGCGACGTTTCGACGAGGTCTCACTCGTCATCTTCAGGCTGGTGCTTTCGGCTTCTTGTTACTGGAACAGAGCGGGATCTCAGTGTTTGAGTTCCTATAAATACTGTAGAGGGGTGTGGTGTATTGCCTCAAAAGTTCTGGGCAGAGGGGAAGTTCCCAGGCTAGTGTTCTTTTCTTCTTTTGTTCCTTAATTACTTGAGGGATATCTTGAGTGATTACTTGAGTGATATTCTGAGTACCACTTAGGTGGGTCACCTAAGTGGTACTCAGAATATCACTCAAGTAATCACTCAAGATATCCCTCAAGTAATTAAGGAACAAAAGAAGAAAAGAACACTAGCCTGGGAACTTCCCCTCTGCCCAGAACTTTTGAGGCAATACACCACACCCCTCTACAGTATTTATAGGAACTCAAACACTGAGATCCCGCTCTGTTCCAGTAACAAGAAGCCGAAAGCACCAGCCTGAAGATGACGAGTGAGACCTCGTCGAAACGTCGCCTAGACACCCCAACTTTTACACGGGAAGACACCCGAGGACACCAAAACCTGCATTCCTGTACCCGTGAAAATCTACGAAAACATATATATATATATATATATATATATATATATATATATATATAGTAGAGGCCCAGATTTATTTGTTTCATAAAATGTACTGTATATACTGCTTGGTTTAAAAAAAAACCCCACCACTCTAAAAGTATGAAACAATGAAATTACTAGTAAAAACAGCTAAAGTCAACTACTTAATTAAAATAAACGATAAGCTAAAAATCTGATTAAAACACATAGAAACATATCTGAACAGGCACCAGTGTTTTTGGCAGGCACCCTGGATCCTGAACGCCTTGCAAGTCGAACATTTTGGCTCCTGAACGCTGCAAACCTGGAAGTGAGTGTTCCGGTTTGCGAACGTTCTTTGGAACCTGAACGTCCGACGCGGCTTCCGATTGACCGCAGCAGCTTCCTGCAGCCAATCGGATGTCGTGCCTTGGTTTCTGAACGTTTTGCAAGTTGAACAGGCTATCACTGTACAATGAGCTGGTGGTACCGGCCTGGTATCGGCAGGCAGGGTGTCCCCAACTGTGGGTGTTGCGTCAGGGGACACACACCCCACCAGACCCCTAGGGGTGTGCAGTGGGAACACATCACCTTGCCACAACTCAGTGTCATCTCCTTGGCACATGTGTCCTTTCTGCTCCGTGTGTTCACCTGGGAACTTTCAGCATAAATCATGGAGTTGGAAAGACCCTGGGGGTCAAACCGCCAACCTTGGCATAATCAGCACCACTCTCTGACCAACTGAGCTATGCAAGTTGCCCGCTTTCTGGCCGAAGCGTGAGCTGATCCAGAACAGAACCGGCCTCCCTCCCTTAACGCCCTTCCCATCTGCTTCCAGAAATCGTCGACGGCAACGCAAAGATGACCCTCGGCATGATCTGGACCATCATCCTCAGATTCGCCATCCAGGACATCTCCGTAGAAGGTGAGCGCCCAAGTTCCCGCAGGCCGTGCGCCAGCCTGCCCTCTCTGCACCTTCCTTCTGGCATGTCGGCACCAGCTGTACGTCTGGCACGTTTAGGAAGCTGGCGAATCCCGTGCAGCAATGCACTGCGGACTTGCGGTGATCCACGACAGTGCCCACGCCTTCAACCGCTTCCTCTTTCTCGTTAGACCAGCGACAATTAATCATGCACCGTGCAGCTGCTCAAGTCGGTTGCAATAACCCTCGCTGACTTTATTGAGCGCGTGGCTCAGGCTCCTTGGCAAATACCTGCTTTGGGAATGCCTGCCAAGCAGGCATTAGGCAGCCAGAGACCTTTTTTGGGGGGGGGCAATACTTCCCCCCCATGGTTTTCTACCTGGGCCCCAGTGCAGCCCCAGTACCTAAGAACGCAAATTCACACCCACCTGATCTTATGCAGCTCAGCTGTTTTATTCCCAGTTCAGGCACAAGCAAAAGGGCTTTTTTTTTAAAAAAAACATGCCATTATTTGGGGGTGGGGTGTGTGTGTGTGAGCTCACCTTCCTATCCTGCTTGCCACTTCTTCTCCCCTGCAGATGCCCCCCCCACAACAACCCCCCTTCCCTTCTGCACAAGTGACAACAAACACGGGTTAAGGATTCGGGGCACCTGGCGGCGTTTTTCTTAGCAAAAACTCAAATGGGCCTGTACCTTTTCAGGGTACTAGATTTGCAAGCGCTTCGTTGCAGCCTCCCCCAAGCTGGTGCCCTCTGGATGATTTGAACTCTGCCTCCCATCATCCAAAACACCCAGAGGGCGCCAGCTTGGGGGAGGCTGCTTTATAGGAAAGGGTCATTTCCCCCAAGACCGTTCCCCGCTTGGATCTGTCCCTGGGCAGATCACAACAACAGGCAGCTTCCCACTTGCGTGGGGGTTACGTTCTGGGCCCCCACGCGCATAGGTGACATTGTACAAAGTGGGGAGCACCCTCTAAATATCCTTAAGACACCCTCTCTGTCACTCTCTCTTCAACTCATACTGTGTCCAGAAATATCCACAACTAGAACTGAAGCTCTGGGGCTGGCGGAGGCTGGAGGACGCATGAAAGACTGGTGCTGCACTACCTAGCGCATCAGCTGTCAGACGGGGAGACTGAGCAGCGCAAACAAAGCCCTGCTGTGCCTCCATTCTCTTCGGGGCTTCCTCTGGCCCTTGCACACGTCCTATTTGGGCTTCAGGGAGGGTCTCCTTAATAATAATAATATTATAATAATTTATTATTTATACCCTGCCCATCTGGCTGGGTTTCCCCAGCCACTCTAGGCGGCTTCCAACAGAATATTAAAATAGAATAATCTATTAAACATTAAAAGCTTCCCTAAACAGGGCTGCCTTCAGATGTCTTCTAAAAGTCTGGTAGTTGTTGTTCTCTTCGACATCTGGTGGGAGGGTGTTCCACAGGGCGGGCGCCACCACCAAGAAGGCCCTCTGCCTGGTTCCCTGTAACTTGGCTTCTTGCAGTGAGGGAACCGCCAGAAGGCCCTCGGAGCTGGACCTCAGTGCCTTGCGAGCCACGGGGACTCCTCAGCTCTCTCCTGCCATTCCCCAGTTTGAAATGAATTATTGGGTTGCTTCCCAGTGCCATGCACAAGCGGGAGAATGCCTGTATAAAAATGCAATGTTGCATTTTGTTTATTACAGTTACCACTGTTTTAGGGAGTCTGTGTGCACAAAGTGGCATCCTGCACACCTTTTTTTTCCGTGGAAGAGCCTTGTGCAACGTTGGCCTTCGACCCTTAGGTTTGGAAATGTTGTCCTGGCTCCGTCCCATTCCTGTTGCTGCCTTAGCTTCACCACCCCCCATGCTAGGGACCCATCCTGCCAAGGACGGCGCCATCACCTCCTCTCTCTTCTTTCTCCCCTTCGTCCTGCAGAGACTTCGGCCAAGGAAGGCCTGTTGCTCTGGTGCCAGAGGAAGACTGCGCCCTACAAGAACGTCAACGTACAGAACTTCCACATAAGGTAACCTTGGGGAGCCGAGATGATCGAGGGCCTGGAAACCAACCTTTAGGAGGGACGGTTGAGGAAGCTGGGCATGTTTAGGCTGGAAAGGAGGAGAGTGAGAAGAGATAGAATGGCGCTGTGGGTTAAACCACAGAGCCTAGGACTTGCTGATCAGAAGGTCGGTGGTTCGAATCCCCGCGACAGGGTGAGCTCCCGTTGCTCAGTCCCTGCTCCTGCCAACCTAGCAGTTCGAAAGCACACCAGTGCAAGTAGATAAATAGGTACCGCTCCGGCGGGAAGGTAAACTGTGTTTCCGTGCACTGCTCTGGTTCGCCAGAAGCAGCTTAGTCATGCTGGCCACATGACCCGGAAGCTGTACGCTGGCTCCCTCGGCCAATAAAGCGAGATGAGCGCTGCAACCCCAGAGTCGTTCATGACTGGACCTAATGGTCAGGGGTCCCTTTACCTTTACCTTTAATATCCAAAAGGTTGTCCCATGGAAAAGGGAGCAAAGCTTGTTTTCTGCTGCTCTAGAGGGTAAGATGCAAACCGTGAAAACCAGGGCATGGAACTGTTTCAGGAGAGTTCTCTGGCAAAAGGGGAGCACCCAAGGAACACCTCTCATCAGCACAAGGATTTCCGCTTGTGCAATGGGGACACCTCCTCCCCCACTCCATGCATGACCTATAGGGACGCGGGTGGCACTGTGGTCTAAACCACTGAGCCTCTTGGGCTTGCCGATCAGAAGGTCGGTGGTTTGAATCCCCATGAAGGGGTGAGCTCCTGTTGCTCTGTCCCAGCTCCTGCCAACCTAGCAGTTCAAAAGCACGCCAGTGCAAGTAGGTAAACAGGTACCACTGTGGCAGGAAGGTAAACGGCATTTCCATGCATTCTGGCTTCCATCACGGTGTTCCGTTGCCCCAGAAGCAGTTTAGTCCTGCTGGCCACATGATCCGGAAAACTGTCTGCGGACAAACACCGGCTCCCTTGGCCTGAAAGCGAGATGAGCGCCACAACCCCATAGTCACCTTTGACTGGACTTAACCATCCAGGGGTCCTTTACCTTTACCTTGCCTGCCCTATGCTCTGCCCCACATCTGCTCTGGAGGGTTGGGGGAGTCCTTAGGACAGATTTAGCACTGGGGGTGGGGGAGAAGAGTCCATGTGCTGACGGGAGGCGTCACTTGGGATGCAACCCCCATAATGTTGTGGTGGCTTAGATGCCTTTGAGAAGGAGAACAGGCAAATCCTTGGAGGAGGTTGCGGGGGTTGTCTGTGGTTGCGATGGCTGTGTGGCACCCCCACATTGAAGGGAAATAGGCAGGAACAGGATGTGAGCTTCAGGCCTGCTTTTGGCTTCCCAGTAGCTTGGCCACTGGACTGAACAAACCCTGAGTGCAGCCCAGCCAGGGCTCTTGCATTCTTACTTTTTAGTGTGTCTCTTGAAGTTTTTGTGGTTCTGCCCTTTCTTTGCTACCTTTTTGTGAAAATAATAATAATAATAATACAGTGGTACCTCAGGTTAAATACACTTCAGGTTACAGACTCCGCTAACCCAGAAGTAGTACCTCTGGTTAAGAACTTTGCTTCAGGATGAGAAAAGAAATTGTGTGCTGGCAGCGCGGCGGCAGCGGGAGGCCCCATTAGCTAAAGTGGTGCTTCAGGTTAAGAACAGTTTCAGGTTAAGAACAGACCTCCTGAATGAATTACTTAACCCAAGGTATAATAATAATAATAATAATAATAATAATAATAATAATAATAATAATAATAATTTATTATTTATTATTTATACCCTGCCCATCTGGCTGAGTTTCCCCAGCCACTCTGGGCGGCTCCCAATCAAGTGTTAAAACCAGTACAGCATTACTGTACTGAAAAGCACCCTCCTGTCCGAAGGGGGGGGGGCAGGCTTCGCAGTTTTGAGGAATGCTGCCCCGAAGCCGCAGTTTCCCCTCTTGGACAGCCTCTTGGACAGCCAAGCAATCTAACTGTATCCTTGGGCTTCTTTTTACAGCTGGAAGGACGGCCTTGCTTTTAATGCCTTGATCCACAGACACAGACCAGAACTCATTGAGTATGACAAGCTCAGAAAGGTATGTTGGCGACAGCAGCTCCTTCCTTCCTTCCTCATTTTGGACTTGAAATTGAGTAGTAGTAGCGTTGCTATTTGTGTTTTTAGCTGTGTCCTACATGCTCTCCCCAGAATCCAGTCCAGAAATGAGCATGAGTCACTGGCTTGAGTGAGATCACAGGATTGTAGGCTGGAAGGGACCCAGGACGGTCATTTAGTCCAACCCCTGCAATGCAGGAATTCTCCCCGCAGCTATCTCTGAGTGGGCTTGAACCACCAGCCTTCTGCTCAACAGCCGGACGCACTGAGCTGTTGCGCAACCTGAGATCTCAGCTTCAAATCCCACTTCAGCCAGGATCTCCCTGGGCAATCTGGGGCAAGTCGCAATCTCCTCGTCTGTAATGTGAGAATGGCAGCGACTGGCCTCAGGGTTAAAGGTGGCAAAGCATTTTTTTCCCCCTGAGCTAAAATGCCATGGAGGGGAAAGCCAAGGTGGTAGTCGGGAGGGTGTGTGAAAAGCCCTAACACTCATATTGGGCTGCAGGGCTCTTTTGTGGAATTAAAGGCCACATTCGCACCATCCATTTAAAAGCACCCTGTACCATGACCTTTGTACAATCTTGCCTTCCCCCCAAAGAATTCTGGGAACTGTAGTTTGCAAAGGGTGCTGAGTGTTGTTAGGCAATCTCCTTCTCTCCCCACTCCCCACACCAAGCTACAGTTCCAAGAGTTCCACGTAAAGAAGAATTGATTGCTAAAGCTCTGCAGGAGCTGTAACTCTGGGAGGGGAAGAGGAGCCTCCTAAATTCTCCCATCACCCTTAAACTACACCTTCCGGGATTCCTACATTAGCTCCCAGTACGTTTCCGAGCACAATTCAAAGTGTTGGTGCTGACCTTTAAAGCCCTAAACGGTCTCAAAGGCCCAGTATACCTGAAGGAGTGTCTCCACCCCCATCATCCGGGCGGAAAGATGGAGGTGGAGACGCTCCTTCAGACACTGCTTACTGGACCAAGGCTGTTTAGGTCTTTAAAGGTCAGCACCAACACTTTGAATTGTGATCGAAACGTACAGGGAGCCAATGAAGATCTTTCCGGACCGGTGTTATATGGTATTGGCGGCCGCTCCTAGACACCAGTCTAGCTGCTGCATTCTGGATTAGTTGTAGTTTCCGGGTCACCTTCAAAGGTAGCCCCACATAGAGTGCATTGCAGTAGTCCAAGCGAGAGATAACCAGAGCATGCACCACTCTGGCGAGACAGTCTCATCCTGCGTACCAGATGGAGCTGATAAACAGCTGCCCTGGACACAGATTTGACCTGTGCCTCCATGGACAGCTGTGAGTCCAGAATGACTCCCAGGCTGCGCACCTGGTCCTTCAGGGGCACAGTTACCCCATTCAGGACCAGGGAGTCCTCCACACCTGTCCACCTCCTGTCCCCCCAAAACAGTACTTCTGTCTTGTCAGGATTCAACCTCAATCTGTTAGCCGCCATCCATCTAGTATATGCTTGTGGGGGGGGCAGAGGAAGGCAGAGAAACTCTTTTCTCCTTTGGATGTTCCTTCTCAGCTGGCAGGGCAGGGTTGCGATTCGGCTTTGGGACGGCACCAGTTCTGACAGCTGTGCCTCTCTCACAAACCCCTCCTTTCTCCCCAGGATGATCCAGTCACGAATCTGAACAACGCTTTTGAGGTCGCTGAGAAATACCTCGACATTCCCAAGATGTTGGATGCAGAAGGTAAGCTGGAGGCTGCTCTCGAAGCGTGGGCTCGGGTGTTCGGTTCCAAGAAGCAAATTTCGTAACAGCGTGGCAATGCAACCGATTCCCAGAGGAAGAGGTTTTTGGCGCCCCCTGTTCTGCAGTTCCCTTAGTAGGGCTGGGCTACAGAAGCCCAAGAGAGCTGTCGAGCGCTGCCTTGGGTTCACTGCCTTGCTGAGAGTCGCTGACGCTCCTTCCGTCGGGCTGACTTGCACTTAGCTGCCTAGCCCCTCCACACACACACACACACACACACACACACACACACACCGAATTGCAAAGCCCAAATTCCCCTGGGTCAAAGTAACTTGCCAGATCAGATCTGCCGCACTCCCGATGCAGAAATCGTAGGCGGCGGAGTCCTGAGGCAGAAGGGACTATACCACTTAAGGCTGCAAGTGGTGCGGTCGCTTTTCAGACATTCCCCTTCTTTGCAGCTTCCTGAAAGTCGAAAAGTTGGGGAGAGGTTTTATCCAGCTGCCTTCGTCCCTGGTGTACTGTGGAGGGTTTGTGCGTGGAAAGTTTTGCTTTTACACGGAGTATCAAAAGAATGAGTCTCTTCCACACAAAGTGGTACAGTCTCTTTGCTCAGGACTCTGCCACCTAATAATAATAATAATAATAATAATAATAATAATAATAATAAATTATTTATATCCCGCCCTCCCCAGCCAAAGCTGGGCTCAGAGCAGTTAACAACAGTAAAAGTAACACAGTGTACATAAAATCACAATCAATTAATTGAAATACATTCTAAAATCAATTCAGAATCAATTAATGGCAACCATTGGGCTACAGTTCTGTGAGGATTACTAAAGGAGGGAGTCAGACTGTGCCCTGGCCAAAGGCCTGGTGGAACAGCTCTATCTTGCAGGCCCTGCAGAAAGATGTCAAGTCCCGCAGGGCTCTAGTCTCTTGTGACAGAGCCTTCCACCAGATCGGGCCACGGCCGAAAAAGCCCTGTCTTTGGTTGAGGCCAGCCTAACCTCCCTGTGGCCCGGGACCTCCAAGATGTTTTTGTTTGAAGACCGTAAGGTCCTAAGTGGGACATACCAGGAGAGGCGGTCCCGTAGGTACGAGGGTCCTAGGCCGTATAGGGCTTTAAAGGTTAAAACCAGCACCTTGAACCTGATCCTGTACTCCACCGGGAGCCTGTTCCGCTGGTATAGCACCGGGTGAATGTGATCCCACAGCGAGGACCCTGTAAGGAGTTCTGCACCCGCTGGAGTTTCTGGGTCAGTCTCAAGGGCAGCCCCACGTAGATTGAGTTACAATAATCAAGTCTGGAGGTGACCGTCACGTGGATCACAGTGGCTAGGTCAGGGCGAGAGAGGTAAGGAGCCAAATGTGCCTGTATTTGTCTGCAGACAGATTTCCCAGGTCCAGAGAGGCGGGGAACCTGGCTCACCACTCAGTCTGAGTGATCTTGCTCAGGTTCTAGATCACGGGGGGTGAGGAGGACACATTTGCCCTCTGGATATTTCTAAACTATGACTCCCATCAGTTCAAGCAGCCGTGGTCAATGGCAAGGCATGATGGGAGCTGAAGTTTAGCAACCTCTGGAAGGCCAAAGTTTCCCCACCCCTGCTATGGATGGCGAATCCCACCCCTGGTTTCTGAAGTGAGCCATGGGCCTCCTTAAGGAGCCATGGGAGAAGTTCTGCCAGGCTCCTCCAAGCTCATACTTTGCCTGTGAATTGATGGAGCCGAGGGGGAGGACCGGTCTGCTGCTGGCCAATCAGACGCTAGTGTGGCCTTCAGTTCACGGGACTGACAGCTAGTGGAGCAAACCCCTGTTGTCGCTGTTTCGTTCTGCTTCCGTAGCATTCCTTTCTAAAGCACTTTGGACATATAATGCAGTCCTTTCTCCCTGAAGCCCTGGGATGAGGGCAGGAAAAGCCCCGCAGCGAGGGAGCCACGCCCCGAAACAAACCAGGAGCGCTCGGATTCCAGTGGGTGTCCGCAGAGTTTTATTAGACATGCCTGGCACAATCTCTGCATTCAAAGTTCTTCTTTGGAGGAAAGGGCAAGCGAGCCGAGCCACTGCAAAGTCGTAAAAACTCTGCAACCTTTAATAGGCCTTCACATCACTTGTGTGCCCAGCCTTGAGCTCTGGCAGTGTAAATCTCAGATCCTTGGCTTCAGTTCCATGCTGGACAAGTTAACTTCCAGTTCTGGCTCACTTGGAAACTTGTAACATCGACTTCTTGGCGTTAACTTTCCCCGGGCTCAATCTTTGCCTACAGGTGGACATCAGAGCTGTGGCAGATTTTGCTAGAACCAGCAGACCATCAAGGAACAGGGGACGGGGGAGAGTTTTGCCTCCTGGTATCGTTAATGCTTCTTGTTCGCTTTTCAGACATTGTCAACACGGCCCGGCCCGATGAGAAGGCCATTATGACCTATGTTTCCAGCTTCTACCATGCCTTCTCTGGCGCTCAGAAGGTACCAGACGTGGCTGAGCCTTCTACTCTTAACAGCTCCTCTTCCTTCCAGCGCCCTGTTGCTCTCCTGACTTCTCGTGCCGAGGGCAGCTACTTGCAGAACAGTGGGAACCCAAACCTCAGCTAGCTCAGGGTCTGACATCCAGGGTTCAACACGAGATCATAACGAGCCAGAAATCTCTTTGCTTTCAAATATTATTTGGGAGACTCCCAACGGATGGAGTTGAAGCCGCTTGGTCTGCCAGGTTTCAGGGAGGGCTTCCAAGCAATCAGCATTTTCACGGATTAATCATCCACCTTCTTACAAATTATATGTGCAAATTATATTCAAATATATTTGTTTTCCTGTACTTCTGGAATATATTTGCAAAGCCTCACTTCAGATGCCCTTTTGAGAGGCTGAAGGAAGTGCAAGAGCTTGTGATTTAATCAAAAGAAGCTGCCTCCCTTTCGTTATTACAGTAACACGCCAGAACCAAAATAGCTTCTCAAAATAAGCAAGGGAACCCATGAACTCTAAGCTCAACCAGTTAAAATTGGGCAGCCCCACCGATGCATCAACTGAGGCTTTGGTGGGTCGTAAATACACTCCCTATGGGACGCAGGTGGCGCTGTGGGTTAAACCACAGAGCCTAGGACTTGCCGATCAGAAGGTCAGCAGTTCGAATCCCTGCGACGGGGTGAGCTCCTGTTGCTCGGTCCAGCTCCTGCCAACCTAGCAGTTTGAAAGCACATCAAAGTGCAAGTAGATAAATAGGTACCGCTACGGCGTTTCTGTGTGCTGCTCTGGTTCACCAGAAGCGGCTTAGTCATGCTGGCCACATGACCCGGAAGCTGTACGCCAGCTCCCTCGGCCAGTAAAGCAAGATGAGCGCCACAACCCCAAAGTCGGTCACGACTGGACCTAATGGTCAGGGGTCCCCTTACCTTTAAATACACTCCCTAGGGTGTAAGCCCCATCGAACACACCAGCGTTTCCTTTTGAGTACAGAGGCACAGAGTTGCGCAGTGAACCAGTTGTCTTGCGGTCCTAAGAGCTCTTAGGAGCAGAGCAGAGAATCCTTTGAAGTTATCTTGGAGAGTTTGCAGGGCTGGCCGAATCACGGGCGACGTTTATTTCCGCAGAGCCCTGTCCCAGCTGAGGTTTGGGTCCCTGTCCGGAGCAAAGGCTTGCCCCACCCCTCCTCTGCTGCATGCCAGAGGGGGAACAGGGACGATCTTGCATTGTGCCCTTGACTTTGCTCTCCTTTGTTTTTCTCTTTCCTCCTGCGCAGATATTGTAGGCACGCTCAGGCCCGATGAGAAGGCCATCATGACATATGTCTCCTGCTTCTATCACGCTTTCTCTGGGGCTCAGAAGGTGAGCTTTGCCTGGGCGGGGCTGTCTGCTGCTGCTGCTTTTACCTGGCTAGTCTAAACCGCCCTTTCCTCACCCACTTTCCGGAGCGCAGGGTTTACATTTGCATGAAAGGGCATGCCTGCGGAGGGTCAACTAAGCCGGGAGGCGGAGTGGCTTTGAATTTTTGTTTCGTTAAAAATCCAGGCGGTAAGCTAGGGATGCATCGAGCCCCCTGTGAGGCTGAAAGGCTTCTGGCTCCCCGCAAAAATTCTCCAGGCGAGGAGCAGCTTCTAGATTTCCTTTAAACGTCACCTCTGCCAGAATACTGTGCAACTCTGTTCCTAGCAGTATGCAAGCAGTGGAGTTCCCAGGGCATGGCTTTCTGGAGACCTCCAGGGCCATAGCTAGCAAGTCTTCCTTGAAATAATCACCTTCTGGTTGAAAAAAGGCCATATAGGCTTGGCTGTTGGGTCTCCTCCCTGTCCAGGGCTTGTTCTACAGCTAGGAGCAAAAGTTTGTGGATAGCCTCAGTCATCAGTACCCTTTGCCAACCTGCTGCCCTGTTGTACCACAACTCCCACCAGTGCCAGGCAGCAGTTTGGCAAAGGCTGCTCTGAAGTTTCTGGTTTAGCCACAGGTTCTCTTGCAACAATTCGCATATTCTGGGACTGAACTGGCAACGGCCCCTGAGCTGAGTTCTGAATCAGGTAGGTAGCTCCTCTGAATGTGTTGTGTGCCCCCCTGCAGCCTTTTTCCCAGCCTGATGCTTTCCTGCTGTTTTGGACTACAACTCCCATCTGCCCCAGCCGGCGGGGTCACGGATGATGGAAGTTGTAGTCAAAAACGTCCGACGGTCACTGTCTGTTCTACAGCAATGAACGGCGTTCCCCTGCCGTGATACTCAAGAGTTGTTCAGTGCGGTTCCTGATGTCTCCATCCTTATATGAAAGGGGAACTGAGTGCGAATTGTAACACCCCGAGAGCCTTGGCTTTTTTAAAAAATCCTAACAGAAACAAGCTCCTAGTCATTGTTTTGAAGGCTTGGCTCTGTTTGGGGAATCCCTGGCAAAAAAAACCTTGCCGTCCTCTGACTTCTGGGTGGATTTGCAAGTCCACATTGCCTACAGTCCCGTGCTTCTCCTGACCGACAGAAGCCGAGTAAATGGTGAAAAATATACCATATTTTTCCATCTATAACACACCCCTGTGTATAACACGACCCCTGTTTTGGGGGACTCCAAATACAGAAGTCCCCCATATGAACTATCCGTGCATAAGACGACCCCCAGTTTTAAACTTGAAAAAAATAGAGGGAAAATATAGTCTTATATACAGGAAAATGCGGTACTTAGGAATGTCAGCGTGCCTGCTTTGCATATTTTATGCAAGTTGCAGAAGTTCCGATTTCCGGGTGTAGAATTCTGATCTAGCTTTCCCCCTTTTTGTGCAGTGAGTGTGTACCCCTCTTCTGCATCCCAATCCCGTCTCTCCTCCCTCCCCTCTGCTCTGGATTATAAACAAGCCTGTTGCCACCTGTCAGGGAACTGACATCGGAGGGAGAGGTGAAGGGGAGGCTCCCAGATGATGCTGGCGAAGGACCCAGCAGCAGGGGGAGAAACAGCTCAGTAGAGGGGGAAGCCAATCAGCGCAACACCGGGGATAAAGGGAGGCAGACGGGGGAAGTGCAGAGAGGGCTCCAGGACTCTTCACTGGACATCAGTGAGGAGAGCCCAGGTCCTCCGCTACCCACGCCTTCCCTGCGCAGAAGACTCCCGCGCAGTGAGAGGAGGAGGAGACTGGGTGTCAAACAACTTTTATGCTGGAAGAGGTTCAAGAAACGCCCACTGACGGATTCTGCCAGTGACTGAGGCAGCCACCATGAGAAGGGGCTGTGCAGTCAGAAAGGTTTAACAAGGCAAATTAACCAAGAAAGGCACCAGCTTATGCACGAGTAACTCATACCTATTACACCACCATTGCACAGAGCTGGGAAGATGGCAGATCTGTCTTCCAAGCCAGCGTCTTCAGGGGTCTCCCTGCCTCTCAGGCTACGCAGAACGCCTCGCCTTAGGCACCACCATTGACAGGTCTTCCCTGCCCTTCCCACCGACGCTTCTGGCTTTTAGCTTCCTTCATTCCTGCCCCCCTGGCCAGATTTCTGGGCTTCTCACTTGACATTTTACTTCGGGGGATGAATAAATGAAAACAATTCTTTAAAAAAGATAGTTTAAAAAAGACTCTTCTTGAAAACCTAAAAACTCCTTTAAAAGAATCAGGTCTTCAACAAAGTTAAAGAAAGTCTTTAAAAGAATCCTTCCAGAAGAATTTAAAAATTATAATATAGCACCTTAGAGACCAGAAGAGTACCGTATTTTTTGCACCATAACACTACTTTTTTCCTCCTAGAAAGTAAGGGGAAATGTCTGTGCGTGTTATGGAGGGAATGCCTACGGATGGCGGGGGATCTGCTGCAGTCATGAGCAGAGGATCCATGGTTCCCCTTCCTTCCCTCCTCCGTGGCTCACTTTGAGACAGCAAAGCGGGAGAGGAGCCTTCTCCTCTTATATCCCTCTTCTGCATTATGAATAGCATCCTTCTCCACCCAACCCACGTGTGTTCCTTGTCCCTTGAGTGCTTTTCCTTCCCTCCCCACTTAAAACGTGGTTACAAAGCATGTATCCACATGGATCCTCAGGATTTTTGCACTGGGCTACCCCAAACTCACCGTCAGATCACATGTCTGTGGCCACAGCATGAACCACAAAAATCATACACCCACTGTTTCGTTTAGAATCTTTTTTTTCTTGTTTTCCTCCTCTAAAAACTATGTGCGTGTTATGGTTGGGTGCGTGTTATAGAGCGAAAAATACGGTAGTTTTATGGGAAGGTTAACCTTCGTCCTTCCGTATCAAATGCCTTCTTGCATTTCTGCAAGATGCATCTCCTTTGGCTCGTGTATCAGGCTGCCAATGTTTAATTTCCTGAAAGCATTCCCGGTCTTTGGCGGTGGCTGCCTCCCTTTTTTAAAAAAAAAAAAATCCTTTCTGCAGGCCAGGTTAAGAGGTGGCGGCTGCCAGTTATTTTCATAGCTTAGACGTGTCTTCGTATTCAGCCAAGTTCAGCCGGCAGGCTCTGCTGCGAGGTAAAACAACCCTGTTAGGTAGTCCAGCAGATGAGGAAGAGGGGGAGATGGAGGGAAATGGTGTCTGTCTCAAGACCACATGGATTGCCTGTAGGTGGGGCCGAGGTGAGACTTGAACTGGAGGATTTATTGTGCTACAGCTGTCCTTGTGACAGGCTCCATGGGAGACTGGTGACATTCCTCTTCTCTCCCCCCCCCCATCACGTATATAATTTTTTATTAAATTTTTCTAATTTACATTTCATTCATTTAAACAACCTCAAATCAGTGACTTCTCTTTCTGTGGAACATACCCTGTATGGTATGTTCATTTTACATACCATAAGGTAAAGGGACCCTTGACCATTAGGTCCAGTCGCAGACGACTCTGGGGTTGTGGCGCTCATCTCGCTTTACTGGCCTAGGGAGCCGGCGTACAGCTTCTGGATTATGTGGCCAGCATGACTAAGCCGCTTCTGGCGAACCAGAGCAGCGCACGGAAACACCATTTACCTTCCCACCGGAGCGGTACCTATTGATCTACTTGCACATTGATGTGCTTTTGAACTGCTAGGTTGGCAGGAGCAGGGACCGAGCAATGGGAGCTCACCCCGTCGCGGGGATTCAAACCACCAACCTTCTGATCAGCAAGTCCTAGGCTCTGCGCCACCCGCGTCCCCTTTCATAGCTTAGCAGGGACATAAACCTGGGTCTCCCTGGTCTAAGTCCAGTACTCTAACCCAGGCCTGGGGAATCTGTGGTGCTAGACTACAACTCCCATCACCCCCTAACCAAATGCTGAACTGTCTGGGGCTGATGGGAGCTGGAGTCCAACGACCCATGTCCCCCACCCCTTCTCTAGCCACTATATCTCTCTGCCCCTTGTTCTCTCTCTCTCTCTCTCTCTCTCTCTCTCTCTCTCTCAGCCATCGTTCTTGCTTTTCCTTCACTCTCCCCTCTAAAAGGTGTCCTCTACTCAGACCTCTCATAAAAGCAAAATTCCCAAGGGGTTAAATATTCTGCTTCCGTCTTCTGAGTGTCACAATTGACCGCAGATCCAAACGGGCAAATAGCGTGTTGTGGCCTTCATCCGTGAAACTTCCTTTCAGTGCCTCGGTCAGGATCCTGCCCTCATAGTCCATAATAGTTCATCTGGAATAGCCTGGAGACCCCTCCCCCGCGGCCTTGTTCTCACAAACCACAGATGCTTTCTACTTTCTCCCCACATTCGTTGAAACAAATGGGGGGGGGGGAGGGAAGTTCAGACTTCAGCTGACTTGATTGCCTGACTGATTTGAAGGCATTTAGGGTTAATTCTCCTGCCAACCTAGCAGTTCAAAAGCACGCCAGTGCAAGTAGATAAATAGGTAGTGCTCCAGTGGGAAGGTAAAGGACGTTTCTGTGCGCTGCTCTGGTTCGTCAGAAGCAGCTTAGTCATTCTGGCCACATGACCTGGAATCTGTATGCCGGCTCCATCAGCCAATAAAGCGAGACGAGCGCCGCAACCCCAGAGTCAGCCATGACTGGACCTAATGGTCAGGGGTCCCTTTACCTTAGGGTTAATTCACCCATAGTAAGTGAATTTCCCCATCAGTCTGTGTGGAATCGGCAAACCCAATCCTGTAATTACCGTATTTTTCCGTGTGTAAGACGCCCCCATGTATAAGACCCCTATTTTGGGGGTCTCCAAATTAAGAAAACACCCCTCAGCATTACCCGTGTATAAGACGAGCCCCAATTTTAAACCTAACTTTTTGGTAAAAAACCTAGTCTTATATAGGGAAAAATACGGTAATCCATTTTCCCCAAATTAGTGACAGGCCAGCGTAGCCCTTGGTTTGTAAGGGTCGAAGCAAGGAAAGCACAAGCCTTCACCCAGAGGAGTCTGGCGGTCTCTGATGGCTGCAGACCCCGGCAAACATCCATTTGTATTTTTTATTAATGCGGTTTATAGGCTGCCCTATCGCTAATGTTCTCTGGGTAGTTATTTATTTATTTATTTTTAATCCTTAAAAAAAAAAAGATGCAACCAGTAACACAATATTAAAATCGCAAATCACTTCGAAACAGAGGAAAGGAAATATTGCCGCGGCAAATCTATTTAAAATAAAGGACAGAGGAATAAAAACCCACAGAGCCAGAACGCTAGAAGGCCGTGGATGTTGTCAGGTGGGCGTCTTTGGTGGGCGGGTGAAAACGGCTGGATCCTTCTGGATCCTTTGACCATCCGGGCTTTTGCCGGCGGCTCTGGACAGACTCTCAGGTTGCACGAGGGAGCTAGCTTGCAGGAAATGTCTCTACGTTTAAAAAGAAAAGACGTTTTCACTGGCTGCCTCTGGCCGCCAGCGAAACCTGGAAGCTTCGCTCAGCATGGAAGGCAAAAGAGCCATGCCTAACGCGGGGAGAGAAATGACCTCACCCAAACACTCTGATGGATCTTATGTGTGGGTTTTTCTGTAGCTGGTCCCCCCCCCCTTAAGCATGTTAGATCTGCCACCGAACTTCAGCCAAGTGTTTTCCATTAAAGCTTGGCGTTAATTTATTGGCTCCGAACGTGTAAATCCTTTATAGGCAGGAAGCGGAGCCCCCTTTCTCTGGCCGAGCAAAGCGTCCTGCGTATTCCAGCTGGAGACGAGGGTCAGACTCTTCCCTCCCCTATAAAAGCCTGAACTTGATTGCACCCGGGGTGCTGCGTCTGCAAGCGTGCCCTCCCCTTGGGGTGTGTGTGTTTGCTAGGGTGCAGAGAGTTGGACTGTGTGAATTTATAGCCTTGCCAATCTTTTTTTTTATGATTGTCCTTTGTGTCTGATCCCAGGCTTTGGAGCTCAGCTGGCATGTTCTCCCCATCAGCTGGGATTGATTATTCGCCTTGTAACTGCTTTCTCTCTGGCATGCCTCTGTGTGTGTGTGTGTGTGTGTGTTCACGGACTTCAAGTTGTTTGGGAAGCCTGTCTGGGAGAATGCGGAATTAGTGGACCGAGGAACCCAGGACCAGCCGCTGCACCCCGTGTTTTTTGGAAACTAACCAACAAAAAACCTCCTGTGCGTTTCTAAATCAGACTGTGGGGTCAGGTCAACCCTGCTGTAGAAGCCACCTCAAATCACTCTACAGTGGCACCTCGGGTTAAGTACCGTGTTTTTCGCTCCATAAGGCGCGCCAGACCATAAGGCGCACCTAGTTTTTAGAGGGGGAAACCAAGAAAAAAAATATCATTCCCCCCCCAGCCCCAAAGAGAGGCCAGGAGAGTGTGTCTTATGAAATGAAAAATACGGTACTTAATTCGTTCCGGAGGTCCGTTTTTAACCTGAAGCACTCCCCGTCACCTGCGATCATTTGTCATGCAGGTTGAGGCTGATGACGGCGAGGTGGTCCAAAACAGCTGGAGCTGGACAAGGCTTCTGTACAATATTATGGACCCCGGATGCCTTCAATTTACAGGGAACCAGAGTAAAGTTACAGGGAACCAGGCAGAGGGCCTTCTCAGCAGTGGTGCCCTCCCTGTGGAACGCGCTCCCACCCGATGCCAGGGAGATAAAGAATTACACAATTTTTAGGAGGCAGGCTTGTTCAGGGAAGTATTTAATGTCTGACATTTTTTATATTTTCCTGGAAGCTGCCCAGAGTGGCTGGGAAAACCCAGCCAGGTGGGTGGGGTCTGAACAATAAAATTATTATTATTATTACTACTCGTGCTGTTCCCCCCCCCCCACTGCATCTCAAAGCCCTCCTAGATTTGTGACTTTTTACGACAGCACCAGTGGGAAGCACCACTTCTTAACTGTGGTGTCGATAAATAAGAGAATTCTCCCCTATACAGAGTGTTTCACCTTTCACCACTTCCTCTGACGGACCTATTGCCATTTTGGTTCAAACTTCCATTTAAAAATAGAATACGTTGCAGCGGCATTGTAGTTAAGCAATAGTCTGGAGGGCCAAAGGTTCCCCACAATTTCAATCAAATGTGCGGCTTATCCTCATTCTCTCTCTCCCTCTCCTAGTAGAGCAAAAAAATATATTTTTATTTTCCTCTGAATATCCTATTCTGTTGGCAACTCATTTCTTCCATGGCTCTCTCCCTCTGCCCGTCCTTCTGTAGACCCTCTCCACCCTTTCTCTTGAAGTCTGGCTTCCATCTCCTCCCCTTGGACTCTCTCTGCTCCTTGCAAGGTACTTGATCTCTTGACTTCCTCCCATCCCATGGCTTCTGTGTTACCCCTTCCCCCCCTCCTGCTTTCTAATAAGATAGGGCCACCCCTGCTTGTTCCAGAGGCTGTGTGTGTGTGTAACTGATTTTCTAAAAATATTTTACCACTGCTATTATGCTTTCTTTTTCCTTTAAAGAAAAATATTTCTGTAACTGTCACTTCTCTCTGTTTGTTTTTTTAAACCTGGTTTTGTTTTTTGGGGGTTGATGTAAGCTGGTCTGAGCGCTCTCTTTTATCAGAAAGGCAGGGGAGAAAACATTCAGTAGTACTGGTAAGGATAGACTGGGTTGTGCTGTTTAGGAAAGCCTATTCTCGATTGAAACGAAACGTTGAGGATGTTCGGGGAGATAAGAGCTCCCCCAAACCAAGCCGCTGAAAATCTGTGGAGCACATCGCAAGGAAATGAAAGACAGGGAAACCAGGACTAGAAACAATAGACATAACTTTACTGAAACCTAAACTGTAGTAAAGACAAGCGGTAGATCTGAACCTCTTCCGTAGATGCCAAATCCTAGATAAGAACGTGACGATCTGGTTCAGACGTACCTCTCTTGGCTTATTAAGCTGAAGTACGTGTGTCCCTTGCACCCATGTGCTCTGTCCTTTCTCCTCTCCTTCCCTCCCTCCCTCCACTGCAATTCGCTGCTTCCCCTGGTTAATTTAACCATGGTTTCCCCATTCATCCTGAACCAGGAAACCATGGTTACCCGGATTGGAACCAAGTTCAAACCATCCCCTCCGTATTCCAATCATTATTTTTTATATATTTTTTCGGCTCAGACTTAATGGGAGACCGTAGCTAATTAGCTCAGGATGTGCTGTCATTGCTATGCACAGGGAGCGGAGAAGGGAAGGACATGGCTTGGCTTGGCTTGGCACGCTGAGATGCATACATCCAAACTGGGCGACCGTCATATGCGGAGTACGGAATGCAGTGGAAAAGCCCACTTGCGCTTAGCTCCAAGGGAGGTTGGCTAGGTCTCTCCTTTCTGTAGGAACTTCAACCATACTCAAAAGCGCAGAAGTCTGATGGGTCTGCAAACCCCAGGCCTAACTCGTAACTTGCACCAGTAGCTGCAGGGCTAGAGTGTTAGCTGCCTTGTCCATAAACACCGTATTTTTCGCTCTATAGGACGCACCCGACCATAGGACGTACCTTGTTTAAGAGGGGGAGAACAAGAAAAAAATAATCTCCCCCTCTCTGCTCCGCGCCACTTCAGCGAAGCGGCAGGAGAAACAGAGCCCCTTCCATTTCTCCTCCCACTTGGCTGAAAGGGCGCCGCGCAGCTCTCCCTCTCTGCTGAAGCCGGGAGAGTCTTGCTCTCCCGGCTTCAGCAAAAGGAACCCGAAGCCTGCGGAGTGCAGCTGGAACTCACACTGCACTCTGAAGGCTTCAGGCAGCTATCCCTGAAGCCTGGAGAGCTAGAGGGGTCGGTGTGCACCGACCCCTCTCGCTCCCCAGGCTTCAGCGAAAGCAACGCAAAGCCTCCAGAGTGCGGAGGGAGCGCTCCTTCTGCGCTTCGGAGGCTTCGCATTGCTATCACTGAAGTCAAGGAGCCTGCATTCGCTCCATAGGACGCACACATATTTCCGCTTAATTTTTGGAGGGGAAAAAGTGCGTCCTATAGAGCGAAAAATACGGTAAGTTGTTATCCTGGGGGTTACGGAAGGGTGGGTTACGAATGGGAACGAGACCTGTGCAGCCTCCGGGCGATCCTTGGGTACGCCACGAGAGTCTCTCGACCCGCCTTGGCTTCTCTTCGAAACCACGCTCTGTCTGCCTGCGGCTGCACCCGGTGGGCTCTGCAGGGCTGTTCTGTCTCGCCACCTCCTTTCCATGCTGTGCCTCGGCTCCAGGCCGTCCTGTCGCCGCTGTCGTTTTCATGTGTTTGATTTGCCAGCTTGTTTCTCGTACCACCATTTCCTCCATGTTGCTTTTCCCTCCTCTCCCCCCAAAACCCCCCGCAGGCTGAGACGGCTGCAAACCGGATTTGCAAAGTGTTGGCCGTGAACCAGGAGAATGAGCACCTGATGGAAGACTACGAGAAGCTGGCTTCTGACGTGAGTGCGAGCAGGACCCCTTCCCCTTGCGAGTCCCATGGGGCAAGCGCCGAGGCTGCCAGACCTCCCTAAAGATTGTGGCATCCAGATGGGGGTGGATAAGGCTGCCAACGGCTGCCAGCCATGAGGGCTGTGCTGTGCCTCCAGGGTCAAAGACTCCAGCCATGCTGGAAACCACCGGCTGGAGAGACCGGTCATGCTCTGGCCCTGCTTCAGAGTTTCCTGCAGGGTTTCCCACGTACCTAAAGGACCGCCTCTCCCGGTATGCCACACGGAGGATCTTAAGGACCACAAATGACAACACCTTTGAGGTCCCAGGTCGCAAGGTGGTTAGATTGGTCTCAACTAGGGCCAGGGCCTTTTCAGTACTGGCCCCGACTTGGTGGACCGCTCTGTCACAAGAGACCAGGGCCCTGCGGGACTTGACATCTTTCCGCAGGGCCCGCAAGACAGAGCTGTTCCGTCTGTCCTTTGGTTTGACCCTTATGTCTCCCTCCCCTTATGGTTTTGATTTATGGGCTACTTTTAAAATTAGGCTGCTTTTTAAATTGCATTTTAACCTGTATTTTAAATTGGGTTCCCCCCTCCCTATTATGTTTCCATTGTAAGTTTACTGGTGTTAGCTGCCCTGAGCCTGGCTTGGGCCGGGGAGGGTGGGGTATAAATAAAATTTACTATTATTATTATTATTATTATTATTATTATTATTATTATTATTATTATGTGGCTGGTCACTGTGAAAACAGAGTGCTGGACTGCGATTTGCCACTCAGCTGTCCTTAATGTTCTTATGTGAGAGCTGTTTCGTGGAGCAGTCTTGTCCCACTCTGGCCACCGTAGGTAGAATTCTGGTTGCCGTAACTAGCTGAGCAGAGTGCAGGAACTGGGCCTGTCGCAGGTGGTCCCTGGGCTTTGCGTAGGGCGGTGGGGAGGAGCCACTATATCCCTGGGGCTGTTGCCCTCGCTGTCGTTGACCCCCGCCTCTCTCCTCCGCCCCGCCAATCCCATCCTCAGCTGTTGGAGTGGATTCAGCGCACCATCCCCTGGCTGGAGAACCGCGTCCCGCAGAAGACCATCCAGGAGATGCAGCAGAAGCTGGAGGATTTCCGCGACTACCGGCGGGTTCACAAGCCCCCCAAGGTGCAGGAGAAGTGCCAGCTGGAGATCAACTTCAACACCTTGCAGACCAAGCTGCGGCTAAGCAACCGGCCGGCCTTCATGCCCTCCGAGGGGAAGATGGTCTCGGTGAGTGTGCCCGCTTAAAAAAGCAGAAGGGGGCCGATAGGGTGGCAGAGTGGAGCTCCAGGTGGTGTTGGGTGGGTGCCCTGCGCCTCCAGAGTCAGAATTGGTTCATCTTTGCGCCAACAGAGCAATTAAAGGTAAAGGGACCCCTGATCATTAGGTCCAGTCGTGGCCGACTCTGGGGTTGCAGCGCTCATCTTGCTTTATTGGCCGAGGGAGCCGGCGTTCAGCTTCCGGGTCATGTGGCCAGCATGACTAAGCCGCTTCTGGCGAACCAGAGCAGCGCACGGAAACGCCGTTTACCTTCCCGCCAGAGTGGTACCTATTTATCTACTTGCACTTTGACGTGCTTTCGAACTGCTAGGTTGGCAGGAGCAGGAACCGAGCAATGGGAGCTCACCCCGTAGTGGGGATTCGAATCGCCGACCTTCTGATCAGCAAGTCCTAGGCTCTGTGGTTTAGACCACAGCGCCACCCACGTCCCAACAGAGCAATTGGGTTGGAGTTAATGTCAAATCTCAATTTGGCTTCAGATGCACCATAGAGCCAGAATCACTGGGTGTTTCCTCCATCCTTGCTTCCCTTTAATCTGTAATATGCGGACGCTGGCCTATCTTCCAAGTCATTAAGGTTGCTGTGACAATGTATTACTGAGTCAACAAGAACTCAATGGCATTTACAGTCAGGTTCCTCCTCCAGTGTCTCTAAACGGCAGAGCAGCCTTTTCCCTAACCTGCTGCCCTCCAGCTCTTCCAGGCTCCATCGGGCCCAGCCGGCTTGGAGTCCAAAACAGCTGGAAGGCACCAGCTTGTCGGGAGCAGGGGGTGGTCATCCAGTAGCTACGTACAGCCCCTTTCTCTATGTTTACGAGCGTGTGTGCCTGCAAGATTAAGCGAGAGCCCAGCGGACCCCCAGATAGGACAGGCAGAAGTCCTAAGAGGAGGTGAAGCTCAAACTGCATCTCTTCCCCAACTCACCTGCCTTCTGCTCCCTAGTCAATCCCAATGGGTTTGCAACGAAGGCCATTAGAGCAATTTCAGAAATGCTATTAGAAGCTATTAAGCGGAACTGATGCGTTTGTCTTGCTGGGTTTCACTTCTTGTTTGCTTAGGGTGGTTTATGTATACAGTTGTACCTTGCTTCTCGAACGGAATCCGTTCCAGAAGTCTGTTCAACTTCCGAAAATGTTCAAAAACCAAGGCACAGCTTCCGATTGGCTGCAGGAATTTCTACAGCAGGGGTGGCCAACTCCCAAGAGACTGCCATCTACTCACAGAGTTAAAGACTGGCAGTGATCAACCCCCTTTTTCAGGGTTTAGGTCAAAGTTGTTGAGCTCTTTTTAGAGAGCATGAAAGCCCCGTTTTGGGGGGTGCAGGGCAAAAAAGGGGAACCAAACTTGTTGAGCTTCTTTGGGGGGGAGACCGTGATCTACCACAGATGTCCAGTGATCTACCAGTAGATCACAATCTACCTGTTGGACGTACCTGGTCTACAGCATGAGTCGGCACACTAAGGCCCGCGGGCTGGATCAGGCCCAATTGCCTTCTGGATCCAGCCTGCGGACGGTCCGGGAATCGCCGTGTGGATCGCCAGTGCACACGTTCTTTCCCTCTCCCTCACACAATGGCGGCGCCTCCTCCCTCCTTCTGGCTTTTCCCCGCCCTGCCTAGAGGAGGAAGGGGTCTGGGCTTTGTTGGTGTGAGCTGCAACAGTGCTTGAGTGACTGCCATTTTAAGCAGCTCCTTGCTGGAGCCCTTTTGCACGCCGCTCATCGTCCCGCCACCGCCGCTGCCACCAGCCCCTGCCACTCACAAGACACTGGTAAGCAGCCACCGGGGCTCATGCATCATTCCCCCCCCCCAAAAAAATATAGTCTGGCCCCCCCCCCACCAGCTCTGAGGGACAGTGGACTGCCCCCCTGCTGAAAAAGTTTGCTGACGCCTGATCTACAGCCACCTGGGGAAAAGGGTTAGCCTGAGATGAGACAGGGCATGCAAGTGCAGCCGTGTTACGATGCTGAACGTTTCCCTCTCCCCCAAAAAACCTCCCCAGGACATCAATAATGGCTGGCAGCACTTGGAGCAGGCTGAGAAAGGCTACGAAGAGTGGCTGCTGAATGAGATCCGAAGGATGGAGAGGCTGGACCACTTGGCCGAGAAGTTTAGGCAGAAGGCGTCGATCCACGAAAGCTGGACCGAAGGTGAGCTTAAGGATGCAGGATGCTGCCTTGTGCCAAGCGAGGCAGCTGGCTCGTCTGTCGTCTGCGATGACTGGCAGGGTCAGGAACCTGAACCTGGGGCCTTCTCTGGATGCAAAACACAGCTTTTTCCCGTGCATGCAGGACACACAAATAACACACCCAACATCTGCGACTAGCAACAGCCAGCCTTTCCCGCTGCTGCTGTCCAAGTGCAGCAGTGGGGCCCGCCTAATGTTGTAAACAGAAATTGCCCTTTTCCCTTATGGGGTATCCAAGAGCCCATATAGAGTCCTTACATAGGTTCCCTATTGGTAGGAAAAAATAACAGAGGCCAAGCAGAGAATATTGAGAAGCAAAGCAGCTAGTAAGCCTGATCTTTATTGATCTGTTGCAACAGGGTGCTCCCCTCACACGCAGGAGAGGAGGAGGGACCCAGAAAAATGGTGTGAAAGGCCTTATAAAGACTTTTGAAATTGCCACCCTGTAGATCAAGACCACCCTCAGAAACATCATACATACATCACAGAAGGGGTGTGACCTAAGACCACCCCTCAGATACATCACACCTACGTCACAGAAAAGGCGGTCTAAAACAGAAATTTGGATATTGTTTATCTCCTGTCTGGCAGGTTACTTGATTGGATTGCCTGGGGAGCCTGGCCTTTCTTTTGTAGTGATAAATACTTAGTTCCTGGGCCAGGTCACACGCTCACGCCCTATTCATATCTTAAATGTGCCCTTAAGACGGGATTTGTGAGGAAAGAGACGTTGGGGAGGTTTCCCATTTTGACCTTGTAGAGAAAACATTGGCTCAGTTTAGGAATCAAAATGGTTCCAGGTTGGTCTTCCTGTGCTGTTCTATGTACGTGCTTGGTTGGTACACTTATGAACATTACCATATATCTAAGACCTCAAAATTCCTATCACAATGTCAATAGGCAGGGAGTTCCAAAGCAGAAAGGGAATGACTCTTTAAAAAAAGAATGCAGGACAGATACTGCATGGAGTTCAAATCCTGCAGGTCAAAGGCATGGAGTGAACTAGTGGAGTCCCGCCATGCCCCCTTCCGCTACGTTCTACCCAAGTGCCCCCCGTGACGGTGCTGGTGGCCGGGGGGGGGGGGTGTACCGCTGCCTTTTTATTAAACGCCTAGCCTTCGGCCTCTTCCAGTCTGGCCAGATGTCAAGGCGCGAGGGCAGAACCTTCCAACATGGCAGCTGCGGGTCTCGCCCCGTAGAGAAATGCCATAATCCCCCCTTCTGGAAGGAATGTGCTGGGTGGAATGTTGTTCTCATAGGGTTGGGGGAAAGAACATTGCCGGGTTGGGGGGGTGTAAACATAGTTTAGCTTGCGCAAGTGTGTGGAGGGGGGCAGGGGGCGCTTACAGCTGCGCAGAAGCGATCTGTTTCTGCTTTTCCGTGGGTTTTGGGAGCGACTGAAATAATTGAAAGAAGAAAAGGGGGCTGAGTGAACTTCTGGTTTTTCTTTGGTTGGGGGGGCAGGGAGCCAATGAACCAATGAAACTTGCCTTACCCAGAGCCAGACATTTAGTCCCCTAGCCTGGTGGTGTTTTCTGAGTGCCAGCAACTCGGCAACACAGCCTGGGTTTTCTGAGCTCTCCCACTGCATACGTACCCCCCTTAACCCAGGCTGCTGAATGGGATCACATTCGCACTTGGCTCTCCCCGCAAGGCGGCTCGCAAAATAGCTCGAGGGGCTTCCTGGGAGCCACTGCGCCCTTCTCCGCGCATGACCTTGTCGCATAGACTGAATGCGAAATGCGCTAGCAGCTCGGACACTGGGCAGAGAGCGTCTTCTTCTAAGCAGGTGCCTGTGAAGCCTAAAGAACTCATTGCCACAGGGGTGGCGGCCGCTTGCAAGGACAGCTTTTATTAGAAAGAAAGGGGAACAAGAGGAGGGAGATGGAGACTCTTCCGCCTCCTCCTCATGAGATTCCCCAGGGAACGCTTGGCTAACTGCTGCCGGAGACAGAGCGCTGGGTTAGGCCAGTGTTGATTCAGATCCAACATGACATGTCCTATTTTATTTTTCATGCCTGGGGGGAATTCGGGGGGAGTAGCTGCTGTTAAATAGCTGCTCTTAGAGCATTGGGGTATGCATATGCTGAGATAGAGATATATATATAGAGAGAGAGAGAGAGAGAGCTCACCGGTGCAAGACGGTCTGAGCACATGATACCAATCCTGGCCTGACTTCAAAGGCTACCAGTTAGTTTCCAGGCTCTGTTCAAAATGCAGGTTTTGGAACTTTAAAGCCTTAAACTGTTCAGGACCCGTACGAACCAACCCAGATCCTGCCATCATCATCTGAGGCCCTTCTTCATGTGTGTCCCCCACAAGAAGTCTGGAGGGCAGCAAGACGAGATTGGGCCTTCTCAGTGGTGGCTCCCTGTTTGCTCTACCTAGGGAGGCTCTTCTGACACCTTCACTGCATATCTGTAGGCACCAGGCAAGGCAAAAACATTACTTTTCAACCAGGCCTTCTGCTTTCAACTTATCTATGGCCCTGTTTTTTTGCAATGAGATGGTTTAATGCAAGAGGGTGTTTATGCTGGTTTTAATGTACGTATATGTTTGTTTGCTTTGCTTAAAATATTATAAGTCTCTCTGAGTTGCCATGGAAAAAGAGCAACCAATAAAATTAATTAATTAAAGGTAGTAAAATATTCCCATTTGACTTTGCCCACCTTGAGCACCAGAGACCCTGCCCTCCATCCTGCCATCACACGCATCAAGGTAGCTGCATAAGGAGCTTACAGATGAGCTGAGATTTAAGAAGGGCACATTTAAGAAACAGAAGAAAGGGGAAATCGCGAAGGAAGAATACACACGAGTAGTCAACAGTTGCAGGGAGAAGGTCAGGCGGGCCAAAGCTCAGAATGAACTCGGGCTCGCATGACAGGTTACAAATATTTTTCTTCTTCCTCTGCAGCCGCACCAGTTTCTTCAGGTTCCTTCCACCTACCGTATTTTTTGCTCTATAAGACTCACTTTTTCCCTCCTGAAAAGTAAGGGGAAATGTGTGTGCGTCTTATGGAGCGAATGCAGGCTGTGCAGCTATCCCAGAAGCCAGAATGGCAAGAGGGATTGCTGCTTTCATTGCGTAGCGATCCCTCTTGCTGTTCTGGCTTCTGAGATTCAGAATGTTTTTTTTCTTGTTTTCCTCCTCCAAAAACTAGGTGCGTCTTGGGGTCTGGTGCGTCTTATAGAGCGAAAAATAGGGTATATTTCTTGTTGGTCTGCCTTTGTGCTTTCAATGTTTTGCTTTTAAGAATCATCCATCTTGGACTCCTCTCGGAGTATTTCTGACCTTGGGACTTTCACCCAGTAGTTCCTTTGGGCTTTTTGAAACCGGCCTCCTTAAAGTCCAGAGTGTGTTTTCTGACTACACTCCGCTTTCCCTTCTTGCCTGCGTATGATGAAACCTAAGAGGACTTGGTAGCTTCCTTCCAAGGTTTCCTGTACTTCCAGCTCTGCAGTTCTGGGATTCTGTGAAATAATGGCAGGCAGGGAAGAACAACGACTGACCTACGCAGTGTTTGGGCTACCTGAGAATCTTACAGTGGTGCCCCGCAAGACTGAAAACTCGCTAGACGAAAGAGTTTTCCGTTTTGGAGGTGCTTCGCAAAACGAATTTCCTATGGGCTTGCTTCGCAAGACGACAATGTCTTGCGAGTTCCTGCTGGGTTTCCCCCCCCCCTTTTCCTAAGCCGCTAAGCCGCTTATCAGCTGATCCGATCTGCAGATAAGCCACTAAAAGCCGCTAATAGCGCTAATCCGCTAATCCTTCCATGGGCTTGCTTCGCAAGACGAAAAAACCGCTAGACGAAGAGAATCACAGAACGGATTCTTTTCATCTTGCGAGGCACCACTGTAGTTTTTGTTTGGGTAGCTGGCCCAGTATCTACTCCTTGCCCCTCTTTCTGCCTCTGTGCCTGGTAACCTGGAAAGGCATTGCTGGCCATATCAAACCTGTACCTTCCAACATTTCTCGTTGAAAAGAGGGACTTCCTAAGGAAAAGCGGGACATTCTGGAATCAAATCAGAAACTGGGGCGGCTTCTGTAAACCCGGGACTGTCCCTCTGTTGTAAACAAAATTTGCCCTTTTTCCCTTATGGGGTATCCAATAGCCCATATAGAGTCCTTACGTAGGATCCCTATTGGTAGGAGAAAATAACAGAGGCCAATCAGAGAATATTGAGAAGCAAAGCAGCTAGTAAGCCTGATCTTTATTGATCTGTTGCAACAGGGTCCTGGCTCACCACACGTAGGAGGGAGGAGGAACCCAGAACAATGGTGCGCAAGGCCTTATATAGACATTTTAAATTCCCTGCCCTGGAGCTCAAGACCACCCCTCCATACATCATACATACATCACAGAAGGGGTGTAACCTAAGACTACCCCCCCCCGATACATCATACAGTGGTGCCCCGCAAGATGAATGCCTCGCAAGACGAAAAACTCGCTAGACGAAAGGGTTTTTCCGTTTTGCGTTTCTTCGCTAGACGAATTTCCCTATGGGCTTGCTTCGCAAGACGAAAACGTCTTGCGCTTTTTTTTTTAAAGCCGCTTGAAGAGGCGCAGTTGCAACGGACCGTGCTTCGCAAGACGAAAAACATCGCAAGACGAAAAGACTCGCGGAACGAATTATTTTTGTCTTGCGAGGCCCCACTGTACCTACATCACAGAAAAGGCGGTCTACAGCAGAAATCTGAGTGACTTGTTTACCTCCTGTCTGCCAAATTACCTGTTTAATGGTCACTTGATTGGATTGCCTGGGGAGCCTGGCCAGTCTTTTGTAATGATAAATACTTAGTTCCTGAGCCAAGTCAAATGTGCCCTTAAGACAGGATTTGTGAAGGAAAAGACAATGGGGAGGCTTTTCCATTTTCCTTTGACCTTGCAGAGAAAACATTTCAGTTTGGGAATCAAAAATGGTTTCGGGTCGGTCTTCCTGTGCTGATCTATGTACGTGCTTGGTTGGGACACTTATGAACATTTAACATATATCTAAGACCTCAAAATTCCTATCACACCGGCAAACCATACCAGACTGGACTTAGCATCATACCTAACACTTTGCAGTGCCAGCTTGACTCCCGTAGGAGTTGCCCAGCCTTTTGTGTGTGTGTGTTTTGTTTAAGAAGCTACAACACCCTTCCAACGAGGAGGAGCCTGCAGGCCCAGAGAGCTCTGCTACGTCTCCTGAAAGCCCAAGACCAGTTGTTTATCTCCTTGGGTTCTGGCTGCAGTCCTTTTGTTTCCCGCCCTATTCTTAGCCGAGCCTGGGAGTGTTATCAGCCTCCCTGCAGCTTCCTGTTGGGCTTGGTCAGGCACGTGGCAAATTCCTTTCTCCTTGCAGCAAAGGGGAGGAGCCCCCCCGACCCCCCCACCAACCTCTTCCTCCCTCCCCCCACCCCACAACTTGGCTTCATCCATCAAAGTGGGCAGTCGGTTTCTATAGGCAGCAGCAGGAAGGTAACCAAAACTCTGTTTTTCAGCCAGTTGATGTCTGATCCCCCGAGGCAGTTATAGACGTGCTTGGTTCTCTTTTGCACTTATTAAAGGTAAAGGGACCCCTGACCATTAGGTCCAGTCGTGGCCGACTCTGGGGTTGCGGCGCTCATCTCGCTTTATTGGCCGAGGGAGCCGGCGTACAGCTTCCGGGTCATGTGGCCAGCATGACTAAACCGCTTCTGGCGAACCAGAGCAACGCACGGAAACGCCATTTACCTTCCCGCAGGAGTGGTACCTATTGATCTACTTGCACTTTGACGTGCTTTCGAACTGCTAGGTTGGCAGGAGCAGGGACCCAGCAACGGGAGCTCACCCCGTCGCGGGGATTCGAACCGCCGACCTTCTGATCGGCAAGTCCTAGGCTCTGTGGTTTAACACACAGCGCCGCCCGTGTCTCTTTGCACTTATTATGCATTATCTGTTTTATTACGTTTCCATCCCGCCGTTTCTCCCAAGGAGGTCAAGGTGACGTGTGTGGTTCTCCTTGCTCCCCACCCTTTTCATCTGCAAAACACCCCTGCAAGGCTGGGCCCAGGAGCCTCGTGCTCCTCCTACTAAGCTGTCCCAAGAGACGAGAGTTCGAATCTCCACTCGGCTGCACAACTCACTGTGGGCAACCTTAGGCCAGTCACAGCTTCTCAGCCTAGCTTACCCTCCAGGGTTCTTTTGAGGATGAAATGGAGAAGGCAGGAGAACCGCCACCTTGAGCTCCTTGGAGGAAAAGGGATGTAAATCTTTGTTTTATTTTTAAATGCTTTATTGGTTCTAAAACGGAGTAACATAAGTAATCAATAGAAATCAAGGACAAAAATGAAATAGGCAAACATTCGTTCCATAGCTGATGCACATTGTAAGAAACGATTTGCAGTTAAATTCAGCATCGCCTCCAATATAAATTTATTAAGAGAGAAAGAACAGGAGGGCAGACATTTCTAAATAAACTGCTCAGCTGCACTTGCAAAATGCAGCCCCCAGGCCTCGGGGTGTGGGTGGCTGTGGGTATGCCTCTACCTTCTTAGCTCAAACCCCTGGTGGGGGCTGAAATAAAAAAAAAAAAGGTCTTATATATATAATAAATGTACCAAGCAAACACGTACATAAATATATAAACCACATGTCTAAAGCAGCACAGGAAAACAACCATGAAACCATTTTGGCTCCCAAACTGACCAAATGTTTTCTCTGCAAAGGAAAACGGAAAAGCCTCCCCATTGTCTTTTCCTTCACAAATCCTATCTTAAGGGTATGTCTGTATATGAACAGGGTGAGCCTGTGGCCTGGCTCAGGAACTAAGTATTTATCATTACAAAAGACTGGCCAGGCTCCCCAGGGTATCCAATCAAGTGACCATTAACAGGTAACCTGCCAGACAGGAGGTAAACAATGCACTCAGATTTCTGTTGTTGACCACCCTTTCTGTGATGTAGGTGTGATGTGTCTGGGGGTGGTCTTGGACTCCAGGGCGGGCAATTTAAATGTCTATATAAGGGCGGGCACACCTTGGTTCGGGGTCGTCCTCCTTTCCTGCGTGTGAGGGGAGCACCCTGTTGCAACAGTTTCAATAAAGATCAGGCTTACCAGCTGCTTTGCTTCTCAATATTCTCTGGTTGGCCTCTGTTATTGGCCTCTGTTCTTTTCTCAGACCGATGGAGAACCTACAAAGGACTCTATGAGGGCTCTTGTGTCCCCCATAAGGGAATAAGGGCAGATTTTTGTTTATTACAGGGCCTTGCTTTCAACTCAAAAGTTTTTAAAGGCACCAGGACCACCAGCCCACATTCTCCAAGGCGGAATCTGGGGCTCCCTTGCCCACAGCCCCCTGAAACTCCTGTCTGCTCCTCCCACCCTCTCAAAGAGGGTCCCAGACACAGGAAGCCGGCTCTGGGCTTCCTCCGGCTGCGCAGGAAACGAGAAAACTGCGTGCCGCTGACATTCCTGAGCTTCGGAGCCTTTTCCTCGGGCTCCTGCTTCCTCTCAGCTCATCCCTCTGGTTTGGGCTTCCTTTTCCGAGCCCCAGCCTGGGGGCCAAGGCAAAAGCTGCCTCTGCTCTCAACCTGGCAACGTTCGCCGGAGCCCTCTGCGCTAATTCGAAAGCTATTTGAGTCGGGAGCGGAAAAGCGGCTTGAGTTTTTTTGAAAAGCGCTCTTCTGTTCTAGTCAGCTGTTCCCCGGGACATGCTTAGCTTTGAAAATTCTCCCTTGGCTGCCGGCCAGACAGAAATCCAGACAAACTGGGAGCTGTGGTGGAGAGATGATGGGGCGGCGGCGGTGGGGGAACGGGACAGTTTCTGAGCTGGCTGAGTGCAAGCAGCCGAGGCAGAGAGACTTTGCTTTTAGAACGGAGATCTTCCCCTCTGTACCTCACCCCATCTTTCCCCCCCTAAACTTGTGAGCCACAAGGGCTTCAGAAACCACCTGTGTCCTCCTCCAGGTGTGGAGACCCTGGGCAAGCCCTGAATTCCCTTCGGCCAATGAGGGGTCGGTGATGTCATCCCAAGGAGAGGATACCTTGGGGATTCCCTGAGCTGGCCTGCGCTGCTGACATGGGTGGGGGAATCCTTGAAACACCAGCCCACCCCTCCAGGCACCCCACCCCCCGCCCTGACCAGTGAGGACATCAGGGGGCGCTATTAATCTTGAGTGATACTCTGACCATAGTTGTCAACCGTCCCTTATTTGGTGGGACAGTCCCTTATCCCAGCGCCGTGTCCCGCTGCTGTCCCTTATTGATGATGTCCCTTAAATTTCCTGGGTTTCAAAGGAAGCGGCTCTTCTCCCTCCCTCCCTGCTGGCCAGGGAGGAGGGAGGCTCCAACTGTGTTGCTTGGCTGCATTGCTCACCCAATAAGGAGTCTAAGAACGACTGGGAGGTGGAGCTTGCATGCCTTGTGCCGATCAAATCGGCCGCGTTGCCTGGGGACTTTGCTCAGCGCTTCCCAGCGGAGAGGTGACGGTGGTTTTCCTTGCTGCATCCCCTTTGCCGGGTTGCTGTGCTGTGGGAACCACCGCTTGAGGCTTCGTTTGGCTGCTGGCTGGGCTTTCTGCCTTTGTCTCAGAGGGGCTCAGAAGTTGAACATACCTGTGTTCAGAAAATCCCTTATTTTGGCTGCTGATCCCTTATTTTCGAGGCTGCTGGTCCCTTATTTTCAAATCTGTAAGTTGACAGCTATGACTGACCCATTAACCTCCGCTGCCGTGCGTAATACCTTCGGGAGAGGAAAAGGAGTAAACTACACAAATCCAGAGCGGAGTCCCTAAGGCAGTTGGATGGTGCCTTGTATGCCACCTTCCAGCAGCTCCTGCAGCCAAGCTGGTGCCAAACGTCCTGCTCTGCTTTCCTTGGGACCACATCAGTGGGGCCGAGAGAGGGGTCTGGTCTCTGGTCTGAGCTCACTTGGATAGCTGCTAATGCAGTGATTTGACTTCACCCCCGGAGGCGCACTCCATTGCCTCTCGAGACAGACAGGTGCCAACGGCTGTAGTGGCAGCGAGGGCAAGTCATTGTTTCAGAGACCTTACACCAGAGGTCGTCAAACTAAGGACCGCGGGTCAGATACGGCCCACCAGGCTTGCTAATCCGGCCCGTGAACCTTGCGGGCCCTGCAGCCCGCTCTGTCAGTCCCCGCGCTAAACAGGCGCGGTGCAGAGACTGACTTCCGTGACGCGGCACGGCTTCTGATTGCAGCCAGTCAAAAGCCGCGGATGCCTCTGGGCGGGCAGCCATGCTGGCGTGGCTTCTGATTGGCTGCAGGAAGCCTCTGGGCGCCGCCCCTACCTTCCCGCTGAGGTGGCTAGTTTTGTACTTTTCTCAGAAGATTGATAAAGAATGTATAATTATTTTGGTTATTGTTGTGTGTACATTAGTCGCCAACGTGTTGCATGAGTCGTACTACTATCAGCAGCACAGGTGGCAGTTTTCTGGCATTATTGTATTACACCATGGGTAGGCAACCTAAGGCCCGGGGGCCGGATCCGGCCCAATCGCCTCCTCAATCCAGCCCATGAACAGTCTGGGAATCAGTGTGTTTTTACATGAGTAGAATGTGTGCTTTTATTGTTTTTATTTTTTTATAATATTCTATTAGGTTTTATCAATAGAAAAGTTCAGAAAAATACAAAAACAGAAAAATACAAAATTACAAAATACAAACATTAAACACAAAAAGAAGGGAAAAAACACATATAAAAGAAAACAAAAACTCCCTCTTTCTTAATTTCTCATCTTTAGTTAACTTATTTTCCTGACTTCCTCACGTCTCCCTTTTTTGTATCCCTTTTAAAAATTGGTTCAGCAAATTCGTGTCCTATTAGTTTATCTATTATCAATCCCATCTTACATTTTACCTTGTTGCTAGAACCCCTTCGATTCATTTCAATGTCATCAGCATTCAAAAATTTTACAATATTTCTGTAAATAAGTTTTAAATTTCCTCCAATCTTCTTCCACCAACTCTTCTCCCTGGTCTCGGATTCTGCCAGTCATTTCAGCCATTTCCATATAGTCTAATTATTTAAAATGCATCTCCGGGTTATTTGTGGGGCCTGCCTGGTGTTTTTACATGAGTAGAATGTGTCCTTTTATTTAAAATGCATCTCTGGGTTATTTGTGGGGCATAGAAATTCGTTCATTTCCCCCCCACAAAGTATAAACCGGCCCCCCACAAGGTCTGAGGGACAGTGGACCGGCCCCCTGCTGAAAAAGCTTGCTGACCCCTGCCTTACACCTTTCAGGGTAGCCTTCTTCTTGGCCCGATGCCCTTCAGCTGTTTTGGGCTACAACTCCCATCAGGCTGCTGGCTGGGGCTGATGGGATTTGTAGTCCAAAGCACTGCCACCCCCTCCTACTGAGTGGCCTGGAGCAGCAAAGTTGGGCGCGTCTTTTCATTCAGCCAAGTTCAGCCGGCAGGCTCTGCTGTGAGGTAAAACAACCCTGTTAGGTAGTCCAGCAGATGAGGAAGAGGGGGAGATGGAGGGAAATGGTGTCTGTCTCAAGACCACATGGATTGCCTGTAGGTGGGGCCGAGGTGACACTTGAACTGGAGGATATATTGTGCTACAGCTGTCCTTGTGACAGGCTCCATGGGAGACTGGTGACATTCCTCTTCTCTCCCCCCCCCCCCATATCACGTTTATAATTTTTTATTAATTTTTTCTAATTTACATTTCATTCATTTAAACCACCTCAAATCAGTGACTTCTCTTTCTGTGGAACATACCCTGTATGGTATGTTCATTTTACATACCATAAGGTAAAGGGACCCTTGACCATTAGGTCCAGTCGCGGACGACTCTGGGGTTGTGGCGCTCATCTCGCTTTATTGGCCGAGGGAGCCGGTGTACAGCTTCCGGGTCATGTGGCCAGCATGACTAAGCCGCTTCTGGCGAACCAGAGCAGCACACGGAAACGCCGTTTACCTCCCCGCCAGAGCGGTACCTATTTATCTACTTGTACTTTGACGTGCTTTCGAACTGCTAGGTTGGCAGGAGCAGGGACCGAGCAACGGTAGCTCACCCCGTCGCGGGGATTCGACCGCCGACCTTCTGATCGGCAAGTCCTAGGCTCTGTGGTTTAACCCACAGCGCCACCCGCGTCCCTTTACATACCATACATCCCTGCATATTTTACAGGAACTAAACCATTCACTAATCCATTGTTGCATCTATCAACACATATTTACACTGTTGAATTTATCTTAATGCTTTTTTATTGTCTTGCGACGGGGGGGGGGGAGGGGGCTCCTCGATTGCTTTTGACCAGCCCCTGCCACCTTCTCTCCCCACAAGAGAGCCAGTGTGGTGTAGTGGTTAAGAGCGGTAGTCTCCTAATCTGGGGAACCGGGTTCGATTCCCCGCTCCTCCACCTGCAGCTGCTGGGTGACCTTGGGCCAGTCACACTTCTCTGAAGTCTCTCAGCCCCACTCACCTCACAGAGTGTTTGTTGTGGGGGAGGAAGGGAAAGGAGAATGTTAGCCGCTTTGAGACTCCTTAAAGGGAGTGAAAGGCAGGATATCAAATCCAAACTCTTCTTCTTCTTCACAACCCCAGGTAAAGAGACCATGCTGCGGCAGAAGGACTACGAGGCGGCCACCCTGTCGGATATCAAGGCCCTGATCCGGAAGCACGAGGCTTTTGAGAGCGATCTGGCGGCTCACCAGGATCGTGTGGAGCAGATAGCGGCCATCGCGCAGGAGCTCAAGTACGCTGTTCCCCAGGCCTCCCCCCACCCCCGGCAAAAGCAGCTCTCTTTCTGGGGGCACCTCCACCCAGGCTATGCCCATGAGCACACATAATATTGGGACTGGGGGCGCTGTCGCATCCATGACCGGCTTGTGGGCTGCTTTCCATTGGGACATCTGTTTGGCCACTGTGAGAACAGGAATACTGGGCTGGACGGGCCCTTGGCTTGGTCCACCCGCCAGGTTCTTCTGTTCTGAGCTTGGCCTTGAATTCCAGCCAGTTAAATAAATATAAATAAATTTTTATATATACCCTGCCCTTCCCGGTTCAAAAACTGGGCTCAGGGTGGCGAACAAATTCAAAACACCTACTGTATTTTTCGCTCTATAAGACGCACCCGACCATAAGACGCACCTAGTTTTAGAGGAGGAGAACAAGAAAAAAAATATTCTCTTCCTCTCTGCGGAGCACCCCTTCAGCAAAGCGGCAGGAGAAACGGAGCCCCTTCCATTTCTCCTCCCGCTTTGCTGAAGGGGCACTGCGCAGAGAGGGAAAGCTGTGCAGCGCCTCTCCAGCAGTGCGAAGCCAGGAGAGCAAGGGGGATTGGTGCGCACCGATCCCTCTTGTTCTCTTGGCTTCAGCAAAACCTGCGCAGCCTCCATTCGTTCCATAAGACACACACACATTTCCTCTTACTTTTTAGGAGGGGGAAAGTGCGTCTTATAGAGCGAAAAATACAGTAATTGTAAAAGCAGCATAAAAGACAGTAGAAAAAAATACAGTTCTGGGGCAGGTGTTCTTCAAACTCAGGCCCCAGGCCAGGAAGAACTTCCTGGCGCTAAGAGCTGTCCGGCAGCAGAACGGACCACTTTGGAAGATGGCACTGCCCTTCACTGGAGGTTTATTACGCAAGAGTTTGGACGGACATCTGTCAGGGATTCTTTACCTGCAGTTCCTGCATTGCAGGGGGTTCGACTAGATCAGGGGTCTGCAACCTTTAAGACAAAAAGAGCCACTTGGACCCATTTCTGAAGAAAAAACAAACTGGGAGCCGCAAAACCATTGCGACATTTAAAACAAGTATATCTCCAGAGCCGACAGCGGGTGGGAAGGTGACGTCGAGATGGTGCGTGATTAACGCACGCACCGCCCCCATGCGATGTCACAGCCAGTACAGCGCCCGCCACAGTGGGGAGTGTCGGGGCGCACAATGCGCCTCCTCCTCTTGCTAGTATCCGGCCCGGAGCCGCGGCAAAGGTGTAAAAGAGCCACATGCGGCTCCGGAGCCGCGGGTTGCAGACCCCTGGACTAGATGACACTTGGGGTCCTTTCCAACTCTGTGGTTCTGCATCGGTGGACTACAACTCCCATCATCCACAGCCGTCTTAGATCAGAGACCAAGGATGGTGGGAGTTGACATCCATCCACAACTGGGAACCTAAAGCTGAATGAAACCACGACGCTTGGAGCAGCCTCCTTGCTGAAACTATCAGACTGCCGCTCTAAAGCCAGGACACTTGTGGCTTCCTCCTGAGCCAGTCCTCTGGCCCCCTCAAGCCCAGACAGTAAAAATCCCAATTTCGGTCGCTCTGGGCTGTGTGTGTGTGCGCGCACATGCACATTTATGCCGTAAGATTTTCCTGCATCCTGTGTAAAGGAAACATCAGCAGCCTCCGGGCTCTTTAGAAAGCTTCCCAGCCGCCATTCCATTGCACCGCCCAGGCCCACTTGTGTGTGTGTGTGTGACTTGAACCGTCTTGCAGCAAGGGGGGCGACACAAAGAGACACTGTGTGATATTTTTGGCAGGTCCAAAATAGCAACCTCACCGCCCCTTTCCGTTTGTCACTGAGAATCCCTTTCCAATGCGTCTTTGGCTCCTGCACAGAAACGGCTGGGATCACCTCTCCTTTTGGAAAGAGTTCCTAAAAGAGTGTTCTCTTCCACTTGCACACACACACACACACACACACACACACACACACACACGAGATACACAGTGCCCCTATTGTTCTCCTTCCCTCCTCCCTTTGTGTGACACCAGAATGTGCTTATTGTAAGAGTTTGCTGCAAACTTCTTTGTCCTCCCCCCCCTTCTCCCTCTCCCGTCCCCCCAACTCGGATAAACTCGCACACAATTAGTACACACACGCGAGAGCCATGAATAGCGGCTCTTATTCCCGTGGCTGGGAATGGCAGGGAACTTGGAAACATGGATGTGTGTGGCCCTACGGCATGGCTTCGTGGGGGAGAGAACACACACACAAACGCCTCTCTTGCAAAGAAAAAAAAGCCTTGAAATAGCGAAAGCGCCATTTGAAGGCCGCCGAAGCCTTTTCACCCCGCATCTGTTGCTTCGGGAGTCGCTAGGCAATAAATACCCTTCTCTCCCACCCCCTCGTCATGAGTTAGACACAGATCTGAGGTTAGGGGTGTTCTGCCTGAAACCAGGCCTCCTGTTTACCCCGCGTGTCTTGTTGCTGTGGCTCCGCTGGCCCCCTCCCAAGGTATTTCGCTTGGCAAACCTCCCGGCTTTTCTTTCTCCATCCCAAACGTGTAGCGACATGCAGCCTTCCAGAGGAGCTCTGCTAAAAACTTTGCATTTGGGCTGGGAGGGGGGGGAGGTGTTGGCTGGGAACATGCCGCTGTTGGGGCTGGGCGCTGGGCAGATTGGGCCGGGCCACCCTACCCCCCAGAGACTTTGGGGGAGAGCTCCCAACCTGTCCGCCTGGTGGGCAGAGAGCCTTGAAAGGGGGGAACAGCACCCTCTGGTGCCCAAGAGTTGCCACTGTGTAGGTTGCGCAGCAGCCGGGCTCAGGGAGGAAATAGATGCATGGCGTCTCTCGCACCCGGTTGCTGATTTCCTGAATATTTCTGCGGCTCAAACCCACAACCCTGAGATTGAGAATCTCATGCTCTGCTAACGGAGCTATTTGTTCCATTAATTAAAAGACCACAGGTGTGCTCTAAGCAGAGATCATGATCTCTGCAACAAGAGAGCCTTAAGAATATACCGTATTTTTCGCTCTATAAGACGCACCAGACCACAAGACGCACCTAGTTTTTGGAGGAGGAAAACAAGAAGAAAAATATTCTGAATCTCAGAAGCCAGAACAACAAGAGGGATCGCTGCGCAGTGAAAGCAGCAATCCCTCTTGCTGTTCTGGCTTCTGGGATAGCTGCGCAGCCTGCATTCGCTCCATAAGACGCACACACATTTCCCCTTACTTTTTAGGAGGGAAAAAGTGAGTCTTACAGAGCAAAAAAATGCGGTAATTTCTCCTCCTTTTCTCCCAAGATGTTTGGCCCATTGTGATTGTATGAAGGCCGTAGGGGGAAGAGAGCTTAGCCCCACTGGCCTGGCCCCAAATAATGCCCCCTTTCTCTCTGCCCCGCAGCGAGTTGGACTACTACGACTCGCCCAGTGTCAACACCCGGTGCCAGAAGATCTGTGACCAGTGGGACTCGCTAGGGTCCTTGACCCACACACGGAGGGAAGCCTTGGAGGTGAGCCGGGAGGCTCCTGCAGCTTGCCCTGACCTTTGGCCGGGGGCGCAGGGGAGAGTCGGCGCTGTGTCATGTGACCCGATCACCTGACCCATTTCTCTCCTGCACAGAAAACAGAGAAGCAGTTGGAGACCATTGACCAGCTCCACCTGGAATATGCCAAGCGGGCAGCGCCCTTCAACAACTGGATGGAGAGCGCCATGGAGGACCTGCAGGACATGTTCATTGTCCACACCATCGAGGAGATCGAGGTAGGAGGAGGGGGTGGAAGGTCACCGGGCGCAATTCAGTTGCCCCAGGAACGTGCCGGCCAGTCATCAAAGAGTGAGCTAACTCCTTGTTAGCAAAACACGATCCCCACAGGCTTTGTTGACTCCGTGAAAATCAGTACCAAGACTGAAAGGCCCTGCCTCTCACCAGGGCTTTTCCCCAAGCAATTGGAGACTGTGCCTCTTGTTGTTGTTGTTGTTTAGTCGTTTAGTCATGTCCGACTCCTCGTGACCCCCTGGACCAGAGCACATCAGGCACTCCTATCTTCCACTGCCTCCCGCAGCTTGGTCAAACTCATGCTGGTAGCTTCGAGAACACTATCCAACCATCTCGTCCTCTGTCATCCCCTTCTCCTTATGCCCTCCATAATTCCCAACATCAGGGTCTTTTCCAGGGAGTCGTCTCTTCTCATGAGGTGGCCAAAGTACTGGAGCCTCAGCTTCAGGATCTGTCCTTCCAGTGAGCACTCAGGGCTGATTTCCCTAAGAATGGATAGGTGTGATCTTCTTGCAGTCCATGGGACTCTCAAGAGTCTCCTCCAGCACCATAATTCAAAAGCATCAATTCTTCGGCCATCAGCCTTCTTTATGGTCCAGCTCTCACTTCCATTCATCACTACTGGGAAAACCATAGCTTTAACTATACGGACCTTTGTTGGCAACGTGATGTCTCTGCTTTTTAAGATGCTGTCTACTGTGCCTACATGCAGCCAACCTCTCCTCCACCCTTTTCACGCCTCTCCTGGTTCTGGGAGAAGGGGAGCTTGTCACAGCAGCAAGAGGACACACCAGCCAGACTCACCTTGGCCTCCCTCCTCTCCAGCCTCTTGATTCTGAACTTCTTTCTGCCACAGACTCTCCCTGCTCACTAAGTCCTGTCACCCCTTCGGCCTCTGACACCTCCTCTTCCCGGTCTTCTCCCTCTGAGCACCCGTCGTTGTCCCACCATCCCTCCCTGGGCTCCGAACCTCCTTCCTCCTTTCCCAACTGGTTCCTCCCACCACTCCTCAGAGTCCAACCACTCCATGACACCAGTTCAGAGAATCTTGGGTCCCCAGGACTGGGGAAGATCACCTGAGGCTTGGGGGACCCATCACCTGAAGGCAGCTTCCTGCATCCTGACTTGGTATAAGACGGGTTCATATGCCTGTACAGTGGTGCCTCGGGTCACAGACTCGAGGTTACAGACTCTGCTAACCCAGAAATAGTACCTCGGGTTAAGAACTTTGCTTCAGGATGAGAACAGAAATTGTGCTCTGGCGGCGTGGCAGCGTGGCGGCAGCGGGAGTCCCCATTAGCTAAAGTGGTGCTTCAGGTTAAGAACAGTTTCAGGTTAAGAACGGACCCCCGGAACGAATTAAGTACTTAACCCGAGGTACCACTGTACTTGAAGCTGCTTTCACGTGGCCAAACAGAACTTGACAGGCGGCGCTCTGCCTCCTGGGTCACCACATCGTAGCACAGTAGAGTTGGAAGGGACCCAAAGATTTTAATCTAGTCCAGGAATCGCAGCTAACAAACCCCTTTTTCTCCCAGGGATTGATTGCAGCCCACGATCAGTTCAAGTCCACCCTTCCCGACGCGGACAAGGAGCGTGAGGCCATCCTGGGTATCCAGAGCGAAGCGCAGAAGATTGCAGACTACAACAACATAAAACTCTCCGGGAACAACCCGTACACTTCGGTCACTCCGCAGATCATCAACTCCAAGTGGGAAAGGGTGAGTGGAGATGGTCCAAGGCCTGGAAACGATGCCTTATGAGGAACGGCTAAGGGAGCTGGGCATGTTTAGCCTGGAGAAGAGGAGGTTAAGGGGTGATATGATAGCCATGTTCAAATAGATAAAAGGATGTCACATAGAGGAGGGAGAAAGGTTGTTTTCTGCTGCTCCAGAGAAGCGGACACGGAGCAATGGATCCAAACTACAAGAAAGAAGATTCCACCTAAACATTAGGAGGAACTTCCTGACAGTAAGAGCTGTTTGACAGTGGAATTTGCTGCCCAGGAGTGTGGTGGAGTCTCCTACTTTGGAGGTCTTTAAGCAGAGGCTTGACAACCATATGTCAGGAGTGCTCTGATGGTGTTTCCTGCTTGGCAGGGGGTTGGACTCGATGGCCCTTGTGGTCTCTTCCAACTCTAGGATTCTATGAGATGTCCGGATGGTGTCACGAATCCAGGCAGTGTCCTGGAGGGAGATGGGGGGAGAGAGAAGACGCCCAGCTGAAGTGGCCCACGGCCAGTTTGGCTGGTGGGAGAGGCTGGGGGGTCAATGATCCAACTCTTTTTGTTCTCGTTTTTGTTGGAGCAGGTCCAGCAGTTGGTGCCAAAGAGGGACCACGCCTTGCAAGACGAGCAGAGCAAGCAGCAGTCCAATGAACATCTGCGCCGGCAGTTTGCTAGCCAGGCCAACATTGTGGGGCCTTGGATCCAGACCAAAATGGAGGTGAGGGTGCTCTGCCCGCTGCTCCCCGCTTGCCCCACAGGAGAATTTGGAGAGGTGCAGAGAGGAGAGATTTCCGTTTTGTTTCATTTTCACTATCAATTCGTATACCGCCTTTCTTGTAAACACAAGGCAGTTTACGTGTCTGCAAGATAGACAGCAAAGATCACACGCCTAATAGCAACCATACCCAGTTCTTTAAAAACTCATGATAAAAGCATAAGTTAAAAATAAACAACTTGAATAAAGCAATATTCATTAGTCCATTAGAATACAGTGGTACCTCTGGTTGCGAACCGGATCCGTTCCAAAGGCCCATTCACAACTTGAAAGGAATGCAGCCCGCGTCTGCAAGTGTGAGGGTCGCGATTCGCCACTTCTGCGCATGTGCATGACGTCATTTTGTGTGTCTGCGCATGCGCGATCGGCGAAACCCGGAAGTAGCCCTTTCCAGTACTTCTGGGTCGCCGCGGGACGCAACCTGAAAACGCTCAACCTGAAGCAAACGTAACATGAGGTATGACCGTATAACAGTAAACAGTTAATTTAAATACCGGCAAATAATAATTAAACAGTTTACACTTATCAGTTAGAATAAAGAATTACTAAGCTGTAATCGGTAAAAATAACGGCAGGACACAATGCATAAAATAACCACAAAACCAGCATCACATTGAGAAACGAGGGCACACAGATGACGAAAATGTTTTTTGAAAATATCCCCGAATTCCTCCTCCCTTCCCAGCTGCTTTTGCTGTTCTCATAGTCAAGGTTTGAGAAAGGCTCTCAGGTTCTGGAGGGTGGGGCAAGGCAGGTGGAAAAAGCCGGAGCTCTGGAGCATCGGTACAGCGTAAGAGCCAACAGTGAGACGTGTGAGCCAGGAATGGCCCATCTCTCACCATGGGCTCTGCTGCTCTGAGAGCCTTTTGGGCTGGTCGAGACTTCTGGTTAGCGCCAGCGACTAATGGCGGATTCCCTCCGAGCTCCGGAGGGAATCGGCTCTGCAGGATTGGGTCTTGCCGCTGCGGCGAAGTGGGGACCCTAAAAAATCACAGGTGGAAAAGCCTGTGAACGTGGTGACTCGGCGGGCACCATTTGCACACCCCCCCGATCTGCGAATGAGCCTTTTAAAAGGCTCCGGAACGGGGTCGGGGTGCGGCGTGGTGCTGAGAGTACTTCCTCTTCTGTGGAGTGAAGCCGCGAGCCATTGTCGGAGAGCGCTGACTTCTTCTTTTGGGCTGGTGTAGCGGACTTACAGTATAATACTAGCCCACTGGTTGAATTAGGGGCAGTGCCTTCCAGGTCTAAAAGCCAGGCGGTCAAGCTAGTTCTGGGCAGGATCTATGCCTGCCCGGCCTGTTTGCCCTGACACGGCTCCGCCTTCTTCTCTCCCCCCTCCGCCAGGAGATCGGGCGCATCTCCATCGAGATGAACGGGACTCTGGAGGACCAGCTAGATCACCTGAAGCTGTATGAGCAGAGCATCGTGGATTACAAGCCCAACATCGACATCTTGGAGCAGCAGCACCAGCTCATCCAAGAGGCCCTCATCTTCGACAACAAGCACACCAACTTCACCATGGAGGTGAGGGCAGAGTGGGGACGCTCTCAGCCAGCTAGCCAGACAACTGGCCGCTCTGGGGGGTTTTTTTCTGGCAGTTTGCATGCTGGGGAAATGGGAGTCAGGGAACAGGCCTCGCAAAACTGATACAGTGGTACCTCGATCCTCGGAACGTCTCCGTTGACGAAAGTTTCGGAACCCGAACGCAATGAAAACCCGGAAGCAGATGCTTCCGTCTTTGAACGCGCCTTGGAAGTCAAACAGCTTCCGCTGCGTGCTTTTCAATTTTCTCAGCTGAATCTGCAGACAGCCCTTTGTTGCCTCGGTTTTTGGACGCTTAGGAACTCGAACGGTCTTCCGGAACGGATTTGCGTTCAAGAACCAAGGTACCACTGTAGCTGTTTTTTTCTAAGAAGTAACTCACACTACGTGGGGCTGACCCAGAAACTCCAGCGGGTGCAGAATGCCGCAGCGAGACTCCTTACAGGGTCCTCGCCATGGGATCACATTCATCCGGTGCTATACCAGCTGCACTGGCTCCCGGTGGAGTACAGGATCAGGTTTAAGGTGCTGCTTTTAACCTGTAAAGCCCTATACGGCCTAGGACCCTCGTACCTACGGGACTGCCTCTCCCAGTATGCCCCGCGGAGGACCTTACAGTCTTCAAACGAAAACATCTTGGAGATCCCGGGCCACAGGGAGGTTAGGCTGGCCTCAACCAGAGCCAGGGCTTTTTCGGCCGTGGCCCTGATCTGGTGGAATGCTCTGTCACAAGAGACTAGGGCCCTGCGGGACTTGACATCTTTCCGCAGGGCCTGCAAGACAGAGCTGTTCCACCAGGCCTTTGGCCAAGGCACAGTCTGACCCCCTCCTTTGGTAATCCTCACAGAACTCTAGCCCAATGGTTGCCATTGATTTGATTTTTGAATTGATTTTAAAATGAATTGATTTTAGAAAGCTGTGTTATTTTTATTGTTCTTAGCCACTCTGAGCCCGGCTTCAGCTGGGGAGAGCGGGATATGAATAAAAAATTATTATTATTATTCAAAGAATAAATGGCAGAGACAACAATGATAAAGTACTTCAGTCGAAGCCATTTGGAAACATATAGGAAGGCAGCGCCTCAAGCGTTTCCAGGGCTGGCTGCCGGTTTTAGGGTTTCAGGCTTGCACCAGCCGGGCTCGTCTTCCTAGGCCCTTTTGCTGAGTGGGGAGGCTTTGATTCGGGGGGTTCTGCCTAGTTCTTTACAAAGCAACCCTTGTTGGGCTGGGGGAACCCTCTGCCCTCTACCAGATCTTAGCCCCTGATAGATCCCAGGTGCGGATTCAGCTTTCAAGAAGGCAGTACACCGAAGCGGGTGACTTATTCAGCCTTGCCTCTTCCCCTCCCGCCCCGAACTCTTCGTTCCAGCATATCCGTGTCGGGTGGGAACAACTCCTCACCACCACAGCCCGGACCAGCAACGAAGTGGAGAACCAAATCTTGACCCGGGACGCCAAGGGGATCAGCCAGGAGCAGATGCAGGAGTTCCGGGCCTCCTTCAACCACTTCGATAAGGTAACCTGAGTTTGGCGCAGGGCTGGGGCCTTGCCGTGGAGCAGCCGGAAAGTCGTTTTTGGGTGCAGAAGAGTCTTCCCTCTGTGTGTTTGTGTGTGTGTGTGCGCGTGTGACTTTCCTGCCTCTGATCACTAAAATAAAGAATGAAAGAATCTCCTGTCCACAGGAAAGGGTCCATTCCCTCAGACTGAAAAACGACAAAGAGGCTGGCACCAGTTGGAGGGTCCTCGGAGCTCAGCCTTGTAGCGCTGCCATGAGTGCTCTTGCTTTCCTTAATTTCCAGGCCATGCTCGTTCTTCATGATTTATATTTTTATCCCAACCCTTCTTTGAAAGGGCTCAGGGTAGTTGCAGTCCCCTCCCTGCATTTTATCACCACCAACCCTGCGAGGTGGGCCCGGCTGAGACAGTAGCTGCCAGCTCTCGGGGTGACTCTGCTTGCTCTTGGCAGAATTTTTTAGAAAGGGTTGAACGGTTTGGCGCTCCAGCTTCCAGCCGCTTTTCTGCCACCCAAATCAGACCTGTTCAATTTGTGTCCGGAGGAAACTGGCCAGGCCTATTGTTGGCATCTGTCTGTCTTGAGACACAATGGAGTTTGCCTCCAGGGGTGAAGTCAAACCGCTGCGTTAGCAGCACCCAAGTGGCCTCCCCCGGGGTGCAAGCCTGGGCGGTGTGTCTCGAGGTCCTGGGCTCCAGGATGACAAGACACACACACACACACACACCCCAGGCTCACTGATGTGGTCCCAAGGAAATCAGAGCAAGACATTTGGCACCAGCTTGGCTGCAGGAATTGCCGGAAGGAGGCGTAGAAGGCGCCATCCAACCCTCTTAGGGACTCCGCTCTGGATTTGTTCAGGGTTTCCTCCCAAGCCTTCTTCCCAGAACGTTTGCAAGCACAATTCAAAGTGTTGGTGCTGACCTTGAAAGCCCTAAATGGCCTCAAAGGCCCAGTATATCTGAAGGAGCGTCTCCACCCCCATCGTTCTACCCGGACACTGAGGTCCAGCACCGAGGGCCTTCTGGCGGTTCCCTCGCTGCGAGAAGCCAAGCTACAGGGAATCAGGCAGAGGGCCTTCTCGGTAGTGGCGCCCGCCCTGTGGAACACCCCCCCCATCAGATGTCAAAGAGAACAACAACCACTAAACTTTTAGAAGACATTTGAAGGCAGCCCTGTTTAGGGAAGCTTTTAATATTTGATGTATTACTGCATTTTAATGTTTGGTTGGGGGCCGCCCAGGGTGGCTGGGGAGGCCTGGCCAGATGGGCAGGGTATAAATGGTAAATTATTTTTATTTTCTTCTCCCAAAGATGTCCTGCAAAGCAGCGGAGGTTTAAGCTCAGAGTTTTCCTTCTCCTAGTTGCGCTCCCTTCCCAGGTTGAGAACCCCCCATAGAAGCCAGGGTTCATTTTTTCACGGCTTGTTGCCGCACGTCTGATCAGAACAGGTGTTGGTGTGAAAGTCCTGTCTCTTTTGAGCGCCCCAGCCAGGTCCTTGAAGCAGGGATTCCCAAAGGGCTCTTTGTCTTCTTCCCCTCCTCCTCTGCCCACTTCCTGGGCCTGCGGGCAGGAGCTCGCCCCGAGAGCATCCACGAGAGTGTTGGAACTAACGTCGTGTCTTTTCCCCTTCCCCCCTCCCTTGTCGTGTGCACGTGGGCTCTCCCGCCCTCCTCCCCACCCCCCTCAAATGTGCATGCCGCGCCCTCCGCCCCTCCCTGCGCGTGGCCCGGCGGCAGGATCACGGCGGCTCCCTGGGACCCGAAGAGTTCAAAGCGTGCCTCATCAGCTTGGGATATGATGTGGAGAATGACCGACAGGTACCCGATGCCCGTTCAAAACCGCGCAGCCGCTCGGCGACCTTGCAATTAACCTGATCTCCTTTCTCTCTTCCTTCACCACGTTCGTTTCTCCCCACCATCAAACACCCACTTTTCTTCTTCTTCCTCCTCCTCCCGCCACCTTGTCGTCGCCGTGTTTCGTGTATCCGATTTGTGCGCCCGTGTCTCCCCCCACTTCCCCTGTCGTCTGTTTACGTGGCATCTCGATGGCTTCTCCTGACTGATGGTCTCTCTTTCTGTGTCTCTTTCCTCCGTGGGGCTCTGCGGCCCTCTCTTCCCTTTCCATCTTTGCATGCCTCCTCCATCTGCGTTCTCTCCCTCTCCCTCCCTTCGCCTGTCGGCCTCTGGGAATAGAAGCGCACGGGCAGCATGGACACAGACGACTACCGAGCTCTGCTTATCTCCACGGGATACAGCCTGGTACGCTCCGCTCTCTGCTTTCCCCCCACTTCTCTTCCTCGCTCTGTCCTCCATGCCGACGGCAGCAGCTGGCGACAGCCGAAATGCTGCATCTGTCCGTTGTGTGGCCGGCCCTCGCCGTGGGCAGTATCCTTCCGCCTTGGGTACCCAGCCTTGCTGAACTCCCAACTCCCATCATCCCCTGCCAGCTTAGCCGGGGATTATGGGAGTTGTGGTCCAGGCTGAAGAACACGGGCCTAGGGTGTGAGTCGGAACGTGATGTCAAGTCGGGTCAGGGGTCAGGGCTGTGCTTACGGCCAAGTGGTTTGCAAGACAAGGCGGAGGAGGGTGGGAAATTCAGGGTTACTGGTGGGTGGGCATTTGCTAGGGCTGCTGGGAGTCACAGGTGGGGAGAGGGTGCTGTTGCTTGTGGGCTTCCCATTGGGGGTGCTTGTTTGGTCGCTATGGGACCGGTTGCTAGATTAGATGATCTTGCAGACTATTCCTACTATGAATCGGCAGGGTGGGGGAGCTCCCTTCGGTTGAGTGGGGATGGCTATGGAGGGACGAGACGACTTTGTGTAAAATAAACATGGGGGGGTGTCAGAAATCAGGCAGGCACCACCCCTACGAAGGTTCGGGCACCTGGTTAAGATGGTTTTATTCCAGGAAGCCTTTGTCCCTCACAAACGCTGCTCCAATGTTTTATTCTCCAGCATTTTACATTTCGGGCACAGCTGTGCCGTACATTTGAAGCATGTGACTTCCACCAAAGGATGCTGGGAACTGTAGTTTGCCCTCCGCAGAGCCACACTCCCAAGTACCCTTAACAAACTACAGTTCCCACAATTCTTTGGGGGAAAGCCATGTGCTTCAGGTAAACATGACAGCGTCGGTGTATGGTAACATTTTTATTCTCCAATGGCCACTTTGAGACCCATATAAAGTGAAAAGCGGGGTATAGATTTCTAATAAGTAGTGTAGAGGAAGCTGCTTTTGTGCCAGGTTTGACTTGTTTACCCATCTAGCTCTGCCTTCTCCAACGCGGTGCCCTCCTTCATCGCTGGCCCTCTGGAGGGCGCTAGGTTGGGGGTCGGCTGATTGAGCCCAGCACTGCCTGCAAAGGCTGCCAGCCGCTCTCCCAAGATCTGAGACAGAGAGAAGCTCTTCCCCATTTCCTGCTATCTGGTCTTTTTTCTTTTTAACTGGAGATGGGAGGGACCGGAGACCTTCTACATGCCAAGCAGACCTTCTACCTGCCGCCCTGCTATGGTTCCTCCCTAGTAGGAGGAGCAATCACAGGAGATTCAAATGGAAATTAAGCCTAGGAAACCTTAAGCAAGAAAGGTTTGAGCCAAGTTCATCTGGGTGTAGTTCCAAACTCCGCAGAATTCCCGCCAGTCCAAATTCGGACAGCCACTTTGACACGGAATGGGGGGACTTCTCTAAAGCTTGAGGCCACAGCTGAGTTTTCCAGCAAACGTGTCAGAGCCGTCAAACGGACTCAGCTGTTTCGCTGCCATTTTGCCAGGAGACTCAAATGACCTCCTTTCTCTCACCCCCACCCCTGCCTCCCCAGGGAGATGCGGAATTCAACCGGATCATGAGTGTCGTGGACCCCAACAACAGCGGAGTGGTGACTTTCCAAGCCTTCATCGATTTCATGTCCCGGGAGACCACGGACACGGATACGGCCGACCAGGTCATTGCCTCCTTCAAGGTCCTGGCTGGAGACAAGGTGAGTTCAACAAGGGAGAGGAAAGACTTTAAAGAAACGAGCAAAAAGACCAACCACGTTTCTAGCTGTTGTGGCTGAAAAGACATTGCTGAGAGTGCTCGAATCTCAGAAGCCAGAGGAAGAACAGAGTCAGTTTTCTAGCATTTGGGGCTGGGGTCTTCAGGAACTCCTCAAAGGCCAAGCAAGGGAGATCATGCAGATTTGTGCAAGCCTTCGCCTGATTGCAGGACAGAATATGACTTCCCTCGGTGCAGAATTTAGAAAACTTTTTGAAAGTTCAGAGAGCGTAGTCACCCAAGACATTTTTTCCCTTTGAGATGACTTGGGGGGCAGATCTGCTCGTACGTTTCAAACACATTCCACACCGCATTTGAAGCACACGACTTTCCCCCACGCCCGCCCAAGAATCTGGGAACTCACAGCTAAAATAAGGAATCCGAAAGACAAAATATCTGGGGAAGAACGGAGACCCCTTTTAGTTTATATAAGAACACAATACAGCGAAATAAAATTTCATACAGGTTTTCCCTTGTGAGCAATGGAAAGGAAATAGAAAAGATTGCAATATAGGATTTAGGTGAATGGATAAGGTTAATAGGTTAGACAGGCAGCAGGGAGGAGAGGGACTCAGACCATCACGAATTAAGGATGGGAAGTTGCCAGGATAAATAGATTTTGATGTAAATTGTATGTTATATGATCTTAACGTACAATGGTACCTCGGGTTACATGCGCTTCAGGGTACAGACTCCACTAACCCAGAAATAGTGCTTCAGGTTAAGAACTTTGCTTTAGGATAAGAACAGAAATCATGCTTCGGCGGTGCAGCGGCAGCAGGAGGCCCCATTAGCTAAAGTAGTGCTTCAGGTTAAGAACAGTTTCAGGTTAAGAACGGACCTCCGGAACGAATTAAGTACTTAACCCAAGGTACCACTGTAAATCAATGTAAAATAATAAAAAAATATCCTGGGAGCTGTAGCTTCGCCCTCGCAGAACTACAACTCCCAGCACCCTTAAACTACAGTTCCCAGGATTCTGCGGGGAGGGGAACCCATGTGCTTTAAATCGATGTGCTGCAGATTGATGGAGTTTGCTGCAAATATTGGCTTGGGACCGCAAAAAACCACGTTGTGTTATCCCAATGTTCCTGATCCGCCACCCGGTGGGCGCAACCTCACACTGGCCTCTCTTCTTCTCTCCTCCCCCCCCCCCCAATCCCTGACGCAGAACTACATCACGGCTGAGGAGCTTCGGCGAGAGCTCCCCCCCGACCAGGCCGAGTACTGCATCGCGCGCATGGCACCTTACCAGGGGCCCGACGCCACCCCCGGCGCCCTCGACTACAAGTCCTTCTCCACAGCGCTTTACGGCGAGAGCGACCTGTGAGGCTAGAGCCGGAGGCAGCGGCGGCAACAGCAAGCGCTGGCGCTTTTTGGGGAGGGGGGGGCGACGCTCTTGATTTTCCCCCATTCACACAAACACACACACACAAAAACACAGCAATGGGAAGGTTGTCTTTCTCTTTCTCTTTCCTTCTCTCTCTGTCTCTCTTTCACTTTCTCTCCGAGGACAGAAAGCTGCCTCCACGCTGGGCGACCCCTGGGAGCTGGCCTGGGCCACCCCCTCCCCACCCCCTTCTCCCCCACCCCATCCCCATTGCGCACTCTACGGACACTATGCAACAGTTCCAAGTCTTTCCCCCCAAAACTCTGAGCAGCGGAGGAGCTCGGTGTGGCTCCTTGCTTCCCCGGGGAGGAAGGAAGAGTTCGGCCCCAAGGCCTTGCCAGCAAAGGCCATAAAGCATCCCGGCTGCCGCCGCCGCGGTTCAGATGGCTATTATTGTTAGATATAGATGACATTCCGGTTTCCCTCCTTCTACTGATCTTAACTGGGCCCCGAGTGGGATGGAGAGTTCTACTGTCATATACAGGGCCCTCCCTTCCATCTCTTCTCGGGCGCTGCCTTTTAATTTATGTGTCTGGGGTGCCCCCAAGCCACCCTCGGTCCGCGGCGCGTCGAAACCCATCGCCTTCAGGATCCGGAGGGGCTGTCGAGACCCACTTCCTTGCTCTCCTCTCTCTCTCTCTGACACAGAACCTAGATACCTCATTCCGGACCTTTCCGCTCGCTGCGCTAGGCAGTTTTTGGGCCTAGCCTGTGCCTCTCGCCCCCCAACCCCAGCATCGCACCTCCGACCGGCTCCTCCCCCCGTTAGGGGCGAGAGGAGGAGGAGGATGGGGACCCCCTTCAAGCGTCTAGGTCCAAACTCGCGGTTTCTGCCCAGGCTGTTTGCTTTGACTAGGAAGCAGAGTTGGGTCTGTACAGCCAGTCCTAGGCAACTCCTTTAAGCAGTGCCCTCGTTCACGGCCACCCAAGCTCTCCGTGGCACACGCTGCTTAGTTTGACGTCCGCGGTTTGCCCTTCACCTGCTTGAAGAAATAGGTTGCCTTCCCATTCGGGGCTAGTTGGGAGGGCTTGCGCCTGGCAAGGGCGTATTGGCCCTTTCCCATTCCGCAGACACGCGAGTGTTCAAAGAGGCAGTGCCTCTCTCCTCAAATCCGTCGCAGCTTCTTCCCCGACGCTCGCAGGAGAAGCAAAACCTTTGCGGAACGGATATCCCCACCCCAGTCGGCCCCTTTCTCCTCTTTTTTCTCCCACCCTAGTCTCCGGTTTTATAAATCCTCCCGTCCTTCTCTGCCCCATGCCATCAGGTCGCGGCAAACCCCCCCCCCCAAGCCGCTTTTGTAACAGAGTTTGGGAATAACACAATCTCAGCAATACCGACGCCCGTCTTTGAGGCCGAAACGCGAAAACGGTTCGTTTTCTCGCGCGAAGTGCGCCCAGAGGGGTTGCGAGGAGGGGCTTTAACTTTCTCCGGGAGGGGGGAGAGGTGCTAGGAGCCGAGCATCAGTCTTAAAAAGCAGGCTGATCCGGAACGGATTTGTCTCGTTTCCCCCTTTCTCGACACCCTTGCTTCACACACGAGGGTGGTTTTTTTGGGTGAGAGGGTGAGAAAAGTGAAATTGTGGGTAGGTGACCCCCAAGGCGGGGGGCAGGGGGAATCGCAAATAACTACAGGTGCTTTCAGAGGGAACTTTTGAGGGGTATCTGAGAAGGAGGGGGGAGCCCTAAGACCGTGCTTCCCAGCATCCTCTGGGAGTGATTCTTGCAAGGTAGTGAAACAGATTCCGCTACAGGCAAAACCGCTTTCTGAGCACCTCGCAAACTGTTTGGCTGCTCCCTCTTCTCCCCACGCAGGGCAGGAGCGACTCGCTCATTCAGTCTTCCTCTCTTCTCTCTCGCCTCGCTCTGAACAACCCATAAAAAAAATAAAAAATCCATTGCTTCACGCTTATATATATATATATATATATATTATATATATATCTATTTTTTTGTAATTTCTTCATCATGGTGCAGGGTTTTCTGAGGACCAAATCTAAAACGAAAGAGAACCGTGCAGAGATCTTTTTTTAAAAAAAGAAAGAGAGAAATTAAAAACACAGCAAACTGTTGCAATTTAATAACGTCCAGATTTATTATTATTAAATATATATATACATCTAGCATCGTATATTGCCGAAGGGTGTGTTTGGGTTTGTTTGATCGGTTTTTTGTTTTTGTCTTTGTCTTTTTCCTTCATCATGTAATTAAAAATTTATGGCTGACCGTAGCACTGGGGGTGGGCGTGGGGAACCAGTAACATTCCTACACCTTTTTTAATTTTTGGTCACCCATCTTTTTCGTTTTGGTTCTTTTTCCTTCTTTCTTTTTGTCGTCGGAGAAGGTTTAGCTTATTTTATTGTGTTTGCTCCTGAATGCCTGCCCTCTGCAGGGTTCGGGCAGTTCAGCCAATAGGGAGTAGCTGGCTTCTGTCTGCCTCTGTTCTACAAACTTCCGAGCTTTCCGGGGAAAACCAGCCCTCCTCCCACTTGGGAACAAGACAATAAAATGTAATATTTTTAAGGATGATTTCTCTGTTGTCGTTCTTTCCAGTACGTTTCCGAGCACAATTCAAAGTGTTGGTGCTGACCTTTAAAGCCCTAAACAGCCTCAAAGGTATACCTGAAGGAGCGTCTCCACCCCCATTGTTCTACCCGGACACTGAGGTCCAGCGTTGAGGGCCTTCTGGCGGTTCCCTCACTGCGAGAAGCAAAGCTACAGGGAACCAGGCAGAGGGCCTTCTTGGTGGTGGCGCCCACCCTGTGGAACACCCTTCAGATGTGAAGGAAATAAGTAGCTGTCCTATTTTTAAAAGACATCTGAAGGCAGCCCTGTTCAGGGAAGTTTTAAATATTTAACGCTGTATTGTTTTTAATACTTGATTGGCAGCCTCCCAGAGTGGCTGGGGAAACTCAGCCAGATGGGCGGGGTATAAATAATAAATTATTATTATTATTATTATTATTATTATTATTATTATTATTATTATTATTATTATTATTATTTCCCACTGCTTCCCTCCTTTACTCATTTGCCTCCCCTTCCCTTTTCCTTTACCACCGTTTGCAAATTCACACAAAGCTGCCTGGTGCAGTTGGAAGACTTGGCACATTACGGGGGTCCCAGCCCAACCCTTAGCATTTATATGCCGCAAAAGATTGGGGTAGAGTCACACAAAATCCTTTAAAAGCAACGCAGGAGAGCCGTTAAAATGGCTGGCTGCTCTGAGGAAATTTCCAGGAAAAAAGCAAACCAAGAACTCAGGCCAATATAAGTTTCAATAGTGGGAATGGTTCCTGCTTGCAAATCAGTAGTCAATTGTAACAAAAAGTAATCCATTCAAAAGTATGTATTCTGACAAGGATTACAAACTCAGATTACAGATTCAAACTCATAAGGATATGTATAACACAATGATTCGTTACAGTATTAAAGATAAGAGTTTATGAGTAGAGATAAGTTCATGTTAGTCCATAGTAAGATTTGACGTGAAGATCTTAGTTTCAATCGTTGAGCAGAAGTCAGAAGTCAATTATGGATCAGAAACCAGGAGAGGGCGATTGAAACTAAGATCTTCACGTCAAATCTTACTATGGACTAACATGAACTTATCACTTTTTGCTGTCTCTGCCACATGATCATCCACAAATAAGGACTTCGGAGACAAAATCCAGTTTTAGCCTCAACTTAAGGCATTTGGAGATCAGCGACTGGAAAAGAAATTCCACAGCTAGTATAAACTATTGTCAAGGAGGCAGTTGTTGCCGTCCATGTATGCCAGAAACCATTTCCCCCTCTGCTGATAAGTATTGGATCTGTTAAGCTTTCTCTCTAGCTCAACACATTCTCTGAAACACTAAAAAGGCAAGCATTCGATGCTTTGTGTGTGTGCTTTGCAGCCTAGGAGAATGATAAATCTTGCTGTTTACAGTGGTGCCCCGCAAGACGAATGCCTCGCAAGACGGAAAACCCGCTAGACGAAAGAGTTTTCCGTTTTGGAGGTGCTTCGCAAAACGAATTTCCTATGGGCTTGCTTTGCAAGACGACAATGTCTTGCGAGTTCCTGCTGGTTTTTCCCCTCCCCCCCCCCTTTTTCTAAGCCACTAAGCTGCTTATCAGCTGATCCGATCAGCAGATAAGCCTCTAAAAGCCGCTAATAGCGCTAATCCGCTAATCCTTCAATGGGCTTGCTTCGCAAGACGAAAAAACCGCTAGACGAAGAGAATCACAGAACGGATTCTTTTCATCTTGCGAGGCACCACTGTATTAACGTTTTCCTACAAGAAAGTTGCAACCATTGTGTGGTTCATCTCTGGCTGGGAGCCGTCTCTAACCACTCCCTGGCAAAGAGAAAGAAGAGGTACAATGAGGATTTTGTGAGGTTTCTTAACAGTTCGGTTTTCCAAATGTGTATTTCGGTTTTTCAGATGCATATTTTGCAGGTTTCTGGTACTGAACCAATAGCAATGGGAATGTGGGTTGTGGAGAATTGGCGACCCACATTTTGGCAAAGAAGTCAGAGGGGATTAGGACTTGACCTAAAATGGTTACTTTTTTGGGGCGGCGGGATTTGAGGTAAGAAAAAAATCCACTACCCATTCCTTCAATGTGGAAATCAAAGATGTAACAGAGAATTGGCTGTACAACAGACATACAAAAAGACATACATCTTTGACACAAAGATGGCAGCTTTTGTGATCTAGAAATAATGTGGCCTTTTTGTTTTGCTGCTGTTCCTTCCTGGTTCTCAGAATCTTGCACCTCCCAAGCATCCCATTTTATCTCCCTCCCGGTAAGGACATCTCTGGGCGTTAGGAAGACATTGATATCATGGCACGAGATCCCATGGGTTCTATTTCCCGTAGTCCACAAAGCATCACACAAACCCCATTCTGTTCTCTGTATCGGAGAAGAGAGAAGTTTGTCTCCCTCTCGCATAATACAACTCGGGGACGTGCAACGGAGCTGAATGTTGGACGATTTGGAACAGACAAAAGAAAGCCACCAGAGCAAATTACTTTAAACGAGGATGAGAAATTAATGGAGGACTACAGCTATAGTTAGGGACGCGGGTGGCGCTGTGGGTTAAACCACAGAGCCTAGGGCTTGCTGATCAGAAGGTCGGCGGTTTGAATCCCTGTGACGGGGTGAGCTCCCGTTGCTCGGTCCCTGCTCCTGCCAACCTAGCAGTTCAAAAGCACCTCAAAGTGCAAGTAGATAAATAAGTGGGAAGGTAAACGGTGTTTCCATGCGCTGCTCTGGTTTGCCAGAAGCGGCTTAGTCATGCTGGCCACATGACCCGGAAGCTGTACGCCGGCTCCTTCAGCCAATAAAGCGAGATGAGCGCCGCAACCCCAACGTCGGTCACGACTGGACCTAATGGTCAGGGGTCCCTTTACCTTTACAGCTATGGTTCTCGTTTGCAGGCTTCCAATAGTATAAAGGCACTCGGTTGGCCACGCTGAGAATACGATGCTGGATTAGATGGGCATTTGGCTTCTCTTCCGTTCTCCCTTTCCTCCGCTCCTTGCTCAAGTAATTTCATATTTTTTCGCACCTGCAGAAAAAGCAAACTCTGCAAAACACAACAGAAGCCCTGCTTGGTTTGCATAATTTATTCTCGCCCCGGGATATCCTCCTGCTCGCATCAAGGTGTGCCCCCTTATTTTGGGGGAGGGCTCAGCGCTCCCGCGGCACTCGGCGCCCTCCTAACGTGCGTAGCGGCCCATGCCCAATGTTGGCAGGATGCGGCCCCTTGGTGCTCTGTTCCCCTCCCAGCTGACGGCCACGTTCTGGAGCTTGACTTCCCCGTCGACCTCCAGGAAGCGGATACTTTTTGGTGAGAGGCGGTGGCGGAACTCACAAAGGGAAATGTCTTTCTCCAGGATCTGGCAAAGAAATGGAAAAAGGCACGTCAAGAAGGGGTGGAAGATAAACCTCCCAACTTGGACAGACATGAGAATCCCATGTGGTTTGATGTGTGGCGGCTCTCCTGTTTACCATATTTTTCGCCCTATAGGACGCACTTTTTCCCCTCCAAAAATGAAGGGGAAATCTGGGTGCGTCCTATGGGGCGAATGCAGGCTTTTGCTGAAGCTTGGAGAGCGAGACGGGTCGGCTTCAGGAACACATCCGCAGCCTAGGCAGCCCTACGGGAGGTCCGGCAGGGATGTCTAGGCTGCGGATAGCAGCCTGCTGCCCAGCGCGAGGGGCGCCCTGAAGCAGAGCGCTCCCCGCGCCAGGCAGACATCCACAGCGTGGGGAGCCTTTCAGGAGTTCCCCGCAGGGCTCCTCACACTGCGGATAGCAGCCTGCCGCCCCGCAGGGTGGGGCGCCCTGATGTAGAACGCCCCTCGCGCGGGGCAGACATCGGCCAGCCCCACAAGCTCGGGGGACAGCAGGGAGGCGCAGCGCCGCCATCCCGCTGTTCATCGACCTGGTTTGGTTTCCCCGACCTGCTTTTGGGGGGGGGAAATAAAGGAATTTTTCCCCCTTTATTCCCCCCCCAAAAAAAACTAGGTGCGTCCTATGGGACGGAGCGTCCTATGGGACGAAAAATACGGTAGTTACCTGGGGACCTCAATACTCTGCTAGCTACACAGGCTTCTGTTAAAGGTTTTGGAGCTAGTTCGCTCTGGTTTACCATTGCTCTCTGCAAGATTCCACTATTCATGCCTAGTTAAAGGTAGACTGCACCCACCCCTGGGAGGCTCCACTGAGCTCAGGTGTAGGGAACCTGCCAGATGTACCTCCAGATATTGTGGGACTCTTAATAACCCTGTTGGCTGTGCTGTCTGGGGCTGATGCGATTTACGGCCCAATGACCTGAGCAGAGCCAGAGATTCCCCACCCATGTCTTCTAAACATGCCTTTGATTGACAAACCCACTAATTTTTCTAACCGCTTTTAAAAGGCACTTTAAGTTAGTTCCATGAGTTTCTCACGCTTGGCTTGGAGGAATATTGGCTTTTTCCACCTGCCCTACTCAAGCGGACCTTAGGGGAGTTAACCATCTAGTAACTTTGAAAGAGGAAGAGTTCTCTATGCTATGTCCACATTGGTTGGTTGGTTGGTTGGTTGGTTGAAACTCTTAGGTTTGGCGCTTTTTATTTAGTGGGACATCTTTTATTTAGTGGGACATCTTTATCTACGTGGGGCTGCCCTTGAGACTGACCCAGAAACTCCAGCGGGTGCAGAATGCCGCGGCGAGACTCCTTACGGGGTCCTCGCTGCAGGATCACATTCACCCGGTGCTTTACCAGCTGCACCGGCTCCCGGTGGAGTACAGGATCAGGTTCAAGATGCTGGTTTTAACCTTTAAAGCCCTCTACGGCCTAGGACCCTTGTACCTACGGGACCGCCTCTCCTGGTATGTCCCACGGAGGACCTTACAGTCTTCAAATAAAAGCATCTTGGAGGTCCCGGGCCACAGGGAGGTTAGGCTGGCCTCAACCAGAGCCAGGGCTTTTTTTGGTCGTGGCCCCGATGTGGTGGAACGCTCTTGTTACAAGAGACTAGGGCTCTGCGGGACTTAGCATCTTTCCGCAGGGCCTGCAAGTCAGAGCTGTTCCACCAGGCCTTTGGCCAAGACACAGACCGACCCTCTCCTTCTGTAATCCTCATAGCACTCTAGCCCAATGGTTGCCATTAATTTGATTATGAATTGATTTTAGAATGTATTTCAATTGACTGTGATTTTATGTAAATGGTGCTATTTTTACTGTTGTTAGCCACTCTGAGCCCGGCTTCGGCTGGGGAGGGTGGAATATAAATAAACTTTTACAGTGGTACCTCGGGTTACATACGCTTCAGGTTACATACGCTTCAGGTTACACACTCCGCTAACCTAGAAATAGTGCTTCAGGTTAAGAACTTTGCTTCAGGATAAGAACAGAAATTGGGCTCCGGCGGCGCAGCGGCAGCAGGAGGCCCCATTAGCTAAAGTGGTGCTTCAGGTTAAGAACAGTTTCAGGTTAAGTACGGACCTCCGGAACGAATTAAGTACTTAACCCGAGGTACCACTGTATTATTATTATTATTATTATTATTATTATTATTATCAAAAGTGGAAGGAGTGAGTTTCAAGTCCGTCGGCGGACAAAGCAATCTGTTCGCAGAGAGCAATGAGGAAAGCAGAGTGCAAACTAATAGCAACAACTAGGGAGTAAAATGAGGGGGTGCAGGACGTTCTTTTTGACATAACAATAACAAGCCTTAGAATTTCCATTCCTTTAGCCCTGCTTACTTGGAAGCAAGGGCCAATGATTTCAACAGGACCCCTGGGCAGACGTAGGATCTTGCTGTCGTCTTCCTAGACCTGCCCCCTCTGTCCTATACTATGCCTACTTTTGGGCTCCTAGCAGCCTTCTGCCAGTCCCAGTCCCCATGCAGCCACCATCGCCCCTCACCCAGCCCCCATGTTTTTGCTACCCTGACCTTGTAGCCCATCCGGGTGACGATGATTTGAATCCTGAACGCCTGGCCTCGCCGGAAAGGGGCCATCACCCTCAGACCCTCACCCCACTGCTGGTCTGCGAAGCTGTTGAGGGTCACCCAGCCAGCGGAAGACAGGGGTCCCTCAAAGCTGACCGTCAGCCTCAGAGGCTTGTTCCCCTCCTCAACTTGTCTGGAAGCAAAGTCCACATAGAACCTGAGAAAAGAGGTGAGAGAGATCAGGTTCCTGTTCCATCCCCCCCAGGTAAGAATTAGCTGATTGCCCTGCTGCCAACTTCTTTCCTGTATCCCTGCTCCTCTGCTGTCTTTTATTTATATATATATTTTTATATACCGTATTTTTCGCTCCATAAGACACACTTTTTTCTTCCTAAAAAGTAAGGGGAAATGTCTGTGCGTCTTATGGAGCGAATGCGTGGTCCCTGGAGCTGAATTTCCCAGGGGCAAAAAGCAGATCATGCTCTCTTTTTTTGAAAGAGGGAAGTGGGTGTTGAAACAAAGCCGCTGATCAGCAAAGCGATCGGGGAGAGAGATAAGGGATGCTAGAGATAAAGGAGGCTGCCTGGGAGGGGGGGGAGGTAAAGACAGCAAACTTGCAAAGGGGGGAAACAGGAAGACTAAAGCAATGAGGAGAGAAATTAAAAGAAAAGGAGAAGCAAAAAACTGCTCCAGCTAAGGAAAAGACACTAAGGCAAACAAGAGGGAAGGGAGTGTTGAAAGGAAGCAGCTGATCAGTGGGATCAGAAGAGAGATAAGGGACGCTAGTGGAGGCTGCCTGGGAGGGGGGAGGTAAAAGCCCATGGATCCTCAGGATTTTTGCCTTGGGTCACCCCAAATTCACCATCAGATCACATGTCTGTGGCCACAGCATGAACCACAAAAATCACTGTTTCGTTCAGAATATTTTTTTTCTTGTTTTCCTCCTCTAAAAACTAGGTGCGTCTTATGGAGCGAAAAATACAGTATTTATGCTGCCTTCTTCCAACGAGCTCTAGTACATGGTTCCCCTCCTCCCGTTTCATCTTCACAACATCCCTGTGAGGTCGGTCAGGCCTTGAGAGGCAGCGACTGGCTCCGGGGTCACCCAGCAAGCTTCATAGCTGAGCAGGGATTCGAACTCTGGTCTCCCAGGTCCTAGTCCAGCACCCTCACCTAGTTCAAGGCAGACTGTGACCCTGCAGAGGTAGCTGGACTCAGAACTTACGTTGCTCCCAGCCAGCATGCCCAGTGGTTAGGTATAATGAGAGTTGTAGACATAAGAGCATAGGGGAAGCCTGCTGGGTCAAACCAGTGGCCCACCTGGTCAGTCCAGCATCCTGTTCTCACAGTGGCCTATCAGATGCCTGTGAGAAGCCTGAAAACAGGACCCTAGCACAAGAGAAATCTCCCCTCCTGTGGTTTCCAGCAACTGGTACTCAGAGAATGACGCTCTCCCTACCTGGCAGAATCTCAGCTATCAAAATGAACCTACTTTCCAGGATGCTGTTTTTATTCCAATCAATACCAATTGTAAATAACTACGGTTGCTTCAAAGAATGGAAGAAGGATATTTCTAAATTCATTTTGGCGGGGGGGGGGCAACATAAAATTTTGATAGACATAAAAGAAAGAGGAGGTTTTGCCTCGCCAGACCTGCAAATCTATTACGAGGCAGCCTGCTTGTGCTGGTTAAAAGAATGGTCCTGACTGGAAGTTTGGCTGGCATGCATGTCTCTGGTATGGGAAGGCGAAAATTTCTAAAAGTTTTATGAACCATATTCTAAGGAAGAATTTGTGTAGAGTTTGGGAGAAATATAAAAATCTGCTGGAAAGGGAAACACCTTTATGACTATCTCCTATTGAGCTATTACAATTAAGAGAGTTAATATGGATAGACAGTGGGCAACTTACAGGGAATTGCTGCAATTACAAAGGGGGAACCGGAACTCTTTTAACCAAGTTTCTTCTCCCTTGGTCTAGTCCACATAGGAATAAGGGGAGCCACGGTTTGTCCATTTAGCTTAGTATTGTCTACACTGGTTGGCAGCAGTGCTTCTCCAGGGGTTCAGATGGGACATTCCCAGGCTTACCTGGAGAGGCTGGCAGGATTCGAACCTGGAACCTTCTGCATGCAAAGCAGATGCCCTACCAACTGAGCTACAGGCATTCCTTGTAACATAAGAGATCCCTTATCTCTTCACCTAAATGCGCAATTAAATCACTAAAAAGCTGGGACCAGGTGGCTTAGATCTCCCCTGGTGTCAGTTATGGGAGGTGTGGCTGCCGTGCCTCAGAGCAGAAGGAAAGGCACTCTGCACATGCCTAGGCCCAGTCTCTCTCCATAATATTCCACAAGTCCTAGTACCAAGTCCTGGCCAGGAATTGTGACTTGCCTCCTCTGCTTGCATCACGAATTCTGGACGCCAAATCCATTGTAGGGAAGATAATATCAGTACTAAGTTACCTTTTGCCCTGTGGTGGAATGATACCTTCCAGCAGCACCCATGACTCTGGTTCCAGACCTTGCGGGATAGCCCGGTAAAATGGTATATTCTGCAAGGGAGGAAAGAAGAAAATGAGGCACGCACAGTCTTGAATCTCTGTGTTGTAAACAAAAATTGCCCTTTTCCCTTATGGGGTATCCAAGAGCCCATATAGAGTCCTTACATAGGTTCCCTATTGGTAGGAGAGAATAAGAGAGGCCAACCAGAGAATATTGAGAAGCAAAGCAGCTAGTAAGCTTGATCTTTATTGATCTGTTGCAACAGGGTGCTCCCCTCATCCGCAGGAGAGAGGAGGGACCCAGAAAAATGGCGCGCAAGGCCTAATAAAGACTTTTGAAATTGCCACCCTGTAGATCAAGACCACCCCCAGAAACATCATACATACATCACAGAAGGGGTGTAACCTAAGACCACCCCTCAGATACATCACACCTACATCACAAAAAAGGCGGTCTAAAACAGAAATTTGAATGTTGTTTTTCTCCTGTCCTTGTTTATCTCCTGTCTGGATTGCCTGGGTAGCCTGGCCAGTCTTTTGTAATGTTAAATACCGTATTTTTTGCTCTATAAGACTCACTTTTTCCCTCCTAAAAAGTAAGGGGAAATGCGTGTGCATCTTATGGAGCGAATGCAGGCTGCACAGCTATCCCAGAAGCCAGAACAGCAAGAGGGATTGCTGCTTTCAGTGCGCAGCGATCCCTCTTGCTGTTCTGGCTTCTGAGATTCAGAATATTTTTTTTTCTTGTTTTCCTCCTCCAAAAACTAGGTGCGTCTTGTGGTCTGGTGCGTCTTATAGAGCGAAAAATACAGTACTTGGTTCCTGAGCCAGGTCACAGGCTCAAACCCTATTCATATCTTGAATGTGTCCTTAAGACAGGATTTGTGAGGAAAGAGACAATGAGGAGGTTTCCCACTTTGACCTTGCGGAGAAAATATTTGCTCAGTTTAGGAATCAAAATGGTTCCAGGTTGGTCTTCCTGTGCTGATCTTTGTATGTGCTTGGTTGGGACACTTATGAACATTACCATATATCAAAGACCATAAAATTCCTATCACACCATCCAGTCTGTGAGATGATTGGCTTGGTTTCTTCTTTTAATAAGGTTTTATTAAAGCTTTTCCCGAATACAGTGGTGCCCCGCAAGACGAATGCCTTGCAAGACGGAAAACTCGCTAGACGAAAGAGTTTTCCGTTTTGGAGGTGCTTCGCAAAACGAATTTCCTATGGGCTTGCTTCGCAAGACGACAATGTCTTGCGAGTTCCTGCGGGGTTTTTTCCTCCCCCCCTTTTTCTAAGCCGCTAAGCCGCTTATCAGCTGATCCGATCAGCAGATAAGCCGCTACAAGCCGCTAATAGCGCTAATCCGCTAATCCGTCAATGGGCTTGCTTCGCAAGACGAAAAAACCGCTAGACGAAGAGAATCACAGAACGGATTCTTTTCGTCTTGCAAGGCACCACTGTACAATAAGATAAAAGAAACTGAATAAAAACAAAAACAGAGAGAAAAGAAAACAGTCCTCTCGAAGGTAGCGCTTAATCCTTGTCTCACACAGAAAGCGGTGCACCCTCCAAACTCTCACCTGAGAGCTTTCTTTAATTTTTTTTATATTTTCAAATTTTATAATTGCAATAATTTATAAATTCAATACTTTTCCAAGGATACAGTATAGACTACCCCCCCCCCCCGCCGCCGCCCCTGCCCTGGATTCCATTTTTCTCCCCTCTAATTTCTTGCATCTTATTTTATTTCTCCAAACTTTGTTTTCCCTCTTATTTATTCTATTTTCCAATTATATAACTGAGAGCTTTTGACTTGTTCTCAAATAGTCTCTTATCTTTCTACAACCACACAACAGCCCAGCCGGGCAGGGAAGAGAGAGAGAAAAAGAAAGAGTCTGGGCCAAGGTCACCCACAAATTGTGACTGTGTGAGAATCTGAACCCAGGCCTCAGTCTGAACAAAATGCTGCTTTGAATATTCCCTCTTCATGAAGAACAGAGTCTTCTTCTTCTTCTTCTTCTTCTTCTTCTTCTTCTTCTTCTTCTTCTTCTTCTTCTTCTTCTTCTTCTTCTTCTCCTCCTCCTCCTCCTCCTCCTCCTCCTCCTCCTCCTCCTCCTCACTCGTTGGCCAATGTCCTTATCTCACAGCAGCCATCCAGTTCCTTCTTTGCTACTTAAGCCCATTTCCTCAGATAACCGACTTCCTTCTTTCTTAAAAATGCTTGTCATCCTGCGAACTTCCTGCCCCTTCTCCAACCTCTTCTGTCAGGCAGATCTAATCAATATTTCCCAAGGCTTTAATATGTAGCTGCTCTTACCGAGGAACTCCCACCAGAGTTCAAGCCTTGAAAAAGTCGGAGGTTTGGTACCTGGGAAAGTGAGTCACAGGATGGGAAGCCCATTTCACGCAATGCAGAATTGGCCCATAATCTGCCCCTTTCGCCCCCTTGAAATTGCATGATGCTACATGACACTTTGCGGTTGCAGAAAGGTGTGGCTTACAAAGGATACTAGCATGGTACCGATGAGTTTATTTTGCTTTTAAAAATTCCTGTGAATTATTGAGACACCCTCAGCTGGTTTCGGTTCCTCCTTGCTACAGTGGGGAAATCGAGGAATTGTCCCAATGATCAGAGGAAGAAAGGAGAGAACTTGAGAAAGCACCTGCTTCGGTGTTGGAAAATTACTACCTGTAGCCACAACTTTTTCTGCAATAAACACAAACCCTTGTGTTGCAAAATGTGGCAATCTACAAAAATGCAAACACAACACACTGGCTAATGTTGTTGTTGTTTAGTTGTTTAGTCGTGTCCGACTCTTCGTGACCCCCTGGACCAGAGCACGCCAGGCACTCCTGTCTTCCACTGCCTCCCGCAGTTTGGTCAAACTCATGCTGGTAGCTTCGAGAACATCGTCCAACCATCTCGTCCTCTGTCGTCCACTTCTCCTTGCGCCCTCCATCTTTCCCAACATCAGGGTCTTTTCCAGGGAGCCTTCTCTTCTCATGAGGTGGCCAAAGTCTTGGAGCCTCAGCTTCAGGATCTCAGAATGGAGAGGTTTGATCTTCTTGCAGTCCATGGGACTCTCAAGAGTCTCCTCCAGCACCAGAATTCAAAAGATCAATTCTTTGGCGATCAGCCTTCTTTATGGTCCAGCTCTCACTTCCATACATCACTACTGGCAAAACTATAGCTTTAACAATATGGACCTTTGCTGGCTAATAACTGTTAGTAAATATATAATCGGTATGATGTCATTCAAAATATACAAATAAGCTACTTCAAAATAATATATATATCATACAATACATCTCACAGAATATACAAGTAACTGCAAGTTGTTACATGTATCAGAGTCAAACAAAGGTTCAAACAACCAGTGAATAGCGAGGAACGCCAAACCGTCTCTCAAAGGAAGACATCTCTCCAAAGTCTCAAAAGGACACTGCATCTGGAATAGTTCAACTGTTTCGGAATAAAGTCTTCATCAGCTAGAAGTGGAATTGAAAGCAATGAATGACAACAAAACAGTAACCGGCAGCTACATTATCCAGTGAGCACTGATCCAATAGTACGATATCCACTAGTATGTATATTCCATTGATAATTATTCAGTAGGTACCTCTTTATAGAGATATGCAGGTGGCGCTGTGGGTTAAACCACAGAGCCTAGGACGTGCCGATCAGAAGGTCGGCAGTTCGAATCCCCGTGACGGGGTGAGCTCCTGTTGCTCGGTCTCTGCTCCTGCCAACCTAGCAGTTCGAAAGCACGTCAGAGTGCAAGTAGATAAATAGGTAGCGCTCTGGCGGGAAGGTAAACGGCGTTTCCGTGTGCTGCTCTGGTTCACCGGAAGCGGCTTAGTCATGCTGGCCACATGACCCGGAAGCTGTACGCCGGCTCCTTCGGCCAGTAAAGCGAGATGAGCACCGCAACCCCAGAGTCGGCCACGACTGGACCTAATGGTCAGGGGTCCCTTTACGCTTTACCTTTTATGTTGGTGGCCTTATCATGGCTGGCAGCCATCAGCAGCCCTTTCCTCTGTGAACTTGTCTGATCTTCTTTTCAAGTTATGCAAGTTAGTGGCCATCGCTGCTTCCTGTCAGGAGTCCCTTTAGCTTTTTATATATTTTGTTCTACTGTATATCTTACATGCCAGTTGCTCAGTTTTGTTGTCATTCATTGCTTGCAACACCATACCGATTACCGTATTTTTTGCTCTATAAGACTCACTTTTTCCCTCCTAAAAAGTAAGGGGAAATGTGTGTGCGTCTTATGGAGCGAATGCAGGCTGCGCAGCTATCCCAGAAACCAGAACAGCAACAGGGATTGCTATTTGTTCAATTCTATTTTAAAAACCCATCTACAACTAATCTACAGAAACTACAACTAATTCAGAATGCGGCAGCTAGACTGGTGACTGGGAGCTGCCGCCGAGACTACATAACACCAGTCTTGAAAGACCTACATTGGCTCCCAGTACGTTTCTGAGCACAATTCAAACTGTTGGTGTTTACCTTTAAAGCCCTAAATAGCCTCAAAGGCCCAGTATATCTGAAGGAGAGTCTCCACCCCCATCGTTCTGCCCAGACACTGAGGTCCAGTACCGAGGGCCTTCTGGCGGTTCCCTCACTGCGAGAAGCCAAGTTACAGGGAACCAGGCAGAGGGCCTTCTCGGTAGTGGCACCCACTGTGTGGAACACCCTCCCATCAGATATCAAAGAAATAAACAACTACCTGACATTTAGAAGACATTTGAAGGCAGCCCTGTTTAGGGAAGCTTTTAATGTCTGATGTATTACAGTATTTTTAATCTTTGTTGGAAGCCGCCCAGAATGGCTGGGGAAACCCAGCCAGATGGGCGGGGTACAAATAATAAATTATTATTATTATCATCCAGGTTGGTAGCCATCACTCTGTCCTGTGGGAGGGAGTTCCACAGATTAACCAAGCACCGTGTGAAGGAGCTTAATCGCCTAGATAATTAAGGGTCTGGAAACTCAGCCTTACGAGGAGCGCTTGAAGGAGCCATTTTCAAATATCTTAAGGGCTGTCACATGGAAGAGGGAACAGGCTTGTTTTCTCCTGCTCCGGAGGGCAGGACTCGAACCCATGGCTTCAAGCTACAAGAAAGGAGGTTCCGGTGAAACAGCATGAGGAACTTTCTGACAGCAAGAGCTGTTCGGCAGGGGAACAGACTCCCACGAAAGATGATGGGCTCTTCTTCCTTGGAGGTTTTTAAGCAGATGTCGGATGGCCATCTGTCATGGATGCTTTAGCTGAGATTCCTGCCTTGCGGGGGGGGGTTGGTCTGGATGACCCCCAGGGTCCCTTCCAACTCTTAAGATTCTACCATTCTTTTCTCTGTCCCTGACATTCAGTTTCCTGGGATGCCCACGAATTCCAGTGTTAGGAGAGAGAGAGAGAGAAAGGTCCACTTTCTCCATGCTAGGCATTATTTTATAAACTATTGTGTTGCCCTTTGCTCGCCTTTTCCCTAAGAAGTCCTCAAAACTTTCACGGAATTGTCAAGTTGGAAGGGACACCCGAGGGTCATCTAGTCTGACCCCCTGCAATGCAGGGATCTTTTTGCCCAACACAGATCTCGAACTCACAACCCTGAAATTCAGAGTCTCGAGCTTTACTAACTGAGCTCTCCCTCAGCGCGGAGTCAGGCTACCTGCTTGATCATTTCGGTTTCCCTTTTCCTGACCTTGAAGTTTTACTCAAAGTAGACCCATTTAAATGAATGGACTTAAGTTCGCCATGTCCACAAATTCCAATATGTCTCCATCATGCAGGATTTTAGCCACACATGTCTAACAGGGAGGGACACATGATTCATATATAAAGTTTTAAAAGCAACATGTTGTTTATGGCAATGTTTGTTTGTTTTTTTAAAAAGAATTAGGTTTTTTTTGGGGGGGAATACAAAAGTTAGCACCAAGTGGCCAATATCTCTTTATCAAAGATTTTTTAAAAAACTAATCTAAATGAAAATTCAAAGCAAAAGGAAGAAAAGAAAGGGAGAAAAGAAAGGAGGTGGGGGGAGAACTTATTCTTAATAATAATAATAATAATAATAATAATAATTGTACCACGCCCATCTGGCTGGGTTTTCCCAGCCACTCTGGGCGTCTTCCAACATCCGTCAGCTAAATACAGAAAATTGTTCCAAACACCCATTGCAATATAACACACAACAATCCCATTTTCTTCAGTCCTCAAACCCAGATATCATAAGTTGGTTTTCTTTTTCACGCAATAAATCTGTTCTGCGATGGATTTTGAAGCCTGCTGACAAAGGAACTCTGGGAAATGTAGTTCTGGGAGGCAAGTGGGGATTTTGCTCTTCGTCCTCTCCCAAAATGCAGACTACCTTGGTGAAGGTGCATGGACAAACTGGTTCCCAAACTGGTTTATCGTTGCAGCGCAGGTGTAAAACGAGCGCTCTGCATAAGGGCGCAGGCAGGGTGGGGACGTTGGAAAGGAAAAGGTGGCCGGTTCAGTTGACGTAAGGAGGGAAAACCCAGTCTGACAAAATGACATTTAAACGCAGTGGATGAGCAAAGCACTGCCTTCAAGCACCCGCTCGGCCCAAGGATCTATGGCTCACTTGGAGTAAGGTAGGGATAGCTCAGTCGGTAGAGCATGAGACTCTTAAATCTCAAGGTCGTGGGTTCGAAGCCCGTGTTGGGTGAAAGATTCCTGGATTGCAGGGGGTTGGGCTAGATGACCGCCAGGTTCCCTTCCAACTCTGCAATTCTGTGATTCAAGAAGAAGCCTGCTGGATCAGGCCAATGGTCCAGCATCGTGTTCTTGGAGGGTCCAACCAGATGTCTCAATTTCTCTCCTCTCCTGCGGTTTGCAGAAACCGGTGTTCAGAAACATCGCTGCCTCTGACTGCGGTCGCAGAGGATAGCCATCATAGCTAGCAGACATCAATAGCCTTCCCCTCCATTAATCTGTCTAACAATCGACACCTGTGGCCATCACTGCCTCCAGTGGCAGTGAGTTCCAAAGTTTCACTATGTGCTATAAAAGGAAGCCGCTTCCGTAACTGGCCAGACCCCTGGTCCATCTAGCTGGAAAACTATCTAATTACAAAAACAAAAACAAAAAAACTTGTGGAATAGTTCAGTCGGTAGAGCATCAGACTTTTAATCTCAGGGTTGTGGGTTCGAAACCCACCCTGGGTGAAAAAATTGCTGCGTTGCCCAGGGTTCTAACTCTACAATTCTGTTTCTAATGGAGCTGAACGTTTGGTAGATTTGTTCCAGCCAAAAGAAAGCATTTCTGCACTTGGCGCATAGCGATGACCGCCGACTTGAATGGCTTTCAAGGCGGTTGCACAAATTCAGGGAGGAAAATAATAATAATGATTTATTATTCATACCCCGCCCATCTAGCTGGGTTTCCCCAGCCACTCTGGGCGGCTTCCAACAAAACACTAAAATACAATAACCTATTAAACATTAAAAGCTTCCCTAAACAGGGCTGCCTTCAGATGTCTTCTAAGGCTCCGTCAGCAGCTACTAGCCATGAATGTTTTGCCTCTGCTGTGGCAGCCAGTACAATTCTGGAGAGCAGCTGCTGGGTATCATGAACAGGGAGAATTACACCTGAACTCAGATACTGTTTGCTGGAATCTGGCTGGTAAAAAAAGGCAAAGTTGTGGGCTTCCGGTGTGGTGCGCTCTGTGACGGGTCAAGGGAAGTGATCCGATACAGTGGAGCACGCCCGATCGCTGTAAAAGTGGCAAGGGGAGAACGAGGGCAACGTAGACTCCCCCGGGGAAAAGCCAGAGAAGAGGTCTCTGGCCGACAAAGCACCAAGCGGCGCCAGAAGAGACTCTCCATGCTCCAGCACAAAAAAAGGTAAAGGTAAAGGACCCCTGGATGGTTAAGTCCAGACAAAGGCGACTGTGGGGTTGTGGCGCTCATCTCCCTTTCAGGCCGAGGGAGCTGGTGTTTGTCCGCAGACAGTTTTCTGGGTCATGTGGCCAGCATGAATAAGCTGCTTCTGGCGCAACGGAACACCGTGATGGAAACCAGAGCGCACGGAAATGCCATTTACCTTCCCGTCGCAGTGGTACCTATTTATCTACTTGCACTGGCATGCTTTCAAACTGCTAGGTTGGCAGGAGCTGGGACAGAGCAACAGGAGCTCACCCCGTCGCGGGGATCAAACCGCCGAGGCTCGGTGGTTTAGACCACAGCACCACCCGCGTCCAGTGTGGGAACAGAAGGCTGAACTGGATGGGCCTTATGTTTTGGTCTGTTTTAAAAGAAACTAAGATGGGGAGAAAGGGAGACAGGCCGGCGTAACACTTGCAAAACATTGCACTTGATCAAAGGTGGCTTCCAGGTCTGGAAAGGTTAAAGACAGGGGTGCCAACTGGAATTTTAAAAAATTGAGAGGGGGGGGTGTCCAAATAAGCTCCATCCCGGATAATCAATCACATGGCATGCACACACCATTTAAATGGCAATGCCCATTAACTTTGGGTGGAGGACCCCTCAATTATTTTATTTCAGTCTCTAGGAGTTGGCTCCTGTGGCAACAGCTGTCGTGCGCACATCAGCAAGGCTCCCCCAGTTTACGGAGTTGTGCAGAAGAGGGAATTTTGGCAAATTCACCTTCTCAGGTGAGCACCTTCCGCAATACCTGTTCAGTGGTACGAGAGCCCCGTCCTTTGCAGCGGATTATCCTACGGTACTTCACGGCACCTCAGCCCATTTCTCCTCCTGGCGAACAGTTTTCACGGCATCACCGAGTTGCAAGGGACCCCTTGGGGTCATCCAGCCTAACCCCCTGCGATGCAGGAGTCGCAGAAGAAGAATCCCTGACGGACCTCTGTTGAAACGCCTCTGACGGAGGAGAGCCCATTACTGGCACGAATAATGATGCCTCTCTGTGCTGGTTTTTGTTCCAGGGCCATAGCAAAATGTGCCAGCAGCACCCGCAGGTAGGAACCGGCAGGCAATCCCCGCCCGAAGGTGCAGACAACGAGGAACCTCCTCCACGTTCTCGCCACCACCACAAACCAGAAAAAGGAAAGGCTCTTGGTTGTTTTTACTCACAAAATTATCAGGCACTATTGCCATCTCTGCCGCCTCTTGGCTGGAGACTTTTTGCAGGCATCAAGGACCGGCTTCCAATCAGGAGGTGACTCTTCTTAACAGTGGCAATCTCATCTCCTTCGGGGCAGATTTTGAAGAGGCGCCTCCTCCCACAGCTGATGAGTTTGTGCTTAGTCACACTTCCCCATGAGGGCGAAGTCACAGCTTGATCCATGAGCTGGAGCCCGAGAGGGAGACACCGTCGCTTTCAGCCTGGCTCTCATAGAATCCTAGAGTTGGAAGAGACCACAAGGGCCATCGAGTCCAACCCCCTGCCAAGCAGGAAACACCATCAGAGCACTCCTGACATATGGTTGTCAAGCCTCTGCTTAAAGACCTCCAAAGTAGGAGACTCCACCACACTCCCTGGCAGCAAATTCCACTGTCGAACAGCTCTTACTGTCAGGAAGTTCTTCCTAATGTTTAGGTGGAATCTTCTTTCTTGTAGTTTGGATCCATTGCTCCGTGTCCGCTTCTCTGGAGCAGCAGAAAACAACCTTTCTCCCTCCTCTAGGTGACATCCTTTTATATATTTGAACATGGCTATCATATCACCCCTTAACCTCCTCTTCTCCAGGCTAAACATGCCCAGCTCCCTTAGCCGTTCCTCATAAGGCATCGTTTCCAGGCCTTTGACCATTTTGGTTGCCCTCCTCTGGACACGTTCCAGTTTGTCAGTGTCCTTCTTGAATTGTGGTGCCCAGAACTGGACACAGTACTCCAGGTGAGGTATCCATCCTGACACCACCGTGGCTTAGAGCTCTGCCTGGTCCTTTGTGAGGAGGGGAAGCAGCCGTCCCTGAAGCTTGCAAAAGAGAAAATCTGGATTCTAGAAGCAGAACGTACAGTGGTACCTCGGGTTACATACGCTTCAGGTTACACACTCCACTAAGCCAGAAAGAGTGCTTCAGGTTAAGAACTTTGCTTCAGGGTGAGAACAGAAATCGTGTTCCGGCGGCACGGCAGCAGCAGGAGGCCCCATTAGCTAAAGTGGTGCTTCAGGTTAAGAACAGTTTCAGGTTAAGAACGGACCTCTGGAATGAACCCGAGGTACCACTGTACTATGGAGGGGGCTTTTTCGGGCTTCTTGTGTGTTATAAGAATTTTAGGGTCTTATACAGCCATACCTCGGGTTGAAGTTGCTTCAGGTTGAACGTTTTCGGGTTGCGCTCTGCGGCGGCCCGGAAGTAACGGAACGTCAAAATGACATCCCATTCACATCCTGAGGCACCACAGTATATATAAAGTAAATGTTCAAAAATGTACAGTGGTACCTCGGGTTACAGACCCTTCAGGTTACATACGCTTCAAGTGACAGATTCCGCTAACCCAGAAATAGTACCTATTTTGTAATAGTAAGAATTTTGCTTCAGGATGAGAACAGAAATCGCGCCACGGCGCTGCAGTGGCAGTGGGAAACCCCGTTAGCTAAAGTAGTGCTTCAGGTTAAGAACAGTTTCAGGTTAAGAACGGACCTTCCTGCCAGCCAGGAGAAGACTGCGCCTTTTCTGTATGATGTATTGGGTGGGGGTCTTGGGCTACACCCCTTCTGTGATGTATGTATGATGTTTCTGCAGGTGGTCTTGGGGTCCAGGGTGGGCCATTTCAAATGTCTATATAAGGGATTGCACACTTTTGTCCTGGGTCCTCCTCCTCTCTTGTGTTTGAGGGGAGCACCCTGTTGCAACAGCTTTAATAAAGATCAGGCTTATAGCCGCTTTGCTTTCATGCCTTGAGTTGAATGTGCTTCGGGTTGAGCACGTTCAAGTTGCACTCCGCGGCAACCCGGAAGTAACGGAGCGCGTTACTTCCGGGTTTCGCCGCTCATGCATGCGCAGGTGCTCAAAATGGCCTCACGCGCATGCGCGGAAGCAACAAAACGCGACCCGCGCATGCGCAGACGGGCCACCGCATCTTGCGTTCCGTTCGGGATGCGAACGGGGCTCCGGAACGGATCCCATTCACATCCCGAGGTACCACTGTAATAATAATAATAATAATAATAATAATAATAATAATAATTCATAATAATTTATTTGAACCCTGCCTATCTGGCTGGGTTTCCCCAGCCACTCTGGGCAGATGTTTTCTCGCAGTGAGGGAACCGCCAGAAGACCCTCAGTGCTGGACCTCAGCATCCGGGCAGAATGATGGGGGTGGAGACGCTCCTTCAGGTATACTGGGCTGAGGCTACAGTATTGTAGTTTCCAGGCCACCTTCAAAGGTAGTCCCACGTAGAACTGCTGACCTTCTGATCAGCAAGTCCTCGGCTCTGTGGTTTAACCCATAGCACCACCCGTGTCCCTGTGCGTGCACACAAAAGCTTATACCCAGAACAAACTTAGTTGGTCTCTAAAGTACTACCAGACATTTTTAAATTTTATTTTGACTGCGTCAGACCAACACGGCTACCTACCTGAATCTAGAACCACTGCTCTGAATAATGTTTTTTATAGGGTTGGGTGGGTGGGTTTATGGAACCGAGGGGCCAGTGGGCCAAAAAAGGTTAGGAAACCACTGCTCTAACCACTACACCACCTAGCCTCCTTCGCAGGCTTTCAGTGAGGATTGTTGATGTCCTGCGGGTGACACACCTGGAACACTCAGATCGAGGACGTCGTAAATCCACCGGGATTTGATTGCCACTGTGCAGTAACGGGCAGCAGATTCAGTGAGCAGATTTTAAGGCGTTAGCTTTCCTGGGTAATTCTGTGTCAGAAGATGCTTCCGGCAACACACTAATGTTTTTTGGGAGCCAGTGCAACACAGGAACTGAAAATGGGAGCTTTGTACCAGGAAGTCGAATGTCATTCAGGGATGACGTCAGCAGGGTGGTTTAGGCAAACCTTGGTTTCCCCACTTGCGTTGCTTATTTGTGGATAAAACACACGTTGCAAAACTGCTGTGCTGGCTAGAAACTCCAGCCCAAAAAATCTACAGCACACCAGGTTGAGTAGTGTTAGCAGAGTTATTTCATCAAAGCAAACATATCAAGTCTGGAGAGAAAATAAACCCTGAGAACATTTTCCCCCAAGAAAAGCTGAACAAAACGATCTATAACCTGAAGAGAAAGGCAAATCCGTTCCTTTCTTACTTCAGGCCTTCTACATGGCAAGGTTAGAGTCACCAGTCACGAAATTAAAAGACGCCTGCTTCTTGGGAGAAAAGCAATGACAAACCTAGACATCATTTTAAAAAGCAGAAACATCACCTTGCCAACAAAGGTCCGTATAGTTAAAGCTATGGTTTTCCCAGTCGTGATGTATGGAAGTGAGAGCTGGACTGTAAAGAAGGCTGATCGCCAAAGAATTGATGCTTTTGAATTATGGTGCTGGAGGAGACTCTTGAGAGTCCCAAGGACTGCAAGAAGATCAAACCTCTCCATTCTGAAGGAAATCAGCCCGGAGTGCTCACTGGAAGGACAGATCCTGAAGCTGAGGCTCCAAGACTTTGGCCGCCTCATGAGAAGAGAAGACTCCCTGGAAAAGACCCTGATGCTGGGAAAGATGGAGGGCACAAGGAGAAGGGGACGACGGAGGACGAGATGGCGGGACAGTGTTCTGGAAGCTACCAGCATGAGTTTGACCAAACTGCGGGAGGCAGTGGAAGACAGGAGTGCCTGGCGTGCTCTGGTCCAGGGGGTCACAAAGAGTCGGACACGACTAAACCACTAAACAACAAAGCGAGGAACCCTGTTTTAGTTTGTCCTTTTTAAAGGGATATGTTTTAATGGGACAGGATTTGTTCTTGGAAAACGTCAGCTTCTACCGAATCAAGACGTCAGGCTGATTCACCTGTAGTTTCCTGGATGTTTCTCTTCACGCCCTTTTCTGACTGGGCTCCAGCCCAGTGACAGAACCTGAAGCAGCCTCACCACTTCTCTGCAATTTATCAAAGATGACAGGCAGAGCGGTTCAGAGCAGGTTCTTCCTTTCACACTGTCTGGTGGATTTCACCGGAAACTTGAGCCCGTTTGAGGCAGCCTTCCATTTTCCCTTCCTGTTTGGAATTGTTTGCGCTTGAACCTCCCAATAACAGCTCTGGCGAGAGCGGCTTAACAGCGAAACGGACTCCCTTGGAAGATGGCGGCCTCGCCTCCCGTGTAGTTTTTTTAAACCGAGTTTGGGTGGCCATTCTTTAGCTGGGATTCCCTCAGGCTCCCGTCCAGTTCTGGGATTCAACCATTCTACTCATCTTTTGCTCCCCACAGGGAATTGCATTTACAGTGGTACCTCGGGTTAAGAACTTAATTTGTTCCGGTGGTCCGTTCTTAACCTGAAACAGTTCTTAACCTGAGGTACCACTTTAGGTAATGGGGCCTCCCGCTGCTGCCGCGTGAAATTTCTGTTCTCATCCTGAGGTAAAGTTCTTAACCCGAGGTACTATTTCTGGGTTGGCAGAGTCTGTAACCTGAAGCATCTGTAATCTGAGGTACCACTCTATTTACCGAATTTTTCACTCTAAAGGATGCATCAGACCAAAAGACGCACCTAGTTCTTGGAGGAGGAAAACAAACAAACAAAAAAATTCTGAATCTCAGAAGCCAGAACAACAAGAGGAATCGCCACGCAGCGAAAGCAGAAATCCCTCTTGCTGTTCTGGCTTCTGGGATAGCTGCGCAGCCTGCATTCGCTCCATAAGACGCACACACATTTCCCCTTTTACTTTTTATTCATGGCCAGATTGGGGAATTTGAACCCTGGTCTCCCAGGAATGCTCATGTCATGTGCCTGAGCTTGTTTGGAATCAGCTCCCCCCCCCCCAAAAAAAAATCCATGTTACCTGTTTGCCTGTCCTCACCTGTAGCTTCACAGATATCCTCCAGGGGGCGCTAATGCTCACCTAGCACATTTCCTCAAAGGTAAACAACACAACAACCCCCTCCAGTGGCTTCTAGGAGTTTTGCCGGACTCCAGAGGTTGAAATCTGGAGCTGCAGAGGTTCAGCAAAAAGCTAAAGGTACCCTGACCATTAGGTCCAGTTGCGGACGACTCCGGGGTTGCACGCTCATCTCGCTTTACTGGCTGAGGGAGCCAGTGTACAGCTTCCAGGTTGTGTGGCCAGCATGACTAAGCCACTTCTGGCGAACCAGAGCAGCGCATGGAAACGCCGTTTGCCTTCCCGCCGGAGTGGTACCTATTTATCTACTTGCACTTTGATGTGCTTTTGAACCGCTAGGTTGGCAGGAGCAGGGACCGAGCAACGGGAGCTCACCCCGTCGTGGGGATTCGAACCGCCGACCTTCTGATCGGCAAGCCCTAGGCTCTGTGGTTTAACCCACAGCGCCACCCACGTCTCAGAGTGAAATGAGTGGGTAAGAAACACCAGAGCCCAAACTCCCCAAGTTCCAGCCAGGCTCCCAAGATGTGGCTATTACCATCTTACCGAAAGGGATTCGGGTCTTGCCCTGTTGGTGCAAAGAAGCAGGCACACGACACACTCCTTCAAAACAAGACGCTTTATTGAAGCTGCCAATTAGAAATTCCATTTCTTCCTCAAGCCAAAGGAGGTGGGTGTTGCATAGAAAATGCTGCTGGCTGCTGGGTGCTTGCGACTCCCTTCCCCTCCTTCTTGGCTCAGTACTGAATGTACGAAAGCTCCACATCTCCGTCGATCTCGAGTGTGTCGATGCGCTGGAAGTTCTGGTAGCGATGGTTGTAGTTGAAGAGAGGCTGGCCGTTGGCAAACACCTTGAAGCGCTGGTTGCCGCAGCGGATGGAAAGCTGGTGGGGAGAAGGAGAGCGTCAGAAGTGGCCTGCCGGATCGGGCCCACCGCCCACCCAGTCCCTGTTCTCACAGGGGCCAAACCAGATCCCTGTGGGGGAACCAGTGAGCAGGAGCCGAAGCCCATGAGCGCTGTCCCTTCTGCCACAGAGCAAGGCTGGCCCCAACTTAGGTCAATACAGTGGTACCTCGGGTTAAGTACTTAATAATAATAATAATAATAATAATAATAATAATAATAATTTATTATTTATACCCCAGCCACTCTGAGCGGCTTCCAAAAAAATATTAAAATACTCTAGTACATCAAACATTAAAAGCCTCCCTAAACAGGGCTGCCTTCAGATGTCATCTAAAAGTCTGGTAGTTGTTGTTCTCTTTGACATCTGGTGGGAGGGTGTTCCACAGGGCGGGTGCCACTACTGAGAAGGCCCTCTGCCTGGTTCCCTGTAACTTGGCTTCTCGCAGTGAGGGAACCGCCAGAAGACCCTCAGTGCTGGACCTCAGTGTCCGGGTAGAACGATGGAGCGGAGACGCGCCTTCAGATACACTGGACCGAGGACAGTATATTCATTCCGGAGGTCCGTACTTAACCTGAAACTGTTCTTAACCTGAAGCACCACTGTAGCTAATGGGGCCTGCTGCCGCCGCGCCGTCGGAGCACGATTTCTGTTCTTATCCTGAAGCAAAGTTCTCAACCTGAAGCACTATTTCTGGGTTAGCGGAGTCTGTAACCCAAAGCGTATGTAACCTGAAGCGTATGTAACCCTCATAGAATTGCAGAGGTGGAAGGGACCCCAGGAGTCATCTAGTCCAACCCCCTGCAATGCAGGAATCTTTTGCCCGAAGCAGGCATCTTTTGCCCAAAGCAACTGCCACGGAGCGATGACCCTCTTCCCTGGCTTTTGGCTTTTTTTTGCAGCGAGAAACATCACCATCTAAACGCGCACGTGCCCCCTTCCCGTGCCACAGAGTCTAAAGTTATTTAACTGCACCGTCGCTCCCCAACCCCACCATCCCATCCTGGCTGGGGCAGATCTCAGCTCTGGGCAAATGAACACTCACGTCAAAGTATTGCCCGGCTTGGAAGGGGTTGACAGACAGCTCCCGTTCCTCACGTCCCCATTGGCCGTTCAGGAAACTGTTCCTGACCACGGCGCGCTCGTTCATGCGGGGGTTGATGTGCAGGACCGTATCTGGGCCAGCTTTGAAGTTGATCCGGAATCTGGAAGAGGAGGAGGAAGGAAAGGATTCGTAAGAAATCGATCTTTTAGTGCTGCGGCACTTTGGAACTCTCTGCCTGTGGACATCAGGCAGGAGCGACCACTCGACTCTGTCAAAAGCTATTTTTGTTTTGATTGGTGTTTAGAATGGTGGCATGCTTTTAGTTTACTAAGTTTTTTTTTATTTTCTGGGCGCTTTAACCGTTTTCACTAATAATCTTACTGTTTTGTTTGTTTCGCAAACTGCTTTGAGGTTTTCTGCAACTGTATATCGATTTTATGGCACGAATGAATAAATAAATGAATAAAATAAAAATATCCTTGCTGGGTCAAATCAAAGGCCTCCTGTTTCCTATAACAGCCCTACTGGACACCTCTAGGGAGCCCACAAATCAGGGTGCAAAGGAAACAGACCCCCACACCCTTGTTAATTAGTCTGCAATTTTTGTTATTCAGAGGTAGAATGCCTCTGACCATGGAGGCTCTGCGTAGCAAGCACGACTTATTGCAGCTGGCAGGCCTGCCCCTTTTTGCAAATCATTCTAAGTCCATTCTTAAAGCCACCTTTGGGCGACGGCGCCTGCGTCTTGTCGCAAGTGAATGCCATGTGCTAACTTTTCACAGAAGGAAGGAATCCTTTTGTGTGGCATAACCTGAACCCGTTGCCTGTCAGTTTTCATGGAACAATCTCTGGGGAACCTGAGGCCATGCAGAGGCTGCCGAACTACAGCTGGGAGGTTGCAGGTTCCTCATTCTCTTGCACAGCGCATGAAAAGCCCCATTTTGTTATCACTCTCAGCCTCTAATAGCTCTGGGATTCAGCAAGAAGAAACTCGAACTCAGGTCTCCTAGCTGGGCTGAAGAGCAGTGGGGATCTGAGGCTCCAAGGAGAATCAGGTGGAAAGTGGGTCTAATTGATGTGAGGGAGTAGTGCACAATGTTTGCATTAATGCCATTCCCTGGTCTAAAAGAAAAGGGCTGCCACTTATTCACGGAAACAGGCAGAAACAGGACGGCTTACTGTTTAGCGTGCGCTGGAATGAATCCTCTCAGCACGACGGTCTTCTTGGATCCCAGCCCTCCGGCGAGGTTGCCTCGGTATGGCACTTGCTGAAACACGAGTTTATAGAGACAAATGACTGCGGGAGCTGAAAAAGCATATTCATTGCAGGGGGCTGGACTAGATGACCCTTGGGTCCCTTCCAACTAACTCTAAGATTCTATGATTGAAGGCAATATGCAATACTTTCTCAAGCTACCAGTGTGTGTGGAACACAGGGATGTTTGCCGTTCAGGGGCTAAGAGAGGCAAGCTGGGGAAAATGTGGCCCAAGCTTAGGAAGACATCAGAGTAACCCCATAGCTGGATCAGGCCCCAAGGCAGATGCCCATAGGGCATGGGTAGGCAAACTAAGGCCTGGGGGCAGGATCCGGCCCAATCGCCTTCTAAATCCGGCCTGCGGACAGTCCGGGAATCAGCGTGTTTTTACATGAGTAGAATGTGTCCTTTTATTTAAAATGCATCTCTGGGTTATTTGTGGGGCATAGGAATTTGTTCATTTCCACCCCCCCTTCAAAATATAGTCTGGCCCCCCACAAGGTCTGAGGGACAGTGGACCGGCCCCCTGCTGAAAAAGTTTGCTGACCCCTACCATAGGGTAAGCCTGCAAGCATGAACTGGGCGCTGCAACACTTTTTCCTATTCCAAGCAACTTAACCCTTCCAGCAGCAATCAATCAATCAATCACACTGTGGAAGTTGGAGTTAACTCTTTGTTAGCCAAAAACACGATCTGCACAGAGAAGGGCCTCAGATGAAGATGGCAGGCTCTGGACTGGCTGAGAATCAGCAAGGAGAGAGAGAAAGGAAGATAAACACTTACTGGGTGGTAGGAAGCAGGAGCGTTCATCACCTGTGACGGAAGAAACCCCAAAGAGGTCATTTACCTGTTCAGCATCCCCTCAGAGACTCCCAACCCGAATCCCATGAGCACCGGGAAGAAATAGCCACTGAACCAGCCTTTCTCCTTTTGTTATTTTCATTTATTTATTGCGTTTCGTCCCCACCTTTTCCTCCGGGCAGCCAAAGGTGCCATACACGGTTCTTCCCGTTCTTCCTTTAATTCTCACAACAACCCTGTGAGGGAGGCTAAGCTGAGAGGCAGCCCAGCGGGGATTCGAACCGTGGTCTCCAAGGTCTAACACTTTAATCACTTTAAGACTGCTGTTAGCAAAAACCTAGAAGTCTCAAGAAATTCCAACAGTGGAAGAATGGCAGATGAAGATGCTGGACTTTTTGGAGCCAACCGGCCTGACTGGAAGAATCCGTGACTAGAAAGAGGAGGACTATCAAGGCAATTGGAAGAAATTTAAGGATTATTTGAATAAGTAAAGGTAAAGGGACCCCTGACCATTAGGTCCAGTCGTGGCCGACTCTGGGGTTGCGGCACTCATCTCGCTTTATTGGCCGAGGGAGCTGGCGTACAGCTTCCGGGTCATGTGGCCAGCATGACCAAGCCGCTTCTGGCGAAGCAGAGCAGCGCATGGAAACGCCGTCTACCTTCCCGCCGGAGCGGTACCTATTTATCTACTTGCACTTTGACGTGCTTTCGAACTGCTAGGTTGGCAGGAGCAGGGACTGAGCAACGGGAGCTCACCCCGTCGCGGGGATTCGAACCGCCAACCCTCTGATTGGCAAGTCCTAGGCTCTGTGGTTTAACCCACAGCACCACCCGCGTCCCATATATATATAAGGTAAAAGTAAAGGGACCCCGACCATTAGGTCCAGTTGTGACCGACTCTGGGGTTGCGGCGCTCATCTCGCTTTATTGGCCGAGGGAGCCGGCGTACAGCTTCCGGGTCATGTGGCCAGCATGACTAAGCCGCTTCTGGCGAACCAGAGCAGTGCACGGAAACGTCGTTTATCTTCCCGCCGGAGCGGTACCTATTTATCTACTTGCACTTTGACGTGCTTTCAAACTGCTAGGTTGGCAGGAGCAGGGACCGAGCACTGGGAGCTCACCCTGTCGCGGGGATTCGAACTGATTAGCAAGTCCTAGGCTCTGTGGTTTAACCCACAGCGCCACCCGCGTCCCATATTTGAATAAATATTGTAATATAAAAAACTAGAAATCACTTGAAAGTACCAATAGGCCTAGGATTAAATTAGGATTTAATTAAATAAATGGGATTCAGAACAGTAAGAAAAGTGAATAAATTAGATAAGAGCTGGGATGATATTGGAAAGCTGTTACATGCAGAGACAAATAAATTCAGAAGGGAGGGATTTGAGGAAGTCAATTAACAATGTAAATAAAATTTTAAGGGACAGGGGATAAAGATCATGTTTTTTATTGTTGGGGGGGTTGTATGTTTTTCTGTTGTTTTTCTTCTTTTTGTTATGTTGTTTTTGTTATAATTGTGAAAATCTAATATATATATATATATTTTAAAAAATTAATCATACTGGTCAGCTCTAAGCAAGTCAGCCTGCTGGGAAAGTTTTATGCTTCTTTCCCCTGTCTATTCGCAGTACTTACGGGAAGGTTGGGTGACGAGTATGCTGGCATCATGCCCTAAAGAGAGAGAGAGAGAGAAAAATTATAAAGCGGGGACTAAATTCTGTGCCAGCGTCAAGAGTCTGGCACAATCGGGCATCTGCCTGGTGCCCCAAACCCAAAACAAATTCAATACATTGCGATGCAAATACAGTTATCACAATACACAAAGCGCAACAGGCTGAATAATATTCACTGTGAACATTTTATTGGTTATTTCCTAAAGTAAAGGTCTAGTCCAGTATGTGCAACAAATACCGTTCATATATACAGCGTATAACCTATGATAATACATTTCTTCTTTTCTTTTTTAATATACATTTTTATTAGTTTTTACATATATTTTCTCATCTCATCTTATGCAGCATCTTGGCTATTTTAGCCTGAGACTTCCATCAATCGCGTCAAAATTTTCAAACCTCATCCCTTAATCTTACATTTGTTATCCTATTACTTTTAATAACCCATAACTTAAAATCCATTCCCATAAACCTTTTCTGCAATATTTCATATAGTTCTCCTTACAAAACTTCTTGTAGTCCTACACGCAAAGTCAGTTGGTTACAATTGTCTTTCAAATAACTTGTATATTTACTCCAATCTTCCAAGAGTTTCTGGTCCCAATACATTTCTTCTTTTCTTATCTTTTCTTATTGTTTCTTCTTGTGAGTTCCTGTATAACACAATCCTTGTGGCAGCAGTCTACATCGGCTGTGTTGTTCTCGTTACCTTGAGGGCTTTTCTAGTTGTGTTATACAGGAACTCACAACCAATGAAATGTTCACAGTTGTTACCGTATTTTTCGCTCCATAGGACGCACTTTTTCCCTCTTAAAAACTAAGGGGAAACGTCTGTGCGTCCTATGGAGCGAATGCAGGGGGGAGGCAGGCAGGAAAAGCCCCTAAGAGCCGCACACAAGCTCCACGTGGCTCTTGCGGGCTTTTCCCCAGGAGAGAGAAGGGACTGACGCGGCCAGTCAGTCCTTTCTCCCTCCTCGTAGAAATGCCCGCAGGAACCACACGCTGCTTAAAGGGTGCGCGGCTCCTGTGGGCTTTTGCAGGAGGTGGGGGAATTGCCCTAGCCGCACGCAGCCTTTCTAGCTGGGAGAGGCTGCGCAAGGCTAAAGAGGAAGCCAAGGCTTCCTCTGTCCGCTGCTCTTTGGGGCCTGGGGGGAAATAATATTTTTTTTCTTGATTTCCCCCTCTAAAAACTAGGTGTGTCTTGTGGTCCGGTGTGTCCTATAGAGCGAAAAGTATGCCTGTTGCGCTTTGTGTATTGTGGTGCCGCAAACCCATTTGTAGAGAATTTGAAAGCCATTGCTGCTGCCTCAACGAGCAAGAGATCAGAACACGGGAAAATAAATTTTGCAAAAGTGATTTAAAAAAGTGTGGCCTATACAGACCATTCAACTGAGGTTGTGGTGCGGCAGAATTTATCAGACCTGCACAGAACTCTCCAGTTGGCCTCCCGAGACAGAGATATCTATTTGTTCATGTATATCTGCCCCACCTTTTCCTCCAAGTTGCTCAAGAAGGTGTGCGAGGTCCCCCCCCCCCAGGTTTATCCTCACAACAACCCTGTGAGGTATGCTAGGCCCAAGGTGAGCCCAGTCAGCTTCATGAATGTGCGAGCATTCAAACCCTGGTCGCCTCGCTCACAGCCCGGCGCTCTAACCACTGCGCCACACTGCCTCTCATCCCATCTCCCCAGCACCACACACACCACCCAAACACAACCCGTGCCCTGCCCAGTCCCCGTCCCCTTGAAATTCCCCGCCTCCTTGCAGTACTTACTGGCATCCCCATTTGTGGATACTGCTGCCCTGGCATTCCTGGCATTCCTGGCATTCCTGGCATTCCCTGCAACGGAAAGAGAAGCAAATAAGATTGAGGCAATTGGGAGGGGGGCCTTTCGTCTGCACCCACTTCATGGCTGGGGAAGCAGTGGGCCTCTTCCCAAAATTTGGGTCTCTGTCTGTCTTCGGACTACAATTCCCATCATCCCTGACCACTGGCCTCGCTAGCTGGAGACGATGGGAGTTGTAGTTCGAAAACAGTTTGGAAAACCCTGCTCTATATCAGCGACGGGGAGCCTGCAGCCTTCCAGATTTTGCTGGACTACAACTCCCATCAACCCCTGACCAAAGGCCGATTGGCTGGGGCAGCTGGGAGTTGCGGTCCAACCACATGTGGAAGAAGAAGAGTTTGGATTTGATATCCCGCTTTATCACTACCTGAAGGAGTCTCAAAGCGGCTAACATTCTCCTTTCCCGTCCTCCCCCACAACAAACACTCTGTGAGGTGAGTGGGGCTGAGAGACTTCAGAGAAGTGTGACTGGCCCAAGGTCACCCAGCAGCTGCATGTGGAGGAGCGGGGAATCGAACCCGGTTCACCAGATTACGAGTCCACTGCTCTTAACCACTACACCACACTGGCTTCAGCGACTCTGGAGGAGGAGGAGAGAATGTCATCTCTCTCCTGCTCTGCTCAAAGTCAAGGAGCCTAGAACTCGAGGCCAGTCAAGCTGTTTTCGTGGGTTCGGAGTGGCATCAGACTGGATGGTGCCCCAAGTCCCTCCCAATTCTTGGGGTCCTGTACCCAGTGAAGGTTGCCACTATTTGGGCGCCTATGGCAGAAATGGCCATGGGCACCTTTCCTCTTCTCCCCAGCAGAGGGACACCATTACAGTGGTACCTCGGGTTACAAACACTTCGGGTTACAGACTCCGCTAACCCAGAAGTAGTACCTCGGGTTGAGAACTTTGCCCCAGGATGAGAACGGAAATCGTGTGCCAGCGGTGCAGTGGCAGCAGGAGGCCCCATTAGCGAAACCACTCCTCAGGTTAAGAACGATTTCAGGTTAAGAACGGACCTCCGGAACGATTTAAGTTTGTAACCCAAGGTACCACTGCCTTTCATTTTGTGACTCTTAACAGGACCGGCTCTACCGTTGGGTAGAGTGAAGCAGCCACCTCAGCTGGTTTTTGACCATTGCAAAGAGGCAGCAAATTGATAGCAGTTTATTGGTGCTTCATTTTTGCTGCTTGTGGATCCGCTGTTTTCCATTCCTCGATCTTAAGTTCAGTTCTCCGGACTCCTGCAGCAATCTGCAATTTAACCCTCATGAAAACCCGCCAGCATCCTAGTGCAAATTTCTCCTAGTGAGCACTATTTAATATGCAGTTTTGGCTAACACATTTTGCAAGCCGTTTCTCCCTTATATGCCATCTACTCCATTGCGTTAATTCTTATTTGCTCTTGCGTGCATTTTGGGAAATGCTGGATGTTAGGAGAACCGCCTGCAAAATTCAGGGTTGAGTGAATTTTGCGGGAGGGCTGTTTTTTGCTTTTTGTATTGTTTCGGATTTGCCATCAAATGGAAATCGAATCCAAGTCCACCCCCTTCTCTATTTAGGAGTGGGAGACATCAGGCCTGGGGGCCAAATGTGGGCCTTGAGAACTCTTTATCTGGCCTCTAGCACTCTTCCCAAGCCCTGACCCCTCTCCTTAGGCCACACCCCCTCTCCTTAGGCCACTCCCACACAGACCACACCCCTATCTACAAGCCCTGCTTTGCAACCTCCTTTTTGCCTTCCTGGAATGTGTCCTTGGACTCTGATAAAGATGCTCTCTTGCCTGATTGGTGGAAAGAGAGGGTGTGTCTGTCCATAGGAGTAAATTAGCATCCATTGCTCCACCCACTTTTGCTTCTGGCCCCTCCCACTGCTGCCACATGGCACCCTGGAAACTTGTCCAGAAGGGTGAAAATGGTCCCCCTTCCACGATCTCAGATGCTCACCCCGCCTCCCATCATAGCTCCTCCTCCGATGGTGGTCACTGACTGCAGCTCCAGGTCGCCATTGGCCTGCACAGCCTGGACTCGCTCAGGTGGAATCCTATGGCCAAAGGTGCAGAAGGGGTTCCTGTTCACGAGGATCTGCCAGGACACAAATGAGGAGGAGGTGCGAGTGAGCCCCTTTGCAGCCCCCTGCGAGTCTGCCCCCCATCATTTCAGCCGCTCCATTCCATTCCTACCCATAGCTGTCAAGCGTCTCTTATTTGGCAAGAAAGCCCCTTATCCCAGCGCCGTGTCCCGCTGCTGTCCCTTACTGATGATGTCCCTTAAATTTCCCGGGTTTCAAAGGAAGCAGCTCCTCTCCCTCCCTCCCTGCCGGCCAGGGAGGAGGCAGGCTCCAACTGTGTTGCTTGGCTGCGTTGCTCACCCAATAAGGAGTCTAAGAACGACTGGGGGGTGGAGCTTGCATGCCTTGTGCCGATCAAATCGGCCGCCTTGCCTGGGGACTCGCCTTTGCTCAGCGCTTCCCAGCAGAGAGGTGACGGTGGTTTTCCTTGCTGCATCCCCTTTGCCGGGTTGCTGCGCTGTGGGAACCACCGCTTGAGGCTTCGTTTGGCTGCTGGCTGGGCTTTCTGCCTTTGGCTCGGAGGGGCTCAGGAGTTGAACATACCTGTGTCCCTTGGAAAATCCCTTATTTTGGCTGCTGATCCCTTATTTTCAAATCTGTAAGTTGACAGCTATGTTCCTACCCCATCTCCCACTTTCCTTCACACCCAGCAACCCTACTGAAGGGCGAGCCAGCAATAAATCACACTGAGAAAGTTGGAGCGAACTATTAGCAAAGACACAGGGGTGTCAGGCTTAATGGGCACAGCAGCTCATCTCCGGTCGGTCTTGCTACCATGAAGCTTTTGCTGAGACCGAAGGTCCCAGCCTCCCCACAGATGCTTAAGTCCCCTTGTCTCCAGGGTCCCCCCCCCCCACAAGCAATTGGAGACTATGCCTGCATGAAGCCAACCTGTCCTCCACCCTGTTCATGCCTCTTCTGGATCTGGGAGAAAAGCAGATCTGGGAGAAAAGGTTATCGCAGCAGGAGGGGTGGGGCGTGCATCTGTAGAATGGCAATTTATATTGGTCTCATCATGGTATGTTTACACTAGTTTGCACATTTTGTATAATTACACGGATGTCAAATATTGTTGAACATTCCATGGCATCAGAGCAGGAGGCTGCTATTTAACCTATTAGGGACGCGGGTGGTGCTGTGGGTTAAACCACAGAGCCTAGGACCTCAGAAGGTCGGCGGTTCGAATCCCCATGACGGGGTGAGCTCCTGTTGCTCGGTCCCTGCTCCTGCCCACCTAGCAGTTCGAAAGCACATCAAAGTGCAAGTAGATCAATAGGTACCGCTCCAGCGGGAAGGTAAACGGCATTTCCATGTGCTGCTCTGGTTCGCCAGAAGCGGCTTAGTCATGCTGGCCACATGACCCGGAAGCTGTACGCTGGCTCCCTCGGCCAGTAAAGCGAGATGAGCGCCGCAATCCCAGAGTCGGTAACGACTGGACATAATGGTCAGGGGTCCCTTTACCTTTACCTATTTAACCTATTGTGTACAAACATCAGCATCTCCTGCATTCAGGCTGAACGGACGACAAACTCTGGGACCCGCACAGAGAATCGGTGGGTCTTACACCCTTGGGTGCTCACACAAACCTGGTATCCGTCGGGGTTGACGACGATGATGACCTCGAAGTGTGAACCCTTTTGGAGGGGCATGTTATGGTGTTCCTCCTTGCCCCACTTGCCCCCTTGGAAGGTGTTCAAGACAACCTTGTCTTTGCCATCAAAGCGAGGGTTGAAGTGGAGGGCAATGTCGGCCCCGTCGTTCATGCCACAGACAAAGTTCAGGCTGAATCTGGAAACCATGGATGGAAAGAAAAGGGGAAAACTATAAAATGTAGTCAGAGGGCAACCTGTTTGCTGTTATATTGTGTTGCCCCCCCCCCTTCCACCCCACTTCCCGTAAGGCTTGATTCACACTGAATTTGGCATCCTTCAAAGGGTGGCTTCCGTTTAAATAACAATAGGCAAGTTACTAGCCCTCATTGCTCATATATATATAGCAAGTTACTAGTCCTTGCTTCGGAATACGATTCAAAACATGCAAGGAGCAAGTTCTAAGGCTAAAGTATCTGAAGCTAAAATGCGCACATTTCAGAAAACTGCTTTGAGGTTTTATTAAAGCCCTAAACGGCCTTGGTCCTGTATACCTGAAGGAGCGTCTCCACCCCCATCATTCAGACCGGACACTGAGGTCCAGCACCGAGGGCCTTCTGGCAGTTCCCTCCCTGCGAGAAGTGAGGTTACAGGGAACCAGGCAGAGGGCCTTCTCAGTGGTGGCACCCGCCCTGTGGAACGCCCTCCCTTCAGATGTGAAGGAAATAAGCAACTATCTTCTTTTTAAAAGACATCTGAAGCCCTGTTAAGGGAAGTTTTTACCATTTAATGCTGTACTGTTTTTAACACTTGATTGGAAGCCGCCCAGAGTGGCTGGGGAAACTCAGCCAGATGGGCGGGGTATAAATAAATTATTATTATTATTATTATTATTATTATTATTATTATTATTATTAAACAGTCAAGAGTTACAGTATATGAAAGTCGTGAAATCAATCAATATAGTCCATGGAGAATAAAGTTCTGCTGAGATCAGTTGGGCTTCCTTCCAGTTAAGTGGGTACAAAACTGCAGCCTAAATGAGGATTTATAGCAGCCAAGAAGCAGCGACGTGGCTTCTAGTTCTGCCCTATGGCTAGGAGAATAAAAAGAATAATCAGATCTGCTCTCTCTTTTTTGCCATGTTTGCACAAAACGTGCAAGTGGTAGAGGATGTGGGCTTTTGCAGAATATGCAGAGTTAAAGAGAGAGGATATATGATCACACTTTAAAAAAAATAAATCTATTTGATAAAATGTATATACCACTTGAGTGTAAACCCCCCCCCCCACCTCAAAGCAGTTCCCAAACATAATAAAAGAATAAAATTCTCAATAAGAGCAGTTTATAAGCATTTGAAAAACAGTTAAAATCGACTATAAGCTGAAAACAGGTTAAACACATGTCCAACATTCTACATGTCTGGATAAATTTGCCTTTAAAAAAAAAAAAAGATGTTTGGGGCATTTGCTAAAAAAGAGTAAACTGAAGGCGTCAATAGGCGGGGAGTTCCAAAGTGCATGTGCTGCCACACTAAAATATTTCATACGAATGTGGAAAGGGGTGTTTTGTGGCACCTGTAAGGATGCCAGTTCTGCAGATCAAAAGCAGTTGAGAGGGCATAGAAGGGCTCAGGTGATCTCGCAGGTAAGCTGGCCCCAGGTGGTCAGTCCTAGTTCTGTGGCCACCCCTCCTACCCAGAAAGGACCCCTTACCTCTTGGTATGTTGTGGCACCATCCCTGCCACATATATGGACATGCCGGGGCGAAGTCCACCGGGGACCGGCTGGGTATGAGGGAGGGGCTGAAAGACAAGAGGATTGGGGGGGGGGTGAGAGATGCAATATATATGCTTACCAGATTTTTTTTCAATGAATCTGGGGATACTTAAAAAAAAAAAATTACATGCAGAGACATCACCTTGCTGACAAAGGACCGTATAGTTAAAGCTATGGTTTTCCCAGTACAGTGGTACCTTGGGTTAAGAACTTAATTCGTTCCGGAGGTCCGTTCTTAACCTGAAACTGTTCTTAACCTGAAGCACCACTTTAGCTAATGGGGCCTCCTGCTGCTGCGCTGCCGGAGCACGATTTCTGTTCTCATCCTGAAGCAAAGTTCTTAACCAGAGGTAATATTTATGAGTTAGCAGAGTCTGTAACCTGAAGCGTCTGAAACCTGAAGAGTATGTAACCCGAGGTACCACTGTAGTGATGTATGGAAGTGAGAGCTGGACCATAAAGAAGGCTGATCGCCAAAGAACTCATGCTTTTGAATTATGGTGCTGGAGGAGACTCTTGAGAGTCCCATGGACTGCAAGAAGATCAAACCTACCCATTCTGAAGGAAATCAGCCCTGAGTGCTCACTGGAAGGACAGATCTTGAAGCTGAGGCTCCAAGACTTTGGCCACCTCATGAGAAGAGAAGACTCCCTGGAAAAGACCCTGATGTTGGGAAAGATGGAGGGCACAAGGAGAAGGGGACGACAGAGGACGAGATGGTTGGATAGTGTTCTTGAAGCTACCAGCATGAGTTTGCCCAAACTGCGGGAGGCAGTGGAAGACAGGAGGGCCTGGCGTGCTCTGGTCCAGGGGGTCACGAAGAGTCGGACACGACTAAACGACAACATGCTTTATTATCCCTAATTACATCTATACATCAGCTGTTTTGCTGTCTTGAGAAGTCCGGAGGAGGAGAGAAACCTGGGGGGTGGAGTTGGAAGTAGAGTTTAAGAATACGACTGTGGGATGTTCACAGAATCACAGATTTGGAAAGGACTGACCTCTGAGGGGCATCTAGGCCAAGCCCCTGCAGTGGAGCTACCTCAATTTCAGCAGCCTCAAGTTAAAAGAACATAAGGCTTCCCTGCTCCAATTTGACTTCTGCAGTTCCCTGTGATCCCTCTCGTTCATGCTCTCTCTCACGCTCAGCTGCCCAGCTCCGCGCCAGCTCTGCCACTGCTCCAGTTGGCTGCGGGGATCGAAGTCATCTCACCCCTCCACGCCTTGCCCAGCAGAGAAACCGCGCCCCTTGCGCCCCTCCTGGACAACTGCGTGCCACCCGCCCCTGACTCCCGAGCCTCCCCCGATCTCCTGCCCCCTTTCTCCTTCATTTTGAGAGTTTCACAGGGTGCGAAAGAAGAGCTTTACACCTTGCCCAGCAGAGAAACCGTGCGCCTTGCGCCCCTCCTGGGCAACGGCCGCCCACCCGCGATCTCTTCTCTTCCCACCCCTCCAGCTGCGTATTACTCCAGGAGCGTCATGTTTCCCGGGGACATTCCAGGGACGGAATTTGTCTGGGGACAGATTTGCAAATCCGGGGACTGTCCCCGGAAAATGGGGACGTCTGGTAACCCTACAATATACCGAGATCCAAGTTCATGCACCTGAGGTAAAGGTAAAGGGACCCCTGACCATTAGGTCCAGTCGTGGCCGACTCTGGGGTTGCGGCGCTCATCTCGCTTTACTGGCTGAGGGAGCCGGTGTACAGCTTCCAGGTCATGTGGCCAGCATGACTATGCCGCTTCTGGCAAAGCAGAGCAGTGCACAGAAACACTGTTTACCTTCCCGCCGGAGTGGTACCTATTTATCTACTTGCACTTTGACGTGCTTTCGAACTGCTAGGTTGGCAGGAGCAGGGACCGAATAATGGGAGCTCACCCCGTCGCGGGGATTCGAAGCGCCGACCTTCTGATCGGCAAGTCCTAGGCTCTGTGGTTTAACCCACAGCACCACCCGCGTCCCTTTCATGCACCTGAACCAGCATTCAAAAAAAGTATTTGGTGGCTATTCTCTGCCTCCACTGTCAAGAGGCCATAATGCTTCTAAATGCCTGTTTCTGGAAAGCACAGAAGAGAGGGGTCTTGCGTGCGAATCCTGCTTGCGGGTTTTCCACAGGGATCTGGATGGGCGCTGGGCAAATTGGGCCACTGGCTCTTCTACTGTTCTTATGTAGACAATTGTCTTATAGAATCATAGAATCATAGAATCATAGAATCCTAGAGTTGGAAGAGACCACAAGGGCCATCGAGTCCAACCCCCTGCCAAGCAGGAAACACCATCAGAGCACTCCTGACATATGGTTGTCAAGCCTCTGCTTAAAGACCTCCAAAGTAGGAGACTCCACCACACTCCTTGGCAGCAAATTCCACTGTCGAACAGCTCTTACTGTCAGGAAGTTCTTCCTAATGTTTAGGTGGAATCTTCTTTCTTGTAGTTTGGATCCATTGCTCCGTGTCCGCTTCTCTGGAGCAGCAGAAAACAACCTTTCTCCCTCCTCTATGTGACATCCTTTTATATATTTGAACATGGCTATCATATCACCCCTTAACCTCCTCTTCTCCAGGCTAAACATGCCCAGCTCCCTTAGCCGTTCCTCATAAGGCATCGTTTCCAGGCCTTTGACCATTTATCAGGACAAAATGTACCTATCTGGGGAACCCTGCACTAAAAGCCCTGAGCGTTTTCCCGATAACCCTTTCTTTATTTTTAAATGCAAAATGGGTTCAGAAATTGTGGAGGATTGTACTTAAGACGGGAAAACCGAGAACTTGGAATGGCCCGAGCTGCCAGCTCATCCTTTGCTTTGCAAGATCGGTTGGGAATCTGCAGAAAGCGCCATGTTAATGATTAAGCCATCCAGCTATGAAACGGACTCGCTTAGGGTGGAGCAGGCTGGCTGAGGTCCAAGCCGCAAATGAGTTCTGCTTTTATCCACAGGATCTGAACTTGGGAAAGGTGCGTTGAGGAAGAGGTCGGGTGGATGGCTGGCTGGCCATGTACCCTTATCAGATCTTTGCACGCACGGAACTAAAACGAAAAAAACCAAGGAAGGGGAACATTTCCGCCAGCTGGGTCGGACTGGCGAGATCAGGATCCAGGATGGGCATCATTGATTGAAGTGCCCTCCCCACCCCCATATGAAGGAAGGCATAGGCCTTGTTGTGTTAACCCAATGGCCCCCCTAGCCGTGCGTTAGGAAGCCGGGCTCAAACATTATGCTGGTGTAGGAAGAACACATTGATTAAACAAAATTGACCAAACGCTTCAAATTCCTGGCTAAAAGGGAAATTGGAACAGGTGCATTATATACCTGGCAAAGTCCCCATCAGGAAAAGCAGCACTGGAGCGAACCAGGCAGAGGGCCTCCTCGGTAGTGGCACCCACCCTGTGGAACACTCTCCCACCAGATGTCAAAGGAAAAAACAACTAGTAGACTTTTAGAAGACATCTGAAGGCAGCCCTGTATAGGGAAGCTTTTAATACCTGAAGGACTATATAATATTTTGTTGGAAGCTGCCCAGAGTGGGGTGTCAATAATGGGTGGGGTATAAATAATAAATTATTATTACAGTCATACCTCGAGTTAAATATGCTTCAGGTTGAGCGTTTCCAGGTTACACTCCACCGTGACCCGGAACTAACGGAACGTGTTATTTCCAGGTTTCGTCACCCACGCATGCGCAGGCACTCAAAATGACATCACGCGCATGCGCGGAAGTGGCGAAACGTGACCTGCGCATGCGCAGACGCATGTTACGTTCTAAGGATGTGAATGGGGCTCCGGAACAGATCCTGTTTGCATGCAAAGGTACCACTGTATTATTATTATGATGTTAAAAAGGTAAAGGTAAAGGACCCCTGACAGATAAGTCCACTCACGAATGACTCTGGGGTTGCGGCACTCATCTCACTTTACTGGCCGAGGGAGTTGGCGTACAGCTTCTGGGTCATGTGACCAGCATGACTAAGCTGCTTCTGGCGAACCAGAGCAGCGCACGGAAACGCGTATAGGACCTTGAAAAATGTTCAGCTTGCTGCATTGAGTAAATTGCCTGGTTTTTAGGACTTTTCTTCCCCTCCTTGACAAATCAGCTTGTCTCCTGGGGGAAATCTCTGTGCATTGCAAAGGATTCTGGGACATAGTCCGGGATGCTGCCCAGGTCAGAGTCAGGAGTTAACCTCACTGGTCACATCCTGAGGTCTGTGCGAAAGTTGGTTTCCCGACTTTGAATTCCTTTGCGGGGGGGGGGGGGTCAGTCCTTGTCCTGTTTTTCTTTCCCCTGGTTCTTAACCATCTGCTCACCTGCCCCCCTACCATAAGTGAGCAAGCAAGCAAGGAGTGGAGATAGGCAGAGGAGCAGGAACTCAGAAAAAGTGGAAGCGGTGGCAACCGAAAGATTTCTAGAGGGGCATTACCCAGTGTTTTGCATTTGACTTGTGCCGTTTAAAATATATTGAGTTTAAACTATATTGCAGCCTGGCATTATTTATATTGTGTTGACACTGGTGGCACTGTGGGTTAAACCACAGAGCCTAGGACTTGCCGATCAGAAGGTCTGCGGATCGAATCCCCGTGACGGAGTGAGCTCCTGTTGCTCGGTCCCTGCTCCTGCCAACCTAGCAGTTCAAAAGCACACCAGTGCAAGTAGATAAATGGGTACCACTCTGGAAGGAAGGTAAACGGCATTTCCGTGCGCTGCTCTGGTTCGCCAGAAGCGGCTTAGTCATGCTGGCCACATGACCCGGAAGCTGTACGCCGGCTCCCTCGGCCAATAAAGCGAGATGAGTGCCCGCAACCCCAGAGTCGGTCACGACTGGACCTAATGGTCAGGGGTCCCTTTACCTTTACTAATTTTAATAAAAGTGCAATCAGGTGAGTGGGGAGGACATGCAGGTAGGTCTATGGAGTGTGTTCTGTGTCACAATTGCCGTGACTTCCGACGCCCTTGATAAAATAGATAGCAGGTCACCGGTGTCAAAGCCATTTGCGAGGGCAGCTCAATGGCCTGAAATCCCAGGCACCCAGTTGCGGCAAGTGCTTTGTAAAGGAACTGCGCACACTTCCGTTCATGGTGCCCTGGCAGTTCTTAGACTGGGGGAGCAGGGAGATTTGGAGGGGCTTGTTCTCAGACGGAGTGCTTGAACCGAACTCCAGGCAGCGCAAGCTTCAGAAACACACAGAACTCTTAGATAAAACGGTAGCAAATTCTTCTCTAGAGAGAGAATGTGTGTGGGTTGGGCAAGGTTACTTATCAATACAAATCTACAGTAACCTCCGATAGGAAAACCTGTTTGTGATACAAATTGAAATGAAATGTAAAGGCGCCTTAGAGACCGCTCTGCCAAATGCTTCTGTTTGATTTAAATAAATAAACAAATGAGGGCTTATCCACACTTCCCTCTGAGCTTTAAAGTTCTGTATCCAAGCGATCTCTTTCTTTTACTCTGGAGCTTTCCCCACGATAACCTGCTTTTTAAATCCGAAATGGAGCCAACTACAATTCGCAGAAGACACGAATTATCGTTCGTGGCGCTTCAACTTTAAAGAGCTGGGGGGGGGGTGTTTGGGGGGCGAGTTCTGGGCCAAAAGAGAGAGAGAGTTCAAACCCAGAATTATAAAAGCATGAAACTGTGCCTGGATAGAGCAGGGCAAAAGGTGGCTATTATTATTATTATTATTATTATTATTATTATTATTATTATTATTAGCACCCTGCCCATTTGACTGGGTAAGTGCGAATGAGCTATAAGTTAAACAGAACAATTGCATTTTAAAAATCCCAGAGCAGGTCTTTGGGGGGGGAAAGGGAACGGAAGACTCAGGTTAAGTGACGGCAAATTTTATTCTTTTCTTGCAGAGAATACGAGAGGGCAGATTGCGCAGGGAGAGATGGAGGCTGAACGCTTACCGGGTTGTAGGTGGGCATGTAACCGGGTGCTGGGACGAAAGCCATGGTGCCGCAGTCTGACTTCTGGTCGGATGTGGATCAAGACCGGCTGCAGGAAAACCTCCCAGAGCCACCCGGAATACTTTTATAGCACCTGGCTCCAAAGGGGTGGAGCAGCCAGGAGGTCTGGAAAGGACCCACCCATCTCAACAGGTGAGGAGCTCACCTGTCTTATCCTCAGCCCAGACTTTCTCCAAGGACGCAGTCGGGGAGGGGGAACCACGCTGGCTGTTCCACAGTGGAAAATTCGGGGGTTTTGCTCCTATTTTGGATTGCCTAGTGGTTGCAGCAAGGAAATAGGTGGTCACCAGGGTTTAGTGCTGCAGAGAGAGATTTGTCAATCTGCCTGGGCTGCTTTGATGCATTTAACAGCCTGGCAGGCAGAAATCTCACAGGCCAAGCTTTCCATTTTGCTTTCCTCCGTGCCGGGAAACGGTTTCACCCGGGAAACATCTGTATATCAGCAGCTCCCCTGGAATAAATTTTGCAGGGGGCTGGGGAAATGGTTCACCTAGCTGCAGAGGAGATCTACTGGATTCAGGGCAAGAAGAAAGAGAGCTGTTGGCCGGTGTCTCATTGCTAAGAGCCAATCAGCTCTGAAGAATACGCAATACTAGTTATCCTTAAAGGTTTGTGGTCGTGTGAGTGGGACACAGGAGCTCAGAGAGTTAGGGCACCTAACAAAATTCCCACAAGGGCAGTTTCGGACGTCAGAAAGGTGCCAGGGCAGGCATGGGTGTTTTAGAGCTTGGGCACCGTATTTTTTGCTCTATAAGATGCACCAGACCATAAGATGCACCTAGTTTTTGGAGGAGGAAAACAAGAAAAAAATATTCTGAATCCCAGAAGCCAGAACAACAAGAGGGATCGCTGCGCAGCGAAAGCAGCGATCCCTCTTGTTGTTCTGGCTTCTGGGATAGCTGCGCAGCCTGCATTCGCTCCATAAGACGCACACACATTTCCCCTTACTTTTTAGGAGGGGAAAAGTGAGTCTTATAGAGCAAAAAATACGGTAATTTTAGCCCCCAAACTCGTCACATCCTACATTTCCCCCAAGCGTCCAGGAAAAAATGGGACACCCTGTTTTCTTGCATGAGGGCACAGCAGTCATTTGGGGGTGTGGAGATCTTGTGCAATTCCACGTATTTTTAAAAAAGCAAATTTTCTGGGCTGTGATCTCATGCAATGCCCTAAAACACGCATTTTTGGGGGCGGTGCAAACACATCTGCCCAAAAATCACATCTTTAGGTCTCTGTGACTTGTGCAGGAGCGCAGGCAGGAAGATGTGCGTCCCAGTTTGGGGACTAAAGATGTTGGCAGGTCGGGTTCTGTCCATGTGCAGAGTTCACCTCTTGCCGCTGAGTAATACCTCGAAAGCAGGTTGAATGAAACAAATGCAAAGCAGGAGTCAAACCTGATCATCCTGGCAAGGAAAGTTTCCAACGCATGTGGGCAGGGGAACAGATCCACGGGCGGCCAGACCCCACCCCAAAAAATGCTTGGGGGCTTGCCATCTGGGCGCTGGCGGTGAACCTGTTTGCTGGGGTTACTCAAAACATTTAAAGTTCTACAGTGCCACTTCAAACCAATATGGCTTCCCCCCAAAGAATTCTGGGAGCTGTAGTTTGTTGTGGGTGCTGAGAGTAGTTAGGGGATTCCTTATTCCTCTCACGCAACTACAATTCCCAGAGTGACTTAACAGCCAATCCCTCTTTCCAGGGAAGTCTGGGAATTGTAGCTCTGTGAGGGGAAATAAAAAAATTCCTTCCAGTAGCACCTTAAAGACCAACTAAGTTAGTTCTAGGTATGAGCTTTCGTGTGCATGCACACTTCTTCAGATACACAGTGTGCATGCACACGAAAGCTCATACCAAGAACTAACTTAGTTGGTCTTTAAGGTGCTACTGGAAGGAATTTTTTTATTTTGACTATGGCAGACCAACACGGCTACCTATCTGTATCTGTGAGGGGAGTCTCTTAACCAATCATCAAACTATAGCCCCCAGGGTGTGTGTGTGTGTGTGTGTGTGTGTGTGTGTGTGTGTGTATACAGTGGCGTAGCGTGGGTTGTCAGCACCCGGGGCAAGGCAAGTAATTTGCGCCCCCTAACCAGTGGATTTGCGCCCCCTAACCCTAACCCCCAGATGTTGCGCCCGGTGCGGCCGGCCCCCCTGCACCCCCGCTACTCCACTGTGTGTATATTGGGGGGGGGGAGCTGCAGCTCTTTAAAGTGGCACAAAGGTGGCATCAGGGCGTTTTGAGGAAATTTGATGGCATCGTACCTTCCTGACTCTGGCTCTGGCTTCAAGCCCAGCCGTTGACATTCTCCTCACCCGAGACCTCTGCCCCTCTCTCCCTTCTTTATCTTGGCTAGCAAATCTTTGAAACGCCCTCCCTGCGGAGCGGGATGTGTTGGGAGCTGGCAAGAACGCCCTGGGAGGAAGCAGCTACAATAAACCCCCAAGACTGTTGTTCCTGGGAAACCAATATTGGTCATTAACCGGTGGGTGCGCTGTTTGCTGTGGCTGGGCTGGGCAGTGAGAATGAATTGACAGCAAACATTCCCGGAGCCTTGCCTGTGGAAAGGGAGGGTGGGTGAGACTGGGTGAAGTGGCAGGTCTTGGCAGAAACCAACTGGGAGTGGCGAAGGATGGGCTGGGTCCAGAGACTGGGGAAGGGGGCAGAGATGAGCCTCATAAATGGAGGCAACGCCCCACCGGTTGGACTCTGGACTGTGGCAGCCAGCTGGAAGACGGAACAACGGGATGGGCACCCGGGCACCCAAGAGGCGGTGCCCGGGTTGCCAGCCCACTCAAACAGATGTACCGTATTTTTCGCCCTATAGGGGGGCGAAAAAAAATAAAGAAAAAAAATTATCCCCCCCCCAGGGTGCGGGGCTGGGGGAAGCCTGAGCTTCCACCGACCCCAGCCCCCAGAACAGGCTGCTATCCGCAAGCCTAGGAAGCCTGGCAGGAAGTCGCGCCGGGCTCCCAAGGCTTGCAGATAGCTTACTGAAGCCTGGAGAGCGAGAGGGGTTGGTGTGCATTCGCCCCATAGGACACACACATTTTTGGAGGGGGAAAGTGCGTTCTATGGGGCGAAAAATACGGTAAGCCAAGGCCGACCGAAGACTTTTTGCCACCCGAGGCAAAGGGCAGGGAGGTGGTTTCCGCATACAGACGCCGAGTGGGTTGGCATTTGCATGGCACTCCTATGGCAACAGGGATGCGGGTGGCACTGTGGGTTAAACCACAGAGCCTAGGACTTGCCGATCAGAAGGTTGGCTGTTCGAATCCCTGCGATGGGGTGAGCTCCCATTGCTCGGTCCCTGCTCCTGCCAACCTAGCAGTCCGAAAGCACGTCAAAGTGCAAGTAGATAAATAGGTACCGCTCCAGTGGGAAGGGACCCCTGACCATTAGGTCCAGTCGTGGCCGACTCTGGGGTTGTGGTGCTCATCTCGCTTTATTGGCCGAGGGAGCCGGCGTACAGCTTCCGGGTCATGTGGCCAGCATGACTAAGCTGCTTCTGGTGAACCAGAGCAGCGCACGGAAACGCCGTTTACCTTCCCGCGTATAAAATATTATCATTATTTATATATATTAAAAAAAAATTATCATTATTTATCTGTCCCAAATCTTCTAATATCCATTGACAATGTCCACAAGCTGATGAGAGGGAGAGAAAAATTTTCAGTGTTTTCCCTACACTGACTGGCTGCAACTCTCCAGGGGTTTTTCCCCAGTTTTTGCCTAGATATTTAGCCAGGGTCTGAACTTGGGATCTATTCTATATGCTCTTCCGTTGAGCTATATAGACCTTCCCCTTGAACTAACCTTTAGCCTTTATTGCTTGTTTGCTAAGCCTCAGTTATCAGCCACCCACAAACGCCGATTTCAATCTGCCAGAGGCCAAGTGGTGCGGCGCCAGCGGAACAGAACCTCTAAAATCCATGATCGAGGGTTCAGGGGCTAGCCTGTCACTGATGGGTACAGAGATTGCAAGATTGTGGGGATCATAGAATCATAGAGTTGGAAGAGACCACAAGGGCCATCGAGTCCAACCCCCTGCCAAGCAGGAAACACCATCAGAGCACTCCTGACATATGGTTGTCAAGCCTCTGCTTAAAGACCTCCAAAGTAGGAGACTCCACCACACTCCTTGGCAGCAAATTCCACTGTCAAACAGCTCTTACTGTCAGGAAGTTCTTCCTAATGTTTAGGTGGAATCTTCTTTCTTGTAGTTTGGATCCATTGCTCCGTGTCCGCTTCTCTGGAGCAGCAGAAAACAACCTTTCTCCCTCCTCTATGTGACATCATTTTATATATTTGAACATGGCTATCATATCACCCCTTAACCTCCTCTTCTCCAGGCTAAACATGCCCAGCTCCCTTAGCCGTTCCTCATAAGGCATCGTTTCCAGGCCTTTGACCATTTTGGTTGCCCTCCTTTGGACACGTTCCAGTTTGTCAGTGTCCTTCTTGAACTGTGGTGCCCAGAACTGGACACAGTACTCCAGGTGAGGTCTGACCAGAGCAGAATACAGTGGCACTATTACTTCCCTTGATCTAGATGCTATACTCCTATTGATGCAGCCCAGAATTGCATTGGCTTTTTTAGCTGCCGCGTCACACTGTTGGCTTATGTCAAGTTTGTGGTCAACCAAGACTCCTAGATCCTTTTCACATGTACTGCTCTCAAGCCAGGTGTCCCCCATCTTGTATTTGTGCCTCTCATTTTTTTTTGCCCAAGTGCAATACTTTACATTTCTCCCTGTTAAAATTCATCTTGTTTGTTTTGGCCCAGTTCTCTAATCTGTCAAGGTCATTTTGAAGTGTGATCCTGTCCTCTGGGGTGTTAGCCACCCCTCCCAGTTTGGTGTCATCTGCAAATTTGATCAGGATGCCCTTGAGTCCATCATCCAAGTCGTTGATAAAGATGTTGAATAAGACCGGGCCCAAGACAGAACCCTGTGGCACCCCACTAGTCACTCTTCTCCAGGATGAAGAGGAACCATTGATGAGCACCCTTTGGGTTCGGTCAGTCAGCCAGTTACAAATCCACTGAGTGGTAGCATAGTCAAGACTGCATTTTACCAGCTTCTTTACAATAATATCATGGGGCACCTTGTCAAATGCCTTGCTGAAATCAAGGTAGGCTACATCCACTGCGCTCCCTTCATCTACCAGGCTTGTAATTCTGTCAAAAAACGAGATCAGGTTAGTCTGACACGACTTATTTTTCAGAAATCCATGCTGACTATTGGTGATCACAGCATTCCTTTCTAGGTGCTCACAGACTGTTTGCCTAATAATCTGCTCCAGAATCTTCCCTGGTATTGATGTCAGACTGACTGGGCGGTAATTATTTGGGTCCGCTCTTTTCCCCTTTTTGAAAATAGGGACAACATTTGCCCTCCTCCAGTCTGCCGGGACTTCGCCTGTTCTCCAGGAATTCTCTCTTTTTATTTTTAATAAAATATTTATTAAGGATTTAAACAATAAAACACCATTCACATACACAACCCGCAAAAGAAAAAACACCATCACCATCGATCACATAGACCAGAAGAAAAAAAAATGAAAAAAGACATACAAAAAAAGACAAAGGACAAAAAATCATAAAAAAGACATGAAAAATAGTTCAGTTTCATGAATAAAATTTCCATAACCCTCTTTTCTGACTCCCTCACATCTCCCTTTTCTGTGTTCCCATTTACAAAATCTTGTTCAGCAATGCTTCACCTTCTCTCAAGACTTATTTTAAGTTGTACGTTTCAACTATTATGTCTCCAATTTTTCCCTTTGTTATCAAATATTTAAGCTTGAAATAATATTATTCAAGTTTCACCTTTGTTCTTATAGTTCAATTGTTTTCAAACTCCTTTCGGCTAAGTCACTAATGCCATATTATCTTTATATCCTGCATCATTCTAACATTCATACAATTTGCAAAAGTATTGTAAAAAGTTTCTTTACATTTCCAACACTTATTGTCTGGCAAATGGTATATTTTTGCAAGCTTGACTGGGGTCATGTACCACCTGTATATCATTTTCATAATATTTTCTTTCAGGGCATTACATGCCGTAAATTTCACACCAGTGGTCCATAACCGTTCCCAGTCAGCAAACATAACATTATAGCCAATGTCTTGCGCCCATTTTATCATTGCTGATTTAACCGTTTCATCCTGAGTGTCCCATTTGTTCTCCAGGAATTCTCCAAGATGACTGCCAGTGGTTCTGAGATCACATCTGCCAGTACTTTTAATACACTTGGATGCAGTTCATCTGGCCCTGGAGACTTGAATACATCTAAACTAGCCAAATATTCTTGTACTATCTCCTTAGTTATTCTGGGCTGTGTTTCCTCTGCTGAATCATTTGCTCCAAATTCTTCAGGTTGGGCATTGTTTTCTTTATCGGAGAAGACTGAGGCGAAGAAGGCATTGAGGAGTTCAGCCCTTTCTGTGTCCCCTGTTTGCATTTCACCATCTTCTCCTCTGAGTGACCCCCCTGTTCTTCCTTTTGCTATGGACATACCCATAAAAGCCTTTTTTGTTGCTTTTAACCTCTCTAGCAAGCCTGAGTTCATTCTGTGATCTAGCTTTTCTGACTTTGTGTCTACATGTGCTGGCTATTTGTTTGAATTCCTCTTTGGTGGTTTCCCCCCTTTTCCATTTTTTGTACACATCCTTTTTTAATCTTAACTCAGTTAAAAGTTCTTTAGATAGCCACCCTGGCTTCTTTAGGCACCTTCCATGTTTCCGTCTCATTGGTATTGCCTGAAGTTGTGCTTTTACTATCTCCCTCTTAACAAACTCCCAGCCATCATGAACTCCCTTTCCTTTTAGTATTACTGTCCATGGGATCTCACCCAGCACTTCCCTAAGTTTTATGAAGTCGGCTTTCTTAAAGTCAATAAATTGAGTCCTAGTATGCTTGGCTGCTCCTTTCCGCTGTATAGTAAACTTCAGAAGAGCATGATCACTCGCGCCTAATGATCCTTCCACTTCTACCCCACTAACCAGGTCATCAACATTGGTTAGGACCAGATCTAAAATGGCTGTTCCTCTTGTTGCTTCTCCCACTTTCTGGACAATGAAGTTGTCTGCAAGGCCAGTGAGGAATCTGTTTGACCTTATGCTCTTGGCTGAGTTTGACATCCAACAAATATCCAGGTAATTGAAGTCCCCCATTACTACTATGTCCCTTCCTTTTGCGTGCTTGGCCATCTGTTCCAGGAAGGCATCATCTATGTCCTCCGTTTGGCTTGGGGATCTATAGTAAACTCCCACAGTGAGGTCTCTGTTATTCTTCTCTCCCTTAATTTTGACCCAAATGCTCTCACTTTGGCTTTGAGGTTCTAAATCTTGGATCTCTTCACAGGTATACACATCCATGACATATAACGCCACTCCTCCTCCTTTCTTGTCTGGTCTGTTTCTCTGAAATAAATTGTATCCCTCCATTATTACATTCCAATTGTGGGACTTATCCCACCAGGTTTCAGTGATGCCTATTATGTCATATTTAGTTTGCTGTACCAACCGCCCCGGTTCTGGGAGCAGGACTGGCCGACGAACAATGAATTTTGAGATGGCCCTCTCTATTATTTTAGGTCTCGGTTCTATTCAAAGACCCGTTTCCTGGAGAGTTGGTTCAGAACCTCGAAAATGCCACGAAGCTGCTGTAGAATCAGGCCATTGGTTTGGCCTAGCCCACTATAGTCCACTCTGAACAGCAGTAGCTTTTCAAGGTTACAGATGCTTTGAGATCCAGCCTTCAAGTTCGAAATTCCCATGGCTGAACCTTGTACAAGAACCAGCAAGGGTTCTTGTTGGTTAAGGCAGTGGCTTGCGAGACTTTTCTTTCTGGGCCATACTTTCAGAATAAAAATTGGCTCGCACCACAGTGGATTTTTTTATTGGCAAGAAATACATTGGAAAACCAGAAACAGCTCCTTGCTGTGCTTGATTTGTAACACAGAACACAACTGCTTTATAATATGATCACGGGACACACAGAAAGTATAAAGTAACGCAGCTACATAAGAACAGGAATCATCCCCAAAATATAATGATAAGCGAGCCTCTTAGCTATGTACCTAGTATGCATACAAACTCAGTGAGAGGTGTGGGCTTGCTTTGTGATGGGTAATCTCATCTATATTAGGTCTAATTGGAGACAAGCAAACTCCCATCTCCTCATTGGCCCAAAGAAGCCTATCTCTTTTTCTGATATTCCACATTGTGTCAGTTGAAAACCAACTTCCATATTTGTCAGTTGAAAATTCCTGTTCACAGCAATATGTCGTGGAGAATAGCTCTTGTTCTCATTTTGAAGATACCGATCCACATTCCACAAACAGAAAAATTAATTCTGATCCCACGGGCAACAACCCATTGACACACGTCTAATTGGCACACAACCCAGAAGAGACAGGAAAAGGGGGCATCACACGCAAAACGGGGGCTGCTGTATACTACCCTGAAATGTTTAAATGTTTCTTTGATTGTCCTTGAATCTGCCTGCCTCTCACACCCTTTGAGAACCACTTGATTAAGGAGTCATAGAATCATAGAGTTGGAAGAGACCACAAGGGCCATCGAGTCCAACCCCCTGCCAAGCAGGAAACACCATTGTGAGGGGTGAGGGGAAGAGAGCCAGTGTCTCTCTGGGTATTATTGGACTCCAATTCCCTTCAACCCCAGCCCCCAATAGCCAAGGGTGATGGGAGATTGCATCCCAGCAACACTTGGGAGAGTCAAAGGTTCCTTGCCAGTTGCTGAATTTCTCTGGCACCCAAAAGGTCCCAAATCCCAAATTCGAAATGAATTGAGAGTCCCATGGACTGCAGGAAGATCAAACCTCTCCATTCTGAAGGAAATCAGCCCTGAGTGCTCACTGGAAGGACAGATCCTGAAGCTGAGGCTCCAGTACTTTGGCCACCTCATGAGAAGAGAAGACTCCCTGGAAAAGACCCTGATGCTGGGAAAGATGGAGGGCACAAGGAGAAGGGGACGGCAGAGGACAAGATGGTTGGACAGTGTTCTCGAAGCTACCAGCATGAGTTTGACCAAACTGCGGGAGGCAGTGGAAGACAGGAGTGCCTGGCGTGCTCTGGTCCAGGGCGTCACAAAGAGTCGGACACGACTAAATGACTAAACAACAACAACAACTGCTTCCTGAAGACCAGCATGCAACGCTGCTTCCCGTTCTCTCAGAATTCCATCTTCCCCGTTCACAGCTCCCAAAGAGGGCAGGGAAGACTTTGGGACAGGTTTGGGTGCCTTCTTTGATTCTGGACCAGGGTAAGGCAGTCTGGGGAATGCTATGCGTTCTGTCAAGGGCTGCATTCCCACAGGGGAACTGTACACAAGGGCTACAGGTGTGCAGAATTTGGCACAGGGTGTGCACGACTCAGCGTCTGACTGAGCATGCCGCCGAACGTCTAGTTCTCATGGATGCAAAAACAGGATTAGGTTGAGAGGTTGCAAAATAAATACCTGCATGCTCAAACTGCGTTTCAAACCACCAGAGACAGCACAGCCGAATTTTGATGTGTATTATTAGTCCACGTTCAAGTTTCAGCCTGACTTTGACGACAGACCGGTGGGATCTCAGGGAAAGGATGAGGTCAGCTTGACTCTCAGCTTATTTACTCAGGCAGAGAAGGGCAACCTTCACTTTGTCATACACTTTTATGAATATATTTGCAGCTTATTTCTTTACCGATTTTTTTTTACCTTTTTATTTGCAAACAGAATTAAAGGGGTACACCAATATACGCAAACAAACTGAGCCGAGAACCAACATCCTCGCTGCGGCGTTAACTGAAGCAGGATTTAATCTCCGCCGAAATAATCTTCTCTTCTCCCAGAGCGCTGATTGCGTTTTAAATGTTTATTTCCGGTTCTACCACTAACCTTCCTTTGGGTGGGGAAAGCACCAATTTTCAGAAGGCCTCTACCCCTCCTAAGGTGTTACGTGCCACAGCCTGAAAGCTGCATGGCTGAGCCGGTATCTGAAGGCACTTGCTGGCCCCCTTCCTCTCGCAGGGGGGCCTGGAGTCCAGTCTCGCCCACGGCCAAAGCGGCAGCCCACCACCCTTACCGCTCTTGGTGGGGGCTTGCTGCCTTCTGCTGCAAGCGCAGAGCAGCTACAGCTTGGAGTAGGTTATCTGCCTGGTTGTCTTCTTCTCCATGATGCCTTGGGCGGACTTCAAGATGTCCTCTGTCTGAAGCATACTCATGTTCCAGGTAGCCTGCAGGGCAGAAACAAAGTGGGCTCAGAAGACAGCTGAGCAACAGCCTTAGCTGTTTGTTCTTTATGCATGTGAGCACCTCTTAAGATAAACTACCGTATTTTTCACTCCATAAGACACACTTTTTCCCACCTAAAAAGTAAGGGGAAATGTGTGTGCGTCTTATGGAGCGAATGCAGGTGGAAGGCAGGCGGGAAAAGCCACCAAGTGCCACACACACGCTCCGCGCGGCTCTTGCGGGCTTTTCCCCAGGAGGGAGAAGGGCCTGACTGGCCGCGTCAGTCCCTTCTCCCTCCTCGTAGAAAAGCCCGCAGGAGCCGTGCATCCTTTAAAGAGCGCGCAGCTCTTGTGTGCTTTTGTGGGAGGTGGGGGAAGGGACAGAGGGCAGCCCCTCAGTCCCTTCCCCACACCTCCCGGAAAAGCTCCCAAGACCAGCACTCCCTTTCACTAGCCGCATGGGCTTTTCCCCCCAGGAGGGAGAAGCCTGCAAGCACTGCACACATGCTCCACGCGGCTAGTGAAAGGGAGCACTGAGCACAGCCTGGGATGCATACCAGCTCTGCTCAGCGCTCCCTTTAAAAATATTTTTTTTTTCTTGCATTCCCCTTCAAAAAACTAGGTGAGTCTAATGGTCAGGTGCATCCTATGGAGCGAAAAATACGGTAAATCTAAATAAAAACAGAGGAAGAAAGAAAAAGGCAGAGTCCTCTTTCGAAGGTAGACCTTAACCCTTATGTCACACAGAAAGGTGTGGACCCTCCCAGCTCTTAGCTGGCAGCTTCCCGTTCTCCTCCCAGCCTCTCACCCAAGGCCCTTTGCCAGCCACCTGTCACCTTCAGGTGTGTACAGTTCCAATGAAAACCCAGAGCCGAGGACACCAAGAAAGGGGTGGGGGAAGAAAAAGGAAGAAAAATGGAAGAGAGGAAAAGAAGAGAGAGAGAGAGAGAGAGAGAGAGGAAGGAAGGAGAGGGAGATCGAGATCAAAGGGACTTCTGATTTTCATTTTTCAGTTATATACCAAAAATTATTCAAAATATTTTCTCTCGGCTAACATCCAGCTATGGGACGCAGGTGGCGCTGTGGGTTAAACCACAGAGCCTAGGGCTTGCTGATCAGAAGGTCGGCGGTTCGAATCCCCGCAACAGGGTGAGCTCCTGTTGCTCAGTCCCTGCTCTTGCCCACCTAGCAGTTTGAAAGCACGTCAAAGTGCAAGTAGATAAATAGGTACCGCTCCGGCGGGAAGGTAAATGGCGTTTCCGTGCGCTGCTCTGGTTCGCCAGAAGCGGCTTAGTCATGCTGGCCACATGACCTGGAAGCTGTACGCTGGCTCCCTTGGCCAATAAAGCAAGATGAGCGCCGCAACCCCAGAGTCAGTCACAACTGGACCTAACGGTCAGGGGTCCCTTTACCTTTTTAACATCCAGCTATTCTACCTTCTGCTAAGTGATACTTTCCCCTCCTTCAGACCTAAACATCTCAGATTCATACGTTACAGGCAAACCTCGGTTGTCGAACGTAATCCGTTCCGGAAGCCTATTTGGCTTCCGAAATGTTCGACAACCGAGGCGCGACTTCTGATTGGTTGCAGGAGCTTCCTGCACTCAAGCGGAAGCCGCGTTGGACATTCGGCTCCGAAAAATGTTCGAAAACTGGAGCGTTTACTTCTGGGTTTTCAGCGTTCGGGAGCCGAAACGTTCCAAAACGGAGGCATTCGGGAGGAGATTTGACTGTATACGGATTCTGCTCAAGAACTGTTACAGGTGACACATAACCCTTGTTCCACATTTGTCGGAAATCTGTTTTTCAGTGGGGCAGCACTTGGGGGACTCCCTGCCTGCTCACCCCACGCAGGGGCCTTCCTTTTTCCCAGTCCCTGCCAAAAACCTTTTAACTAGAAAAGTTGGTGTGGCTCAGAGCAACCCCCCTTTGGCATTCAAGATTAACTCAGGCCCATTCACTTCGCTCGCTGGGCTTGATCTGAGCAGAACTTGGCCGGACACATCCCTGAAAGTCGGTTGCACATTGGGGTTTTCTGTAGCACAGCAGGAACAGCTGTCTGAGTGCAAAAGTCAGAGCCTGGAATTCCGCAGCCCGGCAACCATGTTGTGCAAATCGTTTTATTGCTTTATTGCACTACGCTTGCTTCTGCTGGTGCCAAATCCTAGAGACCAAGGGCGGCTGCACCTTGTTCCTGTTGCAAAACGGGAACAAAGGGCAAAAAGCACTTATGAGTTGCACGGAGCCAGTTTAGGCCTTCCTGCAAAGTGCTGTCTATCTCAGGGATGAGGAATGTATTTAAACCTGTGGGTTGCATTACCTTCCGGGGGCTGCATGCAGGTGATGGGCAGGGCCAGAGGCAGAAGTGGGAGGAGCAACCCATGCAAATTTTGCTTTGTTAATAGTCGGCTAGTATCTGCGCACAACCCTCTCGGTCCTCCAGCCAGGCTTCATCCACCGAAGAGGTACCGTATTTTTCGCTCCATAAGGCGCACCGGACCATAAGGCGCACCTTGTTTTTAGAGGGGGAAATCAAGAAAAAAAATATCCCCCCCCCCCAGCCCCAAAGAGCAAAGAAGCCAAGACAGCGAGCGGGATCCATCCCGCTTGCTGTCTTGGCTTCTGCCAAGGGGGGGGGCTGGAGGGGCTGCACACAGCTATGGCAATACCCCCACCTCCCGCAATAGCCCACAGGAGCCGCGCACCCTTTAAGGAGCGCACGGCTCCTGCGGGCTTTTCTACGAGGAGGGAGAAGGGACTGACTGGCCGCGTCAGTCCCTTCTCCCTCCTGGGGAAAAGCCCGCAAGAGCCGCGCGGAGCTTGTGTGCGGCTCTTGGGGGCTTTTCCTGCCTGCCTCCCCCCTGCATTCGCTCCATAAGACACACACACATTTCCCCTTACTTTTTAGGAGGGGAAAAGTGCGTCTTATGGAGCGAAAAATACGGTGCTGTCAGACTTGGAGGACATATTCCAGCCGGGCAAAAACAGGCAAGGGAGGTGTGAAGAAAGGCTGGTGAGGGGTGCAGCCCGGGGAAGAGTCCTGAGGGCCAGTTAAGAAGGACTGGAGGGCCACTCTTAGCCTCTGGCTTGGCAGTGGCTGCAGCCAAAGGCCTTTGAAATCTCTGCTCTGTTTCTTGGAGGGTCCGGGCGGCCAACCCGAGACCCCCTACTCTGCAAAGCTCCTGTGCCCCCCGACACTCACCATATACTTCAGGCCTTCAGACACAGGGTGGTCCCTGGAGTAGACCAGGTTGACTTTGGTTCCCTGCACAGCAACCGGACTCTTGCTGGCAATCTCACTGGCCAAGTCGAAAGCGCTTTGCATCATGGTCTCCTTGTCTTGGAAGACACGGCTGAGCAGGGGAGGGAAGAAGAAGAAGAAGAAGAGTTTGGATTTGATATCCCGCCTTTCACTCCCTTTAAGGAGTCTCAAAGCGGCTGACATTCTCCTTTCCCTTCCTCCCCCACAGCAAACACTCTGTGAGGTGAGTGGGGCTGAGAGACTTCAGAGAAGTGTGACTGGCCCAAGGTCACCCAGCAGCTGCATGTGGAGGAGCAGGGAATCGAACCCCGTTCACCAGATTACGAGTCCACTGCTCTTAACCACTACACCTCACTGGCTCATCCTGGAAGCAGGATGGTGTGATTAAGCCAAAGGGGGGGGGGGGTCCTGACATTAGAATAATTGGAAGGGACCCAGGGGATCATCTAGTCCAACCCAGGGCAATGATGGAGGAGGGCATCATCTCACTTAGTTCTCCATGCCAAAGGTGGGGGAGTTAGCAGAAAACATGAAGTTGTCCTTCCAAAAGGGGAAATTCACAGAAACCTCTTTTCGGCGGGGGGGGGGGGGGGGTTATTTATAAGACATATTCAACACACTCGGAAAGTATTTATAGTCAGTAACCTCTGAGGTTCCTTTTAGGCAGCGGTTCTCAACCTGTGGGTCCCCAGATGTTGTTGGACTACAACTCCCATCATCCCCGAGCTCTGGCCTTGCTAGCTAGGGGTGATGGGAGTTGTAGTTCAACAACATCTGGGGGCCCACAGGCTGAGAAAGGCTGCTTTTAGGCATAACGGTTACTGAAAAGGGTCTCCTGTGAATTTGCCTGAGCCGTCCCTAAAATCACGTAAGAGAGCAGCCGTGTAAATCACAGCGGAATAGAGCAATTGACGCTCTTGATTTGTCGCCCTGCATCTCTCTGCTGCGCTCTTGCTTAGCTGCCTGAAGTTAACAAACCCCCAAGCACACTTCTTCTCCCCAGGGCAAACCCCTCAGCGCCCCACCTGGATAAATCCTCAGCTCATGAAGCTCAGACTGGGTGACCGTGGAGCCAGTGGCTGCCTCCCAGCCAAACCGACCTCGCAAGGTTGTTGTGGAGATTAAATGAGGGGGAAGGAGAACCAAGCGTGCCACCTTGGAGGAAAAGGTGGAATATAAACGTCATAATAAATGTGATCTTCAACTGTGGCCAGAGCTCCTGCTGACCTGGAGGGGCGAGAGTTGCAGCCGTTGCCCCAGACATGCAGAAAACGGCCTACAAGAAAACACGGTCCCTACCCACCCCACTTGCCAACCCATCACCTTGCCAACAAAGGTCCGTATAGTTAAAGCCATTGTTTTCCTGGTAGTGATGTATGGAAGTGAGAGCTGGACCATAAAGAAGGCTGATCGCCGAAGAATGGATGCTTTTGAATTCTGGTGCTGGAGGAGACTCTTGAGAGTCCCATGGACTGCAGGAAGATCAAACCTCTCCATTCTGAAGGAAATCAGCCCTGAGTGCTCACTGGAAGGACAGATCCTGAAGCTGAGGCTCCAAGACTTTGGCCACCTCATGAGAAGAGAAGACTCCCTGGAAAAGACCCTGATGTTGGGAAAGATGGAGGGCACAAGGAGAAGGGGACGACAGAGGACGAGATGGATGGACAGTGTTCTCGAAGCTACAAACGTGAGTCTGACCAAACTGTGGGAGGCAGTGGAAGACAGGAGTGCCTGGCGTGCTCTGGTCCATGGGGTCACGAAGAGTCGGACACGACTATACAACAACAACCCACCCCGCTTCAGTTTTTCCTCCTGTTTCACTCCGCTCAAGTGGTTCTTTGTTCCGGATCTTTCCTGGCTCTATAAGTATCTTTTTTCTTTTTTGAGATGTGAGCAGGAGATTTTGCATGGCGTTAGGGCCATTAGCCACTCACATTTGCATCCCCACCCCCAAACCCTTCCCCTAATAATTTCCAGACTCGTGACTTTGCTGAGCAGAGGCCAAGAAACGAAAAGGGGAACCTGCCTCTCTCAAAAGAGGGTTGTGGGCCGAGGAGGAAGTGCTGTTATCAGCCCCACACAATTATGAATAGGCGGACTATCTGGGGGAATGTGCCACATACCTGACCAAGCCGCTGCTCTCGGCTTCAGGAGCCATCATCTTCCTGGCAGTGAAAGCCAACTCATTGACCAGGCTGGGGGCAGGAGGAAAGAATCAGCAGGTCAGGAAAATTTCTCCTTCATGGAGAAGGAAGTGGGGCATTTCTCCCTGCAGGGCAAAGCCAAACTGTCGGCTGAACTACCCGTTCTCCAGTTGGATGGGACACCAAGGGTTTTATTATGTATTTTGCATTCCCATTTTGTCTTTCTGTTGTAGGGTGGTATAGTAAAGGTAATTTACAGTTTAGTCCAGTTGCTCTGCTGGCTTCACAGCAAAGCGGGAGAAGGGACAGAATACAGTGGTGCCCCGCAAGACGAACGCCTCGCAAGACGGAAAACCCGCTAGACGAAAGGGTTTTCCGTTTTGGAGGCGCTTCGCAAAACGAATTTCCCTATTGGCTTCCTTCGCAAGACGAAAGCCCATAGGGAAATCTCCGGGACAGCGGGGAAGCGCAGCGCGTCTTCCCCACTGTCCTCGGACCTCCTCCGAAGGCTGGCGGTGGGGCGGAAAGCCCTTCTCCCCGCGCCAGCCTTTGGAAGGCTCCTCCGAAGGCTGGCGGTGGGGAGAAAAGCCCTTCTCCCTGAGCCAACCTTCGGAAGGCTCCTCCGAAGGCTGGCGGTGGGGCGGAAAGCCCTTCTCCCCGCGCCAGCCTTCGGAAGGCTGTCCTGAAGACTTGCGGTGGGAGGAGGGTTTTCCTTCCCACCACCAACATTCAGAATGCTGTTCTGAATGTTGGCGGTGGGGAGGAAAAACCCTCCTCTCACCGCAAGCCCCGGGAACAGAGGAGAAGCGCTGCGCCCCTTCCCCTCTGTTCCCGTACCTGTCCTGAAGGCTTGCGGTGGGGAGAAAAGCCCTTCTCCCCGCGCCAGCCTTCGGAAGGCTGTCCTGAAGACTTGCGGTGGGAGGAGGGTTTTCCTTCCCACCACCAACATTCAGAATGCTGTTCTGAATGTTGGCGGTGGGGAGGAAAAACCCTCCTCTCACCGCAAGCCCCGGGAACAGAGGAGAAGCGCTGCGCCCCTTCCCCTCTGTTCCCGTACCTGTCCTGAAGGCTTGCGGTGGGGAGAAAAGCCCTTCTCCGCACCGCCAGCCTGGCAAGCGGTTTCCATAGGAACGCATTAATTGATTTTCAATGCATTCCTACGGGAAACCGTGCTTCGCAAGACGAAAAACTCGCAAGAAGAAAAAACTTGCGGAACGAATTAATTTCCTCTTGCGAGGCACCACTGTAGGTCTATATTTTTTGTTGTCATCCATATGCCGAGATATTTCATCTTTTTTTTTTATCTCCAACCCTGAGATTCTTTGTAGCTCACTTTTTTCTTGGTTCCCCATATTTTTAACTAATAGATTCATTTTTAAATACTTTATCTTAAAGCAAGCTAGGTGTCCAAATTCATTTATACATGCTATTGCTCTTGGGATACATTCTAATGGATTTTCGGTAGCGATGATCAAATCGTCTGCGAAGGCTCTTACTTTATACTCCCCCCCCCCATCACAATCCCTTTTATAGTCTCATCTTTTCTAATTTTATTCATTAATCTCTCTGACACCGATATAAAGGGCTCGCTGTGCCCCAAGCCAACGTCACCAATGCTAATACCTCCCTTACAAGCCACAAGAGGGAGGGAGGGAAGGAAGGGAAGTTGAAAGAGAAACGAACACTGACCTCCGATTTCCGACGATATGAGGTAGCCGTTGCAGAACGCCGACGTCGGCTGCCAAACCGACGTCCACTTCCTGGAGGGAGGAGGAGAGATGGGTTCAGGCATCCCGTGACACAGAAGGAAAAGGTCAAAGCGCTTTGGACTGAGATAAAGGGAAGGGCTGTAGTTCGGGGGGGGGGGTAAAGCATCTGAAGAAGGTTCCATCTTTTGACACCTTCCTGGCAGGGCATGTTAAGAACGTAAAATGATCAGGCCTTTGGCCCATGGAACCAGCATCCGCTTCTCACAGTGGCCAACCGGATGTCCTGTATACCTGAAGGAGCATCTCCACCCCCATCGTTCAGCCCAGACACTGAGGTCCAGCACCGAGGGCCTTCTGGCGGTTCCCTTGTTGCGAGAAGTGAGGTTATAGGGAACCAGGCAGAGGGCCTTCTCGGTGGTGGCGCCTGCCCTGTGGAACACTGTCCCAGGTGATGTCAAGGCAATAAACAACTATTTTACTTTTAAAAGACACCTGTTTAGGGAAGTTTTTAGTGTCTGACGCTGTATTGTTTTTGATATTTGGTTGGAAGCCGCCCAGAGTGGCTGGGGAGACCCAGTCAGATGAAGAAGAAGAAGAAGAGTTTGGATTTGATATCCCGCCTTTCACTCCCTTTAAGGAGTCTCAAAGCGGCTAACATTCTCCTTTCCCTTCCTCCCCCACAACAAACACTCTGTGAGGTGACTGAGGCTGAGAGACTTCAGAGAAGCGTGACTGGCCCAAGGTCACCCAGCAGCTGCATGTGGAGGAGCAGGGAAGCGAACCTGGTTCCCCAGATTACGAGACTACCGCTCTTAACCACTACACCACACTGGGCGGGGTATAAATAATAAATTATTATTATTATTATTATTATTATTATTATTATTTAACCTGCAAGCAGGACACAAGCAGCGGAGACCTCTCTCCGCCTGCGGTTTCCAGCAACTGGTATTCAGAAGCATTCCTGCCTCCGGCCACAGAGACAGAGCATAGCCATCACGGCTGCTAGCCGTCTTCTTTTAAAAGCCATCCAATACGGCAGCCATAATTGCTTTCTGCAGGAGCGAGTTCCATCGTTTAATTACAGACTCTCTAACTGTACACTAAGAAATATTTAATAAACATATATTTAAGTTGCAAAAAAACAAAACAAAACAAAAAACCTACATACTCTCCAAGTGTTCTTGGATTCCGAAGACAGTCCTGAATTTACAAAAGCCATCCCGGTTTCTGATTTGGTCCTAGAATGTCCTGCTTTTCCTTTAAAAAAGGTAAAGGGACCCCTGACCATTAGGCCCAGTCGTGACCGACTCTGGGGTTGCGGCGCTCATCTCGCTTTATTGGCTGAGGGTGCCAGTGTACAGCTTCCGGGTCATGTGGCCAGCATGACTAAGCCGCTTCTGGCGAACCAGAGCAACGCACGGAAACGCCGTTTACCTTCCCGGCGGAGCAGTACCTATTTATCTACTTGCACTTTGACGTGCTTTTGAATTGCTAGGTTGGCAGGAGCAGGGACCCAGCAACAGGAGCTCACCCCGTTACGGGGATTTGAACCGCCGACCTTCTTATCGGCAAGTCCTAGGCTCTGTGGTTTAAACCCACAGCACCACCCGCGTCCCCTGCTTTTCCTCAAGACGTCCCTATTTTCACCCAAGAAATGTTGGAGGGTATGGCAAGAAGTCCCTGTTTTTATTGAAGAAATGTTGCGAGGGTCTGGAGTTATGAGACCCCCCGAGCCAAGTAACTATACAACCTTCAGAAGATAACTGAAGGCAACCGTTCAGACTCTCCAGGTTTCCCTATTTTCCAGGGACAGTCCCGGATTTACAGAAGCCGTCCTGGTTTCTGATTTGATCCCAAAGTGTCCCACTTTTCTGGAGGACACCCCTATTTTCATTGGAGAAATGTTGGAGGGCATGGAGTTATCTGATTCTCGACCCATCAGAATGCAGCCCTTGTTCAGGTTTTTAAATGTTTTTATTAGGCTTCTAGATATGTTGGAAGCCACCCAGAGTGGCTGGGGCAACCAAGTCAGGGGGGTGGGGTATAAATAATAAAATTATTATTAGTGCTGTTGTTGTTATGGAATGCCACTTCCGAGCTGGAGAGGGGGTGGGGTTGCGGGCTCACCACCTCCCCATGCACGTGGGGGCTGACTCACAGCCCCCGCGAGAATGAGGGAATCCTCGGGCGCGTCATCTCCCTGTCCAGCCAATCGGCTGGCCAGGGAGGTGTGGCCTGGGCTATTTAGGGCAGGCACGACTGATGACCTCCCTCTCTGCTTCGTTCCAGCTGCTCTGGATGGGGGGGGGGGAGGAATGAGAGGGGGAGAAGGAAGCGCCATCACCTTCCCCCAAAGCAAAGGGTAGTCCGGCAAAGGATTCCGGGGGGCGTTGCCCTGTCCGAAGCCTACGGAGGTGTGGGCCTAAGGCCCGCCCCCGAGTGGTGACCCGGGGGAGTTCCTAGTTGATGTGCATCAGCAGGACTCCCCCCACTGGTGGTTAACCCTTGCCGGCCTTCATGCAATCAGGCTGAAGCCGGTTAGTCGATAGGACCAATGCCTAAGCCAATACAGTGGTGCCTCGCAAGACGAAATTAATTCGTTCTGCGACGTTTTTTCGTCTTGCAATTTTTCCGTCTTGCGAAGCACGGTTTTAACGGTATTAACGGTTTTAAGAAAAAGGAAACAAACTCGCAAGATGTTTTCGTCTTGCGAAGCAAGCCCATAGGGAAATTCATCTTGCGAAGCAACTCAAAAAACGAAAAACTCTTTCGTCTTGCGAGGCATTCGTCTTGCGAGGTACCACTGTACCGCTCAATTCCTGCAATCAATAAAGTTGTGGCCTTTTCCGCCCATTAACCTTAAATACTGTGCCCCGTGTCTTTATTTTCCAAGGGGGGAGGCGGGACTTGCCACGCAATAGGATGCCCCTCTTTTCATCGGAGAAATGTTGGAGGGTATGTAACTATGCACTGAAACATTTTCTTATGTTTCTCCTGAATTTTCCTGAATGTCCCTTGTCTGGAGTCCTGGAGAGCTTCTGCCACTGCCAGTCACTGTAGTTAATAATGAGCTAGACAGACCAAGGGTATGACTTGTTGAAAGGATCCTTCCTCTGTTCCTAAGGGGCTTGGAGCAAGACTACCAGGCCAGGTAGGTTTCCTGGGGAAGAAAGGTGATAGGAGCTCTCGCAACACACCTTAACCTGGAACCAAGCATCTTGAGTACAGTAGCGGATATCGCAGGCGGAGATGAGATTCATACCTGCAGAGGGAACAAGAACAGATAAACAATGCTGTTCACGTCCCACTAGAAGGATGCTCAGTAGCTGAACATTCAGCACATTTCCAGATCTAGGGCCAGAAGATTTATACAGTCATACCTCGGGATGAATATGCTTCAGGATAAGCATTTTCGGGTTGCGCTCCGTGGTGACCCGGAAGTAACGGAGCGCATTACTTCCAGGTTTCGCCGCTCACACATGCACCCAAAATGACGTCACGCGCATGCGCGGAAGCAGCAAAATGCGACCTCGCAGTCGCACCTTACGTTCGCTTCAGGATGCGAACAGGGCTCTGGAACGGATCCCATTTGCATCCAGAGGTACCACTGTATAATTTACATGCTGATTAATACGGCAGCGAATCTAAATGGTTCACATAAAGCATGCTGAATGCAAAAAACCCAAAATTTTATTTTAATTTTTATTAGATTTATTTACTGCCCTTCATCCAAAGATCTCAGGGCGGTTCACAAGATAAAAACAGTAGATAAAAGCACAAATAAATAGTTAAAGTACAGTGGTACCTCGGGTTAAGAACTTAATTCGTTTTGGAGGTCTGTTCTTAACCTGAAACTGTTCTTAACCTGAAGCACCACTTTAGCTAATGGGGCCTCCTGCTGCCGCCGGAGCACAATTTCTGTTCTCATCCTGAAGCAAAGTTCTTAACCCGAGGTACTATTTCTGGGTTAGCGAAGTCTGTAACCTGAAGTGTCTGTAACCTGAAACATATGTAACCCGAGGTACCACTGTATTAGAAAAAGTCAGAACTTTCTTTATGTACGCAGTAACAGCAGCAAGAATACTCATCGCAAAATATTGGAAGACACAAGATTTGCCCACTTTGGAAGAATGGCAGACGCAACTGATAGACTATATGGAACTGGCAGAAATGACTGGCAGAATCCGAGACCTGGGAGAAGAGATAGTGGAAGAGGACTGGAAGAAATTTAAGGATTATTTGCAAAAGTATTGTAAATTGTATGAATGTTAGAATGATGCAGGATATAAAGATAATATGGCATTAGTGACATAGTTGAAAGGAGTATGCAAAAACTGGTTTATAAGAACAAAGGTGAAATTTGAATAATATCATGTCAAGCTCAAATAACTGATAACAAAGGGAAAAATTGGAGACATAATAGTTGAAATGTATAATATAAAATAAGATTTGAAAGAAAGTGAAGTATTGCTGAATAAGATTTTGTAAAAGGGAACACAGAAAAGGGAGATGTGAGGGAGTCTGGAAAGAGGGTTATGGAAATGATATTTAAGAAATTGAATCATTTTTTATGTCCTTTTTATGTTTTTTTGTTTTTTTGTTTGTTTCTTTTGGCTTTTTTGGCTTCTTTGATTGATTGTAATGGTGTTTTTCTTTTTCGGTTGGGAATGTGAAGTTTGTTTTATTGTCTAAACCTTTAATAAATATCTTATTAAAAAAAAGAAAAAGTCAGCAATGTACTGATAACGTGATACACTATGCAAACCACTTGGTGTGTGTTTTTTTTTTATTACAGTCAAGCGGTATACATGTTTCGTTAAATACCAGTATATAAGTGTGCTGCACTAATACTCAGCAGAACTTCGTAAAAACCGAGGAAAACTATTTATGTAAAGCTGAGCAAGGAACACATGCACCAAAAGAAATAAAAAAAATAGGGCTGAGAGTCCAGGAAAGCCTGTGTTATATGTTTTAAACGTTATATATTTAATATGTCTGGGAACCTGCAACCAGGTACAGACCTGATTCGCTTCAGCTGTGTGACATCCTCGGGTGTCTTCAGATTACACCCATTTAAGAGAAAGGAAAGTTGATTATGTAGCTGAAGTGTGGATCAAGTGCTTTTCAGAATGGTTTTTAAAAATATATTTATGTTTAAAAATAATAAACGTTGCAACACTGCCCCCTGCAGTTGGGAAAGCTGAGGGAGTTTAAAAGACACATATTAGAAGCGAAAAAACCTGTCTTGATGAATTGGAAGAGCTGCAAAAAGATTCCACTGAGCACACGGATTGATAATATGGACAGATTAGCTACATATGAACGAATTGCATGTCGAAGCAAAATAAGAATGGATGAATATGAAGAGATCTGGAATTTAAGCGATAAGACGGATAGTGGTGGGAAGTAGGGGGAGGAGAGGTGGGAAAACATTGTTAAAAAGGTGTAGTCATAGGTATTCAAATCTGAATTGTCATATTGTGTACAGTGTTATGCATTGGTTTTTGTTTCTATTTCTTTTTTCTTTTTCTTTTCTTGTAATATAGTGGTACCTCGGGTTAAGTACTTAATTTGTTCCGGAGGTCCGTTCTTAACCTGAAACTGTTCTTAACCTGAAGCACCGCTTTAGCTAATGGGGCCTCCCGCTGCTGCATCGCCGCCAGAGCACGATTTCTGTTCTCATCCTGAAGCAAAGTTCTTTAACCTGAAGCACTATTTCTGGGTTAGCGGAGTCTGTAACCTGAAGCGTATGTAACCCGAGGTACCACTGTATTTAATAAAAACTAATGGGAAAAATGGGAAAAAAACCAAGACCAAAATACATAATAAAGAAAAAGAAAAAATGCTGCTGCTGAAATGCCAGATTTGGCCCACGGTTACCCGTTGCAACTTGCAACATCCACAAAACTACTGCAGTTGTGAGGGGGAATGGTGGAAGCGGGGAAGAGGGGGGGGGTTGTTTCAGGTTATTTATGACACAAGCATTGCAGACTCACCTCCACCAATGCAGCCCCCGTGGACGGCAACAATTACGGGCTTAGGGCACTAAAAGACAAAGGAACAGTTAGCCGTGGATGGAGATGGTTTCTCATCCAAGGGTGGGGCCAATTGCAGGATCAGCCCACTCACTTTCTCCAAGACCGTGAAGGTTTCTTGATACTCCCGGATCTTCTGGCGGATGTTCCAAGCCTTCCGGGCTGTGTCGTCTCCTGGTATCATCAGGAATGTGCTGCCCATCTCCATCAAGTCAATACCTGCCGGGCGAGAGCATGGGAGAACCAGGACAGTCCACATTACTCCCAAATAAGTGACACCCCGTCTCAATTCTGTGCCGCTGCTTTGCTCAAAAGACACTTCCCAGCTTCTTCGGAAAACCTGTTTGTTTATCCCGATTTGCTTGCACAAAGCTCACACAGTGGTTAGCTGCCCAAGCTTTACTGAGCATCCTTTTGTATATGGGACAGGTTATGAGACAATAAGCGCCCATCTTCGCTTGCTTACATGGTAAAGGTTAAGGTGCCCCTGCCCGTACGGGCCAGTCGTGTCCAACTCTAGGGTTGCATGCTCATCTCGCTCTAGAGGCCGTGAGCCGGCGCTGTCCGAAGACACTTCCAGGTCACGTGGCGAGCGTGACGAAGCTGCAGCTGGCGAGCCAGCACCAGCGCAGCACACAGAAACGCCGTTTACCTTCCTGCTATAAAGCGGTACCTATTTATCTACTTGCACTTAAGAGTGCTTTCGAACTGCTAGGTGGGCAGGAGCTGGGACCGAACGATGGGAGCTCACCCTGCCACGGGGATTCAAACCGCCGACCATACGATCGGCAAGTCCTAGGCACTGAGGTTTTACCCACAGCGCCACATTAATGTTTACCCATTAATCAGTTTTTTGTAATAATATTAATAATAATAATAATTTATTATTTATACCCCGCCCATCTGGCTGAGTTTCCCCAGCCACTCTGGGCAGCTCCCAATCAAATGTTAAAAACAGTACAGCATTAAAGATTAAAAACTTCCCTAAACAGGGCTGCCTTCAGATGTCTTTTAAAGATAAGATAGCTGCTTATTTCCTTCACATCTGAAGGGAGGGCGTTCCAAAGGGCAGGTGCCACCACCGAGAAGGCCCTCTGTCTGGTTCCCTGTAACCTCACTTCTCGCAATGAGGGAACCGCCAGAAGGCCCTCAGCGCTGGATCTGTGTCCAGGCTGGATAATAGGGGTGGAGACGCTCCTTCAGGTATACAGGACCGAGGCCGTTTAGGGCTTTAAAGGTCAGCACCAACACTTTGAAAGCATGTCCCATACTTTTCAACGCATTTCCTGGCCACTTTCCAAACGGCAAAAAGCCTTCTTTTTTAAAAGTGGATTTGTTGTGCTAGGGTGATGGACTCCTTTAAATTCACAACGCTAAAGTTACAGTATACGCTTGAACTCCAAAAACTGAGGCAGTCTGTAGGCAACCCAACGTTTTGTTCCAAAGACCTCCACGTTCTGCGTTGTGCAAAACGGTTGCACAACAGACACTCGTGCATGTGCAGTTTTAATGCTCCCCATAACAGCCAGAAAAACTGTTTTTGTGTTTTTTTAAAGCCTCTTTCACATACACAAGACGCAACAGAGTCTGAACAAACGAAAGAACACACTTTACAGCTCAAGGGCTTTTGCCAGGCTAGAACGGATCCTTGCACTCCGACAATGCTTTTTGTGGGTCAGGATGGAAAGGGGAGTGTGAGTGTTTGCAGCAATTGCCCTCCAGCCCGTTTTCCCCTCTGCCTCCACCGACCACTGACATGTGGCCCTGAGAATGTTACCTGGAAGGGAATGAGGCCCTCCGGAGAGAAAAGGTTCCCTGCCCCACTTTGTTGTTGTTTAGTCGTGTCCGACTCTTCGTGACCCCCTGGACCAGAGCATGCCAGGCACTCCTGTCTTCCACTGCCTCCCGCAGTTTAGTCAAACTCATGCTGGTAGCTTCCAGAACACTGTCCCACCACCTCGCCCTCTGTCATCCCCTTCTCCTTGTGCCTTCCATCTTTCCCAACATCAGGGTCTTTTACAGGGAGCCTTCTCTTCTCATGAGGTGGCCAACGTACTGGAGCCTCAGCTTCAGGACCTGTCCTTCCAGTGAGCACTCAGGGCTGATTTCCTTCAGAATGGACAGGTTTGATCTTCTTGCAGTCCATGGGGCTCTCCAGAGTCTCCTCCAGCACCAGAATTCAAAAGCATCCATTCTTTGGCGATCAGCCTTCTTTATGGTCCAGCTCTCACTTCCGTACATCACTACTGGGAAAACCAAAGCTTTAACTATATGGGCCTTTGTTGGTAAGGTGATGTCTCTGCTTTTTAAGATGCTGTCTAGGTTTGTCATTGCTTTTGTCCCAAGAAGCAGGCGTCTTTATTTCGTGGCTGCTATCACCATCTGCAGTGATCATGGAGCCCAAGAAAGTAAAACCTCTCACTGCCTCCATTTCTTCCCCTTCTATTTGCCAGGAGGTGATGGGACCAGTGGCCAGGGGTGCTCCACTTTAAGAAGAGTTATTTTTTCCCCCAGGAGCCAGCCTCTACAGCAGCCCAGGAACTTTCTACCCTAAAAGCAGAAGAAACATCTTTCTAGTATTCAGCATCTCTCCTCACCTACCTGAGGTGAACATTTTCCCGGCACCAGATACCACCACCACATGGCATTCAGAGTCCTGAGCAATCTTGTTGAAGCACTCCACCATCTCCCTAGGACAAGAGGGGAGGGTGAGAGAGAGAGATAAAAAAAGAGGGTGAGTTTGGGAACACCTCCTGCCACCTGGAGAACACCTGCTAGCAGTGGGCGGAAGCCACTTGACTGAAACAGGTTGACGCACGACTTGCCTAACAAGTCTTCTAAACAATCTCATGTGGGGCTTCATGGAGGCGACAGCGCATACGAATGTGCGCAGGGCTTTGACTTTAGAGAAGGGAGTACAACGGCAGATTCATTTTCTGCTAGCCCTACGCTGGGGCAGAATAAGCAGCCATCAGCAACGCCACTCACTGAGTTTATTCTGTGGCTTTTTCCTCCTCTGCAATCTCCAGTGTATCTTCTGATGTTGTGTAAAGGACCAGCTTCTGGGGGGGGGGGTCATCAACAGAATACCTATCACTGTTTCCTTTATGAATAATTATTAATATTTTTCTTACAATAAGAAAATAAGGAGGCCAGATACAGGATACAGGAAGTCTTTTATTTGGTTGTTTGTATTGTTGTATGTTATGTTTATTGTATTTCTGTACTTGGGGTGGGTCTGGGGGTTTATGTTATGTTGTAAATAAAATTTCCAATAAAAATTAAAATTTTCAGAATACCTATCACCTGGGCACTTCCTTTCCTGGAGACAAGAGAGCTGAGGAGGTGAGACATTTCATCTTATTCATAAAAGAAATTCTGAGCCCCTCCCCACCAGCCCCCATTGCCCAGACAATTTGTTTCCATGCTCCCAAGCCTACACACCCAATCTTCAAAAACTGGCACAGATTCAGCCCGGTTGTAAAACTGCAAAGATTTTTGCTGCTGACAAATGCAAGTTCTTGTTGCTTAAAGGTAAAGGGACCCCTGACCATTAGGTCCAGTCGTGGCCGACTCTGGGGTTGCGGCGCTCATCTCGCTTTATTGGCCGAAGGAGCCAGCGTACAGCTTACGGGTCATGTGGCCAGCATGACTCAGCTGCTTCTGGCGAACCAGAGCAGCGCACGGAAACGCCGTTTACCTTCCCGCTGGAGCGGTACCTATTTATCTACTTGTACTTTGACGTGCTTTCGAACTGCTAGGTTGGCAGGAGCAGGGACCGAGCAACGGGAGCTCGGGATTCGAACCGCCGACCTTCTGATCAGCAAGCCCTAGGCTCTGTGGTTTAACCCACAGCGCCACCCGGGTCCCTCTTAGATTGCTTAGATTGCTCTAAAGCTGTGTTGGGGTTGGGGGGAAAACAAACAAGCAAACAAAACAAAACACTTGCTGATGAAAATGTTCCAAGGTCACATGTCTTAGTTTCTTATCCAATGTCTGAATGAATGCGCCTTGCTGTGTTAGGCTGCAAGTACTGGGCCAATGAGAAGCTGCAATGGTGCTGGGTCTTCTGCCCTTACCAAGCCTCTTAAAAAGCAGGTAGCTGGCGTCTTATCTACCATCTTCAAAACGCTCAGATTGTTGCATACTGAAAACAGATGCCCCCTCCTGCGATCTTTTCCATTAGGTCCCTGTTACCTCCAGAAAGCAGCATTCATGGCGTTCCTTTTCTCTGGCCGGTTGAGCTCCACGTGCAAAACCTTGTCTTTCACCCGCTCTAGCTTCAGGGTTTCATAGGTGTCCAAGGCTTTGGGCTTCTCCGGCGGTTGCGACGACATCGTCCTTAAACTGAGGCAGGGAGCAGGACGGGTCAGCAGGTCTGGGGGCAAAAACGCACTGTTAATGGGGAAACCAAGAAATATCAACAACCTCAGATATGCAGATGACACAACCTTGATGGCAGAAAGTGAGGAGGAATTAAAGAACCTTTTAATGAGGGTGAAAGAGGCGAGCGCAAAATATGGTCTGAAGCTCAACATCAAAAAAAGGAAGATCATGGCCACTGGGCCCATCACCTCCTGGCAAATAGTAGGTGAAGAAATGGAGGCAGTGAGAGATTTTACTTTCTTGGGCTCCACGATCACTGCAGATGGTGACAGCAGTCATGAAATTAAAAGACGCCTGCTTCTTGGGAGAAAAGCAATGACAAACCTAGACAGCATCTTAAAAAGCAGAGACATCACCCTGCCGACAAAGGTCCGTATAGTAAAAGCTATGGTTTTCCCAGTAGTGATGTATGGAAGTGAGAGCTGGACAATAAAGAAGGCTAAGCGCTGAAGAATTGATGCTTTTGAATTCTGGTGCTGGAGGAGACTCTTGAGAGTCCCATGGACTGCAAGAAGATCAAACCTCTCCATTCTTAGGGAAATCAGCCCTGAGTGCTCACTGGAAGGACAGATCGTGAAGCTGAGGCTCCAATACTTTGGTCACCTCATGAGAAGAGAAGACTCCCTGGAAAAGACCCTGATGTTGGGAAAGATGGAGGGCACAAGGAGAAGGGGATGACAGAGGACGAGATGCTGGGACAGTGTTCTCGAAGCTACCAGCATGAGTTTGACCAAACTGCGGGAGGCAGTGGAAGACAGGAGTGCCTGGCGTGCTCTGGTCCAGGGGGTCACAACGAGTCGGACATGACTAAACAACTAAACAACAACAACAACAAATGGGGAAACCCCTCTGCGGACTCGGAAGGGGATCAAATAAAATGAAGGGGATTGAGCAAGAAGGAGAGAGAAAACAATGTAGGCGCCACCTTGAGCTACTTGAAGGAAAAGGCTGGATAGAAATACAATGCGATAAAGCAGATTAGGGTTCAAAGTGCCTGGAAAGGAGTGACTCAAATAACACTCATTTTTCTTTCTTTTTTTTAAGCCCGCAATGCACCCACCCAAAAAAGAGAGAAACCCCCTAGCAAAGTTGCCTCACAATCCTTCCTGGTTTCAGGAAGCCATTTAAAAACAGGAGACCTTATTTACTGTGGAGTCACCTTTGCCCTACTTCGGAGAGGGGAAGGGCGACAGGAAAGGCAAGAGAGTCTCTGACGGGGGGGGGGGGGGGAAGGTGGTGGATAATAAGTAAGTAAATAAACGAATGAATAAATAAAGAAAAACAACAACAGAGTTTTGGGGTTCAGTGCCAGCCGTTGTGCCAACGACACCATCCGCTCCATTTCTCTTTTCCGTCTAAATCCAAGGAAGCAGTGGTCATTTCTTATTGGTATATATCCTTATATTCTTGAACAGATTATATATATATGCAGGTAATAAAATAAAATAATAATAATTTATTATTTATATCCCGCCCAACTGGCTGGGTCTTCCCAGCCACCTTGGCTGGCTTCCAATAAAGTATTAAAATACAGTGGTCTGTTAAACATTAAAAGCTCCCCTAAAGGTAGTTTTTGAATCCTATTAGTGCTTAAACCCCCCCCCCCAAAAATATTGTTTTCTGAACATACACACGCACACACCAAATTCCCCCTATGTTTTAAAGCGGTTCTTTTTTTTAACCCGCAGGCGGGCTGCCTTGAGCCCCTGCAATAAAATAAAATAGAAAATAAAAAAAATAAAATAAAAATGATATAAAAATAATATAAAATAAAATATAAATAAATAATATAAAAATAATATAAAAATAATATAAAAATAATATAAAAATAATATAAAATAAAATATAAATAAAATAAAAATAATAAGGAAAAGACACGCCTTCCCTCCACAAGGAGAGCAAAAAGAGGAGAGAAATAAGGCAGGTGAGAAGGAAACCCCCCCTCCAAGGAAGTGGCGAGCCCCCCACTCACGCCTGGGCAGGAGACCCCTCAGAACGGCTCCCGCAGACACCGCCATGTCTTCCTCCGACTGACGGGCGAAGGTGGGCGGGGAGGCTGGAGGCCGCACCACAGAGTCGGAAGGCTAGAAGGTCCCCTCACCTAGCTCCTCCTCCGCTCCAGCCAGCCAATCATCACCCTCGCCGCTCCCACTTATTTTCTCTCTGCTCCGCAAAGAATATTGCAAGCGGAAGGGGCGGGGCCTGTACGCGCACGATCCAATCGGTTCGTCGCCCCCACCCCTTTTCCCACCTTCTTGCTGCGCCGGAAGGAACACGTGGGAAAGGGCAAACTGGAAGCGCTGCGTGAAGTTTGCCTTGCCATAGAGTCGAGGGCCCATCTTGGGAGCCAAGCAACACAGAAAAACTAAGTTTTAATTTATATATTTTTAAACTGTTGCTATTTCTGTATAGTCCCTGTTATACCTAATTGCAAATTCAAATGTATCCCTATCGTGTTTTATGACTTCCTTGATATTGTATGTGGGCTGGAACTGGTCTGTGACCAAAATAATATTCAATTCAACACAGAAAAGGGAGTTCAGCAGTTGATCCCTGGAGATCATCTAGTCCAGGCACGTCCAACAGGTAGATCAGGCATAGGGAAACTCGGCTCTCCAGCTGTTTTGGGACTACAACTCCCATCATGCCTAGCTAACCAGAACCAATGGTCTGGGATGATGGGAGTTGTAGTCCCAAAACATCTGGAGCGCCAAGTTTGACCTGTAGATCACTGGACGTCTAGTAGATCACTGGCTTTCCCCATAGCTCAACAACTTTGCACCCCCAAAAAAGCTCAACAAGTTTGACCCAAACCCCCCAAAACAGGCCTTCCTCCTGCCTCTCAACAATGTAGACCTGAACCACCCAAAACGGGGTAGATCACTAGTTTTTAACTGTGAGTAGATGGCAGCTTCTTGGGAGTTGGCCACCGGATCTAGTCCATTCCTCTGCAATGGAGGAATCTCTCGCTCAACATCCCTGTTACAAGGGAGGTTGGGGAAGGGGTGTGTGTTGAATTTATGCTAATTATTACTAAACTCAAGGCTGGATAGACATTGGTTTTTCACCGTTACAAAAATTGAAGCGTTGCTTCTGTTAAAATATTATGGTAGGGAAGATTAGGAACCACAGTCACACCGCCTCATTACCTGTTTTTCCAACTTTGGAGCGAGTATGAAAACTTAGCTGGTACACAAACCAGTTGCAGGCAGGTGGAGGTCACCTCTTAGCATCCATGGCAGTTTCTGATGTTTCGTTCATGACTGGAAGCCACTGAATTTTTAAAGCAGGCACTGTATAAATATTTAGCCTGCAATGCTGCTAAATGCACACTCTCATAAGAGAAATCCACTTCCAAGTAAATAAGGTTGACCCTTGACTATAAAACAGTTGAGCCCTCTGGGAGAGAGCGCCATACGGAGTCAAGCACATCACACACATTATCATTGCACTTTTTATTCCTGTAGTCTTTGCTTACGACATCAAATTCTCAAAATCAGAATATACAAGAAGAAATGGAAGATTCTGAGTCCACATTTGAATTAGTATGTCCTGTGGAACTCCCTACTGGTAAAAGATTGAAGAGAGAAGAGTGTTTTTTGCCAGACCTATTTTGAAAACTTTTTATGTTTAGACAAATAGGTATTTCGTACTTGTTTACCAATATTTTATTTGTTAATCCAAGCAGTGTTTATGATTTGTATGTTTCTGTTGATTTTATTTTTAAATGCTGCATTCCACATTGCTATTACAGTGGTGCCCCGCAAGACGAATGCCTCGCAAGACGGAAAACTCGCTAGACGAAAGAGTTTTCTGTTTTGGAGGTGCTTCGCAAAACAAATTTCCTATGGGCTTGCTTCGCAAGACAACAATGTCTTGCGAGTTCCTGCTGTTTTTTTTTCCCTTTCCCCCCTTTTTCTAAGCCGCTAAGCCGCTTATCAGCTGATCCGATCAGCAGATAAGCCGCTAAAAGCGCTAATCCTTCAATGGGCTTGCTTCGCAAGACGAAAAAACTGCTAGACGAAGAGAATCACAGAACGGATTCTTTTCGTCTTGCGAGGCACCACTGTATTTTTCATGAAAGTGTAGATTATAAATCCAGAAATAAGTAAATTATTCTAGTTAAGTGTTTTTGATTTCTGAGCAGTCAGTCTTGACAATTCCATTATGCCTCCTTCCATGAAATTAAAGGTTAAGGGGACAAAACCACACACAAAGGCCTCACACCAATACTAACCATGTACATCCCTCCTCTGTACTTGAAAAATCCCTGCCAAAGTTCAAGCAAACTTTTTCAAGAGCCCCACTACACCACCAATATAGACAACCACCAGAGGTATTTTCCAAACAGCTTTATTAAGGTGTGCCAAGTTGCACAGGCAGCACATTGTAAGACTGGGGGGGTGGGGGGAACAAGTCACATGTACAATAGTTTTAAAATGTCGCCCGAACTCCACAGGGCTTCTTCTTCTTCCCAGCTGACATAGCTGCAGGCAGCCTCTACTTAAGCTTTTTCGTTCTTTTTTTAAAAAAAGGAATGCAGGGCACTTTGAAAAAACCCCCACACACAAAAAGAGTAACGGAGGAAGTCTTCCTTGGCAGGAGCCAAACAAAATTTACGAGGCATGCTGAGCAGTCGAGAAGCACAGTTTCAGTGTGTACGGATACGGCCCATCTAGGCAGAAGAGAAGACATGCATCAGGGTCCCCTGAGCTTTATTTGTTTTTGTGGCAACACAAGGGATGTAGGTATTCAGAGGGATGAACCAGTGAAAAGAGGCTTTACATAAGTTTCAAGATTTGTTGTCTCCACACACTCCAATCTACTTAGAGTATGTGTCATGCCCATGGGTGTATATGCAGAGTCTAGGCCCCCACACAGCCAACAGGCTTGACTGAAGAATTCTATTGTAGCCACTGGAAGCCCTTTTAAAAAACAACATCTAATTGCAATATGGGAAAATGCCCCCACTTCCAACTAAGCTTGGAAAAAACTCCTTCACTGGCTACAGAAGAAAACATTTTTTTAGGGGTAACTACAATGGAGACAGGGACACGGGTGGCGCTGTGGATTAAACCACAGAGCCTAGGACTTGCCAATCAGAAGGTGGGTGAGCTCCTGTTGCTCGATCCCTGCTCCTGCCCACCTAGCAGTTCGAAAGCACCTCAAAGTGCAAGTAGATAAATAGGTACCGCTCCAGTGGGAAGCTAAACGGCGTTCCCGTGCGCTGCTCTGGTTTGCCAGGAGCGGCTTAGTCATGCTGGCCACATGACCCGGAAGCTGTACGGCGGCTCCCTCAGCCAATAAAGCGAGATGAGTGCTGCAACCCGAGTCATCCGCGACTGGACCTAATGGTCAGGGGTCCCTTTACCTTTACAATGGAGATGGGGCAATTTCCAGGGGGTGAGTGTCACTGCTGGGATGCCCCATGACAGTTCCTCCAGTTTGCGAGTGTGCTCATGGGACAAGTTTTTAAAGTTTGGTGATCTCTGATTTGGACCAATCTGATGGGACCTTTTGCCTACTTAGGTAGGCAAAAGCAATGGTATCAAGAGTATTGAAAGGGGGGGGGGTCAGAAAAATGAGCCCATTACAATACAGGCTGAACCTCAAAGTTTAGGCCCAGTTGGCAGTGAGCCCATGCAGAAACCTGCCCTCCCCCCTGCCCTTTTCAACATAGTTTATGTTCGTGGTAGTGGCAGCAGCAGCCCAACAGCAGAGCTTCTAGTAGGCCCTAGATCAGGTGTGCAGAAACTGTGGCCCTTCAAACATCACAGTAACTCCCATCAGCCCCAGCCAGTGTGGCCAATGGTAAAGGATGAAGTTGCAGGCCAGCAACATGGGGGGAGCATATAGATGATGCTGCCTTAACAATTCCAAAAGTGTCAGAAACCTATTGGCACCTACTCCACTTCCCACTTCCTGCCAGCAGGAAGTTTTAGGAAAAAAGCAGCTCACCCATTACCCATTGAGGAAACTGTTCTACATAAAATGAGACCAGAAAAAATGAGTAAAGGGGGGGGAAGGCCTCCAGCCCACAACATGCACACCCCACAGAGCTTACTTGGGTTTTTCATCTGGTAATGGTTGAGGAATGCCAGAGTCTCCAGGGCATCACCCTTGGTTTCCCATTCCAGCAAGCCAGAGGAGCTCCTTTCACCTATGAAGACGTTAACAGTGAAGACATAGTTGGGCCAACATGGAGAATGTGCACAGGACTGGCTGGCTGGCTGGTCAGGGTGGCTAAGAAAGGGAAATGATGCTGTTTCCCCACCCATACACCATTTAAATCTTCAAGGCTCTTCCCTGGCCCAAGTGAAAGCATGTTGCAGCCAGCCTTAGTTTTGCTGCCTCAACAAACACTGTTCTGAACACCAGTATAAGGTAAAATGGACGACCTGATGTGGAGCACGGTGTTTTAACTAGCTAGCTGAGGTGCACCATCCAGCCCTTATTCCTGCTTGCTGAGTAGCAGCATTTTGAGGCTTGAAAACTGCAGCATGTACTTACTTTTCCCCGAAAACACCTTGACTGAAGCTGGTCTCTTCACCCCCAGTTCATCACAGATCTGACAGGATAAAAATACAACGCAAGTGTTAAGTTATGAAACTGATTGCAGAGTTTTTTTTTATAACATGCATGTTAAGTCATGTTCCGTTTCCAAATCCGAGAGAAGAAAAATGCTTTTGCACGGCGAACAGTTACTTATCTACAATGTAAGGTGCCGGGGACATGACAAATAACTTGTAGTCCTATTTTCACAGAATGTTTTAGCACTGCCACATCGTCCCTTCCTTCCCACACCTATGATGTGGCAATCCGCCTAGGGAGCCAAATACCGGGCGAGGCCTGTGATCCATCTGGGCAGCAGGCCTTGGCACACCTCTTGAGACTCTCCCTTGGCCAGACCAACTGCCGAACTCCCTTTTCTATGTTACCTGACTCCAAGATGGGCCTGAGGCATTACCTCGTAGAAGTTATCTTCTGTCACCTCCAGAGGAGCATTGAAGAAATGAAGCACATTACTGGGGTGCTGGATCCTGTTCTTGGCTGCTTGCTCTGGGGTTGAAAACCGGTTGTTCCGAGAGCCACTGAAATCCTTGTAGCTGCATGAACCGTCTTCAAGGCCGTAAGACTGGCCAGGCATGATGGCCTGTTGCTTGGAAACACTGTCGGAAGGAAACGCACAGCTTAAGAGCGGGCAAATGTTAAGGGCAAGGAGCAGCCTTCAAGGGCAGAGAACCGAGCAGAATGAGCCCTGAGGAGAGAATTTGATGAAAATGATGTATAGATGGTATATCACACCAGTGAAATTAGCTAAAATGTATAAGACAAATAATAAATGTTGGAAATGTAAAGAAAAAGAAGGAACATTTTATCACATGTGGTGGGAATGTAAGAAAGTAAAGAACGTCTGGGAAATGATATATAATGAGATGAAAAAGATGTTGAAATATACATTCTTAAAAAACCCAGAAGCATTTTTACTTGGTATTATAGGCCAAGACATTAATAGACAAGATGTCAAACTGTTCATATATGCAGCAACAGTGGCAAGAGTATTGTTAGCCCAGAAATGGAAACAAGAAGAAATTCCAACAAAAGAAGAATGGCAGACGAAATTAATGGACTATGCAGAATGACAGGAAGGATTCGAAACCTGCGGGACCAGAGATTTACAGAAAATTGGAAGAAGTCTATGAATTATTTGAAGAGCAACTGTAATCAACAAATTACGCTAGTAGGACTACAAGAAGTTTTGTAAGGAGAAATATACAAAGTGTTACAAAGTAGAAAAAGATAGAGATATTGGTTATGAGTTTGAAATGTAATAGGAAAAATAAGAAATGCATACTAGGAGATTAGATTGGAAAATTTTCAGACAGGACTGATGGAAGTAAAAAAAAAATTGAATAAGATGTAAAAGTATGTTTAATTACGGTTGAAAATGATATGATATATATATGAATGAGCCCTGATGAAAATTAGGGGTAGCAGAACTCACCATACATTCAGCTTTTGATCAAACATGAAGTTGTTGTTCAGGTGAGTGATTGCTCGGTCCACCGCATAACCGTCAGCCATCTCCACCATGGCAGCTCCAGGCTTGCTCTTCATGAACTTCACCTAACAAAACACACACCTTTGTTGAAACACAGTCAACGGTTGGCACAGATCGATCCATTTTGGAGACAAAACCCCCCAAGGTACAGCCACAAACCTGCACTCATTTTAGGAGGCATTTACTGTGTGGACACTGGGCACAAGAGTGTATCCAGTATTCACTTTCCTCAGTTGCCTGTAGATTCCTTCGCCAATCCCGCCACCATCTTTCATTTGGCCACCGGTTTGCAGGAGGCACATTTTTGAATTGAATTGCAAGTACGAGCTTCCCTTACTCAGCAACCACTTGCCTTTTTAAAACTCAGCCCTGTTTTCCAGGTGCATTAGGAACGAGGTTCAATACTCTTGGCATTCTGGGTACTCTGGTTCAACTTTCAATGACTGAGAACCTATGAAAATTGTCTTCTCAAAAGAGTAAATTCCCAGTATCAGAAAGCCCCCAGAAAGAATCCTACTGCCGTCAAATTTCACACTCATCAGTTTCAGGGGTTGACAGTATCAAGTATCTGCTTCAACCAACACCTCCAGGTGTCCCTTCTCTTCCTTTTTCCTGTTGCTGCCTGTTCATCTGACCTCAACAGAGAGCAGTGAGAGGAACAAGGAACAAGAACAGCAGCAGCAATCTTTGCTCGCTTTGCCCTGCTCATCACCCTGGGTGTGTTGGTGGAATGGCCCCAGAAAGATGGGGCACACAAGTGGGCGGTATGAACAGAGAGAGGAAGAGGAGATGGGGCTACTGAAAAGAGGTGGCCACCCTCTTATTGACTTAAGAGCCTGAAGACGAGACATGGAAGTAATCTCAACGCCGTATACAACTGATATCATGACAAAGAGAGCTGAGAGCTAGAGCTCAGCAAAGAGAACTGAGTGTGTCTCTTCCCAGTGGCATCCAGTCATTTGCACAGGTCTGCTTCTGAATCAAGGGGGAAGGGTAATCTTCTGCTGCCTAACCTCTACTGCTGAAAGATAATCTAGGCCCACCCATCATCACGATGGCAAGTAGAACTGCACTGTCGTTTTGCCAGCAAGCTCAACATGTGTTCTCCGACTGAGACCGAGCTTCTCAAATTTGGGTAAAAGGAGCAAGACAGAGCAGGCTCTGGGAGAAGGAGACAGTCAGTTTAATTACCTTCTCCACGTTTCCATACAGGCAGAAGACGTTGAACACTCTGTCACAGTTCATCTTCGACTGATCCAAGCCATAAACCATCAGGACTGCGCTGTCAGCATGGGGGCCATACTCCGGGGGTGGGGGTGGAGGAGGGGGGTGTCCATACTGAGGCCCGTAGCGGCTCGGCCCCCTATGGCGGCCCCCGACAGGTGGGCCCATCCGCCTCCCTTCATAATGAGGCGGTGGAGGGCCATAGCCTTCATCGTGATAGTGCCCGTGGTAGCCACCGTGAGGTCCTCCTGGGGAAGGAACAAACATCGAGAGCTCAAGGCGAGGCTAGAGATTTGGGGTTTGTTCCCCCGGATGCTGCTGCTGTGTGCCGGCCTCTTACCATATTCAGCCGGGTGGTCCCCAAGGAGAGGAGGCTGTCTCTGACGCTTGTTGGGGTTCCCACCTGGCTCACCTGTCCAAAAAGAGGAGGCCATTAGGAAAAGACAGCAAAAGCCCGGCACTTGTATCTCTGGGGCACGTGTTGGATGCTAGAAAGTCACAAGTCCACCCCCATGGCTCTCCCTTAAGTTAAATATTTCCAACACCTTGAGAATAAGATCTGCCTCCAGCCACTGGAAGACAGAAGGTGGCGAAAGGTCTACCCATTTTCAAGGGTCCAAAGTGCACCTAACTCTTCTCCTGAGGCAGACAAAGAGCTCCACCCCACCCCCCAAACACAAACTTTGAGCTAGGGAGGAGGGGCAGCAGCTCTGGAAGGGGACATTTTGCTTTCTCTTGCAATGCTACAAATCCAGCCATTTTTTCTAGGCTGATATGCCTTTTAAGCAGAGCACTGCCACTTGTCTGACCTACTCCGAGGTCGTGGTCGGCACAGGTTTGCATTTGGATCCAGTGTCCTCCTCGAAACAGCTGCTTTTTGGCCTAAGTGAAGTTCAATTTCTGCACCCTGTGGTGTCTGAGAGCATGCCAAACCTTATCAACATGGAAACGAGTTATAAAGATAGGTGACCTTTGCTGAGGGGAGGAGGAAGAGGAGAAGGGAGTCAAAGGACTTGACAGTTCTACTCAGGGCAACAAGAATAATAATATAAAAAACTAACATCCCCACCCAACCCTAGCAAAGGTAAAGGGACTAAGCGAGAGACTGAGGAGAGTACGCCAAAAGCAAAGCAAAAAAAACAGCAGTCAAGTTAAAACACGTGATTGTATACAAGGCAGAAGAATTTAAGCAATCCATACAATATCACTGTTGCTCTAACAAAACAAAAAAAGGGGTGTTTTGCAGTTTATTTTGATAGTCATTACAAAGATTGAAAAGGGCTACTTACAGCAGTAGTACACAGTACAATGTCCATTGTCACATACATATTCTGCATTTCTCTTACCATTGGACGCTTCAACAGTGTAAGCACAGTTCTGAAAGATGGCGTCCCATCAAACATACACTGCGACCCTGCGTTACATGGTTTCAGAGTCAAATACAAGTCAACAGGCACCAAACTGATACAATTTCAAGTAAAAAAAAGTTTTTTAAAGTAAAAATAGGGCTCACAGAGATGTTTTTTGTTTGTCTTCAGATGGTATCAAGGAAAAAAAGGACATAACAAAGGTGTAATAATGAGTGTCCCTTCCGTGTTGCATCTCCTGATGTTTTTGTCATGTGCTGTTAACAGGTTTGGTGCTTCTGGCTCTGTGTAGGTCTCCCGTGTGCATGTCTCTCCTCTGATAATGGAATGTGCCTTGGATCCCAAGTGCCCCCTGGAGCAGAAAGCACCCCCAAGTCTCTAGGGAGCTGGGGGCTCTGGGTACTTGGTGTTTTTTTGTCTGTCTCCGCTCGGCGCTGATAAATGTTGGCAGCCGTGGACTGCGAGAAAAGGAGTGATAAACTGCCCTCCCAAACCAAACCGTGTTGATATGGAGAGCGTCCTATGTCTTGGAGGGTCTCTGGGATCTACTCCGTTCTCCGGTAAGAGCGCTGGTGCGTTTGTCTGAGACCCATCTGGTCTGTGTTTTCCTAGTTTCTGTGTAACATTCTTGGGTTCAAGGTTTGGTTTGTTTGTTTTGGATTTGTAAGAATGTCGTGGCCTGGTGCGTCTTTCTCTCTCTCATTCTCTCTCTGTCTCACTCTGTGCTTGTAGATGTTTCTTGGATCGCGGTGTGGTGTTCTTGATGTAAAAGAATTGGAACTCAAATCTGCTGCTTTTTCAGGTACTTTGTTAAGATGCTGCGTGTTTTCTCCAGGCAGAGCTAGTGGAAGGTTGGCTTTTTTTTCCTACACTGTGTGGTGTTAAAGCGTGTGTAGCAGAAGGCAGATCACAGGCAATTCAGGACTTCGGCTGCAGTAGCATACGGTTCCCCCAGGGTCATGTGTGAACGCACTGTTCAGAGCTGGGGAAAGGCCAGGTTAGTGTACCTCCTCTTTGCCCAGCCTAAAGACAGGAGAGCCAGGAGGCAGCTAACTGAATTGCACAGCCCTGCCAACTAGCCACTGCCAATCTGTACAATCTTCTAGTTATGTACCTTGGAGGAGAAAGTGAGTCATGTTCATGTCAAGTCATGTAATGCCATTGCTTGCTTTGCTATGGGGTGGGGCCCAAAATGACCTTGGCCAGCCCCCTTGATCAACAGCTTCCTCCAGCCCGCCCCCCATAACTGCTTCCCTGCAGCACTTGGTGATCTCTACATCCGTGGAGGAAGGCAGGGCAACGCCGAAGTATTAAGGGTCCAAGACCACACAAACCCCATCTTTAAGCCCATTTAATGCCTGTTGTGTGAATTACACTGCTTGCGGTGTAACACACAAAAAGACAGCATCACACAAGTCGCTAAAACAAGGTGGGTCAGATAAGACCTGCCACTCCCCTCCGGTTCAGAAACCAAGACACTGCTCTTCAGCCGATTGTGGGCTGATCTGGAGCATGTTAACCTTCTAACTTGTTCATCCTCCTTAATTCCACTTTCAAGGAAATGGCGCTTGAGACCACCAGCTGAAAGGCCACATTCCTCGCTCCTAAAAATATCTGTGAGCTTAATGCACAGCTTTACCTCCGGCCTGAGCAAAGCCCCCTTCCTTCACCATCTCTGTGCTATGTGCACAGCAAGGTGTCACCTGAGACTTCTCAGGGGGAAGGAGCCCACACCCAACCCACTGAATGGCAGACGTGCTATGCAACCACCCCCAGCTGGATCAGGGTTGGGGCAACAGGCCATTTTGACGCTCCTGCTTTCAACAATGCACCTTGTTTTTCAAGCAGATGAGAACAGCCATTCCCTGAAGTGATACCTCCAGGATCAAGCGCTTCCTGAAAGTCCATTTGGCGTTGCCTTTTGCAAAATAGTATTAGCGATGCCCGTTCTTCACCCTGGTTAGCTGTACCTTACACAGGCTCCACACGTGCCCTGAAGTTCAACTTCAGGAACCACCTCCTTTTAACTGTGCCACCATATTCCCAAAGCTGTGTTCCAGTTCTCGAATCTTGCCACAAGTAGATTGGAGACTATCCTAGGCAAGGGAAGGAAAGGAAGGTGGAGCCAGAGAAACTGGCGCTGTGACTGAAGCCTGGTCCCATGGCCCTGCCTATACTGGGTGGAGGAAGTGAATTCATTGTTGTCCCGGAGACCTTAAACATGCCAATGAGAATGCACACTTCCCTTCGAAACTACTTGTCACTATTTACAACCGCGTATCTTAAATGTCTTATTAGGCCTCCTTAATAAAAGGCTCTGGTGGCCTGATAACGCCTTACAAAAAACGTCAGAAGTCAAAGCACAGCTGCACTAGCTCAAGACTTCCAAAATCAGCCACAATGCTGGACAGCAGGCAAATGGCATTACATCACACAAATCAGATCTATGAAGTGTGCTACTCAACGGGAAAGGCAAGGGTTCATGTGTGGCTGCAAAGCAGTCTATCAAGGTTACCTTGTCCACTGAGGTTAGGGTTGGTGTAGTCCCATGTGTCTTGGTCGTTCTTGAACACATTCAGGCGGGTTGGCTAAAAAACAAACACACACGGCCGTACAAAAGTAATGCAAGATGTCCAAATTATGTGGCCAGCCCTTAGCTACGCCTCTTCCAAAAGTTTGACTGCACTGATGGTTGAGTGCAATATAGTGCACAGGTTAGGGCAGACCAGCAATTCACCCAGTTCAGTCTAAGAGCCATTAACAAGGTACAGTGACCATTACTGACCCAACTTTAGCCCATTAGTCAGTAACATTAACTTGGCAGGTGTACTTTTTGCTACTGCAGGCAACAACCCATATACTTATTCCCCCATGCATTTTGAGTCTTCTTTGCTGTTAGCCACAATTTTTTAACAACATGTTCCACTGATTAGTCAGCATGTGTAGACTTCACGCCCTTTCCACTTTTGTGATTCCCCTTATGGCCAGCAGTAACATAATGTAGCTAATGCTGTGTTGGATGAGAAAGCAAGACTCAACACAAATCAGAGCACAAACCAGTATGTTTTAGGAGTGGGTTTTTTTTGAGGGAGCAGCATTAGAAAGGGTTGCTTTAGGGCTGGAAAAAACATATTGTAGAATAGCCCTGTTCCACAAGCCCTGGAACAGGGAGTGACATACCTGAACTAAGGGACAGAATACTTATACAAATTTTTGATGGCAAGGGTCATCTCCCTTTCAATTCACCAAGGATCATGCAGAAGATGCTTCTACAGGCACAAAGAACCCTATCAAATTCTGAAAAGTGACACTCACCTTTGCGTACTCAATCTTCAGAGTACAACATCCAGAATAAATGTCAGCCCCATTCAGAGAAGCTTTTGCTCTCTGAGCGCTCTGCACAGAGTCAAATGTTTGTAGTGTTAAGGAAGCCTTGGGAGAAATTGGGGCAGCCTTTTGGCCATCGGAAAAACACCGGTCTTGAAAGACCTACATTGGCTCCCAGTACGTTTCCGAGCACAATTCAAAGTGTTGGTGCTGACCTTTAAAGCCCTAAACGGCCTCAGTCCAGTATACCTGAAGGAGCGTCTCCACCTCCATCGTTCTACCCGGACACTGAGGTCCAGCACCGAGGGCCTTCTGGTCACTGCGAGAAGCCAAGTTACAGGGAACCAGGCAGAGGGCCTTCTCGGTAGTGGCGCCCGCCCTGTGGAACACCCTCCCACCAGATGTCAAAGAGAACAACAACTACCAGGCTTTTAGAAGACATTTGAAGGCAGCCCTGTTTAGGGAAGCTTTTAATGTTTGATGTATCATAGTATTTTAATATTCTTTTGGAAGCCGCCCAGAGTGGAAGCCCAGCCAGATGGGCGGGGTATAAATAATAAATTATTATTATTATTATTATTATTATTGCTTCAACTTTGAAGTTCTTGTTGTTGGACCCTTTCAGACGTACATCAGTGTCTTAGAACTGCCTTCCCTTCCACCTCATATGTCCAGCTTGAGATCACATGCATTCAGAACTAAACCCACCCCACTGAAACTGCAATTGCCTCTTGCCTTCTATTGTAGAGACTGCTCCTTCAGGTTAGTGGTGGAGATACCTGTGGTGTGCAAGCATAGTGCTCAGGTAATCAGGTGAGGGCCGCGTGAACAAGCCTGACACAGTGTTCTGCCAATTCCCAGGTGGCTCCAGGCCTTGACCAAAGCCAGAGGCTCAAACAGGACTTGGGGATTTGTAAACCTATGCTCTCACAGTAGAGCAGACTATCAAGGGCAGGGGTCGGCAAGGTTTACCTCGCCTGGGCCGGTTCACTCCAGCGGAGATCCCTCCGTGGGCTGGATTACACGCGCATGTGAATGCCCGCGATTTCTGGCATTTGCATCTGGTGCAGACATGATTACCAGCATCTGCATAGACGTGATTTCAGATTTCTGGTGCTGCGGAAGCGAGCCCCCGCGCTGTTCTGCACCAGTTTAGCGCAACACGCAGGGACTCGCCAAGTGGGCGGCTCAGTTCGGGGGCAGCTCGTGGGCCGGTTAAACGACCCGTGGGCTGCTTGTGGCCATGGGCCTTAGGTTGCCTACCCCTGGTCAAGGGAGTCCACAAAACAGAAGTACAGTGGTACCTCGGTTTTCGAACATAATCCGTTCCGGAAGTCTGTTCAAGTTCTGAAATGTCAGAAAACCGGAAGTGGAAGTCTCAAAATGAAAAACTCAAAACAGGAGCCGTGTTTCCTGTTCGACTTCCAAGGTGCACTTCTGGGTTTTCGGCGTTCCGAGTTCCAAAATGTTTGACTATGGAGGCGTTCGAAAACCGAGGTACCACTGTAACTGTTTTCTGAGGAGCTGAAGTAGGAGACTACTCACTGAAACTCAAATGAAGACAGAACAGTAATAATCTTTCTTCAGGCTAGTAGCACAGCAAATGTTATTGTCAAAAAGCCTGAGACAACAGATAAAAGCAATTTGTTTGCCCAAGCTGCTAGGCACTTATTTTGAACTATTCCAAGGACAAACATGGTTCAATTACTACAGGTTTCCTAGACACCAGGGGGGAAAAGGATATTCCACCATAGCCTGGACACCATTCTTTCGGAAGATAACAATCCGCTGCACTGGGCCACATGGGTTGCAGATGGTGTACAGCACATCCTGTAAGATGAAAAACAATTGCATATTTTTAAAACTGGGGAACATACGGCCTTTAAGATGTTGTTGGCCTACAACCCTCCTAGTCCCTGACATTGGCCACGGTGAAAAAGACTGATGGGACCTGGAGTCCAACATCTGGAAGGTCAGACACTAACCTAGTAGATCTGACTACTAGTCAGAAAACCACAGGCAACGGAGAAAAGGCAACAGAGCATCTTCAAAAACAATGGAACACACTGCTGCCATCCACCCTAGGATCCAGGCAAGCTATTTTGTGGACCTGGATGGACTTGCAACGACAGCAATTATCCTGGCAGCTATAATTTATTCACCTGCACCGTGTTTGAAATGAACCCTGGGGCCCCCAACAAAGACATGGACCAATTACGTTCAAGTGTTTCTGGCTGAGTACACGCAGCATCACTACGCACCGTTGTGATGGAGTAGATGGGGTTCAGGATGGTGAAGAGAAGAACATTGTTGACTCCCCTAGAATCATCCGAGTCGCCGGGGCGTGAAATCTTCTGGCTGGTGGAGTAGTTGACAAAGGCTGGGTGCCCAGCGATGTAGATCTGGTTGTCAGCTGCGTAGTTCACAGCGTTGCAGGCTCCCAAGATGTCCTCAAACTCCACCAGAGCCTGCCTCTTTTTGGGCATCACCACCACATAGCTTGGGGGAAGAAAAGGAACCAGACTGCTTACACTGCCAAAGTAGTCAGCACCACACAAATGTCCAACCATCCTCCATTCCATCTCGTCAGATGCCCAATTTGCCCACTCCTAACCTTATGGGGCCAAATTCCTGCAGGGCCTCTACAAGGTCAGCTTCCACAACACCATCGATCAGGCCCCTGATGTGGACGACAGGGGAAGCAGCTGGTTTGTGGGGATCATCATAGTTCTCCTGCCAGGGGCGAAAGAAGAGAAAAACTTTGTTCTCTACTGCAAACCACTCTAGCTGCAAATGAAGAATAGCCTCTTTACACAAAGGTTAGTTCTCGCTAGGAATTGCCCCACAAGCACTTTATCATAGCCGATTTAACTGTTTCATCCTGTGTGTTCCATTTCAACAACAAGTTATACATTCTAGATAAATTCTTAGTATTGGGTTCTAACAGTTCGGTTTCTAATTTTGATTTTTCCACCTGGAAACCGACTTTCCTGTCCTGTTTAAAAAATTCCATTATTTGACGATATTGGAACCAATTTTCTACTTTATGCTTCAATTTCTCCTGACTTTGTAGTTTGAACTTATCTCCATCCTGTTCTAAAATTTCCCAATACTTCGGCCATCCGACCTCCATATTGAGTTTCTTCACTGCTTTAGCCTCCACTGGTGACACCCATCTAGGGGTTTTGTTTTCCAATAGATCTTTATATCTTATCCAAACATTAAACAATGCTTTTCTGACAATGTGATTTTTAAAGGCACTGTTGACTTTATCATACCAAAGATATGCATGCCAACCAAAAGCGTTATTGAAACCTTCCAGATCCAAGATGTCCGTGTTCTCGAGGAGCATCCATTCTTTGAGCCAGCAAAAAGCTGCTGCCTCATAGTACAATTTTAGGTCCGGCAGGGCAAAACCCCCTCTTTCTTTAGCATCTGTCAATATTTTAAATTTAATTCGGGGCTTTTTGCCCTGCCAGACAAATTTCGAGATATCTTTGTGCCACCTCTTAAAACATTCCATCTTATCAATAATCTGCAAGGTCTGGAACAAAAATAACATTCTAGGCAATACATTCATTTTAATTACTGCAATTCGGCCTAACATTGACAGTTTCAAATTTGACCATATTTCTAAATCTTTTTTAATTTCTGACCAACATTTTTCATAGTTGTCCTTATACAAATTCTGATTCTTAGATGTTAAGTAAACCCCTAGGTATTTGACCTTCTTGACCACAGTCAAACCTGTTTCCTCTTGAAATTTCTCCTTTTCCATATCTGTTAGGTTTTTCCCTAAAACTTTGGTTTTTTGCTTGTTCAACTTAAATCCAGCTACCTGGCCAAACTGTTGTATTATTTCTAAAACCTTTTTCGTACTAGTGTTTGGCTCTTGCAAAGTCAATACTAGGTCATCTGCGAACGCTCTTAACTTATAATGTTTAGCTCCGACCTGCACACCTTTGACCTGCTGGTCATTTCTTATCATATTCAGCAACACCTCCAGAACTGAAATGAAAAGTAATGGGGAAATCGGGCACCCCTGTCGTGTTCCTTTTTCTATCTTAAGTTCCTCAGTCACAACATTATTTACAATCAGTTTGGCTTTTTGTTCAGAATATATTGCAGCCATACCATTCTCAAAACCCTGACCTACCCCCATCCCATGAAGATTCTTCCTCATAAAACTCCAAGAAATATTATCAAAGGCTTTCTCCGCATCCACAAAGATCAATACTGCTTTAGTGTTTATATTCACCTCTAGCTTTTCCAAAATATCTATTACATTCCTTACATTGTCTGCTAGATGTCTTTTAGGGAGAAAGCCTGCTTGGTCTTTATGAATCTTCTCCATCAAGACTCTTTTAAATCTTTTTGCCAAAATGTCTGCAAAAATTTTGTAATCCACATTAAGCAGAGATATTGGGCGGTAGTTCTTAAGTTGGGTCTTTTCAGTCTCTGACTTTGGTATGAGTGAAATATATGCCTCTTTCCACGATTCAGGTGCCTTTTTTCCCTCAAGGATCTCATTACAAACTTCTCTTAGTGGTTGAGTCAACCATTCCTTCAGCGATTTGTAGTATCTGGAAGTCAGTCCATCTGGTCCCGGAGATTTGCCCAGTTGCATATTCTGAATGGCAGCCTCTATCTCTTGTTCTGAGATTCTCTGGTTCAAGTCCATCTTACTTTGATGAGAGATGTTTTGTAGTCCATATTTTCCGAGGAATTTGTCTATATCTTCTTCATTTTGCGGGCCTTGGGTGTAAAGTTTTTTGAAATAACTTAAAAAGCAATTTCTGATTTCATTGGGTTTGGATATGTTCTTTCCATCCACCTCTAGGCTTGTAACTGTATTTAGTTTCTGCCTTTTCTTCAGTTGCCATGCCAAAAGTTTGCCACATTTATTTGCTGATTCAAAAGTCTTTTGCTTCATTTGCCTTATCTTCCATTCAATCTCTTGGTTCATCAATTCCATATATTGTGTTTGATATAATTTGATCTCTCTTAAAATATCCTGAGACTTTGGTTTTGTTCTTAATTTCCTCTCTCCTTCCTTTATCATTTCCAGAATCTTCTCTTTTTTCTCATTTTGTTTTTTCCTCTTTATTGAGTTTTGTTGAATCAAAAATCCTCTCATCACCGCTTTACTTGCGTCCCAGATCACTCTTTTCTCCACGTCGGTCCTCAAATTTATTTCAAAATAGTCTTTTAGGGTCTTTTGGGCCTTCGTGAGAATCTCCTTATCTCGAAAGAGGGTGTCATTCATTCTCCATCTAAATTGACCAGTTATTGTGAGTTTCATCTCCATCTTCACGGCGTTATGGTCGGAGCAAGTTTTTGGGCAGATTTCCACTTTCTTAATCTTTGGAGCCATTCCACTAGTAACCCAGATTTGATCGATTCTGGTCCAGGTCATCATTGCTTGGGAGAAAAAGGTTCCCTCTCTCTCCAGAGGATTCCTTGTTCTCCAAATATCTATCAAGTCCATGTTTTCAGTCATTTCGAAAAAAGTCTTAGGGAGTCTCCCTTCTTTGGTGACTGTAAGTCTTTGTGCCTTGTCCATATTGGTGGAGACCACGCCATTCATGTCTCCCATAATTATCATATTGTAATCCAGATAGTCCATCAAAGTTTCATGAAGTCTCTTAAAGAAGTCGGATTTGCCTTCATTTGGTGCATAAATTCCAACAACTAAGAATTTTTCTCCTTGTACTTGTATCTCCACAGCCAGATATCTCCCTTGTTCATCTTTGAATATCATTTTTGGAGCCCATTTCTCCTTCACATATATTACAACTCCTCTCTTCTTAACTTTGTCTGATGAAATAAATTCTTGTCCTAGCCTTTTGTTTGAAAGTAATCTCCTGTGGGCTCTGGTTATGTGAGTTTCTTGTAAGCATATCAAGTCCAATTGTTCTCTATTCAATATATGAAATACTTGTCTTCTCTTCAAAGGCCCATTGAGCCCATTACAATTCCAACTAAGGAATTGCAGAGCCATCTTGTTATTTTCCTGAGGCTCCTCCAACAGCTCCAAGTTGTTGCTCTTCTTCTGATGGTGGTGGTTTTTGTCCGAACGAGAGATGGTGGGCTCAGGATGCTGTGGGCTCAGGATGCTGGACATAACATCATGTCAGCTGACTGGGAATGGTTATGGAACACCGGTATAAAATTTACGGCATGTAATGCCTTAAAGGAAAACATTATGAAAATGGTATACAGGTGGTACATGACCCCAGTCAAGCTGGCAAAAATCTATCATTTGCCCGATAACAAATGTTGGAAGTGTAAAGAGACTGAAGGTACCTTTTATCACCTTTGGTGGACATGCCCGAAGATTAAGGCCTTCTGGGAAATGATCTATAATGAAATGAAAAAGGTACTTAAATGTACCTTTTCTAAAAAACCAGAGGCCTTTCTCTTGGGCATTGTCGGCCAATTGGTGACAAAGAAAGATAGAGCTTTTTTCATGTATGCCACAACAGCAGCAAGAATACTCATCGCAAAGTATTGGAAGACACAAGATTTACCCACTTTGGAAGAATGGCAGATGAAAGTGATGGACTATATGACACTGGCCGAGATGACAGGCAGAATCCGTGACCAACGAAAAGAGACGGTGGAAGAAGAATGGAGAAAATTCAAAAGTTATCTTAAGGACTACTATAAACTTAATGAATGCTAAAATGCCGTGGTTTCCAGAAACAAAGGGGTACAGGGATATAAGGTCAGATTATAAAAGAGGACTAAGATGATAGAGATTGGAAAGTAACAATTGGGAGTTGCTAGTTGAACTATGGACATTGGGATGCAGAGAGGGGGGGTATGGGGAAGTCCAAGAAAAGAGGTTTATGAAAATATGTTTGAAACTATACGTGTATGTTTGTCATTTTTAGTGTTTGTCTGTTTTTCTTAAAAATGTTGTAAAACCAATAAAAATTTTATAAAAAAAAAAAAAAAGGAATTGCCCCACAAGCAAAAAGACATGGAACCTCCTCAGTGGAGTAATCAAACATTAAGAAAAAACTTTTTGTATTAACTTGACTCTCCAAAGCCTCCTTTGCTACACTCAAGCATTTTATTTTATATACTTAACAATTAAGAGGCTCCATCCTGGTATAGTATCAGGCTCCATCCTGATACTACACATTTCTAGATCAAAATATAGGCTTCATTTCCAACACCACAATGTCACATTTTTTTCTGTGAGAAAAGTAACTACCCCTCCCAATGGCAAGTAAATTTGAAAAAACCTAGACTCTTTATTTTTAAAATAACAAAACAAAACCAGTCTTGTCAGTCTGAGCAAAGATAACCAAGTTGCCCTTGGGCAGCTGGAGAGGTTACTGCCAAGAACGGTAGAAGACAGTTATTTCCCCCAGAGAAATTAAGACTCATGCCTTCACCTGAGACTCTTTTTTTTGGGGGGGGGGATACTACTTTGCAACTGATGGTTACAAAAGTCTCCCTATTCTCAATCTGGGCACACTGTGAAAAGCACCCTCTATTAAAGTCATCATTATTTCCTCTCACAAGCCAATCAAACTTCTTCCAGAGATGTCCATGTTGCTAGTAGCAGACAGTGGAGTTCACTAGTTGAGGATCTCTGGATTTGTCTTAGTTTGGTGGCCTGATACCAAGCACTTTTTATGTCCCCATCCCAATTTTGGTGGCAGAGGCAAAAGTAGAGACAGTGCTGAGGTGGATGAGCCCAACACCCTGATGACAGCATGACTTGATGAGTGGAGAAGGGGCAATAATCATCCCCCTTGGCTAATCTGCACAGATCAGCTGAGGAGGAGGCTGTGTACCTTTGTGTGTTTACCTGTATGTGCTAGCCGAGTATAGAAGAGGAGTTTGGATTTGATATCCCACTTTATCACTACCCGAAGGAGTCTCAAAGTGGCTAACATTCTCCTTTCCCTTCCTCCTCCACAACAAACACTCTGTGAGGTGAGTGGGGCTGAGAGACTTCAGAGAAGTGTGACTAGCCCAAGGTCACCCAGCAGCTGCATGTGGAGGAGCGGAGACGCGAACCCGGTTCACCAGATTACGAGTCCACCGCTCTTAACCACTACACCATGCTGGCCCTCATACCCAAGCGTGGTGCAGCCACAGCCTGCACTCATATGTGGCTCCAGGAGGGTGAGCTAGAAGTTAATGTGGCCCTCTGGTCAATAAAGGTTGGCCACCTCTGGCCAAGAGGTTCAGTCCTTATTTCAACACAAACCCTCATCCAAGGTTCTGTGACTGCTTCATGCCTGTGGTTCCACTGTGTTAGCAATGAACTGTCCTAATCCCATCAGAAATCTGAAAAAGAGCTTTTGTCCTGCCTAGCACCTCAGAGTGTGTGGAGCAAGGTATTCTTCCCAGATGTACCCACCACTGTTACTACATTTTATTTCCTCCACACCACGATGTATTGGGGGGGGGGGGGGAGCTGTTTGCTTTTCCTGAAATTTGCTTTTGGCAGCTGAACTATAGCAAATTTGGGGTTAATTAAAAAGAACCCTAAACTTTCTCCTATTATCAATATAATTTTATTAGCAACACACTACTTTGCCTATGTATTAAGGATGAGGTTAAAGAAAAACTCGGTAAATCAGAATGAAGGGCACCATCTTACTGAGCTTGCCATTTCCAATTGGTGCAGAATCGGAGGAGAGATGGTGACAACGACCCCATGTTCTGTGCCTTGTATCTGGTACTTGAGAGCTATGCTGCCCTATACTCCCAGGCTCTGCTTGCAAGTTATGAGTTAAGTCCCTCTACTTCACAGGTGTAATGTCTATTTTAAAGTGTCACCCAGTCTACCAGCCATCAAAGTTTGTGGCAGTTGCTAAAGATAAAGAGTCCCTTAGGTAAAGGAACCCCTGACCATTAGGTCCAGTCGTGACCGACTCTGGGGTTGCGGTGCTCATCTCGCTTTATTGGCCAAGGGAGCCGGCGTACAGCTTCTGGATCATGTGGCCAGCATGACTAAGCCACTTCTGACGAACCAGAGCAGCGCACAGAAATGCCGTTTACCTTCTCGCCGGAGCGGTACCTATTTATCTACTTGCACTTTGATGTGCTTTCGAACTGTTAGGCGGGCAGGAGCTGGGACCGAGCAACGGTAGGTCACCCCGTCGCGGGGATTCGAACCACTGACCGGCAAGCCCTAGGCTCTGTGGTTTAACCCACAGCGCCACCCGCGTCCCCAAAGAGTCCTTTAGTGGAGCACAAAACAGTACCACCTCACACCTACTACTACCCTGTTCAATTACGTCAGTACATTCTTTCTCACTCTGCTGCCCTCCATGTTTTGGACTACAACTGGGGCTGCAGTCCAAAACATCTGGTGGGCAGCAGGGTAGGAAAGGGCACACAAAGTGAGGCGTCATGGGGGCATTCAATGCTAATCCTTCTCATAGTAGACCCTAGGAAGTTAATTGACCCAATTAACTTAGTTTCATAGGTTTCAATGGGCGTACTCCGCTTCGGATTTAGCTATGTATTCATTCAGAATTTCTAAGTGGTGGGGATTTAAAAAAAAAAAAAAACAACCATCATAAAGAGAGTAAGAGCCATGAATATTCATTACAAAAGCAAAAGAATTGCCTTAAAATACCTGCTAAAATAACGAGGCCTTTGCCATGCGCCTGGCATTCAGCAGGGACTATTATGGACTGCATCTTTGTCCCCTGGGAAAAAACCAGCACCCTCCCAAATTCCCCTCCCAACCTTTGCAAAAAACGAGGCAGCTGAACTGCAGGTTTACACAGGTCTCCTTGTGTGCCTTTATAAACATGTACAGTGGTACCTCGGGTTAAGAACTTAATTCGTTCCGGAGGTCCGTTCTTAACCTGAAACTGTTCTTAATCTGAAGCACCACTTTATCTAATGGGGCCTCCTGCTGCCACCACTGCACGATTTCTGTTCTCACCCTGAAGCAAATTTCTCAACCCAAGGTAATATTTATGGGTTAGCGGAGTCTGTAACCTGAAGCGTATGTAACCCAAGGTACCACTGTACCCATATCTATCTACAGTGGTACCTCGGGTTAAGAACTTAATTCGTTCTGGCGGTCTGTTCTTAACCTGAAACTGTTTGTAACCTGAACCACCGCTTTAGCTAATGCTGCCGCTGTGTGATTTCTGTTCTCATCCTGAAGCAAAATTCTTAACCCTTAATACCTCTTAATACCTTAATACCTGAGGGAGCGTCTCCACCTCCATTGTTCTGCCCGGACACTGAGGTCCAGCACCGAGGGCCTTCTGGCGGTTCCCTCGCTGTGAGAAGCCAAGTTACAGGGAACCAGGCAGAGGGCCTTCTCAGTAGTGGCGCCCGCCCTGTGGAACGCCCTCTCACCAGATGTCAAAGAGAACAACAACTACCAAACTTTTAGAAGACATCTAAAGGCAGCCCTGTTTAGGGAAGATTTTAATGTTTAATAGGTTATTGTATTGGAAACTGCCCAGAGTGAATGGGGATAAATACAGTGGTACCTCGGGTTACATACGCTTCAGGTTACAGACTCCGCTAACCCAGAAATAGTGCTTCAGGTTAAGAACAGAAATTGGGCTCCGGCGGCGGCAGCAGGAGGCCCCATTAGCTAAAGTGGTGCTTCAGGTTAAGAACAGTTTCAGGTTAAGAACGGACCTCCGGAACGAATTAAGTACTTAACCCGAGGTACCACTGTAATATATTATTATTATTATTATTAACCCGAGGTACTATTTCTGGGCTAGCGGAGTCTGTAACCCGAGGTACCACTGTATATGTGTGTGTACATCTGCATGCACTACACCGAATATGAAATCCAAAGCGTTTTTAGGGTTAGATATACAATACGATATACGATCTCTTTATTGTCATTGTCCCATACAGAACAATGAAATTGAAAAACTACATAAAACATTCAAAACCCCCTAAAAACTCTGAAACCCCATTTTTAAATACACTATACTATACAATAAAATATACTATACTATTAATTATTATAGTATAGGTAAATTAATAGGTAAAGATAAATTATTTAGTAAAAATTGAGAAAGTTGGGAAGAATTTGCTGAAATAATCAATTAAACTAGAATACAAAAAGGGAGGTGTGAGGAGGTCAATGAAGCAAGCAAATGGAAGTTAAAGATATGTAATAAGGGATTTGTGTCTCCCCCCCCTTCCTTTTTATCTTTTTGCTGTATTGTTGCATTGGTTTTTATGTCTTTTTTGTTTGTTTCTTTTTCCATGTATTGTAGTGTTGTTGTTTTTTTATTTTTTGCAGTTTTGAAATTATTAATATTATTTTAATAAATAATAATAATAAAATATACTATACTGAAAAATACACTATACTAGAGAGAGACCCCTTATGCTGCGTTTAGAACCAGAATTGCATTCGCGTAGAAGTAGGGCCCTTGTTTCCCCCTTAGGGAAGCCGGCGCACGCGTGGAAAGGCCGACGCCCGCCTGCCTCTGGTAGACTGCTCCCGCACGTGGAGGCTCCGCTCTTGAGCTTCCGCTACGTCCAGCGAAGGCGGCGCGAAGTTCCCGGGAGGGGTAGGCTGCTCCTGCGCATGGAGGTTCCGCCACCAGGCCCGTTTGGCTTCGTTTTCCACGCTGCGCGCGCACGTCCCCCTCCCCTCCCCCCCCGCCAAGTACCGCCGCGCGGCCTTCCTCCTCCTTCTCCTCAGGCCCTTCCCGCCCCGCCGCCGGCCCTGGCTCTCCTCACCCCGCCTCCGCCGGCCGCTCCTCCCGGGCCGTGATCCGCGTTTTCCGTTTTCTGGCGCTTGGGCGCGCGGCCGCCGTCAGGGCCTCCCCCATAGTAGCGCCCCGACCCGCCTCCTCCGCCTCCGCCGGCCATCTTCACCATCTCTCCGCCGCGTCCCGAGCCGCCGCCGCCGCCCTCGCCGCTCTGCGAACCGCGCCACCTCCGCCGCGACATGGCGCCCGCACTACAGCAGCCCACCCTCGCTCCCACCTTAGGTACGCCTCGATTGGGCGCGCCTCCCGTCATTCAGCAGCGCCCAGGCGCCCATTGGGTCCAGCGGCTCCCTTACCCACCTGCGTCCCGCCCTCCGACGCCATTGGATCGGGTGTCTCCCGCCTGCCGGATTGATTCGCTTTCGCGCCTGCTTTTCAAGAGGCTCGGCGAGCCCGGTTGGGCGGCGGCAGCGTCCATCAGACGTCCCTTCAAATTAATTGGACGGAAACGACGTCTCTCCAGTCGGCATCCCGCCCCACCGCATTGCCTCTCATGGAGCGCCCTCCTTCTTCTCCAGAAAACCGTTGGCTCCCAGAAAACGCTGCAGTTCCCTCCTGTTGTCTTATTGGGTACTTGGAGTATCCATCATAGCAACGCAAAGTCTGATTGGGCCATATCGAAAGAAGACACCCTCGTGCATATTTGTTCCTATAACGGAACGCATTGTCTCTCTGCGTCAATTTTATTGGCTAGTTTTTGTGTCCGTCGCCCTGCTCGCTGAAAACCATTGGACTTAAAGCCCGTGCTCTTTATTTTAATTGGTGAGCGCGATTTCAGTCCCCCTCCTCCGTCCCTTGTGAGTTTGAGCCAATAAAATAAAACAGGAGGCGGGATTTTCCCTCCACAAAAGGCCTATCCACTCTAATCGTTAAAACGGATCCCACCCACACATCTCAGGCCGAGGACAACGCAAAGGATTGTGGGAGTTTTCCTGGATGTTGGCCAAGAAAGTCAACGCGCGTCTAGCTTGGCTGAAGTATAACAGCAAAGGATTGTGGGAGTGGCTCTTCACTTTAGCCAATGGGCTTCTTAGCTGGGCAAGATACTACAAGGTACTAGCTAGAACCCAGTCAGGCTGCAAAGGATCATGGGAGCCGCCATGCCTTTAGGACTAGGGACCCAATGAGCTTCTGGCACAAGTGCAAAGGATTGTGGGAGCCACCTAACACTTTGGCCAAGGAAGCCAATGGGCCTCTGGTGTGACCAAGGGCATATTTGGCTAGGTTTGGTTAAGTTGCAAAGAATCATGGGAGCAGCCCTGCACCTTCCTCGGGGAGCCAGTGGTTGCACAGCTGCAAAAGATTAAGGTCTTTTATATATATATATGTGCGTGTGTACGTGTGTGTGTGTGTGTGTGTGTGTATATATATATATATATATATATATATATATATATATATGGACGCGGGTGGCGCTGTGGGTTAAACCACAGAGCCTAGGACTTGCTGATCAGAAGGTCGGTGGTTCGAATCCCCGCGACGGGGTGAGCTCCCGTTGCTCGGTCCCAGCTCCTGCCAACCTAGCTGTTTGAAAGCACACCAGTGCAAGTAGATAAATAGGTACCGCTCCGGCGGGAAGGTAAACGGCGTTTCCGTGCGCTGCTCTGGTTCGCCAGAAGCGGCTTAGTCATGCTGGCCACATGACCCGGAAGCTGTACACCGGCTCCCTCAGCCAATAAAGCGAGATGAGTGCCGCAACCCCAGTTGGTCATGACTGGACCTAATGGTCAGGGGTCCCTTTACCTTTATATATATAATAAATGTACCAACCAAGCACATACAGACCACATGTCTGGAGCAGCACAGGAAGACTGTCCTGAAACCATTTTGACTCCCAAACTGACCAAATGTTTTCTCTGCAAGGAGGGAGGGGGTGAAGGAACCTTCCCATTGTCTCAGGAATTTGGAAATCACCATCTCAAAGGAATGGCCAGACTACCAGGAAAGGCAATCAGGAAAGGTGTTATCAGATAACCTGACAGACAGGAAAAACAACAACATTCAAATTTCTGTTGTAGACCACCTTTTCTGTGATGTAGGTTTGATGTTTGTTTGGGGTGGTCTTGGGTTACACCCCTTCTGTGATGTAGGTATGACGTAGGGAGGGGTGGTCTTCTGCTCCAGGGAAGGCAATTACAGTGGTACCTCGGGTTAAGTACTTAATTCGTTCCAGAGGTCTGTTCTTAACCTGAAGCACCACTTTAGCTAATGGGGCCTCCTGCTGCCGCCACACCACTGCCGCACGATTTCTGTTCTCATCCTGAAGTAAAGTTCCTAACCCGAGGTACTATTTCTGGGTTAGCGGGGTCTGTAACTTGAAGCATATGTAACCTGAAGCGTATGTAACTCAAGGTACCACTGTATAAGGGCGAGCACGCCTTTGTTCTGGGTCAGGGGTCTGTAACCTTTAAGACAAAAAGAGCCACTTGGACCCGTTTCCGAAGGAAAAAAAACTGGGAGCCGCAAAACTCGTCATTATAAAAATAACTTTTTTGTCACTTTTTTATTATTTCTTTGTTTGACCCCTCAGAATTACTCCTCCTCATAGAAATAAACGTTAAATTAACAAGTTACCTTTTTTTGTGTGTGTGTTCTTTACTCCCCTTCAAAACAGTGACCAGCGTACATGCCCCTTACAATGTAGCGGGCGGGCGGGAAGGTGACATCGGGACGGTGCGTGACTAACGCACACACCACCCCCATGCGACGTCACAGCCAGTACAGCGCCCGCCACAGTGGGGTGTCGGGGCGCACAATGCACCTCCTCCCCTTGCTAGTATCCGCCCCGGAGCCGCGGCAAAGGTGTAAAAGAGCCACATGCGGCTCCGGAGCCGCAGTTGCAGACCCCTGTTCTGGGTCCTTCTCCTCCTGCGTGTGAGGGGAGACCGTGTTTCAACAGTTCAATAAAGATCAGGCTTACGAGCTGCTTTGCTTCTCAATATTCTCTGGTTGGCCTCTGTTATTTTCCTCCGACCGATGGAGAACCTACAAAGGACTCTAAAAGGGCTCTTGTGTCCCCCATAAGGGAATAAGGGCAGATTTTGTTTATTACACTAGGTTAGGGTTGCCACAATGCAATGTCTAGGGGCTTCCTCTTTTTTTGCAATTGAGTTTTATTATTATTAATTTCATTTCTATACCGTTTTATATTTTAAATATAAATATAAATATATACCGTTTTATATTTTAAAGAACAAATCTCAAAGCGGTTTACAAAACATTAAAACATAAAATAAAACAATCCTGAATAAAACAAATCCAAGCTTCCAGGAAAATATTTCAGATCTTTCTTCAAGTGACATTTTGTATTCCCCAGTCGCCAAACTGGCATCCAAGATCACATGGTCGCAGTTGGATCCACATCAGTTGCAAAACATGCCTGGTGGCTGGCTAATTTTTCTCACTGTCACCTGCGGACCCTCAAGGCCTCTACCTGGCCCCCAGGACTCTCCCAGGCTACACCCCTCACCACCCTATTTCTTATTTCTCCGTAAGTGTTTTCACCTGGCTGGAATGTGTCCTTGCTTGTCTGAAAGGAAGTTAGTGAGGGTTATGGAAACCAGCCTACTATTCAAGGAGAAAATGTGCTGCCCCCCCCCCACTTTTGCCCCTGGCTCCTTCCTCCACTGGCATGCGGCCCCCACAAGGTTGCCCAGGAGGAAATGTGGTCCTCAGGTGGGAAAGGTTCCCTAGGATGTGTCCTGAGAGCATAGCTGTCAACCTTCCCTTTTTTTGCGGGAAATTCCCTTATTCCAGCGCCGTTTCCTGCTGCTATCCCGGATTGTTAGATATCCTGTACACTGTCCCTAGGACAGGTGAGGCTGCTGATCCCTTAATTTCAAATCTGAAAGTTGACAGCTATGCCTGAGAGCCCTCTACGGCCACACGGGGGCCTGGACAGCAACAGTTAACTGTGTCAACGGAGCAGGATTTACAGAGATTGCTCAGCAGTTTAATAGCAGGGGATTACTATGCAGCCAAAGGGATTACTCAGCAAAAAAGAGGGAGCATAGCCTGTTCTACTGTGGCTATTTCGAGCACCACCTTGCCCATCTCTGTTATGGGAGGGAGGACCCCTTGCTTCTTCTGTTCAAAGCTTCGTCGGACTAGAGCAGGGGTCCCCAAACTATGGCCCACGGGCCGGATAAGGCTCAAGGGACTCATTTATCTGGCCCATGGCAACCCTCGCCGCCCACTCTTACCAGTGATGTGCTGTGCAGCTGCCCACTTCCGGGTCGGAGGAGCACCAGAAATAGCTTGTGCACATGCGCAAGCAATATTTCCGGTGCACATCCGGGTCAGAGGAGACTCATACGCATGCGCATAAGCTATTTTCGGGGCAACAGGATGAGCTCCTGTTGCTCGGTCCCAGCTCCTGCCCACCTAGCAGTTCGAAAGCACATCAAAGTGCAAGTAGATAAATAGGTACCACTCCAGCGGGAAGGTAAATGGCGTTTCCGGTGCTGCTCTGGTTTGCCAGAAGCGGCTTAGTCATGCTGGCCACATGACCCAGAAGCTGTACGCCGGCTCCCTTGGCCAATAAAGCGAGATGAGCGCCGCAACCCCAGAGTCGGTCATGACTGGACCTAATGGTCAGGGGTCCCTTTACCTTTTTTCTAGGAAAAGTGTTCTCTCTCCCTGCGATTCTGCAGAACTTTGGTAGCATTAGGAGGCAAGATATAGCCAAAGGAGGGTGAATCAGACAACTGCTGCTATAGATCTTCCGATTCTATCTGAAAGTGCGGGTTTCAGGTCACAAGATTGTCATAACCAGAGCAGAAACATTTAAAATATTAATACGCTCTGGTAACCTCGAGGTTAGATTACTGCAACACGTTATACGTAGGGGTTCCTCTGAAGGCGGGTCAGAAACTTCAGCCGGTCCAGAATTCAGCAGCCAGGTTGCTCACCCGGGCAGGACAGTTTGAGCATATCACATCAATCCTGGCCCGACTGCAGGTTAGTTTCTGGGCCCAATTCAAAGTGCTGGTTTTGACCTATAAAGCCTTAGAATCATAGAATCATAGAGTTGGAAGAGACCACAAGGGCCATCGAGTCCAACCCCCTGCCAAGCAGGAAACACCATCAGAGCACTCCTGACATATGGTTGTCAAGCCTCTGCTTAAAGACCTCCAAAGGAGGAGACTCCACCACACTCCTGGGCAGCAAATTCCACTGTCAAACAGCTCTTACTGTCAGGAAGTTCTTCCTAATGTTTAGGTGGAATCTTCTTTCTTGGAGTTTGGATCCATTGCTCCGTGTCTGCTTCTCTGGAGCAGCAGAAAACAACCTTTCTCCCTCCTCTATGTGACATCCTTTTATATATTTGAGCATGGCTATCATATCACCCCTTAACCTCCTCTTCTCCAGGCTAAACATGCCCAGCTCCCTTAGCCGTTCCTCATAAGGCATCGTTTCCAGGCCTTTGACCATTTTGGTTGCCCTCCTCTGGACACGTTCCAGTTTGTCAGGGTCCTTCTTGAACTGTGTGCCTCCTTCGTGAGAGGTCCAGAGGGAGTCAACACAAGAACGGGGCCTTTTCTGCTGTGGCTCCCCGTTTGATGAATGCTCTCCCCAGGGAGGCTCACCTGACACCTTCATCGTGCACCTTTAGGTGCCAGGCAAAAACGTTCCTCTTCGACCAGGCCTTTGGCTGATAAACATCAGATACCCTTTTAAATATGTTTGTGGGAAGGGGGTGGGAATAGCGGGATGGGCTTGTGGAAAGGAGAAAACAGGGACATTCTGTTTCACCCACTGTTTCCAGCCTCTTTTTGAAGGGAGTGTTGCAAACAAAATCTGCCCTTATTCCCTTATGGGGGACACAAGAGCCCTTTTAGAGTCCTTTGTAGGTTCTCCAGCGGTCGGAGAAAATAACAGAGGCCCACCAGAGACTATTGAGAAGCAAAGCAGCTAGTAAGCCTGATCTTTATTGAACTGTTGCAACAGGGTACTCCCCTCACCCGCAGGAGAAGGAGGTTACAGACGCTTCAGGTTACAAACTCCGCTAACCCAGAAATTGTACCTTGAGTTAAGAACTTTGCTTCAGGATGAGAACAGAAATCGCACAGTTGGTGGTGCAGCGGCAGGCCCCATTAGATAAAGTGGTGCTTCAGGTTAAGAACAGTTTCAGGTTAAGAACGGACCTCCGGAATGAATTAAGTTCTTAACCCGAGGTACCACTGTACAAAAATGCTTTGTGCACCTGCATCTAATCTTGCCCCTTTGTAAAATTTACGTATAGTGGTACCTCAGGTTACAGACGCTTCAGCTTACAGATTCCGCTAACCCAGAAATAGTACCTCAGGTTAAGAACTTGGCTTCAGGATGAGAACAGAAATCGCGCAGCGGCCGTAGCGGGAGGCCCCATTAGCTGAAGTTGTACCTCAGGTTAAGAACATTTTCAGGTTAAGAATGGACCTCCAGAACGAATTACGGTAAATTCTTAACCTGAGGTACCACTGTATTGGTGTGTGTGTGTGTTTCCTTTTTGTAAATCTACCAAAGAATTTTTTAAAAGGGGATTAAGGGGTTTTCGCAGGACGGCGGAGGGCATGTGTGCTGTGTCCTCTTCATTCAGTGGTAGTGGAAATATTTTTGAGGGGTGGAAGGGCAAAAAAGGAGGGTTGAGGAGAGTCAGTTGTGCAGGGGAGTGAGAGATGTCCCTGTTTTCATCTGAAGGATGTTGGAGGGTTATGTTATGCTGTTCCGCTTCCACCTCCTTCAAAACCAGCTGCTTCAGAGGGCAGTCTGTTCCGCTGCCCAGAACAAAGGTCCGGCCAGGTCAGCAACTCAGGCAGAAACACAAAGATTTGACCTCCTCTGTGGCAGGTACCATATTTTTCGCTCTATAACACACACCAGACCATAACACACACATAGTTTTTAGAGGAGGAAAACAAGAAAAAAAATATTCTAAACGAAACAGTGGATGTATGATTTTTGTGGTTCATGCTGTGGCCACAGACATGTGATCTGACAGTGAGTTTGGGGTAGCCCAGTGCAAACATCCTGAGGATCCATGTGGATCCATGCTTTGTAACCATGTTTTTGCACCACTGCGGCCCCAGGCAACAGTGGATGTGTGGTTTTTTTGGTGCAAGCTGTAGCCATGGACATGCTATGTGATCTGATGGTGAATTTGGGGTGACCCAGTGCAAAAATCCTGAGGATCCATGTGGATCCATGCTTTGTAACCAGGCTCTCTGTCCCTCTCTTTTCTCCCACTTTGCTGTTTCAAAGCGAGCAAAGCGAGCCACGGAGGAGGGAAGGAAGGGGAACCATGGATCCTCTGCTCACGACTGCAGCAGATCCCCCCGCCATCCGTAGGCATTCGCTCCATAACACGCACAGACATTTCCCCTTACTTTCTAGGAGGAAAAAAGTGAGTGTTATGGAGCAAAAAATGCGGTATTTCTTATATTCTCACAGTGTAACAGGAAACCTCTCCGTGTGTGTGCATCTGCGTGTTCAGAGTGGACTGTGCCTTCCATTTTATTTATTTTTTTATAATAATGTTTATTAAAGTTTCACAAACAATAAAAAATTCCAAAATTTAAACATAAGAAAAACTACAAAGATATAAAAATACAAAAACAAAACACATAGAAAATACACAATAGAAAACAGTTAACAAAAGAAAAGAAGAAGAAAAAGAACCAAAAAAGAACCAAAAAACAAAACAGAAAATAGATTAGTATTTTCATATCTTATACTTCCTTCACTAGTTTCTTGACCTCCTCTCACCTCCCATTTTGTATTCCAGTTCAGATATTAAATTCAGCAAATCCTTACCCTCTAGCATTTATCCTCACTCAAAATATTAACCTATTATGAGTATCAATTTTCCAATTATCAATCCCTATTTACATTTTCTTAGAAATCTTTTTACCGATACCACTTATTTTCCATCAGACATCATTTTAACATTCCTTAATTTTACAGTGCTTCTGCATGTAGTCCTTAAATTTCTTCCAGTCTTCCTCCACCGACTCTTCTCCCTGGTCACGAATTCTGCTAGTCATTTCTGCCAATTCCATGTAGTCCATTGTGCCTTCCATTTTAATCCAGGAAGGAGAAGCGTGCGGGGAAGCGGGCTTCTGCTATCAGAAGTTTGGGGAACCTGTGAGTTTTGGCATTTCCCAAACAGCCGACTGTAAACTGTGAATTCACATTAGCGAGGTTCTGCAGATACCCCTCTGCTCCTAAATGTTGCTTACTCAAGTAACCACAGATTTAACTGACTTGCGATATGGAAAAGCAGACGAGGCAACCAGAGGGAGGGCGAGAGCGGCGGAAAGTTTGACGCAGGCGACACTGGCTTTCAACGCTCGCAGGGTACCAGTGGAGAGATGGGTTTCAGGGCTCCCTCCTCGTTTAACCACAAAGCTTGAAGAGATCTCGCTTCTAACAAGCAGTCTCTCAAGTGTAGTCTGCAGCTGCAGAAGCCTCACACCAGTGATGGGATTCAGGGACAGCTGCCCAGGTTGCAGCTGTTACCAAAAACAGTCTTTCTCTCTCCCCCCCACTCCCAATGCAATCCCCTTTTCCTGTTCACTCAAATCCTATTTGGAGTAAAATACATTTTTGCTACCTAGCTCCTGAAATAAAATTTTTTAGGTCACATATATATAAAATGTGAGAGCTGGACCATAAAGAAGGCAGATCGCCAAAGAATTGATGCTTTTGAATTCTGGTGCCGGAGGAGACTCTTGAGAGTCCCATGGACTGCAAGAAGATCAAACCGATCCATTCTGAAGGAAATCAGCCCTGGGTGCTCACTGGAAGGACAGATCCTGAAGCTGAGGCTCCAATACTTTGGCCACCTCATGAGAAGAGAAGACTCCCTGGAAAAGACCCTGATGTTGGGAAAGATGGAGGGCGCAAGGAGAAGCGGACGACAGAGGAAGAGATGGTGGGACAGTGTTCTCGAAGCTACCAGCATGAGTTTGACCAAACTGCGGGAGGCAGTGGAAGACAGGAGTGCCTGGCGTGCTCTGGTCCAGGGGGTCACAAAAAGTCAGACACGACTAAACAAAAACAACATGAGTTACAGTCATACCTCAGGTTAAATATGCTTCAGGTTGAGCATTTTCAGGTTACGCTCTGCGGCGACCCGGAAGTAATGGAACGCGTTACTTCCCGGTTTTGCCGCTTGCGCATGTGCAGACGCTCAAAATTACATCATGCACATGCGCAGAAGCGGCGAATCGTGACACGCGTAGACGCGGGTCGCGTTTGCTTCAGGATGCGAATGGGGCTCCGGAACGGATCCCGTTCGCAACCAGAGGTACCACTGTACTTCCGTTGAAATTTATAATTTGATACTATGAATAGTGTACCTATTAGAGAGCCAGTGTGGTGTAGTGGTTAAGAGCGGTGGACTCGTAATCTGGTGAACTGGGTTCGCTTCCCCGCTCCTCCACATGCAGCTGCTGGGTGACCTTGGGCCAGTCACACTTCTCTGAAGTCTCTCAGCCTCACTCACCTCACAGAGTGTTTGTTGTGGGGGAGGAAGGGAAAGGAGAATGTTAGCCGCTTTGAGACTCCCTAGGGTAGTGATAAAGCGGGATATCAAATCCAAAACTTTTCTCTCTTCTCTTTCTAAGAACACAGCCAGTTATGTCTCGTGCGTTTATTGGGCGCTGCTTCGCCAGCACGTAGGTGATGCTCTGATGAAGCAGGCCTCCCTGCCCACATGGGACCACCCACCTGTCAGCCACAGGACGCCACAGAACGATCGAGTTGGAAGGGACCACAAGGGCCATCAAGTCCAACCCCCTGCAATGCAGGAACTCTCTTGCCCCATGTGGGACTCGAACTCACAACCCCTGAGATTAAGATGCTCCAGCGCCTCAGCCAAGAGAGGGGCCCCCGTGCACCTGTCAATGCCGACCAGTTGGCAACCCCGGACCACAAAGAGAGAAGACCCATCTGAGCACTGGCTTCTGCTCCAGGAGGGCAAGTTGCACCACTCGGCTGAAGGATGCAGCGCTTTGAAATAAGCGCTTGCAACTTGTGGCACGAGCTGATCTCTGGCACGGTCCGTCCCCTGTTTGCCGCCCCCTCTGCAAGTTCAAAGACCAGCTGACTGAGCAAAGCTAATGCCAGGAAGGGCATCAGTTCACGCTTTGATGGCCGGTGGAACATTAACCGCCGTTAACCTGTTTGGCTGCTTTTTCCGGGCACGCACGTTCACCTTGCGAGATGCAAGTCCTTTCAGAGGCGGATTTTCCCCCCTCTTTAAATAACTTTTTTATTCAAAATTTAAAAAAACATATTATCCAGAAACATATCATCCTTACTTCCCCCCCCCCATTTTACCACCCTCCCCCTCCCTCCCCCCACAGAACTCACCCACCCCCCGACTTCCCTCAGTTCCAGTCTTTGATTTCTCTAAAAATGCTGTTTTCTGCATGTTACACAGTTGTATAGATCCTCAAACTATTTAGCTGATTATTATCAATAAAAAGTTTGCGAATGTTTATTCAAAACCAGCCAAGGAGTCCAGTTTGCTTGGTTGCGTCTTCAAATACTTTGCAAAGGGTTCCCATTCATCTTTAAAGTCACAGTTATCCTTGTCCCGTAGCTTGTATGCCAGTTTTGCCAGTTCTGCATAGTCCATCAATTTTTCTTGCCCTGATTCTTTAGTTGGGGTTTCTTCAGTCTTCCATCCTTGTGCTATTAAAACTCTCGCGGCCGTTGTCGCATACATGAAGTGGCAGATTATAGAACGGCTGGCTCCACCTTGTCTGCTGTCCCTCAAAAGCCCCAGAGATTAATCCGAGAGCGGGTTTCGCTTCCCCACCTGCGTCTTAAAACAGGGAACGCTGATCACAGCTGCACCTGTAAGGTGCTTTTGCGGCGTCAGCGCTCTTTGCGCTCAAGAGCCCTGTGAGATACCTTCCTATTGCAGCAAAGAGAGAAAGGGACATGCGTTTCCCTAAGGCCACCTAACCAGGCGATGCTTGGGGTAACATGGAGACAGCATGATGTAGTGGTTAGCGTCTCGGACTAGGACCTAGGAGACTAGGGTTCGAATCCGCCCCCGGCTATGAAGCTCAGTGGGGTGAAACCGTGGGCCATTCACTGCCCCTCAGCCTAACCTACTTCACAGGGGTGTCTCGGGGATTAAATGAGACGAGGGAGAACTAGGTCTGCCACCTCAAGTTCCTTGAAGGAAAAGTTGGGGTATAAAAGAAATACTTTTGAACTAAGGACCCAACACAAATCTTCACATATCTCAAGGGCTGTCACATGGAAGAAGGTAGGAATCTTGGAAGACACAAGATCTACCCACCTTGGAAGAATGGCAGGTGCAACTAATAATAATAATAATAATAATTTTTTATTTATACCCCGCCCTCCCCAGCCAAGGCCGGGCTCAGAGCGGCTTACAAGCAATAATAAAAACAAGATGAGTGATTACAACTTAAAAACAAAAATAAAATACAACATTAAAATAATGGAACATTAAAATATTAAAATGAAGCCTCATTGCAGGAGAAGGAAAAGAAAAAAGGGGGGGAGGGAATCAAATTGGCTCCAATCCAAAGGCCAGGCGGAACAACTCTGTCTTACAGGCCCTGCGGAAAGAAATCAGATCCTGCAGGGCCCTGGTCTCATGAGACAGAGCGTTCCACCAAGTTGGGGCCAGTGCTGAAAAGGCCCTGGCTCTGGTTGAAGCCAATCTAACTTCCTTAGGGCCTGGGACCACTAGGGTGTTGTTATTTATGGACCTTGAGGCTCTCCGTGGGGCATACCAGGCGAGGCGGTCCCGTAGGTACGAGGGTCCTAGGCCGTGAAGGGCTTTAAAGGTCTACATGGAGATGGCGGAAATGACTGGCAGAATCCGAGACCAGGGAGAGGAGTCGGTGGAAGAAGACTGGAGGAAATTTAAAATTTATTTGCAGAAACACTGTAAATTTTTTGAATCCTGATGACATTGAAATGAATTGAAGGGGCTCTAGCAACAAGGCAAAAAGTATGAGGGGATTAATAATAGATAAATTAATAGAATATGAATTTGCTGAACTAAATTTAAAAAGGGATACAAAAATGGGAGACGTGAGGAAGTCAGGAAAATAAGTCAACTAAAGTGGATATAAGAAAGAGGGAATTTTTGTTTTTCTTTTATATGTGTTTTTTCTTTTTCTTTTTTGTGTTTAATGTTTGTATTTTTGTATTTTGTATTTTTGTATCTTGTATTTGTTTTGTATTTGTTTCCCCCCCAACTTTTCTATTGATAAAAGCTAATAAAATATTATAAAAAAGAGGGTAGGAATCGAACCAGCAGCTTCAAATTACAAGAAAGGAGATTCCAACTATTTATTTATTTATTTATTTATTTATTTATTTATTTATTCATTCATTCATTCTCCTCCCTCCCCGGCCAGAGCCAGGCTCAGGGTGGCTAACACCAGTAAAATTACAGTAAAAACATAATGGGGGGGGGGACCCAATTTAAAATACAGGTTAAAATGCAATTTAAAATGCAGCCTGATTTTCAAAGTAGCCCATAGATCAAAACCATAAGGGGAGGGAAACATAAGGGTCAGACTGAGTCCAAACCAAAGGCCAGGCGGAACAGCTCCGTCTTGCAGGCCCTGCAGAAAGATGTCAAGTCCCGCAGGGCCCTGGTCTCTTGTGACAGAGCGTTCCACCAAGTCGGGGCCAGTACAGAAAAGGCCCTGGCCCTGGTTGAGACCAATCTAACCACCTTACGACTTAGGACCTCCAAAATGTTGTCATTTGTGGACCTTAAGGTCCTCCGCGGGGCATACCAGGAGAGGCGGTCCCGTAGGTACGTGGGTCCTAGGCCGGGATGAACTTTCTGACAGTTCGACTGGGAAACGGTCTCCCTCGGGCTGTGGACTCTCCTTCCTTGGAGGTTTCTAAGCAGAGGTTGGGTGACCACCTGTCATGGATGCTTTAGCTGAGAATCCTGGCTCACAGCGGGTTGGACTAGATGACCTTTGGCGGTCCCATCCAACTCTACAATGATATGATTCTATGAACCCCACATCCTCTGCGTCCATGCACCATGCCAACTCCTATTAAATCAACAGCCCTGCAAGGTGGTGTCACTATTATCCACATATTGCAGAAGGAGGGCTAAGAGAGCCAGCGTGGTGTAGTGGTTAAGAGCGGTAGACTCGTAATCTGGTGAACAGGGTTCGATTCCCTGCTCCTCCACATGCAGCTGCTGGGTGACCTTGGGCCAGTCACACTTCTCTGAAGTCTCTCAGCCCCACTCACCTCACAGAGTGTTTGTCGTGGGGCAGGAAGGGAAAGGAGAATGTGAGCCGCTTTGAGACTCCTTTGGGTAGTGATAAAGCGGGATATCAAATCCAAACTCCTCCTCTTCTTCTTTTCCCTATCCACCTTACCAAGTTCGTGGCCAGGGTGAGATTTGAATAAAGGATTCCCAGAGCTGAGAGGGAGCATCCAGTCCGATGATGGAATTTTCGGAGCTGGCTGACCTGACTGGAAGAGTCCGCGACCAGAAGGAGGAGGATTACCAGGAAGAATGGAAGAAATTTAAAGACTACTTACCGTATTTTTCACTCTATAAGACACACCAGACCACAAGATGCACCTAGTTTTTGGAGGAGGAAAACAAGAAAAAAAATATTCTGAATCTCAGAAGCCAGAACAGCAAGAGGGATCGCTGCGCAGTGAAAGCGGCAATCCCTCTTGCTGTTCTGGCTTCTGGGATAGCTGCGCAGCCTGCATTCGCTCCATAAGACGCACACACATTTCCCCTTACTTTTTAGGAGGGGAAAAGTGAGTCTTACAGAGCAAAAAAATACAGTAGTTAAATATGTTAAGTTAAATTAATTGGAAAAGCTTGCAAATACCAGATAGGCTTAGGATTTAGATATGTAATGTGATGAATTAATATGTTTAATGCTGTTTAATGTTTAATTGGAAAGAAAGAAAGATGTGAAGTGTTTAAGTAAATTTTTAAAAGAATTTATGTTTTGGAAAACCGTTAAAATGTCATACCCTGAAATTCAACCAGGGGGATACGAGGAAGTCACTTAACAATGATACAAAGTTTGGTTTAAATACGGTTGAGATTTATGTTTGTTTGTTTTAATTTTTTTTGGAAAAGCAATAAAAAAAATTTGGGGAAAAAATGAATCTTTTGCTCCATGTGAGGCTTGAACCCACAACCCTAAGATTAAGAGTCTCATGCTCTAGCGACTGAGACATCCCAGCTGGTCAAACACCCTGGCTTCAATCTCCTGTTAAACAGTACTGTGCCAGAGGGATGGCCGGTCCAACCCTGTATAAGGTAGATTTCCTTTGTTCCAAAGCGGCAGGTGCCGTCCGGAAAGACTTCTCTGTCTGAGATCACGGAGAGCCAACACCAGTCAGAATAAATACCAGTCATACTTAACAAGCTGGACTCGGCCTCAAAGGCGAATTCTTGGGCTCTTGGGACCGGTTACACACACACACACACACACACACACACACACACACACACGTCCCTTTGCGGTTTTGGTGGAGCCACGAATCTGCAAGCTCTTTGCCACCCACTTCCTGCCTGATGCATTTGCTCTTCCTTTCTGCAAAGGTTCCTCATTTTTAAGAAGATGATGTTGCTACAGGGGAAAAAAATATTTACTGCATGCATATATATATATATATATATATATATATAGTGGTGCCCCGCAAGACGAATGCCTCGCAAGACGGAAAACTCGCTAGACGAAAGAGTTTTCCGTTTTGGAGGTGCTTCGCAAAACGAATCTCCTATGGGCTTGCTTCGCAAGACGAAAATGTCTTGCGAGTTCCTGCTGTTTTTTTTCCCTCCCCCCCCTTTTTCTAAGCCGCTAAGCCGCTTATCAGCTGATCCGATCAGCCGCTAAAAGCCGTTAAAAGCCGCTAATAGCGCTAATCCGCTAATCCCTCAATGGGCTTGCTTCGCAAGACGAAAAAACCGCTAGACGAAGAGAATCACAGAACGGATTCTTTTCGTCTTGCGAGGCACCACTGTATACCGTATTTTTCGCCCTATAGGACGCACCGTCCCATAAGGCGCACCTAGTTTTTTTGGGGGAAAATAAAGGGGGGGAATTATTTCCCCCCCAGGCGCGGGGCTGGGGCGGGGGAGGCCCGAGCTTCCCCCGACCCCAGCCCCCAAAGAGGCAGCTCTCTGCAAGCCGTGGGAGCCCAGCGCTGGCTCCCGCTGCTTGCGGAGAGGTGCGTGAAGCCTGCATTCGCCCCATAGGACGCACACACATTTCACCTTCATTTTTGGAGGGGAAAAAGTGCATCCTATAGGGCGAAAAATACGGTATATAATTTCACCTGTATATCATTTCATAATATCCTGCATCCACACACAAAATGTCAATTGCGGTTTAGGGAACATTACATAACTTATTAGGTGTCCTTGGTTTCCATTATATTTTAAGCAGAAGGTCAAATCATACGCGAGAAAATAATAGATAAGGTTCAGCGGTCACAGAACTTCACCTTCTGATAAATAACGTTTCCCAATACAGTGGTACCTCGGGTTAAGTACTTAATTCGTTCTGGAGGTCCGTTCTTAACCTGGAACTGTTCTTAACCTGAAGCACCACTTTAGCTAATGGGGCCTCTCGCTGCCACTGCGCCACCGCCGCACAATTTCTGTTCTCATCCTGAAGCAAAGTTCTTAACCTGAGGTACTATTTCTGGGTTAGCGGAGTCTGTAACCTGAAGCGTCTGTAACCTGAGGTACCACTGTACGGGTCTTACCTCTTTATTCTGACTCTTGAGACTTGGGGTGCATATTCCCACCTTATTTCTGTAATTTTTAAGTTGTGCCAAACTGTTTTCAATACAGTGGTACCTCAGGTTACAGACGCTTCAGGTTACAGACTCCGCTAACCCAGAAATAGTACCTTGGGTTAAGAACTTTGCTTCAGGATGAGAACAGAAATTGCACGCCGGCGGTGTGGCGGCAGCGGGAGTCCCCATTAGCTAAAGTGGTACCTCAGGTTAAGAACAGTTTCAGGTTAAGAACAGACCTCCGGAACGAATTAAGTTCTTAACCCCGAGGTACCACTGTATTGCGTTTTGACTGTTGCAACCTGTCCTCAACAACAACAACATCTCTTTTATAAGATTGGCCAACCGTGCTATTATTCCCTGCATGTTTTTACACCATTGCAAGATGCCAGCTGCCTTATCAGATTCCCAGCTTCTTGCCGGGACTAGCCTGGATGTGGCGATAATCCCTGCTGCTGAGCGCCAGTTCCTCGCTGCCCTGCCACAGAAGAAACCTTCCTTGGACTCTCCTTGTTGCTGCAACCAGCCATCGCTCCAAACAGAACCGCCAGACGGGAACAATTCAGGAGACAGGCTCGGCTTCTGCGCCTTCTCCCCCACCCTCCGGCATTTAATATTTGGCTTGGACCGGCCCCAAAAGGCCGCAGCTGCCTCTGCGCTGCTGACCCACAAGGCGTCGCCGTTGTAGTGAGAAGTTCCAGACCTCGGCACGTGCAGGACTGTGGATTGGCAAAGCTCGCCAGCTTGCCAACTCCTGGCTGGCACCCGCCCTCTCTTCTCTTTTTCCTCCTACGCTCAGGCCTGGCTCCAGGATTTTGAGGACTGCAAATCCCACCCCACCCCCCAAAGCACCCACTCTCTCTGGAACAGAGTGGCCTGAGAAAATCAGAAAGAGTTGGCCTTCGGACACCTTGCTACACTGTCCATCCCATTAGGAAACCCGGCAACAAAGAAACTTCAAGGAGCTGAAGGAAGCTGCCAGAGGCTTGTTCGGTTTTGAAATAAAACGAAGGCAGCCTTTTCTCCCACGGGCTCGATTCAGTTCCCCACGTAGACCTTGAGCCGAGCCTCGCAAGAGGCAGGTGCTGGGTTCATCAGGAAACCTTCAACGCAAAAGAGGAATGTCTCCCACAACACAAGGGAGGTTGCCTTTGTCGGAGACAAGGGAGCTGGTGGGTTTTAGCGCCTGGCATTCGAAAGCTTTTGCAGCGTGTGAAGGGGAAAGATCCACATGCACAAGCAGTTCAGGGCGATGTCATAGAACAGGGGTCAGCAAACTTTTTCAGCAGGGGGCCGGTCCACTGTCCCTCAGACCTTGTGGGGGGCCGGATTATATTTTTTTTGGGGGGGGGGAATGAACGAATTCCTATGCCCCACAAATAACCCAGAGATGCATTCTAAATAAAAGGACACATTCTGCAACACCAGGCAAGCCCCACAAATACAGTGGTACCTCAGGTTAAGAACTTAATTCGTTCTGGAGGTCTGTTCTTAACCTGAAACGGTTCTTAACCTGAAGCACCACTTTAGCTAATGGGGCCTCCCGCTGCTGCACGATTTCTGTTCTCATCCTGAAGCAAAGATCTTAACCCAAGGTACTATTTCTGGGTTAGCGGAGCCTGTAACCTGAAGCGCATGTAACCCGAGGTACCGCTGTAACCCAGAGAGGCATTTTAAATAAAAGGACACATTCCACTCATGTAAAAACACGCTGATTCCTGGACTGTCCGCGGGCCGGATTTAGAAGGCGATTGGGCCAGATCTGGCCCCCGGGCTTTAGTTTGCCTACCCATGTCATAGAATCATAGAGCCGGGAGGGACCACGAGGGTCATCCAGCCCAACCCCCTGCAATGCAGGAAACTTTTGCCCAACGTGGGACTCGAACCCACAACCCCGAGGTTATGTGTCTCTACTGAATGAGCCTACGGTCAGGGAAGGGTGAGACATCTTGGGGTGGAGGGCACAGGGGACACAAAGACCTGCATCCCTGGAGGGTGGGAGGCCTTGCTTGGCCACACAAGCTGCTCACTAGAATCTTGAGGACTAGAAACTTGGTCTTCCCTGCCTCCCTTCTTTTAAAAAAAAACCTCCCAGCTCTGAAGGCTTTTGGTGGTGGCTGGTACCCCTTGGCATGGAAGGCCCGATAGACAGGGCCAGATATTTTTCTTCCAATGGGTGTTCCCAGTTTTCGTCTCTACCCCGAATGTCTCATTTGTTAGGGCCTCAGCTGTGTTTTAAACGCATCTGCTGTTTTTGTGTTTCTTACAGTCTTTATGTGGTTTAGCTCGGTCAGTAGAGCATGAGACTCTTACCCTCAAGGTTGTGAGTTTGGCCATGTTGTGCGGATGCCTGATGATCGTCTTCCAAAGCAACTACAGTCATACCTCGGGTTGCGATAGCTGTGGGTTGTGTGTTTTTGGGTTACGGATGCGCCGAAATCCGGAAGTACCGGAACGGGTTACTTCCGGGTTTCAGTGCTCGCGCTTTGCACATGCGCAAACGTGCCGGATCACGTCACGCACGTGCGCAGACACGGCGCTGTGGGTTGCGAACGTGCCTCCCACATGGATCACGTTTGCAGCCTGAGGTTTCAGTGTACTCTACAGTTGTACCTCGGGTTACATACGCTTCAGGTTACATACGCTTAAGGTTACTCCGCTAAACCAGAAATAGTGCTTCAGGTTAAGAACTTTGCTTCAGGATAAGAACAGAAATCGGGCTCCGGCAGCGCGGCAGCAGCAGGAGGCCCCATTAGCTAAAGTGGTGCTTCAGGTTAAGAACAGTTTCAGGTTAAGAACGGACCTCCGGAACGAATTAAGTACTTAACCTGAGGTACCACTGTATTCTGAACTTAAAAATGGAAAGCATAATGCTGGTGGTCAACAAAAGAACTTTAAAGACTGTCTCAAGGCAAATCTAAAAAAAATTGTAGTATAAACACTGACAATTGGGAAACTCTGGCCTGCGAGTGCTCCAACTGGAGAACAGCCTTTACCAAAGGTGTCATGGGCTTTGAAGACACTCGAACTCAGGACGCAAGGGAGAAACGTGCTAGGAGGAAGGCACGCTTGGCAAATCCACACCGTGATCAACTCCCGCCCAGAAACCAATGTCCCCACTGTGGAAGGATGTGTGGATCCAGAATCGGCCTCCACAGTCACTTACGGACTCATTGTCAAAACCGTGTTTATGGAAGACAATCTTACTCGGCTACGAGTGATCGCTAAAGAAGAAGGAGCGAAATATTCCCGCATTGCAGAGGGTTGGACTAGATGACACCGGTGCCCCTTCCAATTCTACGATTCTAACAGCAACTATTATCTTTAAGCCTCTATCAGAGAAAAAAGGTGGGATATAAATAAATATTGTTATCAGTGTTGCAGCCTATTTTCATGGCAGGATTCCAGTTGTGCCTTTTCAAAAAAATAAAAGCTACATGGCAGGTGGTAGCAATTAAAGGGTAAAGGGGACCCCTGACCATTAGGTCCAGTCGTGACCGACTCTGGCATTGCGGCGCTCATCTCGCTCCATAGACCGAGGGAGCCGGCGTTTGTCCGCAGACAGTTTTTCCGGGTCATGTGGCCAGCATGACTAAGCCGCTTCTGGCGAACCAGAGCAGCGCACAGAAATGCCGTTTACCTTCCCGTCTGAGCGGTACCTATTTATCTACTTGCGCTTTGACGTGCTTTCGAACTGCTAGGCTGGCAGGAGCAGGGACCGAACAACGGGAGCTCACCCCGTTGCGGGGATTCGAACTGCCGACCTACTGATCAGCAAGTCCTAGGGTTAAACCACAGAGCCACCCGCATCCCGTGGTAGCAATTAGACTGGGATTATTGCTTCCCGGCATGGAGATGAAATGCAACAGCAAAAGCTAGACCTGTGGGGTTCCTGTCTGCCACACAGCAGCCAAAGGCATGAGAGTCTTGCTGGGAAGGCGGAAATGAATGGAAACCGCAACGGCGTTGCAAGCTGCGTGGCTCACGGCCCTTGAACGTCCACCCTGGAGCCCTGCCAGTGACAAAGCCCTACCTGCTTAAGAGGAGAAAGAATAAAGGTGTTGTTTTCAAAAGTAGGTGCGGCGCCACACCTTCAAGCCACAAAACCCCACCCACTTCGCACAACCCACTGGTGTCGCAGCGAGGCGTTGGGGCACTGCCAGGAGCCGCGCCTTGCACGAACCGTTTTCCCCAGGTGTCTCGGCGCTTTTAAGAGTCCTCTCCTGAGTTATCCTGGGGCTGCGTGCAAAAAATCAGAATTCAAAATGACCTTAACAGATTGGAGACCTGGCCAGGCCCAAGCTCACAAAATGAATTTCGACGGGGACAAAATGTCAGGTTCTGTACTTAGGCAGGAAAAAACAGGTGCGCAAACCTAGGATGGGGGATACCTGGCTTACTAGCAGTGCATGTGAAAAGGATTTAGGGGCAGAAGACAGGTTCAGGACGTTATGCTTCTGTTAATGCAGGCTAGAATAGAATTAGCCGACTAATAGCAACAAGGAACATTCCTCAGTACCAGGAAAATATTGTTGTTGTTTAGTTGTTTAGTCGTGTCCGACTCTTCGAGACCCCCTGGACCAGAGCACGCCAGGCACTCCTGTCTTCCACTGCCTCCCGCAGTTTGGTCAAACTCATGTTTGTAGCTTCGAGAGCACTGTCCCACCATCTCGTCCTCTGTCGTCCCCTTCTCCTTGTGCCCTCCATCTTCCCCAACATCAGGGTCTTTTCCAGGGAGTCTTCTCTTCTCATGAGGTGGCCAAAGTCTTGGAGCCTCAGCTTCAGGATCTGTCCTTCCAGTGAGCACTCAGGGCTGATTTCCTTCAGAATGGATCGGTTTGATCTTCTTGCAGTCCATGGGACTCTCAAGAGTCTCCTTCAGCACCAGAATTCAAAAGCATCCATTCTTCGGCGATCAGCCTTCTTTATGGTCCAGCTCTCACTTCCATACAACACGACTGGGAAAACCATACAGAAATTGCTTAAAAGCCTTTAAAGCCCTAAGCGGCCTCGGTCCAGTATACCTGAAGGAGCGTCTCCACCCCCATCGTTCTGCCCGGACACTGAGGTCCAGCTCCAAGGGCCTTCTGACGGTTCCCTCACTGCAAGAAGCCAAGTTACAGGGAACCAGGCAGAGGGCCTTCTCGGTGGTGGCTCCCGCCTTGTGGAACACCCTCCCACCAGATGTCAAAGAGAAAAACAACTACCAGACTTTTGGAAGACATCTGAAGGCAGCCCTGTTTAGGGAAGCTTTCAATGTTTAATAGACTACAGTGGTACCTTGGGTTAAGTACTGAATTCGTTCCGGAGGTCCGTTCTTAACCTAAACTGTTCTTAATCTGAAGCACCACTTTAGCTAATGGGGCCTCCTGCTGCTGCCGTGCTGCCGGAGCACGATTTCTATTCTCATCCTGAAGCAAAGTTCTTAACCTGAAGCACGATTTTTGTGTTAGCAGAGTCTGTAACTTGGAGCGTATGTAATCTGAAGCGTATGTAACCCGAGGTACCACTGTATTGTATTTTAATATTCTGTTGAAAGCCGTCCAGAGTGGCTGGGGAAACCCAGCCAGATGGGCAGGGTATAAATAAAGAAGAAGGAGGAGGAGGAGGAGGAGGAGGAGGAGGAGGAGGAGGAGGTACCTTAATATTTTGATGCATAACTTTCTTTCTAGGAGGCCTAGGCTTGCCCGTGGGCATCAGGTTGGCAATAAACAACCCATGTACACCCTTTGCCAGCCTGATGCCCCTTCAAATGTTTTGCACAATGGAGGCTGATGGGAATTATCAGCCCCAAACATCTGGAGGGCATCATATCGGAAAATGGGTGTAGGGAGAAAACGGTGTCTCGTGTTTTGCTTTTTGAAATGCAGGCGGCTGTTCCGAGCGGGTTTTCCCTGCGCTGGCTAAGAGGGTGCCCAAATTGCAGTCCAAACCATCTGGGCACAGGGTTGCAGGAGGCGGCTGCCCAGGCGATGCAATATTTCCCTCTCAACAGCCGAAGAAACAAACAAACCTCTCTTTTGTTATGTTTAGAAAAGGGGAAATGAAAACCTGTTGACAGCAGCACATCCGCCTGGCAGCTCCCTAGTCATTGGTGCTAAGTCCCAGCTGCACCTCACCTCTTAAATTAAAGGGGAACCAGAAAAAGACTCCGCGGACGTCACAAGCGGGTTAAGTCACAGGAGAAAAGCAGAAATTAATTGCCCCTCTCTTCCCTTCACCCTCCATGAGGATCAGAGCTCCCCCGAAAGAGACTCTGCCAGAAATTGTGGATATCTTCATATTGCACATGTAAATAGCTTCCCCCAGAGAATTCTGGGAACTGTAGTTTAAGGGCGCTGAGGTGTTAGGAGAGCTCCTCCTTTTCGCTGGGTTATCTGTGGGGTATAGGAATTTGTTCATTATTTCTTCCCAAAACATAGTCCGGCCCCCCACAAGGTCTGAGGGATAGTGGACTGGCCCCCTGCTGAAAAAGTTTGCTGACCCGTGGTCACTAGATGACCTATGGGGTCCCTTCCAGCTCTACAATTCTATGATATCTGGCGGGTCCTGTAGCTTCTCCCCCCTCCCTCGCTTCTGAGGCCTAGACCCTCCACTGTGATCGAGATGCCGGTCGCTGGGCTAAATAGCTGCGTCGCACAACAGCCCTGCAGAGTCCCTTGCATAGAATTAACCACTACAAGGGGAAAGTTGAAACTGTGATGAAGTGACGGCCCCTACCATATGTAAACGAAGCTGGGATCCACTTAAGTGGTGCTTTCGATGACAGTCATACCTCATGTTACGTCCGCTTCATGTTACAGTGACATGTAACTTACGTACTTAATTCGTTCTGGAGGTCCGTTCTTAACCTGAAGCACCACTTTAGCTAATGGGGCCTCCCGCTGCCGCCGCGCCACCGGAGCACGATTTCTGTTCTCATCCTGAACCAAAGTTCTTAACCCAAGGTACTATTTCTGGGTTAGCGGAGTCTGTAACCTGAAGCGTATGTAACCCAAGGTACGTTCTTTCAGGTTACGTCCTGTGGCGATCCGGAAGTACCGGAAAGGGTTACTTTCGGGTTTCGCTGCTCGCGCATGCGCAGAAGTACAAAATGGCATCACGTGCATGCGCAGAAGCGGCGAATCGCAACCCGTGCGTGCGTAGACGCGGCGCTGCGGGTTGCGCTCTTTTCATGTTGCAAACAGGCCTCCGGAACGGATCCCATTCGCAACCAGAGGTACCACTGTACGCTGAATTTCCACAGCCAAGAAAAATGGACCTGGTGAATGGCTGCCTGCCGCGCGGCTGTTAAGAGACAAAGAAGAAAAAGACACTACAGGAGGTGTTGCGCTTGAAGAAAATAACCACTTTTGAATTACAAACATAAGCCACAGCCTTGTATTTGCTACTCACCTGGTCGCCTGTGGAGAGTTGGAAGAGTCTCAAGGCGACCAGCAGGCAAGTGCGCCCCCCAAGTCTTAATTTGGACGCGGGAGGCGCTGTGGTCTAAACCACAGAGCCTGGGGCTTGCCAATCAGAACGTCGGCAGTTTGAAACCCCGTGACGTGATGAGCGCCCATTTTTCAGGCCCAGCTCCTGCCCACCTAGAAGTTTGAATGCATGTCAAAGTGCAAGTAGATAAATAGGTACCACTCCAGCGGGAAGGTAAACGGTGTTTCTGTGCGCTGCTCTGGTTCGCCAGAAGCAGCTTAGTCATGCTGGCCACATGACCCAGAAGCTGTACGCCGACTCCCTCGGCCAATAAGGCAAGATGAGCGCCGCAACCCCAGAGTCATCCGCGACTGGACCTAATGGTCAGGGGTCCCTTTACCTTTTATCACAAGGCAAGTGGGCCAGCATAAGACTTGAGGGCTTATCTGTAAGGCTGATAAGACGAACCTCAATGAAGTTGGAATTTCTTTCTTTTGTTTTTTTGTTTTAAATAAGGAAAAATCACACAATTTTCATGAAGGCTAGAAAGAAAAATCATTTATTTTTATTTTTTAATTTTTTAAAAAACAGTTCACTGAAGTGAGCCCTTTGTTTGTAAAGATTAGGGTGTTCCCCCACCCCGGGAACCCATAACCACAAGACACGTCTGAATTTCCCCCAACCTGAAAGAAAAGATTCCAAAAGAAATTCCAGCGTTAAATGTACAGTACATTTGCATATGCAGATCAGCATCTGATAAACACACCCCTCATTTTGCTAGTCAGGGGGAAGAAAGAAAACATGATTTTTTGCGGGGTGGGGTGGGGGAAGAGGAGGGAACCAAGAAAAACCCAAAGACAAACCCAATGTATTCCAGTTAAGACAGCTGCAGATTTGATTACAAAAAGTACCTTGTTCTTCCGTTCAGGAACTGAGACGCCCTTATTGACATCGCAGAAACCCTCCCAGATATATTCACACACATCGTTCCCTCCCACCCGCAAAAAATAAGAGCACCTCCGTGCCTCCGTTGTGCGTGATCTGGGAATTATTTTAATGTGACTACACAGGCAGAAAAACCCACAAAAGGCAAAAAACTAGGGAGGCAGGGTAAGAGTGACTGAGCAAGGAGGTGGGAAATTAAGTGCCTTCTTATATCATCACCACCGACACAGAACTTTCCAAGTCAGGGAAGAAGTGCATTAAAACACGTATCCTAGTGGCTAAGATCTCAGATCTTCGCCAGCAAATTAAGGCCTGGCCCACCCAAATTAACCACTGCCATCCAGCTTAAATTTGCAGCCATCTGTGCCCTAGAATCCGCAGAGACCTGGCTGCCACATTCACCCTACCCAGGTGTTGCGGCTCGAAAAGCTTTGTTTAAGGTGGGTTATTTTTCATCATAAGGTGGGGGGGGGCAAACAGTGACGTCTTTCCACCTATTTCTTTGCAAGGTAAAGCACACAGCCTCCCCCCCCCCCAAAAAAAAGAAACTCGGGGGAAACAGCCAAAAGCAACATTTTACTTTGAAGAAATGAAAAGGAGGCAGAAGGTATCTGGGAGAGAGAAAGAGGCCAGAGGTTTTATTCCCGCCCCCCCACCCCCCAAGCCTGAATTCCCATCACACAAATTCCCGATGACGTCCGCGGTCACACACGTTTCGTGCCAGCGGAATTGGATTATCTCGGAACGCCTAACCAGATGGCGGTCACCTGACTTTTAAATTCTGTCTCGTTCCGACGCGATCGCCCGGGAATCCGACTGGCGGATCCTGCCCCCACAAAGCAAAGCAGATCCGTTGGAATGTCAGCAAGATTGGGGGCGGGAAGAGAAGTGCTTGGTGCGATCGGGTGATTTTGGAAGCGAGGGGGAGAAACATACAGCGCAAGAATGTCAAAGAGTTAAAACCTCCCACCCCGCGAGATACTTTCAAAGCGTACTTTTCAAGTGCAGTTTCTAACCGTGGTTAAATGCAGCTTATTTGGGGGAGAAAGAAAGATTGCCATCAGGAGCGGGAGGGGGGGCACACCTGGTCACCCCCTCCCTCCAAAAAAAATAATAAACCCCACTATTCAGGGATCTGAGCAAAAATCAAGGGTTTTAACAGGCACTAAAAATCAGCATCAAAACTTCCGTTCTGTAGGGTAGGGGAAGAGAGGTGCATTTGCACAAAATATTGCCACCATGAAATTCAGGCACAGAGTTCTGCATCCAAGTCCCACACCAGTCTTTTGGTCCTGGGTGCAAGGGTTTTTTTTTGGGGGGGGGGGGAGAGGCACAGATCCCTTCGCCGCCGCAGGTTAAATTTGGGAGGGGGCCAAGCAGGCAAGACGTGGTTGCCGCTCTAAGGCTGGCAAGGAGGGACGAAGAGTTTGCTGCAGATGTGCGTTAAGAGCTGGCTGAGCTGTGCAGAAATGCTCCCTCCCCCTACTGAAAGGGGGGGGGGGAGAGGAGAACGAACACTTCTTGTGGGAGTTATGAGTCACGCTTGCTCAAAAAGGATCACGCCCAAGCAGAGCGGGCTGCGGTGTGGGAACATGGCGCAAAGGACAGTGGGCAAGACTTCTCTGTGGGGACAGCAGGAACACGAGGCCCGATAGGTCCCAGGGAGGGGTGGGTGCGAGGAAGGACCCGACCCGGATCGCTTGGTGCCTTCCGTACAATTCCACCACCACGAGTCAGTGTTTTCCAGAAAACGAGCCTTTTCCTTTCTCCCCAAAGCACAGAGCAACAGGCTCCCGATCCGTGCCCCCGTGCAATAAGCAAAAATAAAAATCTACCTTAAGATGCAGCTTGCAGTTGGGGAACCCTTGTGCGCATCGAAACAAGGGGTACCAGAAAAATCAAGGCCTGAGCCATGTAACAGCTGCCTCTTTTTCATGGGGGACGAGAGAAGAAAGCTTTCTTCCCGCTGCAGTGCCAAAAAAACCATTCACACCGAGAATTTGCCCCTGCGACATACACACACGGTCCTCACCTGTTAGTTCAGGGGGCGAAAGGAAATCGGGGAAAACTAACCGGATCTTGTGTCAAAGAGAGGGGAGGTTTCTCACCCTGCAAGGCATTCAAGCAAGAGGTTTGCAAAGTTAAACTGAGATCTCCCCATTGTGATCCTGGGCAGGAAGGGGAGGGAGGTGGAAATGCCCGACTACCTGAGTAGACCCATTTTGCTGGGTGGGTGGGGAGGGGACAGAGGACGAATCCATTTCAAGTTTAAAAGCTAGCAATTTGGAAGGGCGGGGTCATTTGCGAGTCCTCCCTGCCCAGGGTGAATCAAGGGATGACAAAGAGAGATTCCACCCCAAATTGGTCACTGCTTCTTAAGAATCGGCCTCAAATGCAAAGGGGGGTGGGGGTGGGAAATAAAGGGAAATACGATCTCGAGTTACAGCAGAAGTGTGAAATCAGGGCAAAGTGATTCATGTTCCCTGAAAAGAAGCCTCTTATTTGTTCTGTGCCTCGGATCCTGCGCTTAGTTTTAAGCTGCTACGGACCAAAAATTTCACCAACTTTGTCGGTAAGATTAGGAAGCGAGGAGAATCCGCGCCCACCTGGAAAACAACCGGTGGAGCACGTTTCTCACATCGAACACACACACACACAAACACACCCCGGGAATGAACACGTAGTTCCCAACAGCTGGAAGACGGTCTCAACCACCGCTGAAGCTGAGTTAAATCAGCCTTGCGTACCTGGCACCCCCCAAATGCAGGGGATGCTTGGAGTGGTGGTCCAAAAGACCCGGAGGGCACCAGGTTGTCAAATACTGGGTCCAATGGTCCTTTCTCTAGGATGGGAAACTTGGCAAGGCAGATCTTTAGCCAAGGCTGTGGCCCAGAGATGGGAAAAGAGAGAAGGGGGCGGCGTAGGCGATTCCCCGTTTGGGGAAACAAGTTCTGCAGAAGGATGGCATCGGAACAGGGCAGAGGAGCAAAACAGACCCAGATCGATTCAGCCCGGGTAGAAATCTGGCCAGGTTGGAAGCCAGGAACTCCCCAACCCAAAGTCAAGTGGAAAGCCCAGGAAGCTGTCCAGATCTGTAACCCCCCCCCCAAAAAATCCACCTGTCCCTTGCTGAAAAAGTGGAGGGAAGCTCCAGCTGCCTCCGTCAGGAAGATCTAGGCTCCGGCGAGAGGGAGCCAGCCCCAGCTCTGATTAATGGTTCCTTCAATTCCACCCACCTTGCGGTGGGGGAACTGGTTCGGCCGGGCGTTGGCCTTGCACATCCTTGCCTGCACGAACCCCAGCAGGTTGAGCAGGTCAAGAGAGAGAGGGGAGAGGCAGGGAAAGAGAGACGGGTGTTCCCAGCAAAAGAAGGACAGGGCGCAGCCTGCAGCAAGCGAGGCATTCCGGAACGTGAACCTCCATCGGCTGCACAGGATGGCACCAGGACTTGAACACGCCTCGTCTCGGGGTGGGGGAGTGTCTCTCTCCTGTGCCCACCTACCCACCCTGCAAAAATGAGCCAAGGGGAGTCTGTCCACTTGCGGCCCTTGAACCCAAGGCTTGCGGAAGGCAGGAACGCTAAGCAAGGAGACCAGAATCCATCCTTCGCTCTCAACAAGGTGCCCACCTACCCAAACATACTGCCATTATGGCATGGGCAACTTCGCCAAGCTCTGCCCACAAGGCAGCTCAGCTTTCAGGATGAGGACACCACAGGGTGGAGAACCACAGGAGTTGGGGGGCAGAGAGAGAAAGAATGAAGGGGTGCAAACCTAGGAGACATAGCTTTTGTATATAGGGTTGGGGCTAAACGTCTCCCCGCCCCCCACCCCTTTGCTCCCATCAGAATATATCCAACGCCGCCATCTCCCAGGACAGAGGAGGAGGCGAAAGAGAGAGAGAAAAATCTCTTGTGGACAAACTTGCTGCCACGTCCCTTTGCCGAGAAAACTCTCCGCTTCTGCCACAGCAAAGCAATTTGCCGAGAAAACTCTCCATTTCTGCTAGAGCAAAGAATCCTTTTCAATTTTTTTGTTGAGGAGGAAAAGAGAATATATATATATGTTCTAGGATTCATTGGTTAGAGATTCTTTTTGTGTGTGCGCGCGTAAATTATATATATATATATAGATATAGATATATAGCCCTAGAATTATGATTTGTAGTTGGAAGTAAGCCACATTAAACCTTCGTAAAGTCCTTCCCCCGACGTCGCGCAGGACGGCTGGACGTACCAATTTCTGTCCCTAATGCGCGTGAGGCCCAGTTTCTCCTGGATCTCGTGGGGTTTCATGGCGTCGGGGAGGTCCTGTTTGTTGGCAAAGACGAGGATGATGGCGTCTCGCATTTCCCGGTCGTTGATGATGCGGTGGAGCTCCTGACGGCCTTCGTCGATCCGGTCGCGGTCGGCGCAGTCCACCACGAAAATCAGCCCCTGGGTGCCGGTGTAATAGTGTCTCCACAGAGGGCGGATCTTGTCCTGTCCCCCGACGTCCCAGACATTGAACTTGACGTTCTTGTAGGTCACCGTCTCCACGTTGAAGCCCACCGTGGGGATGGTGGTCACTGGCTGACCCAGCTTCAGCTTGTAGAGGATGGTGGTCTTGCCGGCGGCATCCAAGCCCAGCATGAGGATTCTCATCTCCTTGTTGCCAAATATCTTTGATAGCATCTTCCCCATGGCTGCGGGCAAGCGCCACAGTCCATACAAGGCTGAAGAGAAGGAGGAAACAGGAGAATATCAAAATTAACAAGGCCCTCCATGCTCTCTACTTCAGGTTACAATTGGCCCCATGCAATACAAAACAGAGTACAGTGGTACCTCGGGTTACAGACGCTTCAGGTTACACACTCCGCTAACCCAGAACTAGTACCTCAGGTTAAGAACTTTGCTTTAGGGACGCGGGTGGCGCTGTGGGTTAAACCACAGAGCCTAGGACTTGCCGATCAGAAGGTTGGCAGTTCGAATCCCCGCAACGGGGTGAGCTCCCATTGCTCAGTCCCTGCTCCTGCCAACCTAGCAGTTCGAAAGCACGTCAAAGTGCAAGTAGATAAATAGGTACCACTCTGGTGGGAAGGTAAATGGCATTTCCATGCGCTGCTCTGGTTCGCCAGAAGCGGCTTAGTCATGCTGGCCACATGACCCAGAAGCTGTACGCCAGATCCCTTGGCCAATAAAGCGAGATGAGCACCGCAACCCCAGAGTGAGCTACAACTGTACCTAATGGTCAGGGGTCCCTTTACCTTTACAGTGGTACCTCGGGTTACAGATGCTTCAGATTACAGACTCCACTAACCCAGAAATAGTACCTCAGGTTAAGAACTTTGCTTCAGGATGAGAACAGAAATCGTGCTTCGGCGGCGCAGTGGCAGCAGGAGGCCCCATTAGCTAAAGTGGTACCTCAGGTTAAGAACAGTTTCAGGTTAAGAACGGACCTCCAGAACAAATTAAGTTCTTAACCCAAGTATTTACAGTGGTACCTCGGAAGTCGAACGGAATCCATTCCGAAAGTCCACTCGACTTCCAAAACGTTCGGAAACCAAGGCCCGGCTTCCGATTGGCTGCGGGAAGCTTCTGCAACCAATCAGAAGCTGCGGAAGAGGTTCAGGCTCCGAAGAATGTTCACAAAGCAGAACACTCACTTCAAGGTTTACGGCGTTCAGGAGCCAAAACGTTCGACTGTAGCTGTGTTTGAAATTGGCCAGGCGCGTTTTGCTACTGGCGCAGGTCCGATGGAAACTGCGTGGAGATTTCTGGGCGCCAGGTTTAAAAAGGTCTGCCTTGCTCAATAGTTAATGCCATTTCCAACGTGTGTGTATCTCCCTCTTGAATACTGGGACCAGTGAATTGTTGTAACAGCAAGCGACAGTCAAGCCATGTAGCTGTCGGAAGGGATCTGTAGTGTCGGAAGGGATCCCCCAAAAGTCATCTAGTCCAACCCAATGGCGAACAGACATTCCGTTGCGGCAACCACAACCTAGATACAAGGTGCCATTTGGCGCTGGCTTATATAGTATATAAGGTAAAGGGACCTCTGACCGTTAGGTCCAGTCGTGTCCGACTCTGGGGTTGCGGTGCTCATCTCGCTTTATTGGCCAAGGGAGCCGGCGTACAGCTTCCGAGTCATGACTAAGCCGCTTCTGGCGAACCAGAGCAGCGCACGGAAACACCGTTTACCTTCCCGCCGGAGTGGTACCTATTTATCTACTTGCACTGGTGTGCTTTCGAACTGCTAGGTTGGCAGGAGCAGGGATCGAGCAACGGGAGCTCACCCCGTCGCTGGGATTCAAACCGCCGGCCTTCTGACCGGCAAGCCCTAGGCTCTGTGGTTTAACCCACAGCGCCACCCGCATCCTAGCTTGTATAGTATACCTCAGTTTTAACAGGGCTGGACTGGGGAAGCTCCACAATGGGCGGCTGTTTGGGGGAAGCAGGGGCTAGGGAGATACATGGCTGTAGACGTACTGGTTGTGAGCCGGATGCTGGGGGGGAACGAGCCTTTCAATGACATCTCCCACAAAATTCAAGGGTGATCGCCGAAGAATGGATGCTTTTGAATTATTATGGTGCTGGAGGAGACTCTTGAGAGTCCCATGGACTGCAAGAAGATCAAACCTATCCATTCTGAAGGAAATCAGCCCTGAGTGCTCACTGGAAGGACAGATCCTGAAGCTGAGGCTCCAATACTTTGGTCACTTCATGAGAAGAGAAGACTCCCTGGAAAAGACCCTGATGCTGGGAAAGATGGAGGGCACAAGGAGAAGGGGACGACAGAGGACGAGATGGTGGGACAGTGTTCTCGATGCTACCAGCATGAGTTTGACCAAACTGCGGGAGGCAGTGGAAGACAGAAGTGCCTGGCGTGCTCTGGTCCAGGGAGTCACGAGGAGGCGGACACGACTAAACAACTAAACAAGGGGATAAAAGACCCTTTCTGACGATAGGAGTTGTTTGAGAGAGGAACGGTCTCCCTCGGGAGGTGGCAAACTCTCCTTATTTGAGGTTTTCAAGCAGACGTTGGTTGCCCATCCGTCATGGATGCTTTAGCTGAGATTCCTGCATTGCATTGCACGGGGTCAGACTAGATGACCCTAGGGTCCCTTCCTACGATCCTCTGATCTGTGTGCCCCCATCTTAAGCAGCCCCTCCCCAACCTTCCCCAGGGCAACTTGAGACCTGGGTACCCCAAGGAAAGGCAGCCAGCCAGCGCGGTCCAGCGGTCAGAGTGCCGGGCTGGGACGCGGGGGACCAGGGTTCGAATCCCCGTTCGGCTACGGAGCTCACTGGGTGACCTGGGGCCAGTCACTGCCTCTCAGACTAACCCACCACACAGGTTGTTGTGGAGATGAAATGAGGTGGTGAGGGAGAACCGTTCATGCCACCTTATGCTCCTTGGAAAAAATGGTGCGAGATCAATAATAGAATTGTCAAGTTGGAAGGGACCCTAAGGGTCATCCAGTCCAACCCCCAGCAAGGCAGGAATATGCAATAAATAAATAGGGTGCTCTGGCCTAGATTTCATTTTCATAGAATCATAGAATCATAGAGTTGGAAGAGACCACAAGGGCCATCGAGTCCAACCCCCTGCCAAGCAGGAAACACCATCAGAGCACTCCTGACATATGGTTGTCAAGCCTCTGCTTAAAGACCTCCAAAGCAGGAGACTCCACCACACTCCTTGGCAGCAAATTCCACTGTCGAACAGCTCTTACTGTCAGGAAGTTCTTCCTAATGTTTAGGTGGAATCTTCTTTCTTGTAGTTTGGATCCATTGCTCCGTGTCCGCTTCTCTGGAGCAGCAGAAAACAACCTTTCTCCCTCCTCTATGTGACATCCTTTTATATATTTGAACATGGCTATCATATCACCCCTTAACCTCCTCTTCTCCAGGCTAAACATGCCCAGCTCCCTTAGCCGTTCCTCATAAGGCATCGTTTCCAGGCCCTTGACCATTTTGGTTGCCCTCCTCTGGACATGTTCCAGTTTGTCAGTGTCCTTCTTGAACTGTGGTGCCCAGAACTGGACACAGTACTCCAGGTGAGGTCTGACCAGAGTAGAATACAGTGGCACTATTACTTCCCTTGATCTAGATGCTATACTCCTATTGATGCAGCCCAGAATTTTACCATATTCACCCTTACACGCCTCATGTCCCAGCTGCTGCCTACTCCAGCCATGTTCCTCCAGAATCATTCCCCCTTTTCTCCTTCGGCTGGTCCCATCACCATGTCCTCTGGCAATTTGTAGCCAGACAAGGACACTCAAGGTGGCAACCAATATCAGGCAGAGTTTACCGTATTTTTCGCTCTATAAGACGCACCAGATCACAAGACGCACCTAGTTTTTGGAGGAGGAAAACAAGAAAAAAAATATTCTTAATCTCAGAAGCCAGAACAGCAAGAGGGATCGCTGCGCAGTGAAAGCAGCGATCCCTCTTGCTGTTCTGGCTTCTGGGATAGCTGCGCAGCCTAAAATTGCTCCATAAGACGCGCACACACATTTCCCTTTACTTTTTCAGAGGGAAAAAGTGAGTCTTATAGAGCAAAAAATACAGTATATAAAACAGTCGTCTGCTTGGTCGCCTGTGGCAAGCTCAGAATCTCCGGTGGGTGACCAAGATAGGAAGAGTTTGTTTGTTTGTTCGTTCCTTCCTTCCTCTCTCTCTCCCACACACAACTAACTTCTTTTGGGACAACTGATTCGCTAGAAAGAGGTGAATGCACACAGGACAGCCGTTGCATTGAGGACTAGTCACATGCGAGGACTTGATTCTCAACAACGGCACCACGGTTCCGCCAAGCAAACAGCAACTTCTGAACAGGAAGTGAGGACTACGTGGCGGCCCTAGAGGCAGAAAGACTAGACTCGCACCATTCTCTGGAGCTTGACATTGACCTGGTTTCCCACTAACTTCCTGTACGAAGGGTAAATTTATTTACTTACTTACCCAAAGGGACAGGGCATAGTCACCCTACACCCACAGAGATCTGGGGTTAATGACAACTTCCATTTCCGCCTCTGAAAATGTGGGCTGCGCGTCACTCTAGCACAGGGGAGGCAAAATGCAGGGAACCATCCTCTTGCAGGACTACAATTCCCATCATCCCCGGCCACACCGGTAGGGACTTATGGGATTTGTAGTCCGGAACGACAACCAGCCTTTCTCAACCTGTGGGTCCCCAGATGTTGTTGAACTACAACTCCCATCAGCCCTAGCTAGCAAGGCCAGAGATCAGGGATGATGGGAGTTGTAGTCCAACAACATCTGGGGACCCACAGGTTGAGAAGCGCTGATCGGATGGCCATCTGTCATGGAGGCTTTAGCCTTGCAGGGGGTTGGACTGGATGACCTCCGGGGTCCCTTCCAACTCTAGGATTTTGTGATTCTTCTCCTGCCCTAGTGACTCTGGCTCTCCCAATTTAATTCCTGCCTTTACCCCCTATTTCTCTCCAGCCCATTCTTGGTTTGGAACAGTTTTTCAAACCACTTCCCCTTCCTGCACCTTCAGCCCCGGCTGCCTTCTCCTCCACTGCTTCTCACGGTCTGACATTTAACGGTCTCGCTTCTCCCATTGTTAGAAGTGGCCGACCGACATGCACAGGGAGCCCCCCAGATTTGGGGGGGGGGTGCCAGCCTCAAAACGCTCCGTCGCCGCCAGCGCTATGGCAATTCGAAACAGGCCGGCGGTCGGGTCAGAAGGGCGGGGTATGAATAATAAAATTATTCTCGCTGCTGTTGTCGTTATCAGCATTATTGCAACAGCGTTCCTGAAATTTGCAGAGTTGCATGATTTGCACGGCTAGTTCTACTTGTTTTATTCAAGGGGAAGCACAGAAGCCCCTACTACTATTACACCCCCACTGAAAAGTCCTAGCAATCTCACTTCTGCCTATCTGAAAGGAGACCCCCCTCCCAACACTTCCAATCTGACCCGACTGTCACAGTCATAAGGTCCAGGAACTTGCGGGGCTTTTTTAAAAATCAAGATTTCCAGAATGCCAAATCATGCATTCGGTTTTAGACCCTTCTCCCCATACATCTGAGGCCTCAGAAATAGTAGTTGTAGTAGCGCATGGGTGGGGGAATTTGTGGGCGTCCAGATAACGGCAGGGAGGCAGTGTGGTGTAGTGGTTAGAGTGTCAGAACAGACCTTGGGAGAGAGCAGGGTTCCGGTCCTCACCCAATCACGATGCTCACCTTGGGCCAGGAAGTGCCTCTCAACCTAACCCACCTCACAGGGTTGTTGTGAGAGTAATATTGGGGAGGACTATGTACTTGAGCTCCCTGGAGGAAAGGTCACAGAATTCTGGAGTTGAAAGGGACCCCTGAGGATCATCCAGTCCAATCCCCTGCAACGCAAGAATCTTTTGCCCAACACGGGTCTCGAACCCTTGACCCTGAGATCAAGGGTCTCTCAGTTCTACCGACTGAGCTATCCCTGGTGGCTGTATTTTTCCTCCAGGATCAGAGGGACGCTGCCTATGGACTGCGGGCCCCAAGAGACAGCTAGAGCATGAGACTCTTAATCTCAGGGCTGTGGGTTCGAGCCCCGCATGGGGCAAAATAAGCATTGCAGGGGGTTGGAATAGATGACCTTTGGGGAGCCCTTCCCACTCTCCAATTCTACTCCTCCTGTGCCCGGCTTGTGAGCATCCCATAGACATCTGGCTGGCCACTGTGCGGGCAGAATGCGTCCCAGCAGTTTAGGGCAGTGGGAGTAAACGAACACAGCTCTCTCTTTCCTATGCCCTTCATTTGACATGGGCTCAGGTACAGTGCTGAATTTGCCTTCACAAATCACCCCGAGAGCCAGTGGTTAAATGCACCAGATTAGGCCCTGCGAGACCCGAGTTCAAATCCCCACCGGGCCACACGAAGCTCACCGGCTGATCTGGGGCCAGTCACCACCTCTCAGCCTGACCTACCCTTGTCACACGGAAGAATTAAATGAGATGGGGGGGGGGCACGCCTGCCACCTTGAGCTCCTTCAAAGGTGGGGCAGAAAGTAATAATAAAACTAGTGCTTTTTTAAACCCATTTCACAGAGAGGGGAAGTGAGACTGGGAAGCAGCGGGGGAAGCCCACAGGAGGTTCAGAGTCCTGTTCGTTCCAGCAGAACGTCGATACACGTCCTTTGCTCTGGACTGTGGCCAGCGAGCTGCGCGAGGTCATGGAAGGATTCTGTGGCAGGGGTGGCACTTGAACGCTGACCCTCCTCAAAGCAGCACAGAAACCAGGCATAACACCTCCCTCCCCTTTTCTCTCCAACCCAGAACAAGCAAGGACTCCTGGAGAAGTCCTATTCTAATCCCCTAAAAGGGAAGTATGGGAAACTAAGAACACCTCAATTTCCCTAAGCCATGGGTGATCTATCCCCTTATATCAGGGGTCAGCCACCTTTTTCAGCTGGGGGCCGGTCCACCGTCCCTCAGACCATGTGGTGGGCCGGACTATATTTTGGCAAAGAAAATGAACAAATTCCTATGCCCCACAAATAACCCAGAGATGCATGTTAAATAAAAGCACACATTCTACTCGTGTAAAAACACGCTGATTCCGGGACCGTCCGCGGGCCGGATTGAGAAGGCGACTGGTCCGCATCCGGCCCCCGGGCCTTAGGTTGCCTACCCCTGCCTTATATTCTGGACACTGAGGTCCAGCGCCGAGGGCCTTCTGGCGGTTCCCTCACTGTGAGAAGCAAAGCTACAGGGAACCAGGCAGAGGGCCTTCTCGGTGGTGGCACCCGCCCTGTGGAACGCCCTCCCATCAGATGTCAAAGAGATAAACAACTACCTGACATTTAGAAGACATCTGAAGGCAGCCCTGTTCAGGGAAGTTTTTAACGTGTGACATTTTAATGTATTTTTTAATCTTTGTTGGAAGCAGCCCAGAGTGGCTGGGGAGACCCAGCCAGACGGGCGGGGTACAAATAATAAATTATTATTATTATTCTCACAACACCCTGCAAGGCTGGCAAAAGGCCTACCAGTGTGCTTCGGGGCTGAGCAAGGACCCAAAAGCCGGATTTCCCCAGCCTAAAACCCACCTCAACACCACACCAGATCTCAGCGAGGGGGGTGGGATTCTTCCACCACAAACTTCCCAGAGGGACTGGCAGAGGGGTCACAAGTCCTCATTTCTGTGAGCCTGCCTAGGCTCCAAATCCGTAACCTGGTTGTGTGTGTGTGCGTCCCTAATTTCAAGAGAGTGAACTTCCATTTTGATTCCCAACTTTTCCCACACGCAAAAGCCACATCAATGGAAGCCAACAGGTATGAAGGTCAGTCTCAAGTTTACAGAGACTCCTAGACGCATGTACCCCCCCCCCACGCTCATTTCAAACCTGGGGTTTTGATTTCAGTTCCTTGCTAGGGCCCAGCAGCCAAAAAAGTTATTAATTGCGAGTGGGTGGGTATCTGCAAGGCTACTACACTCACCCAGTTTGCAATCCTGAGCGTTAAGAACTTTCTATGTTGACGGAGACTTGATTTTATTGCCACGCTACTTTTCCAGGTGTCTGTCGTTCTCCCCACCCCACCCCCCAAAAAATCTCCAAAAATTCAAAATACTTTGGGACAGGGGAGAAGGAAAACACACAAAAAAAGAGGCATGGCAGAAAAATAATTCTCAGCCAAGTTGAGGAACAGGTGACAAAAGTTTTAGACACAGAGGAAAGTTTCTCTCCTCCATACTGGAAGTAACAAAATGAAATGAAAATCGCATTTCAAAATCACGCCAGGACTTTTTAAAAAACGAAAACCAAGGCAACTCCCCCCGTTTCAAAATGGCAACCTCCAAGAAGCTGAAGATTTCTCCCCCCCCCCTTTTTTTTTGGCAGACAGATATGGAAAAGAATGAAACACACAGAGGAAGATCTGAATGGAAACAAAAATGAGTTCACACAGATTTCCTTCGCGGCTCAACTCCTTCCCCCTCCCTCGCTATTGCTACAGAGGAACTGGGTCAAAGAGCTCTACGTGACCGGAGTGGGGGAGGCCAAAGGGCACCATCCAGACGAGAGCGCAAAACTCACACGTGTCTTTTGCCTTTATTAAGAAGTTTTCGCCTGCTCTGAAGAGAGCAGCTGTAACAAAGGGAAAAGCGCGGGGCGGCGAGGAAGAGACGGGTCCCTAGATAACTGGAAGGAAATGAGATGTCCAAGCCTCTACCCCCCTCCAGGGGAGTCTCAGATGAATTAGATCTCCCCCCCCCCCCCAATTCGGAGAGAGTGCCACAATTCACACAACACACCAGATTCGGCTCTCTAGGGCGTCTTCTGAACGTGGCACCAATTCAAATCTAGCAAAGTACTGTCCAAGCAGGGAAAGAACGGGGGGTGGGCAGCCCCTCCCCACATTAAAGATTTGGAGAGAGAGAAAGAGAGGGACCCCCTTGCTTGCTCCGGTCAACCCCCCCCCCGCCCCACCTCTTTCAGGCAAGCGTGCGCGCCGCTTCCGGAAAGCGAACACGCGTCCGCAGCCGCCCGAGCGCTCGCTCCGCTTGTTCCTGTCTAAACGGCAGTTTTAATTCAAACCCCAGATGTCCCACCCAGGAGAAGTTTCCAACGTCGGTGGGGTGGGGTGGGGGGGAAGGCGAGACAAACACCCGCCTCGCTTCTCTTTACAAGGGAGTTAAAGCTAACAGATTTGTCAAATCAGACCCCACCCCACATCCCCCACCCCAATCGAGTCCTGTAAGCGCTTCTACGAATCTGTACGGAAATCAAACAGGAAGGCAACCCGGGTCGTGAAAAAGCCACGCGCCCCTCTTCCTCATCGCGACCCCCCCCCACTTCAAAGATTTGCAAACTTTTTTTTGCAAGGATTTTGGGCAACTTCTGGAAAGGCGCGTGCGTTGAGTGGAGAGGGCGAAAGAAGCGAAGCAGCTCTAAAAAACCCACCCCAAATTTCTGTCAAAATCGGTGGGGGGGTGTGTACAAATCAAAGGGCCCGGCGCCGTCTCCCCCCACGCCTTCAAGCGAGCGTCGACCGAGAAAAGTGCGTTCACACGATCGGTCGGGCAAGAGAGGTTCCGAGCGAGCCCCCGACCCACGCTCGGGCTTCTCCTCGTTACGGGGCACACGTGTTGGAACCGCCGCCGCCCCCAGTGGGGAGGGGAGGGGTTGCTCCGGATAGGAGGGTGTTGGGGGGGGGGGAGAAACGTGCGCGCACCCACCCAGGGAAAATGAAGGGAGAAGCCTCCCCTCAGCGCCACACTCACCTTGGAAGAAGCAGCGGGAGAGGGGGAAAGAAAAGTAGCCGCTTCCTCTGGCCGCGGGGGGAGGAAGGGGGTCCCTTCTTTTCGAGCGAGGGAGCCCAGGAGATCAAAGGCGAGCGGGCGCGCCTTTCGAACGCTGGGACAAACTTTCCACTTCCGAAGAACGCGACGTCACAATGGGGGGTGTTTTCCTTCCCGGCGCCTCAACGTTCCACGGGGCTCCCGAGCTCGCCGGCGCCGCTGCTGCTGCTGCTGAAACCGCAATCGCCGCCGCCGCCGCCTCCTCCTCCAGTTGCTGCTGCTGCTGCTCCTTCCGCCGGCTGCAAAGTCATCCGCAGCTTCCTCCCCCAGGGCCACTCACTTGGCACTTCCCCCCCCCCGCAACACACACACCCCAGAAAGCTCTTTTTGGGGTGCCGGGTGAGTTAGGGCGCAGCTGCACCAGCCGCCCCGACGGGAAAAGCCCTACCGGAGAAAGAGGTGGGTGGACTAGGGGGGGTGGGGGGTGCGATCTCCCTTTGCTCCGTTTCCCGGGTTGCCAAAACCCCGCCCGCTTCGGCTGGCTGGCGCGCGCGCGCGCTTTCTCAACAGCGACCCCCCCCGAGCCCGCCTCCGCCTCGCTTGCTCGCTCGCGAGCCTGTCCCGGAATAGGAAAGGGCGCGGACGCAGAGAGGAAAGCGTCCTCCCTTCCCTGCTGGCGTTAATGCGCATGCTCCCCGGCCTCGTAAAAGGGGGAGGGCCTTTTCTCTCTCTTTTGCTGCTGCTGCTGCTCCCCCCCCACACCCATCCAGCGTGGAGCTGTCGTCTGACTTGTCAGTCTGGGCGAAGAGGACAGTTGCCAACTTCGGCTGCCTGCTAATGACATCTGGCCACCTCCATTATTTTCCTGTATCTTAAAAAAGGAAGGGCGTTTCAGCAAGGGAAGCTTTTCCTAGCAAGGGGGGGGGGAGCCGGGGGGAGGAAGCCTCTCGATTCCCAAGTTACTTTTGCTTCCCTCCTCGGGACACAGGAAACTCCTTGTATCGAGTTAGATCAGGCGTGCCCCAACCGGCAGCCCTCCAGATGTTTTGGCCTACAACTCCCATGATCCCTAGCTAACAGGACCAGTGCTCAGGGATGATGGGAACTGTAGTCCAAAACATCTGGAGGGCCGAAGGTTGGGGGTGCCTGAGTTAGATCATTTCTCTATCTACCTCAGTATTGGAAACAGAATACAGTGGTACCTCTGGTTGCGAACAGGATCCGTTCTGGAGCCCCGTTCGCAACCTGAGCAGAATGCAACCCGTGTCTGCGCGGGTCGCGATTTGCCGCTTCTGCGCATGCACATGACGCCATTTTGAGCGTCTGCGCATGCGTGAGCAGTGAAACCTGGAAGTAACCCGTTCTGTTACTTCCGGGTCGCTGCAGAGCGCAACCCGAAAACGCTCAGCCAGAAGCGTCTTTAACCCGAGGTATGACAAAAAAAATTCCTTTCAGTAGCACCTTAGAGACCACACAAAAGCTCATACCAATAACAAACTTAAAAAGGTAAAGGGACCCCTGACCATTAGGTCCAGTCGCGGACGACTCTGGAGTTGCGGCGTTCATCTCGCTTTATTGGCCGAGGGAGCCGGCGTACAGCTTCCGGGTCATGTGGCCAGCATGACTAAGCCACTTCTGGCGAAACAGAGCAGCACACAGAAACGCTGTTTACCTTCCCACCAGAGCGGTACCTATTTATCTACTTGCACTTTGACGTGCTTTCGAACTGCTAGGTTGGCAGGAGCAGGGACCGAGCAACAGAAGCTCACTCCATCGCGGGGATTCGAAACGCTGACCTTCTGATCGGCAAGTCCTAGGCTCTGTGGTTTAACCCACAGCGCCACCCGCGTCCCAATAACAAACTTAGCTGGTCTCTAAGGTACTACTGGAAGGATTTTTTTTATTTTGTTTCCCACACTGACTGGCAGCAGCTCTCCAGCATTTCAGATCCACAATTTCCCCCAGATATACTTGGACACAGCAGAGAAGGAACCTGGGGCCGTCTGCGTGCAGAGCAGATGTGCTGCTACTGAGCTATGACCATCATTGCGTGGAGGACAATAGGGGCACGCTGTTGGGACCCCAATTCTTAATTTGTCAAAGGGCACTGTCTACTCCCTCCCCAGTTGCAGATTGTTCTGGGCTATGCTCAATAATTATTATCCGTTACATTTTTGCACCAAGGTGTCTCAAAGCAATTTCCCCTATATACATAAAAAGGAAGGCTGTCGTCACGCAGCCCTCGTTGGAGGATTTGTAGCACCTTTTCGAAGTCCTGGATTTGCACGGGGTCAGGGTGGGGGAGTGGAGTGAAAGAGAAGGCAGGTTTTAAAACAGTGGTCTTAAACAATAGTAGAAGTTTGAATAAAGTGGGGATTGCGGGGGGACGAAGAGGAGCTGTGATATGGGGTTTTGATGGGGGTAGGTGGGGCTTGCAAGCCGTGTGAGAAGGGGTGGCAGCGCCCAGCGCATAATAAAAAGTAGAAATAACATAGATATTCACCCCAGTTAGGAAAATAGCAAAAACTAAAATACTCTGCTGAAAATACTAAACAGTGGACGCTCGGGTTGCAAACGTGATCCGTGTCGGAAGTACGTTCGCAACCCCCAGCGCTGCATCTGCGCATGCGTGGGTCGCAATTTGGTGCTTCTGCGCATGTGCAAGCACCGAAACCTGGAAGTAACCTGTTCTGGTACTTCCGGGTTTGGCGCAGTGCGCAACCCAAAATCGCACAACCCGAAGCGTCTGTAACCCGAGGTATGACTGTACATTTTAAGGAGCAGATCCTGTCCACTCTACTTTAAAAAATAGTACAAAGCCATTGATGGATTTACCGTATTTTTTGCTCTATAAGACTCACTTTTTCCCTCCTAAAAAGTAAGGGGAAATGTGTGTGCGTCTTATGGAGCGAATGCAGGCTGCGCAGCTATCCCAGAAGCCAGAACAGCAAGAGGGATTGCTGCTTTCACTGCACAGCGATCCCTCTTGCTGTTCTGCCTTCTGAGATTCAGAATATTTTTTTTCTTGTTTTCCTCCTCCAAAAACTAGGTGTGTCTTACGGTCAGGTGCGTCTTATGGAGCGAAAAATACGGTAACTATCTTCCCAATTTGAAAACCAAAGGTAAACCCATCTAGCTGGGTTTCCCCAGCCACTCTGGGCGGCTTCCAACAAAATATTAAAATACAGTAATGCATCAAACATTAAAAGCTTCCCTAAACAGGGCTGCCTTCGGATGTCTTCTAAAAGTCTGGTAGTTGTTGTTCTCTTTGACATCTGGTGGGAGGGCGTTCCACAGGGCGGGCGCCACCACCGAGAAGGCCCTCTGCCTGGTTCCCTATAACTTGGCTTCTCGCAGTGAAGGAACCGCCAGAAGACCCTGGACCTCAGTGTCCAGGCAGAACGATGGAGGTGGAGACGCTCCTTTGGGTATACAGGACCGAGGCCGTTTAGGGCTTTAAAGGTCAGCACCAAGACTTTGAATTGTGCTCAGAAACGTACTTTCAAGACCGGTGTTATATGGTCTCGGCGGCCACTCCCAGTCACCAGTCTAGCTGCCGCATTCCGGATTAGTTGCAGTTTCCGGGTCACCTTCAAAGGTAGCCCCACAGAGAGCGCATTGCAGTAGTCCAAGTGAGAGATAACTAGAGCATGCGCCACTCTGGCGAGACAGTCTGCGGGCAGGTAGGGTCTCAGCCTGTGTACCAGATGGAGCTGATAAACAGCTGCCCTGGACACAGAATTGACCTGCGCCTCCATGGATAGCTGTGAGTCCAGAATGACTCCTAGGCTGCGCACCTGGTCCTTCAGGGACACAGTTACCCCATTCAGGACCCGGGAGTCCTCCACACCAGCCCATCCCCTTCCCCCCCAAAACAGTACTTCTGTCTTGTCAGGATTCAACCTCAATCTGTTAGCCGCCATCCATCCTCCAACCTTTATCGCTTTATAAGCAAAAACAGCCTAGAAACCCCTTAGTTGCTGGTACAGTTGAGGCAGGATTGGTGTTTATTTGCTTAGACCCTGGTCTACAATGTAACCCCTGGTTCTGCGCCAGCTACGGTTTCTGAACCGTCTTCAAGGGCAGCCCCAAGTATAGCACACTGCGGTGATCTAAGCCTGGAAGCCACCAGAGCATTGACAACAGAAGTTAGGTTCTTTCTGTGCTGCATTTTTGTATACTGCTTCGAGACGTTTAAATATTAAGTGGCTTGGATACATGCCTTTAAATAAATAAATACATGAATAAGATACAGAAATAAATAAAATTAATTTGCTGGCGGCTCCGCTCTGTCTCTTGCATGCTTGCACTCATTAACAGCCCTTGCCCTCTGCTGATTTAAAAGCCAAGGAGGCCTTTGGTGGTTTTTAAAAAATATATATATTTGGAAGGATGCCAAGCTGTGCAGGCACAGTTCAAAAGGTACGCCAGCAGCTGCAGTGGGCGATGTGGCTGGCTGAGCATGGCGCATGGATCTAGTGTTCATGTGCAGTTGTGCGCATTTATGTCCATGTGCACTTCCCTGTTTAGGGAAGTTTCTAATGTTTGATAGCTTGATGATGATGATGATGATGTTGGGAGCCACCCAGATGGGTGGGGTAACAGCAACAACAATGTGCACTACGTCTGATCTTTAAAGCCCTAAACGGCCTCGGTCCAGTATACCTGAAGGAGCGTCTCCACCCCCATCGTTCTACCCAGACACTGAGGTCCAGCGCTGAGGGCCTTCTGGCGGTTCCCTCACTGCGAGAAGCCAAGCTACAGGGAACCAGGCAGAGGGCCTTCTCGGTAGGGGCACCTGCCCTGTGGAACGCCCTCCCACCAGATGTCAAGGAAATAAACAGCTATCTGGCGTTTAGAAGACATCTGAAGGCAGCCCTGTTTAGGGAAGCTTTTAATGTGTAATAGGTTATTGTATTGTTAGTGTTCTGTTGGAAGCTGCTAGATGGGCGGGGTATAAATAATAAATTATTATTATTATTATTATTATTATTATTATTATTATTATTATTAGGACACGGGTGGCGCTGTGGGTTAAACCACAGAGCCTAGGACATGCCGATCAGAAGGTCAGCAGTTTGAATCCCCGCGACGGGGTGAGCTCCCGTTGCTCGGTCCCTGCTCCTGCCAACCTAGCAGTTCAAAAGCACGTCAAAGTGCAAGTTGATAAATAGGTACCATTCCGGCGGGACCATTCCGGCGTTTCCATGAGCTGCTCTGGTTCACCAGAAGCGGCTTAGTCATGCCGGCCACATGACCCGGAAGCTGTACGCCGGCTCCCTCGGCCAATAAAGCGAGATGAGCGTCGCAACCCCAGAGTCGGCCATGACTGGACCTAATGGTCAGGGGTCCCTTTACCTTTACCTTTTCCCCGAAGGCAAAACCAGGGGCTGTGGCAAGAAGCAGTTAATGAGGCCTTCCTGATACATAGGAACACAGGGAGCTGCCTTATACTGAATCAGACCATTGGTCCACCAGGCTCAGTACTGCCTACTCTAACTGGCAGTTTCACCTTAAAGACCAACTAAGTTAGTTCTTGGTATGAGCTTTTGTGTGCATGCACACTTCTTCAGTGTATCTGAAGAAGTGTGCATGCACACGAAAGCTCATACCAAGAACTAACTTAGTTGGTCTTTAAGGTGCTACAGGAAGGAATTTTTTATTTTGACTATGGCAGACCAACACGGCTACCTATCTGTAACTGGCAGTTTCAGATAGAGATCTCTCCCAGCCCCAGGTGGAGATGCCAAGGATTGCATCTGATACTTTTTCCGTGCAAAGCACACGTCCCATCACAGAACCGCCGCATTTCCCCAAGTCCACATAAGAGTGTGATAAGAACTTGCTCCCACAGTGGCCAACCAGATGTCTGTGGGAAACCCACAGGAAGCCCTCAAGCGCAAGAGTGCTCTCCTCACCTTTTTTCAGGACACATCTTTTTCATGAGTAGGGTCACCAGTCAGCAAATGTGTTCCCTTTTTTGCTCTTCACAATATGGCAACCCTGTCATGAATGCATTAGCTGAGATTCCTGGGGTTGGACTAGATGACCCTCAGGTCCCTTCCAACTCTACAATTCTATGAATGTGTCTCTAAGTTAGACCAACCCTCCTCTCTTTACATCTCACCACCCTGCTTACCCGCCGCCCACAGATCACCCTACCTGCGTCTGCAACTGCAGAGCGTGACGACAGCCTTTAGTTTCTATGTATATAGGCAGAAAATCCATTTAAGATATAGGCACTGTGCATTTGATGACAGGTTATGCAGAACAGGAAAAAGAGGCACAGGATTTTCAGCTTCTGTGCAGGCCCCTGATCCAGCACCTCTTGTTTTAGGAACGAATCGCTTTGAGTATGAAAATAAAGGATTTAGTAAGCAACCTAAAAAGAGAGAGATCCATTTTACCTGAGCATAAACACTTCTTAAGTAATGCTGTGTTAGTCCAGCAGAGGGCACAAAACTCCAAGGAATTGTGAGCAGGGAAGTATAGAAAAAAATACTTGTTTTCCCCAGCCTCAGCCACAGGGCTGCACTGGAACCTGAGTTACAACAGGCTGTGGTGGGCAGGAAGTGGTTACAAAGGGGTAATAGGTACAGGGGAACAGGGGAAAGGAAATCAAATGGAAGGTTAAAATAAGATAAAACTGGCTTGCACACAAATACATTAGACTGGTGACTGGGAGCGGCCGCCGAGACTACATAACACCAGTCTTGAAAGACCTACATTGGTTCCCAGTACGTTTCTGAGCACAATTCAAAGTGTTGGTGCTGACCTTGAAAGCCCTAAATGGCCTCAAAGGCCCAATATACCTGAAGGAGCGTCTCCACCCCCATTGTTCTGCCCGGACACTGAAGTCCAGCTCCGAGGGCCTTTTGGCGGTTTCCTCCCTGCGAGAAGTGAGGTTACAGGGAACAAGGCAGAGGGCCTTCCCCTGCTTTCGACTCTTGCCTTCTAGCCGCTACAACTCCCCTCAAATCACCACTTCCCTCTCTGGAGTCAGACACCAGCCCTCCTTCTTTCCGGGTACATGGTCTTCAGCATGCTGCCAGTCCCTGCGAGTGGATGGCTTTAAAGGGGATTGGACCAATTCATCGAGGGGGATACAGCTATCAATGACTAATATCAATTGCCCTGAACAAAGGTCCGTATAGTTAAAGCTCTGGTTTCCCCAGTAGTGATGTATGGAAGTGAGAGCTGGACCATAAAGAAGGCTGATCGCCAAAGAATTGATGCCTTTGAATTATGGTGCTGGAGGAGACTCTTGAGAGTCCCATGGACTGCAGGAAGATCAAACCTCTCCATTCTGAAGGAAATCAGCCCTGAGTGCTCACTGGAAGGACAGATCCTGAAGCTGAGGCTCCAATACTTTGGCCACCTCATGAGAAGAGAAGACTCCCTGGAAAAGACCCTGATGTTGGGAAAGATGGAGGGCACAAGGAGAAGGGGACGACAGAGGACGAGATGGTTGGACAGTGTTCTCGAAGCTACCAGCATGAGTTTGACCAAACTGCGGTAGGCAATGGAAGACAGGAGTGCCTGGCGTGCTCTGGTCCATGGAGTCACAAAGAGTCGGACACGACTAAACAACAACAAGCAAATAAGTACAATTTTTCAATATTCAAGTAGGGCCCCCGATATTAATTCCACGTAAAGGAACCCAGAAATATGAAAGAAACCGCCCTTGTATATCCATAATTTATTGATTCAAATAAACAGACTACAATTCGTTTTAAAACCCAGCTGATTTTTTTACACAACTGAAAAGGAGCGCAGCCTTTTGAAACACCCTCTAACAAACATGGAAGTCCCCTTACATTCACTTTTTCTCTCTCTCTTAAAAATTACGTTGCAAAAATAAAGCAAAGATTATTATTACTTATTTTTTATACATATATAAAAAAATCTACTAAGGTAGATGGTTTCTGCAGGCCTGTTGTTATCTACGTTTCTTTTTTAAAAAAGCAAAAAAAATAAAATAAAAAGGAAAACACAGAAAATGGACTGACAGCCACGTTCGTCCCACCCCTTTCCACGTTTATCTCCACTTCCCGGAACCATCGTCAACCTTCTGGGCAGAAAGTCCAGTCCGTCTCTTTAAAGTGCAAAGAATCTGCAACCAGAGGCGGGAATGCAGTGCTCAGAGAATGAGAGAGCGCCCCCTGGGCTTCTGGAGGGGGAAAGCGCCATTCTTTGTCAGGGGGAAGTCTATGGAGAGAGAAAGAGGGAGAGAAATTAAGTTCGGCAGAGGCTCACAATCCACCACCAGCCTGGTCACCTGCGGTGACTAAGAATCACATCTAGGCGAGTAGAAAGGGAGATTTTGCACACGTGGCTTTTTATTTCAGGATGCAAATGATAAACATAGGTAAGCTTTTTGTAGATTAGCAGTGCATAGTCCTGTGAGTTCGGATGGGATGAGATTCAGCAAAGGTGAGCTTCACGGAAGAGCTGGGGTCGCATATCTCCAGGGCTGGATTTAGATTTGATGAGGCCCTAAGCTACTGAAGGAACGCGGGTGGCGCTGTAGGTTAAACCACAGAGCCTAGGACTTCCCTATCAGAAGGTCGATGGTTCGAATCCCCGCAACGGGGTGAGCTCCCGTTGCTCGGTCCCTGCTCCTGCCAACCTACCAGTTCGAAAGCACATCAAAGTTCAAGTAGATAAATAGGTACCGCTCTGGCGGGAAGGTAAACGGCGTTTCCGTGCGCTGCTCTGGTTTGCCAGAAGTGGCTTAGTCATGCTGGCCACATGACCCGGAAGCTGTACGCCGACTCCCTCGGCCAATAAAGCGAGATGAGTGCCACAACCCCAGAGTCGGTCATGACTGGACCTAATGGTCAGGGGTCCCTTTACCTTTACCTTTAAGCTACTGAACGTAATGGGGCCCTTTATATGTCCAGCTGTCCTTTGTCAACAACAAATTGTTGCTGTTTTGTGTGTTGAATATATGGCAATTTATGGACCTCATAGATATCTCAAGCCATTGGCTTGGCACATGTTACCATGGTACCAGTCCATGCAGAATGTAGGCACCCTATATATAGAAAGGAGCAAACCCGTGATATTTTAGGGAGCAGGCTAGCAGGCGGGGCCCATGACTTACATCATGGGAGCCTACAAAACACAAAACACTGTTGCTGTAAGTAGGTTTTATTTTATTTGTTTTTTATACTTTGGAATGTACATCCAGTTCTTTCCGTTTAATTTTTTTTTGGGGGGGGCGCCCAAGAGAGCGGGGCTCTAAGCTATAGCTTGTTTAGCTTATACATAAATCTTGACAGCGTGCAAGCGTGGCTTCAAATGCAGCGAGGGGGAAATGACTTTGCTGTGCTTTAATCCGCTAATGTGAACATAAAAAGGTAAAGGGACCCCTGACCGTTAGGTCCAGTCGTGACCAACTCTGGGGTTGTGGCGCTCATCTCGCTTTACTGGCCGAGGGAGCCGGCGTACAGCTTCCGGGTCATGTGGCCAGCATGACTAAGCCGCTTCTGGCGAACCAGAGCAGCGCACGGAAACGCCGTTTACCTTCCCGCCGGAGCGGTACCTATTTATCTACTTGCACTTTGACATGCTTTCGAACTGCTAGGTTGGCAGGAGCAGGGACAGAGTGATGGGAGCTCACCCCGTTGCAGGGATTCGAACCGCCGACCTTCTGATTTGCAAGTCCTAGGCTCTGTGGTTTAACCCACAGCGCCACCAGCATCCCTAAACATACCCTGTGCCTAGTCTGTTATAAAATAGCAGCTGAGTCTTTCGCAGAGGCGGCTGTGGGGACCCACACCCAGCCTTCAAAACTGACTCATCCTGAATTTCACATCCCCACCCTAGAGAGATAACCTGAATGTGAACGGAAAGTTTTTCAGACGGTCATTCTTTGCTCCTGAAGGTAGTTTCCAGAAACTTGTGCTACAGGCAGCGAATTAAATTGGGGAAGATGAAAAACCAACCCAAAAGGCAGGGAGAAGCTTTGGGAGAATTAAGCAAGTGAAGAAAGGATAAATTAAAATTCTGTCACTTATACATATCTGGTGGACCTGTGAAAACATCAAAAGCTTCTGGGATATAGTATATGATGAACTTAAAAAAATATTTAAATACAACTTTGTGAAAATTACAGAAGCTTTCCTATTAGGAATAACACACAGGTATAGCAAAAGAAGATCAGAAAATATTCCTTCATGCCACAGGCGTGGTGAGGACCTTAATTGCCAGAAACTGGAAAAAAAGAATTTGTGCCAACAAAAAAGGAATGGCAGGATAAATTATTAGATGATACTGAATTGGCCAGATTAACAGAGATGATTAGGGGACAGCCCAGACAAGGATTTCAAAAAGAATGGGGGAAATGTAGAGAATACTTTACCCAAAATATACACCTGGACTTCTTTCAATTAATTTCTACAGGAGACTTTGCGGTTTTTTGAAGTCATAATTAGGAAAAATTGTAATAATCACATGTAAAAGAAATAGTACACAAGAAGTAAATAAGGAGGCCATTTACAGGACAATATTTTTATATTATGTTTTCTTTGTGTAAGGGGATAGGAGTTTAATTTTGATAATTAAATTGGCAACGGCGGTGGGTTTGTTTGTATGTATGAGTTGTTGTGGACTATGTTGTAAATAAATTTTATAAAACAAAATAAAATTTCGTCACCTGCATTGTGCGAAGTTAACAGGAAAAAAAAAGAAACCTAAAGCATTTTAATAATAATAATAATAATAAATTTTATTTATATCCCGCCCTCCCCAGCCGAAGCCGGGCTCAGGGCGGCTAACAACACTAAAATAGTGCAACATTATAAAAACATCATAAGAATTAATTAAAATCAAAATTGATGGCAACCATAAACTAAAGTATTGTAAAGATTGCCAAAGGAGGGAGTCAGGCTGCGCCCTGACCAAAGGGCAGGCGGAACAGCTCTGTCTTGCAGGCCCTGCGGAAATATGTCAAGTCCTGCAGGGCCCTGGTCTCTTGTGACAGAGTGTTCCACCAGGTTGGAGCCGCAGCCGAAAAAGCCCTGGCTCTGGTTGAGGCCAGCCTAACCTCTCTGTGGCCTGGGACCTTCAAGATGTTTTTATTTGAGGACCGTAAGTTCCTCTGTGGGGCATACCAGGAGAGGCGGTCTAAATTAGACTTTAATTAGGGTTTCGAATCTTCCACATGCAGTTGCAAGGAACAAGAAATCAATTTGCCCTGTTTGGAGAGGTGCGTAGAGCGTTTCAAGTTAACCTAATCAAACCCCCCCCCCAACTTTCTGCTCCAAGAAGAGTCGACGCTGCAAGCATTTTGCAGGCAACTGTGTTCCGCGCAGCTAATCCACGCTTAATCCACCAGAAGGTATTGCACAGAGTCCCCCTTTGTCTGCGATGGAAGCTGGTAGAGGGAGAGGCTGGAGTTGGATTTAAGTTATATGAATGGGGTGGGGAAGGGTGGTTGGGGGGCAGTGGCGAGGCTTTGAGAGAGGAACAGTTTGTTCCAAGCCCTGGCAAATCTCAAAGGCTGGCGAGGCTGCTGCTGCTGCTTTAGAGACCAGAGGCCAAGTAGATGGGCAAGGAATAATAATAATAATAATAATAATAATAATAATAATAATAATATAATATAATAATAATATAATATAATAATAATATAATATAATATAATAATAATAATAATAATAATAATAATAATAATAATAATAATAATAATTATTATTATTATTTATTATTTACACCCCACTCATCTGGCTGGGTTTCCCCAGCCACGCTAGGCGGCTTCCAACAAAATATTAAAATACAATCTATCAAACATTAAAAGCTTCCCTAAACAGGGCTGCCTTCAGATGTCTTCTAAAAGTCTGGTAGTTGTTTTTCTCGTTGACATCGGTGGGAGGGCCTTCCACAGGGCGGGTGCCACCACCGAGGAGGCCCTCTGCCTGGTTCCCTGTAACTTGGCTTCTAGCAGCAAGGGAACCGCCAGAAGGCCCTGGACCTCAGTGTCCAGGCTGAACGATGGGGGTGGAGACGCTCCTTCAGGTATACTGGGCCTTTGAGGCCGTTTAGGGCTTTCAAGGTCAGCACCAACACTTTGAATTGTGCTTGGAAACGTACTGGGAGCCAGTGGAGGTATTTCAAGACCGGTGTTATGTGGTCTTGGTGGCCGCTCCCAGTCACCAGTCTAGCTGCTGCATTCTGGATTAGTTGTAGTTTCCGGGTCACCTTCAAAGGTAGCCCCACGTAGAGCCTTGATCTTTAAAGCCCTAACGCCTACTGCCCTGTATACCTGAAGGAGCATCTCCACCCCCATCGTTCAGCCCGGACGCTGAGGTCCAGCTCCAAGGGCCTTCTGGCGGTTCCCTCACTGCGAGAAGTGAGAGTACAGGGAACCAGGCAGAGGGCCTTCTCGGTAATGGCACCAACCTGGTGACAAGCCATCAGTTGTCTACGTACTGGGAGCCAATGTAGGTCTTTCAAGACCAGTGTTATATGGTCTCGGCAGCCGCTCCCAGTCACCAGTCTAGCTGCCGCATTCTGGATTAAGGAAAGCCAGGTGACCAATTTGGAGGCAGAAAAACAGGGAGCTGGCTGAGCAGGTGAGAAGTTTCACAGGACTTAATTTAAATGCAATTTAAAATGCAGCCTCATTTTAAAAGTAGCCGATAAATCAAGACCATAAGGAGAGGGAAACATAAGGGCCAGACTGAGTCCAAACCAAAGGCCAGGCGGAACAGCTCTGTCTTGCAGGCCCTGCGGAAAGATGTCAAGTCCCGCAGGGCCCTAGTCTCTTGTGACAAGAGCGTTCCACCAGATCGGGGCCACAGCTGAAAAGACCCTGGCCTTAGTTGAGACCAACCTAACCACCTTGTGACCTGGGACCTCCAAAATGTTGCCATTTGTGGACCTTAAGGTCCTCCGTGGGGCATACCAGGAGAGGCGGTCCTGTAGGTACGTGGGTCCTAGGCCGCATAGGGCTTTAAAGGTTAAAACCAGCACCTTGAACCTGACCCTGTACTCCACCGGGAGCCAGTGCAGCTGGTGAAACACTGGATGAATGTGATCCCGCGGCAACGACCCCATAAGGAGCCTCGCCGCGGCATTCTGTACCTGCTGGAGTTGTTAATAATAATAATAATAATAATAATATTGTGGAGTTACCAACAGGTGAGCGAGGGGCACGGGAGTGTACGTACCACGTGTGTCGGGCTAACTCAGTCCCAGGCAGCCTTTGAGCTCATGCAAGGAGATGAGCTTGTTCTCATCCAGGTCGCAGTAGTTGAGGAACTTGCGGACGCAGCGCTTGGGTCGTGTGTTCCTCTTCATGTAGAGCTTGAGGGGCCGCAGCTCCCGCTCGCTGATGCTGTTGCTGAAGTCCTTGTCCAGGCGGACGAACTGCCAGCGCACCGCACGCTCCTCCAGGCTGGGCCCCGTCAGGCTGTCTGAAAACCTGTGGGTGGGGAGAAGAGGGGGTCAGGAGAGCCTTGCTGAATGAGGGAAACCTAGCTTGCGGTAGCCCAGGATATGTGCGTTCCTTGAAAAAGAGAAATGTCTTCGGTTCTTTTAAAGAAACGTCTTGTAGCCTGTCACCCCAAACTCCAAGAGCGCAGGCTTGGAATCTAGCAAAAATTCCAGAATCATAGAATTCAAGAATTGGAAAGAATCCCAAGGATCCGCTAGTCCAGGGCATAAGTAAAGGTAAAGGGACCCCTGACCATTAGGTCCAGTCGTGACTCTGGGGTTGCGGCGCTCATCTCGCTTTATTGGCCGAGGGAGCCGGCGTACAGCTTCCGGGTCATGTGGCCAGCATGACTAAGCCGCTTCTGGCGAACCAGAGCAGCGCACAGAAACGCCTTTTACCTTCCCACCGGAGTGGTACCTATTTATCTACTTGCACTTTGACGTGCTTTCGAACTGCTAGGTTGGCAGGAGCAGGGACTGAGCAACGGGAGCTCATCCTGTCACGGGAATTCGAACCGTCGACCTTCTGATCGGCAAGCCCTAGGCTCTATGGTTTAACCCACAGCGCCACCCGCGTCCCTAGTCCAGGGCATAGCTGTCAACTTTTCCCTTTTCTTGAGAGGAATCCTATTCGGAATAAGGGAATTTCCCTTTAAAAAAGGGAAACGTTGACAGCCGTGGTCCAGGGGTCAGAAAACTTTTTCAGCAGGGGGCCGGTCCACTGTCCTTCAGACCTTGTGGGGGGTCGGACTATATATTTTTTTTGGGGGGGATGAACGAATTCCTATGCCCCACAAATAACCCAGAGGTGCATTTTAAAAAAAAGGGCACATTCTACTCATGTGTGCTTTTATTTAGAATGTGTGCTTTTATTTAAAATGCATCTCTGGATTATTTGTGGGGAATTCATTCATTCCCCCCCCCAAATATAGTCCGGCCCCCCACAAGGTCTGAGGGACAGTGGACCGGCCCCCTGCTGAAAAAGTTTGCTGACCCCTGCTCTAGACATACTGCCCAGACTTGCGTCCCAGGGAGGTCACTTTCATGCTGCTAATGATTGATATTAATAATTATAAATGATTATAAATATTGTTTGTTGTTGTTTGGTCATGTAGTCGTGTCCGACTCTTCGTGACTCCATGGACCAGAGCACGCCAGGCACTCCTGTCTTCCACTGCCTCCCGCAGTTTGGTCAAACTCATGCTGGTAGCTTCGAGAACACTGTCCCACCATCTCGTCCTCTGTCATACCCTTCTCCTTCTGCCCTCCATCTTTCCCAACAACATTCTCTTCTCATGAGGTGGCCGAAGTATTGGAACCTCAGCTTCAGGATCTGTCCTTCCAGTGAACACTCAGGGCTGATTTCCTTAAGGATGGAGAGGTTTGATCTTCTTGCAGTCCATGGGACTCTCAAGAGTCTCCTCCAGCACCAGAATTCAAAAGCATCCATTCTTCAGCGATCAGCCTTCTTTATGGTCCAGCTCTCACTTCCATACATCACTACTGGGAAAACCATAGCTTGAACTATACGGACCTTTGTTGGCGAGGTGATGTCTCTGCTTTTTAAGATGCTGTCTAGGTTTGTCATTGCTTTTCTCTCAAGAAGCAGGCCTCTTTTAATTTTGTGGCTGCTGTCACATCTGCAGTGATCATGGAGCCCAAGAAAGTAAAATCTCTCACTGCCATTATAAATATTATTATTTATTAACCCCAGAGGCTTACTCCATTGCTTCTCAAGACCGACCAGATGGCAACAACGAAGGGTGGTCCTTAGGTGGCAATTATGACCATTACCTCACAAGCAAACCTGTTTCTGGTTCAACAATGGAGTCCTCCCATTAGATTTCAACTCTTGCTTAAAACGTTTGGCAAAACGTGTTCTCCCTAGCAGAGAGCGCGTGTTGCGGTGGGGGATACAAGCCACCCCATTGTTGCTGGGCGGATTTGTGGAGGGACAAAGGGAGTGTATTGATTAATCGGGTCGCTGTGGAGAATTGCTTGTTGCCAATTTTGAAGGAGTCAGAGGTTTTAAATACTGGTCGCCCAACTTTGAGCGTTCTCTTGGCTGCTTGCACCGGATCACCCGCCCACCCTCCCTGTATTGGGGGGGGGGGTTGTTCGCTTGACCTTGCTATGCCTGTCATGGGGTCGTCTGCTTTGAGGCAGGGGCCTGGTAGGAATTTGTCCATTTGGCTGATTGGCTGGTGCCATTTGGTTTTGCCTACTGCGTAGCAAATCGTCACAACTTGTAAGGTTGGCGGTTAGGCATTGGTTCAAATTGGTTGGTGGAGGGGTAAGTGCCTACCCCTCCAATGGCGGTGCGGAAAGGGAATTCCGTTAAAGGAATCCAGGGGCTTGCCATTCTTTTCGTCCTTGTCCCTGGCATGGGATGTGGGCCGTGCAAGCCACCAGGAGCATGAGGGTGAGAAGTGAGGGACTGAGACCCAGCTTCATTTTCTCCCCAAAATTTGTTTCCCGCACTGGCTTTCGCTGGAATCCGGAAATCAGTTCTGTCCCCTGAGCAAGGACAGATAGTCGGAACCAATGCCTAAGCAACCACTCACTTGGATGTATGTAAAGTTGTGGCCAAAATCATGCCAAATACCCAAACCAAAATTGATGTGTGAGTTATTGGGGGGTGGCTTGGCGGACTCGACACGCAACAACTCTCCTCCCCTGTGCCCCTTCAGAGAGAGAGAGAGAGAGAGAGAGAGAGAGAGCAGTATTTGTTGGGATACTGCCAGGGAGACAAAGTCCATCATGGCCCCAAGCCGTCTGCCGGACGATCCATCGATCTCCCGTAGGCACGCAGTATCAGCAATTAGCGACATGAGTTTCTAGAAAATATCTTGCCACATTCCAGAGTTCATGCACACTCTTATCAGCAGATAATGCACAGCAAAAGTCGCACTCAGGAGAGCATTATTTACAAGTTTTATTCAGCGTTGATCAGAACAAAGAAAGACATGACTGCCTGCGTCAGTGTCTCCAGACAGAGAAAAACAAAAGCAACAGAAAACATAAACATCCTGTGAACAGGAAATACGCAGACTCTGTGACTCACAGCCTGCTCCCTTTTAAGGTATTTACCTTCGGTATGGAACGGGCATCATCCTCGACTGCAACATGTCGGAAGCCAAGGCTTTGATCAGATTGGAGAGGAACTCTATCTTCTTGGAGCCTGGGCAACCTAGCAGGAAAGCAGAAAGGGAACAGTTTGCCTCTCGAGACTCACACGGGTCTGTGCCATAGCTGTCAACGTTTCCTATTTTTTAAGGGAAATTCCCTTATTCGGAATAGGATTCCTCGCAAGTAAAGGGAAAAGTTGACAGCTATGGTCTGTGCTCAGTGGCACCTGGGGAAAAAGTGTCTGAAAAGAAGCAGAGATTCAGGATTGTTGGCCCAGAAATGGAAGCAAGAAGAAATACAGCGGTACCTCGGGTTACATACGCTTCAGGTTACATATGCTTCAGGTTACAGACTCTGCCAACCCAGAAATAGTACCTCAGGTTAAGAACTTTGCTTCAGGATGAGAACAGAAATCGTGCTTCGGCGGCGCAGTGGCAGCAGGAGGCCCCATTAGCTAAAGTGGTGCTTCAGGTTAAGAACAGTTTCAGGTTAAGAACGGACCTCCGGAATGAATTAAGTACTTAACCCGAGGTACCACTGTACCGACGAAAGAAGAATGGCAGACAAAATTAATGGACTACGCAGACCTGGACAAAATGACAGGAAGGATTCGAAACCTGCAGGATCAGAGATTTACAGAAGATTGGAGGAAAAAAACGAATTATTTGAAGAGCAACTGTAATCAACAAATTACGCTAGTAGGACTACAAGAAGTTTTGTAAGGAGAAATATATGAAACATTGCAAAGAAGATAAAGAAGAGAGATGTTAGTTATTTAAATGTAATAGTGAAAGTAAGAAATGTAAATTAAGTGAAGGGATTGGAAAGTTTTCGGATGTGATTGATGGAAGTCGAAAATATAAAAGCATGTTTAATAATTGTTGAAAATTATATGTTAAAAAACTAATAAAATATTTATTAAAAAGAAAAAAAACAGAAGAAGAAGCAGAGATTCATGATCCCACCTGGCAGAAGCCGATCCCGGAATAAGGAGCTCATTTCTGCATTCTTGGCCGCCGCATCTGCCTCACAGTCCGGGGGGAAGTTCCTGTGAGAAAGAAAGACGAGAGACACTGAGCGAATACTAACATCAACAAGAATACTAGCAATGACGGCAATAAGATTTATTTTTTAAAAATCCTACTCTTCAGTCAGAAAAGGCAGCTGCCCAAAAACTCAGCGACTGTCCCTGCCCTCAAGCTTACAATATGTGAGACGCAGCACAAAAGGAAAAGGGGCTGGGAAGGATGAGGAAAAAAGAAAGCTCAGGCACTGATTCCTACCAGGGCTGGGCGATCATCAGCTTTTCGACATCACGGGTGAGAGGGCAGAGCAGTTGAGTAGTTTCAAGATGCAGAGAGAGGAACAAGCTATCTGCACCTCGCTGATACAGCTTGTTTCTCCCTCCCCGTCGTATATATCACTGGTGAAACCACCAGCGCTCCTGCATCCGCCACTGGACGCTGCTAGCAAAGGAACGCAGGAGCGGCGGAGGTTTCACCGGCGATATATCGCTGAGTGAAACCGACATCGCAGTCTGCTGCTCCTACCGGTCCTGGGCAAAACAGTGGTACCTTGCTTTAAGAACAGCTTAGCTTATGAACAACTTGGATTGAGAACGCTGCAAACCCGGAAGTAGGTGTTTTGGTTTGTGGACTTTGCCTTGGAAGCAGAACGTGTTCCGCTTCCTGTTGGTGTAAATTGAGTCCCCTGCCGCTATGGGAAAGCACGCCTTGGTTTAAGAACGCTTCGGTTTAAGAACGACTTCCGGAATGGATTCAGTTCGCAATCCAAGATACCACTGTATATCGATATATCGCCCTGGCCAAATTCCTACTTAACAGAAATATTGTGGGGAAGACCACAAACAAACAAAACAGGCTGAATGCTCAATAAGAAGGTTGTCTGGAGACACAGCTACATCTGTGGACAGCATAGAACCCCCCCCCCAAAAAAAACCCAACTACCCTGGGAGCTGTAGTTTATCAAGGGTGCTTGGAATTGTAGCTCTGAGGTGTGTAATCTATAGTTCCCAGGATTCACGTGAGGAGGCAGGAGGATGTGTTTTCAATGTACAGTGGTACCTCGGGTTACATACGCTTCAGGTTACGTACGCTTCAGGTTACAGACTCCGCTAACCCAGAAAAAGTGCTTCAGGTTAAGAACTTTGCTTCAGGATGAGAACAGAAATCGTGCTCCGGCGGCGTGGCAGCAGCAGAAGCCCCATTAGCTAAAGTGGTGCTTCAGGTTAAGAACAGTTTCAGGTTAAGTACGGACCTCCGGAACGAATTAAGTACTTAACCTGAGGTACCACTGTACATAGCCTTCATGGTGCTACTTTGTTGATGATGGGAGTCCCCCACTTAGAAGCACAGATCTGTAGAGGGTCGTTTAATCCCACTCCCTGCAGTGCAGGAACTCGAACTCGCAACCCTGAGATTAAGAGTCTCGTGTTCCACCGACTGAACCAGGACCCCTCATTCCGGACTTCACAAGTCGGGCGACACTGACCTCGTCGAAGTGCCAGGAACAGGCCGGCCAGTGTCCACCCTCACGCACCAGCAATACCCCGTGGCCTGGTGGCACTGCACGGCCTTATAGGTGCCGTCCCCCTCGCACTCCGGGATGAAGGTGCCCTCCTGTTGGTGCTGCCGGGCCTCATCAATAGCCTCTCGCCGCTCCTGCTCACATGAAGGCGGGTACTCTGCGGGGGTGAGTGGCACAAGCAGCCACCAATTGGAACAAAGAAGACAAGTTTAGCATGTCGGCATCTAACCTCTGGAACTCCCTGCCAGTTGACATCAACAGGCTCCTTCACTGCACTCTTTTTGGCGTCAGTCCAAAACATTCCCCCCCCCCTCAAAATTTGGTAGTTATTTTTCTCTTTGACATCTGGTGGGAGGGTGTTCCGCAGAATGCGGCAGCTAGACGGATAACTGCGAGCGGCTGCCGAGACCATATAACACTGGTCTTGAAAGACCTACACTGGCTCCCAGTACGTTTCCGAGCACAATTCAAAGTGCTGGTGCTGACCTTGAAAGCCCTAAACGGCCTCAAAGGCCCAGTAGACCTGAAGGAGTGTCTCCACCTCCATCGTTCTACCCGGACACTGAGGTCCAGCGCCGAGGGCATTCTGGCAGCTCCCTCCCTGCGAGAAGCCAAGTTGCAGGGAACCAGGCAGAGGGCCTTCTCGGTGGTGGCGCCTGCCCTGTGGAACGCCCTCCCATCAGATGTCAAAGAGATAAACAACTACCAGACTTTTAGAAGACATCTGAAGGCAGCCCTGTTTAGGGAAGCGTTTAATGTTTAATAGGTTATTGTATTTTAGTGTTTTGTTGGAAGCCGCCCAGAGTGTCTGGGGAAACCCAGCCAGATGGGCAGGGTATAAATAATAATATATTATTATTATTATTATTATTATTATTATTGTCGTGCCCCGCAAGATGAATGCCTCGCAAGACGGAAAACTCGCTAGACGAAAGAGTTTTCCGTTTTGGAGGTGCTTCGCAAAACGAATCTCCTATGGGCTTGCTTCGCAAGACGACAATGTCTTGCGAGTTCCTGCTGGTTTTTTTCCTCCCCCCCTTTTTTCTAAGCCGCTAAGCCGCTTATCAGCTGATCCGATCAGCAGATAAGCCGCTAAAAGCGCTAATAGCGCTAATCCGCTAATCCGTCAATGGGCTTGCTTCGCAAGACGAAAAAACCGCTAGACGAAGAGAATCACAGAACGGATTCTTTTCATCTTGCGAGGCACCACTGTAGTATTATTATTATGTTCAGCGAACTTCCCCCCTGAAATTTGACCCATTAAATGACAGCGACGGATCCTGACCCTCACCTGGAGCCTGCTTCACCGTGCGGCTGGGCTTGAAATCCGGAATGATGATGGGAATAAGGAACGGCAAGGAGGTGCCCTCTAGATGGAGACAGAAACACACACACACAAACACACACACATACAGAGGCACGGACGACAGGAGAGTAGATGTTATGGGGGGGGGAACCTCTCCCACACCACCCATCTCTTTCGACACCCTCCCCATCCACTTTGCATTGCTAACAAGTTTCCCAGAAAAAACGAGACACGCCGCTTGCAAAAAAAAGGAGAGAACTGCAGCCATTTTTGTTGCCGTGATCTCAGGCCATTACGGCGTGATCCCCCCCCATAAAAACAGCTTTTGGGGGGCCTGTGACCTGAAAGCCTCCAGCAGGACCTCAACACAAGAGGCCTATCCCCTCCTGCAATTTCTAACAATTAGCTTTCAGAAGCATTACTTGCCTCAATGCTGTTGCTCCCCTCCTACCGCAAGGTAAGGTAAAGGTAAAGGGACCCCTGACCATTAGGTCCAGTCGTGGCCGACTCTGGGATTGCGGCGCTCATCTCGCTTTATTGGCCGAGGGAGCCGGCGTACAGCTTCCGGGTCATGTGGCCAGCATGACTAAGCCGCTTCTGGCGAACCAGAGCAGCGCACGGAAACGCCATTTTCCCTCCCGCCAGAGTGGTACCTATGTATCTACTTGCACTTTGATGTGCTTTCAAACTGCTAGGTTGGCAGGAGCAGGGACCGAGTAAACGGGAGCTCACCCCGTCGTGGGGATTCGAACCGCCAACCTTCTGATCGGCAAGCCCTAGCCTCTGCGGTTTAACCCACAGCGCCACCCACGTCCCTCCTACTGCAAGGAGAAGCTTCTAAATGCCATTTCTCTTTTTCTATCTCACTACCCAAACGCAGGCACAAACCTAATATTTTTACCGGTTGCCTCAGCTTTGTTTTAAAAAGGCTCGTACAACCAATATTATATTTTTTAAGGCTTGCAGTGTTGATGCGAAGGATGAAAAGGCGTTTGATTGAGTAGAAAGTTGCTCCCAATTAACGCGTTAAAAAATGTTATTGCAAGTCCCTTATGAAGCCAACCAGGTGCCGTGGACTATAACTCCCGTCAGCCCCACTCCATGGTCAGGGATAATGGGAGCTGTCATTCAAAACATCTGGAGGGGGTGCCACTATGGCTAGCCCTGGTTTATGCTTATTGTTTTCCTTCCAGGGTCACATCCAGACCTGACATTCATCAACTTTAACAGTCATGGCTTTCCCCCAAGATTCCTTGGAAGTGCAGTTCATAGAAAAAACTACAGATCCCAGAATTCCCTGTGACTGTTAAAGTGGCAGGCGAGTGCTTTAAATGCCTGGTTTCAGTGTGGTCCAAAGCAAGTGTTTTGCTTGCTTTCCCGTCTACTCAAAAGTAGACCCCCAGGAAGGATAAATGAGATTTGATCTCAGATAACGGTGCTCTATGTGGTAGTCTGTACTGATACATCAACTAAGGCTGCACACACAGAGTGCATTTAAAGTATGTTTGCCCCGTCGATAGAATTCTGGGAACTTGTTTGCGACGGATGCTGGAAATCTGTTATGTACTGAGTTGAATAGGATTCAGAATGCAGCAGTCTGATTGCTCCTAGAACAATGCAGCAGTCTGATTGGTCTGCAGGAGCCACCCAATCCAGCTCCAGGTGGAAGTGAATCCACAACCTGATTGGCCTACAGGAGAATCCTGGAATTAGCCAATCACGTGCAGCCCATTGTGTAAATAATGTATATAAAGCAGATACTTTGGGGAAACTTTCATTCCTCCTCACCACTAGGAGCTGAATAAAGAGCATGAAATCCGCTCTCGACTCCGAGTATATTTCAAAAACGTAGCTCTACGATGGGGTAAACTACAGGCAGACAGTGTGGTGCAGTGGTTAGAGTGCTGTCCTAGGACCTGGGAGAACTGGGTTCAAATCCCCATTCAGAAATAAAGTTTGCTGGGGGACCTTGGGTCAGTCGCTGTCTTTCAGCCTAATTTACCTCGCAGGGTTGTTGTGGGCCTTAAATGAAGAGAACCACCTACGCCACCCTGAACGTGGAGGAAAAGCTAGTTTGTGGATGCAATAAATAAAGAAGTAAATAAATAGTTCCCAGGATTCTTGTGGGGGGCGGGTGTGTTTTCAATGTATTAAATATACCAAGAAAAAAAGCACACCAAGAACTCAGGCCAATGTAATTTTCAATAGTGGGAGTGGTCCCTACTCACAAATCAATAGTCATTAAAGAAATGGGAGTGCCTGATCACCTCATCTGTCTCCTGAGAAATCTCTATGTGGGACAAGAAGCTACAGTTAGAACTGTATATGGAACAACTGATGGGTTCAAAATTGGGAAAGGAGTACGACAAGGCTGTATATTGTCTCCCTTCTTATTTAACTTATATGCAGAACTCATCATGCGAAAGGCTGGGCTGGATGAATCCCAAGCCGGAATTAAGATCGCCGGAAGAAATATCAACAACCTCAGATATGCAGACGACACAACCTTGATGGCAGAAAGTGAGGAGGAATTAAAGAACCTTTTAATGAGGGTGAAAGAGGAGAGCGCAAAATATGGTCTGAAGCTCAACATCAAAAAAACAAAGATCATGGCCACTGGTCCCATCACCTCCTGACAAATAGAAGGGGAAGAAATGGAGGCAGTGAGAGATTTTACTTTCTTGGGCTCCACGATCACTGCAGATGGTGACAGCAGCCACAAAATTAAAAGACGCCTGCTTCTTGGGAGAAAAGCAATGACAAACCTAGACAGCATCTTAAAAAGCAGAGACATCACCTTGCCGACAAAGGTCCGTATAGTTAAAGCTATGGTTTTCGCAGTAGTGATGTATGGAGGTGAAAGCTGGACCATAAAGAAGGCTGATCGTTGAAGAATGGATGCTTTTGAATTCTGGTGCTGGAGAAGACTCTTGAGAGTCCCATGGACTGCAAGAAGATCAAACCTCTCCATTCTGAAGGAAATCAGCCCTGAGTGCTCACTGGAAGGACAGATCCTGAAGCTGAGGCTCCAACACTTTGTCCACCTCATGAGAAGAGAAGACTCCCTGGGAAAGACCCTGATGTTGGGAAAGATGGAGGGCGCAAGGAGAAGGGGACGACAGAGGATGAGATGGTTGGACAGTGTTCTCGAAGCTACTAGCATGAGTTTGACCAAACTGCGGGAGGCAGTGGAAGACAGGAGTGCCTGGCGTGCTCTGGTTTGTGGGGTCACGGAGTGTCGGACACGACGAAACGACTAAACAACAACAGCATTTTCTACATTTCTCGGGGATAACAACTACGTGTGGGTAGATCAACGTGTGCACAGAAAATCTCAATATAAATGTTGTTTTTGTTACTATTGATTTGTGAGTAGGGACCACTCCCACTATTGAAACTTACATTGGCCTGAGTTCTTGGTGTGCTTTTTTCTTGGTGTTTTCAACGTCTAGCTTTTGTGTATATGAGAAAGAGCTCTTCCCCCATTTTTGGTTCTAACAATCACAGAATCTTAGAAATGGAAGGTACCCTAAGACCTACAGCCTTGGCTTTATCAGCAACACCCCTCTAACCAATTGAGCTATTTCAGTACATCATATCACAGGCCTTTCATATGTGGGGAACCTTTGACCCTACAAGGTTCACTACAACTCCCACCAGCCCCAGCAAGCCTGGCCAATGGCCAGGGTGATGGGAATTGTAGTTCGTCAACACCTGGAGGGCCAAAGGAGTCAACACATTTGCCATGGTGCAACCACTAGGCCACGCTGCTCACTGCTGCAGCGGGGAAGCGGATTTTCGGGAGATGATGGGGTGGTTACACAAGAGGAGAGCCACTTACCTTCCTGCTTGTGGGGGAAGGGGCTTGGCTGGGTGGGCCGGGGCTTGGTGCCGTCTTCTGCGTTCAGGGAGGAAAAGAGTTCGAAGGCAACTATTACAGAGGTTTTAATGTCATCTACTCTGTCCAAAGAGCGGTGGAGTTCAGAGCTACAGGAGGGCTGGAGTCTGGGGTTATTATTAAGGCGATTACCGTATTTTTCACTCTATAAGACGCAACAAACCATAAGACGCACCTAGTTTTTGGAGGAGGAAAACAAGAAAAAAATAATATTCTGAATCTCAGAAGCCAGAACAGCAAGAGGGACCACTGCACAGCAATCCCTCTTGCTGTTCTGGCTTCTGGGATAGCTGCACAGCCTGTATTCGCTCCATAAGATGGACACACATTTCCCCTTAATTTTTGGGAGGGAAAAAGTGAGTCTTATATAGCAAAAAATATGGTACTTGGCAGAGGATTCATGCCTCGGGAGAGGCGAAAATCCAAAACATGCAGGGAGCTGAACCTGTTGGATTTCTGCCTGCCGAGGGGCAGTGGAATGCAACAACTGGGCTTGGGCATCTTCTTAGTAATAGCGTCCCTCCAGGGTCCATCTATTTAATCCACCCCTCTCCCACGGCTGGGAATGGAACCCAGGAGTCCGGGCTCCGCCTCCTGCCCCTCTTGGGCCAGTGGGGACGGAGAGCAACTGTAGTCACAGAAGTGGATGTGCAGTACCCACACCTGCCTGCAGAGGGAGCACCCTTCCTTCCTTAGGTAAAGGTAAAGGGACCCCTGACCATTAGGTCCAGTCGTGGCCGACTCTGGGGTTGTGGCGCTCATCTCGCTTTATTGGCCGAGGGAGCCGGCGTACAGCTTCCGGGTCATGTGGCCAGCATGACTAAGCCGCTTCTGGCGAACCAGAGCAGTGCACGGAAACGCCGTTTACCTTCCCGCCAGAGCGGTACCTATTTATCTACTTGCACTTTGACCTGCTTTCGAACTGCTAGGTGGGCAGGAGCTGGGACTGAGCGATGGGAGCTCACCCCATCACGGGGATTTGAACCGCCGACCTTCTGATCTGCAAGCCCAAGGCTCTGTGGTTTAGACCACAGCGCCACCTGCATCCTTCCCTCCTTAAGGGACCCTAAAACCTATGTTGGAGGTTAGGGAGTAGGAAAATAGGAAACTGTCCTCTACTGAGTCTACACTAACTGACAATAGCTCTCCAGGGTTAGGGGCAGGGTTCTCTCCCAGCCTTATCTGTTGATGTCAGGATTCGAACTCAGGACCCAAAGCAGACCTTCTACAGCCCTCCCCTCCCCGAGCCACAGTCCACCCCATAGCTCTGTAGGTCGGGATTTTAAAACATTATCCCCTTAGGTAGAAATTTTCCGGCTGTGGTGTGGGGTGTGCAATTGGGGGAGAGGATCGGGGAGAAGGGGGCATCCTTACCTTTCCGAGATGAGTTGGGATCTGGCCACGATGTCCGCACCGTGTAGGACCCTAGAGAAAGAGGGGCACAGAAATAGGCAGGTTTTTAAAACATTAAAAAATAAGTCATCAATAGGTCCTGTTTTGTGTTTCAGGTCCCCTTGGCTCTAATCTGGATTGTTAAATTGTGGGTGAACATATCCGACGACACAGCGATTCTTCAAACAGTTCTTGTTTATTCAGAGGCCAGAACAGAACTGAACTGAAGGGCTCAGTCAGTCTGCTTATATAGAGCTCCACTACAACGCAACAGTAACAACTTTCTGTAAGTATCCAATCACTGAACGTCACTTTCAATTCCTTATTTGCATATGTGGACCTGAGTGAAAACTATCTACAGTATCCCCCTGCTAGCCCAGGGTGAGAACTTCAGTACATAACATGGATGACCTACTGTTTTTGGGTGGCGGACGCTATTCTTTCAGCTTAAAACAGCTGCACAGAAACTGAGTGAGTGGAAATCTGCGCCAGGAAAAGCTTCCCCAGTTGGATTTCTGCGAGTTAAAAAAATGCAGAAGCACCTCCCTCAACCTTCTTTCCATGAGCGTCCGTGGCAGGAACAAGGGGGATCACTTGTACCCCCTAGATCAGGGATCAGCAAACTTTTTCAGCAGGGGGCCGGTCCACCGTCCCTCAGACCATGTCCACCGTCCCTCAGAACTATATTTTGAAAAACAAAAATGAACGAATTCCTATGCCCCACAAATAACCCAGAGATGCATTTTAAATAAACACACCCATTCTACTCATGTAAAAACACACTGATTCCCAGACCGTCCCCGGGCCAGATTGAGAAGGTGATTGGGCCGGATCCTGACCACAGGTCTTAGTTTGCCTACCCCTGCCCTAGAGGAAATGCAACTCCCAGATTCCCAGCTTTCATGAAAAAAATCGCACAAGTTTCTAGCACTTGTGGAAACCGAGATACAGTATGAGGCAAAATACACAGGCACAAATCTTCTCATGTTTTTGTTAGCAACCAGCCAGCTCCCCATTTCCAGTGATTTATTTCCCGCTATGGACAGATCTCTGCAGACGCCCATGTTTCCTACCTGACAAAGAAGGAGGGGGTTGTAATGGGTAACAGATTGGGGTTGAATCCTGACAAGACGGAAGTACTGTTTTGGGGGGACAGGAGGCGGGCAGGTGTGGAGGACTCCCTGGTCCTGAATGGGGTAACTGTGCCCCTGAAGGACCAGGTGCGCAGCCTGGGAGTCATTTTGGACTCACAGCTGTCCATGGAAGCGCAGGTCAATTCTGTGTCCAGGGCAGCTGTTTACCAGCTCCATCTGGTACGCAGGCTGAGACCCTACCTGCCCACGGACTGCCTCACCAGAGTGGTGCATGTTCTAGTTATCTCTTGCTTGGACTACTGCAATGCGCTCTACGTGGGGCTACCTTTGAAGGTGACTCGGAAACTACAACTAATCCAGAATGCGGCAGCTAGACTGGTGACTGGGGGTGGCCGCCGAGACCACATAACTCCGGTCTTGAAAGACCTACACTGGCTCCCAGTATGTTTCCGAGCACAATTCAAAGTGTTGGTGCTGACCTTGAAAGCCCTAAACAGCCTCAAAGACCCAGTATACCTGAAGGAGCATCTCCACCCCCATCATTCAGCCTGGACACTAAGGTCCAGCGCCGAGGGCATTCTGGTGGTTCCCTCGCTGCGAGAAGCCAAGTTACAGGAACCAGCCAGAGAGCCTTCTTGGTAGTGACGTCCTCCCTGTGGAAGGCCCTCCCATCAAATGTCAAGGAAATAAACAACTCTGTGACTTTTAGAAGACATCTGAAGGCAGTCCTGTTTAGGGAAGCTTTTAATGTTCGACGGACTATTGTATTTTAATATTTTGTTGGAAGCCTCCCAGAGTGGCTGGGGAAACCCAGCCAGATGGGCAGGGTATAAATAAATTATTAATTTTATTATTATTATTATTATTATTATTATTATTATGGCTTGCAACCCAGGGTCTCCTGCACCCAGAAGTGGGGAATCATACCTGTACAGTTTGGTGTTTCATTGAGGACTGACGTTCCACTGATTGGCTTCCCTTCCGGTGTGGAGCACCAGCAATAGCCAGTCTGTTTATGGCACTGAACCTAGGAGGAGAAGGAAGGGGTGAGCGTGTTTCTACCAGGTAAAAAAAGGTAAAGGACCCCTGGACGGTTAAGTCCAATCAAAGGCGACTATGGGGTTGCGGCGCTCATCTCTCTTTCAGGCCAAGGGAGCCGGTGTTTGTCCACAGACAGCTTTCCGAGTCATATGGCCAGCAGGACTAAACCGCTTCTGGCGCAAAGGAACACCGTGACGGAAACCAGAGCGCATGGAAACGCTGTTTACCTTCCCGCCACAGCGGTACCTATAGACTTCCTGCTGCAGCTTTAAATGTGCATTATTTATCTATTTGTTTAATCAATTTATATACTGCCCCTTATCCGAGGATCCCAGGCCGGTGTACAATATTAAAAACATAATTTACATAGCATAATGATAATATAAAAATTAGAGATGGTGTCCATGCCAGGAGGGCACAAGGAGAAGGGTACGATAGAGGATGAGATGGTGGGACAGTGTTCTCGAAGCGACCAGCATGAGTCTGACCAAACTGCGGGAGGCAGTGGAAGGCAGGAGTGCCTGGCGTGCTCTGGTCCAGGGGGTCACGAAGAGTCGGACACGACTAAACGACTAAACAACAACAATGGAGGTCCTACCTGCAAGAAGGAGCCGTCTTCGTTGCATTCCGGGACGTAGGTTGCGTGAGACTGACGCCGGGACTGCGAGAGGGCGGTCGCTCGGTCCTCCTGGCACCGAGTGAGGTTGGTATCTGCACAGTGGGCGGGAGGAAAGACGCAGCATCAGAAATGAAGCCTGCTGGAGGCGTCAAGGGTACCTCTGAGCATGTACAGAGAGCCCTTCTCTCACCACGGCACTGGAAAGATGGAGGATCTCAGGCCCAGAGGCAAAATGCGGAATAAGGATAAATGGAAGGGATAACTTTAGGAAATCAGGATGGAAAACCACAGTAAATACAACAGGAAATGGGAACAGAAGATACAGAACTTGACGTGAACTAATAAATACATAATAAGAAAATGAGGGAGTAAGAGAATTGGGGGATGTTATTTTAATATATGATCACAATGGAGAGGTTCTTGGGTGGCCAAAAATGGAAAGATTAATTGCTTGATACGGAGAAATTGTTGTTGAAGTTTGATTAAAGAAAAACTATTGCGGAAATTTATTAATAGCAATGGTTATTAATTAATTATCAGCTGATTAATACACTACAGCCTTTTAAATGTGTTTTTTTTGGGGGGGTATTATTTTTGGAGTTTTTTGTTTTAACTATTTATTTGTGTTTTTATCTTGTATTTTTATCTTACAAACCGCCCTGCGACCTTTCGATGAAAGATCAATCTAATAAAACAACAACAACAATTAGGGAACTCCTACTGGACTTTTTGTCTAAATGGAAAATGAATTGATCTAAGACTCTTGGGAGATTGCGAATATATTGCCTAACAAAAAGTAAATCAGTTGGATGTCATCCTAGAGTGAATATTTCAAAAAAATTATTTTACGTAACGGACAGATGGCAGTCCCTTTCATTTTTCCTGTTTTCGGTTTTTTGGTTTTTCCTTTGGTGTTTCCTTTCCATTTTTCTCTTTTCCTTTAGATTAGTTTCTTTTATCTTACATCATTAAGAAAAATCAAATTAAAAAAGGTTATATCATATTACAAAATCTGGAAGTAAGAATTGTTGGCGGAAATGTGGAGTGATGGGAACGTACAGTCATATGTGGTGGGATTGTCCATTAGTTAATAAATTTTGGAAACAGATTGGTATAGAAATATCGGGAATTGTAGGTAGGAAGGTGGGAATATCTAAATTAATGGTTCTTATTTGTCTGAGTAGCACTGAGTTAAAAACTAAAGAGGAATGTAAATGGGTAAAATTGATGGTAACTGCAGCCAGACAGGCTATAGCGAGTAACTGGAAAAATGGAAAATAAGGGCTCAGCAGCCAATATAAGGGATTTTCAGAGCACAGGTATGTTCAACTTCTGAGCCCCTCCGAGCCAAAGGCAGAAAGCCCAGCCGGCCGCCAAACGAAGCCTCAAGCGGTGGTTCCCACAGCGCAGCAACCTGGCAAAGGGGATGCAGCAAGGAAAACCACTGTCACCTCTCTGCTGGGAAGCGCTGAGCAAAGGCGAGTCCCCAGGCAAGGCGGCCGATTTGATTGGCCCAAGGCATGCAAGCTCCACCCCCCAGTCGTTCTTAGACTCCTTATTGGGTGAGCAACGCAGCCAAGCAACACAGTTGGTGCCTCCCTCCTCCCTGGCCAGCAGGGAGGGAGGGAGAGGAGCTGCTTCCTTTGAAACCCGGGAAATTTAAGGGACACCATCAATAAGGGACAGCAGCGGGACATGACGCTGGGATAAGGGACTTTCCCGCCAAATAAGGGCCCAGAAGTCGAATCGGAGTGCCGGCAAAGGATCGGAAAGCAGAGGGACAGATCAGATCGGAATCTGCTCTGCGCGTAAAAGTGATTGATGAGGTATGTGCTACTGCTCCGGGCAGCCTGCCAGCTTCTAGTTAATTGCTTTATGGCTGGACTTTGAACTTTTAAAGCCGTTTTGCCGGGAACAGGCAAAAGGCTCCCAGGCACAAGTCACTATGCTGGGGAAATCGAAAGTAACTTTTAAGTGCGCTTTTGGAATAAAGCAGCTGCAGCAGTGACGCAGCAAGATTTAAAGCAGCATATATGACGCTGAAGGCTAATGCCAGAGTCATGATGGCCCTTCAGGATGCTTGTGGGATTCCTAAGCTCAACAAGAAAAACTACCACGACTGGGTTCTGTATGCAGAGGCAATTCTGCGGAAAGAGGGTTTGTTTGAGGTGATTACAGACACCCCCCCAGTTCCAGTTACAGATGCATGGGAAGCTAAAGATTCCAAAGCAAGGGGAACTCTTACATTGATAGTATCCCCAGAAGAGCTCTGTCTATTGCGTGATAAGACCTCAGCCAGAGAAATTTGGGGCGCTTTGAGAGAGGCTCACTTAAGGACAGAAGCTGGATCTACTATGTTTTACTTTAACAAGCTGCATAATATGGCTCTTGCTGAAGGTGGAGATGTGCGTTTACATCTGATGGAGATGCAAAATCTGAGACATGAGCTGCAACAGAGAGGACTCAACTTTCCAGAGGCTGTGTATTCTTTCATGATACTACAATCTTTGGGTTCAGGTTGGGAGTCTGTTGCAACCCAGATTGCTGTGCAGCCAACCGCTCAGCTGACAGTGGACTATGTAACTGCCGTGATATTGAATGAAGCAGATCGCCGGGGTGCTAGCTGCATGGGCAAGGGGGAGTCTTCACAGACGTCATCCCATAGTGCAGTGGAACCACCAGATGGCGCCAAAGCTTTGAGGGCAGTGAAATGCTACTCGTGTGGACGTCTAGGCCATATGAAGAGGGAATGCAGATATCCCAGGGCCAAGACAGAGCAGCGCAGCGAACGCTCATCGCGTGGAAAAGGCCGAGGCAAAGGCAAAGGTCCGGTGTCTAGGACAACGCAGCACAAGGCTATGGTTTCACGCTTCACTCCAAAGGTTGCAGAGGTCCAGAAGACGTCTAGATCTTTCTTCGTTGTTGATTCAGCAGCAACCCACCATATGTGCAACGATAAGAGACTGTTTGTGTCTTTTACACCGCAGGAAGGTGCGATTCACCAGGCGGATGACCACACTATTCCCAGTAAAGGCTACGGAACTGTTGTTCTTCACAGTTTGGACTTATCGATACAGAATGTGCTTTACGTGCCAGACGCCAAACATAATCTGCTCAGTGTTGGACAGCTGAATGAGCGGAACATTGACGTGTCCTTCAAGAACAAGAAGTGCATCATCACAAAGAAAAATGACTATGTATTGCATGCTGAATATGTTGATCGTTTGTTTGTTTTGTATTATGATGATGTTGTGCAGGATGACACTTGTTGCATTGCAGGTTCTAACAAAAGTTTGCACGCAGAATGTATTCATGATTTTCATAGAAAATTTGGTCATTTGCATTTTGAGGCAGTATCTAAAATGCCTGCCTTGGTTGAAGGTATGACTATTAAACCCTGCAGGTACCACATGAAGTGCAAAGCATGCGCAGCAAACAAGGTGAAAATGGCTGCGAAAGGTAAGGTGTCTAGTAGGCAAGCTAAGGAACCATACCAGGTTGTTCATGCAGATTTGGTTGGACCACTAGCGCCCTCTTTGGGTGGCAATAGGTACTTCATGGTTCTCATTGATGCATTTTCTAGATATATTTTTGTGTATAATCTCAAGCAGAAATCAGAGGCTTTTCCTAGGTTCAAGGAATTCTGTGCTTGGTTGGAAAATGTGCATGGTAAGAAGATAAAGACTCTTTTCAGTGATCGCGGGGGAGAATTCACTTCTCAGCAGTTTGAAGCTTTTCTGACTGAGAAAGGAATTCAACACGATTTGTCTAGTCCTCGCTCGCCATGGCAGAATGGACTTGCGGAACGAGCAAATCAGACATTGCTTCAAGGGTTAAAAACCTTGCTGCATGATGCCAATCTTCCAGAGAGTTATTGGGCCGAAGCTCTCTCGTGTTTTGTTTACAGTTACAATCGCAGGTTATCTTCAGCGATTGGTTGTACCCCCTATGAGAAGATGTTTGGCAAGAAGCCATACATCAAACACATGAAGATTTTTGGTTCTGACATGTGGGTTCACTCACCACAAAACTCCAAGTTAGACAAGCGTGGATTGCATGGTATCTTTCTAGGTTATCAGAAAGGGTCTTACAGAATAATGATGACTGACTCTAAGACAATTAAGCTCACGAGAAGTGTTGAGTACAATGCAAAGTGGGGGGAGAATGTGGGAATTTTCCAATGTTATCCTGATGACAATGATGAGACTGAGGATAGTCAAAAGCAACCACAACAACCCACACCCACTGATGAAGGTTCTGAGTCTGAATCTGAAACTGAATCGGGTGATTCAGAGGATTTCAAGAGTGCGAAAGCCTCTATGCGACCCTCTGAAAGCTCTGATCAGGAATTGGAGGAACCATTGTTCACAATAGGTCGTTTTTCTCCCAAGAAGGAAGAGGAGAGTGTTGAAGACTTAAGGCTAATTCGTAGGTCACAGAGAGCCACAAAAGGCAAACCTCCAAAGAGATTTGCTGATGAATTTGCTACGATAGCAGTAACAGCTGTTAAAAGCTCCAAGAAGGTATTTGAACCTTCAAGTTTCCAAGAAATCCAGGATTTGGATTCTAAGGAAGCTGAGCCATGGTTAAATGCTATGAAGGCTGAGCTTGATTCCTTAGAAAGGAACAAAACATGGGAACTAGTTCCAGTAGTTCCAGGAATGAAACTGCTTGGAAGCAAATGGGTCTTCAAAGCGAAGACAGATCAAAATGGCAAGATAGTCAGACACAAAGCCAGATTGGTAGCCAGAGGTTTTGCACAGGTACCAGGTGAAGACTATCACGAGACCTACTCACCCACAGTGAGATATGAGAGCATTAGGCTTATGCTCAAGCTAGCTGCAGAGGAAAATCTACACATAAGTCACCATGATATTAATACAGCTTTTCTGTACGGATCTCTGGATGAATCACTTTATATGCTTCCACCTGATGGCGTACAGGTAAAACAGGGATTTGTTTGTGCTCTGAAGAAATCCCTTTATGGTCTCAAACAAAGTGCACGGTGTTGGCACACAAAACTCACTGAAGTATTGTTTTCTCTAGGTTTTCAGCAAGGGAAAGCTGATCCATGTGTATTTGTCAAAGAGGAGGGGCAAAAGAAACTGTACTGTTTGTTTTATGTTGATGATTTATTATTCTTTTGGAAAGATGTCGCAATGTACAATAACGCCCTAGCTCAACTGAAAGAGCACTTTGACATGAAAGATCTTGGTGAGGTAAACAACTACCTATCTCTGGAAATAGAGAAAGATCAAGATGGTAACATTCTAGTACACCAGTCACAGAAAATTGCTGATGTGTTAAGTAAACTAAACCTGATGGATGCTAACCCTGTAGACACACCAATGACAACAGGTTATCAGGTAGATGACACTGAAGAAGCATTTTCTGACACTACACTGTACAGAAGTGTGCTAGGCAAGCTAAACTTCATTGCCAGATGTTCAAGACCAGACATTGCTGTTAGCTGTAATTTGCTAAGCAGACAAGTCAACAATCCTAGTGTCAAGGATTGGAAAGCTCTGAAACGCATAGCGCGGTATATGAAAGGCACTATGCATTACAGACTGAAACTTAACAATCAGAAGTCTGGTGGTCTTGAAATATTTGCAGATGCAAGTTTTGGAAGTGACACTACAGACAGGAAAAGTACGTCTGGAGTTTGCTACATGTACAATCAGGGTCTGTTTGATTGGTCATGCAAGAAGCAAACAACAGTTAGCTTAAGTACTTGTGAAGCTGAACTGAATGCACTGTCTTATTCACTTCAGGATTGTGAATGGTTAGTACAATTGTGCAAAGATATGAAAATTCCTGTCAAATGTCCAATCCAGGTTTACCAGGACAACAAAGCATGTTTGGCTTTGCTGAAATCTGAAGGTTGTAAGCAAAGCACGAAACACTTGCAATTAAAGTTGCAGCATGCTAGGGAATGTATTCAGAAGGGACTCGTAACGGTGTCCTATATGCCAGGTAATGAAATTCCTGCTGATGTATTGTCCAAGATTGTATCAAGGGATCAACACTGTACCTATGTGCAGAAGTTGGGTTTGTACTGATATTGTACGAACACGCTGCCCAGTGATGTTCACAGAAAGGGGGAGGATGTTGGTTTCTGCTTTCCTTCACTGTGCAGCGAAAGGGCTTGTCACGAGACAGGTGTTTACATTCCACAGTCTGTACTGTTGGAGTTTCTCACGGGAAAGGGAGGCTGGATGTGACGTACACTGGTTTCCTGTTTTTCTCTGTGTGATTCTCTCCAAGCTGTTGAGGAGAGAGGATGCATTTTCTCTGCTCCGGCAGAGGCAAGATGTCTTTCTGTAATATACCAGCTTTGAACTGTAAATAATAAAGCAACTTTGAGTATGCAGCACGTACTCCTCATCCTTCCGCTGGGCACGAGACTCTGCTTTAAATCAACAGACAGCTATGGGATGGAGGAGTATTAACACATATAAAATTGTACATATGGTTGATTTGAATATGTTATTATCGATTATGTATACCCAATGTATCAGTCGCCTGGGGGGTTTCACTGTTTGTGTTTTGGTTGTTGGTAAAAATTAAAAATTTTAAACATTGGGGAAAAAATGGAAAAAGAGATTCCCTCTGTGCAGTCCCCCACCACTAGGCCACACTGCCAAACCTTCTCTACCTACAGTTGGGTTCCCGGTGGGCTGCCCCACCGCAGCGGAAGCGAGGCAGGGCTTCGAGGGAACGCTCGCGGCATCGAGCTTTCTGGAAGGCGCACGGGGACTTGTAGAGCTTGCCGTCGGAGGCGCAAACCGGGCGCCCGCGTTCGTGAGGACACTCCAGCGGACATGCAGACTCCTCCGGGTCGCTCTCGGAGATGATGAACTGCAAAGGAGACAAGGCGGGCATCAAACAGGGCACAGAGCAACACCAATTATCTTGTTTTGTTTATCTATTTATTAAATTTATGCACAGCCCTTCATTCGAGGACCACAGGGCGGTTTGCGATATGTTGCAGGAAATTATGTATAGGTTGGGAGGGGGTTGCCCCTCCAGCAGATATCATGCCCATGCAGCCCACTACCAAAACCAGCACAATCGCTTTTGTGACTTTTGTGATTTGTCCCCACAAAACACTTTATCGCAGTTTCTTCCTATCTATTCAAAGGGCCTTTGCTGCACGATACCAAATGTAAGAATTCACTGATAAATGCATCTATGTACTGGCTCACTGATGCATTTATCAGTGAATTCTTACGTTTGGTATCTTGCAGCAAAGGCCATCTATGTACTTGCTCACTGTGCCAACCTAGCAGTTTAAAAGCATGTCAAAGTGCAAGTAGATAAATAGGTACCGCTCCGGCGGGAAGGTAAACGGCGTTTCCGTGTGCTGCTCTGGTTCGCCAGAAGCGGCTTAGTCATGCTGGCCACATGACCCGGAAGCTGTACGCCGGCTCCCTTGGCCAATAAAGCAAGATGAGCGCCGCAACCCCAGAGTCGGCCACGACTGGACCTAATGGTCAGGGGTCCCTTTACCTTTACTGGCTCACTGGGAAAACTTCAGAAATTCATCTAGACATGTGAGCTCAGCTACTCAGCAGCCCCTCTGCCTGAGTGATAATCCCTGGCATCCTGATACCTGAGGGCCAGACAGGTAGCCAGTCCAGAAATAGCAAACCCAGATGAAGACAAAAGGGTGGGATTAACTTGGCTGGGAAACAGGGAAATGTAAATATCTCTTTTGTTACACTTGATGGGTGTTTGGTGGAGGGCAAGGGGAACCATGGGGCAGGGTCCAGGATGCTCAGATTACTGCCACCAGACCTCCCCTTTCATGATGTAACCGTGATGTATGAGTGATGTAGTTGGGGGGGGTGTAACATGGGGATTAGCAGCTAATAAAAGTTTGGGGGCTCTTTTGTTTGGGGCTTCCATCTTGTTCCACCTGGTGGCAGGTGGGAGTCCTGTCGCGACAGTCTTCAATCAAGACCAAGCCTACTGGCTGCTGTTTTGCTCTGGTATTCCTGGCTGGTGTCCTTGTTTTTTGTCCAAGGGAGCCCTCAGATTTCTCCATTAAGAGTTACAAAAACACGCAAATGGACACCATAGCGCCAAACAGCAGTTCAGGCCAGATTGCTCTGTACGTAGTTAAAACCATTCCTGTTTATCAGTCACCGTGTCCAAGACAACAGACATTCTCATCATTATCACCCGAGATTTAATCGCCACCGGCTCAAGGCGTGTTACACATTAGCTGATTAAAGACAGTCAAAAGCACAAAACAATAACAAACACATTTAAAACAAGACTGAAACCCTAACAAAGCGGTCAAGTCCCGTTTATCCAGCTGAGAGAGCCTGCCGGAACTTTTAATATCTTGCAACTGTTTCCAGAAATTGGAGATAGTGGGAACCTGCCTATCTCGAGGGATACTATTCCTCAGAAAAGAAGTTGTTAAAGTTATTAGTAATAAGAATTTCATTTATCAATATAAAGCAATTGCATATATATCATTTGCAAGACATAACAGCAATTGCATATAAAAAGATTCAGATAAATGTAAGTCTTTAAGCAAAATGTTTTAGAAACCAGAGGCCTTTCTACTTGGAATAATAGGAATGGAACTGCTCAAAAAAGATGTCAAACTATTTTTGTATGCCACCACAGCGGCAAGACTGCTGTTAGCCAAAAATTGGAAATCCCAAGAAATCCCAGCTGTGGAAGAATGGCAGATGAAAATGTTGGACTTTTTGGAGAAAGCTGACTTGACTGGAAGAATCCGCGACCAGAAAGAAGAGGAATATCAAGAAGTTGGAAGAAATTTAAGGACTATTTGAATAAATATTGTAATATAAAAAATTAGAAGTCACTTGAAAGCACCAAATAGGCCTAGGATTAAATTAGGATCTAATTGTAAGTAAGGTGGATTTAGAACTGTAAGAAAAGAGAAAATGATAGTTAATTGCTGGAAATAATTTTAGTAAGAGAAATTGGGTTTTTAAGGGATATGTGTTTAAGATTTGTTTTGTTTTGTTTTAGTACTGTACTGTATTGTGTTTTCTTTTCTTTTTTCTATGTTATACTTGTTATAATTGTGGAAAATTTAATTTAAAAAAATAGGGGGGGGGGATAAGCAAAATGTTTTGGTTTCTGCCTTCTTCAGCTGCTTTGTCTGGTGTCCAGGGCTGCCATAGGTCTGGGATTTCAAGGGCGGAATTGACATCCAGGGAGATTTCCAAAAGGCGGCGCTCTGTCAGGTATCTTGGAAAAGTCAGTCGAAAAATGGAACAACTCTGGGGTTGGTCTGAAAAAAGCTGAACAATTTCAGTGGTTTCCTAAAATAAAAGATCAGTAATTTTGGGGTCATCCTAAAATAAAGCTCCACAACTTTCAGGGTGTCCTGGTTTTTACTTTTTGAAAGATGGCAACCCTACTGGCGTCAATCAAAAGGTGACGGACGGAGGTGGCACCTATGGAACACTGAGGAACGAATATTCCGAAGCGTCTCATTGGCTGTAGCTGAGTGAAGTTGGGTATAAAAATGGCCTGAGGGATAGCTCAGTTGGTAGAACATGAGACTCTTAACCTCAGGGTCGTGGGTTTGAGCCCCAAGTTGAGAAAAATATTCCGGCATTGCAGGGGGTTGGACTTAGATGATCCTTGCGGTCTCTTCCAACTCAAAAATTCTATGATTAACACAAATCACAGCTGAATTAAAAGAGGCGGTTATAATTAGAACTTTTTTTGTGTGCAAAGGTCAGTAGAAGTTGTCGTTGTCAACCTCCAAAGAGCTCAAGTAGGCTTACCTGCTACTCCCTTCTGGATTTTATCCTCACAACCACCTTTTGAGGTAGGCTCAGAGACGGCGATTGGCCTATGGCCATGGGTGAATGGAGATTCGAACCCTGGCCTCCTTAGTCCAACTCGCAACACCCCGTGAGCGCTTTTGATTCAGATTTTTGTGGCATCAATTAAGTGTTTTAAATTTGTTGTTAGCCACCCTGAACTGGGAAGGGCAGGGTATAAATAAAATCATCATCATCATCATCATCATCATTAAATTGTGCTGGGTTTGCCCATGTTCGCCTTTGGCAATGCCACAACTCCATTTGGGGTGGTCTCTGAGCATGCGCAGAGTGCCCTTCCATCCCCACTAAATGACCCCAGAGAGTCTCCTCCACACAGAAAGAATTAGGAGGCTTCTTGCAGATTAGAGGGTGGTGGCTTGAGCTGAGAGACTCGGCCGCTACCTGATGTCCTCTGCTTTGGGAGTGCTGGGAGTTGTAGTCCGCAGCGCCTAGCCGGCACCAGGTAATGACAAAGACCATGCTAGAAATCAGGTGCTGGGGAGGGGGCTGTACCAAGGTGGCGTAGCGTGGGGGGTGCAGGGGGGGCTGGCCGCACTGGGCGCAACATCTGGGGGTTAGGGTTAGGGGGCGCAAATCCACGGGTTAGGGGGCACAAATTACTTGCCTTGCCCCGGGTGCTGACAACCCATGCTACGCCACTGCTGCTACCTCTGTCGAGGGTCCAAGAAGGCATCTTTTGACTGCGGAAAGGGAGACCAGGCCACCCACTTTTCCACCCAACACTGAAGAAAAAACTCTGTTTTCCTAGCAGGATAGAGAGTGATTGTTGGAACACAGACTCTGAGCTAGTTTGTGTGCGTGTGTGTGTCTGAGCTGCATGCATTCTCACAACAAGGAAACCGACTCGCACGCCCCTCTCCCCTCCCCAGAGCTTCCCGTCTCTTCTTGCAATCGCTCACCTGGTCCTCTCTCCTCCACACACCCCCCAGCCCTGCCCCACTTTCCTTCTCTTCCCACCTCCCCTCGCTGCCATTCCGCCCTGCCCCTAGGGGGTGCCGTACGAACTGTGTACCTTGGCAAGCGTTAGGGCCGGCCGGTGAAAGGAGTTAGCTTAACTAATTGCCGTGTAAATAAACACACAGGGGGAAGGCGGCCAATCAAAAGCCGGCGACGGCTCAAGACCTAATTTTTGTTTGATGTACAAGGAGACGTGGATTTTTCCCCCTCCTGGCAAGAGTCCAGACCGCAGGTGTGCATTTGGGGGGGGGCTAAGGGGTTATGGGGGGCAGGGAGCTGGTGTGCCCGTGTGCAAAAACACAACCACTTTGAACAGCTGTAGAAAAGGAGGCCGTGGACTTAAAACTTTGCAAATCCGTTGCTTCAATACCCTCTGACATTCGTCCGATGAAAATAAGGACATTTCTTATTCTTCCTTGCCCATCAACTCTGCCAGGTGTGGCTGATGGGAACCCAACCACATCTGGGAACCCCCCCCCAGTTTTCTTGATAGAGCCATGTAAAAGGGTAAAGGGACCCTTGACCGTTAGGTCCAGTCGCGGACAACTCTGGGGTTGCGGCGCTCATCTCGCTTTACTGGCTGAGGGAGCCGGCGTACAGCTTCTGGGTCATGTGGCCAGCATGACTAAGCTGCTTCTGGTGAACCAGAGCAGCGCATGGAAACGCCATTTACCTTTCCGCCAGAGCACTACCTATTTATCTACTTGCACTTTGACGTGCTTTCGAACTGCTAGGTTGGCAGGAGCAGGGACCGAGCAACGGGAGCGCACCCCGCCGCGGGGATTCGAACCGCCGACCTTCTGATCAGCAAGTCCTAGGCTCTGTGGTTTAATCCACAGCACCACCCGCGTCCCATTTTTCCTTAGGACGTCCCTATTTTCACTGGAAAATGTTGGATGGTACAGAGTTATCTGACCCCTGAGCCATCTGAAGGCAGTCCTGTATAGGAGAGTTATTAAAAAATGCTTAATGTTTTATAATGTTTCTGTATATGTTGGAAGCTGCCTGGAATGGCTGGGGCAACCCAGTAAGATGCGTCGGTTATAAATAGTAAAAATATCATTATGGAATGGGACCTCCATATTTTCATGGGAGAAATGTTGAAGGGTATGCTTAGGAGCTTTGTGGCTAAATTCCCTGTCAGGGAACTGACATCAGAGCAACGGGAGAAGGAGAGGCTCTCCGATTCTGCAGGGGAAGGTACCAGCACAAGGGGGAGACGCAGCTTGATAGAGGGGGAAGGAAATCAGCATAACACCAAGGATCCAGGAGAGCAAATGGCAGAGGAGGTGGAAGGGCTCTGGGATTCTTCCTTGGAAGTCAGTGAGGAGAGCCCTGGTCCTCCACTACCCACGCCCTCCCTGCGCAGGAGACTCCCGCGCAATGAGAGGCGGAGACGATTGGGTGTCAAACAGCTTTCATGCTGGCAAAGGTTTAAGAAACGCCCACAGACAGATTCTGCTAGCGACTGAGGCAGCCACGCTGAGATGGGCTGTGCAGTCAAAACGGTTTAAACTATGCAACCAAGCTTCAAAGTGGGAAAGTTTACACACGAGTAACTCCCAACCACTACATTCCCCTTACTGTTTTTATTATTATTCTAGAATCACTTTGACGTGCTTTTGAACTGCTAGGTTGGCAGGAGCAGGGACCGAGCAACGGGAGCTCACCCCATCGTGGGGATTCGAACCGCCGACCTTCTGATTGACAAGCCCTAGGGCTTGTGGTTTAACCCACAACGCCACCCGCATCCCATGTACGTGCTTGCAAACAGCCGCAAGGCAGGCCGGAGCACAACAGGTGCAGTTCTTCCTGGCATGGAGACGCTGCCATGGGATATAGCACTCTGAAGCGGCTGAGCTTTTAAAGAATCCTTGGAGCTGCTGTTTGCTAAGGGTGATGGGAGCTGTTAGGAGACCCCTACTCCCTTCCCAGAACTATAGTTACCAGAGTAGATTAATAATAATTATTATTATAATTTATTATTTGTACCCCGCCCATCTGGCTGGGTTTCCCCAGCCACTCTGGGCGGCTTCCATAGAAACCAAAAATACACTAAAATATCACAGATTAAAAACTTCCCTGAACAGGGCTGCCTTAAGATGTCTTCTGAAAATCAGGTAGTTATTTATCGCTTTGACATCTGATGGGAGGGCGTTCCACAGGGCGGGCGCCACTACCAAGAAGGCCCTCTGCCTGGTTCCCTGTAGCTTTGCTTCTCGCAATGAGGGAACCGCCAGAAGGCCCTCAGCGCTGGATCTCAGTGTCCGGGCTGAACGATGGGGGTGGAGACGCTCCTTCAGGTATACTGGGCTGAAGCCATTTAGGGCTTTAAAGGTCAACACCAGCACTTTGAATTGTGCTCGGAAACGCACTGGGAGCCAATGTAGGTCTTTCAAGACCGGCGTTATGTGGTCCCTGCGGCCGCCCCCAGTCACCAGTCTAGCTGCCGCATTCTGGATTAGTTGTAGTTTCCGAGTCACCTTCAAAGGTAGCCCCACGTAGAGCACATTGCAGTAGTCCAAGCGGAAGATAACTAGAGCATGCACCACTCTGGCGAGACAGTCCGTGGGCAGGTAGGGTCTCAGGCTGCGTACCAGGTGGAGTTGGTAGACAGCTGCCCTGGATACAGATTAACAGCTGGTCCTTCTTCCCAGGGAACTCTGAGCTAAATCCTGCCTCCGACGAAGTTAAGCATCAGCAACAACCTTATGCCTCAGGGTGGAAAACTAATACCTACAGGACTGCCTCTCCTGGTATGCCCTGCAGAGGACCTTAAGGTCCACAAACGACAACGTTTTGGAAGTCCCAGGTCGCAAGGTGGTTAGATTGGTTTCAACTAGGGCCAGGGCCTTTTCAGTACTGGCCCCGACCTGGTCGAACGCTCTGTCCCAAGAGCCTAGGGCCCTGCGGGACTTGACATCTTTCCGCAGGGCCTGCAAGACAGAGCTGTTCCGCCTGGCCTTTGGTTTGGACTCAGTCTGACCCTTATGTTTTCCCTCCCCTATGGTTTTGATCTATGGGCTACTTTTAAAATGAGGCTGCATTTTAAATTGCATTTTAACCTGCATTTTAAATTGTTTTTTTTCTTTCTTCCTTTTTCCTATTCTGTTTTTACAGTGGTACCTCGGGTTAAGAACTTAATTCGTTCCAGAGGTCCGTACTTAACCTGAAACTGTTCTTAACCTGAAGCACCACTTTATCTAATGGGGCCTCCTGCTGCCGCCGTGCCGCCAGAGCACGATTTCTGTTCTTATCCTGAAGCAAAATTCTTAACCCGAAGCACAATTTCTGGGTTAGCGGAGTCTGTAACCTGAAGCATATGTAACCCGAAGCGTAGGTAACCCGAGGTACCACTGTACTGTTATTTTACTTTTGTTAGCCGCCCTGAGCCCAGCTCTGTCTGGGGAGGGGTATAAATAAAATTTATTATTATTATTATTATTATTATTATTATTATTATTATTATTATACACACACTCTCTCTCTCACTCCAGACCCAAGGGGGCAGGTGACCCCCTTTCTCCCTTCCTGCTCCTGAACAGCCATCCATTTTAGCTTTGGGTTTCTCCAGCAAAGAGAAGCTTGTTGTGGATTCCCTCAGGGCAGGGTGGGATCCGGGGGAGACCCCCTCCTCCTCTGCCAAAACCACCAGCCCAGCCCCCCTGCCGAGAGATTGGGGAGCCCTGCCAAAGCTGGCCACTTGTCTTCTCTTTTCCACACAACCCGGCGCTGCTCAATTTTTGATTTATGGACCCGAGGAGTGTCTCTTAGCTCGCTTGCCCGTGCGGAAAAGCAATGACGGCATGCAGGCCGATACAGATACGGTTCCCTGGTCTCGTCCTCTGTGTCCCCTCGCTGCCTCAAATACCCAGTGTAGACTTATGAGGCTTTGCCCTCGGGTGGGAAAAATATTGCGCCTGGGAAAGGGAAGTGGGAGTCAACAGACACTCAAGGAATAGTTTCGGAGAAAAGGCTTTTATTTCTACCCTCCATGAACGGGTAGAAGGAGCAAGTGTGATAAATCACAAAAAGCATGCGCGAGTTCACAATCATGTGCACAAGCATATATACCCCTTTCCAGTTCCCTCCTCCTTTCTCCTCCCTCAGGAGTCCTGCCCCATGTTGAGGTTCCTGAGCATGTACAAAGCTGTCTTGGGACTATTGTGGACTCTTGGCAGGAAAGGGGGTGAGGGGGTTTTCAGAGTGTTCCCGTTGTTTCATTCTTGCGCCTTGGCATGGTTCCCAGAGAGAAAGCAAGTTGCAATGTGGTTCTGAGAAAGGCCTGAGAAGACAATGGGCTCTGTTCTCTACCTTGTTGCAATCTTTTCAGTTACAGCAAGCGGAATGTTTCTGATGCTTAGATGCTGAGAAAATGATTTTGAAAAGCTTTTGAGAAGCTTTGAGCCTGCTTGGGGGGGGGGGTGACTTCGGGCCTAGGTGAGGTCACCTGTCCTCACCTTCCTTCACCAGGAGGAGGGAACTATATATTTATTTCTGGGTTGGACAACATGGATCTTGCCGGTATGCCCGGGCAACAAATTATTCCATTTCCCCGGCGTTTCTCCCATTGTTAGTTTTCACACCAAAAGCCACTTCTGGAAAACAAGTGGAGCACAGTGTTCATTTCTGTGTTCCCTGATTCCAGAATCAAATATATCTGTTTAACCGGGGGGGGGGGGACTCTGGGTGTAGTGCGATGCAGTTCTTTCCTACTGTCTTAATGGGGGGGTTATTTTGGGGGGGGGAGACAGAAGAACGCAGGTGCAAAAAGGGAGGGGGGAGAGGAGAGAAGCAACGTTGTCCAACGATGTCTGCCGTTGTGCCACAACACACGCGACTAGTGTGGATTAAATTTAGTGTGACATGCAAGTGTTGTTGTTTAGTCGTTTAGTCGTGTCCGACTCTTCGTGACCCAATGGACCAGAGCACACCAGGTACTCCTGTCTTCCACTGCCTCCCGCAGTTTGGTCAAACTCATGTTGGTCTCTTTGAGAACACTGTCCCACCATCTCGTCCTCTGTCGTCCCCTTCTCCTTGTGCCCTCCATCTTTCCCAGCATCAGGGTCTTTTCCAGGGAGTCTTCTCTTCTCATGAGGTGGCCAAAGTCTTGGAGCCTCAGCTTCAGGATCTGTCCTTCCAGTGAGCAATCACCGAATTGACAGGTTTGATCTTGCAGTCCATGGGACTCTCAAGAGTCTCCTCCAGCACCAGAATTCAAAAGCAGACATGCAAGTATATTGGTTAAAAAGCCACAGTTCTGTAGCGCACAGGTAGTTTAGTGGGAAAGGAACATTAGAAAATGAGGCAGAAGCACCAGCATTATAATCAGGAAAACTAACACAATATCCCCCATCTCTGAATGCGCCCTAGATAGACCTTTGGCCTGATCCAGCAAAGATGTTTTCATGTTCCTATGCGGTCACCAGGTCAGTGAAGACGACCAATCAAAGTTATTTGATCTACTGATGCCTCCACTTTGCGTTGCTACGTTTAACGAAATTTTACCCTTCTATATCACTGTTCTTCGACCTCGGGTCCCCAGACGTGGTTCCTGGACCACAATTCCCATCATCCCCAGCGAATGGTCACAGATGATGGGAGTTGTAGTCCAACAACCGCGTCTAGGGACCCGAGATTGAAGAACACCGTTATTATATCATTGGTAGCTAATCGTGGATATCTGCACCCTGCCCAGCACGTTGGCGGAGGGCTGGATCGTGCTTGCTGCTCATTCCAAATACCATATTTTTTGCTCCATAGGGCACACCGGATCATAGGGCGCACCTAGTTTTTTTTTGGGGGGGGGATAAAGAAAAAATATATATCCCCCCCCAGCCCCAAAGAGCAAAGAAGACAAGACAGCGAGCGGGATGGATCCCGCTCGCAGTCTTGGCTTCGTTTTTAGCCGCGGGGCTGGGGGGGGGGGAAGCCCGAGCTTCCCCCGACCCCAGCCCCCAGAACAGGTCCGGGAGCGGCGGCAAGGTTGTGCGCAGCCTTGCTGCCGCTCCCAGAGCTTGCGGGGCTGGGGGTGCGCTCTGAAGGCTTGCAGATAGCTGCCTGAAGCCCGGGGAGCGAGAGGGGTCAGTGCACTTTCAGCGAAAGCCTGCACTCACTCCATAGAACGCACACACATTTCCCCTTCATTTTTGGAGGGGGGAAAGTGCGTCCTATAGAGCGAAAAATACAGTACTAACCAATGCATTACAATAGTGAGCACCGCTGCATGTCAATCGAATAGTGAGCACCGCTGCATGTCAACAATCGAACACTGTAAGACGCCAACTATTTCATGTCACGGCCAAACAAAAAAAATGGGGATTGGATGTCAAATACGGAAACCAAATATTCCACAAACGTTAGAATACGAGGGGAACATCTAGTGAGTATTCACCACTGTGATTCACAGAGGATAACCTTTGCGGAGCAAATTCTTTTGCTTGGCTTGAACCCAGGTCTGCCCACCCCCACCTGCCCCAAACCTAACTCTGAAACTCTATAACCACGATTCATGCTTGGTGTGGGTCTCTCCCTCACACCGCAGACCCTGACGTGTCTTCGGCAGGATCTGCCGGCCCCCTATTGCACTTCTAAATCAAAGGAGCATCTTTCAAGCTCCACCGTTGCTCTGCAGACATGATGTCATCCTCCCCACCCACCCCCAGGCAGATAGCTACCGTGTCCAAAAGGCGCCACGTCCCCCAGCCTAGTGCCGTTAAGTGCGGGGGACAGAGCGTCCCTCAGACACAGACTCCGCCGCTTGCGACGGCCCGAGATCCCTTCCAAAGATTGCAAATGGTGGCACCCACTGCCAAGGGTTAAGTCACTCTGGGGGAAGGACAGAGTTACAGCAACGAACACGGTGCCATGTTCAAGCCCGAAAAGCTGCTCGCCTTCACATGGGCAGAGGGGGTCAGGATCGGTGCGAGGGGTGTAGCAGCCTGGGATCTCGGATGGCGAAAGACTCGCCACTCTCTCAGGGACAGCGACATTCGTCCAGTTCACATAAAAGGGGAATTTCTGGGATATGATATGCTCTGAAGCTGAGCATTTAAGCAGCACTGAAACTGCCAAGGTGCTTCAGTTTCCGGAGTTCTGTTAAGTGTGATGGAAAACACAGCTTGAGTCACTCCAAGAGATGTTTTTGGAGCACTCCAAACCATTTGCCTATGGCGAAAACAGTAGATCTGGCTGAAACATGTAGAGATTTGCATCCTGACTAGTAGACATCAATAACCCTCTCCCCCCACAAATTGGTCTACTCTAATTTGGTGGTCTCCTGTGGGAGTGAGTTCCATAGATCCAGGTCAATTCTGTTTCCAGGGCGGCTGTCTGCCAGCTCCATCCGGTACGCAGGATGAGACCCTAACTGCCCGCAGGCTGTCTCTGGGAGAAGACCTTGCTAACATTCCCTTAAGTTGAGATGCTGGAATCGCCATTCCCAGAGGCACCATCAGGACAGGACTTTGAGGCAGATGTTTCAGACTCTATATCTGCAGGGCACCAGGTTGGGGAACGCTGTTGTACACAGCAGGGCTTTTCAAGTCCACCTTTCATATAAAGGTAAAGGTAAAGGTAAAGGGACCCCTGACCATTAGGTCCAGTCGTGGCTGACTCTGGGGTTGCGGCGCTCATCTCGCTTTATTGGCCAAGGGAGCCGGCGTACAGCTTCTAGGTCATGTGGCCAGCAGCACTAAGCCGCTTCTGGTGAACCAGAGCAGCGCACAGAAACGCCGTTTACCTTCCCGCCGGAGCGGTACCTATTTATCTACTTGCACTTTGACGTGCTTTCGAACTGCTAGGTTGGCAGGAGCAGGGACAGAGCAACGGGAGCTCATCCCGTCACGGGGATTCGAACCGCGGACCTTCTGATCGGCAAGTCCTAGGCTCTGTGGTTTAACCCACAGCGCCACCCGCATAGAATAATACAATTTCAGAGGTGGAAGGGACCCCCAAGGTTCATCTAGTCTAACCCTCCCCAATGCAGGCATTGTAACTAAAGCATCCGCCGCTTGTGGCTCTCTAACCTCTGCTTTAAAAATCTACAATGAAAGGATCCACCATCTCAGCTCTGGCTAACTTCCAGGTGCTTCTGATCACAATTCCCATCAGCCTGACCAGTTGATGGGTTTTGTAGTCCCAAGCAGCTGGGAGGCAGCCAAGGCTGCTTTAACTGAACCAATGAAGACCCTAATTCTGTTTAAATCATCGGAGCAAAAAGCTTAGGGTTGACAGTTGGTACAGAATAAGAATTTATTATGTGTGGGGGACAGAGCATCCCTCAGGCACAGACTCTGCCGCTCGCAATGGCCCAAGATCCCTTCCTGACCGTTAGGTCCAGTCGTGGCCGACTCTGGGGTTGCGGCGCTCATCTCGCTTTATTGGCCGAGGGAGCCAGCGTACAGCTTCCAGGTCATGGGGCCAGCATGACAAAGCTGCTTCTGGCAAACCAGAGCAGCGCACGGAAACACCGTTTACCTTCCCGCCGGAGTGGTACCTATTTATCTACTTGCACTTTGACGTGCTTTCGAACAGCTAGGTTGGCAGGAGCAGGGACCGAGCAATGGGAGCTCACCCCGTCGTGGGGATTTGAACCGCCGACCTTCGGATCAGCAAGTCCTAGGCTCTGTGGTTTAACACACAGCGCCACCCGCGTCCCTTTGTCCAGGTCGTAAGGCTTACATGTGCTACAAATCTAATGTCATTCCCTATCTGGCGGGGAGGAGGGGGATAATTCCTCGGCTAGGGATGTGAAATGGAGTCTGCACATTGATGGTCAGTCTTCAGTGGGCGAATGCATCGTGTGAGTCCCTCTTGCTGAAAGGCTCTTCTTAATGGCGCACGAAAGAAGGGAACAGCCTGCCACATGAGCTGGGATCATGGTATGGTTATTCTCCTTCTCTCCTATTACTTAAGACCATCCCATGAAACTGAAGAGTCGGGACAGGCAATAGAAAGCCCTTCTTCATGCAGAAGAGTTCAACAACGACAACAGCAACAGCAACAACTTATTATTATTTATACCCTGCCAGAAGGCCCTCGGCACTGGACCTCAGTGTCCGGGCTGAACGATGGGGGTGGAGATGCTCCTTCAGGTATACAGGACCGAGGCCGTTTAGCACTTTAACAGGTCAGCACCAACACTTTGAATTGTGCTCAGAAACGTATTGGGAGCAAATGTAGGTCTTTCAGGACCAGTGTTATGTGGTCTCGGCGGCCGCTCCCAGTCACCAGTCTAGCTGCCGCATTCTGGATTAATTGCAGTTTCCTGGTCACCTTCAAAGATAGAGTGCATTGCAGTAGTCCAATCAGGAGATAACTAGAGCATGCACCACTCTGGTGAGACAGTCTGCGGGCAGGTAGGGTCTCATCCTGCGTACCAGATGGAGCTGGCAGACAGCTGCCCTGGACACAGAATTGACTCTGGGTGGCTCCCAACAGAATATTAAAAACACGATAAAACATCAAACATTAAAAACTTCAGATGTTTTCTAAAAGTCAGAGAGTTCCTTATCTCCTTGACATCTGATGGGAGGGCGTTCCACGAGGCGGGCGCCACTACCGAGAAGGCCCTCTACCTGGTCTCTGTAACCTCACTTCTCGCAGGGACGTAAATTGAGATATTGAGGGACCTATGAAATACCGTATTTTTTGCTCTATAAGACGCACCAGACCACAAGGCGCACCTAGTTTTTGGAGGAGGAAAACAAGAAAAATAATATTCTGAATCTTAGAAGCCAGAACAGCAAGAGAGATCACTGTGCAGTGAAAGCAGCAATCGCTCCATAAGACGCACACACATTTCCCCTTACTTTTTAGGAGGGGGAAAAGTGAGTCTTATAGAGCAAAAAATACGGTAAATATAAAGGTTTCTATAAATCTACAGGGATGGGGGTGGGACTAGCCTGTTCTCCCAGCTACTGTAAAGAAGGCCAGTTTTTAAAAATAATACCAAATCAAACTCAGCAACCATGAATGTTCTAAATCGTCAAAAACGGATCTTCGGATTCACTGGTACGGCATCAAGCTCCCACGGTGAAAGTTCAATTGACAAACTGAAAGTCCAGTTGACAGATAGTTTGTGTGCAAACACACGTTTGTACCTTTGTACATTAAGGGAGGGAGATGACTATTCTGTTCAAAGCAGCCTTTCATCAATCTGGTGCCATCCAGATATTTTGAACTACAACTCCCACCAGACCCAGCCAGCATCCTAAATATCCAGACGGCACCAGGTTGATGAAAGGCTGGCTTAAACTTTTCCCCCTGCATCCGCACCTCACGTTTAAAGCACTATGACACCACTTTAAACTGTCCCGGCTTCCCCCAAAGAATTCTGGGAGTTGTAGTTTGTTAAGGGTGCTGTTGTTAGGAGACCACCCCCCCAAAAAAAAATTCCCCTCCCAGAGCTACAGTTCTCACTCAATCGCCCTTCACAGAGAATTCTGGGAATTGTAGCTCTGGGAGGGGAATAGAGAAGTCTCCTAACGGCTCTCAGAAAACTACAGTTCCCAGAATTCTTTGCAGGAAACCATGATGGTTTAAAGTGGAATCACTTCTCATTGCAAAGCATTGGAAGACACAAGACTTACCCACTCTGGAAGAATGGCAGATGCAACTAATAGACTATATGGAAATGGCGGAAATGACTGGCAGAATCCGAGACCAGGGAGAAGAGTCGGTGGAAGAAGATTGGAGGAAATTTAAAACTTATTTACAGAAATATTGTAAAATTTTTGAATGCTGATGACATTGAAATGAATTGAAGGGGTTCTAGCAACAAGGTAAAATGTAAGATGGGATTGATAATAGATAAACTAATAGGATATGAATTTGCTGAACCAATTTTTAAAAGGGATACAAAAAAGGGAGGCGTGAGGAAGTCAGGAAAATAAGTTAACTAAAGATGAGAAATCAAAAAAAGAGGGAGTTTTGTTTTCTTTTATATGTGTTTTTTCTTCTTCTTTTTTGTGTTTAATGTTTGTATTTTTGTATTTTGTAATTTTGTATTTTTCTGTTTTTGTATTTTTCTGAACTTTTCTATTGATAAAACTTAATAAAATATTTTTTTAAAAAAGTGGAATCACGGTGCTTTCAATGTGTGGTGTGAACATGGCCTAGGATGAAACAGGACGGATTCGGAACAGCGGTTAAGAGGCAGCTAACATCACATTGCAGCGTGTTGATTGACACGGCAGCCGGCAGACCTCACAGCCCAACAAATTGTGTGTGTGTGTGTACTAGCTACCCAAGTGCCTTCAAGCTTACATTGGCTCTCGCACGCCGCTGGTAACCACAGAGGCGTCGGCCAGGAAAATCTGAGTGTCGCGTCGACAGAGTAACTAGACCAGGGAAAGCTCTGTCCAAAAAGAATTCGGCCCAGGGGAGCTAGGTGATCTCTGCACCCTGAAGGGAAAGCCTTCAACTGATTGGACAAAATCAGATTCTCTAGTATTTTGCTGGTGAAAAATAGGAGCAGGGAAACAGGCAGAGATAAATCGGCACCTATGGGGCGAGGCAGGGGGACAGATGGACAAAGGGATACCCCCCCCACTGGAAACCACAATCTCCAGACTACCATTTTTTAAAAGAGCACATTCCTAGCAATTGCAAAACCCATACCCTCCAACATTTATGAAAATAGGGATGTCCTATTCCATTATTATTACTATTATTATTATTATTATTATTATTATTATTATTATTATTATTCCTCGCCCATCTCACTGGATTGCCCCAGCCACTCGGGGCGACTAACAACACATATAAAAACATAATAAAACAGTACAGTGATACTTCGGGTTAAGTACTTAATTCGTTCCAGAGGTCCGTTCTTAACCTGAAACTGTTTTTAACCTGAAGCATCACTTTAGCTAATGGGGCCTCCTGCTGCTGTTGCGCCACCGGAGCACGATTTCTGTTCTTATCCTGAAGCAAAGTTCTTAACCTGAAGCACTATTTCTGGGTTAGTGGAGTCTGTAACCTGAAGCGTATGTAACCCGAGGTACCGCTGTAAACAGTAAAAAAAAAAAGCCAAACACCTTCCCTGAACGAGGGTCGCGTTCAGATGGATCCAGGACAGTTTATGTAAATCTGGGGGGACTGTCCCTGGAAAATAGGGAAACTTGGAGGGTCTGAAAACCTGAGTCAGGAGGTAAAATGTACAGGCACTATTATTCTCATTATTATTTTTTTTAAGGCCACTCTCCCCTTTCAGTGTTTGCCTTTGCCCCCACCCCTGGAAAAAATCTTGCAGATGGCCAAGCAGAAATAGCAGAGGGGCAGGGCTGGGGTGGGTGGGCTTTGGGGGTCTGGCAGCGCCCCCCGCCCCCTGCTGAGATACATGCCTTGGCAGTTGCCCAGCAATGCGACTCGTGAAGCTGCCGGCCTCCACCCATATCCACTGACTCTGTTGGCAACAGTTTGTCACATGCTGGATTTTGAAGCCTTCAAGGAGTCCCGCTAGTGGGCTGCAAGAGCAGCATCCTTTATCACAACAACACACTGTGTAAGAGGACTGCAAAGGGGTATGATACGATACGATAATCTTTATTCTTATTTGTTAAGTTGTGGGTGAACATATCAGACGACACAGCGATTCTTCAGACAGCTCTTGTTTATTCACAGGCCAGAAGAGAACTGAACTGAAGGGTTCAGCCAGCCTGCTTATATAGAGCTCCACTACAACGCAACAGTAACAACTTTCTGTAACTATCCAATCACTGAGCGTCACTTTCGATCCCTTATTTGCATATGTGGACCTGAGTGAAAACTATCTACAGTATCCCCTTGCTGGCCCAGGGTGAGAACTTCAGTACATAACATCATTGTCCCATACAGAACAACGAAATTGACAAACAAAAACAAAACAAAAACAAAAACAAATAAGACATTCAAAACCAACAAGCCTGCTACCCCAGCTATCCCAACCTGGTTAGCCCCCTAAAAACTCTGACACCCCATTTTTAAAATACAATACACTCCCATAGAGACTCCTTAGGTAAAGGTAAAGGGACCCCTGACCATTAGTTCCAGTCGTGGCCGACACTGGAGTTGCGGTGCTCATCTTGCTTTATTGGCCGAGGGAGCCAGTGTACAGCTTCTGAGTCATGTGGCCAGCATGACTAAGCCGCTTCTGGCGAACCAGAGCAGCGCACGGAAACGCTGTTTACCTTCCCGCTGGAGCAGTACCTATTTATCTACTTGCACTTTGACGTGCTTTCGAACTGCGAGGTTGGCAGGAGCAGGGACCGAGCAACGGGAGCTCACCCCATCGCGGGGATTCGAACCGGCGACCTTCTGATCAGCAAGCCCTAGGCTCTGTGGTTTAACCCACAGTGCCACCCGCATCCCTAGAGACTCCTTACATTGCATTTAAAACCAAAATCGCATTTGGATAGAAACTGTTTCTCAGGCGGCTAGGCCTAGTCTTTATAACCCTGCACCTTCTTCCAGAAGGCAGAAGCTGAAAGAGATCATTTCCGGGGTGCGCACTATGCTGCGCTATCTCTGCAGCTTTCTTATGGCCCCTGGAAGCATAGATTTGATCCAAGGTGGGAAGAGTGCACCCAATTATTGCACTCTTCGCTTTCAGAGTTCGCCAGTGTCCATTCTTGCTCAAATTTGTTCAATTTCTTTCCCACTTTGTTGACCCCCAAGAACATAAGAAAAACCCTGCTGGATCCATTGCCCTGTTCTGACAGTGGCCAAACAGATGCCTGTGGGGAACCCGGAAGCAGGATCCGAGCACCAGAGCCCTCTCCCCTCCTTCGGTTTCCAGGAACTGGGATTCAGAAGTGGAGGCAGAGCCATCGTGGTTGGTAGCCACTGATACCCCCATGAGCTCCGTTGGAAGTTGTTGTAAACAAAATCTGCCCTTCTTCCCTTACGGGGTATCCAAGAATCCATATAGAGTCCTTACATAGGTTCCCTATTGGTAGGAGAAGATAACAGAGGCCAACCAGAGAATATTGAGAAGCAAAGCAGCTAGTAAGCCTGATCTTTATTGATCTGTTGCAACAGGGTCCTCACTCACCACACGCAGGAGGGAGGAGGAACCCAGAACAATGGTGTGCAAGGCCTTATATAGACATTTGAAATTCCCTGCCCTGGAGCTCAAGACCACCCCTCCGTACATCATACATACATCACAGAAGGGGTGTAACCCAAGACCACCACCCCCAAGACACACCATACCTACATCACAGAAAAGGCGGTCTACAGCAGAAATCTGAGTGCGTTGTTTATCTCATTTGACAGGTTTACCTGTTAATGGTCACTTGATTGGATACCCTGGGGAGCCTGGCCAGTCTTTTGTAATGATAAATACTTAGTTCCTGAGCCAGGTCACAGGCTCACCCTATTCAAACACAGACAGACATATCCTTAAGACAGGATTTGTGATGGAAAAGACAATGGGGAGGCTTTTCCATTTTCCTTGCAGAGAAAACATTTGGTCGGTTTGGGAATCAAAAATGGTTTCAGGTCGGTCTTCCTGTGCTGATCTATGTACATGCTCGGTTGGTACACTTATGAACATTTATTATATATCTAAGACTTTAAAATTCTTATCACAAAGTCCATGCATTTAGGTATAACGAGAGAGGGAGAAAACCTTTCCTCCACCCACTCTCTTCATGCCACGCACCATTTCAGGTACGTCTTACATGCCCCCTCTTCCTCGCCTTTTCTCTAAACTAAAACCTCCCAAACGCTGCAGCCTTTGTCCACAGAGGAGTCTCTGCCTCGCCAGGATCATGGCTTCTAAAACTTTCCCCAGCATCCTTTTTGAGCGGAGGCACCCAGAACGGTCCACAGAACTCCAAACGCAGTTGCACCAACGATTCGTATCACGGCATACTAATACGAGAAGTCTCGTTTTCAATTCCTTCGTAATGGCACCTAGCACCGAATTCGGGTTTTTCACATGATATAACCACTCCGAAACCATCACAAGTGCAAATCGTCGTGAATGTACCGCAAAAGGATGTCCAGAAGGGCCCTAGGAGTCTACCCTCAACATGCTGCTAACTGGCAGCTCCCCATGCCCAGCCTTTGGGCGTTCTTTTGCTAGTACAGTGGTGCCACGCAAGATGAAATTAATCCGTTCCGCGAGTCTCTTCGTCTAGCGGTTTTTTCGTCTTGCGAAGCAACCCTATTAGTGGCTTAGCGGATTAGCGCTATTAGCGGTTTAGCGGCTATTAAAGGCTTAGCGGCTATTAAAGGCTTAGCGGATTAGCGGCTAAAAGGCTATTAGCGGCTTAGCGGCTTAGAAAAAGGGGGGGAGCGGAAAAAATCGGAACACTCGCAAGACGTTTTCATCTTGCAAAGCAAGCCCATAGGGAAAATCGTCTTGCGAAGCAGCTCAAAAACGGAAAACCCTTTCGTCTAGCGGGTTTTCCGTCTTGCGAGGCATTCGTCTTGCGGGGCACCAGTGTAACAAGAAACTACACTCGACCTTAGCCCAAAGACCGAGAAATCAAGATGTACAGTGGTACCTCTGGTTGCGAACGGGATCCTTTCCGGAGGCCCGTTTGCAACATGAGCAGAACGAACCCCATGTCTGCGCAGGTCACGATTCGCCACTTCTGCGCATGTGTGTGACGTCATTTTGCGCATCTGCACATGTGCGAGTGACAAAACCCGAAAAGAACCCTTTCTGGTACTTCTGGGTTGCCGCAGGACGCAACCTGAAAGCGCGCAACCTGAGGCAAATGTAACATGAGGCATGACTGTACAGTGGTACCTCGGGTTACTTACTCCGCTAACCCAGAAATAGTACCTCGGGTTAAGAACTTTGCTTCAGGATGAGAACAGAAACCGTGCTCCGGCGGCGCAGCAGCAGCAGCGGGAGGCCCCATTAGCTAAAGTGGTTCTTCAGGTTAAGAACAGTTTCAGGTTAAGAACGGACCTCCAGAACAAATTAAGTACTTAACCTGAGGTACCACTGTACAGGCTAAAGCTCCTCTGTTGACTGGCAAGGCTGATCTTACACCTGAATTGTGGAGTGTAACATAAGCAGTCAAGTACTGCACTTCCTGTTTGCCCAGAGTGGACACACAAGGGGATGTTACTCCAGCCAGGAGGACTTCCTGTCACACCTGGTCTGGAGCATCCTCCCCCTGCGTGTGACCAGATAGATGGGCGGGGCCCTGGGAGACCTCATAAAAGGGCTGGTCACGCAGCCAGGAGCAAATGGGCTCATTTCCCTGAATAGGATGAACTCACTCTCTCCTCTGTAATTCCAAGATAAAGGCTGGCTTCAGGGAACCTACTGTGAACTGAATGCAAGTTAACTTCTTACAGTGGTGCCCCGCAAGACGAATGCCTCGCAAGACGGAAAACTCACTAGACGAAAGGGTTTTCCGTTTTGGAGGTGCTTCGCAAAACGAATTTCCTATGGGCTTGCTTCGCAAGACGAAAATGTCTTGCGAGTTCCTGCGGGGGTTTTTTCCTCCCCCCCCTTTCCCCAAGCCGCTAAGCCGCTTAACAGCTGATCCGCTAAGCCCGCTAAGCCGCTAATAGCGCTAATCCGCTAATGGGCTTGCTTCGCAAGACGAAAAAACCGCAAGACGAAGAGACTCGCGGAACGGATTCTTTTCGTCTTGCGAGGCACCACTGTATCGTTACTTTTAAAAGAGGACTGTAGCGTCTTTATTCTTTTTGAGCGGGATGAGAGGGGAATTTAGCAGGAACAAACCCAATCTCAGGGGTCAGCAAACTTTTTCAGCAGGGAGCCGGTCCACTGTCCCTTAGACCTTGTGGGGGACCGAACTATATTTTGAAAGGAAAAAAATGAACGAATTCCTATGCCCCACAAATAACCCAGAGATGCATTTTAAATAAAAGGGCACATTCTACTGATATAAAAACACACTTATTCCTGGACCGTCTGCGGGCCGGATTGAGAAGGTGATTGGGCCGGATCCGGCCCCCAGGCCTTAGTTTGGCTACCCATGCCCAATCTGTACAAAGCCAGATTGGATGGCTTAAGTAAAGAGATTCAAACAAATCTACCAACTAGCTTCCTACTAAGTACTCTGCTACTGACTAGTGTGAGTGAGGAAGGATAATATTTAATCAATATATCCTCCCCTGCTATCCACAACATTCCCACATTAATAACCGTTGATATATACTATTGTACTGTGTGTGCACTGCAAGAAAGCTGTGTTTGTGAAATACGAATGCCTTCCTAGGCACCAGCCTTTGGTTGGGAAATCAACCTCACGGCACTGAATAAACCTCCGTCCCTTTCCACTTTATTTACTCTCCCAGGTCGCTACATCAACACGATGATGCCATCGCCTGTCAGCCCCAGCTTTAAAAATAGATGCCGCCGACAGGGACAGCCGACGGTCCCCAGGCTCGTAAAAAAATAATATTAAAACGAAATGATGCCTCAAAAACAATATTTTTCACACTCACAGGAGCAAGCAGGTTTTAATGAGCCCCCCGCAGGGAGGCGATAATTTGCCTCCCTGGTCAAATAGCGTGACAGGATTTTGGACGGGCTCCTGAACCCAGATCGGGTGGCCCTAAACACACGCCAAAAAAACGCTATGACGAGATGTGCGCCTAGGGCCACTTTCAGATGACCCGAGACAAACTTGAGCAAACGACAGCGGGGAAACATATTCTCCAACGTTTCTCTGGTGAAAATAGGAACGTCCTATTGAATTCTGGTGCTGGAGGAGACTCTTGAGAGTCCCATGGACTGCAAGAAGATCAAACCTATCCATTCTGAAGGAAATCGGCCCTGAGTGCTCACTGGAAGAACAGATCCTGAAGCTGAGACTCCAATCCTTTGGCCACCTCATGAGAAGAGAAGACTCCCTGGAAAAGACCCTGATGCTGGGAAAGATGGAGGGCACAAGGAGAAGGGGACAACAGAGGACGAGATGGCGGGACAATGTTCTCGAAGCTACCAGCATGAGTTTGACCAAACTGCGGGAGGCAGTGGAAGACAGGAGTGCCTGGTGTGCTCTGGTCCAGGGGATCACGAAGAGTCGGACACGACTAAACGACTCAACAACAACAACATTCAACAACAACCACAATAATATTAGTAATATTTACACCTTTCCCACCTGACTGGGTTGCCCCAGCCACTCTGGGCGGCTTCTGACATACATAAAAACATAATGAAACAATACAGTGGTACCTCGGGTTACAGATGCTTCAGGTTACAGACTCCACTAACTCAGAAATAGGACCTCGAGTTAAGAACTTTGCTTCTGGATGAGAACAGAAATTGCGCATCAGCGGCGCAGTAGCAGCGGGAGGCCCCATTAGCTAAAGTGGTACCTCAGGTTAAGAACAGTTTCAGGTTAAGAACGGACCTCCAGAACAAATTAAGTTCTTAACCCGAGGTACCACTCTATTTAAAAACTTCCTTATACAGTGGACGCTTGGGTTGTGAACGTGATCCATGCAGGAGGCACGTTCACAACCCGAAGCGCTGCGTCTGCGCACATGCGGGTCATGATTTAGCGTTTCTGCGCACATATGAGCACCGAAACCTGGAAGTAACCTGTTCCAGTACATCCGGGTTTGGAGCGGTGCGCAACCCGAAAACGCGCAACCTGAAGCATTTGTAACCCGAGGTACGACTATACAGGACTTCCTTCAGATGTCTTCTGAAGGCTGAATACAGTGGTACCTCGGGTTAAGTACTTAATTCGTTCTGGAGGTCCGTTCTTAACCTGAAACTGTTCTTAACCTGAAGCACCACTTTAGCTAACGGGACCTCCCGCTGCTGCCGCACTGCCGGAGCACGATTTCTGTTCTCATTCTGAAGCAAAGTTCTTAACCTGAAGCACTATTTCTGGGTTAGCGGAGTCTGTAACCTGAAGCGTATGTAACCCGAGGTACCACTGTAGTTTCTTATCTCCTTGGCTCAGAGGTCAGATAACTCCACATCATTTCTCTGAAGAGAGAGCGAAATAACAGAAACAAGATTCCAACTCAAGACCCCGAAGAACTTTCTGACAGTAAGAGCTGTTTGGAACAATGACAAGGGAAGCTGATGAACTATGCAGAACTGGCAAAAACGACAGACAAACTAAGAGAAAAAGACAACAGTGGCTTTGAAAAAGAGGAAAAAACCATTGATATTATACTTGCAGAAACAAAGAAAGTCTATAGACTGTATGGCAGGATTTAAACAAACATTCACTTTATTAGTATTAGAAAACGTGTAGAAGATAGAGAAACAACATGGTGTATTCATTGTTATTTTTAGGTTTGTTTTTAGGTTTGATGTTATTGTAGAAATATGTTATTAGTAGCTTTTTCTTTTAGGTGGCAGCAAAGTGGGGGAAAGCAGAAACAAACCGGAAGCGGAAGGAAGGGGAGGGAGGAAGCAATGCGCAGTAAACGTTATGAATATGAGACTTATGTAATGAATGAAAAAGAAAATGAATAATCATTTTTGTTAAAACAGTGGAACAGTCTCCCACAAGAGGTTGTGGACTCTCCTTCCTTAGAAGTTTCTAAGCAGAGGTCGGGTGGCCATCTGTCAGGGATGTTCTAGTTGAGATTTCTGCATCGCAGGGGGTTGGTTTGGATGACCCCCGGGGTCCCTCGCAACTCTGCAACTCTATGATTACACAAAATGATACTGTCTGAAGCATATGGGATGCCGTAAAAAGCAGAGACATCACCTTGCCAGCAAAGGTCAATATAGTTAAAGCTATGCTTTTCCCAGTAGTAATGTATGGAAGTGAGAGCTGGACCATAAAGAAGGCTGATCGCCAAAGAATGGATGCTTTTCAATTCTGGTGCTGGAGGAGACTCTTGAGAGTCCCATGGACTGCAAGAAGATCAAACCTCTCCATTCTTAGGGAAATCAGCCCTGAGTGCTCACTGGAAGGATAGATCCTGAAGCTGAGGCTCCAAGACTTTGGCCACCTCTTGACAAGAGAAGACTCCCTGGAAAAGACCCTGATGTTGGGAAAGATGGAGGGCACAAGGAAAAGGGGACGACAGAGGACGAGATGGCTGGACAGTGTTCTGGAAGCTACCAGCATGAGTTTGACCAAACTGCGGGAGGCAGTGGAAGACAGGAGTGCCTGGCGTGCTCTGGTCCATGGGGTCATGAAGAGTCAGACACGACTAAACGACTCAACAACAACAACAACATTCAACAACAACCACAATAATATTAGTAATATTTACACCTTTCCCACCTCACTGGGATGCCCCAGCCACTCTGGGCGGCTTCTGACATACATAAAAACATAATGAAACAATACAGTGGTACCTCGGGTTACAGATGCTTCAGGTTACAGACTCCACTAACCCAGAAATAGGACCTCGAGTTAAGAACTTTGCTTCAGGATGAGAACAGAAATTGCGCAGCAGCGGCGCAGTAGCAGCGGGAGGCCCCATTAGCTAAAGTGGTACCTCAGGTTAAGAACAGTTTCAGGTTAAGAACGGACCTCCAGAACAAATTAAGTTCTTAACCCGAGGTACCACTGTATTTAAAAACTTCCCTATACAGTGGACGCTTGGGTTGTGAATGTGATCCATGCAGGAGGCACGTTCACAACCCGAAGCACTGCGTCTGTGCACATGCGGGTCACGATTCGGCGCTTCTGCGCATGTGCAAAGCGCGGTTTAGCGTTTCTGCACACATATGAGCACCGAAACCTGGAAGTAACCCGTTCCAGTACGTCCGGGTTTGGAGCAGTGCGCAACCCGAAAACGCGCAACCTGAAGCATCTGTAACCCGAGGTACGACTGTACAGGACTTCCTTCGGATGTCTTCTGAAGGTTGCATACAGTGGTACCTCGGGTTAAGTACTTAATTCGTTCTGGAGGTCCGTTCTTAACCTGAAACTGTTCTTAACCTGAAGCACCACTTTAGCTAATGGGACCTTCCGCTGCTGCCGCGCTGCCGGAGCACGATTTCTGTTCTCATTCTGAAGCAAAGTTCTTAACCTGAAGCACTATTTCTGGGTTAGCGGAGTCTGTAACCTGAAGCGTATGTAACCTGAAGCATATGTAACCCAAGGTACCACTGTAGTTTCTTATCTCCTTGGCTCAGAGGTCAGATAACTCCACATCATTTCTCTGAAGAGAGAGCGAAATAACAGAAACGAGATTCCAACTCAAGACCCCGAAGAACTTTCTGACAGTAAGAGCTGTTTGGAACAATGACAAGAGAAGCTGATGAACTATGCAGAACTGGCAAAAACGACAGACAAACTAAGAGAAAAAGACAACAGTGGCTTTGAAAAAGAGGAAAAAACCATTGATATTATACTTGCAGAAACAAAGAAAGTCTATAGACTGGATGGCAGGATTTAAACAAACCTTCACTTTATTAGTATTAGAAAACGTGTGGAAGGTAAAGAAACAACATGATGTATTCATTGTTATTTTTAAGTTTGTTTTTAGGTTTGATGTTATTGTAGAAATATGTTATTAGTAGCTTTTTCTTTTAGGAGGCAGCAAAGTGGGGGAAAGCAAAAACAAACCGGAAGCGGAAGGAAGGGGAGGGAGGAAGGAATGCCCAGTAAACGTTATGAATATGAGACCTATGTAATGAATGAAAAAGAAAATGAATAATTATTTTTGTTAAAACAGTGGAACAGTCTCCCACAAGAGGTTGTGGACTCTCCTTCCTTAGAGGTTTCTAAGCAGAGGTCAGGTGGCCATCTGTCAGGGATGTTCTAGTTGAGATTTCTGCATCGCAGGGGGTTGGTTTGGATGACCCCCCGGGGTCCCTCGCAACTCTGCAACTCTATGATTACACAAAATGATACTGTCTGAAGCATATGGGATGCCATAAAAAGCAGAGACATCACCTTGCCAGCAAAGGTCAATATAGTTAAAGCTATGCTTTTCCCAGTAGTGATGTATGGAAGTGAGAGCTGGACCGTAAAGAAGGCTGATCGTCAAAGAATGCATGCTTTTGAATTCTGGTGCTGGAGGAGACTCTTGAGAGTCCCATGGAGTGCAAGAAGATCAAACCTCTCCATTCTGAAGGAAATCAGCCCTGAGTGCTGACTGGAAGGACAGATCCTGAAGCTGAGGCTCCAATACTTTGGCCATCTCATGAGAAGAGAAGACTCCCTGGAAAAGACCCTGATGTTGGGAAAGATGGAGGGCACAAGGAGAAGGGGACGACGGAGGACGAGATGGTGGGACAGTGTTCTCAAAGCTGCCAGCATGAGTTTGAACAAACTGCGGGAGGCAGTGGAAGACAGGAGTGCCTGGCGTGCTCCGGTCCAGGGGGTCACGAAGAGGCGGACACGACTAAACGACTAAACAACAACAAGGCTTTAGACACGATGCTTGCTGAACCACAGGCCTTCTCTGCTTTCCTAGTCACACGGACACCCCCCACCCCAAGGCTACTGCCCAGCCTGCCCCACTGAATCGGGCCAAGACACACACAAACGTCTTTCAGCTGTCAGGCGGAGTAATTTGTTAGCGCCTGCAGCAAACATGGCAAAAGAGGCTTCACTCGGAGCAAACTCCCTTGCCAGATTCAAAGCCTCATTGTGGGGAGCCCTCCCTCGCTTCCCCCCGAGACGACAAAAGCCTTTGGTTAGCGAGGGAGCGCGGCTCGGCGGCTTATGAAGGGGGCTTTATTTGAAAGAGGGGAAAGCCGCAGGACTGCAGCCAAAACACATCAGTCTTCTTTTTTTTATATATAAATATAATTACAAAAAATAAAAATTAATACAGGCCTCTAACAACCTGCACTCCCCTCCTTGTCCGTCCCCCCCCAACTGTACGGTTTCGGCAAAAAAACACATTTTCTCGCAATAAAAAAAGAGATGGGGGTTATTTGTTTTGGTTAGAACCACATATAAAAAGGGATATCCAAAACAGATCATGCCCCAGGGGGTGTCAGAAGATCAGCTAGCCTGGTGCAAGTCATCGCACCACATTTATTGTGGCCAAGGGGAAGGGAAGGCTGAACGAGTCCAATACCCTGAAAACAAGACGCTTTCTTCATTTTAGGGGGCTGTGATTCACACGACAAGTTTTGGGGAGTTAGGAGCGAGCCAGCCATAAATCACACTGTGCAAGTTGGGAGTTACCGTATTTTTCGCCCTATAGGACGCACTTTTTCCCCTCCAAAAATGAAGGGGAAATCTGGGTGCGTCCTATGGGGCGAATGCAGGCTTTCGCTGAAGCTTGGAGAGCGAGAGGGGTCGGTGCGCACCGACCCCTCTTGCTCTCCAGGCTTCAGGAAGACATCCGCAGCCTAGGCAGCCCTACGGGAGGTCCGGCAGGGATGTCTAGGCTGCGGATAGCAGCCTGCTGCCCAGCGCGAGGGGCGCCCTGAAGCAGAGCACCCCCCGCGCCGGGCAGACATCCGCAACGTGGGGAGCCTTGCAGGAGTTCCCCGCAAGACTCCCCACGCTGCGGATAGCAGCCTGTCGCCCAGCGCGAGGGGCGCCCTGAAGCAGAGCGCCCCTCGCGTGGGGCAGACATCGGCCAGCCCCACAAGCTCGGGGGAACAGCAGGGAGGCGCAGCGCCGCCATCCCGCTGTTCCTCGACCTGGTTCCGTTTCCCTGACCTGCTTTTGGGGGGGGAAATAAAGGGATTTCCCCCCAAAAAAACTAGGTGCGTCCTATGGGACGAAAAATACGGTAACTTTTTATTAGCAAGTCTGCACAGACTTGGTGGAGTGTCGGGCCTAATGGACAGCTCTCCTTGGTAGGTCTCACCCCATGGATCAGTTGCCAAGACTGAAAATTCCTGCCTTCCCAAAGCTGCTTAAGTCTCCTCCTCTCCAGAGCTTTCCCAAAGCAATCGGAGACTGCGCCTGCCTGCATCCAACCTCCCCTCTGCCCTTTTCATGTCTCTTCTGGTTCTGGGAGACAAGGAGGGAAGGGAGCTTGTTGCAGCAGGAGAGGGAGAGACCCGTGTCTCTTCACCAACTGGACTCATCTCTGCCTCTTGACATCCCTCCTTTCCTGCTTCAGTTTCTGCCTCTTAATTATGGACTTCTCTCTGCCACAGACTCTCCCTGCTCACTACACCATGTTAAAAGGTAAAGGGATCCCTGACCATTAGGTCCAGTTGTGGCCGACATGGGGTCTCTGCCATGGGAGCATATTCACCCAGTGCTTTTCCAGCTGCACTGGCTCCCGGTGGAGTACAGGGTCAGATTTAAAGTGCTGGTTTTGACCTTTAAAGCCCTTCACAGCCTAGGACCATCGTACCTACGGGACTGCCTTCTCCCGGTATGCCCCACGGAGAGCCTCAAGGTCCATAAATAGCAACACTCTAGTGGTCCCGGGCCCTAAGGAAGTCAGATAGCTTCAACCAGAGGCAGGGCCTTTTCAACACTGGCTCCGGCCTGGTGGAACGCTCTGTCTCTTGAGACCAGGGCCCTGAAGGATCTGATTTCTTTCCGCTGGGCCTGTAAGACAGAGTTGTTTCGCCTGGCCTTTGGCTTAAATCATTTTGATTCCCTCCCCCTCTTTCTTTTTCCTTTTTCCTCCTGTGAAGAGGCTGCATCCTAATGTTTTAATGTTGTATCTTAATCTTGTTTTTAAATTGTATTTTAATCAACTTGTTTTTATTATTAGTTGTTAGCCGCCCTGAGCCCGGTCTTGGCTGGGGAGGGCAGGGTATAAATAAAGTTTACTATTATTATTATTATTATTATTATTATTATTATTATTATTATTATTAACTTTCATGTTCAAATGCAGAAGTTGGTACTGCAGCATCGGAGCAAGACTCCACCCATCTCGTTTTATCTCAGTTTCTCATTTTTCCAGTCACTTCTCCACATTTCCACAACATTTTAAGGCTTTCTTTAAAAATCTCATGAAAATCCACCAGCATTTTAGTGTGAATCCCCCCCCCCCACGTGTTTTTCTAAGCAATTTTACTAAGTGGACACTTTTCTCCAGAGCAATTTTCCCCAAGGGTAATGCAAAGTTGTGTCCTATTTTCCAGTAATGTGTGCATTTCTATGCACGCTTTACTCTAACAAATGTTCCCTCCCTCTTTTTTTACACACAATCTGCCTAGACGCAGGGGATGGCAAACTTTTTCAGAATGGGGGCGGTCCACTGTCCCTCAGACCTTGTGGGGGGCCGGACTATATTTTGAAGGAGGAAAAATGAACAAATTCCTATGCCCCACAAATAACCCAGAGATGTGTTTTAAATAAAAGCACACATTCTACTCATGTAAAAACATGCTGCTTCCTGGACCGTCCGCAGGCCAGATTTAGAAGGCGATTGGGCCGGATCCGGCCCACGGGCCTTAGTTTGCCTACCCATGGCCTAGACGCAGCCTTTCTCAACCTGTGGGTCCCCAGATGTTGTTGAACTACAACTCCCATCACCCCTAGCTAGCAAGGCCAGAGCTCAGGGATGATGGGAGTTGTAGTGCAACAACATCTGGGGACCCACAGGTGGAGAACCGCTAGAGGTTTGCACTGCAAACCTTGGAGAAGGGCGAATTTCTGAGAGAGGCCTGTGTTTCGCTTTTCGCATTGTTTCGGAGCGCGCACGTGCGAAATGGATCAAATTTCTTCCCCACCCCTCACCCCCAAAGCTAGGTAGTGTCCAACTCAGTCCTGAAGAACAAAACTTCCCACAGCAACAGTGCCAAGTAGCAGAAATCAGCGGGTGGCTTGCGTCCTCCCCCCCTTCTCCCTCAACACAGGTGTGCAACCCTTAGGCGCTCTCTGCTTCCTCTGATGATGGGAACTTGGAACGAAAAACCAGCTCTCTTTTAGACGTGTCCTTACACCTCCCTCTCTGCGCCTTTTCTATTTCATTTTTTGGCTGCCTGGGGTTTACTCCTTTTTAAAAAAATATATTTACGAAGGATTTGGCTGAGCTGCCAAATTCCTACATGAAATTGTCTGCCTAAAGAAACTCTCTTCCCCCACAAAAGGGAGCTCAAGTCTGGAAACGAACAGGAGGGATTCCTGGTGCAGGCGAGAGGCCGCAAATCGCCAGACTTCTTTATTGCTTTTCCGTTTGTGCTTACCTGAAGGAGCGTCTCCACTCCCATCGTTCAGCCCGGACACTGAGGTCCAGCGGCGAGCCTTCTGGTGGTTCCCTCACTGCGAGAAGCCAAGTTACAGGGAACCAGGCAGAGGGCCTTCTCTGTAGTGGCGCCCGCCCTGTGGAACGCCCTTCCACCAGATGTCAAAGAGATAAACAAATACCAGACTTTTAGAAGACATCTGAAGGCAGCCCTGTTTAGGGAAGCTTTTAATGTTTAACAGACTGTTGTTGTTTAGTCGTTTAGTCGTGTCCGACTCTTCGTGACCCCATGGACCAGAGCACGCCCGGCACTCCTGTCTTCCACTGCCTCCCACAGTTTGCTCAAACTCATGCTGGTATCTTCGAGAACACTGTCCAACCATCTCGTCCTCTCTCGTCCCCTTCTCCTTGTGCCCTCCATCTTTCCCAACATCAGGGTCTTTTCCAGGGAGTCTTCTCTTCTCATGAGGTGGCCAAAGTCTTGGAGCCTCAGCTTCAGGATCTGTCCTTCCAGTGAGCACTCAGGGCTGATTTCCTTCAGAATGAAGAGGTTTGATCTTCTTGCAGTCCATGGGACTCTCAAGAGTCTCCTCCAGCACCATAATAATTCAAAAGCATCAATTCTTCGGCGATCAGCCTTCTTTGTGGTCCAGCTCTCACTTCCATACATCACTACTGGGAAAACCATAGCTTTTACTATACGAAAGTAGTAGTAGTTAACTCCCAAGGAGCTCAAGTAGGCTTACCTGCTTCTGCCCTCCAGACTTTATCCTCACAACAACCCTGTGAGCAGGGAGAGTCTGTGGCAGAGAGAAGTCCAGAAACAGGAGGAAGGAGGCCAAGAGGCAGAGATGAGTAAAAAGTAATGGGTGTCTCCCCCTCCTGCTGCGTCAAGCTCCTCTCCCCACTTGTCTCCCAGTTCCAGGAGAGGCACGAAAAGAGCAGAGGGGAGGTTGGGTGCAGGCAGGCGCAGTCTCCGATTGCTTGGGGGGAAATCCTGAAGAGGAGGGGACTTCAGCAGCTGTGGTGAGAGGCAGGGACCTTCAGTCTCAGCAACTGCTTCATGGAAGCAAGACCAGCCGGAGATCAGTTACTGTGCTCCTTGGGCCTGACCTTCCTGTGTTTGCTACTAAAGAGTTAACTCCAGGTCACTCGCTGTGATTTATTGCTGGCTCGCTTCTGTCACAGATGCCCCAATGGGAAGAACGACAACAGCATCCGAGCTCAACACTGCTTTCTTTCTTTTTTATTCAAAATTATAACAAAACATATTATGCAAAAACATATCATCCTTGTTTGCCCCCACATTTTTCATCCCCCCCAAAAAACCCACCCACCCCCCGACTTCCCTCAGTTCCAGTCTTTGATTTTTCTAAAAATGCTGTTTTCTGCATGTTACAAAGTTGTATAGATCCTCAAACTATTTAGCTGATTATTATCAATAGAAAGTTTGTCAATGTTTACTCAAAACCTGCCAAGGAGTCCAGTTCGCTTTGTTGCGTCTTCAGATACTTTAAATAAAAATAAAAAAATTCCTTCCAGTAGCACCTTAAAGACCAACTAAGTTAGTTCTTGGTATGAGCTTTCGTGTGCATGCGCACTTCTTCAGATACCAAAAGATATTCTTCAGATACGAAAGCTCATACCAAGAACTAACTTAGTTGGTCTTTAAGGTGCTACTGGAAGGAATTTTTTAATTTTTATTTTGACTATGGCAGACCAACACGGCTACCTATCTATTTCAGATACTTTGTAAAGGGTTCCCATTCATCCTTAAAGCCACAGTTATCCTTGTCCCATAGCTTATATGTCAGTTTTGCCAGTTCTGCATAGTCCATCAATTTTTCTTGCCATGATTCCTTAGTTGGGGTTTCTTCAGTCTTCCATCCTTGTGCAACCAGAACTCTCGCGGCCGTTGTCGCATACATGAAGATGCTTTTCAACTTTTTTGGCAGGTCTTTCCCTACAATCCCCAACAAAAATGCCCCGGGTTTTTTAACAAATGTTAAATGGAACATTTTCTTCAATTCGTTGTATATCATTTCCCAATTTTTTTTTAATTACCTTACACTGCTTTCCCTACTTCTGAATCCCCAGCAGCTGGTATTCAGAGGTCTTCTCTGACGCTCCCCACCGGGCAAAAGAGGACCATTGCGTTGCCAGGATTCTCCTCTACATCCCCACCAGGGTGCTGTGGAAGATGCAGCCACCACTGGTCACTGGAGCCCTTCCAAATCCAGGCTCGTCCTCTCGGGCCAACCGTGTGTCCTCCTGGCTCAGGAATAGGTCACGCTTTCACATGCTGTGAAACACAGGCCGTCCCGCGGCTGCCAGATGGGGAACGACCGACATCCATATTTAGTTCCCGGTGGTTGCCTGCAGGAGCTAATTTTACTCTGCCCTGGCAGGGCCAAGCCCCTCGGGGACTGATGTCATCCCCTCTCCGGGGACTTAAAAAAAGATCAGTATTAGTCAGCTGGAAAGCCAGCCAGCAGGACACACAGATCGATAGCCTTCTCGTCCCCGCACCTCGCTCGGACGTGACAGGTGGAGGGTTGGGAAGAGATAACATCTCGGGGCCTGCGCAGGGCGGGTCGATTTAATGGGAATCACCCCAACCCAAATTTTAAAGGAGGGGGACTTCTGGATCAGTCCCTGGCTCGTGTCTCCGGGGTGGAGATGAGGCATACGACTTGGGCACATTCTGTGGGAGAGCGGCTAGGGGCTGTAAAATAATCTCCAAAAGCCATTCTGCCTGGGAGTCTCTCTCCTCTGCCTGCTCGGATGGGGTTGGATGGTGCCCACGTTCGCACCTTGCTTTTAAAGCACTTTAAACAGTAGCGGCCTCCCCCAAATAATTTTGGGAGTTGTAGTTTGGCAAGAGCACCCAGAGTCGCCCCTTCCCACTCCCCTCGCAGAGCTACAATTCTCTGGGAAGATGGAATGGCTGTTAAACCACTCTGGGAATTGTAGCTCTGGGAGGGCAATAGGGATCTCCCAAGCACTCTCAGCGCCCTTTAAAAAAACTACAGCTCCCAAGATTCTTCAGGAGAAACCGTGACTGTTCAAAGTGCTTTAAATGTACAGTGTATTATGTGAGTTTTTGCCGCAGTCTAGGCTCCTCTGAAGGAAGCTGGGTCTGAAGAGAAGCACCTGAAATGTGGTCAGAGGAGCAAAAATCTGTTCCCCACCCACCCACAAAAAAATCATTCAGATATTGTTAATCATCTTCATCAACAGATGCACAACCTTCCGTTTATTGGATTGTCTTTTTTTTGTTTCGTTTCGTATTTTGTGGTATTGTCATTTTATTTTGAGATGTACGGGTATAGGGTGGTATACAAATTTACAAAATAATAATAATAATAATTTATTAAATTTGTATACTGCCCCTCATCTGCAGATCTCAGGGCGCTTCACAACCATGAAGGGGGGCGGATATTTGAATATACACCCCCATCAAGCTTGGCTCTCCTAACGGGAGGGTTATATGGTGTTGAGAAAGTTGTGGTCCCAGGTGCAATTTGAGTGTTATGGGCGTTGTGGTTCTCCTAAACAAGATGGCTGCCAAGGCTATAGAAACAGAGGACGCTCCCTTACACCGAGTCAGGCCATTGGTCCACCCAGCTCAGTAATGTCCACACTGACTGGTAGCATTTCTTCAAAGTTCCAGGCAGGGGATGTTCCCAGCCCTAACTGGAGACACTGGGGCTCGAACCTGGAACCTTCTGCATGTGAAAAAGGTGCTCCACCAGAGGGAACCAGCCAAACATTCTTCCGGGCCTAGAACAAGTTGTGCGGGGTAGCAAAACCAGCTGGTGGTTGCTAGACAACCATCAAGCGTCCTCTTTCTCACACCAAAGACTCAGAAGGCGAGTGGGACAATGGCGTCATTTCCTAAGTAATGCTTCGGGCTTTGTTAAGTTGTGGGTGAACATATCAGACGACACAGCGATTCTTCAAACAGCTCTTGTTTATTCACAGGCCAGAACAGAACCAAAACTTCAATACATAACACCCCTCCGCACCGAGATAAGGCATTAGTTACAATCATAGTGGTTCCATTCCATACAGCAATACCCTTATTGGTTTCTGTAAGGAACATAAGCATATAAATTGACCCTATTCACCATACAGCTTTACATGTGCAGTTTGTCCAGTGAACATAGTCTTTTAAATACACTGGGCGCTTGGAAACCCTGCTGGGCCAGTACCAGGGTCCGGGTGGCCTTGCAGATTTCCTGGGCGGAGAGTTCAGCAGCTTCCGAGGCCACGGCCTCCTCAACGGCTTTCTGCAGCGTGAGGTCTGGCTTGGTGAGGAGACGCCGTTGCAGACGGATGTCTCGGACCCCGCAGACGATTCGATCCATCAGGGCATCGTCTAAGTCTCGGAACTCGCAGTGCATTGCAGCCTGTCGGAGGGTGGCGGTGTAGTTGTTAATTGACTCCCCCTCTGCCTGGTTCCGGTGGTAGAACACATGGCGGGCAGCAATCTTGGACGGCTTTGGCGCGTAGTGGTTGTGGAGCTTCTCTTGAATCGTGTCCCACGGTGCTGCCTGGACTGCTACAGGCGCAACCAATGCTCGGGCCGTCTCAAACACCTCAGGCCCACACAGCGGCGTAGCGTGAGTTGTCAGCACCCGGGGCAAGGCAAGTAATTTGCGCCCCCCTAACCCGGGGCAAGGCAAGTAATTTGCGCCCCCCCTAACCCCTAGCCTGCCGATCTGAGGCAAGTTGCCGCTGGCGCTGGCGCCCAAACGACGCCGCTTTCCCGGAGGAGGAGGGGGGCAGAGAGGCGAGGAAAATGCAACATGGCCCAGCCGCTGCAGCAGCAGCGGCGCAGGCAGGGCTGTGAGGAGGGGCTGCCTGGCGCGTCCTCCGCGGCCCTGACGTGCGGGGACCGCGACGAGTGCTGAGAGCCGCTGCCTGCCGGACGCCTTCAGCCCGGGCGCGCGCACAGCTCGTCGGTTCCGCGAGACATGGGGCTCTGCTACAGCCTGCGCCTGAGGCTCTTTGGCGACTCCGGAGGCAGCGAGCGCGCCCCCCCCAGATGTTGCGCCCGGTGCGGCTGGCCCCCCTTGCACCCCCCACGCTATGCCACTGGGCCCACAGAGGCTGAGGAATAGCCCCTGCTTACGCTCCTGTGATACTTCCATCAGCTCGTTGGCTTGGAGGTAGCAGTCGAACCGAGCGAGGTAGGAGTCCCATGATTCAGAGGCTGGCGCAAACGGCGGTAGAGGCACAAGTGAAGCCATGATTCCGATGCCGGCGTGGAGGGCGATGGATGGAACTCAGTGCTCTAGCCAGAACGGTCAGCTCTGAATTGGTTCTGTTCAGTGATTTCGCTCGGTGTTTCAGCTCCGCTCAGAGGGTGGCCGCATCTGGCTGCGCTCTGTTGTCCATCCATCCCATCCTCGTCGCCAGTGTTAAGTTGTGGGTGAACATATCAGACAACACAGCGATTCTTCAAACAGCTCTTGTTTATTCACAGGACAGGACAGAACTGAAACTTCAATACATAACAGGCTTCCTTTGCAGCAAAACTCGACGATTATCAACATTGCGTTATCCTTGATGGAAAGGCAAAAGTGGTGGAGGAGGTCTCCGCTCTCACAAGCTTAGGGTTGTATGCAGAGTAGACCCATTCATTCCAATGGATCTACTCTGAGTCGGACAGAGCTTAGCCACAACCCTTATAAGCTACATTTCAACGCTGCAGGGAGGAGGCGAGAGAAGGCAGGTGCAAGGCTAATGGGAAGGATATGCCCAAATGAGTTGGGTGGGCTTTTTCAGAAGGGCGAGGAAGGGTCGAGGAGGAGAGATTCAGAGTGGCATAGTGGGATCTCTGGGTTGTGGGTTCGACCCTGCAATTCTATGAAAGGATTAGGAGAGCAGTGGAGAGGCCATAGTGGGTTCTGGGGAGGTGGGACAGAGTTTCGGGCCAAAGGCACATCAGGGAAAATCAAAGTAGAGCGCCTTGCAAGAGCTCAGCTGCTCCGTCAGCTGATGCAAGCAGCACGAGCTTTGCAAGAGGTCAGCTGCCCATCCAATAAGGTCAGCACTTTGTAAACAGAGCAGCAGAAGACAACTGCATCAGATTTAAAGTTGTGAATCGGCCTTGGCACATGCAGGAACGAAATGTCACCGTGTCCCTGGCACATGTAAACAGGCAAGCGAAGCCTGTTGTCTTTGTCTATGGATGCCCAGATAAACACGGCGAAGGAATAATCATCGTTGCGCTGACTGGCAAATCTTTCCCCGCCACACTGGACTACAACTCCCATCAGCCCCTGCAAGCACAGGGATGATGGGAACTGTAGTTCGACAACATCTGGAGGACCAGAGATCCCTCACGGCTTGTCTAAGAACCTGAGAACAGGCCTGCTGGGTCAGGTTAAAGATCCATGAGGACCAGCAACTTGCTCCTCACCTAGCCGAGTGGGTCTCTCTCTCTGTTTTATGTACATTATAAAAAGAAGTAATAGCAGTAAGCCAAAGGGTGCCCCAGGAAGCTCACCATGTAGGTGTTGAAAGAATAGTCCTGCCCCACTGCTTCTCCCTGCAGCCAGCATTTAGTGGTAAACTGCTCCTGACCGTGGAGGTTCGATACAGACGTTGTGACCGACAGCCATTGATAAACCATTAGCTGCAAGGTGTGGCCTTGAGGCCCCCGGAGGCCCTCACCTTGCAGGGGCTAAGAAGGCCTAGGCCTGGACAGGTGGCTGTCAGAGGTTCCGTGGTGTAGTGGTTAGAACACTGTACTAGGGCCTGGGAGATCAGGGTTCAAATCCACACACAACATAACTATAAGTGCCTCTTCAACGTTTAGGAATGCGGGTGTGTTTTTGTCAATGCAGTACTGACGTATTTGTTAATGCTGGCGATGATTTCTGCATTGCAGGGGGTTGGACTAGACCAGGGGTCTGCAACCCGCGGCTCCGGAGCCGCATGTGGCTCTTTTACACCTTTGCTGTGGCTCCAGGGAGGATACTAGCGAGGGGAGAAGGCGCATTGTGCGCCCCGACACTCCCCACTGTGGCGGGCGCTGTACTAGCTGTGACGTCGCAGGGGGGCGGTGCGTGTGTTAGTCACGCACCATCCCGACGTCACCTTCCCGCCCGCTGTCAGATCGGAGGGCAGCGGCGCGCATGCTTTAAATGTCGCAATGGTTTTGCGGCTCCCAGTTTTTTTCCTTCGGAAACGGGTCCAAGTGGCTCTTTTTGTCTTAAAGGTTGCAGACCCCTGGACTCAGTGGCGTAGCGTGGGGGGTGCAGGGGGGGCCGGCCGCACCGGGCGCAACATCTGGGGGTTAGGGGGCACAAATCCACGGGTTAGGGGCGCAAATCTATGGGTTAGGGGGCGCAAATTACTTGCCTTGCCCCGGGTGCTGACAACCCACGCTACGCCACTGCCTGGACTAGACGACCCCCGCGTCCCTTCCAACTCTACAGTTCTATGATTCTAGAATAATAATAAAAGCAGTAAGGGGAATTCAGCCACAAAGCTCCTGAGCATTTCTGTTGTTCACTACTCTGTTGTTCACTACATTCAGTTTCTCGGATCAGATTTTTGTCCCCTTTATTATTGGAAATCTCAGGTGACTCATTGGAAACACAGCTAATTCATTTATTGCAAGATTCTGATCCGAGTAGGTCCCTTTCTGTTGCCAGATTTCTGATAACAGTATTAGCCTATAAAAGGAAAAATGGATTACTCTATGATTATTGATTTTGCCAAAATAGTATTGATTTATACTGATAATTTGATATTTTAAGCGCTATACTGTTCTTATTTTAATGGAATTTAGAAACTTACGGTCTGAGATGTACTTGATTTAAACGTAATTTAATTTATTAATTTTATCTTGTTATACCTGTGTTGCTGTATGATGTATTGAATATGGGCCTATGGCCGTAATAAACTATCTATCTATCTATCTATCTATCTATCTATCTATCTATCTCCTGAGCATACCCTCCAACATTTCTCCGATGAAAATAGGGAGGCCCCATTCCATAATGATATTTTTACTATTTATAACCGACACATCTTACTGGGTTGCCCCAGGCATTCTGGGCAGCTTCCAACATATATAGAAACATTATAAAACATTAAGCATTTTTTTTGAAAAAAACTCTCCTATACAGGACTGCCTTCAGACGGCTCAGGGGTCGGATAACTCCATACCATCCAACATTTCTCCAATGAAAATAGGGACGTCCTAAGGGAAAATGGGACATTCTGGGATCAAATCAGAAACCGGGACAGCTTCTCTAAATCAGGGGCATCCCTGGAAAATAGGGGCATTTGGAAGGTATGTATAGGGTGACTTTGGGCCAGTCACAGCCTAACGTACTTCGCAAGGTTGTTGTCTGGGAGGTGCAGAACCACAAACACCACCTTGAGTTCATCGGGGGGAAGGTGAGAGATAAACAGAATAATAAAAAGAGCAAAAGGTGGGAAATAAATGGAAGAAAATGTTTTTAAACGAAGAAAACACCAGTTTTTTTATAAACCTGTTTTAATGCGTTTTATGCTACACATCTGCTTTTACAGTTGATCAGAAGGTCGGTGGTTTGAATCCCCGTGACGGGGTGAGCTCCCGTTGCTCGGTCCCTTCTCCTGCCAACCTAGCAGTTCGAAAGCACACCAGTGCAAGTAGATAAATAGGTACCACTCCGGCGGGAAGGTAAACAGCGTTTCCGAGCGCTGCTTTGGTTCGCCAGAAGCGGCTTAGCCATGCTGACCACATGACTCGGAAGCTGGACGCCGGCTCCCTCGGCCAATAAAGCGAGACGAGCGCCGCAACCCCAGAGTCGGCCACGACTGGACCTAATGGTCAGGGGTCCCTTTACCTTTACTATATTGCATCTACCTCAGAGGGTTGTTGTGAGGATCAAATAGGGAAGGGGAGTACCAGGTACACCACTTTGAGAAAAAGATGGCCTATAAATGTAGGAAATCAATAAATAACTGTGCCAAATCAATTTCAGGGGATGCAGTCCAAGGGTGATGACCGCAATCCGAACTCCAGAGCCCTTTGGAAAGCCTCAGGCTTATCAGAGCCCAAGGCTGAGAAGTCAGACTGACCCAAATACCATGGAAAAGCAACGACAAGCAAAAGCTGTACCTGGTGAATTTCTGCCTGCCCCGCAGCTGTTTGAGAGACCTGCTAACAAACGAAGGTGCAAAACTGCTGAGCCCAGGCAGTAAATGTCTGCTGTATTGACACAATTGTACCCCCTGAGTCCAAACCGCTGCCCGCCTTTTCTACCAGATCATCTTCGACTTCTCAAAAGGGACATTCATTCTTCGGGTGTCTGTGGTCTCAGGAAGCTAAGGAACGCCAAAACCTCAGCCCTCCTGCTAAGAGGAGGCGAGTTAAGCTCTTGCTGTCAGAACCAAGCCAATACAAGAGCGGCTCATGCTTGCAAAGTGATTTTTGGCCAGTTGGGATAAACCACCAAAGTTGCAACCCTCAGCGGACGTCAAGCTCCAAACCAGATTTTATAAAAACTACTTGACTGGAGGCAGTTAGAGGAAGTCTCCAGAAAGGAGTTCTGCACCACCAAAATGAATGTGCGAATTTCAGAAGAGAAATAAAAAATAAAACCGGGACACAACTGCTTTGTTTCGTCAGGCATTCTGGCTTTCCAGACACAGTGTGTGAGAATCTTCCTAAGTGTATGTGTGCATATTATAAAAATAAAACGTTAGCTCTACGGCTTTCTGCGGCTTCTGGGAAGGAAAGATTTGCAGAGAGCAAAAACACTTTGCATGAGGGGTTCTGTAGCTTGTGGATTGTAAACTGGAGTTAAGCCAAAATAAACCAAATGTCGTGCCAAGCATTGATCGCCGTAACTTCTCTTTTTTAAAAATAAAACACCCACGTTTGACATTTCAGGTGCTGTGGCATCCAAACCTTCATGAATCCGCGTCCTATCTGCCACAGAGCCAAAATCAGGAAGATGCCGATCTCAGTTGCTGATAAATTCCCCCCACCCCAATCCCACAGTTAGGACGTTGTCGGTTTAGGTGCATTTGTTTGTTAGATATCGACAGCTGCTCTTATGAGCCGTTTTGCGTGCTCTTAAACTTACAATAACAACATTAATATTACCAATAATAGTAATGCGAGTAAGAGGTCCCGTGAACCTTTCGCTTCACTGCAAGCCGCCTAGAGACTCCCCTGTGTTAGGCAACTAATAAATTCAATAATAGCATTATGAACGGTGATAATATAAGGAAGAGGACTAGCAAACTATTTGCTCGATGGTGAATTGCCCAGAGACTTCCCCCTGTGTTAGGCAACTACTAAGTTAAATAATAGGGGTGCAGCAATGAAATTGTCTAGCACATTTGCAGAGCTAATGTGGATGGTGGACCACGTGTTGAGATACTTGTATTGAAGGGGGTTGGTCTATAGGATCTTTGGGTGTCCCTTTCAACTCTACAGATCTATGATTCTAACAATATAAGCAAGAGGGTGAGTGCATTTTTCACTCAAGGTCAGTGCATGCCCCCTAAAAAAAACCAAACCAAAAAACCCCCACACCCTCAAATCCCACTATAGCGCTTAATAGTAATAATACCATTTTTGTCTCGTTTTTACCCCAGATCGGTGCAGTGGTACCTCGGGTTAAGAACTTAATTCATTCTGGAGGTCCGTTCTTAACCTGAAACTGTTCTTAACCATGAAGCACCACTTTAACTAATGGGGTTTCCCGCTGCCGCTGCGCGATTTCTGTTCTCACCCTGAAGCGAAGTTCTTAACCCGAGGTACTATTTCTGGGTTAGGGGAGTCTGTAACCTGAAGCGTCTGTAACCCGAGGTCCCGCTGTATTTCTGAAGCCGCGGCTTTCTGAAACCTTCCTCCAAACTTTACGCACGGCTTTTGGTTCTGGAACAAGCCCCAGGCGCCGATCTCCCCTGTCTCCAAAAACGCACAGACACACGGACAAACACCCCACAACCTTCCCCATCGCTCTGTTGGCTTGCTTTCCCCCCACCCCACCCCCAAAAAAGGTCCCCCTTACCGGCGACGTGTCCAAACGAAAAGGTGTCACCGCCGCCACAGCCAGCAGCCACAACAGCAGCAGCTTGGGGACGAGGCGCGTCCGGGGGCGCGCACAGCGCATGGTGGGGCCGATCGGGGCTGCCGGGCTCGCCCTTTCCTCGGCGGGGGCCACTGGACGCCGCGGGCGCGCTGCATGGAGGTTTTATAAAGCGGCGGGGGCGCCAGCCCTACCTCCGCCTCCCCTGCGCGCCGCATGTCCTTGCACTTTCCCCTAAGGTGGTCCAAACCACGTGGACCCAGAACAGCTGGGGAGGCGCCACGCCCCCTGCGGAGGGAAGAGACCCGCCTCCCTTCCCATATGGAGGCTCCCGGGCAGAAAGTTTGGAGCGTTGGGGTTGAGTTTTTCCCCAAGGCGACATGGAATCAAAAGACTTCGAGAGTACCCCAAAAGTCATCTAGGGTATGCCAACCTTCTGCAATGCAGGAATTATTTTTTTGCCCGAGGTTGGACTCGAACCCGGGACACGGGTGGCACTGTGGTCTAAACCACAGAGCCTAGGACTTGCCGATCAGAAGGTCGGCGGTTCGAATCCCTGTGACGGGGTGAGCTCCCGTTGCTTGGTCCCTGCTCCTGCCAACCAAGTGCTATAAGAAAGCTGCAGAGATAGCGCAGGATAATGCGCACCCTGGAAATGATCTCTTTCAGCTTCTGCCTTCTGGAAGAAGGTACAGGGTTATAAAGACTAGGACTAGCCGCCTGAGAAACAGTTTCTATCCAAATGCGATTTTGACGCGGGTGGCGCTGTGGGTTAAACCACAGAGCCTAGGGCTTGCCGATCAGAAGGTCGGCGGTTCGAATCCCCGAGATGGGGTGAGCTCCTGTTGCTCGGTCCCTGCTCCTGCCAACCTAGCAGTTCGAAAGCACGTCAAAGTGCAAGTAGATAAATAGGTACCGCTCCGGCGGGAAGGTAAACGGCGTTTCCGTGCGCTGCTTTTCTGGTTCACCAGAAGTGGCTTAGTCATGCTGGCCACATGACCCAGAAGCTGTACACCGGCTCCCTCGGCCAATAAAGCAAGATGAGCGCTGCAACCCCCAGAGTCCTAACGGTCAGGGTCCCCTTTACCTAGGACTCGAACCCACAACCCTGAAATTAAGAGCCTCAAGCTCTACCGACTGAGCTGTGATAGAACTTTATGCATGGCACGGTTTTTTCTGTCTGGAGAAAAGGCAACAGAATCATATATTTGCAGAGTTGGAAGAGAGACTGAGGGTCAACTAGACCAGGGGTAGGCAACCTAAGGCCTGGGGGCCAGATCTGGCCCTATTGCCTTCTCAATCCGGCCCACGGACGGTCTGGGAATCAGCGTATTTTTACATGAGGAGCTGAAGGAGTGTATCCACCCCCATCATTCTGCCCGGACGCTGAGGTCCAGCGCCGAGGGCCTTCTGGCGGTTCCCTCATTGCGAGAAGCAAAGCTACAGGGAACCAGGCAGAGGGCCTTCTTGGTAGTGGCGCCCGCCCTGTGGAACGCCCTTCCATCAGATGTCAAAGCGATAAACAACTATCTGACATTCAGAAGACATCTTAAGGCAGCCCTGTTCAGGGAAGTTTTTAACGTGTGATATTTTATTGTTTTTTTGGTTTCTATGGAAGCCGCCCAGAGTGGCTGGGGAGGCCCAGCTAGATGGGCGGGGTATAAATAATAATAAATAATAATAATAATAATAATAATAATAATTATTATTATTATTATTATTATGAGCAGAATGTGTCCTTTTCTTTAAAATGCATCTCTGGGTTATTTGTGGGGCTTAGGAATTTATTCATTTTTATTTTTTCCCCAAAATATATTCCGGCCCCCCACATGGTCTGAGGGACGGTGGACCGGCCCACGGCTGAAAAAGGTTGCTGACCCCTGATCTAGACCAAACCACTGCAGTGCAGGGATCTTTTGCCCAAGGTGGGGTTCAAACCCACAACCCTGAGATTCATGCTTGACCAACTGAGCTGTGATAGAAGTTTGTGAAATGATGGATGGCTCTGAGAGGATAAAGAAAAGCCTTTTCTCCTGCTCTCATCGTGACACTTAGGACTTATGGATATCCCATGAAGCTGAACTGCATACCCTCCACCATTTCTCCGATGAAAATAGGGACGTCCCGTTCCATAATGATAACTTTCCTGTTCCTCACACATCGCACTGGATTGCCCCAGCCACTCTGGGCAGCTTCCAACATATATATAAAAAATTAAACCATTAATTTTTTTTAAAAAACTTCCTTATACACTGATACAGTGGTACCTCGGGTTACATGCGCTTCAGGTTACATACGCTTCAGGTTACAGACTCCGCTAACCCAGAAATAGTGCTTGAGGTTAAGAACTTTGCTTCAGGATGAGAACAGAAATCGTGCTCCGGCAGCAGGAGGCCCCATTAGCTAAAGTGGTGCTTCAGGTTAAGAACAGTTTCAGCTTTAGAATGGACCTCTGGAACGAATTAAGTACTTAACCCGAGGTACCACTGTACAGGATTGTCTTCAGACGGCTCAGGGGTCAGATAGCTCCATACCCTCCAACATTTCTCCAGTGAAAATAGGGACATCCTAAGGGAAAATGGGACATTCTGGGATCAAATCAGAAACCGAGACGGCTTCTGTACATCAGGGATGTCCCTGGAAAATAGGGACATGTGGAGGGTCTGGGATATGTACATGCTTTTGTTTATTTCATCCAAGTTGGCGGTTTGAATCCCCGCGACGGAGTGAGCTCCCATTGCTCGGTCCCTGCTCCTGCCCACCTAGCAGTTCGAAAGCACGTCAAAGTACAAGTAGATAATTAGGTACCGCTCCGGCGGGAAGCTAAACGGCGATTCCGTGTGCTGCTCTGGTTCGCTGGAAGCGGCTTAGTCATGCTGGCCACATGACCTGGAAGCCGTACACTGGCTCCCTCGGCCAGTAAAGCGAGATGAGCGCCGCAACCCCAGAGTGGGTCACGACTGGACCTAATGTTCAGGGGTCCCTTTACCTTTACCTTTACCTTTATACAAGGCTGGCCACTGTGAGCACAGGATGCTGGAATAGACAGACCCGTGGCCTGATTCAGCAAGCTCTTCTCATGTTTTATTGGCCTAAATCAGAGTTGGGTCCGATTGGCTCAATGCAGACAGTTTAACAATAAATGAGGAGTAGCTGGCATTGGCTGGCTGGCTCCTGCAGCGTCACACCTGTGCCATACATTTAAAGTGTTCTTAGGCCACGTTGAACAATCACATGGCTTCCCCTCAGTGGGTTCTGGAAACTGTAGTTTGTTCCGGGTGCTGAGAGTTCTTAAGGGAGGCCTCCCTCCCAGAGCTACAGTTCCTCGCAGCCTGAGCAATCTACAGTTCCCACGATTCTCCTCTTTGGGGTGGGGTGGGCAGCCACGGCTGTTGCAGTGCCCTGAGATTGCTTTAAATACGGAAATTTAAAACTTATTTACAGAAAGATTGTAAAATCTTTGAATGCTGATGGCATTGAAATGAATTGAAGGGGTTCTAGCAACGAGGTAAAATGTAAGATGGGATTGATAATAGATAAACTAATAGGATATGAATTTGCTGAACCAATTCTTAAAAGGGATACAAAAAAGGGAGGCGTGAGGAAGTCAGGAAAATAAGTTAACTAACGATGAGAAATCAAAAAAGAGGGAGTTTTGTTTTCTTTTATATGTGTTTCTTCTTCTCTTTGTGTTTAATGTTTGTATTTTTGTATTTTGTAATTTTGTATTTTTCTGTTTTTGTATTTTTCTGAACTTTTCTATTGATAAAACTTAATAAAATATTAATGGAGGAAAAAAGAGATTGCTTTAAATACGTGGTGTGGGTTTATTTATTCCTTGAATTTATAACCTGCCCTTCCTCCCCAAGGAGACCAGGTCTAGCAAATGCATCCACATTAAAAAACAAATTCTAAAACATTTTAAGCCGTTCTAAAAATACAGTAGTGATGGTTAAAAACAGCTAAAGCTGTTAAAAAACGTTCTGAAAACAGTTTCAGTGAAAAACATTCGGAAAGTAGTTTTGGTTAAAAAGATGTGAACTAGTAAGGTATGGAAAGATGTGGTGGTATTGTGCGCCCGCTCGCCCCGGTCACCTATTGAAAGCAAGGGTCAAATTCCTTGCAATATTTCTGCCTCCAAAGGTGGGGTTGTTGTTGGCATCCGTCTGTCTCGGGGAGACAATGGAGAAGTAATAATAATAATAAATTAATAATAATAATAATAATAATAATAATAATAATAATAATAATAATAATAATAATAATAATTTATTATTTATACCCTGCCCATCTGGCTGGGCTTCCCCAGTATTAAAATACTGTAATACATCAAACATTAAAAGCTTCCCTAAACAGGGCTGCCTTCAGATGTCTTCTAAAAGTCTGGTAGTTGTTCTCTTTGACATCTGGTGGGAGGGCGTTCCACAGGGAGGGTGCCACTACCGAGAAGGCCCTCTGCCTGGTTCCCTGTAACTTGGCTTCTCGCAGTGAGTTCTGGACCTCCTCGGTGCTGGACCTCAGGAAGAGTGCGAAGATGTTGTGAATCTGGGCTTGGGAGAGCACATATTTGTTTGAGACTCTGTCCTGCCATGTGATGCCCAAAATCTTCCTGACGCGACACGTGTGGACGGCGTTGATGGTTTTAAGTTGCCCATTCCACAAAGCGGTGTGCTCAGCATGCAGGGCTGGCACACCTTCATCTTAGTATTGGATATTAGTGTCCTACGTGCCATAAATAAACAACAAACACCTAAAAGAGATCGGTAAGAGGGACAGGGAGAGTCCATGAGCCCCATCTAGTGACCATTGAGCTTGTAGCAGACGCTGCCTTCTCTCTCTCTCTCTCTCTCTCTCTCTCTCTCTCTCTCTCTCTCTCACACACACACACACACACACACCACCCTCCGGGGGGGGGCATGGAGGTGGGGGCAAGTCCCTGCCCAGCAACCAGCTTTGCAAGAGAAGACCCCACCAAACAGCAGTATTGTCCCTTCATGATAGTCAAGGACACACCCCTTCTACGATTATATTATTGCATAAGATAATGCAATAATAATAATTATTCAGAATGCATTGTGACAATCAGCGCAGATAGATCTGCTATTTTGTCTACACGTACATTGGCAAATGATTTGGAGTGTTCCAGTATCTTTTTCCAGAGTGACTTAAATAACAGAACGTGTGCGCTTTTGAAACAGAAGACCCTTGCGTTTTGTGTCATATGCATATGGCATATGGCAGCTAAAAAGCCCACCTTTCGTTATATAAGTTAAGTGATGCTTAACATCTACAATTTCGAATTGAAAAGATATAAGGATGTTAATGGACTAAGTTAAGTTACATTCCTATATTTCATGCTCCTCAACCATCCCAATTTGAGCAGGATAACCCAGAATTTACAACTCTGAGAGCTGGACCCTAAAGAAGGCTGATTGCCAAAGAATTGATGCTTTTGAATTATGGTGCTGGAGGAGACTCTTGAGAGTCCCATGGACTGCAAGAAGATCAAACCTCTCCATTCTGAAGGAAATCAGCCCTGAGTGCTCACTGGAAGGACAGATCGTGAAGCTGAGGCTCCAATACTTTGGCCACCTCATGAGAAGAGAAGACTCCCTGGAAAAGACCCTGATGTTGGGAAAGATGGAGGGCAGAAGGAGAAGGGGACGACAGAGGCAAGATGGTGGGACAGTGTTCTCGAAGCTACCAGCATGAGTCTGACCAAACTGCGGGAGGCAGTGGAAGACAGGAGTGCCTGGCGTGCTCTGGTCCAGGGGGTCACGAAGAGGTGGACACGACTAAATGACTAAACAACAACCCCAGAATTACAAAAGCCATCCCAGCTTTTGAATGGATTCCAGAATGTCCATTTTTGGTCCAGTGTGAGTCAGCTGCCTTGCACCAGAGCACCGGACCAAGAGACTCTCTTTTTTGGTCTGTCGTGCAAGGCAGCTGCCTCCCATGAGAGCCAGTGTGGTGTAGTGGTTAAGAGCGGTGGACTCGTAATCTGGGGAACCGGGTTCGATTCCCTGCTCCTCCACATGCAGCTGCTGGGTGACCTTGGGCCAGTCACACTTCTCTGAAGTCTCTCAGCCCCTCTCACCTCACAGAGTGTTTGTTGTGGGGGAGGAAGGGAAAGGAGAATGTTAGCCACTTTGAGACTCCTTAGGGTAGTGATAAAGCGGGATATCAAATCCAAACTCCTCCTCCTCCTCCTCCTCCTCTTCTTCTTCTTCTTCTTCTTCTTCTTCTTCTTCTTCTTCTTCTTCTTCTTCTTCTTCTTCGGAACCAAAAGAAAATTAGCACCCCAATTTTGATCAGATGTTGGAGGGTGTGATATTGGTTCAGGAACTGTCTGTAGCAGAGCTTATTCCACAAGAGTCTTTAGCTGCTCAGGATCATTGCAGAATAGCGACGGGGATCTGTAATCTGCAGCTCTCACTTTGTTGTTTGATTTCAAAAAACTCGACATCAGCAGCTCTTGAAGCCCAAGAACATAAACATCGAAGTAATAAATTTGCAGATTGTTGGCTCAAAGCCAGGGAACAACTTGGCCAGAGTTTCTCTTCTCTTCTCTTCTCCCTGCCTCTTACCAGGAAGCAGCCATCCCTAGGGCAGGGCTTGGTAGCTAACTGTTTTGGGATCATTATTGTTTGTAAATTCATTTTATATAATTCTTAATTGCCCATTAACCTATTCCTTAAGGCGACCACCCTTCTCGACATACTGAAAGCCACATTTGCCACGTAACGTTTTCCCAAGGGAGTATTTCCCCCTTCAGTTCACAGACTTAAAGTTGCCTTGCTCCCGCTCTTCATTATTAAGTGGGTTATAAATGTTGTTTAATTAAACGAGCAATGTTTTATTTATTATTGAGTTTGCATCCCACACTTTCCTCCAAGGAGATGAAGGTGGCATAAATGAGCGTCTCTCTTTCCCGATTATCCTTACAGTAATAAGCCTTTGAGGCAGGTTGGTATCAGCAGCCGACGCAAAGTCACCCCACGAGCCTCATTGCCAAGTACTGATTCGAACTCAGGTCTTTCAGCTAAGAAGGTATAGACTGCCACCCCCAGGGGGAGATACACCCTTCAGTTGCTCAGAACTGTTTGTCAGAAAGGGAGTGGTGGGAAACAAGTCTTAAAAAAAATAAAATTAAAAAGGAGCAGAGCTGAGGCTTCTCCTTTGTTTTTGACTTGCCAGCTCAAAATCTGGAATCAACAACAATCCGACTGAATCCATACCTAAGCAAATGATGAGTTTCTTTCTCCGACTCCTGAAGGAACCAGAATTTCTTGGCAAAGTTGGTTTTCAAGCAATCTTTAGCTTGACATCCATCTGAAAGTAGTTTAGTGGCTTTGTCTGCCTTCTAACCCTTTTAATGTTTTGATAAATGTTCAAGCGAGGAATGTGTTGATAGAGGTGCCTTTTAGTATTGGTGGGGCAGTACCAAAGTATCTGCTAACTGAAGAAACAAAAAGTACTCTTCGATAATGGAAGGGAAAGGTTGTCTTCAATTGTTTTCTTTGTGGAAGCAGCCTGAAAGAAACAAAATTCCGCCCCCCCCCCCGAAGATGCAATAATGCCCTTAGACGCAAGCCTCACCCTTGAAACGTTTGATTTCAATCAACTTTCGTAGATTGTTTTGCTACCCTGGCCACCAGCAACTAGATTTTAAAATAGAAGCGGGGTGGGGGCAAGACCCCAATTCTCCACGCCCTAATTGTGGGGTAACCAGTCTCATATAACCAGCATAAAAAGGTAAAGGGACCCCTGACCGTTAGGTCCAGTCGCGGACGACTCTGGGGTTGCGGCGCTCATCTCGCTTTATTGGCCGAGGGAGCCGGCCAACAGCTTTCAGGTCATGTGGCCAGCATGACTACGCTGCTTCTGGCGAACCAGAGCAGCACACAGAAACGCCGTTTACCTTCCCGCCGGAGTGGTACCTATTCATCTACTTCCACTTTGACGTGCTTTTGAACTTCTAGGTTGGCAGGAGCAGGGACCGAGCAACAGGAGCTCACCCCGTCACGGGGATTCGAACCACCGACCTTCTGATCGGCAAGTCCTAGGCTCTGTGGTTTAACCCACAGTGCCACCCACGTCCCATAACCAGCATGCGTGAGTCTAATTATTGCAACAAGGGGTTAATGCCATAGAGTAAGCTGTCCTGCCAGCCTCACCTTGGGAGGAAATGGACAACTAAGCCTGTGTTGTACTCAGGCTACATGTGCATTCAGTGTGTCAGGAGCTCTGAGCTGCTCCAGCCGCATGGCTTTAACCAGCCTCTTTTGCTTCAGTCCAGAATGGAGTATGAAACTAGTGTTTTTCCTATACCAATTGTTCAGGAACTTTTGCCATTTTGTAACCAAGCAGCGTTTCACAGTTTGTGAAACTTTTTCAGACTGCTGTAAGGAAAAGCACATGAATCTGACCTTTATAAGGTTTTGTAAGTAAACCGTTTTATAACTTACTAAACTTGTGATCTGTCCTTGTGCTGGAGAATGCTTTTGGAGTCACTGGAAAGGGCACATTTTAAAGCTTTTACGGACTATATATCCACTCTTTGCTGCAGGCTTTTGTGATGTTAAATCTCTGCTGGGGTTCTCTCACCAAAGAGTACTTGCCCCAAACTTGGGTCTTGGCTTCCAGGATTTCCAACACGGATCTGGCCACCCCCAGCCTCAAGTCAGGGTCTTCAGGTGCCACTCAATTTCCATCCCCCTTTTGCTCTCTAGGTCGGTCCAATTTGGCCTCCGATTGCTAACATCTACGGATGAAACTGTTGGAACACCCACAGCCCTTGTAAACTGACATTTGCAGTTTGAGGATGAAGGCCGGATGTCTTTTTCACTGTGCATTCATCACAATTTGCACTCCTGGTGTGATTATACGCAAGTCTTCTTTAAATACCGCTTGTACCTGCAAAACCTTCAGAGTGGACTTGGTCTCCATTTCCCATTGGTACGTGTCCCGTAATGCCCTGCAGAAACTCTGACACTTTTTCTAGTATTCTTCTAGGGTTTAGCTGCTTACTGGGTGGCGCTGTGGGTTAAACCACAGAGCCTAGGACTTGCCACTCAGAAGGTCGGTGGTTCGAATCCCCGCGACGGAGTGAGCTCCTGTTGCTCGGTCCCTGCTCCTGCCAACCTAGCAGTTCAAAAGCACATCAAAGTGCAAGTAGATAAATAGGTACCACTCCAGCGGGAAGGTAAACGGCGTTTCCGTGCGCTGCTCTGGTTTTGCCAGAAGCGGCTTAGTCATGCTGACCACATGACCCGGAAGCTGTACGCCGGCTCCCTCGGCCAATAAAGCGAGATTAGTGCTGCAACCCCAGAGTCAGCCACAACTGGACCTGATGGTCAGGGGTCCCTTTACCTTTGGTGTATATGACAGCTCAGTCGGTAGAGCACAAGACTCCTTAATCTCAGGGTTGCGTGTTCAAAACCCATGTTAGGCAAAAAGATCCCTGCATTGCAGGGAGTTGGACTAGAAAACAATAATTGCATCCACGACCTGTTGCAGAACACGTCCACTGAAACCCTTCCACAAATACCAGCCTGGAGTGGCGCCCCGTGTTGGCTCCCATTTGCAATTTCCACCCGCAAGTTGCTTCCGATATCTCACTCGGCGTTCCACGTGGTTGGTGGGGAACGGCGGAGGCAGGTGAGGAAACATCTGGCTGCAAACCTTCCCCCCCTCCCCTCCCTCCGGCAACCTTACACCTGTTCCCGGTTAGCTGTGCAAAACACAAAAGCCAGGCCCAGGGGTTTGTTGCAACATCGGGGCGTCGGTTCAAGACAACAAGCTTGCCTGTGCAGGAATCTGCAGGTTGGGAGGACCCGGTGCCAGGAAATGGTTTCTTGGAAATAGACAAAAAAAGGGGGGGAACTCCTCCCCACCACTGTGTCCCGCTCTCCATTTCCATTGCTCTTGTATCTTCTCCCACCCCTGGGCTCAGGGGAGCACACCTGTGTAGGGAATGAGAGGCCTATGGAACTGAACTCATAGTGACCTCCCTCTTTGAAAAATGGAGGTACAGGGTCTTTCTGGGGAGGGGGTTCGTTCTTGGGAGCTGATCTCTTGGCAGGTCCCCTGCCATGGACGGGTTGGACACGGCAGAGGAATGGGGAGAGGAGCCAGCTGGGGAACTCTCAAAGGAAGAAGGCTCGGAGATGGGGCAAGGATGAGTGGTCAGAGGGAGAAGAGGGAGCTGACTGGGAGAAGGTGGTGTTGGAAGTGGAATAGGTAACAGTTTAGTGAGCAGAGAGAGTCTGTGGCAGAGAGCAGTGCAGAATCAGAGGCTGAAGAGGTGGCAAAAGGCAGAGATCGGTCCGGCAGGCGAAGAAACCAGGGTGTCTCCCCTCCCCACTTGTCTCCCAGAACCAGAAGAGGTGTGAAAGGGGCAGAGGAGAGGTTGGCTGCAGGTAGACACCGTCTCTGATTGCTTGGGGGAAGCCCCGGAGAGGAGGGGACCTAGACAACTGCGGGGAGGCAGGGGTTTTCAGTCTCGGCAACTGATCCATGGGGTGAGACCTACTAGGGAATGCTGCCCATTAGGCCTGACCTCTACCAAGTCTGTGCAGATCGTGTTCTTGCTAATGAAGAGTTAACTCCAACTTGCACAGTGTGATTTATGGTTGGCTCGCTCCTGACTCCCAAAAACTTGTTGTGTGAATCACAGCCCCCTAAAATGAAGAATGTGTCTTGTTTTCTGGGTATCGGACTCCTCCAGCCTTCCCTGTCCCTTGGCCACAATAAATGTTGTGGGACAACTTGCACCAGCACTGGCCGGGCTAAGGTGATCTTCTACCAAGTTTGTGCAGATCATGTTCTTACTAATAAAGAGTTAACTCCCAACTTGAACGGTGGGATTTACTGCTGGCTGAGGCTGATAGGACCCCAACAACACCTGGAGGTGTCAGGAAGGACCATTAGCTGAGTGGCAGAGAAACTCTCTTGCAAGCAGAAGGTTGCAGGTTCAATCCCTGGCAGCTCCGGATACAGAGACTCCTGCCTGAAATCCTGGAAAGCTGCTGTTGGTCAGTGTAGACAATATTGAATCAGATGGACACATGGTCTGATTCAGTATAAGGAAGCTTCCCGTGTTCCTATGAAGCGCTTAAAATCTTCCATCCCCTTCTACATTTCCAACAGTACGTAGCACATTAAGCCTGTGTACACACCACACACCCTTCCCTGGCCAAAGAATCCTGGGAGCTCTAGTTGATGGGTGCTGGGAATCACAACCTCTGTTAGGGGTAAACTACGGTTCCCGCTATGGTTTTCCCAGTAGTGATGTATGGAAGTGAGAGCTGGACCATAAAGAAGGCTGATTGCCGAAGAATGGATGCTTTTGAATTATGGTGCTGGAGGAGACTCTTGAGAGTCCCATGGACTGCAAGAAGATCAAATCCATCCATTCTTAAGGAAATCAGCCCTGAGTGCTCACTGGAAGGACAGATCCTGAAGCTGAGGCTCCAATACTTTGGCCACCTCATGAGAAGAGAAGACTCCTTGGAAAAGACCCTGATGTTGGGAAGGATGGAGGGCACAAGGAGAAGGGGACAACAGAGGCAAGATGGTTGGACAGTGTTCTCGAAGCTGCCAGCATGAGTTTGACCAAACTGCGGGAGGCAGTGGAAGACAGGAGTGCCTGGCGTGCTCTGGTCCAGGGGGTCACGAAGAGTCAGACAAGACTAAATGACTAAACAACAACAACATAGTCCCCACAATCCTTTGGGTGGCTGCGAATGTGTTCAAATTGTAAGATATGACTGGAAGAGCTGTTCGACAGGGGAACGGTCTCCCTTGGAAGGTTTTGGACTCTCCTTTGTTGGAGGCCTTTAAGCAGAGGTTGGATGGCCATCTGTCATGGATACTTTAGTGGAGATTCCTTCCTTGCAGTGGGTTGGACTAGATGACCCCGGGGTCCCTTCCAGCTCTACAATTCCAAGGTTCTAAGTTAGTTATGGTTTTGAGCTTCTGTAATAGAAAACAGATGCTGCCCTCTGCTGGGTAGACGTGAGAATTGATGGATTAAAACAACAGATGGAATAAGGGTAGTTGCTCCTTGCCTCCCTGGCTTAAAAAACAACATTGTCTTCTCCATTATCTTAAGCTACTCTCAGACGGTAGAACCACGGCAGCCCATCTCGCAACACTCTAGACCATAGCTGTCAACTTACAGATTTGAAAATAAGTGACCAGCAGCCTCGAAAATAAGGGATCAGCAGCCAATATAAGGGATTTTCAGAGCACAGGTATGTTCAACTTCTCAGCCCCTCTAAGCCAAAGGCAGAATGCCCAGCCAGCCGCCAAACGAAGCCTCAAGCGGTGGTTCCCACAGCGCAGCAACCTGGCAAAGGGGATGCAGCAAGGAAAACCACCGTCACCTCTCCGCTGGGAAGCGCTGAGCAAAGGCGAGTCCCCAGGCAACGCGGCCGATTTGATCGGCACAAGGCCTGCAAGCTCCACCCCCTGTCGTTCTTAGACTCCTTATTGGGTGAGCAACGCAGCCAAGCAACACAGTTGGAGCCTCCCTCCTCCCTGGCCGGCAGGGAGGGAGGGAGAGGAGCTGCTTCCTTTGAAACCCGGGAAATTTAAGGGACATCATCAATAAGGGACAGCAGCGGGACACGGTGCTGGGATAAGGGACTTTCCCGCCAAATAAGGGACGGTTGACAGCTATGCTCTAGACTCCGATCACCATCAGCCCCAGCTACGGACGAAGGATTCTGTATGCACTCAAAGCCAAATCTGCCCAAATCTGCCTCACTTTCCAAAACACTGCACAAACCAAAATGCAGCCGTCCGTCGACATTCCCCCTTCACCAAACGTTGCCATGCAGTTCTCCAGTCAAGGTTTACAAAAGTGCATGGATGAGGGGGAAAACACAATGTGAATAAAAATGTAGGTATTTGTGAAAATGACATTCAGAAACACACAGTGTTGGGTGTGGGGAGGAAATAGGCTGCAGCAATGTGCACCCCCCCCCAAATGTAAATATGTGTTTATTAGGAGAAATCGGCAATAAGATGCTGATGAAACGGTTTTTGGGAAATTGTGAATCGCTTCGAAATGTAGAGAGCTGGATTTAATACAATGGTACCTTGGAAGTCGAACGGCTGGGCTCCCGAACAAATCGTCTCCCGAACGTCACAAACCCGGAAGTGACTGTTCCAGTTTGCGAACTGTTTTTGGAAGCCGAACATCTGACGGGGCTTCCGATTGGCTGTAGGAGCTTCCTGGAGCCAGTCAGAAGCTGCGATTTGGTTTCCGAACGTTTTGGAAGTCGAACGGACTTCCGGAACAGAGTCCGTTCAACTTCCAAGGTATTGGGGGAAAATGAGAAAGTGAGAGGACTGGAACTGAACAGATCCTGCCTCCTGCAGCCTCAGCCAGCCAGGCCAATGGCCAGGGATGATGGGAGTTGTAGTCCAACAATATCTAGAGTAGTCCAAGATGGCTAAGCCTGCCTTAAGGCCCCATATGCGCTAGGCATTTAAAGTAGTTTCATACCACTTCAACTGTAATGCCACTTAAGTTTCCCACTTATCCTTACTAGTCTGGTCAGCCCTGGTCTAAACGGAAGAGGGAACTCTGGCAGGGCAACAGGAGTAGTAAAAAAACAATGGCGGCCGCTCCCTCACAAGCTTCCATGCAAAGGAGAAAGGCTCATCACCGTGTCTGCTATCAGTACTTCAGGGCTGAGGTCTTCTGCCCGAGACTTTTCCTGGAGGACGTTTTATAGCCCAGTCTCTCAGCTTTTCCTGAAGTTTCCGCCCAGTCAGAAACCCAAAAGCTTGGTCAACCTTCTGGGGAAGTTTCCGGAAGGTTCCGAGGCCTACGCTCAATCCGGTTGCCCCGTGTCCTTGCTTTTGAGGGGCTCCTGGGCCTCAGTCGAGCGGTCAGGGTTCGAAAGGGAAGGGGGAGCGGCGGTAGCGGGGAGCCCCTTGTCTTTGGGCTTGTAGACAAAACTCCCGAGCCCCCCTTGGGTCCGGAGGGTCTCTGAGCGGAGTCTCTGCGGGCAGCTGTCCCCGGCCAAGAGCTGAGAGGAGCCGTGCGACACCAAGAAGAGGCCGTGGGACTCGGGATCGGAGACGCCGTACTTCTCGGCGCACACGGCACACACGGATGCTGTTGTCATGTCAGGGGGCACGGAGATGGTCTTCTGGTTGTTGAAGGGTTCGCAGAAGGAAACATAGAGGATGTTCTGAAGGGGGTGGGAAGCAAGAAGTTACCGTGTGGCCAAGGCGGTTGAGGTAGTAGACCTGCCATTGAAGCAATGGTTCTCCAACATATTGGAGTGGCAGGAGCAGATAATAATAATAATAATAATAATAATAATAATAATAATAATAATAATAATAATGTATTATTGATACCCCGGACGCGGGTGGCACTGTGGGCTAAACCACAGAGCCTAGGACTTGCCGATCAGAAGGTCGGCGGTTCGAATCCCCGCGACGGGGTGAGCTCCCGTTGCTCAGTCCCTGCTCCTGCCAACTTAGCAGTTCGAAAGCACATCAAAGTGCAAGTAGATAAATAGGTACCACTCCGGTGGGAAGGTAAACGGCATTTCCGTGCGCTGCTCTGGTTTGCCAGAAGCGGCTTAGTCATGCTGGCCACATGACCCAGAAGCTGTACGCCGGCTCCCTCGGCCAGTAAAGCGAGATGAGCGCCGCAACCCCAGAGTCGTCCGCAACTGGACCTAACGGTCAGGGGTCCTGTTACCTTTACCTTTATATTGATACCCCACCCATCTGACTAAAAACACAATAAAACATCAGACATTGAAAACTTTCCTAAACAGGGCTGTCTTCAGATGTCTTCTAAAAGTCAGATAGTTGTTTATTTCCTTGACATCAGATGGGAGGGCGTTCCACAGGGAGGGTGCCACTACCAAAAAGGCCCTCCGCCTGGTTCCCTGTAACCTCACTTCTCAGAGTGAGGGAGTCGCCAAAAGGCTCTCGGAGCTGGACCTCATGAACAATGGGGGTGGAGACGCTCCTTCAGGTATACTGGGCTGAGGCCATTTAGGGCTTTCAAGGTCAGCACCAACGCTTTGAATTGTGCTCGGAAACGTACTGGGAGCCAAGGTAGGTCTTTCAGGACCGGTGTTATATGTTAGATGGCAAGTGTGGCAGGGAGATTCAAGGACAATCAAATAAACCTTTCTACATTTCAATGTAGTATAGTACGGTATCAAAATATTTCTATTTGCAGAATATGGAGAGAGATCTTTTCGCGAGCAACTGGCTAGTCTTCCACAGTTCTCCACGGGACATTGTTGTGAATTTCAACTGTGGCTGATATGAAAGACTGGAGAAGAGAAAGGAGTCTTTTCGTTGATGAGAGTTGGGTTTGTCTCATATGAGACCTGATACAACAAGATTACCCAGCAAAAGCAAGGTCACACCTCTCGATGAGTTTGTAGATGTTAAGGAACGTTAAGGAACGTATGTCAGAGGCTCATTTATAATAATATTTTGGGGAGGATTCCTGTTTTTATGCAGCTCTTACACTTTCTGGGTGTTCCATGATCATGTCCCTTCCAGCTCTACAATTCTATGATACAGTGGTACCTTGGTTTAAGAACAGCTTAGTTTACGAAGAACTTGGATTAAGAACGCTGCAAACCCAGTGTTTTGGTTTGTGAACTTTGCCTTGGAAGCAGGACATGTTTTGCTTCCTGTTGAGTGTGTTCCATTTGTAAATTGAGTCCCCCGCTGCTATGGGAAAGCACGCCTTGGTTTAAGAACGCTTTGGTTTAAGAATTGACTTCCGGAACGGATTAGGTTTGTAAACCAAGGTAGCACTGTACTATGAACTTGAGGGATGACCGGCGACGCTCCTGCAGATGATCTCAGGGATTGGGGTAGGATATAAAGGTGTCCCTGGGGCAACCTTAATCTCAGCTAATTAATGCAAGGACCTTGAACCCGGCCCGGTAGTGGATGGGCAGCCAGGAAAGATGATCTGATACCAAAGAGTGAGCCTGCAACCCCAAGAGATATCAGTCATTCCCCGTTTCCATCCACACCAGGAAAAGCACCCAGGCACCCTGTAAGTTGTTCCTTTGCCTGCATGCCTTGATTTCAAACTCTGTAGCCCCCCAAAAAAGTCACCCGACATCAGTTTGCTTGACAGGTGAGGAACAGGTGTGGGGGAGGTACTACACTGGCCTGACTGAGTTCCGCACCCCATCCCGGAATTTGGCTCCCAGAATCCCTTGCTCTCTTCCACTTCTTAGCCTTTAACACTTCAGCACAGGACTTCTTTTGCAGACTCCAGCCTCACCTGGGAATGGCGCCGGTTGGCGTGGTGATGGTGGATGGTTCGGCGCCGATGCCACTGATGGATGGAGCGCTGGGCCTCGATGCTGATTTGCCGCGTCACCGTGGCCGCTGGCTGGAAGTTCTCGATGTGGAAGAGGGCGCCAAACCAGGTGGTGAGATAATAGCCTCCTGTGGCGCGAGAGGGAGGGAGAAGAGAAAACCCGCGTCAGGATGGAGATGCACGGGCTCAGGAAGGCTTTTGTGCATTGTTGGATCTGAACCTTTCAGAGGACTGAACTCAGACCTGGCTTAAGCACAGAAGCGACACCTGGGCCTCTGTTCTCAGCCCTGTCCACCTGGAAACGATGCCTTATGAGGAACGGCTAAGGGAGCTGGGCATGTTTAGCCTGGAGAAGAGGAGGTTAAGGGGTGATATGATAGCCATGTTCAAATATATAAAAGGATGTCACATAGAGGAGGGAGAAAGGTTGTTTTCTGCTGTTCCAGAGAAGCGGACACGGAGCAATGGATCCAAACTACAAGAAAGAAGATTCCACCTAAACATTAGGAAGAACTTCCTGACAGTAAGAGCTGTTTGACAGTGGAATTTGCTGCCAAGGAGTGTGGTGGAGTCTCCTCCTTTGGAGGTCTTTAAGCAGAGGCTTGACAACCATATGTCAGGAGTGCTCTGATGGTGTTTCCTGCTTGGCAGGGGGTTGGACTCGATGGCCCTTGTGGTCTCTTCCAACTCTATGATTCTATGATTCTAGGTGGGCCACTCCCTGAACCAGAATGTTCCTTAGAGCGAAAATAGAAACGCTAATCCTGTGCCCGTTGGCAAAGACATCATCGCTTGGTGTGCTTCAGTGCACATCAGCGCACTTCAATTAACTCAAATGCAGTAGAAGTGGAGTGTGGCTTTGCGTCCCTCTGTTCTAGGGATGCAAAACCCGTGGCTTGCCATATGTACAGTCATACCTCGGGTTGAGGTTTCTTCAGGTTGAGCATTTTCGGGTTGCACTCCGAGGTGACCCGGAAGTAACAGAACGCGTTACTTCTGTGTTTCGCCGCTCGCGCATGTGCAGACACTCAAAATGACGTCACGCGCATGCGCAGAAGCGACGAATCGCGACCCACGCAGACGTGCAGACGCAGAGTGCGTTTGCTTCAGGATGCGAACAGGGCTCTGGAACAGATCCCATTCACACCCAGAGGTACCACTGTATACCGTATTTTTCACTCTATAAGATGCACCAGACCACAAGACGCACCTAGTTTTTGGAGGAGAAAAACAAGAAAAAAAATATTCTGAATCTCAGAAGCCAGAACAGCAAGAGGGATCGCTGCACAGTAGAAGCAGCAATTCCTCTTGCTGTTCTGGCTTCTGGGATAGCTGCACAGCCTGCATTTGCTCCATAAGAAGCACACACAATTCCCCTTACTAGGAGGGAAAACGTGAGTCTTATACAGCAAAAAATACAGTAGGTATAAGACTGTATATAAATTCAATAAATGAATAAAAAAATTAAAAAAGATGTTGCTGGACTACAACTCACATCATCCCTGACCATTGGGTCATGCTGGCTGGGGATGATGGGAGCTGAAGTCCAACAGCTCCCTCCCACCTGTGCTCTATTCCCTATATGTGTGTCATGGACTGGCTGGATGCAGAGGAATGGTGGGAGTAACCAGATAGAGGATCCCCCAAGAGAAGAAGGCTCAGAGCCGGGGGATTGGTGGTGGGAGGGCAATGAGTAGTCAGAGGGAGAAGATGGGGAAGAGGAGGTTGGAAACTGAAGAGGGAACAAGACTTCGTGAGCTGGGAGAGTCTGTGGCAGAGAGCAGTCTAGAATCAGAGGTAGGAGAGGAAGGGGGCCAAGAGGCAGAGATGAGGCAGGCTGGGGAAGAAGCCAGGGGGTCTCCCCCTCCTGCGGTGACAAGCTCCCTTCCCCCCTGGTCTCCAAGAACCAGAAGAGGTATGAAAAGGGGAGAGCAGAAGACAACAGAGCCCCAGATTGCTTGGGAAGGAGACTTAGAGAACTGTGAGAAGGCAGGGATCTTCAGTTCCCACTTCTGCACCTGGGGCAAGATCTACTGGGATGAGGTGCTGCGCTCACTAGGCCTGGTCTTCTGATTCAACCTAGTTTCCTTTAATAGTCAACTTACTCCGTAAGTGTAGAGGGACACGTGTGGCGCTGTGGGTTAAACCACAGAGCCTAGGGCTTGCCGATCAGAAGGTCGGCGGTTCAAATCCCCGCGACGCGGTGAGCTCCCATTGCTCACTCCCTGCTCCTGCCAACCTAGCAGTTCGAAAACACGTCAAAGTGCAAGTAGATAAATAGGTACCGCTCCAGCAGGAAGGGAAACGGCGTTTCCGTGCACTGCTCTGGTTTGCCAGAAGCGGCTTGGTCATGCTGGCCACATGACCCGGAAGCTGTACGCCAGCTCCCTCAGCCAGTAAAGCGAGATGAGCGCCACAACCCCAGAGTTGGTAACGACTGGACCTAATGGTCAGGGGTCCTTTTACCTTTACAACTTACTCCATACAATTTATTGCTGGCTTGTTCCTGACACCCGCTCCTGACAACATGAGGCAGAGACTTCTGGGGTCTCCTAGAGACATTAACCCTAAACTTTAGGAGGACGTCCAGTACCTAGCAAAAATCCAGATCATTTCAGGATACCCAAGGGACAGATCTAGGTCTGGCACAACTTGCCAAGTTACCTTCTCCCAGCAGCTGGCTGGGGTCCATCAGTTCCATCATGTACTCGACATCCAGCTGCACTGAAACCACGTCACAGTTCACAAGCATGTAGATCAGAACCGGCAGGAAGTCGTCGGCGCCAAAAGGCTCTTCCGAAAATGGAAAAACGGAAGAACATCGTCAGAGCCAGCCCTACTGTTCAGGTGCAAGGAAAGCGGATGTAGAGAAATGATTGTCTCTTTCTCTCATAATATAGTCGTACGATACGATAATCTTTATTGTCGTTGTCCCATACAGAACAATGAAATTGTCGACTCGAACGTTTCAGGTTCAGAACGCCACAAACCTGGAAGTGTTCTGGTTTGCGAACGTTCTTTGGAACCCGAAGGTCCGACGGGGCTTCCATGGCTTCTGATTGGCTGCAGGAGCTTCCTGCAGCTAATCGGAAGCAGCGCCTTGGTTTCCGAACGTTTTGGAAGTCAAACAGACTTCCGAAACTGATTCCGTTCGGCTTCTGAGGTACGACTGTACTGGGACTCAGGGGCGTTTGGTGACGCTGAATGTTGGGAGATTCATTCAGCCCAGACACTGAGGTCCAGTGCCGAGGGCCTTCTGGCGGTTCCCTCATTGCGAGAAGTGAGGTTACAGGGAACCAGACAGAGGGCCTTCTCGGTAGTGGTGCCCACCCTGTGGAACACCCTCCCTTCAGATGTGAAGGAAATAAGCAGCTATCTTCTTTTTAAAAGACATCTGAAGGCAGCCCTGTTTAGGGAAGTTTTTAATATTTAATGCTGTATTGTTTTTAACACTTGATTGGAAGCCGCCCAGAGTGGCTGGGGAAACTCATCCAGATGGGCGGGGTATAAATAATAAATAATAATTGTTGTTGTTGTTGTTGTTGTTGTTATTATTCAAGACAAGCAAGAAGAAAAGCCCTTCTTCCCAAGTCAGGCCACTTGGTCCATGCACCTCAGTGCTGCCTACACTGGCTGGCAGCCACTCTCCGGAATTTCAGACAGGGAAGCCTTCCCCAGCTGGGGATTGAAACTGGGACCTTGCTGGAGGCAAGCCAGCTGCTCTATACCACTGAGCTCTGACCCTTCTCAGAGAGATGTTGCCAAGGCAGCCTCCCTACCTGTTCCTCCTGCAGCCTGGTTCATGGCTTCGTAGAGCATCTTGCAGACTTTGAGCATGTGCGTCTCCTTTTTCTTGGGGGAATAAGCCTGGTGCATGAGGTTCAGCTTGGCCTGGATGCGCTCTAAGGCGGCCGCATCTGGGACGCCGGCCGTCACGCCCAGCTCGGCCAGGCTCTGTCGCCGCATGGTGGCCTGGTGCTCGCGCAGCTTGTCCAGAGTGCCGTCGTGGGCATGGAATTCGTGCAACTGGGCGTAGATGGAGTTCCGGAGAGGCTTCAGAATGCATTTGTACAGAGCGGCTTCGACCACGGAACCTAGCAGGAAAACGATACAAGAAAGGGGAAGAGGGAGGCGAAGAGAAAATGAAGCCACGACACGTTACTGTGGATCACGAAGGTCAGGCAAGTGGTGTATCGGAGGGCAAGCACAACTCCGGGATTCCCCCCCCCCCCAGAAGGAGCAATGGTGCCACCTGGACGCTCCTTGCCCTAGCATGGGGAAGAGGCGATGACGAAGCTTTCAAGGTTGTGGCTAGTTTAATGGTGATAATAATGGGCGGCTATCCTAGAGGAAGGGACGCGGGTGGCGCTGTGGGTTAAACCACAGAGCCTAGGGCTTGCTCCGTTGCTTCTGCCTTCTGGAAGAAGGTGCAGGGTCATAAAGGCTAGGCCTAGCCGCCTGAGAAACAGTTTCTATCCAAATGCGATTTTGGTTTTAAACGCGGGTGGCACTGTGGGTTAAACCACAGAGCCTAGGACTTGCCGATCAGAAGGTCGGCAATTCGAATCCCCACGACGGGGTGAGCTCCCGTTGCTCGGTCCCTGCTCCTGCCAACCTAGCAGTTCGAAAGCACGTCAAAGTGCAAGTAGATAAATAGGTACCATTGTGGCGGGAAGGTAAACGGCGTTTCCGTGTGCTGCTCTGGTTCGCCAGAAGCGGCTTAGTCATGCAGGCCACATGACCCAGAAGCTGTACACCGGCTCCCTCGGCCAGTAAAGTGAGATGAGCGCCATAACCCAGAGTCGGTCACGACTGGACCTAATGGTCAGGGGTCCTTTACCTTTATCCTAGAGGAAGTCAGAGGAATCCACAGACCAGACACACTTTCCCTTTTGTTTGATGGCGTTCCAGTTTAAAATATAACCACATTTTTCGCAAGGTTGCTTGCACTTTGAATTCAATAATAATAATAAACTTTTATTTATATCCCGCCCTCCCTAGACAAAGCCGGGCTCAGAGCGGCTAACAACAATAAAAGTAACACAGCATTCTAAAATCAATTCATTTTAAAATCAATTCAAAATCAAATTAATGGCAACCATTGGGCTAGAGTGCTATGAGGATTACCAAAGGAGGGGGTCAGACTGTGCCTTGGCCAAAGGCCTGGTGGAACAGCTCCGTCTTGCAGGCCCTGCGGAAAGATGTCAAGTCCCGCAGGGCCCTAGTCTCTTGTGACAGAGCGTTCCACCAGATTGGAGCCGCAGCCGAGAAAGCCCTGGCTCTGGTTGAGGCCAGCCTAAACTCCCTGTGGCCCAGGACCTCCATGATGTTTTTGTTTGAAGACCGTAAGGTCCTCCGTGGGACATACCAGGAGAGGCAGTCCCATAGGTATGAGGGTCCTAGGCTGTATAGGGCTTTAAAGGTTAAAACCAGCACCTTGAATCTGATCCTGTACTCCACCGGGAGCCGGTGCAGCTGGTATAGCACCGGGTGAATGTGATCCCACGGCGAGGACCCCGTAAGGAGTCTCGGCGCAGCATTCTGCATCTGCTGGAGTTTCTGGGTCAGTCTCAAGGGCAGCCCCACGTAGAGTGAATTCAAAACTGAAAGGTTGCATTTTCAGCTGGCTAAGGGCAGGGGCGGAGGAAGGGGGTGCGGTAGGGGCGGGTCACCCCAGGGATCACCTCTGAGGGGGGTGACAAAATGCCGGGTGGCACTCACCGTGGGGCCTGCAGCACGCCCAAGCCACGCATCTCTCCTGGGAGTGAAGCGGTGGCTTGGGCACACGCCGGTTCTGTGCAGCCCAAATGGTCTGCCTGCCGCCTCCCCCTCAGCTGTAGGGCGGCTGAGTGGGAAGAGGCAGGCAGACTCATTGGAGGCACCATGGAGCGTCCTGCCCCGGCTGGCCCCGCGCCTGGGCGCCAGGCATGCGCACCACCCCAGGCGCCCGATTGCCTTGCTCCGCCACTGGCTAAGGGGTTTTTTGTTGTTGTTGACAGCTCAGTATGTTAAAAGCTCAGTGTCTTCTAGAACAGTGTTTCCCAACCACTGTTCCGCGGCACACTAGTGTGCCGCGAGATGTTGCCTGGTGTGCCGCGGGAAAAATTAAAAAATTCGAAAGATTTTTTTTTAAGTCAAATTTTCGATTGGGGCGGCGTCACTAGATGACCCCTGGGGTTCCCTCCCTCCCTCCCGCTCTGCGCCTCCCTCCTCCTCCTCCGGGGAGGCCCTTCCTGGCTCTTGGCCAAGGCTTGGCGGCTGCCACTCACTCACTCGCTCGCCCACCCGTCCCTCCATCCCTGCACCCGGCCTCTCCCCCTCCGTCCCTGGCGCGGGGGCTGCCGGGATCCGTAGTCCCCTCGCCCTTGGGCTCCGCGCCCGCGCGGGGTGCACAAACTACGTTTCCCAGCGTGGCCTGGCGGGCCGGGCGTTTTGTTTGAAGCGCTCTTCTCCCGGCCATGGAATGAGCGCGGCGGCGGCGGCCGGGCAGGGGCTCTTCCGCGCAGACCCCGCGCAGCCTGCCTGCGCCCCCGCGGAGATTGGGTGGCAGGATGGAGTCCGGGGATCCCCGCGGAGGCGGAGCGGCGGAGGCGGAGGCTGCCCCCCAGGTAGGGCTGCGTCGGGGGGGTTATTTTTGCAATGCTGCATCCGCGCCGGAGGGGACGCATCGGACCGCGGGGAGACCCCTTGGCGGGCGTGCAAGGCAATGCATGCGTGCAGGCGTTGCATGGAGTGCAGTGCAATGCAATGGCAACGCGGCGCCCTGCATGCATGCATGCAACTTCCACCGGCGCTCCGGACTTGGCAGGTGAGGGGGGTCCCCAGTGGGCGGCAGAGAGAGCCGGGAGGGCGAAGGGGAGCCGGGGGGGAGCAGCGCTGCTCCCCGAGCCGAGCCCGGGGGGAAACTTCGGCGTCGTTGCGCCGGGTGTTGGAAGCGGAGGCTGGCGGGGGCCCCTCACCTGCAAAACCTGGTCGCCTCTCATATATTTCGTGCATTGCATTCATCGCCCGCTTTCTCCTCCAAGGAGCTCCCGGGGGCGTGCGTGGTTCTCCCCATGTTATCCTCGCAACAACAGCCCTGCGAGGTGGGTCAGGCGAGTGGCCCAAGGGAGCACCCAGGGATTGTCCTGGCCAGGTGGGGTGATTTGAACCCTGCTCTCTGCCCGGTCTTCGTCCTCATTTAGCCCCCACATGTGCATGACTGTGCATGACTGAGGTTTCCCCCCCTCGTCTTGGCTATGGTGTGAGTCTGTGCTGTTAATTAATGGGGTTCTACCTTCGGAGAAGATGAGCCAGCCCTCAAGGAGGTGATTATGTAATTTGCTAGCAATTCATGTCCCTCCCAGCGTGACGCTGCGCGCTGACGTCACGGGGCTGTAATGGTGGTGTGCCTCGAGATTTTTTTCATGAAACAAGTGTGCCTTTGCCCAAAAAAGGTTGGGAAACACTGTTCTAGAATATGGCATTCAGAGGTGCAGGGAGAGTGTGTTTTGACTACACACAATTATGGTTTGGGAACATAACCCCTGCTTAAGCTAAGGGTCAGCTATACTGCTGTGCTTCCTCCCACCCTTTAAAGTGAGAATTGGAAAGTTCTCAGGAGTTGAGATTCCTGCATCGCAGGGGGTTGGGCTAGATGACCCCTGGGGTCCCTTCCAACTCTATAATAATAATAAAAATTATTTATACCCTGCCCTCCCCAGCCAAGACCAGGCTCAGGGCGGCTAGGTAAAGGTAAAGGGACCCCTGGCCATTAGGTCCAGTCGTGACCGACTCTGTGGTTGCGGCGCTCATCTCGCTTTATTGGCCGAGGGAGCCGGCATACAGCTTCTGGGTCATGTGGCCAGCAGGACTAAGCCGCTTCTGGAGAACCAGAGCAGCGCACGAAAACGCCGTTTAACTTCCCGCCGGAGTGGTACCTATTTATCTACTTGCACTGGTGTGCTTTCGAACTGCTAGGTTGGCAGGAGCAGGGAGGAAGCAATGGGAGCTCACCCCATTGCGGGGATTCAAACCGCCGACCTTCGGATTGGCAAGTCCTAGGCTCTGTGGTTTAACCCACAGCGCCACCCGCGTCCCAAACCGCTAACACCCGATATAAAACAAATTTATTGAAATACAACTTAAAAACAAGATTGAAATACAACATTAAAACATTAAAATACAGCCTCATTTCAATGGAAAACTTTTTTGGGGATGAAAACATCAAGTCTTCACCAAAGCTAACTTTCCAGACTGGTCCTACATGGGCCAGAAAAAAGCCAGGAAAGTCCCCAAATAGGAGTTCCATCACAGAAGGAGAAAGGAAAAAGGAAGAGGGGAAGGGAATCAAGTTGATTCCAAGCCAAAGGCCAGGTGGAACAACTGTGTCTTACAGGCCCTGAGGAAAGAAATCAGATCCTGCAGGGCCCTGGTCTCATGAGACAGAGCGTTCCACCAGGCTGCAGCCAGTGTTGAAAAGGCCCTGGCTCTGGTTGAGGCTAATCTGACTTCCTTAGGGCCCGGGACCTCTAGGGTGTTGCTATTTATGGACATTAAGGCTCTTCGTGGGGCGGTCCCGTAGGTACAAAGGGTCCTAGGCCGTGAAGGGCTTTAAAGGTCAAAACCAGCACCTTGAACCTGACCCTGTACTCCACCGGGAGCCAGTGCAGCTTGAAAAGCACTGGGTGAATATGCTCCCATGGCAGAGACCCTGTGAGGAGCCTCGCTGCTGCATTCTGCACCCGCTGGAGTTTCTGGGACAGCTTCAAGGGCAGCCCCGCATAGAGTGAATTACAGTAGTCAAGCCTGGAGGTGACCCTCTATGATTCTAAGAAACCTGATTCTGTATTCTGGGTGGAAACATCAGTACGTGGGCCAAAGCCCAACAAACAGACAAGCGCAGGGAATCCAAAGCCTCTTTGGATTTCTTTGTGTCCAGGAAGCTACCTCGGTTCCTCTGTGCACCTGCTCCCTCCCAGCTGCCTCTGCTGCGTACGGCGTGGGCTGCATCAAAGCCTCAACCACAGCTTCCTAACTGCTCTGCTCTGGCCCACGTGTGAGCAGATAGCAATGTCGCAAGCTGGCCGTGGTCCAGAGAGGAAACGGCAGGGGTGTTATTTTCGGCTGCTCAGAGATACGAGGAAATACATTTATAAGCAGCTTTGCCGGGAAGCAGGTAACCTGACGGTGTGACGGTTTCTGTTTGGGGGGTCGACAGAGCTTTGCCCCCCACCAAGATGGCAACCTTGGCCATGCAGAGTAGCACAAGAGGAGGAGGAGGTCGTCGTGGGGTTGCCAAGTCAGCAGAACCCCAGTCACTGAGATTTCAGGACCCAAATCTGAGACCTAGGGGGGAGCCCTGGTGACGTCACAGATGTGGGCCCTGGAAACGGAGGTTAATTGGGAGATGGCAGTGGAGGAGGGCAGACCCTACAGAGTCTGAGCCCTGGAGATGGAGGTTAATTGGGAGAGGGGAGGAGGGAGCAATGGAGAGCAGCGCCCACCCATACCGATAGTCTGTGCAATAATTTGCAGTGGGCTGAAACGTCAACTTGCACATGCAGTTTTCTGAGTAATTTTTCTTTTAAAAAATATTGTATAATTTTAGAAGGTTGTATTATCTTTGAAGGGGGCGTGGCCATGAAGGGACCTTGTCCTTCTGAATTTGCCACGGCTACACTACTGCCAGCAACCAAAACTATTCAAAACAGACGACTCTCAAGTAGGGTTGCCATCATAGCTGTCAACTTTTCCCTTTTTTTAAGGGAAATTCCCTTATTCCGAATAGGATTCCTCGCAAGAAAAGGGGAAAGTTGACAGCTATGGTTGCCATATTTCAAAGAGACAAAAAGAGGGCACATTTGCCGACTTTTACTTTTTGCTGTGGGTTAAACCACAGAGCCTAGGACTTGCTGATCAGAAGGTCGGAGGTTCGAATCCCCGCAATGGGGTGAGCTCCCATTGCTCTGTCCCTGCTCCTGCCAACCTAGCAGTTCAAAAGCACGTCAAAGTGCAAGTAGATAAATAGGTACCGCTCCGGCGGGAAGGTAAACGGCGTTTCCGTGCGCTGCTCTGGTTCGCCAGAAGCGGCTTAGTCATGCTGGCCACATGACCCGGAAGCTGTACGCCAGCTCCCTCGACCAACAAAGCAAGATGAGCGCCGCAACCCCAGAGTCGGCCACGACTGGACCTAACAGTCAGGGGTCCCTTTACCTTTACACTACTGCCACCAACCAAAACTATTGAAAAGAGACGACTCTCAAGTAGGGCTGCCATATTTTGAAGAGGAAAAAAGAGGGCACATTTGCCGACTTCTGCTTTTAACTATGGATCGCTCGAAGAGGAAGGGCGGGATACGAACTTAATAACGATAAATACCCAGGTCCATCTCCTCGGCCTCGCTGTGCTCGCAGACCACATGCAGCTCTGAGCTCTCGCACAGGTAGCCCTTGAGGTTACTGATCATCTGCCGGATCTCCTGGAGCAGGTCGGTGCTGGTCGCGTGCCGTTTCCCAGCTCCGCGCAGGATGTGCCCCACGAAGCTCTGCACCAGCCCTCCCACGTAGGAGGACGGCTCTTGGGTCAGCTCCTGCACTCGCTTGGAGACCCGGCGTTCGGCCGAGAGGAAGCCGCTGAGCGTGCTGCCCACGGCGGAGAGGCGCTGGAAGACCTTGCAACTCAGGGCGGAGGAGGAACGACGCTGTTTCTTCTGCTGAGCGGCTGCCGCGGCGAGGAGCCCCTCCGTCTCGTCCTCCACGCTGCTGACGGAGAGCGAGTCGAGTTCGGGGATGGGAGGCAGCAAAATGTTCTCGCTCAGTAGGGAGGATTCAGAGCTGGACTTTTGCAACGGCCAGGCGGGAGGAGGCGTGGTCGGGATCCCCTCGATCCAGGAGACGCGGTGCGGGGACTTGACCTCCTTCAGGTGCGGGTCGGGGTACAGAGACGGTTCTTTGGAGACGGCTTCCGAACTGCTGCAGGCCAGGCTGCGATGAAGAGGCCTCCGTCGCGCGGTGGTGGAGCGGAGGAGAGAGTCACCTGAGGGTTGGTGGCAAAGAGAAAGGCGTGATGGGTTAAATTGCTCTTGCTTGTGGGGCGCTCTTTCCAAGTAGACTCGCCTAGCACCATCACTGCAAACCTTTGCTACATCCGGACTCCAGTCCCCGGAACGCGCCAGGTCTCTCCGGGTTATGAAGAATCAGAGAGCCAAGTGTCATCAGCATTCTGATGGCACCTGGGCCCCTGTCTCCTACAGTTCCAGGTACAAACAGACAATGTGGGTACCTCTGCCCCATGACTCCCCTTCCAGGGTGGCCCTGCCTGCAGGACATAACAGAGTCTGTTCTTATCAGCCAAGGGCTCAGATCTGGACCTTGCCCACCTGTAGCCAGGCAGTTAGACAGTAACCCTCTGTACGTCAGAAATGGAAATGCACGCTTACCTGAAGGCTGAAATTACTGTATTTTTCGCTCTATAAGACACACCTTTTCCCTCCAGCTGCATGTGGAGGAGAAGGGAATCGAACCCGGTTCCCCAGATTACGAGTCCACCGCTCTTAACCACTACACCACACTGGCAGACACTTTCCCCAGCCCTACCCAGAGATACTGGGGATTGAATTTGGGGCCTTCTGCATGCAAAGCAGATGGTCTTCTGCTGAGCCAAGGGCCCTTGCCCTCAATAATTCTGAACACGGTAAGATACTGATTCAGTCCATCTAGCTCAGCACACTGTCCACACTGACTGGGACCAGTGGGGTTCAGGCAGAGAGCACTGTCAGCTCTTCCCAGAGATGAGGACCGGAGATGGGTCATTCTGCATGCAAGGAAGATGCTCTGGCACCAAGCTACACATCCTCTGTGGAGTAATGGTTAAGAGCGTTAGACTCGTAATCTGGTGAACCGGGTTCGCTTCCCCGCTCCTCCACATGCAGCTGCTGGGTGACCTTGGGCCAGTCACACTTCTCTGAAGTCTCTCAGCCCCACTCACCTCACAGAGTGTTTGTTGTGGGAGAGGAAGGGAAAGGAGAATGTTAGCCGCTTTGAGACTCCTTCGGGTAGTGATAAAGCGGGATATTAAATCCAAATCCAAACATCTTCCCTACACACCGAGTGCAGTGGGAAAGCAGGAGAACTGGAAGCAGAGTCTTCATGCTACGAATGTGGCGGATGCCCTTGATAGCAGCAGCTCCTTACCTTTCTCCATCTCCTCCTCCTCCTCTTCTGGAGACTCTGGATGATCTAGACTCCCATGGGCTCCTTGTCTCCTGGATGCAGCTTTTACTGAGCCGGACTTCTGGGGAGTCCCCAGCCCGTTTGGGAACCGCAGCGTGCCCCTCGTGCTACTTGACCGGCGCAAGCTGGACGCAAGGTCAAGCCAGCTAGCATCGCTGTGCACCGAGACGAACAGCGGGTTGATGATGCACAGAGCTTCGTCCTCGGACGTTATCCGGACAGAACAGACCGCCGGTCTGGATTTAGAGGGGGCACCATCCAGACCCACAGGCCCTTCTTCCACTTCAGCCGACACCAGCCCATCGTCAGGTTTAAGGGGCATTGTCCAGAACTCTGACAACGAAGCAAAGAGAGAATGTGAAGGTTACTTTCTTTCTTTTTCCTCCCAGGGGGCTTTCCTGTGCCTTCAATTAACAGCTGCCTGACAGGGAGCTATTAAAACAAGTGCAGCTTCCCAACATGGAATTGCAAACTGGAAAGAGATGGGACACCTGGATTTCTCCACCAGCTCCATCTGGTACGCAGGATGAGACCCTATCAGTCATTTTGGACTCGCAGCTGTCCATGGAGGCGCAGGTCAGTTCTGTGTCCAGGGCAGCTGTTTACCAGCTCCATCTGGTACGCAGGCTGAGACCCTTATCTGCCCACAGACTGTCTCGCCAGAGTGGTGCATGCTCTGGTTATCTCCCGCTTGGACTACTGCAATGCGCTCTACGTAGGGCTACCTTTGAAGGTGACCCGGAAACTACAACTAATCCAGAATGCAGCAGCGAGACTGGGGACTGGGAGCGACCGCCGAGACCATATAGCACCTGTCTTGAAAGATCAACATTGGCTCCCAGACCGTTTCCGAGCACAATTCAAAGTGTTGGTGCTGACCTTGAAAGCCCTAAACGGCCTTGGTCCTGTATATCTAAAGGAGAGTCTCCACCCCCATCGTTCTACCCGGACACTGAGGTCCAGCGCCGAGGGCCTTCTGGCGGTTCCCTCATTGCGAGAAGCCAAGTTACAGGGAACCAGGCAGAGGGCCTTCTCGGTGGTGGCACCCGCCCTGTGGAACGCCCTCCCACCAGATGTCAAAGAGAACAACAACTACCAGACTTTTAGACGACATCTGAAGGCAGCCCTGTTTAGGGAAGCTTTTAATGTTTGAGGCATTACTGTATTTTAATATTCTGTTGGAAGCCAGCCAGAGTGGCTGGGGGAGCCCAGCCAGATGGGCAGGGTATATATAATAAATTATTATTATTATTATTCTGACTCTCATACAGCTTGTTAGCAAGGCATTGGACCCTCATCCCAGAACAAGGAGAGTGAGGGCTAATGGGCACACACACAAAAGCCAGCCTTGGAGAGGAGACCATTTTGTAATCCCCCCCCCCAAATACCCCAAATAAAAACTGTAGGAACTTCCAGAAAAACTGTTTATGGAGCAATATTCCTGATGCGTTTGAGATTAGACATTGTTGGCTATGGAATGAGCCTTCACTTTGTGGGGAGGACAAATGAGGTTGGCTATTTAATGAGCATTTGTTTTCCGATTTGCTTGTGGGGAGGTTAGACGACGTCGCATCAAACCACTATATCCCACGCTTCGCAGTGCCGTTTCCCTGTCCCTTTCCTTATCGCAAAATATCTGATCTTTTGGGGGAGTCAACTTGCTGCGCAAGAGCTCCCAACCTCAAATTGTTGGTGCAGGATTGAATCCCACCCAAAAACCCTGACATTCTAAGAAGCGCCGCCTGAGAGCATTAGGAGACCAGAAAGCGATGTGATACAGAGTTGGATTGACCCAACCTATTCCGACAACACCAAGAGACAGGAATTTTGACTTCCAGGAGGAGCAAGAAATCGACACCCCCACCCCCTCTCCCCTGGGGTTCTCACTCACTCATGCCAAAGGCAGCAACCGCATCTAATTCAGGCTTGTGTAGACGTCGAAGGGCATCTGGGATCCTCAGCAGATGGGGCAGGATGTCTCTAGAAGCACAGAATGCAGCACATTCACAAAACCAGTTCCCAAAGGAGGCAGCCAGAATCACAAGCATAGCTGTCAAGTGTCCCTTATTTGAAGGGGCAGCCCCTTATTCCAGCGCCATGTGCCTTATTGATGGATGTCCCTTAAATGATGTCCCTTAAATTTCAAAGGAAGCAGCTCCTCTCCCTCCCTCCCTCCCTGCTGGCCAGGGAGGAGGGAGGCTCCAACTGTGTTGCTTGGCTGTGTTGCTCACCCAATAAGGAGTCTAAGAACGACTGGGGGGTGAAGCTTGCATGCCTTGTGTGTGGCTAGTTAATGCAAGCTGAGGGTTTTTTTGAAAGCTGGGCGCCATTTTGTTGCCCGTGCTGCTGCAAACTTTGCAGTACAAAGCCAGGGCCAGGCCGGGGAGCCATCTTAAGCTGAGGCTGCATAGGCCTTGTGGTGCATGTGATTCAGATTCTTATAGTCTTTTATATATACCTTCTCATTTAATAATTTAATAATTTTAGCTTTCCAAAACGTTTTACAGATTTTAAATGACTGTACCCCACCCTACTTATGCTGGTCTATGACCGTAATAAAGATTTGATTTGTCGATTGATACTTCTTTACTTCATATTTTATTGACTGATTTCATAAAATTTATACACTGGTTGTAAAAAAAATTTGAACCCTCTAAGAGAACAAACCAATAACATTATCAGTAAAAGCAACTCTTTAAAACATTCAAAAGATAAAATCAGCAATAAACTGAAAACAGATAAAAATATACAGCAGCACTGTATGTTTTGGAGTAGGTTTGTTTAAACGGAAATGTTTAGACACCTCTCTAAAGGCAGCTTCCTGGTGTCAAGATGCGGGGAGTCCCAGTGTAGGTGCTTCCACACTAAAAGATTGATTTCTTACAAACCTTGAGATGTATTGGGGGAGGGCACGCTATTTCTGTAATTCAAAGCTGTTGTAAATTGTTGTTAATGCTATGCAATAGTGTGCTTTAATATTAACAGTGTGTTTTAATTGTTCTAACCTGCCCTGAGAGCTTAGGGTAAAAGGCAGGTCATAAATTGCAATTATTATTATTATTAATACAGTGGTACCTCGGGTTAAGTACTTAATTTGTTCTGGAGGTCCGTTCTTAACCTGAAACTGTTCTTAACCCGAAGCACCACTTTAGCTAATGGGGCCTCCCGCTGCTGCACGATTTCTGTTCTCATCCTGAAGCAAAGTTCTTAACCCGAGGTACTATTTCTGGGTTAGCGGAGTCTGTAACCTGAAGCATCTGTAACCTGAAGCGTATGTAACCCGAGGTACCACTGTAATAGTAATAAATACTAATACAGTGGTGCCCCGCAAGACGAATGCCTTGCAAGACGGAAAACTCGCTAGACGAAAGTTTTCTCCGTTTTGGAGGTGCTTCGCAAAACGAATTTCCTATGGGCTTGCTTCGCAAGTCGACAATGTCTTGCGAGTTCCTGCTGGTTTCCCCCCCCCCTTTTTTTCTAAGCCGCTAAGCCGCTTATCAGCTGATCCAATCAGCAGATAAGCCGCTAAAAGCCGCTAAAAGCCTCTAAAAGCCGCTAATAGCGCTAATCCGTCAATGGGCTTGCTTCGCAAGACGAAAAAACCGCTAGACGAAGAGAATCACAGAACGGATTCTTTTCGTCTTGCGGGGCGCCACTGTAATAATAATAATAAATATTTGGCTGAAAGCAGACACAGAAGTCATCAGAAGGACATGCAGTGTGCCCTTTTTGCTTCCTGGAAAGTGCTGCCACAACAGATCCAAATGCAAGGACAGAGGGGGAGCCGACAACCCAACCCGCCCCCCCCCCCCCGGTTTCCCCATCAGCAGCTGCCTCCAGACACTCACCTGCTTACAAGGTGGAAAGAGACCAGCTCCAAGAGGTCTCTGAAATGTAGCAGGGAACCCTCCAGAGAGATCACTGTGAGAATGAGAGAAGCATCAGAAGAAGGCATTGCAAATATAGGCCACATGTTGGGGGGGGGTGTTTGTTTGACCCTTTCAATCCTCTCCCCACACAGAAGGTCTTTTGGGGCAAGGAGACCCCAACCATTTAAAGCTTCTCTGTCTATCATTGATTACTTTCATTACTTGAAGCTTGTGGGACAATCGTTGCAACACGGCTATTTGCCAAACTTCACAGGCCGAGTAATGCACACTTTTACGGACTCAACACACGTTTAAAGTGCACGGCATCTCCCCAAAGAACCCCGGGAACTGTGGTTTGTTAAGGGCACTGGAAGCGGTAGCTCTGCAAAGGGCAACCCACAGTTCCCAGGATTCTTTGGGGGAACGTTACGCAAAAGTAAAACATAAAGCAGCAATAAAAAACAATGCAGATAATCATGACAACTAATCCAGAATGCGGCAGCTAGACTGGTGACTGGGAGCGGCCGCCGAGACCACATAACACCGGTCTTGAAAGACCTACATTGGCTCCCAGTACGTTTCCGAGCACAATTCAAAGTGTTGGTGCTGACCTTTAAAGCCCTAAATGGCCTCAAAGGCCCAGTAGACCTGAAGGAGTGTCTCCACCCCCATCGTTCAGCCCGGACACTGAGGTCCAGCACCGAGGGCCTTCTGGCGGTTCCCTTACTGCGAGAAGCCAAGTTACAGGTAACCAGGCAGAGGGCCTTCTCGGTAGTGGCACCCTCCCTGTGGAACGCCCTCCCGTCAGATGTCAAAGAGATAAACCTGGCATTTAGAAGACATCTGAAGGCAGCCCTGTTCAGGGAATCTTTTAATGTGTGACATTTTAATGTATTTTTAATCTTCGTTGGAAGCCGCCCAGAGTGGCTGGGGAAACCCAGCCAGATGGGTGGGGTACAAATAATAAATTATTATTATTATTATTATTATTATTATTATTATTATTATTATTACAGTGGTACCTCGGGTTACATATGCTTCATGTTACATACACTTCAGGTTACAGACTCCGCTAACCCAGAAATAGTACCTCGGGTTAAGAACTTTGCTTCAGGATGAGAACAGAAATCGTGCTCCGGTAGCCCGGCAGCAGCAGGAGGCCCCATTAGCTAAAGTGGTGCTTCAGGTTAAGAACAGTTTCAGGTTAAGAACAGACCTCCGGAACGAATTAATTACTTAACCCGAGGTACCACTGTATTACTATTAAAGTGACTGGTCAGTCATTGAACAGTTAGAGAGACCTGCTAGTAAAGACCTGGCTTGACCAGTCATCCTTCCCATAACCCCAGGTGCAGCAGAGAGAAAGCTACACTCTGCCCATGCCTAGAGGCATCCTTTATCTGGATCCGGACTGACCCTACAATTGCCAAGCTGAATCCCAAGGGGCTCAAATTAAGGCGTGTGAAGTCCTACCAGGGCCACTCCAAAGGAGACGTCAAACACGAAATCCAAGGATGGAATCCTCGAGTCATAGAATCATAGAATCCTAGAGTTGGAAGAGACCACAAGGGCCATCAAGTCCAACCCCCTGTCAAGCAGGAAACACCATCAGAGCACTCCTGACATATGGTTGTCAAGCCTCTGCTTAAAGACCTCCAAAGTAGGAGACTCCACCACACTCCTTGGCAGCAAATTCCACTGTCAAACAGCTCTTACTGTCAGGAAGTTCTTCCTAATGTTTAGGTGGAATCTTCTTTCTTGTAGTTTGGATCCATTGCTCCGTGTCCGCTTCTCTGGAGCAGCAGAAAACAACCTTTCTCCCTCCTCTATGTGACAGCCTTTTATATATTTGAACATGGCTATCATATCACTCCTTAATCCACCCCTTAGTCCAGCCTTCCAGTCCTCTGTGTTACAAAAGCACCAGATCCCACGGTATCCGTCAGGACTATAAACTCACTGGCCTCTGCATTGTGAAGCCCTAGTCCCTCCTTGCTTCCCCAAAGCATCGCAACAACCTTATGGATTTGTAACATGCCAAAGATCTAAGCATCTCAAGAGTTTGCAAGCCAATGAACGAGAGTGAGGGACGGCAGAGGAGCAGCACAATGAAAAAGCACAGTTCTCCAAAATATATAAACATGGTATAAGAAAAGAGGAAAGAATGCCACTTTAAAATCAGAAAAGAATAATCTTTATCCTATCTATATCTGGAAGTGAGAGCTGGACCATAAAGAAGGCTGATCGCAGAAGAATGGATGCTTTAGAATTCTGGTGCTGGAGGAGACTCTTGAGAGTCCCATGGACTGCAAGAAGATCAAACCTCTCCATTCTGAAGGAAATCAGCCCTGAGTGCTCACTGGAAGGACAGATCCTGAAGCTGAGGCTCCAATACTTTGGCCACCTCATGAGAAGAGAAGACTCCCTGGAAAAGACCCTGATGTTGGGAAAGATGGAGGGCGCAAGCAGAAGGGGATGACAGAGGATGAGATGGATGGACGGTGTTCTCGAAGGTACCAGCATGAGTTTGACCAAACTGCGGGAGGCAGTGGAAGACAGGAGTGCCTGGCGTGCTCTGGTCCAGGGGGTCACGAAGAGTCAGACACGACTAAATGACTAAACAACAACAACAACAATATATAGCAGGAAGGTGTGCTTCCTCTGTAGATCAATCAGCCTAGAGCTCATTCATACCATGTTCAAATTTTGAACAGCATCCACATCTCGTGTCTGCCCAGGCTGGTGACCCCCATCACACCCACACAACAATCTTCAAATCCAGATCTGCCCCACTCTATGATAGGGTCGTAACCCATGGGCTTGTTGGCTATTTGCAGATTAGTTGTGCTGCAGAAAGCGTCTTGGGGAGACCACGCATTACAAGGAACGCAAAAATAACTTTAGCGCGGTTTCAATAACAAAAACAAAAACTCCTTTCACATTAAATATATCAATAACCATGACCCAACCACCAGGGTACTGAGAGAGCTATGTTCTGCTCTTTATATACCAAACCCAACAGCTTAATTAACATAACTTAACAGCACTGGCTATACCGCTTCACAGCTGTAAAACTAGGTCATGTTATTTGCTGTGCCCCTTAAAGAAATACACCTTGTGGAACAATAATGAACCTTCAAATTTGAAGAGACCGTTCTACAGGGCTACGCACTCTGCTATATCCCCTCGTCCGTCTTTCCATCAGTCGAGCAAAACACATGACTGCGGAGAAGAAACAAACTTCATTTCCAAGAAGAACAACCGCACTTTGCTTATGGGGGTGGCGCCTGCGCCTAGCAACAGCCACTTCCATCCTCTCTCTTGTTTGAGTTTGAATTATTTTGTGGTGGTGCACGCAGGAAGGGCACTGAGCTCATTAACCAAAGCGCATGATTTGCACGCAGGAGAACTTGGATCAATTCCCGACATCTCCAGTTAAAAACAGATCCTGAAGAGACAGCTGGGGCGGGGCGGGGGGAGAGTTTCTGGAGAGCTGCGAGCATCCAGAAGAAGACTAGATTACAGACCACCTTGGCGTGAGAGACAGCTCCCTGTCATTGCATTTATATTACACGTGCTACCCTCTTGTACTGGGGACGCGGGTGGTGCTGTGGGTTAAAGCACAGAGCCTAGGACTTGCCGATCAGAAGGTCGGCGGTTCGAATCCCCCAACGGGGTGAGCTCCCATTGCTCGGTCCCTGCTCCTGCCAACCTAGCAGTTTGAAAGCACGTCAAAGTGCAAGTAGATGAATTGGTACCGCTCCGGTAGGAAGGTAAATGGCGTTTCTGTGCGCTGCTCTGGTTTGCCAGAAGCGGCTTAGTCATGCTGGCCACATGACCTGTTTGTCTGCAGACAAACGCTGGCTCCCTCGGCCAGTAAAGCAAGATGATCGCTGTAACTCCAGAGTCGTTCACGACTGGACCCTTTACCCTTTACCTTTACCCTCTTGTAGGGACCCCACTCCCCAATCTTTCCAGTACTAGAAGGCACAGCCACAGATGGGCAGGGTATAAATAAAATTATTATCATTACTATTATTGTTCTTATTATTTCTCTTAATGAGAAGTGTCCTCCTCTGTCGACCCCAGATATTACCTCCAAGCTACCTTGGAGACTCTTTCTTATTTGAGCATTATTTAGCCGTTAAGACACATTTTCCTCATTCGAATTAGCCTGGGTTTGTCTAAACCCCCACGTATTTGGATTTGTCTATGATTCTGCTATGTCAATGGCCGGCATGGCCAACACAGAGATAGCTGTGGTGCACCCACCTTTTTTAAAAAAAAGAAACAAATTTCACCCAAGAAGTTTGCAAAAGCACAGTTAAAGGTAAAGGGACCCCTGACCATTAGGTCCAGCCGTGGCCGACTCTGGAGTTGCGGTGCTCATCTCGCTTTACTGGCCGAGGGAGCCGGCGTACAGCTTCCGGGTCATGTGGCCAGCATGACTAAGCCGCTTCTGGCGAAGCAGAGCAGCCCACGGAAACACCGTTTACCTTCCCGCCGGAGTGGTACCTATTTATCTACTTGCCCTTTGACGTGCTTTCGAACTGCTAGGTTGGCAGGAGCAGGGACCGAGCAACGGGAGCTCACCCCGTCGCGGGGATTCGAACCGCCAACCTTCTGATCGTCAAGTCCTAGGCTCTGTGGTTTAACCCACAGCACCACCCGCATCCCTAAAAGCATAGTTAGACAAGTGCAAATTTGTTTGTACCGTTTCCAGGTTTTGTGCAAATCTGAGGGGGTGGGGCTAAGCTCCTGAAACTCCCTTTTATTATTATTATTGGTTTTCACATATTACATTACAATACAGATGTACCAAAGCCAACACCATTCTCTCCCCATCCCCCCATACATTTACATTTTTATTTCCTCAATCCATCATATTATTCTTTTCTCCTTCCTCCCACTTCCCTCCACCCCCACTCGATTTCCTCCACGTTATACAATTTACAATAATCTTTGCATTCTACAACCTTCTCAAATCACCTGTATATTCTTAATATCTTTCCTTACTAATTTTTCTTCCATCCAGTACCTCACATTTTAATCTAGGCATATTAACATATCTTTTTTTTTTTAGCAGTGTTTTGCCATATATTCATCAAAACATTTCCACTCCTCTTTTAATTTTTGATTCGATTGATTTCTTATTATCGCAGTTAATTTTGCCAAAATTAAATATTCATTTAGTTTACAAATCCATTCCTCCTTTGTGGGTATAGTTTGTGACTTCCACCTAGCAGCAATCACTATTCTAGCAGTTGTACTTACATATAGAAAAATTCTCCCCCCCCCCCATGGTATCTCATCATCTATCAATCCAAGGAGATATGTTTCTGCTTTCTTTGTTATTGATATTATTATTATTATTATTATTATTATTATTATTATTACTATTTATACCCCGCCCATCTGGCTGGGTTTCCCCAGCCACTCTGGGCGGCTTCCAACAAAACACTAAAATACAATAACCTATTAAAATAATAATAATTTATTATTTTCAACATCTTCCTTAGTTCTTCATGTACTACTATCCAAAATTGCTTTATTTCCTCACACCTCCACCACATATGTATGTTGTTCCTATTTCTCCACAACATCTCCAACAGAGGTTGGATTTCAATTTGTATATCTTCGCCAACTTAACTGGCATTAAGTACCACCTATAGAACATCTTTACAAAATTTCCGTTAATTGTATATGAGGCAGTAAATCGTATATCTCTGAAACTCCCTTTTTAGCAAGCATTGCAAGGGGTTGGACCGGATGACCCTGCAGGGGGTGGGGGTCCCAAATCTATGATTCTATGAAGAGAAATGAAAGCAACTGCAAATTTTCGTCACCCGCTTTCCAGATCGCTGGCCCAATATATCGGGCGCAGACATTTTTAAGGTGGTTTGCTCGTACAGCTTTTTCGTTCTGCACCAGCCCAAGGGGTCAAAATAAAAATAAGCACACTATCCCAAGGCACAACAGAAATGTTGTTGTTGTTTAGTCATTTAGTCGTGTCCGATTCTCCATGACCCCCTGGACCAGAGCACGCCAGGCACTCCTGTCTTCCACTGCCTCCCGCAGTTTGGTCAAACTCATGCTGGTAGCTTCGAGAACACTGTCCAACCATCTCGTCCTCTGTCGTCCCTTTCTCCTTGTGCCCTCCATCTTTCCCAACATCAGGGTCTTTTCCAAGGAGTCTTCTCTTCTCATGAGGTGGCCAAAGTCTTGGAGCCTCAGCTTCAGGATCTGTCCTTCCAGGGAGCACTCAGGGCTGATTTCCTTCAGAATGGAGAGGTTTGATCTTCTTGCAGTCCATGGGGCTCTCAAGAGTCTCCTCCAGCACCAGAATTCAAAAGCATCCATTCTTCGGTGATCGGCCTGCCTTGCCGCGGCAAAGGGGCTTGAATAACTCAGAGAAGCTATGAGCTATGCCATGCAGGGCCACCCAAGATGAATAGGTCATAGTGGAGAGTTAGACCAAACGTGATCCATCTGGAGGAGGAACCGGCAAGCCACTCCAGTATCTCTGCCAAGAAAACTCCATGGACAAAGACACCACCAGAAATAGTGACAAGTAAACAAATGACGAGAATGAGGAAGTGGTAGGGACGGAAAGGGGAGTAGCGGAAGGTGACAGTTGATCCACTCACCCAAAAACACAGGCGGAAATTGCCTGTGACCTCGAGTGGAGTGTGGTTTGCAGCCCAATTTCCTCCAGCTTATTGGATTACTCCCCCCCCCCCCGTATTGGGCAAACCTTGAATTTACAGGAAGACAGCATAGAGTTTCGTGTCGTTTGAGGGCGACGTCCTGTGGACTGTGCGAATTAAATGGGAATGAATGCACACAGTAAACTCCAGTATGGGCATCTAGCCTACCTAGGACCCTCGTACCTACGGGACTGCCTCTCCCGGTATGCCCCACGGAGAGCCTCAAGGTCCATAAATAGCAACACCCTAGTGGTCCCGGGCGCTAAGGAAGTTAGATTAGCTTCAACCAGAGCCAGGGCCTTTTCAACACTGGCCCCGGCCTGGTGGAACGCTCTGTCTCATGAGACCAGGGCCCTGCAGGATCTGATTTCTTTCCGCGGGGGCTGTAAGACAGAGTTGTTCCACCTGGCCTTTGGCTTGGAGCCAATTTGATTCCCTCCCCCTCTTTCTTTTTCCTTTTTCCTTTCTCCTCCTGTGATGGGGCTGCATTTTAATATTTTAATGTTTCAATATTTTAATGTTGTATTTTAATATTGTTTTTAAGTTGCATTCATTCAACTTGTTTTTATTATAGCTTGTTAGCCGCCCTGAGCCTGGCTTTGGCTGGGGAGGGCGGGGTATAAATAATAATAATAATAATAATAATAATAATAATAATAATAACCTCACTGGGTCATTGTGGGGATAAAGGAGGGGTAGGAGGGAAGCACAGAAGGTGGGCTCCTTGGAAGCAGCAAGAAAAACGCTACCACACATTCAATAAGAGTTCCTCACCTGCGGCTGGGCTCATAAAATAGGAAGGTGGCGTTTCTCAGGAGGCAGTTGATAAAGGAGCAGCTCAGCCAGAGATCCCAAAAAAGTGTTTGGGGGGGAGAGTTAACCCCTAGCCCCACCACAAGACTGAAGGGAGACCCCCATTTCGTGAGAGACCTGCAACCTGCAAGGACCAGCCCTTCTAAGCCTCTCCAAACCATTTCCCCTTTTAAGCAGGAGGAAACTGTGTTGCAAAACCCACCGAGGATGAATAAAGGGAGATGCCTAATTTAGAGGAAGGGAGTGGGGTCCAAAGGTTAGAGCAAGGGTGGGGGGGTAGATTTCCAGGCGGGGAACAGTGACGCTGGTACAGAAAGGAGAGAGGAGCAAAGGTTCAAGCACGTACGATTCTCGGATCGAGGACTTGGGAATGTAGGCAGATGATTTACAATGAGTCAGGCCTTGGGGCCCATCAAGTTCAGTATTGCTGGCACTGGCTGGCAACAGTTCATAGGTCAGAAGGCAAAATGTGCAGGTGCTATTAATTTGAAAATCAGCCTTCTCCCCCTCTGCCCAGCTCCCAGGAAAGCACACATGGTCTAGCAGTGGCTATTCGCCGCAATAGTTCAGTAGAGCTTCCATGTACACAGGCAGTAATAATAATAATAATAATAATAATAATAATAATAATAATAATAATAAAAAAATATATTATTTGTACCCCGCCCATCTGGCTGAGTTTCCCCAGCCACTCTGGGCAGCTCCCAATCAAGTGTTAAAAACAATACAGCATTAAATATTAAAAACTTCCCTAAACAGGGCTGCCTTCAGATGTCTTTTAAAGATAGGATAGCTGCTTATTTCCTTCACATCTGAAGGGAGGGCATTCCACAGGGCGGGCGCCACTACCAAGGAGGCCCTCTGTCTGGTTCCCTGGAACCTCACTTCTTGCAATGAGGGAACCGCCAGAAGGCCCTTGGCACTGGATCTCAGTGTCCAGGCAGAACGATGGGGGTGGAGACACTCCTTCAGGTATACTGGGCCTTTGAGGCCATTTAGGGCTTTAAAGGTCAGCACCAACACTTTGTATTGTGCTCAGAAATGTACTGGAAGCCAATGCAGATCTCTCAGGACCGGTGTTATGGGGTCCCGGTGGCCACTCCCAGTCACCGGTCTAGCTGCTGCATTCTGGATTAATTGCAGTTTCTGGGTCACCTTCAAAGGTAGCCCCACGTAGAGCGCATTGCAGTAGTCCAAGCGGGAGATAACCAGAGCATGCACCACTCTGGCGAGACAGTCCGCGGGCAGATAGGGTCTCAGCCTGCGTACCAGATGGAGCTGGTAGACAGCCGCCCTGTACACAGAATTAACCTGCGCCTCTATGGACAGCTGTGAGTCCAAAATGACTCCCAGGCTGCGCACCTGGTCCTTCAGGGGCACAGTTACCCCATTCAAGACCAGGGAATCCCCCACACCAGCCCACCCCGTGTCTCCCCAAAAACAGTACTTCTGTCTTGTCAGGATTCAACCTCAATCTGTTAGCCGCCATCCATCCTCCAACCGCCTCCAGGAACTCCAGTTTAGCCCCAAAGCACCAGACCCTGGGAACAAACGAATCTGTGGTTCAGCACAGGTCAAATACAGAAGACCCTCAGAGGGACCGAACCAACTCACCTGTGCCGTTGTCCTGGATAGAGAAAGAGCAGACAGCACCACTCCTGTTTTCCTGTGTTCGTAGGAAGAGCTCCCTGGACCCTCCAGCTGCATTTCTAGCGATAATGAACGTCTGGCCGCAGAAGGAAAAGGAAAGGGGGCAGGAGGAGGGGAGAGAGATTGAGAGAGAAAGGAGATGAGAAATCCGCTTGCCTCTGGATAGCACAGTCAATGAAGCAAGACCCACCCCCCACCTCCTTCCCTTCCCCTTTAAGCAGGAAAGAGGAAACCACCAGCAACATTTGTGACTCTGCATCTGCAAGCACACTGAGAAGGTGACAAGGAGCAACTTTGCTGCTGCTGCTTCAGTGTCCAGTGGCAGCCTTCCCTAACATGGCACACAACCCCCCCCCCCGTGCTTTGGACTACAACTCCCATCAGCCCCAGCCAGTGTGACCGTAAGATGCTAGGACCAATGGGAGTTGGCAGCTTCTAGGTGATATGGGTTCCATGCCCCCTGCCATCTGTACTCTACGTTTGAAGCGGTGCTGTGCCACTTTAAATGGGTCATTTGTTTAGTCGTTTAGTCGTGTCCGACTCTTCGTGACTCCATGGACCAGAGCACGCCAGGCCCTCCTGTCTTCCACTGCCTCCCGCAGTTTGGTCAAACTCATGCTGGTAGCTTCGAGAACACTGTCCCACCATCTCGTCCTCTGTCGTCCCCTTCTCCTTGTGCCCTCCATCTTTCCCAACATCAGGGTCTTTTCCAGGGAGTCGTCTCTTCTCATGAGGTGGCCAAAGTCTTGGAGCCTCAGCTTCAGGATCTGTCCTTCCAGTGAGCACTCAGGGCTGATTTCCTTCAGAATGGAGAGGTTTGATCTTCTTGCAGTCCATGGGACTCTCAAGAGTCTCCTCCAGCACCAGAATTCAAAAGCATCAATTCTTCGGCGATCAGCCTTCTTTATGGTCCAGCTCTCACTTCCGTACATCACCACTGGGAAAACCATAGCTTTAACTATACAGGCCTTTGTTGGCAAGGTGATGTCTCTGCTTTTTAAGATACTGTACTGTCTAGGTTTGTCATTGAAATGGGTCATGGCTTCCCCCAAAGAATTCTGGGAAGTGTGGGCTGTTAACAGAGCTGCAGTTCCCAGAGTTCCCTGGGAGGAGGAACTGACTGTTAAGACCACTCTGAGGACTGTCGCTCTGGCCAGGAATCAGGGGCCTCCTAGAAACTCTTAGCAGCGGTAACAAAACTACAGTTCCCAGGATTCTTTGGGGGAAACCACGGCGGTTTAAAGTGATATGGCCGTGCTTTAAGTGCAGATGGGGCCTCCGTGCAACTTTTCCCAATCAGCATCTTTCACAAGGGCCCGTAACCAAATATGAACGCCCCCAATATGAGATGTTCTTGAAAGGCATGTCTGTCATTCCATTGTTGTTGTTGGCCTCCGTCTGTCTCAACAGACAATGGAGTGCGCCTCCAGGGATGAAGCCAAACTGCGAGCTCTCCAGGGTACAAGCCTGGGCAGTGTGAGTGGAGGTCCTTTGCTGCCCAGGGGACAAGAACCGCCTCTCGGACTCACTGGTGTGGTCCAAAAGGAAGCAGAGCAAGATGTTTGGCACTGGCTTGGCTGCAGGAGTTGCCAGTGTTGTAAGAACTTTATGGAACTTTATGGAGGGCTGACGTACTTTCTACGTAGCCTTGGGGCAATCTAAAAGTAAAGGTAAAGAGACCCCTGGCCATTAGGTCCAGTCGTGACCGACTCTGGGGTTGCAGCGCTCATCTCGCTTTATTGGCCGAGGGAGCCGGCGTACGGCTTCCGGGTCATGTGGACAGCATGACTAAGCCGCTTCTGGCCAACCAGAGCAGCGCATGGAAACGCCGTTTACCTTTCCGTCGGAGCGGTACTTGCATTTTGACGTGCTTTCGAACTGCTAGGTTGGCAGGAGCAGGGGCGGAACAACGGGAGCTCACCCCATTGCGGGGATTCGAACCGCCAACCTTCTGATCGGCAAGTCCTAGGCTTTGTGGTTTAACCCACAGCGCCACCCACGTGCCCCTGACAACAGACAATTGGGGCAATCTAGTCCACATTAATTGACTGCTTTCCCATGTAAATGCAAAAAGGAGCTTTCCTCATGTACTCTTATGGAGAAGAATGCAGAGCCAAGGTCCACAACACTGAAAAGTGTACTATCGGGAGGAATCCCTGTTCATATGGTGTTTGGATTGGCCGTGATGGCATGTCTTGGGATTACAAAGTTATTTATGATGCGCAAGTCTTGCAGGAGACGGTATTTGATGGGTGTCCCTGGAGGGCTGGGTTTCTTGACAGGAAGAAGGGGAGAATTACATGGGCTGGCATAGGGCACAAGGATCCCTTAATCCATGAAGTCCTTTATCCTTGGTTTCAATCCTTCTATTGCCTCTGTTGGGAGTTACAACACCAGAAGGAGGCGTACAAGGGGCCAGCCATCCAACCGTCTTAGGTCCTACTCCTGATTTGTGCAGGGTTTGCTCCTGAACTATATATATATATATATATATATATATATATATATATATTTGTTTTCGTAGATTTTCACGGGTACAGGAATGCAGGTTTTGGTGTCCTCGGGTGTCTTCCCGTGTAAAAGTTGGGGTGTCTAGGCGACGTTTCGACGAGGTCTCACTCGTCATCTTCAGGCTGGTGCTTTCGGCTTCTTGTTACTGGAACAGAGCGGGATCTCAGTGTTTGAGTTCCTATAAATACTGTAGAGGGGTGTGGTGTATTGCCTCAAAAGTTCTGGGCAGAGGGGAAGTTCCCAGGCTAGTGTTCTTTTCTTCTTTTGTTCCTTAATTACTTGAGGGATATCTTGAGTGATTTCTTGAGTGATATTCTGAGTACCACTTAGGTGGGTCATTAGGTGTGGATTAGTTGCTAAAGCCTTCGTGTCTTGACCTCTTGAATTTGTGAAGAGTTTTTCTGGGAAGATGGCTGTACTGCACTTAGTTGTGCTTTGGCTTGGCTTCGTGTATAGGGGCGAGCTGTGGTTTTGTGCCCTGTGCCAGCCAGATCTGTGTAGGGATTGCAGGGGGGTGCAGCATCCGGAGTTGCCACTATGGTTTGGTTACTGGATGGTGTCTGTAATTTATCTGTGGAGAGGGTCTGGGTTTGGGTCTGGTGTGGTTGATTGGTGGTGGCGTTCTGTGTGCCTCTGGATCTGGTGTCGGTTTTTGTGGGGAGGGCTAATTTCCAGATGTCTGGCAGGCGGGACGTGTCGTCACGCTTGTTCATGTTGTGAGGGTGTTTCTCTATCTCGATGGCTTCCATGATTATTCTCTTGTGGTGATGTTCCATGTTAAAGAGCAATTTGGAATCTGCAAAATTAATTTCGTGTCCTGTTTCTTTCATGTGTTGGAAAAGAGAGGAAGATTTTTCTTCTTTTTTGACGGCATTCTTGTGTTCTGCGATACGTGCATTTATTCGTCTGTTTGTTTGTCCAATGTACGTGGCTGGGCAGACTTTGCAGGGTATTTCATAGACCCCTTGGTTTTCCAACTGGATTTTATCTTTGGGGTTTCTGAGGATATTGGCTATTTTTTGGTTGGTGCAAAAGGCTGTTTTGATATTGTGTTTATGGAGGATTTTGCTAATTTTATCTGTAGTGCCCTTGATATAAGGAAGGAGGGCCATGCCATTGTTTTCTTCCGTGTCTTGGTTTTTGGGGGGTGTTTCTTTTTGGATTAGCTTCTTAACCCTGTTTTGCTGGTATCCATTGGCGATTAACACATTTGAGAGATTCTGTAACTCAGTTGTCAAGTGGTCTTTGTCAGCCAGGCGTTTGGTTCTGGAGATGAGGGTCTTGGCTACGGAGTTTATTTGTGCAGGGTGGTGGTGTGATTGAGCATGTAAGTAGCGGTTGGTGTGTGTTTTTTTCCGGTAGATAGTGTGTCCTAGGGAGCCATCAGGTTTTTTGTAGATTAGGACGTCAAGGAAGGGAAGCTGGTTGTTGGCTTCTATTTCCATAGTGAATTGTATTTTGGGGTGTATGCTGTTGAGATGTGTGAGGAAGCTATCTAGTTTTTCTTTCCCGTGTGGCCAAATTACAAAGGTGTCGTCAACATATCTGAGCCAAAGTTTGGGTTTGTGTTCTGACTTGTCTAAAGCATTGGTTTCAAAGTGTTCCATGTACAGATTTGCGATGACCGGTGAGAGGGGTGATCCCATAGGTGCTCCTTCTATCTGTTTGTATCTTTGTCCATTGTGGATGAAGTACGTGTTGGTTAGGCAGTGGTTGGTCAGGTCCAGGATGTATTCGGGGGGATTGTATTTGTTTTGAATGGCTGTCAAGGCTTCATTAATGGGCACTTGTGTGAAGAGAGATACAACATCGAAGCTCACAAGTAGGTCATCGGGATGTAGGTTTTGCTTCTTTATTGTTTCTATGAACTGGAAGGAGTTTGTAACGTGTGAAGAGATGGATTCTGCATAGGGCTGAAGTTGCTTAGCGAGAAATTTAGCGAGATTTTGTAGAGGTGAGCCTATGGAGCTGACTATTGGTCTGAGTGGTGTTCCTTCTTTGTGTATCTTGGGGAGGCCGTAGAGTTTGGGGCATCTGGATGATTTTTCTCTGGGGATGATTCTTAGCTGGATTTCTTCACTAATAGGAGAGGCTTTTATTTTGGATTTGGTGGTTTTTTCCAGATAGGTGGTGGGATCTGTTTTTATAGGTTGGTAGGTAGGGTCTTGGAGTAGATTTGATAGTTTTGCTTGGTAGTCCGATGTGTTCATCACAACAGTGGCATTACCTTTGTCTGCTGGGAGAATGATTATGTTGTTGTCTTTCCTCAGGTTGGTGAGTGCTTTCTGTTCTTCTTTGTGTAAATTGCTTCTGGGTGGTTTGCTGGAGCAGAGGATGTTGGTGACTTCAAGTCTGATTTTATTGGCTTCATCTGGGTTGATTTTGGTTAGGCTAGCTTCGACTCCGCATATGATGTTTTCCGTGGGGATGCGTCTCGGGGTAACTGCAAAGTTGAAACCTTTGGAGAGTACTTTGGTTTCAGTTGAGGTGAGGATCCTGTCTGATATGTTATGTACTGTTTGTTTCATGGGTTGTTGTGGAGGGTGGCTGGGCTTCTGGCGTCTCTCTAGTTTGTGGAGTTTGTTGGTGTGTGTGTCTGTCTTATGTGAGGTCTCAGTTTCAGCTCTCCAGACGGCTAGTTGTTTGCATTTGTCCCAGAGTGCAGGGTGGATTTTGTTACAGAGTTTGAGGTGAAGAGTGAGCAGATCTTTGTTGGTTTGGTTTAGTAGGTATCTTTTCTTATGTAGTTCGTTTCTGATTAGGGATAGTTCAGTTCGTTTCAGGATCCTTTCGGTAGCTGGGGTTTTAGAGTGGAATTTAAGTTGGAAGCATGTGGGAATTAAGTTGTTGTCTCGGCAGTTGCGTAGGAACAAGAGATCACATAAGATGGTGGCTCTTCGGATTTCTAGTTTCTCGTAGGTTCTTGTCAGCTGGAAGGTTTCCTCCCCGTAGAGGTGAGATATTTGTTTTCGTAGATTTTCACGGGTACAGGAATGCAGGTTTTGGTGTCCTCGGGTGTCTTCCCGTGTAAAAGTTGGGGTGTCTAGGCGACGTTTCGACGAGGTCTCACTCGTCATCTTCAGGCTGGTGCTTTCGGCTTCTTGTTACTGGAACAGAGCGGGATCTCAGTGTTTGAGTTCCTATAAATACTGTAGAGGGGTGTGGTGTATTGCCTCAAAAGTTCTGGGCAGAGGGGAAGTTCCCAGGCTAGTGTTCTTTTCTTCTTTTGTTCCTTAATTACTTGAGGGATATCTTGAGTGATTTCTTGAGTGATATTCTGAGTACCACTTAGGTGGGTCATTAGGTGTGGATTAGTTGCTAAAGCCTTCGTGTCTTGACCTCTTGAATTTGTGAAGAGTTTTTCTGGGAAGATGGCTGTACTGCACTTAGTTGTGCTTTGGCTTGGCTTCGTGTATAGGGGCGAGCTGTGGTTTTGTGCCCTGTGCCAGCCAGATCTGTGTAGGGATTGCAGGGGAAGGAGTGCCCTCCTTCCTTATATCAAGGGCACTACAGATAAAATTAGCAAAATCCTCCATAAACACAATATCAAAACAGCCTTTTGCACCAACCAAAAAATAGCCAATATCCTCAGAAACCCCAAAGATAAAATCCAGTTGGAAAACCAAGGGGTCTATGAAATACCCTGCAAAGTCTGCCCAGCCACGTACATTGGACAAACAAACAGACGAATAAATGCACGTATCGCAGAACACAAGAATGCCGTCAAAAAAGAAGAAAAATCTTCCTCTCTTTTCCAACACATGAAAGAAACAGGACACGAAATTAATTTTGCAGATTCCAAATTGCTCTTTAACATGGAACATCACCACAAGAGAATAATCATGGAAGCCATCGAGATAGAGAAACACCCTCACAACATGAACAAGCGTGACGACACGTCCCGCCTGCCAGACATCTGGAAATTAGCCCTCCCCACAAAAACCGACACCAGATCCAGAGGCACACAGAACGCCACCACCAATCAACCACACCAGACCCAAACCCAGACCCTCTCCACAGATAAATTACAGACACCATCCAGTAACCAAACCATAGTGGCAACTCCGGATGCTGCACCCCCCTGCAATCCCTACACAGATCTGGCTGGCACAGGGCACAAAACCACAGCTCGCCCCTATACACGAAGCCAAGCCAAAGCACAACTAAGTGCAGTACAGCCATCTTCCCAGAAAAACTCTTCACAAATTCAAGAGGTCAAGACACGAAGGCTTTAGCAACTAATCCACACCTAATGACCCACCTAAGTGGTACTCAGAATATCACTCAAGAAATCACTCAAGATATCCCTCAAGTAATTAAGGAACAAAAGAAGAAAAGAACACTAGCCTGGGAACTTCCCCTCTGCCCAGAACTTTTGAGGCAATACACCACACCCCTCTACAGTATTTATAGGAACTCAAACACTGAGATCCCGCTCTGTTCCAGTAACAAGAAGCCGAAAGCACCAGCCTGAAGATGACGAGTGAGACCTCGTCGAAACGTCGCCTAGACACCCCAACTTTTACACGGGAAGACACCCGAGGACACCAAAACCTGCATATATATATATATATATATATATATATATATATATGCAGGTTTTGGTGTCTTCGGGTGTCTTCCCGTGTAAGAGTTGGGGTGTCTAGGCGACGTTTCGACGAGGTCGCCTAGACACCCCAACTCTTACACGGGAAGACACCCGAAGACACCAAAACCTGCATTCCTGTACCCGTGAAAATCTACGAAAGCAAATATATATATATATATATATATATATATATATATATATATATATATATGCAGGTTTTGGTGTCCTCGGGTGTCTTCCCGTGTAAAAGTTGGGGTGTCTAGGCGACGTTTCGACGAGGTCTCACTCGTCATCTTCAGGCTGGTGCTTTCGGCTTCTTGTTACTGGAACAGTTATATATATATATATATATATATAACAAAATCACAAACACAAACAAAAACGAAAAAGAAAGAGTGCATCAAAAATAAACGAATAAACAAATAAACAATGAAAACAAACTTAATTCTTTTAAAATTCCAATCTTATAAACATATTATTGACTTCCCCTAGCCCCTCCCTTCTGAATTTCCTCGTATCTGTATGTTACAGCTTTCCAATATCATTATTAACCAAAAATATTTCCGGTTATAATCTAATTGATTCACTTTTCTTACCGTTGTCAATCCCATTTTTAAATCCTAATTTAATCCTAGGCCTCTTTGGTACTCCTGAACTTTTTCTTCTCCTGAAGATATCCCACAAGGCAGCAGAGGTTGAGGATCAGAGTCTTCCTTCTCCTAGATGGGCTCTCTTCCCAGCTGGACGAGCCCCACCTGCCCCTCACTTCTCTCTATAGCATGGGCAGAAACTACCTTCTTGACCGTTGGACCCACTCTTGGTCTCGCCACTCAACCCACCAGAGCCTGTCTTCGCATGCAGGGGAAGTCCCTAACTCACTGAGGGTCTGAGACCCATCGGCCACCCGCACCTGCTTTAGCTGGTCGGTTGAAGCCGTTTCCAGGGTGTTAAGGTACCAAGGGGTTGCTTGAGAGCAAGTAGGCAAATGCCTCCCTGCTCGGCTGTGAAGCCTTGCTTTTGATGCCAAAATAAACTTTCTCTGTGCAGAGCGCAACTCTCCTGTGGCAATCACTGGCAGAATCTGTGAGTGGGCGGTCCTTAAACCTTCCCCAGCAGAGTAGTTTCTTGACGCCCAGTCTGCGCCTCCCCTCTCGGCGCACAAGCCTATTGCGCAGGGAGGGCATGGGTAACGAAGGACTTCTCTCCTCCCTGCTTTGCCCAGGCAAGGTGTCCTGGCACCGCCTCGCCTCCTCCGAGCCCTGAAGCTCCTCTCCACTGCAGGCGTGGTTACTCTCCTCTGCTGAGGAAGTGCTGCTTCCCACAATCTTTGTGGGCTCTCTGTAATCCATCCGGCTTTTCCCCTCTCGCCCCTGAGCAGATGGCAGTTCTCTGACACAGGGTGTGGCTGCTGTTGCATGTTGACAGCTTCTGGGAGCCCCAGGTGAGAGCTAAGTGCAGGATAGAGACCTAAGGTGAACAAACTACCCCAGAAGGAGCATGACGTGTCCCCCGCCAGAGGGGCTACCCCTCCCCTAACACCCCATACAGCTGCCCACACTGGACTCATCCCATTAAAAAAAATAAAATTTGCTGGCCGCTTACCCCAGGTGGGTGTACTGACAGCAACTCCTTGGCTTGTTCTGGTTGGCTCTCAAGAATCTCCCAAATGCTTCTGGTTGCAGAGAGCCGGTCCAGAAGCGTGATGGGGCTCTTGCACTTTCCGTTCACCAGGGTGTGGCATAGGCTGCATAAGAAGAAGAGTATGGATTTGATATCCCGCTTTATTACTAACCTAAGGAGTCTCAAAGTGGCTAACATTCTCCTTTCCCTTCCTCCCCCACAACAAACACACTATGAGGTGAGTGGGGCTGAGAGACTTCAGAGAAGTGTGACTGGCCCAAGGTCACCCAGCAGCTGCATGTGGAGGAGCGAGGAAGCGAACCCGGTTCACCAGATTACGAGTCCACCACTCTTGGCATTGGAGGTGGGGAAAGAGTTAACAGGAGGAAGGTCTCTCTCCTGCCCTGGCCTGCAAAAACAGCTCTGGAGCTTGCACTGCCTCCAGCTCTTGCCTCCTGGCTGGTACTGTTGTTGTTGTTGTTGTTGTTGTTGTTGTTGTTGTTGTTGTTGTTTAGTCGTGTCTGACTCTTCGTGACCCCATGGACCAGAGCACGCCGGGCACTCCTGTCTTCCACTGCCTCCCGCAGTTTGGTCAAACTCATGCTGGTAGCTTCGAGAACGCTGTCCAACCATCTCGTCCTCTGTCGTCCCCTTCTCCTTGGGCCCTCCATCTTTCCCAACATCAGGGTCTTTTCCAGGGAGTCTTCTCTTCTCCTGAGGTGGCCAAAGTCTTGGAGCCTCAGCTTCAGAATCTGTCCTTCCAGTTAGCACTCAGGGCTGATTTCCTTCAGAATGGATAGGTTTGTTTGGGATTCGGCTGGCACCCTTTGTGCCTCCCCTACTCATGGGGAAACCCTGATTTGGGGATCCGGAGTGAAGTGGGGTGAGTGGCGCGGTGCTTCGAATTGACTGCTTCTTTCACAGAGTGAAGCCGCATCGCTATTGCCGGAGAGCGCTGACTTTTTCCTGTTGACAAACTGGATTTTAAACAACTACCCATGAGTAGAACAGAAAATTAGATCCTTAAATTGATTAATTTGGCATCGAAACGGGAAGGTTCTAAACAGAATCATAGAATCATAGAGTTGGAAGAGACCACAAGGGCCATCGAGTCCAACCCCCTGCCAAGCAGGAAACACCATTAGAGCACTTCTGACATATGGTTGTCAAGCCTCTGCTTAAAGACCTCCAAAGGAGGAGACTCCACCACACTCCTTGGCAGCAAATTCCACTGTCGAACAGCTCTTACTGTCAGGAGGTTCTTCCTAATGTTTAGGTGGAATCTTCTTTCTTGTAGTTTGGATCCATTGCTCCGTGTCCGCTTCTCTGGAGCAGGAAGTTTGCCTTCCTTTTTTGTAAACAGATTGAAGCAAAGAAGTTGCAAGTTAAAGCCTTGGAAAGTTTATTTTTGTAAAGGATTAAATTTCCATCGGTTAAAACTATTAAACCCCCCCTTGGAAGCAGGAGAAGAGGGGGGAAATTTTGGACCTATTGAGCCTGCAGGAGAGAGTGAAAAACCAAATTACCACTGCTCCGAACCTGGAAACGGGCTGCCAGAAAGAGTGACGTTTTTTGACAGCTAGCAATAAGAGAAATATATTGTTTCCATTGTACTCATCTGTGTTTAAAAAGTGGGGAAAGAAACGAACTTTATAGTTTAAATTGTGTTTGAAAGGATTGATACAAGTGGAGACTGTTTCCCTCTAGAGGGAGCTTTTGAAACTGTTACAAGACTGGAGCTGAGGTTTTTCCAGTCGCAAGATAAGAACTGTGTGAAATAGAGATTGACCTTGGACTTTAAGAATGTTGACAGAAGGAGCCTTAGTGGCTGTATTATGAAAGATAAGCTATTCGTTGGAACAGCTCCACAAGAAGACGGACGCTATGAATACCAGACTTGAGAACTTGGGACAAAAAGTGACTAATTTGGAACAAAAAGTGACCATTAATACAGAAATTGTTCAGGATTTCATAGAATCATAGAGTTGGAAGAGACCACAAGGGCCATCGAGTCCAACCCCCTGCCAAGCAGGAAACACCATCAGAGCACTCCTGACATATGGTTGTCAAGCCTCTGCTTAAAGACCTCCAAAGTAGGAGACTCCACCACACTCCTTGGCAGCAAATTCCACTGTCGAACAGCTCTTACTGTCAGGAGGTTCTTCCTAATGTTTAGGTGGAATCTTCTTTCTTGTAGTTTGGATCCATTGCTTCGTGTCCGCTTCTCTGGAGCAGCAGAAAACAACCTTTCTCCCTCCTCTATGTGACATCCTTTTATATATTTGAACATGGCTATCATATCACCCCTTAACCTCCTCTTCTCCAGGCTAAACATGCCCAGCTCCCTTAGCCGTTCCTCATAAGACATCGTTTCCAGGCCTTTGACCATTTTGGTTGCCCTCCTCTGGACACGTTCCAGTTTGTCAGTGTCACACAGGACACAGGAACTTACCTTGACAGGACAAACTGGGGAGAAGACGAAGGAGAATGTTGGTGTTGTTAAACCTAAAATAATACAAGTGGAAGCCACAGTTTTACAGAGGCAAACTGAGGACTATAAATGGAGGCCTTTTATGAATGAATATAGAAAAAGTCAGAATTTGAAGATTGGAGCCCTGCTTGGATTGAAGAAGGAAGGTTGGATAGACTCTTTCAAGCAGAGATTTACTGACCCTTGGGTCCTGAATTTGGGTCAGGAGGTGATTGGAGTTGTGGGGGCCTTTGGATCTGGAGGAGCCTTGAAACATGATTTGAGACATTGTATGGACACTGGTTTTAGCTGTGGAGAGGTGGTTGGTCTGTTGAGAGGGAATGGGGGCATGGTTGGATCGGGCCCCCCCCCCCCAGACCTGCGCTTCAGCACCCTCAGTATCAAAGAATATGAGGAAAAACTGCAGAAGGGACTTGGAAAAGATTTAAGAGCCTCGGACAGAAGATCTCCAGGTTGATGAACTATATGAAATGGACGGAAATGACTGGCAGAATCCGAGACCAGGGAGAAGAGATGGTGGTAGAAGATTGGGAAAGTTTAAAGTTTATATATAGAAATATTGTAAATTTAAATGAGTGTTAAAAAATTGTTGGCATGAAATTTTATGGCTTTAGCAGAAATGTTATAAGGAGTTAGGTATAATTAAGTATTTCAGTTTTAATGGAAAATAAGGTACAAAATATGTTAAGATATTCATAATGGTAAAAATAGAGAAAGATGGAAAGGAATTGCTGAAACAAGTAATAGAAGTGGAATACAAAAAGGGAGGTGAGAGAGGTCAATGAAATAAGGGAATGAAAGATAGAGTAATGAAATGGTATGGTATATGTTTTTAAATTGTTGTTCTTTTGCTTTGTTTAGGTTAATGTGTTAAGGTTGTGTTTTGTATTGTTTATTGTATTGTTCTTTTCTTTTCTCTCTCTCTCTTTTTTTCTTCTCTGTTCTATTTTGTCTTTTTCTTTCGCCTACTTTCTTCCTTTTTCTTTTATTGTAAGTTTTAAAAGCAATAAATATTATTTAAAAAAACAACAACCCAGAATAGATAGGTTTGATCTTCTTGCAGTCCATGGGACTCTCAAGAGTCTCCTCCAGCAGCAGAATTCAAAAGCATCAATTCTTCGGCGATCAGCCTTCTTTATGGTCTGGTACTTCTGGCTGGTACAGTTCCCCACAAATCACTGCTCCCCACAAGTCAGACTCCAGCCCTGTTTCCTCACACACACACACCCGGCAGCTGATCAGCATCCTGCCAGTCCCTGGCAACTCCAGATGTTGTGGGACTTCAAGTCCCATCATGCTGTGCTGGCTGGGGATGATGGGAATGGTAGTCCAACAGCATCTGGAAGGTGCCATGTTGGCCGCAGTGAAGCTGGCAAATCTATTCCCTCGTTCACACAGAGATCACAGAACCTTAGAACTGCAGAGTTGGAAGGGACCACGAGAACCATCTAGTCCAGTGTTTCCCAAACTTGGGTGTCCAGCTGTTTATGGACTACATCTCCCATCATCCCTAGCTAGAAGACCAGTGGTGAGGGATCGTAGGAACTGTAGTCCAAAAACAGCTGGAGATCCAAGTTAGGGAAACAATGATCCAGTCCAACGCAGGAATCTTTTGCCCAGTCTGGGGCCATAGGTGTCAACTTACAGATTTGAAAATACAGTGGTGCCCCGCAAGACGAATGCCTCGCAAGACGGAAAACTCGCTAGACGAAAGAGTTTTCCGTTTTGGAGGTGCCTCGCAAAACGAATTTCCTATGGGCTTGCTTCGCAAGACGACAATGCTTGCGAGTTCCTGATGGTTTTTTTTTTCCTCCCCCCTTTTTTCTAAGCCGCTAAGCCGCTTATCAGCTGATCCGATCAGCAGATAAGCCGCTAAAAGCCTCTAAAAGCTGCTAATAGCGCTAATCCGCTTATCAGCTGATCCGATCAGCAGATAAGCCGCCAAAAGCCTCTAAAAGCCGCTAATAGCGCTAAGCCGCTTATCAGCTGATCCGATCAGCAGATAAGCCGCTAAAAGCCTCTAAAAGCTGCTAATAGCGCTAATCCGCTAATCCTTCAATGGGCTTGCTTTGCAAGACGAAAAAAACCGCTAGACGAAGAGAATCACAGAACGGATTCTTTTCGTCTTGTGAGTCACCACTGTAAGGGATCAGCAGCCAAAATAAGGGATTTTCCAAGCACAGGTATGTTCAACTTCTGAGCCCCTCCGAGCCAAAGGCAGAAAGCCCAGCCAGCAGCCAAACAAAGCCTCAAGTGGTGGTTCCCACAGCGCAGCAACCCAGCAAAGGGGATGCAGCAAGGAAAACCACCGTCACCTCTCCTCTGGGAAGCGCTGAGCAAAGGCGAGTCCCCAGGCAACGCGGCCGATTTGATTGGCACAAGGCATGCAAGCTCCACCCCCCAGTCGTTCTTAGACTCCTTATTGGGTGAGCAATGCAGCCAAGCAACACAGTTGGAGCCTCCCTCCTCCCTGGCCGGCAGGGAGGGAGGGAGAGGAGCTGCTTCCTTTGAAACCCGGGAAATTTAAGGGACATCATCAATAAGGGACAGCAGTGGGACACGGCGCTGGGATAAGGGACTTTCCCGCCAAATAAGGGACGGTTGACAGCTATGTCTGGGGCTCAAACCCACAACCCTGAGATTAAGAGTCTCGCGCTCTGCCGACTGAGCTATTATGAAGGCTTGCTTACCCAGGGTCGTTTTCCACCGGGCTCCTGCCGGCATCAAGGATGGGCTCAGACATCTTTTGCGGCCACGGTTAACGGGTCCTCACAAATCCCACATTGCCAAAGGCTTCCTAGGGTTTCTGTTTGGCTTCCAAACGTGTCCCTGTAGGTGGAAGGGAAAAAATTGGGCGGATGAATCAGAGCTCCAGGTTTTCATTTTTCCCCAATTTTTTTATTGATTTTCACAAAATTAAAAACAAACTAACAAACAAACATAAATCATAACCTTATTAAAAATTACGCTTATGAACATTGTTAAGTGACTTCCTCACTTCCCCTTGGTTGAATTTCAATGCATATCCTTTTAATGGTTTTCCAAATCAGAGTTCTTATAAACTTAACTTAATCAATTAACATCCTTACATCTTTTCAATTCGAGATTAAACATATTAATTCATCATATAAAATCCTAATCCAATCAAATACCTGCAAGCTATTTCCAATTAGTTTAACTTAACAAATTTAACTAAATAATCATTAAATTTTGTCCGTTCTTCCTGATACTCCTCCTTCTTCTGGCCACGGACTCTTCCAGTTAGGTCGGCTAGCTCTGAAAAATCCATCATCTTCATCTGCCATTCTTCCACAGTTGGTAATTCTTGCGTTTTCCACTTTTTAGCTAGTAAAATTCGAGCAGCAGTTGTGGCGTACAAAAATAATTTAACATCTTTCTTGGGCAATTCCAAATCAATTATTCCAAGAAGGCAGGCCTCTGGTTTCTTTATAAATGTATATTTCAACATTTTTTTTCCAATTCATTATAAATCTTTTCCCAGAAGTCTTTCACCTTGGGACAGGTCCACCACATGTGGTAAAAAGTTCCTTTCTTTTCTTTGCATTTCCAACATAGATTATCACAGTTATGACAGATCTTTGCTAATTTAACAGGAGTCAAATACCATCTATACATCATTTTCATTATATTTTCCTTTAATACAGTACAGTGGTACCTCGGGTTAAGTACTTAATTCGTTCCGGAGGTCTGTTCTTAACCTGAAACTGTTCTTAACCTGAAGCACCACTTTAGCTAATGGGGCCTCCTGCTGCTGCTGCGCCGCCGGAGCACAATTTCTGTTCTTATCCTGAAGCAAAGTTCTTAACCTGAAGCACTATTTCTGGGTTAGCGGAGTCTGTAACCTGAAGCGTATGTAACCCAGGTGTTATGTACTGAGTTGAATAGGATCCAAACTGCAGCAGTCTGATTGGTCCTAGAACAATAGGATCCAAATAGCAGCAGTCTGATTGGTCCTAGAACAATACAGCAGTATGATTGGTTGGCAGGAACCACCCAATCATGCTCCAGATATAAGTGAATCCACAACCTGATTGGCTTACAGTAGAATTCCAGAATTAGCCAATCATGTGCAGCCCATTGTGTAAATAATGTATATAAAGCAGATACTTTGAGGGGACTTTCATTCATTCCTCCTCACCACTATGAGCTGAATAAAGAGCATGAAATCACTTTGTGACTCTGAGTATATTTCACCAAGGTACCACTGTACATGCAGTGAACTTAACCCCTTTCTTCCACAATCTTTCCCAGTCCTCAAACATTATATTATGTCCTACATCTGTAAGAGAAGAGAGGCAGAGCTCCAGGTTTTCATGGGTTTGGGGGCAAGAGGCTGCCAGTGGGACTTGCGAGATCCATTTCGCTCCAGGCATGTGAAACGACACATCAGCTTACACAGTTTGACTATGGACAGCACTCCGTGCTTGCCACGAAACACTCTTGCATGCAGGGATCACAGCACAGCTCGGTGGAAGACCACCTGCTTGAATAATAACATTTTAAATAATAATTTTATTGTTTGCATGCAGAAGGTCCCAGGTTCAACCCGCTCTGGCAGGATCTCCAAGTAAATTTGGGGAAAGAGTCCATCCCAAAACCCTGCAGAGCTGCTGCCAGTCCGAGTTGACCATACTAAAGGTCTGAAAGGGAGGTTCCTATGGTTCCAGTAGAGGCCCGGTAAGTAATTCAGTGGATCAATTCCAGCTCACGTGAGAAAATATAAATTTGCTATGGGATGTGCTCCTGCGTGCTTTGCTTGCCACCCCCTTGCCAAAGTCACTCCCAGAGAACCATAAAACTGCAGAGCTAGAAGGGAGCCATCTAGGCCAACCCCCCTGCAATGAAGGAGAGCCGAAGGTGACAAAAGCCACCCTCTCCCCTTTGACCTCATCAATTGTCCACTCACTGGCCTGGGCTGCCTATCCTATCTCTGGTTCTCTTCTCCTTGCCCTCTGATAGCCCAACTTGTCATCACATTGCAGTTCACAGCACCATCTGCTGGCAGCCACACAAACTGCATCATGGCGACTTCCTTATGAATGTATGTACTGGGAGAGATAAAGGGATCTTGCAGGCTGGAATATACTACAGTGGTACCTTGGGTTAAGAACTTAATTCCTTCTGGAGGTCTGTTCTTAACCTGAAACTGTTCTTAACCTGAAGCACCACTTTAGCTAATGGGGCCTCCTGCTGCCGCTGCGCCGCCGCACGATTTCTGTTCTCATCCTGAAGCAAAGTTCTTAACCCGAGGTACTATTTCTGGGTTAGCGGAGTCTGTAACCTGAAGCATATGTAACCCGAGGTACCACTGTAATAGGAGAGGCCTCCAGACTGTGTTTTGCAGGAGGGGTTCAAATGCATACAGGGACTTTGGCTTTGCAAATTTTTATTTTTTTATCAAATATTTATTAACTTTTCCAAATTTATACAAAAAAGACAAAAAACAAAAATAAAAACACAAAATTCAAAATACAAAAATACAAAAATTAAAAACCACATATAATTTCATTCACCCATTTTCTTAGACTTATTTCTCGGACCTCCTCATACCTCCCCTTTTTGTATTCCAATTTCAATTATTCATTCAGCAAATCCTCATCCTCAATTTTCACTTAATTTTACACCTTACTTTCTTCTTTTTCCCCCAATTATCTTAATCATTACAGCTAGTAACCACTTAACTTCAGTCCAACATCAATCTAACATTCACCAATTTTGTAATATTTCCCAAGATAGTCCTTAAATTTCTTCCAGTCTTCTTCCACCGTCTCTCCTCTCTGGTTTTGGATTCTGCCAGTCATTTCTGCCAGTCCCATGTAGTCTATCACCTTCATCTGCCATTCTTCCAGGGTGGGTAAATCTTGTGTCTTCCAACACTTTGCGATGAGTATTCTTGCTGCTGCTGTAGCATACATAAAAAAAGTTCTATCCTTCTTTGGCACCAATTGGCCGACCATGCCCAGGAGAAAGGCCTCTGCTTTCTTCAAGAAGGTATATTTAAATACCTTTTTCAGTTCATTATATATCATTTCCCAGAAAGCCTTAATCCTTGGGCACGTCCACCAAAGGTGGGCTTTGCAAATTTGAAGTGGGTTGATGGGCACTCTGGAGCAACAAATCCACTTTTTTAAAAAACAGAACTTTTACGATTTGGAAAGTGAAGGGTAAATGCACCGATATGGGATGTAACAAAGAATGATCAACAAAATGTAATTTGGTATAGGCTGGACCATACATTTAAAGCACATCTCCCCCACCCCTGGAAAAAGAATCATGGGAACTGTAGTTTGTTTGTTTTTAAGGGCGCTGAATGGAGACAATCTCATTTATATGGCGAGAGATGGTGAGCAAGGTCCTAAAGAATGGGGGGGGGGGGAGGCTGCCTTCACCCTCGCCACCCCAATGGAGAACCTCCTTTGTTATGGAAATTACAATTAAATAGCCCACAAGGATTGTAGCTGGAGACTCTAGAGACAGACAGCCGGGACGGCTTCTGTAAATCCAAGACTGTCCCTGGAAAATTGGGACACTGGGGGGGCGGTTCTCAGTTCGTTCTGGGATGCTGCCACATTATCGGTGTCTGGAGAGGCCATAGCACAAGGAAAGCAGGACAAAAATAAACTGGAACATTTGCGGTGTAAGACGTTGCGGAGTTTCGGCAGGAAGCTATGGGATATGCACCAGCTGGGCATGAGGCAGTGGGAATGCCCCAAAATGTTTGGAGGCACGAACAATGTTGAAGGTGGGATTCCCACCCCAATAGCATCATGAGCATCAATAATCATGGATGCACAATAAAAGGGGTAGTAGTAGTAGTAACAACAACAACAACAACAACAACAACAACAATAATAATAATAATTTATTTATACCCTGCCCATCTGGCTGGGCTTCCCCAGCCACTCTGGGCGGCTTCAAAAAATATATATATTAAAATACTGTACTACATCAAACATTAAAAGCCTCCCTAAACAGGGCCGCCTTCAGATGTCTTCTAAAAGTCTGGTAGTTGTTGTTCTCTTTGACATCTGGTGGGAGGGCGTTCCACAGGGAGGGCGCCACTACCGAGAAGGCCCTCTGCCTGGTTCCCTGTAACTTGGCTTCTCGCAGTGAGGGAACCGCCAGAAGGCCCTTGGCGCTGGACCTCAGTGTCTGGGTAGAACAATGGGGGTGGAGACGCTCCTTCAGATATACTGGGCCGAGGCCATTTAGGGCTTTAAAGGTCAGCACCAACACTTTGAATTGTGCTCGGAAACGTACTGGGAGCCAATGTAGGTCTTTCAAGACCAGTGTTATATGGTCTCGGCGGCTGCTCTGGAGGCGAGACCTCTTCAGTATAAGGCAGCTTCCTATGTTCCTATAAAAGGCTAACATTACTTACAGCCAGCCTCAAAATATCCTTAAGGGAAGGAGCTTCCGATATATGGGCAGACGGTTCCATGCTGCATCTTCCATCTCAAGCGCTTATGAACTTCCATAAAGTTGGCTCAAAAGATTCAAAGATTTAATGTGTGCAGCAGCAGGTGGCAAGCCACGTGTTTACAGTAACATGGAACATGGCGGCTTCTCAACAGTATCTGGCCCCAGGCAAACTCCCAACCCTGCCTACCGCTGACACCAGGCTTCAAGATACTTGGGGAACTGTGTGCTGCACCCGAGTTGCAAGCCTTCTTGCCTGATGGCTCTCTCCAGATTCGAGGCCAGAGTTTTCAGAGGGCCTTTCCCTAGCTACAGAGGAAAAACACAACTAGACAATTGTTGATCTGGGACTGAGCAGCTAAGGCTTATCAGAGAAGCTCACAACCAGGGAATAGATTCCTAGGAATTGGGATGGCTCTCCGAGGCCTTATGATCTAGCTCCAGTCTGCAGTGCAATGACAGATAACCATCCAGCCCCTGTCTAAAGATCTCCAGTGAACAACAGGTCTACTACCTCCCAGGTCTGAAAGAACTGACCCTCCTTTCTCTCTGGTCACAGCAGCAGTACCCAGAGGTAGACTATCCCTGCATGTGGAGGTTTAATTTCCTTAGAATCATAGAATCATAGAGTTGGAAGAGACCACAAGGGCCATCGAGTCCAACCCCCTGCCAAGCAGGAAACACCATCAGAGCACTCCTGACATATGGTTGTCAAGCCTCTGCTTAAAGACCTCCAAAGTAGGAGACTCCACCACACTCCTTGGCAGCAAATTCCACTGTCAAACAGCTCTTACTGTCAGGAAGTTCTTCCTAATGTTTAGGTGGAATCTTCTTTCTTGTACTTTGGATCCATTGCTCCGTGTCCGCTTCTCTGGAGCAGCAGAAAACAACCTTTCTCCCTCCTCTATGTGACATCCTTTTCTATATTTGAACATGGCTATCATATCACCCCTTAACCTCCTCTTCTCCAGGCTAAACATGCCCAGCTCCCTTAGCCGTTCCTCATAAGGCATCGTTTCCAGGCCTTTGACCATTTTGGTTGCCCTCCTCTGGACACGTTCCAGTTTGTCCTGCTCACAGCTTCTAAGCATCAACACATCTCTCTTCGCCAGATCTCTCCACCCAGTTTGGGAATCTGAAGTTTGCATCTCAGCTAAAAGCTCAGCACCCGGTGGGTGCAGCACAAGACATGAAGAGGGGGAACACACATAAAGCAGATCTTACCTTGCAGTGATGGGTGGCAGTCTTAAGTTCCCTGTGCGCTGGGCCTCAGGAGGAGCAACAAGGGGGCAGATGAGGAACGCAGGCAGGCAGCAAGCAAGCGATGGAGGACTGCAGGCCTAGGAGACAAAAGGGAGGGATGTGGTTTACACCTCCGTCAGCTGCCTTCACGTGGTCTCGGGGACCGATTGTTCACTTCAAAAGAAAAAAGCGTGCAAAGGCAAAAGCAAAAATAGGGCAGAGAGGTGCACCTTCCAGGTTCCAAGCACCAGGGTGGCTGCCTACAGATTCCGTAACTTGAGTTTCAGGTTTGAAAAGCATTTTTTTTTTAATTGCATGAAGCAATTTAGAGCCAGGAGATTAAAAACATTTCCCCCCCTATTGACGCTACACACCCAGGTCGTCTGATCTGGCACGTCAAAGACAAAAGCGTGGCATGTCCTCTTCTAAGAGATGTTATTTGCAGATGATGCAACTTTGGCAGCGAACTCTGAGGAAGCTCTACAGAAGCTCGTCAGTCATTTTGCCTGCGGGGAGTTCAGCCTTACCATCACCTGACGAAGACCAATAGGGCGTCAGCATGCTCCAAACATCAGCACTGGTCTAAGGTCGTTTTTATAAGACAAAATGAGAATAGAGCAAGGTAACGTAATGATAAAATATTATGAATTATGGAAAGGATTTGCTGTGACAATTACTAATCAAGATACAAGAGATGGGAGGAGGAGGAGGTCATGGAAAGAAGGTAATGGAAATTGGAGAATTTGAAAAGGATGGTTTTATTTTTTTTTCTTCTTATGTTTTTGCTTTTTTCTCTTTTTTGTAATCTTGTCTTTTTTTCTTGTGTAATTTTTAAAAAATCATGTTTTAATAAATATCATTTAAAAAAAAAACAAAACATCAGCACTGGTGATCACACACTTGAGATGATTTTGTCTGCCTGGGTTCCACCATAACCAGTAACCTCCCCATCGATCCTGAGCTGGTAACGTACTGGTAAGCCAGCTATGGTCGTGGCTCACCTCTCACAAAGGGTATGGAAGAATGTGATGCTAACATCCGACCCAGAGATGAAGGTCTACCAGGCTGGTGTGCTGAGCACACCGCTTTAAGGAAGTGAGTCGTGGGCAACTTACAACTGCCAGGAGCAATGCCCCCATGCCTTCCACATTAAACCTAAAAGAATTCAAGCCCACAAAGGGCACGCCCGAATACGGTTTCATCCAACTCTCAAAATGGATCGGTTTGTATTGATTTCAATGGCGGGCTTCTGTTCTACGACATGAAAGTGCGATTGGGGAAGCGTCAGTAGGAAGCCAGGTGGACTATGTACAAGGAAGCTTCCTATGCAGTGGCGTAGCGTGGGGGGTGCAGGGGGGGCCGGCCGCACCGGGCGCAACATCTGGGGGCGCGCGCTCGCACTCGCAGCTCTCTGCCCCTACCTGGCTCACTCACTCTCTCTCACTGCAGTGCTGGCTGTGCGAATCCGATCCGAGCCGCTGGGTTGCCGCCCACTGTGGAGGGGGTGGGTGCCAGGCGTGCGGTGCGGAGAGAGAGCGAGGGACTATCTGGGGGAGGAACAGTGCAGCGGCTGCCCAGCACAGCGCTGAGCGCGGGAGAGAACCGCACCAGACCAGACCAGGCAGCAGCAAGAAGAAGCTGGCAGCGGCGGCAGGTTAGGGGTTAGGGGGCGCAAATTACTTGCCTTGCCCCGGGTGCTGACAACCCACGCTACGCCGCTGTTCCTATGTTCCCTAATTAATGGTTCTCAGTTTAATTTTTTCTATACAGTGGTACCTCGAGTTACATACGCTTCAGGTTACATATGCTTCGGGTTACAGACTCTGCTAACCCAGAAATAGTACCTCAGGTTAAGAACTTTGCTTCAGGATAAGAACAGAAATTGTGCTCCAGCAGCGCAGCGGCAGCAGGAGGCCCCATAGGCTTAAAGTGGTGCTTCAGGTTAAGAACAGTTTCAGGTTAAGAATGGACCTCCGGAACGAATTAAGTACTTTATCTGAGGTACCACTGTAAACTGCTTTGGGAAACTGCTTATACAGTGGTACCTTGGTTTGCAACCGTTTTGGATTACAACTGTTTTGGATTACAGCATCAAACCCGAAAGTGCATGACCCTTTTTTGGGGATTACAACCCTTTTTTATTTTTTGGAGGCCCCATTGGCAAAAGCGTGCCTTGGGTTACAACCTGTTTTGGTTTACAACTGGACCTCCAGAACGGATTGTGGTTGTAAACCAAGGTACCGCTGTATCTGAAAGTGCTAAATGCTGATAAAACAAAATACAGTGGTGCCTCGCAAGACGAAATTAATTCATTCTGCGAGTTTTTTCGTCTTGCGAATTTTTCGTCTTGCGGGGCAATGCACCCTGGGTATTAACAGTTTTAAGAAAAAGGAAACAAACTTGCAAGATGTTTTCGTCTTGCAAAGCAAGCCCATGGGGAAATTCGTCTTGCGAAGCAACTCAAAAAATGAAAAACTCTTTCGTCTTGCGAGTTTTTCGTCTTGCGAGGCATTCATCTTGCGAGGTACCACTGTAGCGGCTTCTTAGCCTTTTTCAGGGGTGGGGAGAGGCATCTTGTTCTTGTCACACGAAGAGGAAGGATGGAGGGCATACGAAGGAGATTAAGATCAGCAAGGGGAGCAGTAAACACCTGGGAACGGGTGAGGAGGAGGAGGGGGTGGAAAGGAAACCGAAGCAACAGGTAGAAATTCCACCACCTTTGCAGTTTACCGACTCCGCTTTCTATTGCATAAACATTTGCTCAAAATTCTCTCTGCAACAGTTCCGGAAAGTCGTTCTTGTTTCTCAAGTGTCCGGACCCAACAACTTGGAACCAGATTTCTATTTTCCCAACCCCACAGCATTCCAGAACATACCTATCTGTATCTCTGGATCTGGTCTCCTGGGGTCCCACACAGATCTGCCTACTTCGTGGTGCTTTGGTCTGCTTCAAGGCAGCTGAATGCATTTAAATAACTTCAGACGAGACTGCTGGATCAGGCCAAAGGAGACCCGTTTAGGCCAGCATCCTGTTCCCATAGCAGCTGACCAGATGCCCCGCAAGCCGGACATGAGCACAGCTGTGTTCTGCCCACCTGGGGCTCCCTGCACCTTGTATTCAGAGGCATAATGTTTTGTGTACGTTGCCACCCAAGAGATGCCAGCCCTTGAGCCCGCAAGTCACTTCCTGCTCTTGTACTTGTTCTTTGGCCCAACACAATACCGCAAGCGCTTCTTACGGGGATTAAGAGGTCCCGAATGCAAAGAACAGGAAGGTGCTCGGTTCTAAAATGAGGCGGGGATATGCCTGCAGTGCAAAACCCCAAATGGCATTGGCTGTTCTTTTGCTACATTTTTCACGTTTCCTAAGCACAGGAATACAGTGATGCCCCGCAAGACGAATGCCTCGCAAGATGGGAAACCCGCTAGACGAAAGGGTTTTCCGTTTTTGAGCTGCTTCGCAAGACGATTTTCCCTATGGGCTTGCTTCGCAAGACAAAAACGTCTTGCGAGTGTTCCGATTTTTTTTGCTCCCCCCCTTTTTCTAAGCCGCTAAACTGCTAATCCGCTAAGCCTTTAATAGCCGCTAAACCTTTAATAGCGCTAATCCGCTAATAGGGTTGCTTCGCAAGACGAAAAAACCGCTAGACGAAGAGACTCGTGGAACGGATTAATTTCATCTTGCGAGGCACCACTGTAATGGAGAGGTAGCAAGGTGGGAGTAGGGCGTTAAAGCTGGTTTTCAGAGCCTCCCTCACATCACTGAATACCACTCCCATCACATTTTGCACCAGATGCCAGTTGTTAAAACTAAAACTATACAGTGGTACCTCGGGTTAAGAACTTAATTCGTTCTGGAGGTCCGTTCTTAACCTGAAACTGCTCTTAACCTGAAGCACCACTTTAGCTAATGGGGCCTCCTGCTGCTGCTGCGCCGCCGGAGCACGATTTCTGTTCTCATCCTGAAGCAGAGTTCTTAACCTGAAGCACTGTTTATGGGTTAGCAGAGTCCATAACCTAAAGCGTATGTAACCCGAGGTACCACTGTACAAGGAAGCAGGTTTAATTAAGAACATGAAAAGCCTGAAACACATACAGGTATCTGCTGGGCAGAGGCTAGTTCCCGGCTTTTCTACAAGCACACCTGAGAAAGATACCTTCCATTTGTTCCCCCACCCACCCAAAGTGCTTGAAAACCTCTGGCAGGAGAGAACAGAGCAAGGGGCAAGCAACCTTGGGGTGTTTAGCTACTGGTTGGCATCCGTTTGCCTTAGGAGACAAAGGAAGAGTGCACCTTTAGGGGTGAAGTCAAGCTGCTGGAGTTACAGCGCCTGCTGTGGCTGAAGAGACTGATGCAGGAGAGACATGTTTTCTAGCAGCTGGGGCAGACGAAGGCGTCCGGTTGTGCTGCTGCCTACGTATAATAGCATTTCTTCATTCTGCGCTCTCTCCCAGCGGTCATTCCTCCTCCGGTCACTGCTATGGATGCACAACCTGACTGACTGCCTCCAGGCACTGCAAGATTCCCACATGGCGAGGTCAATGTTGCCAGCCTTCATATCATGTTGGCAGAAGTCTTTGTAATGCACAGTTGGTCAGCTGATGGGTCCGGTTGCTGGGAGCCTGCTCCCCGCAGAGTAACTCCTGCCATCTTCCATTCTGTAGATATGACTAAGCCAGCCTAGACATCGCTGTAGGATTTGTGAATGTGAGTGGATTCCCATGAGAGATCAGAAAAAAACAGGGACTACAACGCTGAGAACAAGGTATCGGAAGTTCTAAATCGATTCCTTAAATGTTTTGGAAGGAGAGTAGTTGATGGGCTGCCCCCTCCCACCTGAACCTGCCAGCCCACCTGCCATCAATGTCAGATGCCCTGCTCAGTTTTCCACCACCTTTCCAGGTACCGTAGATGATTGGAGACACAAGACTGGACCCTTCAGCATTGCAGCACCTGGACTCCGCATGTCTCTCCCCAGAGAGCCGCAAACATAGTTGTTCCTAAGCTCCTTTTATTGTGGCAGTTTCGCCTATACTGAATGATTCTAAACACTCCCCCCCATTGTGTTGCTTTGTGCCGACTCTCATTTCAATGGTTTCGTTGCGTGGTCTTACTCTGATATGTTACTGTCTTTGTTGCTCAATTTAGGATTTCAAATGTAAGCCCATTTGGATCTTCTTGCAAATAAATCACAATGTCTTTCAAGGAGGTTTTCACACGGATCCTCAACACTACAAGGATGCTCCCACCTTCACTGTAGGGGGAGCTATTTAATCAGGAATACATCTCCACCCATGGGACGTGGGTGGCGCTGTGGTCTAACCCACTGAGCCTCTTGGGCTTGTCAATCAGAAAGTCGGCGGTTCGAATCCCCACGATGGGGTGAGCTCCTGCTCCTCAGTCCCTGCTCCTGCCAACCTAGCAGTTCGAAAGCACGTCAAGTGCAAGGAGATAAATAGGTACCACTCCGGCAGGAAGGTAAACGGCGTTTCCGTGTGCTGCTCTGGTTCGCCAAAAGCAGCTTAGTCATGCTGGCCACATGACCCGGAAGCTGCACGCCGGCTCCCTCGGCCAGTAAAGCGAGATGGGCACCGCAACCCCAGAGTCGGCCACGACTGGACCTAATGGTCAGGGGTCCCTTTACCTTTACCCTCTTAGGGGGTCCCTGGGAGCCAGGCACCCAAAGATGGTTCCTACAGCTCTTCATCCGCTTCCTTTTCCCCCCACAGGGCTTTATCCCCATGACTGTTCCAGATCTGCTGAAAGGAGCCGTCTTTGTAAGTAGCCTCACTCCCACAAAAAAATATTCATGGTCAGGTTACCAGATTTTTTTTCAATGAATCCGGGGACACTTTTCAACTTTAGTAGGAATGATAGAATTTTGTCAGTGGACTGATTTGTAAATCCGGGGACTGTCCCTGGGAAATGGGGACGTCTGGTAACCTTAGAGCCTGCTACATATGGAGGCAGGTCTTTGGTCCATCTAGTTCAGAATAATAATAATTTATTATTTATACCCCACCCATCTGGCTGGGCTTCCAGCCAGCTTGTGGGGTTTTTTCTGCATTTTTATGATTTTCTGTGACCATTCTTCTTCTTCTTCTTCTTCTTCTTCTTCTTCTTCTTCTTCTTCTTCTTCTTCTTCTTCCCTTCCATCTGTAATTTTGGGATGATAACACTGACCTTGCAAGGAACCCCAAAAAGAAGCGGTTGGGGAAGCTAATCTTGTACCAAGAACTTGTACCAAGAACTTGTCTGGACATGTTTGCCAAGCTTAACCCCTCCCCTTATGTGACATGTCAGTGATGTAGCAATGATGTAGCAATGATGCTGTACGAACTGTATTCTGGGATATGGTGGGAACTACTCCAGCGGGAAGGTAAATGGTGTTTCGGTGTGCTGCTCTGGTTTGCCAGAAGCGGCTTAGTCCTGCTGGCCACATGACCCAGAAGCTGTATGCTGGCTCCCTCGGCCAGTAAAGCGAGATGAGAGCCGCAACCCCAGAGTTGGCCACGGCTGGAACTAATGGTCAGGGGTCCCTTTACCTTTACCTTACATCTCCACCCAGAAAGGATTTATGAAGCTGCGGCATAGCACAAGGCATCTGACAATGGAAGTAGCCTCTGGCTCATTCCGCACCTCATTGCGAGTCCTGCAAACCCTGCTCCCTGTCTTGCCTGGCCTATTTCCACCTGGCCTGGGAGGGCAGAGGCCCTGACTGACTCCAGCCACAAAGGCTGCTGCTTTTGCTGCTCACAATGCCTACAAACTGTCAGGGTGGAGCCTTGTTCAGGGGTTACTGCTGGGACCAAGGTTTTGTCTTCGAGATGCATCATTTTTGCCATTATCTGGATTATGTTCTCGAATTTTTATTGCTGGACCTTATTAAGAATTGCCACTGTAATACTACTGTATATTTACTAACACAAGATGTTTTCATTAGCTTATTGTTTGTGACTATCTAAATTTTGTTATGTCCCGTATCTAAGCAAATTATGTAAACCTTCTGGTGTGGTGAGTCGCCTGGAGTATGGTCTGCTATGGAAAGGTGGCGTACAAATAAACAGCGATAATGGGGTCTATGCCAATACGCACCTTTGTGCGTATCTGTGCCAAGGCTGTCCAGTAGGAAAAGGGAATTTTCTCCATAAGGAGTACTGGAAACTCAAGCATCTTTTGGAAATTATGGGCTGGCTTCTGGGGTCCTGTAAAGGGCTAGGCTGTTTTTTTTAACATCACCCAGACATTATCTTATTTTAATCCAATTTTAAATGGGCAATTTAATATTTGTTTTTTAATCTGCTGAGACCTACTCCGATTTTCTTTTGGAAAGGTTATATAATAAAAAGCAACCAAAGACACTTACAATCCAACAGCCCAACCAGAAAAGGCCCTGCGTGTGAGGAAGCGCTTGAAGGAGCAGAGTAAAGAGACACAATATCCTGTCCTTCGATCAAGGTGCTTGAATTTAATTGCCACTTATAATAGCTTAATGCAAAACAATCAAGGCAAAAGCTTAAAAGTACTCTTGCAAAATTGCAACCTTCCAAAGGTCAAGAGGGTTATCAGATAACCCCCTCGGGACAACCACTCTCCCCACCGGCCTTTCTTGGCCACGCTGGTGCCAAAGAAAGAATCTGTTCTCCAGGGAAAACAGCGAGAGGGCATAGTTAAGACCAAGGCTGGTTTTGTTCATCACTCCCTCCATCGGCCTTCAGACATAGCACAGGTTAGTTGGAAGTTAAGAAATGAAACAGAAGCATAAAGGAATGGAACTCAACCCCAAAGAAATATTAATATTGCTAATTCAAGAATCCACCTTCTCGCTCATGATTCCAGCAATTTAGGGCTTCAATCAAACACCCCCAAAGTCAGCAGAAAGACTTTGTGCGTTGCTACCTGGGCATCTCCTCACTTCCATTCCACAACCCAGCTTGGATTCCCCACTTCATTATCTCCCAAGAAGAATATTTCTGTTGATCCCGGGCTTACAGAAGTCAAGTCAGGCAAGTCAACAAGCCACAAGGATCACTCAGCCTGTGGCCACGTTGATTTTTAATTCCTCCACAGCAAACGTCCCTCCTGTCCTGTCAAACCTCTTCACTCTTTGCCGTCAGGAGGCTTTTCCTTCTTGGGGGATGGCTTTTCCTTCTGCTCCTTGGTTAGAGGGTGGGAGGCACTTGCCCCGCCTGACTTGGCATCTATGGCAGCGTGCTCCTTTTTCACCAGTTCCTCCAGCTCCGTCTGAAAGAAAAGAAATCAAGCTGGGAATCTCACTGAGAGACAAGGTAGAATGGAGCTGTATAAGGATGGCAAGTCTAAGTAGGATATGAGACAAAACCCAAATGCAACCTGTTTATGTATGATCTGGGCTGCACCCCAGCGGTCCCTTAACAGGATAGGTACCTTCCATCCCAGCAGCTCGGCCAAAGCCAGGCAGCCCTCGTCACAGTCTCCAAGCCAGGCAACATCCCTACAAGAGAAGATGGGAGGCCCCCACAAAAGAATTATGCTTTAGTGAACAACATAGAGTGCTCTCTAAACACTCAAAACAATTCACGTACATTCTTTTGGGGTTCCTTGCAAGGTCAGTGTTATCATCCCAAAATTACAGATGGAAGGGAAGAAGAAGAAGAAGAAGAAGAAGAAGAAGAAGAAGAAGAAGAAGAAGAAGAGGAGTTTGGATTTGATATCCCGCTTTATCACTACCCGAAGGAGTCTCAAAGCGGCTAACATTCTCCTTTCCCTTCCTGCCCCACAACAAACACTCCGTGAGGTGAGTGGAGCTGAGAGACTTCAAAGAAGTGTGACTAGCCCAAGGTCACCCAGCAGCTGCACGTGGAGGAGCGGAGACGCGAACCTGGTTCACCAGATTATGAGTCTACTGCTCTTAACCACTACACCACACTGGCTCTCACTGTGAAGGAGTCAAAGAGAGAGTGGTCACCATTTGTGCTTCTAGGCTACTGTACTCACTCACAAAGCGTTAACAGTGCAGATTCAAGAGAGGGTACAACCCAAACACCATGTCCTCTTGCCCAAGAGCCTCCACTTTACTAACTGCTCTGTTCTGAGCCCCACACCATTAAACACCCCGGGCCCCCACCATCCAGTGGTAGCATCACTGGCTCAGCTTCTGTTCCCAGCCCAGTCCCAAAGGTCACGTGCCTGTATGCCTTCTCTGAATCAAAGTCCATTCCACAGCCGTAGCCCATCAGGGACATGAAAGGATCACTCTGCAAAGAGACAGAAAGCATAAAAAGAGTCTCTCAATGGCTCCAAGATGGTACTTATCACTGGGAGGGAGAGGGAATGACTGTTTCATGGATTCTTCACTGTCCTTATCAGTATCATCACACTGATTAAGTCTTAAAGTTAATTGTCTTCATGGAAGGCTCCAATTCTGCCCCTATATATCACTTGCTCTGGAGACTAAGTTGTTGCTGATATCTTGGGCAAGTTTTTGTGCAACTGTACACAAGGTCCCCATTAGCACTCAACTATGAAAATAACCATTGCTGGAAACTGGATTTGCACAGAGAGTTGATGTCATTAAAAGCACAGCCTCTAAACCTTGCTTGCGTGTCCCACCATTCCTAATGAGAGCAGAGTAGATGTTGGTGTCAGGAAAATGTTCTCTCTGCTGCAATTATAGTAACAAAAGCAGTTACTTCCGGTACCTGAGAAGCTTTTCAACCCAGAATACCTAATCGCAGAGGGCCATAGTCTGTACTATCTTACCTCTCCAGTCTTCTCCTTGTTGATCAGGAGCCGCGGTGTGTTTGTTGGAACCCTTGAAAGGAGAAAGGAAAAAATGGCTATGGTAGTGTTGCTTTAACAAGCAATAGTCACCCCCTCAGCCACACTGCCTACATGGCAGAAGTTCACCTACCTGCTGACGAGAGAGGCAAAGGGCTGGACCTGCAGGGAGGTGCCCATGATAATAAGCAAGTCCACGTTACGGAAATCCTGCAAGCAGGAGGGAAGGAGAGGGGGGGCTGCTGTGAAGGATTGCGAGCACCACAGAAATACCGCCGCAAGCTCTCTAGCCGTGTTTCAGTACCTCCTCTCTCCTCTCCAAAACCACAAGGAGGCTATTTGCACCCTTTGGGTGCATTGCCCTGAACCCAGTTATCATCTACTTGCTGGGCTAGACAAGCCACATGATTCGAACATAGTTACATTCATTACAGTTCACGGGAGAATTCTGTGGTTCAAAGCCCATGAGGGTGTAAGCAATTGCAGCTCTTCAGCAGAGAAGAAAACCACAGACTCCTGGAATGCATGAGCATTAAATGCTGGCGTGCTGCACACAGAGTGATTTCTGGCCACAAACTGAAGTGTGCTGAGCTAACAAGCCCACAATGAACAATGTAAGAGTTGATTATACCCTATTTACAGGGCTGCTCTGAATGCATTAATTCCTCACGAGCATCTTTGGTGCAGGGTTTTCCTTAACCCCCTCGACAAAGACTTCTCTTTTGTACCTATTTATAGCCCAATCTGCTGTTTCCATTTTCCCTACCCCTTGATAAATGTTTTACTAATCCCAGCCATCTAGAATGATATACAGTGGTGCCCCGCAAGACGAACGCCTCGGAAGACGAAAAACTCGCTAGACGTAGGAGTTTTTCGTTTTCTTAGCCGCTTCGCAAGACACATTTCCCTATGGGCTTGCTTCGCAAAACGAAGCTTGCCCCGCAAGCTCCGGGGATAGCGGGGAAGCGCAGCGCGTCTTCCCCGCTGTCCCCGGACCTCTTTTGAAGCAAGGGGCAGCGGGGAGAAGATCGCTTCTCCCCGTTGCCAGCCCCTCTCTCCCCGGGCCCCTTTTGAACCAAGGGGCGGCAACGGGGAGAAGCGATTCTCCCCGCTGCCCCTTCCCTTGCTTTAAAACAGGTCCGCGCCTTCCCCTCTGTCCCCAGAGATTGCGGGGCAGGCAACGGGGAGAAGCAATCTTCTCTCTGTCCCCACAGGTCCGGGGACAGAGGGGAAGGCACGCGGCGCTTCCCCTCTGTCCCTGGACGGTCTCCATAGGAACACATTGATTGATTTTCAATGCATTCCTATGGGAAACCGTGCTTCGCAAGACGAAAAACTCGCAAGAAGAAAAAACTTGCGGAACAAATTAATTTCGTCTTGCGAGGCACCACTGTAGTAGGCCTGTCATAGGATTACACAGCCTACAGATTTGGCTCTGTGACAGCATCACTGAGATCCAGCTGAGAGCAAGGACAATGCTTCCTGGGGTAGTCACTAAGGGGACTCCAACCACTGAGATCACTGACTCTCCTCTCACTCCAAAGTGACTGAGCAGGTGACTGTGCAGCTCTCTGCTGCAGGCCTCCCCCATGCGAATTATGGAGGGGCGCAGTTCTGAAGCTGCTCTGCACATTCACTGTGCTCCCATTTCTGGTCAACACATCTTTTTAAAAATCCATGTTCCCTCTTTACATAAACCCTGGGAGGCTTACAATATAGTAAACTGACATAACCCAATCAAAATACATTTAAAAAGCCACAAAATTTACCACTGATTCGATATCTAGTGCATTTGTGCAAATTTCAGCAGTTAACTTAAGGATCCAGAGGTCATGGGGCTTTGCAGACCTGTGAATATGGGGCTACAAGAATCCTGACTCTGAGGGAAAAGCAACCACGACACTTACTGACTGCATCAGAGAGAAGAAACGAGAGGGCAGATTCTCCCCAAAGAACACGATATCTGAGTAGAGAAGGGGGGAAAGTCAGCACTGCATGAGTGGAGAGATTCTGTGAGAGAATAGACTGCAGCTCCTTGATAATCTCGGCTTTCATTAGAAACAAAAAACAGCTGCAGCAAATTTCTAACGCCTCTGCCCTTGTGTTTGAATCAAATCTACAACAAAGGATTTTGAGATGGGTTGGGGGGAGGTGACATTTCAGAAGATAAGCTCACCTGGCTTCACAACACTTTGACATTTCTCACACTTTGGAATGAGAGATGAGAAGATCTTTTCTGAAAGGAAACAGACAAGAGGTCTGGAATGCTAGAAAATGTAACTGAACGCAGCCCACGGGCAGTAAGCCCATTTTCTGACGCACCCACACTTGCCTCCATACTGGGCAAACAAGCAGCTACTCTTTTATGCCTTGGGTGACTGAATTGGCACGCTGAAATCACAGGCAGCAGTGCCTCCTTCAGCAGCAGCATTCACACGGTATGGAAACCACGGTTATCTCACCACCAAGAAGTGGCAACCTATCACACATTGCTTCCTCTCTACCAAAAGGTATCAAAGCCCCGTCCAAGAGATTCCGCAGGATTTCATAGAATCATAGAATAGAATCATAGAATCATAGAGTTGGAAGAGACCACAAGGGCCATCGAGTCCAACCCCCTGCCAAGCAGGAAACACCATCAGAGCACTCCTGACATATGGTTGTCAAGCCTCTGCTTAAAGACCTCCAAAAGAGGAGACTCCACCACACTCCTTGGCAGCAAATTCCACTGTCGAACAGCTCTTACTGTCAGGAAGTTCTTCCTAATGTTTAGGTGGAATCTTCTTTCTTGTAGTTTGGATCCATTGATCCGTGTCTGCTTCTCTGGAGCAGCAGAAAACAACCTTTCTCCCTCCTCTATGTGACATCCTTTTATATATTTGAACATGGCTATCATATCACCCCTTAACCTCCTCTTCTCCAGGCTTAAACATGCCCAGCTCCCTTAGCCGTTCCTCATAAGGCATCGTTTCCAGGCCTTTGACCATTTTGGTTGCCCTCCTCTGGACACGTTCCAGTTTGTCAGTGTCCTTCTTGAACTGTGGTGCCCAGAACTGGACACAGTACTCCAGGTGAGGTCTGACCAGAGCAGAATACAGTGGCACTATTACTTCCCTTGATCTAGATGCTATACTCCTATTGATGCAGCCCAGAATTGCATTGGCTTTTTTAGCTGCCGCGTCACACTGTTGGCTCATGTCAAGTTTGTGGTCAACCAAGACTCCTAGATCCTTTTCACATGTACTGCTCTCAAGCCAGGTGTCACCCATCTTGTATTTGTGCCTCTCATTTTTTTTGCCCAAGTGCAATACTTTACATTTCTCCCTGTTAAAATTCATCTTGTTTGTTTTGGCCCAGTTCTCTAATCTGTCAAGGTCGTTTTGAAGTGTGATCCTGTCCTCTGGGGTGTTAGCCACCCCTCCCAGTTTGAAAACTTCCCCAAAGGAAGTTTTATTTCTATTGTATACCCCTTCAGTCCTCCCTCTAGGATCCCATGATTGCCCTCCCCCCCACCCCCTGCAACACACACACACACACACACACTATGGAGCATCACCTTTCATCCACTCCAGGGTGTATGCCTTTTTGCAGCCAGAATGGATGCAGTGGGAAGTGAAGAAGGTGCCGTGAGCTTCCACGAGGTCATTCTGATCCAGGCCAGCCACCCGCTCCAAGGTGTCTATGTTCTGAGAAGGACAGAGAAAGTGTCCAGGACAAGTGAGCGGGAGAAATTCTCTAAGCTCAAATGGCTGCCCACATAAGAGCTAAAGCTGACTAGGGGCAGCAAGCAACAAGGAGCACAATTCTAAGAGATGCTTCTGATGTGTCAAAGGCTCCTGCTCTGTAATAGGGCAAAGAACTGCAATGCCCATGGGAACAGAGGTCAAACTACTGACTGAGACAAGTGGTTCTGGCATTGGGACTGCATATCCTTCCTCCTTTACTATTTGTATGCCATGCAATGAAGAAAGAACCAGGAATGGCTAAAGGGCTGGTGGTTGGCTCTGCTTCCACTGAGTTCTGGGATACTAACCTCCAATCTTCCCTCTTACCCATCTAGAGTGACTTCTGGAAGCAGGGTTGGCCTGCAGAGCAATACCACCAGGCTCACCAGATGTTTCCAACATTTTAAAATAAAAAAGCCTAAGTCCTCTAGGCTGAGTCACTTGCCCTCTTTTGTGATCCACAAGAAGGTTGGTTTTACCCACCTGTGTGTAGCAGCGCAACAGCATCCCTTTCTCCTTCAGGAGGCGCATGAAGTAGTGGCAGACCGTGGGCTGAAAAAGAGCAGAGCCCCAGGCTAAGCCACTATTCTTGGAAACAGATGTGGTAGGCGGTGGTTTACTGGAACTCAAGGAACAGGGCTGGCAACAGGGCATGCATCGCTGGGCACTCCTGCAAGGGCCAAACTGCTACTCTCTGGAGCTTCCCGATCCTGCTGCTCCTGCTCTTTCCTGTTGCTGCCTATTTGCATGCAATTAGCATTTTATTATTTTATTAGCCTCAACCAGAACCAGGGCCTTTTCAACACTGGCCCCGGCCTGGTGGAACGCTCTGTCTTATGAGACCAGGGCCCTGCAGGATCTGATTTCTTTCTGCAGGGCCTGTAAGACAGAGTTGTTCCACCTGGCCTTTGGCTTGGAATCAACTTGATCCCCTCACCCTTTTTCCTTTCTCCTTCTGTGATGGAACTCCTATTTGGGGACTTCCCTGGCTTTTTTCTGGCCCACGTAGGACCAGTCTGGATAGTTGGCCTTGGTGAAGATTTGACGTTTTCATCCCCAAAAAGTTTTTTATTTGAGTTTCTACTGAAATGAGGCTGCATTTTAATGTTGTATTTTAATCTTGTTTTTAAGTTGCATTTTAATCAATTGTTTTATACCTGGTGTTAGTCGCCCTGAGCCCGGTCTTGGCTGGGGAGGGTGGGGTATAAATAAAATTTATTTATTATTAGAGAAAGCAAATGGGGCAACATTTTTCACTTCCCCTGTGCTATCCCTATGAGGCCCAGAGGTTATGGACAATCAGGCAGCAGTGCCTTATAGAGGTAGGGATACGGGGGCTTAGAGAGAGGGGTCCTCCACTCCCCAAACCAAGAGCTAGTACTGCAAAGCAGGGAACGAGGATTAATCAGAGTGGTAACAGGAACCCAGAATTCCAGGCCTCTTCCCACCAACAGGAGCCCTCTTCCGGATTCAAGATCCACATCTCCTCAACTCATTTGAACTGGGAAGAAAACCCTGGAGAAATCCAGCTCCCATCTTGCTCCACAAACCAGAGCTGCAAACAGGTATACATGGCTTTGACACAAAGCTGCCTCCTACATATGCTGTGCTGAAAATGAGGAGACATATAGCTTTCCCTTCTTTAAATCCATGGCACCAAGTCCAAAAGAAGTGAACGCTTCCTTCAACAATTAAGGGAACTACTGAAAAAAATCAAAATGTCTCAAACATCCCAAGAGACTTTAAAACATCAAGAAAGTCCACAAACAAGTTAGAAGTTACAGTCCTGGCTGAAATCTGGGGACAGAACCTGGGAGCCCTGACCTCCCTAACCCCAAACCTTCCCAAAACATATGATATCCAATCCCCTCTCCCTGAGCCATGTTTTAACTCTAAATTAGGGACAATGCAAAAGAAAGCTTACCTTGAATTGCCCCGGGTACAGTTCTCGGGCCAAGGCAAAGAATGGCTCCGGGTGTTGCTAAATCAAGGCAGAGAAATACAATCAGTCGCACAAAGAGAAAACAATGGTGTTTTCAGCTGATGCCAGCTTTCATGGTGTTTTCAGCTGATGCCAGCTTGCGGGCAGATGACTAAGTGTGGTACCTTGAAATAGCTGATCTCAAAGATGGCTTCAGGGTACGGCAGGTTGTACTGCTGCAAGTTGGCGTAGAGCCCCGTGCCTGGTGAGCGGAAATCAGGTATCCCTGCAGCTGAGAGGCACAATGTCACTTCGTTAAGAAATTCAGTAGTTGGAAAATCCTACCAGAGACTTGCCCTACCCCCCGGACGCTGGTTAAGATTCATCCAATGTGCGGAAATGACTGGCAGAATCCGAGACCAGGGAAGAGAGACGGCGGAAGAAGATTGGAAGAAATTTAAGGACTATCTTAAGAAATACTGTAAAATTTATGAATGTTAGAATGACGTTGGTTCTAAAAAGTGCGGTTTACAGCTGTAAGGGTTAAGTTAAAGAAAAAGAAGGGTTATAAATTAGACAAAATTAAGAATAAGGATTTGTTGAATTAAATTTTGAAATTGGAATGTAGAAAGGGGAGGTACGGGGAAGTCGGTGAACTAAGGTATAAGAAAATATGGTTTTCAAGTTATACTTGTTTATTTTGTTTGTCTTTGTTTGTGCTATATGTTTATAAAAAATTGTGAAACTTTAATAAATATTTATAAAAATAAAAAAAAATAAGATTCATCTGATGTGCGCATGTATTGACACCAGCATTATTTAAGCTGGGAAGTGTGTTTGGTGCTTTATTGGTTTCAACCCCAGTACAACAGAAGAACGGAAGAAGAAACTATGGATAGTTCAGTTGTTAGAGCATGAGACTCTTAATTTTGGGGCTGTGAGTTTGAGCCTCAAATTGGGCAGAAGATTTTTTGCACTGCAGGGGGCTGGCCCTCAGGGTCCCTTCCAACCCTTTGATTCTATGATTCAAACAGAGAACACAAAAAGAGCCCTGCTGGATCAGTCCAGCTTAAACTTAGAGTATGACCTAAGCCAGTTATTTTGAAAAAATCACCATGAAGAACACTTTCTACATTGACTTGTCTGTCAAGAAAATTCCTTGTGATACAGAGGGTTCTGACAGGTTTCAATGTGTGCACATCTCACAGGGGACAATCAACAGACCTGTTGGGTTTCAGCATATACACCTGATTCTTCCCTGGTAGGTGCACATTGGCAGTGAAGATCAGGAAACTGCCTGGAAGGCTTTTTAAGCAGGCAGCTTAAAAAGAGGCCAGACTGGTCACAAACAATATTTCAGGCAAGGGATATCTGTATCAAGTGCTGATCCAATTTAATAGACTTGGTTATCAATACTGGGTAATGATTCCTTGACATCAGACAAATATCTTTGGCCACCCTAAATGCTACAGAGTTTTAAAACATACACATGCTAGGTGTGCAGCCTTTAGCTACTTTATCCTGGGAGGAGTCATGGCTCAGTGGCAGAACGCATGATATGCATGCAGAATCTTTCAGGTCCAATCACATCTCTTAGTTTATAAAACAAATCTCTGGTGGCAGGACAGGAAAAGACCTTGGATAGCTGGTACTAGGCTGCAAGTGAACCAACAGACTCAGCAGAAGGCAACTCATTCTACGCTGACCCTCATCTCTGGAAAGACAGATGAACATTTCTATTTAAGAAGGGTCAGCGCCCCTCTATAGGTGGGATTATATATCACTGTTGTGACTAGAGAGGCCTCTGACACATACACACATTACATGCTGGCCAGAAACGCAGCCTGCTCTATTCCTTCCTTTTGACACAACCAAAAATAATAAAAGAAGCGCATGCTCAAAAAAGCCCTTGTGAAACTCACCAGTTGAGATTCCTGCTCCCACCATACATACTACCTTCTTGCCTACAGCAAAAAAAGAAGGAAGCGCTTTTTAAATCTCCATTGTTTAGATGATAACAGTCTCACACCTATCCCCAGCCCTGTAGCAACACTGTGGGCTCCTACTTTTGGTCTTTATTTGTTTCAGCTGGTTTACACCAGTTGTGGATGCTTTAGATGAGATTCCTGCATTGCAGGGGGTTGGATTAAATGACCCTTCAGGTCTTTTCCAACTGTACAATTCTATGATTTTATCTGTAATCTACCTTGAGTCAGGGAAAGGATGGGGTATAAAGAAATATATAAAAATTATTAGTATCTCTAGGAATAAAAAAAGGCTGAGCTTTGGCTCAGATGAATTTTCTAAAAGTAAGAGGTCTGTTTCAGCTTTATCTTAGCACTGCTTCATCTCAGTGTTTTTTTGGTGGCTTGGCAAAGGGCGTTAAACCAAGAGGCTGCCAGAATTCCACCCAGGTCCAAGCCCACTTGAAAACGGAGTGTTGGCTTACATCTTTCAGACAGCATGAACCTGCTCACACCATCCAGCGTCAGCTCATCCAGCACCTTCTCAGGCTTCTCACTGCCTAAGCCCAGTGTTCGGGACAAGAGGTTTCGTAGAAAATCCACTGGCAAGAGAGAGAGAGACACAATGAATCTCAAATGTCCAGAACCTCTAGACTATATTATGAGATCTTGCCTGCAGAAAAGTTTGTGTTGCTCAAAAGTCTGCTATTATGCACTGCTAATGATCTCCAGTCAAAACTAAACCTTTCATTACAACGGAAAGAGATACCGGTAGTAGGAATCTGAGGGGCAAGGGGAAAGACCTGTGTTAGAAACTGGTTCTTCCCAATAACAGCTTCATTTTTCAACACAAAAGATCAATAATGGGTGTGAGACTGCAGCTTCTCCACCCAGAGACTGACAAAAACATTTTGGCAACAGAGACAAAATTTTAAAAGTAGTAAAAATAGTAAACAAAATTGACCAATTTGCTGCCCAAGGTTGCCCAATGATTGCTTAATCATAGGGTCAGCTCCACACCTTTCTGAAAAAAGCTTTAAATACAGAAGGGTTTTTAGGAACTTGAAAGGGTCTCCTTGGTAGCTGATTTAACTAATGAGTTATCAGATATGGGAAGGAACGTGCACTGCTAACCTGATGGCTGAAATTCCAAGTGCCTAAAAATACATTGCTTCCAGTCTGCAACTATAGTCAAAAGAATGAACCACAGGCTGCTCTGAAGGAAAAACTCATGTACTTAAGTGAAAATAGATATTACAGCACAACCCTAGCCAGGTCTACTCAGATGTAAGTGCTGCTGAAGTCAATGAGGCTTACTCCCAGATAAGTAGGGTTAGACTAGCATCCTTAGCCAGAAAGTTACACAAGTCAAGGTGACATAATGACAGTACATTTTCAGATTTATGCAGGTATCTGTGGCCTTTATTTTGTATACGTTGTGGTCAACTGCATCACTGATGTAAACTTCCACCCGCACAGGCCCAAACCCATACATAGGAGCCCCTCAAATGGGACACCTACTTTCAGTTTCACCAGAAGCTCCGGCTTCGTTGTCAGAATCTGAATCCTGTACAAAATAAATAGGAAGGAAAGGTGAATGAAGTTGGAAAAGGTTGTTTCTAAGCTACTGTGAAGTTTGTTTTACTGTTTAACCTTAATCTACCATTGAATAACTGAACCTCACTACTTATTGCTCCTCCATGGCAATTAACAGTTCACTTACTCACTTCTTTCTGACATATGAAATCTCTTCACCATGGATCTACACAGAGAACACAGTGGCCACAGCCACCTAACAGTAATTAAAATTCCAAAAGGTGAAATTATGAGGACTTATCCACACCTGCCTTTCCTCCAGTCTTTCCAGGCATGATCCTCTCTGTGCTTTAAATCTCTGAGTCCAAGTGCTTTCGTTTTTCTTTTTCGCTCTGGAGCGTTCCCCGTGAATACCCACTCTTTAAAGCTGAATCAGAACAAACAGTGACCTGCTGGAAACCCCAACTGACGTTTGCTCCGACCGAGCGCTGAAGAGAGGGCTTGGAACGGTCTCCCTTGGGGAGGATGTGGATTCTCCTACCTTGGAGGTTTTTAGGCAGAGGTTGGGTGGCCATCTGCCATGGATGCTTTAGCTGAGATTCCTGCATTGCAGGGGATTGGACTAGAGAACCTTTGATGATACCTTCCAATTCTTAGGATCCTCTGAGTCCTTCCTCTACAATGTCATATATTAAATTTACAAACCAGTTGTTCCTTCTTGGGATCTCTAACAGTCGAGGCATAACCCATCTGCGCTACATAATTCTTAAAATGTGAATCAAATAATGCAGGAAGTGTTGTGCTGGATCAAACCAAGTTCTTTCTTAGGGAAGTTTGTTTAGGGAAGTTTTTAATGTTCAATGTTTTATCGTGTTTTTAGTATTCTGTTGGGAGCGGCCCAGAGTGGCCGGTCCCATCAACCAGCAGGTGCACACCAGCTCACCATTGGCCCAGCTGTGGGAAAAGGCCTCCCTTGCACGACCCTAGACGACCCTTCCTTTTTTTTTAAAAAAAAAGTGTTTATTAATTTTCCAATAAGAACATCCAATTAACATATCAAATCAAATCCAATAAAAAAAGTCCAATTGTCTTCCAAATAGTAATCTTAATTTTTTTTTTTACTTCCTACGGTCTGAATTCCAAAGTGTTTTCCACATCATAGTCCTATGTCTTATGTTTTCATAATTCCAAATCATGATTTTATCCTCCATGTTAGTCTCTGGCTCTGTGACCCTCAATCATGTCAGAAGATGACCCTTCCAACTCTACGATTCTACTGTATGAGTAATAATAATAATAATAATAATTTTATTATTTATACCCCCCACACCCATCTGGCTGGGTTTCCCTAGCCAGTCTGGGCCATAGTGAAGGAGGTGAGGACAGGTGCCCCACCTAGGCCTGAAGTCACCTAGGCCTCAAAACTATCCAAAATTCCTTTTCTGTCTTCTAAAAATCCACAGCTAAAGTTTTCCTCTGCTTTCTCACAAGATGCTGTGGCAAAGGCAAATTGTTACTTTTATCAGCACAAGAAGGCTTCAGAAAGCTAATGAATAGGCTCTGTTCAAAGCAAGCCTGAGAACTGACTTTTATCTCATTCAGTTGCAACATCTTGGACATGTTGAACCGCAAGGCTTCTCACCCCCCTTCCCTGGGAAGGGTGCCAAGAGTCCACAAGAGTCCCAAGACAGGAGCTTTCTGTTCATGCTCAGGAGAACTCATGAGGCAGGACTCTAGAGGAGGAGGAGAAAGGGGAGGGAACTGGAAGGGGAATCTATACTCTGTGCAAATGGCTGTGAACTCGTGCTTGTTTTGTGAATCTATCACACTTGCTCCTTCTACCAGTTCATGGATGGTAGAATCATAGAATCATAGAATCAGAGTTGGAATAGACCACAAGGGCCATCGAGTCCAACCCCCTGCCAAGCAGGAAACACCATCAGAGCACTCCTGACATATGGTTGTCAAGCCTCTGCTTAAAGACCTCCAGAGAAGGAGACTCCACCACACTCCTTGGCAGCAAATTCCACTGTCAAACAGCTCTTACTGTCAGGAAGTTCTTCCTCATGTTTAGGTGGAATCTTCTTTCTTGTAGTTTGGATCCATTGCTCCGTGTCTGCTTCTCTGGAGCAGCAGAAAACAACCTTTCTCCCTCCTCTATGTGACATCCTTTTATATATTTGAACATGGCTATCATATCACCCCTTAACCTCCTCTTCTCCAGGCTAAACATGCCCAGCTCCCTTAGCCGTTCCTCATAAGGCATCGTTTCTAGGCCTTGGACCATTTTGGTTGCCCTCCTCTGGACACGTTCCAGTTTGTCAGTGTCCTTCTTGAACTGTGGTGCCCAGAACTGGACACAGTACTCCAGGTGAGGTCTGACCAGAGCAGAATACAGTGGCACTATTACTTCCCTTGATCTAGATGCTATACTCCTATTGATGCAGCCCAGAATTGCACTGGCTTTTTTAGCTGCCGCGTCACACTGTTGGCTCATGTCAAGTAGAAATAAAGCTTTTTCTCTATTCCTTGAGTGTCTGTTGACTCCCATTTCCCTTTCCCGGGTGCAATACTTTTTCCCACCCGAGGGCAAAGCCTGATAAGGATACATCTTATTCCGAATAGGATTCCTCGCAAGAAAAGGGGAAAGTTGACAGTTATGCTCTGGGCGTAGCCAAACGTCAAACATTTAAAAGCTTCCTAATATGGGGCTGCCTTCGACTGCCTGCTGAGAGATGCGTGGTACTTTTGATCATCTCGAAAGCGCAGAAAAAGAAGGGCCAAAAACAGACTTGGGTCAAGGCAAGAGGAAGGGAGGGGAGGGGCAGAGGCTTTGTCTGTTAAACCTCTGCCTGGCAGGCCCGGGGGGAGGCGTCAGACCAGACCTTTCCCCCCCCCAAACACCCCCATGGGCGATACGAGAAGGGGACCCCCACCTCCCACCCAATTCCCTTTTCCTTTGCCAGCTTCTCACCGACGAGGCAGGGCCCTTCTCGGCCTCGGCCTCTCCCTCGTCCTCCCCGGCGGCAGCGGAGGCGGCTCCGGGCTCTGTGACAGGAAAAGACACAACAAAGGGGGAGTGTGAGGAGGAGGAAGAGGCGGCGGCGGTTACTTCAGCGGTGCGGGGCTCCGTCTCCCACACCCCAACAAACCCCCTCACAACAGGCTACCTTCCCGGCTGTCCATGGAGCCGCTGTCGGGTCCCCTGACAGGAGAACTTCAACCCCCAGGAGGCACCGCGGCGCGGCAGCCAATCGCCAGCCAGGCTCCCAGCATGCACCGGGAAAGGGTGGTTGGTGTTGTTTTCAACCGTCGCCGCCGAGGAGCGAGAGGTGGGAATCCCGGCATGCCTTGCGGCGCCGGCAAGTAACGTTAAAAATGGGTCGCTGGGGGGGGGAATTGCTTTTTTTGCGTCTTCAAACTGCTTTATTTGCGTCGTCAAACTTCAAATAGCGTCCTTGTGTGAAGAATAGGTGGTTAAAAACAAAGGGGAGAAAGAGAAACTGCCCATGGGAACTACCGCTCCCGACGTGCCTTGCGAGAGAGCGCTTTGAAGTGGAACGAGTGACCCGGATGCTGAGAGGCCCGGGACCACAGCTCCCGGCATGCTCCGCGGGAAAGGGGAAAGAACTACGGCTCCCGGCATGCCTCTGTGCGACTGCGCCGACCAGACGCCAGTCTGGGGATTCCCCAGGCCGCTGAAATCCCCCCTGTGAGGCAGGAGCGACGGCGGGGCAGTGGGTCGCTCTGCCCGGATTCCCCCTATGGCCCTGCGGCCCTCCAGGCCTTTCCTGTAGGCTCTCTCCCCCGCCATGGCCTCCGAGGCTGCTGCTCAGGGCGGCCCGCGGGAGCCCAAGCGGGTGGAAGGCGACGACTGGTGCGACAGCGGCCTGGGCTCCCTCAGCGAGGCCCAGCTGGGCCAGATCCAGGGGGACGGGGGCCTGGTGGGCCCTGGCGAGGGGGAGGAGGGGCATGGGCGCCGGGCCCAGACCCCTGACCCCGGCCCCTCGGGCCCCACTGGCCCTCAGAAGGCGCTCTCGGAGGAAGAGGAGGATGACCTGGAGCGGCTGGACTCTGCCCTCGGGGACTCCCTGAGGGGGGACGAGGACGTGGGCGCTATTGTGGACGGCGTGGGGGCCGTGCGCCTCGAGAACGGGGCCTCGGCGGTGGTGGCCCCCGAGGCCTGGCTGCACCACGTGCTGGGCTTCGTCACCGAGGACGGGGACACGTACGTACAGTGGTACCTCGGGTTATATACGCTCCAGGTTACATACGCTTCAGGTTACAGACTCTGCTAACCCAGAAATAGGACCTTGGGTTAAGAACTTTGCTTCAGCATGAGAACAGAAATCGCACAGTGGCGGCACGGCGGCAGCAGGAGGCCCCTTTAGCTAAAGTGGTGCTTCAGGGTTAAGAACAGTTTCAGGTTAAGAACAGACCTCCAGAACGAATTAAGTTCTTAACCCAAAGTACCACTGTAGATAGATATAGATACAGTGGTACCTCGGGTTACATACGCTTCAGGTTACAGACTCCGCTAACCCAGAAATATTACCTCGGGTTGAGAAATTTGCTTCAGGATGAGAACAGAAATCGTGCAGCGGGGGGCCCCATTAGCTAAAGTGGTGCTTCAGGTTAAGAACAGTTACAGGTTAAGAAGTGACCTCCGGAACAAATTAAGTACTTAACCCGAGGTACCACTGTTCTGTGTCGGAAGGAAACCGGCATCAGAAGGCTTTCTCATAATATGGGGACGGAGCTGCAGAGTTTCCCCGTCTGCCTTGGGTCCGCAGTGGCTGTACCTGAGCACCAAACTCTGCTGAGCCTGGGCATACTGGTTTCGATCTGCCTGCTCATGAATGAGGATTTCGGGTTTTTTGGCTCAGGAGCCTCCCTGCGCCTGTAGTGGCCGCCGATTCCGACCACCGCTACAGGCACCGGTGGCTGATGAGGCTTCTTCCAGCTGTTGCAGTTCAGGAGCTGCTTTCTGGCCTGCTCTTTTTGCTTTTGCATTTGCACAGAGATGTCGGGGCATCTTGAAACATAAGCTCCGCGCTGGTAGGCTAGAACAGGTTTTTATATCAAAACACACCTGGTACGCCTAATCAGGTGACTAGGACTTCTGAATGGATGGGCTGGAGGAGGAATGGTCTCTCTCTCCATTCTGTCCCTGTCTGTTCGCTGGATTCCCGTTCTTACTTTGCAATAAGCTCTGCCTCCTCCCCACAGCGTGTTTGGAAAAAGAGAGGAGTGTTTTGTTTTTTACCAGGCTGCTAAGTGGCTGGTATTTCATTTTGCATGCTGGTCGCAGAGGAGGGGGCTTTTTTCCTTCTGTAGCCAGCATGAAAGCAGGTGACTTCAGAACTGGATAGTAAACTAATCAGCTGACTCAGAGCTGGATAGTAAACTACCGTATTTTTCGCTCTATAACACGCACCAGACCATAACACGCACATTGTTTTTAGAGGAGGAAACGAAATAGTGGATATATGATTTTTGTGGTTCGTGCTGTGGCCACAGACATGTGATCTGACAGTGAGTTTGGAGTAGCCCAATGCAAAAATCCTGAGGATCCATGTGGATCCATGCTTTGTAACCACGGAGGAGGGAAGGAAGGGGAACCATGGATCTTCTGCTCACGACTGCAGCAGATCCCCCCTGCCACCCACAGGCATTCGCTCCATAACACGCACAGACATTTCCCCTTACTTTCTAGGAGGAAAAAAGTGAGTGTTATGGTGCAAAAAATACGGTAATTAGCTGACTGCTACTTTTTGTGGGCTTATTTAAATCTCAAAATTAGAACAAAGACTCGACTAGGCCTGATCAGATCCCATGCAAGCCAGTATCTACTATGTCCTCTTCTGGGTTTTGTTTTGTTTTTTGCCGGGGGCAGGTGCAACCCTGCAAAGTGCCATTTTATGAGCACTGACTGTTCTGTTGGCGATACTCTGCCTATTTCTAAAACAACACAAGTGAGAACTCTGATACTAATCCTATGCACACATTTGGCCTTAATTCAAGCAACAGCATGTAGGGTAGAGCTGCAATTTATTTATTTATTAAGTTTCTAAACATCTTCTGAGTTGGAGAACAGTTTGTTCTAATACAGTCCTCTTTTTGAAAACTCTGGACAGCCACAAAAAGATGGAAGGCTGCAGCCGATTGAGGTCTCCTTGTTTTGTATTCCCTGTCTGTGTTGGAAAATGTTTTATTTTCCCCCCTGAGCAATAAGAGACTTTTGCTCCTCTCAGCAGCCTCTGTTATTTCCTGTTGTTTCCAGAGCTCTCCACTTGGCTGTCATCCACGAGCACGAGGCCTTTCTGGATTCCATCCTGCAGTACACCCAAGGGACGGATTACCTGGATATTCAGAACGACCTTGGACAGGTTGGATTGAGGCACACTTTTGCTCTGCTCTGTTGTGGGACTCAGTTTCCTGAAGCTCGTAATGCACATCAGGAGCCTTCGCTGTAGAGAACAGCAGTCTGCGCAATTACCATATTTTTCGCTCTATAAGACGCACCAGACCACAAGACGCACCTAGTTTTTGGAGGAGGAAAACAAGGGGAAAAAATATTCTGAATCTCAGAAGCCAGAACAGCAAGAGGGATCGCTGCGCAGTGAAAGCAGCAATCCCTCTTGCTGTTCTGGCTTCTGGGATAGCTGCGCAGCCTGCATTCACTCTATAGGACGCACACACATTTCCCCTTACTTTTCAGGAGGGAAAAAGTGAGTCTTATAGAGCAAAAAATACGGTATGCAGACTTAGACACCTGCTTTGGAACTTTTAAGTTAAAAAAATTCAAGGCGGCGTGCATTGAAAACAAGGTTGGAAATCTCAAAAAGAAGCAAAGGAAGGCAAATTTTTTTATATAAGTCTTAAAGCACAGAGGAGCAGTGAAACAGCAAATGAAATCAAAGTCTTCACCAGCAACCTCAAACGTAACAAAACAAAAGCAGCAGGGTAACATTTGTTTCACCCGAACTACCCTAAACTCACTCAGGTCTTTGGTCCATCTAGGACTACAACTCCCATCATCGCTAGCTAACAGGACCAGTGGTCTGGGATGATGGGAGTTGTAGTCCCAAAACTTCTGGAGGGCTGAGTTTGCCTATGCCTGATCTAGCTCAGTATTGTCAGTGTGGTGTAATGGTTAGAGTGCTGGACTATGACCTTGGGAGTTCCCTTACTGCAAGAAGCAAAGCTACAGGGAACCAGACAGAGGGCCTTCTCGGTGGTGGTGCCCTCCCATCAGATGTCAAAGAGATAAACAACTACCTGACATTTAGAAGACATCTGAAGGCAGCCCTGTTTAGGGAAGTTTTTAAGGTGTGACATTTTAACGTATTTTTAATCTTTGTTGGAAGACGCCCAAAGTGGCTGGGGAAACCCAGCCAGATGGGCTGGGTACAAATAATAAATTATTGTTATCATCATTATACTATACTGGCTGGCAGCGACTCACCAGGATTTCAGGCAAGATTCTCTCCCGACCCTACCTGGAGATTAAACCTGGAACTGCCTGCTTTCAAGGCAGGTGCTCTACCTGAGCTTACTGCCTTTTCACTCATGATGAGGAAGGGCCTCTGGCGCATGCACAGGTTCATAGGGGAGCGAGAGGTCGCTCCAATTCCTCTTCCCCGAGTCCGTATAAGACCGTCAAGGTTTAAACCAACCCGTTGTATAGTTCCTGAAAATGCTTAAGATGATGACATCTGGAAGGCCACAAGTTCCCCACCTCTGCCTTGTCATCCCAGGAGCGAGGGGCATTTTCTCACAGGCCCATATAAGTTCAGCACAAACAGTTGGGCCTGGGGAGCATTTAAGGTCCCCAACCCTAATCTGCGGGTTGCCATCCGATTGGATTTTATTCTGATCCTGATCTGATTTGAGGATGTGTTTTAATTGATTGTCTGATTTTATGCTAATGTATTATATACATTTGATGTTAGCCACTCTGAACCCAGCTTCGGCTGGGGAGAGCAGGATATAAATAAAATTTATTATTATTATTATTATTGTTGTTGCTGTTGTTGTTGTTATGCAAGTGGCTCTTCTCGAACTCAGGCTCTTTCTCGTTTTCTCTTCCCCAGACAGCACTTCACATCGCGGTCATCCTGGGGGCTGCCGATTTTGTGGGCAAGCTCGTGTCGGCGGGAGCCGGTCTGTGCGTGCAGGAAAAGGGTGGCCACACCGCTTTGCACCTGGCGTGCCGAGAAGGGCAGCAGAAGTGCGTGCAGATCCTCCTGGCGCCGCATGTTGCGCAAAGGCCCTGCGAGGGGAGCGGCTTTCGGGCCCAACTGGACTGCACCAATTTCGATGGTACATCTCCTGGGTCCTCAGGGGAGATAGTTGCTTGGTCTCGTTGAAGTCCTCCATAATATGGAGACAGTAGGGTCTAGCGAAGAGCAGGTTTAAAATGCCAAAAGTTTCCAGTCCTTGTGAATATCGTGGGTGGGAGAATGAGATGGATCAGCATGGATCTGCCAAACTTTAAATACTGTATTTTTTGCTCTGTAAGACTCACTTTTTCCCTCCTAAAATGTAAGGTGAGATGTGTGTATGTCTTATGGAGCGAATGCAGGCTGCGCAGCTATCCCAGAAGCCAGAACAGCAAGAGGGATTGCTGCTTTCACTGTGCAGCGATCCCTCTTGCTGTTCTGGCTTCTGAGATTCAGAATATATTTTTTTCTTGTTTTCCTCCTCCAAAAACTAGGTGCGCCTTGTGGTCTGGTGCATCTTATAGATTGAAAAATATGCTATTTAAAATATCAGACTTGGAAGTTGACGGGCAGTTAAAGAGGAATGCATTCGTTTCCACCACTCGTGGTTGAGGATTTGCGAACTTCGCGTACTTTTGCATTATACACTTTTGCCCGTTTCCCATTTCCACCCACCCCCTTTTCCCCATCTTCTTTTGTTCCTTTTCAAGATTGTGCTGTTACTTCCTCTTACTGCAGCGCCTACCTCAGTTTTTCCCTTTGCTTGGGTACCAAACTCTGAATTTTGCAGCAGGAACAATCCAGTTTGGAGGAATGCAAATGTATTTGATCCATATCATTTCTTAATTTGGGATTTCCACTTGCCGTTTTGTGGTGGTGGTGGTGGTGATTATAAATTCATATTACACAAGGTAGTTTCTCCACCTCAGTGCCTGGGCTGCCGCAGAACTGTGTCCCATCTCTCTTTCCGTAGGTTACACGCCCCTGCATGTTGCCGTCTTGCGGAAAGACTTGGACGTGGTCAGTCTCTTAATCTCCGGGGGAGCTGATCTCAACAAACCGGTTAGTTTCAGAGGCGGTGGTGAAATAGACACACATAGGTGATTATCCTGCAGGAGGTATGCATGCTGTTTTCCCCGTACACTTGAAAAGGAACCCTCTGTGTAACAACACAAAGTCATCCAGTGTGGTGTAGTGGTTAAGAGCGGTGGACTCGTAATCCTGGTGAACCGGGTTCGCATCTCCGCTCCTCCACATGCAGCTGCTGGGTGACCTTGGGCCAGTCACACTTCTCTGAAGTCTCTCAGCCCCACTCACCTCACAGAGTGTTTGTTGTGGGGGAGGAAGGGAAAGGAGAATGTTAGCCACTTTGAGACTCCTTCGGGTAGTGATAAAGCGGGATATCAAATCCAAACTCACTTCTTCTTCATTATCCTTCCCCCACCAGCACCTTTAAGAAGCGTGTTGAATTAATTCACCCTGTGAACTAGCAGCAGTGGAGTAAGAAGAAACACTTTAAAAAGAGGCTTTAGAAGATTTGATAAATTCATGGAGGAGAGGTTTACCAGTGGCTGTTACCTATGCTGGTTCTTGTGCTTAAATCCTGCTTATGGGTTTCCCACAGGCCTCTCTCTGGTTGTTCCCTGTGAAGCCAGGATGCTGGACTAGGTCTTATCTGACATGAGTGTCCTTAGCTCTGATTTTTGTCTGTGTGAGCTTCACCCCTTTAGCACCGCCTCTTCCCCTTTGTGACTCTGCCCTTCCTTTCAGGAAGCGGTCAGTGACACACCAGTGCCCCTTTTGCCCGCCTGGTGACTCCCAGCTGCCTCTGACTACAACTCCCAGCAGCCCCAGCAAAGGCCCAGAGTGCCCAGGTCATTTGGGTCTCATACGTCTCACTTAGACACCATGCCCATGGCAACCAGGACTTCCATGGGACTGTTGACATTTCAATCCCATATCTTACTTCCCTGGTACCAAAAGATGTTAAAGACCCCTGAGGAGATATGTGAGCTCAACTCCTCTCTCTTTTTCCCCCAAACATCACCTAGGGTCAGATAAGGCTGGAAGTGGTAGGCAATATACACATCACAGCTTTTTGATTTATACCCCGCCCTTCCCAGCCAAGGCCGGGCCCAGGGCAGCTAACAAGCAATAATAAAAACAAGTTGAATGAATACAACTTAAAAACAAGATTAAAATACAACAATTAAAATATTGAAATATTAAAAGGCAGCCTCATCACAGGAGGAGGAAGGAAAAAGAAAGAGGGGGAGGGAATCAAATTGGCTCCAAGCCAAAGGCCAGGCGGAACAACTCTGTCTTACAGGCCCTGCGGAAAGAAATCAGATCCTGCAGGGCCCTGGTCTCATGAGGCAGAGCGTTCCACCAGGCCGGGGCCAGTGTTGAAAAGGCCCTGGCTCTGGTTGAGGCTAATCTAACTTCCTTAGGGCCCGGGACCTCTAGGGTTTTGCTATTTATGGACCTTGAGGCTCTCCGTGGGGCATACCGGGAGAGGCGGTCCCGTAGGTACGAGGGTCCTAGGCCGTGAAGGGCTTTAAAGGTCAAAACCAGTTAGTGGCTCAGCTGGGGCAGATCCATAGCTCCCGACGTACCTGCCAACCCCAGAGCTCCCAGCATGAGGCGCTGCGCGTCCCCTTCACCTTCTTCCGTCTTGCCGGCAGGAGCTGAGCTGTGGGCGGAGTCCTCTTCACCTGGCAGTGGAGTCTCAGAACCCAGAGGTGGTGGAGTACCTGCTGCGCGCTGGCGCGGACCCGGAGGCCCGCATGTATGTTGGCTACACCCCCATGTACAGCGCCTTGCACCGGCCCGACCAAAAGATCCCCCAGCTCTTGCGGGAGTTTGGCTCAGAGGAGCCAGACTGGGACTCGGAGGAGAGTTTGGACAGCAACAGCGAGGTGAGTTTGGGCTATCACTGTTAGCACTGTTAGAAGTTTCAACACCCACTTCCCTCTTTCAAAAAAATAAAACATCATCTGCTTTTCACCCCTGGGCAATTCGGCTCCAGGGACCACGCATTCGCTCCATAAGACGCACAGACATTTGCCCAGCTTTTCCATTTCTGGTAGTCATTTACACTTCCAGTTCCCACCCCACCCCGCTACCCCATTGCCTCTTAGTGCCCCCTGTAGGTAATCCCAGTGCCCCCCTGGGGGTGATACCACCCACTTCAGGAACTGCAAGTCTAAATTCTGTAGTCTTGTATAAATTTACCAAGCCCTGAGCAACTTAGGCCCAGAATATCTCCAGGATGACTTGAACCCTTCCACTCCAGCTCAATCACTGAGATAATCTACAGGAGCATTGGTGGTTGTTCCCCAAATTAATGAGGCACATTTGACAACAAGGAGGTACCCAAACTTTCGAGTCCTTTGCTAAGTCCTGTGAACACCCTGTCAAGGGAGATTCAGCAGGCACCTTCCGTGCCAACTTTTAAACGCCTGCCAAAAACCTTTCTACTCTGGCACGAAAAGGCGCGAAAATAACCCTAAAAGCGTGCGAAAACATCAAAAGTGGTGCAAAACCAGTGTCTAGCAATCTTGCGAGCCTTTGCAAGTGCAATCCAGGGAGCCCTTGCACCAACCTTTGAAGTTGTTGGAGAGTTGGAGTTTGAACAAAGAGGTTTGGAGGGAGCGATTGTGGTGTTTGCAGGCTTTTCCAGTGGTGTTCCCAATATATGCGATTTCACTTAAATGTGTGGTTGCACAGAACAGAGCCCCCGTGTAAATGGGGAGTTGCCTGTATTGCAAGTTCAAGAAGCCAGGGAGAGGGCCTTCTCTGTGGTAGCCCCTAAGTTGTGGAATTCCCTCTCCTCAGAGATGCACCAAGCTCCTTCAGCCATTCAGCTTTGGGCAAATTCTAAAAACCCTGCTCTTTAAATCCTGGCCTTTGACCCTTGAGCTGTGGGTTTTCAGGACCCTCCCCTATTCCTGTAACCGCACTCTGCTATAAATGCTGAATTTTAATTGCTGCAACCTGCCCTGGTGAAGGGCAGTCAGTGAATTCAACGGTGATAGTGACCTTTGCTCCCCACAGTCTGTGATAGTAAAATGGATGGTCCTTTTTTGGTTTTTGCTCTGTTTTGCTTGGTGGGGGATGAGTGTTCAGACCCCTGGCTCTCATTTGTGGGGTGCCTCAGGGTTCTATCCTCTCCCCCATGCTTTTCAACATCTACATGCAGCCGCTGGGAGAGATCATCGGGGGTTTGGGCTGGATGTTCATCAGTATGCAGATGACACCCAGCTCTACCTCTCTTTCAAATCAGAACCAGCGAAGGTGGTGAAGGTCCTGTGTGAGTGTCTGGAGGCGGTTGGAGGATGGATGGCAGCTAACAGATTGAGGTTGAATCCTGACAAGACAAAAGTACTGTTTTGGGGGGACAGGAGGTGGGCAGGTGTGGGGGACTCCCTGGTCCTGAATGGGGTAACTGTGCCCTTGAAGGACCAGATGCGCAGCCTGGGAGTCATTCTGGACTGACAGCTGTCCATGGAGGCGCAGGTCAATTCTGTGTCCAGGGCAGCTGTTTGTCAGCTCCATCGGAGACCCTATCTGCCAGCAGACTGTCTCACCAGAGTGGTGCATGCTCTAGTTATCTCCCGCTTGGACTACTGCAATACTATGTGGGGCTACCTTTGAAGGTGACCCAGAAACTACAGCTAATCCAGAATGCGGCAGCTAGACTGGTGACTGGGAGCGGCCGCCGAGACCATATAACACCGGTCTAGAAAGACCTACATTGGCTCCCAGTATGTTTCCGAGCACAATTCAAAGTGTTGGTGCTGACCTTGAAAGCCCTAAACGGCCTCAAAGGCCCAGTATACCTGAAGGAGCGTCTCCACCTCCATTGTTCTGCCCGGACACTGAGGTTCAGCTCCGAGGGCCTTCTGGTGGTTCCCTCGCTGCAAGAAGCCAAGTTACAGGGAACCAGGCAGAGGGCCTTCCCAGTAGTGGCACCCACCCTGTGGAATGCCCACCCACCAGGTGTCAAAGAGAAAAACAACTACCAGACTTTTAGAAGACATCAGAAGGCAGCCCTGTTTAGGGAAGCTTTTAACATCTGATTAATTATTAATACTTTGTTGGAAGCTGCCCAGAGTGGCTGGGGAAACCCAGCCAGATGGGCAGGTTATAAATATTATTATTATTATTATTATTATTATTATTATTATTATTATTTATTCCCAGGAGGAATATGATGACATCGTAATCAACCGTGGGCATTAGAAGACCAGGCAAGGGGTCCACTTCATCTCCTAGGCTGTGTTCCGTTAACCATGCCTCCGCCTCTGGCAGCCAGCTGTGGTTTCTGTAGCAACTGCATTCTTCACTGTGAGCTAGATCTGACTTATTTATAGGAGCTGGGGAAGGGGCTGGGGAGGGAGCTGTGTCGTCCGCCGAAGAGAGCGCTCCCTTAGCTCCATTCCAATTTACGCTCCGTTATTGGTTTGTTTTCCTGTCTGTTCCCAAAGTTCTGATGACTTCTGTTTTTTGTTTGATGTCCGGAATAATAATAAAAAAGGTTTGTATTGGGGCACCTAATCATAGCTGCTTTGGCACCTCTGAAACGAGTACCCCGTAGGTTTGAATTCTTCCCCGCTACCTCAATCCCTGCTATCCTGAGAGATAGGAATGAGCTAGACCACATCTCGGTGTCATCAAATGCACATCTGAGCTGAGTGGTGTGTGTCTCTGATTCCAGACCCAAAATCTGGATGTTCTACATTGCCTCGAGTTCTATTTTAAAACACCTCTTTTCTTCTGTTTGGGGATTTTTGGCAGGGTTTTGGCCCGGGTTAGGATTCAGCCACCCCCCAGCTTAACCCACTAGATCTTACAGTAGCGATGACTCAAGATTGATAGGTGCATATATATGTACACACACCTCTCTCCACCATGTAAACTTTTGCAGGGAATACCTTCTCTCTGCAACTCAGCTTCCTCGTGAATTTATTTCTTTTTAGGTTCCCTGGTGTTCGTTTGCTCAAACCTCGCTTTTATGGCTCTTCTCCTGCCTGTACATTGAGCCTCGTTTAGGTTGGGAATGGGTGGGGCCAGAAGACAGGGGGTGAGAGTAAGAACAGATTGTGGCAACTTCCCTTCCCCCCTCCCTCCTGTAGATGGACCAGGACTGAAGGAGAGCTCCTCCAATCAGGTGGTGCTTGTATGTCCTTTGTCCCTCCTGCCACTGAGAAACCAGCCAGTCGCCTCCACTTCCAGGCTTACGACCACTTCCCCTTCTCTTCATCCTAAACATGAACTGCTATTGTGCCCTGAGCCATCTGTAGAGCCTCCCTGCGCCAGCTTATCCATTTGCCCCCCCCTTACCCCTTGCCCACAATTGCCCTCTTTAACCTCCCTCCCAAGCCTGCAGCTTGCGGACAGCAATCTTTCCCATCCCTCTGCCCAGCCAATGCCTTGAATCATCTCTGGGCAAGTGGGGAAGATGTGGGCAGGCTGCCCGGGCCATTGTGCTTTCCAGGAACTGGGTCACTAAGACCCAGGGACCCTGGATTCCTTCCTCTTTCTGGGGTTACTGCTGCTGCCCACGCTGTACTCCTGGTTCGTGCTATTGCGCCACCTCACCCTACCCCCTTTTGCCCTCTTCCGCCACAGTTTGAGTGCCACATTCAGGAGTGGGGAAGAAGAAGTTTTCTTTAGTTGCCTAGTGGCCATGAGGTTACCAGCCTCATGATAAGGCAAGGCCAGACTGATACTGCCATAGCTTTTGGTTCTGACTCCCGTGTGAAAGCCCCTTGTTTGTGATTTTCAGCTGGGGAATGGGGGGGGGGAGGTCTTCTGTTTCTCTCTGTAGGAGAGGAAGCTTCTCCTGTTCCCTTAGAACTGAAGCTGTGTCCTGGTGGGTGGTGGGTGGCAGCCTTGCATGGGGCAAGGGACCCTTCCCTTCCCACAGACAGCCAAAAGGGTCTGCCTTCGGGTACAGCCAGCTGCTCAAATCACACCCAGCTCTTCTGAGGTTCCCAAAGGTGATTGGACTCCAACTCCCATCTTCAGCAATGGGTGAGGATGATGGGAGTTGTAGTCCAACGGTCTCTGGGCACCCTTGGACCGAAGACGGCTGCTTCAAGCATGTTTCAGATGAAATGCCCATCAGGAGGCCGGTGGACGTTTCTCCCCGAGACCACAGTTTTCTCTTGATTTCTAGCTGCTCTCAAGTCAAAAAGGGGGTGCAGAGCATCTCTGACAGCTTCCACCCAGCCGCCTTTGTGTCATTTGTGGCTTAGTTTTGCTAGCTCTAGCGGAAGTCTGAGGTTCCGCTTCCTCTTCCCAGCAGTGCTCCGTTTTGCTGCGGTGTCTCAGCAACCGGTGGGCTCAGCCCCTTCTCTCTCTCTCTCTCCCCATATCTCTGCCTACATATGCAGAGTGTTGCATCGCTCTCAATGAATGTCACAGGTTGCTTTCTCAATATGCTCTGCTAGCGGCAATGGGGCCGGGGGTAATGGCAGCATGTGGCGTTCTGCACCCCAGAAAGCAGCGAGAGGCGGGCAGGTTGGGGGGGGGAGCTCAGCTGCAAGGTGAAAAAGGAAGTTATAAGTAGTCCTGGCTGTGTCAGATTAGGAGGAGGTTGGGATTTGCATCGTACCGAGAGGTTGGAATTTGGATCTGGGTAAGGACTGAGTGAGAGCAAGTTGTGGGGGGCAAGGTGGGGGTTTCGTTGAGGGTGCCGGTGTCTGGAGCTGGCAGCATGGCCCACCGCAGCTGGTAGGTCAATTTTTGCCCACATCTGATAAGCTGATTTTTTTTGCAGTCACGGCATCCACTTTTCCTGTGGCTCAGCAATGTGCCCTCTCATTGGAGCTGCTATTTAAATACATATATATATAAAATACCATATGTGTCTTCAGCAAAAGGAGGAAATCCAGTCCCATCTTATGTACATACTTTGATTTCTTCCACTTGCAAACCCTGTCTGAAGGAACTGATTGTTCTTGGCTTCCACGAGGCTGGGTGTTTCGTTTCGTAGCTACGGTGTGGTTCTCCTGTGATCTGTTTTAATCTGTGTTCTGTCTCTCTGCCTTCCATGTGTCTGTTGTATTATGTAGGTCTCTCTGGCCCTGATCAGATTAAAAGCTATGGATTTCTGTGTGGCTTTTTATTCATTCTCTCTCACTCTCTCTTTTGAGGAAGGAGGGCTCTGCGTGGATGGAGGAAGCTGATACTTGTTGCATTCAAAAACCCCTCGCCCAACAAGGACAAAATATAGGATGATTGTACATAGCACATCCTAATCAGGCATCGAGGGAAGGCTAGTTGTCTGCCATCAACACCTAGATCAGCCTTTCTCAACCTGTGGGTCCCCAGATGTTGTTGAACTACAACTCCCATCACCCCTAGCTAGCAAGGCCAGAGCTCAGGGATGATGGGAGTTGTAGTCCAACAACATATGGGGACTCACAGGTTGAGAAAGGCTGATCTAGATCATTTCCCAAACTTGGGTCTCCAGCTGTTTTGGACTACAACTCCCATCATCCCTAGCCAGCAGGACCAGTGGTCAGGGATGATGGGAGTTGTAGTCCAAAAACATCTGGAGGCCCAAGTTTGGGGAACACTGATCTAGAGGACCATTGGTTTCCCCCTCATTTCTTCCTGGGTTTCTCTCTAGTATTAGCAAAGTCTTCACCCTAAGGGGCCATCGTGGGTTCTACAACATTAAAAATGGTTGAAACAATTTACTGTCGCAAAAATAAGATGGGTCCTAAAAATATACCTCTCGAGTGTCAAAAGCCAGAGTAAACATTGTTAAAAAGCCAGGGTTAGAGATTATTTCTAACAGTGGGCAAGCTTTGTCATATAACTTAACCGAGTAAAGGAGATTCTCTGGCAAAGTAAAGTGTTGCAATCTTCCTTTGGGAAACCTTTGCAGGTTGATTGTCTTTCTGCCCAGCTGCAAAGGCGCAGGAGCCCTGCTGGAATGTGCGGCAGCCTCAGTCTCGGGTCCATGTTCAAGAGATCAAAGAGGGCGTGGATACAAGGGTGGCAACACGAGAGCGGAGCCTCCTCTGCAGTGGCTCCCCGTCTGCGGAATGCTCTCCCCAGGGAAGTTCGCCTGGTGCCTTCACTAGACATCTTTAGGCACCAGGAAAAAACGTTCCTTTTTAACCAGACCTTTGGTTGATCCGATTTACATCCTAGGCCCTTTTAAAATGTGTGTTGGGAGGGGGCTATTGGGTGGTTATTTTTTATTTTTATTAGGTATTTTTTGGTTTTATATCTTGATTTTATTCTGTGAACCGCCCAGAGACCCCTGGATATAGGCGGTATATTATTATTATTATTATTAATACAGATTGGAGGCACATGGGGAATGTCAAGATCTGAAACCAAGGAGATCCAGACTTCCAAATTGCTTCTTTTGGACTTCGCTTTATTGAGTTGACTCCACGCCAGTGCTTTAAAGCAAACCCCCTCCCCGGTCATAGGAATATCCAAACACAACACCCCCACACAGATCACACCCCACCCACCCAAAAACAAACAAAAATCACACCGCATGTATGGGCAGCTTCCGAAAACCTCTGCCTCCCCACCGCTAACCAAAGAGGCCATTCGCAGGAGAGGGAGACAGATGGAAGATTCCAATCCGAACAGTCGAAGCAGATTAATCAGAGGGGAAGGGGGAGTGAGGGATGATTAGCTCAGTAGTGCCAGGGGTTAGTTACAAAACAAATAGCCAATAAGACTTATTTGAGAGGGAGAGCTTATTTTGTAAAAAGGACCCTGCTTTAATCATGGAGCTTAATTCCCTCCTCCACCGGTGTGTGGGTATGTGGGTCTTGCAACGCTGTACACTCGCGGCAGTGTCCCACAGAGAGTACCCCGTCCACCACTTCCCAGGCTTCAGAGCATGGAAGATTCACTTGTCTCCCGTGAACCAAAACGGGCCGCACACATCACTCTTGCACACACACGAGGTTTGGCTCCCGGAGGGTGCGAGAGGAAGAATGCCGCCTGCTTCTGCATGACTCACTGTGCGCCTCCTGCTGGGAAAGAAGAAAGCCCCGGCTCGGCAAACGATGGAGAGACACAACAGGCAGCCTCCTCCTCCAGAGGTGGACAGTCCATGTTGCAGCAGCTCTGCCCGCGATCCGCTGCAGAGGCCCTAGCAAAGCCACTTCGAAGGAGGCAAGGCCAGAGCCGCAACTCACACAGAGGTGCAACAGGCAGCCTCCTCCAAGGATGGATAATGGTGTTATTTTTTCAGCAGCAGGAGAGAAACCGTTATGCAAATGTGTGTGGTGTGGTGTGCCTGCCAAGACTGGTAGGAAGGAGGCAAGCCAAGAGGCGTGACTCATGTAAACAGGCCACTTCCTGGGAGAAAGCTTAGGGTTCCTGGAGCTGCGGTTTACTGCATTAATGCATAAGAGTGTAGGAGTCCTGCTGGACCAAGCAAAGGCACAGAAGCCCTGCTGGAATGTGCAGCAACCTCAGTCTCGGCCATGTGCCAGTTCAGTTGAAATCTGAAATCTGAAACTCCATTCTTGCGTCCATGTTCAAGAGATCAAAGAGGGTGTGTATACGAGGTTTGGCAACACGAGAGCGGGGCCTTCTCTGCAGTGGCTCCCTGTCTCTGGAATGCTCTCCCCAGGGAAGTTCGCCTGGCGCCTTCACTAGACATCTTTAGGCGCCAGGAAAAAAACATTCCTTTTTAACCAGACCTTTGGCTGATCAGATTACATCCTATGTCCTTTTAAAATGTGTTTTTGTGTGTGTTGGGAGGGGGCTATTGGGTTGTTTTTTATTTTTATTAGGTAAAATATCAGCATCCTGTTCTCACAGTGGCTACCCAGATTAGGGCTGCCATAGGTCTGGGAATAGGGCAGCATTTTTGCGTCCTGGCGGATTTTCATGGAAACTGCAAAATGTCCGGGGGAAACCCGGATGTTCAGTTCGGGGAATGTGGCAGCCCTAAGCCAAATGCCTGTGCGAAGCCCGTCAGCAGACGTTTTGGACTATATAGCGTCCCGTCACCCCTGAGCACGCCAGCTCATGGGACTCGCTCTCCAAAATATCTTGACTGGCGCAAAACAAGACTGCATTGTGGACTTCCCACAGGGACCGGTGCAAGAGCAAGGATGCCGAACTAGGGTGGGCGCTTGGGATGGCTCAGTCGGTAGAGCATGAGACTCCTAGGTTCTGGGTTCGAGTCCCACCTTGGGCAAAAGATTCCTGCACTGTCGGACTAGGTGACAGTTGTGGTCCCTTCCAGGTCTACAGTTCTGTGATTACTGAATCTATGGGCCATTGTCTTGATCCTGCAGAGAACTGCAGTTATGGTCTTGTCTATGTATTTCTGGTACAGTGGTGCCTCGCAAGACGAAATTAATTGCGATTTTTTTCGTCTTGCGAAGCACAGTGTCGGGAAAGTTTTGGAAAAGCTTCAAAAATCACCCAAGTCTTCAAAAACCTCAAAAAAGGCTACCACACCGCGTTCTATGAGTTGCTCCTCGAAGTCAAGTCGCAACTGTATTAACGGCGTTAAGAAAAAGGAAACAAACTTGCAAGACGTTTCCGTCTTGCGAAGCAAGCCCATGGGGAAAATCGTCTTGCGAAGCAGCTCAAAAAACCCTTTCGTCTAGCGAGTTTTTTGTCTTGCGAGACATTTGTCTTGCGAGGTACCACTGTACACAGCACAGGAATGGCAGGCCTCCTTTTTTTATTTCGTAATATTATAGAATTGTAGAGTTGGAAGGGACCACAAGGAATCTGGCAAAGCGGACTCTCCTCACACTTCCAGGAGCAATAAAGGATGCTCTTGTGGAAGCGTCGAAGGGCTGTGCTATGAATCGACCCTGAAGATCCTGGTTTGGGTGTACAGAATAGCCGCAGCAGCACAGGGAGAACTTCAGATGCGGTCAGAGCTGGCCTGCTGGTTGGCAAAAAGGACCCTGAAGCGCAGCTGCCAGGGGCAAAAGTGTAGTAAAACCCAAAGGCAAAACGATGGCCAAGTACAACAATGCGATGTCAATATAAACTCTTTATATAATCTATACAAAACATCGAACAATATGAAATATATGAAATGTCCACTCTCTGCAAAACCAAATGAATACTCTCGATGGATTCTCTTGAAAACAGAATAATAATAATAATAATTTTTATTTATATCCCGCCCTCCCCAGCCAAAGCCGGGCTCAGGGCGGCTAACAACAATCAAATAAACAAAGAACCAAATAAACAAGTCTTATAGTCAAAATAAAAAAATTCCTTCCAGTAGCACCTTAAAGACCAACTAAGTTAGTTCTTGGTATGAGCTTTCGTGTGCATGCACACTTCTTCAGATACCTGAAGAAGAAGAAGTATCTGAAGAAGTGTGCATGCACACGAAAGCTCATACCAAGAACTAACTTAGTTGGTCTTTAAGGTGCTACTGGAAGGAATTTTTTTATTTTGACTATGGCAGACCAACACGGCTACCTATCTGTAATAAGTCTTATAGGACCACTTCAGCAGCGTTGGACATCATAAAACAAAGCTTTACGGCTTGTTTTCACCAGATAAGAACCTAACCTATTGCTTCTTTCAGAGACTCGCATAGCCCACAAAGACTTTCAGAGACCTATAAAGACTTATGTTTATTTGGTTCTATGTTTTCAAGAGAATCTATCAAGAGTATTCATTTGGTTTTGCAGAGAGGGCATATTGACATCGCATCGTTGTACTTGGTCATCGTGTTACTGATGCTTGTTTGCAACACAGGGGTTTAATTGTATGGGCAAAAGTATATAGCGATAAGAACATTCTCAGACCCTCTTATCCAGGGCTGGGGAACTGCTAGTTCCTCAGGTGCTGTGGTCCGGAGTCAGGTGGTGGTAGTTGTGGTTGGAGAAGCCTTACTATTTCAGCAATAGGGTCTCAGCCTCTAGCATCCTTGAGCTGCCCCATCAGCTAAGAAGGGGAACTTCTTAGCCCCTGGGTGCTACAAAGCTAAGCATTCAGGAACACTGGAAACACAAAAAGTGTGTCGCTTTCAAGAAAAATGGTGTGCAGGTTCTGCCAAGGCAATGGGGAAACTTCAGTCGCTCCAGAAGAAGATACAGGAGCACTCCATATCATTTGTGAGTGCGTGTTAATGGGGAAATTGAGGACTGAAAGGAGGTCCACACGTGATTTTTGCAGTGCATCCCAGATTACTATTCATTATGAAATTATGTATTTTTCGCCCTATAGGGTGCACTAGCCCATAGGGCGCATCTAGTTTGGGGGGGGGATAAAGGGGAAAAAAATATTTCCCCCCCCCCCCAGGCACGGGGCTGGGGCAGGGGAAGCCCGAGCTTCCCCCGACCCCAGCCCCCAGAACAGGCTGCTATCTGCAAGCCTAGGGAGCCCGCTGGGAACTCCCACCGGGCTCTCCAGGCTGCAGGATGCAGGCTGCTATCGCTCAGACCCCTCTCGCTCTCTAGGCTTCAGCGAAAGCCTGCATTCGCCCCATAGGACGCACCCACATTTCCCCTTCATTTTTGGATGGGAAAAAGTGTGTCCTATAGGGCGAAAAATACGGTAATGTCTAAATCTAAGGAGGGGCGTGGTCTGTGACTATTTTGTAGGCATCCTGCGCTGCTCAAAGGTGGCTACTATCAGGACTCTGGTTCCCATCAGCCCCAGCCAGGCTGGCCAATAGTCAGGGGTGTTTGGGAGTTGTAGTCCAACAGCCGGAGAAGCAAGCAGGTCCCAAATCTCTGTGCTAAAGCCTGCCGGGGTGGAGGTTTGTGTGTGTGTGTGTGTGTGTGTGTGTGTGTGTGTGTGTTTTAAAAGCAAGGGAAAGCTCTTTTTAACAGTCGAAAGCCAAGCTAGAGGGAGAGAGATTATATACAGGGATTGCTTATTAGGAGGTGGAGGGGAACTGGGTGGGCAGGTGGGTTCACAAAGATGCCACCTGCCTCCTTTTCTACCCTACCCATCTCCCCACAAGGTGGAAAGGGGCTACCCCCTCTTCAGCTCCTCCAACTTCTCTGCTGCCCTCTTCAGCTCCTGCTCGATCTCTTCAAGCTTCTCCAGCTCCTGGACCTGGAAGGAGAGAGGATGTGCACATGAGAGAGAGGAGGGAGAGGCCTCGCCAGTAGCAGCACTGGCTGGAAGGTGATGCTGTGAAGGGATAGCTGCGCAGCCTGCATTCGCTCCATAAGACGCGCACACATTTCCCCTTACTTTTTAGGAGGGGAAAAGTGAGTCTTATAGAGCAAAAAATACGGTATTTGTCCAAACCTCTTTCAAAGCCGTCCGTGTGAGGTGGACATGTGAGAAAATGAAACGCTTTTGGGAACAGATTTATAATGAATTGAAAAAGATATTTAAATACACTTTCCCGAAAAAGCCGGAAGCTTTCTTGCTGGGCTTGATGGGAGAGGAAATAGAAAAAGCAGATCAAAGGTCGTTTATGTATGCTACGACAGCTGCCAGAACTTTGTTAGCCCAAAAATGGAAAGTACCAGAATAACCAACAATAGAGGAGTGGCAGACAAAGATTATGCGGAACTAGCAAAACTGACCCGTGGAATCCAAAATCAGGAGGAAGCAAAATTCCAAAAAGATTGGAGTAAATTTATGGAGTACGTAAATAATAACTGTAGAAATTTGAAGACTCTGGCAGGACTGAAATAAATCTTACGATGTAGATAGGATTGGATACAACCAGAAAATGTGGAAAAGTAACTGACGTAAGAAAACCTTTTGAAGGGAGGGAAGGAAGTCAGTGCTCAGCAGAGTGTGGGGAAAAATGTGGGTAAATTATTGTTGAACTTTACTGTATTTTGTTTGTTTGTATTAAATGAAACACCAATAAAAAGCATTTTTTTAAAAAGCAGCCATCCAGGTGGGTGGCTGTCACTGCCTTCTGCAGGGATGAGTTCCACAGTTCATCTGACTCATTTAAAAGCAATAATAATAATAATAATAATAATAATAATAATAATAATAATAATAATAATAATAATAATAGTTGTTGTTGTTGTTGTTGTTGTTGTTGTTATTTATACCCCGCCCATCTGGCTGAGTTTCCCCAGCCACTCTGGGCAGCTTCCAATCAAGTGTTAAAAACAATACAGCATTAAATATTAACAACTTCCCTAAACAGGGCTGCCTTCAGATGTCTTTTAAAAAGAAGATAGCTGCTTATTTCCTTCACATCTGAAGGGAGGGCGTTCCACAGGGCGGGTGCCACCACTGAGAAGGCCCTCTGCCTGGTTCCCTGTAACTTGGTTTCTCGCAGTGAGGGAACCACCAGAAGGCCCTCGGCGCTGGACCTCAGTGTCTGGGCTGGAAGATGGGGGTGGAGACGCTCCTTCAGGTATACAGGACCGAGGCCGTTTAGGGCTTTAAAGCTCAGCACCAACACTTTGAATTGTGCTCAGAAACGTACTGGTTGGTGAACAAGATAAAAAGCACAGGTCCCAACAGCGACCCTTCGGAGACCTCCTCTTTCTACACCTCTCCGTTGGGATAGTTGTCCATCTGCTCTCCCCCATCCCCTCTCCTTCTTGCTACTTAACCAACTCAAGCCTTATGATGGGAACAAGTGCAGCATGGATACTGACCTCGCTCGGAGAGGTCTCCCTTTCCTCTTCTTCACGGCCACGATACCTGCCGCCCTTCAGATAGACATCGTCCTTCCAGTGCCTCTTCTTGAGGTCAAAGCCGGCCGGTTTGTGGTGATGCCCATGCCTCGCTTTGCCTTCTTTCTCCTCATCCTTCTCCCCTCCTTCTCCCCATGGCTTCCAGCCTCCGTGGGCCTGGGAGTTGGAGATCTTCATGCCTTTCTCTTCCTCCTCAAACTGGGCGGTCTCCTCATCGCTGGCCTTCTCGGCCACCCTCTTCTCCAGATCAGATCTCTTCTTCTCTTCCTCCTCCTCGTTCCAGTCCTTGTGATGATGGTGGCCATCGCTGTACCTTCCGTGGTGGTATTTCTTCGGCTCCTCTTCAGAGCTCTCCTCGTCCTCCTCTGACCTGAAGTGCCTCTTGCTCGGCCCATTCCTCTTCTCGTCTTCTCGACTTCCTTGAAGCATCACCTTCCTGATCTTTGGAGGCCCGGGGCGTCGCTTCTTGATGTGCCCAAAATATTCCTTAGAAGACCACGTCTCTGAGGAGCTTCTCTTCTTCTTCCTCCTTGCTTCGTCCTCCTCGTCGCTCTCCTCACCCTCTTCTTCCTCCTCCATCCGCTCCTTGGCTTGTTCCTCCAGAGCCTCTCTGTTCTCCTCTCCTCGGGAGACCTTCTCTTCCTTCACCTTCTCCTCAGTCTTCTCTGTCTTCTCAAACTCTTTCAGCTCCTGCTCCTCTTTATTCGCCTGCCCGTTTTGCTCCTCTGTCTTCTCCAACGCAGCTTCTTCTCTCTGCTGGACAGGCTTGACATCCCTCTTCTTCACTTCCTCTTGTTCCTCCTTTTCCCAAACATCATGGTTGCCTTCATGTCCCAGACGATGCTTCTCATTTTCTGCAGTGGGGATGAGATAATTTCAGGGAAGGCAACCGAAGGTGGGGGTGTTTTTTTGTTTTTGGTTTGCCTAGGACCCTCGTACCTACGGGACCGCCTCTCCCGATATGCCCCACGGATGACCTCAAGGTCCATAAATAGCAACACCCTAGAGGTCCCGGGCCCTAAGGAAGTCAGATTAGCCTCAACCAGAGGCAGGGCCTTTTCAACACTGGCCCCGGCCTGGTGGAACGCTCTGTCTCATGAGACCAGGGCCCTGCGGGATCTGATTTCTTTCTGTAAGACAGAGTTGTTCCGCCTGGCCTTTGGCTTAGAATCAGTTTGATTCTCTCCCCCTCTTTCTTTTTCCTTTCTCCTCCTGTGAAGAGGCTGCATCTTAAAGTTTTAATGTTGTATTTTAATCTTGTTTTTTAAATTGTATTTCAATCAACTTGTTTTTATTATTGGTTGTTAGCTGCCCTGAGCCCGGTCCTGGCTGGGGAGGGCGGGGTATAAATAAATTTATTATTATTATTATTATTATTATTATTATTATTATTATTATTAGTCCCCAACAATTCTACCTTTCGCTCTTTTGTGTGTGTCTGTTTCGCAGACATTTTCTCCCAGTCCTGCTGCAGTTTCACACCATCTCCGCTTCGATATTTGGGCCTCTCTCACTCCATGTTCCCTCCCCAAACAGACCTGGCACCAACGTTGTCTAACTTTCCGGAGACCATGTCATTGGTGAGGCCTGCAGGAGGCCACTGCTTCCTGAGCTTCCCACTCCAGGACCCTTGGCAGCCATATTTGCACCCGCCATCTTAATTTCCCCAAATTGCCAAGTTCTAGGTCCAGCACACATGGCGGGTAAAATAAAATGGGAACCACCACAAAAATATGGGAGTTGCCATTGGGGTTTTTTTTGTGTGACAGTGGGTGGTATTCACCTAAGTCCTACCTGGGGGTAAACCAACTGAAATTAATGAATTCAAGTTAGTCATGTCTCTCTCAGTGGGTCTACTTTGAGGAGGACTAGCAACCCTTTTTATTTATTTTTACCTGCCACACACAAACTTTTAGTTAGGGTTGCCCTATTTCAAAAAGTTGTTGAGCTTTCTAAAAAACCTTTGCCCCAAGTTTTGGAGCTATTTTTAAGGAAAGATGACAAAAAATGAAGTTTGGGGGCTATTTTTCAGGGAAATCGCCAAAAAAACCCATCGCTGACATGCGTTGCCATACATCCAGGTTTTCCCTGATGTTTTTTAGTGATTTTCACGCAGACACTGCAGTATTTTGGCTATGTCAGTGAAATTCCAGGTGTTAGCTGCCCTGAGCCTGGCTATTATTATTATTATTATTATTATTATTATTATTATAGCCTAACCTCACTCCCAGGGTTGTTTGGAGGATAAAATGGGGAGAGGTGTGCCGCCTTGAGGTACTTGGAGGAAAAAATTAAAAAAAATCCTTCCAGTAGCACCTTAAAGACCAACTAAGTTAGTTCTTGGTATGAGCTTTCGTGTGCATGCACACTTCTTCAGATACACTGAAACAGAAGTTGGTGCCTTTTCCTGTAAGACCTATTACAGTCGTTAAGAGTCGTCAACAGGCTCATCTCAGCTATCTGCCAATCTCCCGTTCCCACCACCCTTCTGAGTAATACCCCTCCCCACCTTCTCACTATATAGAAGGATCTGGCAACTTCTGTTTCAGTGTATCTAACTTAGTTGGTCTTTAAGGTGCTACTGGAAGGAATTTTTTTTATTTTGACTATGGCAGACCAACACGGCTACCTATCTGTAATTGGAGGAAAAAGTGATAGTAAAGAAAGAAAGAACTAAAAACCAATGTTCTCCAGCACCCTGGAGCTGGCACTAATCTCAGCCCTTGCGAAACGGATTCGAAGGCTCAGAAAGACATTTCCTCGACGGAACGGGGAACGGCTGGATTTGGCTCGCCTGTTTACCTTGATGCGCGAGTTCCTCCAGCTCCGTCAATAGGTGCTGATGGTGAAGCATCGCGAGGACTCTCTCATCTGAAAACAGACAGGGTGCCAATTAAACTCGCAGCGAGTATCATGGATTCCAGACATCGCACACATCGCGCGTGGCTTTGAAGGCCGGCAGGAATGTCAGCCAAGTGATTGGAAGAAATTTAAGAACTATCTTAAGAAATACTGTAAAATTCATGAGTCTCAGAATGATGTGGTTTTAAAAATTAAATGGAGTACAGCTGTAAAGATTAAGTTGAAAGAAAAGAAAGGATGATAATTAGATAAAATTCAGGGTGAGGATTTGCTGAACTAAATTTTTGAAATGGGAATGCAGAAAGGGGAGGTATGAGGAGGTCGGTGAAATAAGTTTTAAGAAAATAAGGTCTTGAAATTATACTTGTTCTTTTTTATTTTATTCTTGTTTGTGTTTGTGTGTATTGTTATGTTTGTTATAATTTGTAAAATCCTAATAAATATTTATATATATAAAAAAAGGAATGTCAGCCAAGTGCAAAGGAGTTGTTCAAACTCAGAAAAACAACCGGCCTCTGCTAAGGGACTACGGCCACATCCGCAGCATCCTTTTAAAGCGCTATGATTTTTTAATTTTTTTAAAAAAAGATATTTATTAAAAGTTTTTAAGATATAACAAGAAAAAAGAAAAATAAACATACAAAATAAAAAACAGTTAAAAACACACATTAATTTTCAATAACCTAACTTCCATACACTTATTTCCTCGGACCTCCTCATACCTCCCTTCTTTGTATTCCAGTTCGATTTGTTAGTTCAGCAAATCCTTACCATTAAACTTTTACCCATTTGTGAAACCTCTTTTTTTCCCCATATCTCTTAAAGCATTACAGCTGGAAACCGCTTAGTTTCTATCCAACATCCTTCTAACATTCATTAATTTTACAATGTTTCTGTAAGTAGTCTTTGAATTTCTTCTGGTCTTCTTTCACCGACTCTTCTCCCTGGTCTCGGATTCTGCCAGTCATTTCTGCCAATAAAGCGCTATGATTTTAATGCGCTAAGCGGTTCTCAGCTTTAGAACAGGCATAGGCAAACTCGGCCCTCCAGCTGGTTTGGGACTACAACTCCCATCATCCCTAGCTCACAGGACAAGTGGTCAGGGTTGATGGGAATTGTAGTCCCAAAACATCTGGAGGGCCAAGTTTGGCCACGCCTCCTTTAGACCGTCATGGCTTCCCCCAAAGCATTCTGGGAGATGATGTTTTCCTGAGAGTTGTTAGGAGACAAACACCCCCCCCATTCCCCTCACAAAGCTGTAGAGAGGCTTAACAATCACATGTAATTCTGGGAATTGTAGTTCCATGAGGGGAATAGCGGTCTCTACTCTCAGCAGGGAATTACAGGCTGCCGGGTGGTGTGGTTTGAGATAAAAGTACTGGTGTGTGCCTTTGTGTGTTTCAGCACCGTCCATTGCGGCCTTCACTGAGCATGTCCCCTCCAGATGTTTTGGACTACAAATTCCATCAGCCCGAACCAGCAGGGCTGATGGGATTTGTAGTCCAAAATATCTGCAGGGAAGCAGGTTAGAATCATAGAGGTTGGTGAAGGCTGATACGTTGTAAGCCGCGGGGGTATAACCATCTGAATAATAAACAGAGGTTAGGACAGTTTAGGCCTGTTGTGCCGTAAGAAACAATTGCACAGAAGAGGCCCTGATAAAGTCTTCCCTGTTCTGTGGCAATTTACCACAAACAGGGCCTCCTTCACGCTTGCCCCTGCCCGGAGGCTCCCATCATAGTGGTTGTAGCTAAGCAACAGAGAGGCTGTTGCCAGGTAACACAGTCGCAACAGCAGGCCTGCTTCTGGTTTTCTGGTGGCTGTTGTTAGGCAACAACAACTGAGAACAGTGGCTCCCTCTGCTGGTGGTTGCCGGAAAAGATAGGGCTGCCCTGTGTCTTCTTCTTCCTGCTGCTGCTGACGGTTGCTAGGCAACACAGATGCAGCAGGCCTTGCCTCTTTCTGGCAACATTCCACAAGTGGGGAGCCACCACTAAAAAGGCCTATTTTCACATTACTTTGAGGATGTGGGTATTTGCAGACACCGCTTAAGGAGTTTGACCACACAGACCGTAACTTACCCTCTCTAAGTATCTTCGTGCATTCACTGGTCGCCGGAATTGGGCTGGGTCTGGAGAGGGTGTCTGCGAGGATTTCGGTGATGCACTTAGTAACCTGGCAACAAAAAACAACCCATCAAAATGAACTTTAAGAAAAAGGTGTGGCTTCCCCCAAAGAATTCTGGGAGCTGTAGTTTTGGTAAGCATGCAGAGCAGGGGTCAGCAAACTTTTTCAGCAGGGGGCCGGTCCACTGTCCCTCAGACTTTGTGGGGGGCCAGACCATATTTTGAAGGGGGAAAAATGAATGAATTCCTGTGCCCCACAAATAACCCAGAGATGCATTTTAAATAAAAGGACACATTCTACTCATGTAAAAACATGCTAATTCCCAGACCGTCCATGGGCCGAATTGAGAAGGCGATTGGGCCGGATCCGGCCCCCGGGCCTTAGTTTGCCTACCCATGATGCAGAGAGTTGCCAGGAGACCCCTCTACCATCCTAACAGAACCAGTGCTTTTTTCTGGGTGAACGCAGGGGTACGCATACCCCTTAACATTTTCTGAATCTAAGTTTGGTCTCCTTGAGGGGCAGTATTTCAATATGAGTAGGAAAATGAGAGTACCCCCTAAACATTTTAAACAAAAAAAGTACTGAGCAGAGCTATGAATCCCAGAGTTCCCTGGGAAGAGGAATTAATCACAAAAACCCTGTGTAGGGAAGTTTTTTGATGTTGTGTTGTGTTTTTATATTTTTGCTAGAAGCCGATCAAAGTGGCTGAGGTAACCCAGCCAGACGGGCGGCATCTAAATATTGTTGTTGTTGTTGTTGTTGTTGTTGTTGTTGTTGTTGTTGTTGTTGTTGTTATTAAGCGTTCTAAGAATTGCACCAGGGGGAATAGAAGTCTCCTGTCTGATCAATTAAGATACAAGAGACGGGAGGAGGAGGAGGTCATGGAAAGAAGGTAAAGATTGTGGAGAATTTGAGAATGATGGTTTTTTTTTATTTTTTATCTCTGTTTTTGTCTTTTTTCTTCTGTAATTTTCTTTTTTTGCTTTTTGTGATTTTAAAAATTCTTGTTTTAATAAATATCATTTAAAAAATATAAATAGAAGTCTCCTGTCTGTGCACTGCCCTGAGACTTGCGGGTATAGGTTAGTATATAAATTCAATTAATAATAACTCTCAGCGCCGTTAACAAACTACACTTCCCAGAATTCTTTGGGGGAAGCTTTAAAGGTATAGCACATATAGGGTCCAATATAGGTGACATGACCACCCCACCCGTTTTCCTCTTCTTACCTTTTCGTCCTCCTCCGAGAGTTGGGTGGGTAACGGCAGCGCCAGGGCTGGAAAAAAAGAGAGAGTTATCTCTTGTTTGTTTGGTCAGAAATATTCACACGTAACTGGAGCTTTGGAACATAGAGGATGATCACCTTGCTGCAAACATGGAACACGCAACCAACCTGCGAAGTAGGTCACTGTTAGCCTTAACTTCCCCTCTGTAAAATGGGAGAGACAATATCTTGCCTTGCTCCACCCTCTAGTCTCTGCTTCTCAATTTGTATTGTATATGTACTGTGGCTTGCCATGGTTTTATTGATTATAGTTTAGAAATCATATTTATTGTAACTGTTGAGTGGATTTCTGTTTAACTTTTATATGTTGGTATTATTATTTTATACTATTCTAATGATTGTTGAGTGTTACTTTTTTGATGTAGGTTGCCTATTTTAAAGTTATGTTTTATTATCACATTTTTGTACAGTGGTACCTTGGGTTAAGAACTTAATTCGTTCTGGAGGTCCGTTGTTAACTGAAACTGTTCTTAACCTGAAGCACCACTAATGGGGCCTCCCACCGCCACCACGCAATTTCTGTTCTCATCCTGAAGCAAAGTTTTCAACCCGAGGTACTATTTCTGGGTTAGCAGAGTCTGTAACCTGAAAGCGTATGTAACCAAAGGTACCATTGTATTGCACTAGATTGCTATAAGATGTACATTTTTTGTTTCTTCAGCTTGTAAACCACCTTGAGTATTGTAAGATAGAAAGACGGTGTACAAATTACCGTATTTTTCGCTCTATAAGATGCACTTTTCCCCCTTCAAAAATTAAGGGGAAATGTGTGTGTGTCTTATGGAGCGAATGCAGGCTCCTTGGCTTCAGCGATAGCAACGTGAAGCCTCTGAAGTGCAGAGGGGGAGCTCCTCCCGTGCTCCGGAGGCTTCACGTTGGTTTCGCTGAAGCCGCCTGAACTCCCGCTGCGCTCCAGGGGCTTCAGGCAGCTATCTGCAATCCTTTGGAGCGCAGCAGGAACTCCTGCTGCGCTCCAAAGGCTTGCGGATAGCCGTCTGAAGCCTGGAGAGCGAGATGGGTCGCTGCACACCAATCCCTCTTGCTCTCCAGGCTTCGCATTGCTGGAGAGGCGCTGGACAGTTTTCCCTCTCTGCGCAGCACCCCTTCAGCGAAGCGGGAGGAAAAATGGAAGGGGCTCCGTTTCTCCTGCCACTTCGCTGAAGGGGCGCTGAGCAGAGAGGGGGAGAAATTCCCCCCCCCCTGTTCTCCCCCTCCTATGGTCCGGTGCGTCCTATAGAGCAAAAAATACGGTAAGAGTGATGGATGGATTGAATACCTTTTGCTCAAGGTCATGTATCAATAAACAGAGATGGGACTTCTGGACCCCACCAGTTCAACAGACCCCAACAGTTCAAGCAGGATGATCAAATATAAAAAGAAGGCAGGGTTTATGTTTCAGGTCGATAGTCCAGCTATCCCAACATCCTGTTCCCACAGTGCCCATAGGAAACACGCAAGCAGGACTTGAACCCAAGTCCCCTCCTGCAGCCCCAACTGATATTCAGAAGCATTATTTGCTCCCATCTGTGGAGGCATAGCTAATAGTCATAGAATCATAGAATCCTAGAGTTGGAAGAGACCACAAGGGCCATCGAGTCCAACCCCCTGCCAAGCAGGAAACACCATCAGAGCACTCCTGACATATGGTTGTCAAGCCTCTGCTTAAAGACCTCCAAAGGAGGAGACTCCACCACACTCCTTGGCAGCAAATTCCACTGTCAAACAGCTCTTACTGTCAGGAAGTTCTTCCTAATGTTTAGGTGGAATCTTCTTTCTTGTAGTTTGGATCCATTGCTCCGTGCCCGCTTCTCTGGAGCAGCAGAAAACAACCTTTCTCCCTCCTCTATGTGACATCCTTTTATATATTTGAACATGGCTATCATATCACCCCTTAACCTCCTCTTCTCCAGGCTAAACATGCCCAGCTCCCTTAGCCGTTCCTCATAAGGCATCGTTTCCAGGCCTTTGACCATTTTGGTTGCCCTCCTCTGGACACGTTCCAGTTTGTCAGTGTCCTTCTTGAACTGTGGTGCCCAGAACTGGACACAGTACTCCAGGTGAGGTCTGACCAGAGCAGAATACAGTGGCACTATTACTTCCCTTGATCTAGATGCTATACTCCTATTGATGCAGCCCAGAATTGCATTGGCTTTTTTAGCTGCCGCATCACACTGTTGGCTCATGTCAAGTTTGTGGTCAACCAAGACTCCTAGATCCTTTTCACATGTACTGCTCTCAAGCCAGGTGTCACCCATCTTGTATTTGTGCCTCTCATTTTTTTTGCCCAAGTGCATGATGACTAGCAGCCATTGATGACTTTCTCCTCCATGGATTTGTCCAATGCTCTTTGAAAGGCTCTCTAGGTTCAAGGTACTGGTTTTAACCTTTAAAGCCCTATATGGCCTAGGACCCTCGTACCTACAGGACCGCCTCTCCTGGTATGTCCCACGGAGGACCTTACAGTCGCCACAGGGAGGTTAGGCTGGCCTCAACCAAAGCCAGGGCTTTTTCGGCCGTGGCCCCGATCTGGTGGAATGCACTTTCACAAGAGACTAGGGCCCTGCAGGACTTGACATCTTTCCGCAGGGCCTGCAAGACAGAGCTGTTCCACCAGGCCTTTGGTCAAGGCACAGCCTGACCCCCTCCTTTGGTAATCCTCATAGCACTCTAGACCAATGGTTGCCATGAATTTGATTTTGAATTGGTTTTAAAACGAATTGATTTTAGAATGCTGTGTTACTTTTATTGTTGTTCGCTGCTCTGAGCCCGGCTTCAGCTGGGGAGGGCGGGATATAAATAAAATTTCATTATTATTACTATTCTTGGGCTCCATGATCACTTCAGATGGTGACAGCAGCCGCGAAATCAAAAGACACCTGCTTCTTGGGAGAAAAGCAATGACAAACCTAGACAGCATCTTAAAAAGCAGAGACATCACCTTGCCAACAAAGGTCCGTATAATTAAAGCCATGGTTTTCCCAGTAGTGATGTACGGAAGTGAGAGCTGGACCATAAAGAAGGCTGATCGCTGAAGAATAGATGCTTTTGAATTCTGGTGCTGGAGGAGACTCTTGAGAGTCCCATGGACTGCAAGAAGATCAAACCTCTCCATTCTGAAGGAAATCAGCCCTGAGTGCTCACTGGAAGGACAGATAGTGAAGCTGAGGCTCCAATACTTTGGCCACCTCATGAGAAGAGAAGACTCCCTGGAAAAGACCCTGATGTTGGGAAAGATGGAGGGCACAAGGAGAAGGGGACGACAGAGGATGAGATGGTTGGACAGTGTTCTCGAAGCTCCCAGCATGAGTTTGACCAAACTGCGGGAGGCAATGGAAGACAGGAGTGCCTGGCATGCTCTGGTCCAGGGAGTCACGAAGAGTCGGACACGACTAAACGACGAAACAACAACAACAACCAGAGCTGTGCCATGCTAGCTTAGACCACGCAGGGCAGGCTGTCTTCCAATGCCAGTGTCGGACGCGACTAAACGACTAAACAACAACATTATTATTATTATTAGGTTGATGGGCACCGGTGCCTCTTGTGGGTGTGAGTTCCATAGGTCAATGCTGTGCTGAACTATCGAGACTTACAAGCGGCTGTTTCAGCAGAGGGTTCCCCACCAGCTCTCTCTCTGCGTGCCAAAAGTTCTTGCCAAAGTTCTCCCTGCTGTTAAAAAAACAACACAAGAGGCGTCCCTTAAACACCCCCTTGGCTCTTTGCAAACCTCGCCTTTTGATCTCTCCAATTTGCTCCTCAAACGTGCAGTCAATGCACAAAGCATTTTGCAGAACAAGGACAAGTGAGAAAAGACAGCTCTCTGCCCCAGGAGCTTGCAGTCTAAATAAGAAAGGAACTGAGGGAAGGGAAAGGAAAACAAAGAGTCTGGGCTTTTGAAAAGCAGCCTGATCCATTTTGCCTTTGTGTTCTCTCAGGTGCTGAAGGAACCAGACAATGACAGAGCGAAAGAGACTCAGCGTTTCCAACCTGTGCAGGTGCCGGGCCACCTCTTCGCTTTCTCGCTCTTAATTTTGCCTACTAAGCCTGGCTTATTAAAATTGCAAGGGGAACAGCTGTTCAGGGATGTTTAAAAAATGACACATATTATGCCCAGAAGGCTCACAGCATTGTTAATCCTGGTACAGCTTGTTCCTAATTGTCTTGCAAAGAATGAGCGCGTTCTCCTGGTCCTAAGGTTGCCAAGAACCTGGGAAACGTTTTGTCATTCTTATTATTATCTGCAAAAAAGTTTAAAAGGAGCTCCTTTTCTTCGCTTAGAAACGAGCGTGTCCTTTGTGATGTGCACAAAGTCTTCAGTTCTGCTCCAAGGCTGAAATGCCAGCTTCTACTTACCGTATTTTTTGCACCATAACACTCACTTTTTTCCTCCTAGAAAGTAAGGGGAAATGTCTGTGCGTGTTATGGAGGGAATGCCTACGGGTGGCATGCCTATGGATTTTCGTCCTCTAAAAACTACATGCGTGTTATGGTCGGGTGCGTGTTATAGAGCGAAAAATACGGTAGGTTTCGGACCTCTCAGGCTTTTGTAACAGCAGCCCAAATGTAGCAGTGATTTTTTTTAGAAATCTCCAAAAAGTACTGTTCAGCACAGGAGGGGAAGTTGACATTTTGAAGATGGAATTTACTCCCCATCAGAACAAAACGGACAGTTTATTCTCCTATCTTTCTCTTTTAACCTCTTTTCTATTTTTTTTATTATTTCTTCCTTTTTCCTTCTCTATTCCCCCCCCCCCACGTTTTTATTGTACAGTGGTACCTCGGGTTACATACGCTTCAGGTTACATACGCTTCAGGTTACAGACTCCGCTAACCCAGAAATATTACCTCAGGTTAAGAACTTTGCTTCAGGATGAGAACAGAAATTGTGCAGTGGCAGCAGGAGGCCCCATTAGCTAAAGTGGTGCTTCAGGTTAAGAACAGTTTCAGGTTAAGAACAGACCTCCAGAACGAATTAAGTTCTTAACCCGAGGTACCACTGTATCTATATAAAAGTCTTGATTTGGTTTTTTAAAAAGGGAAAATATATCAAGTTTTGTATTTTTATAAACCTTTTAATTATATAATTATGTATAACCTTTCATTATATAATTATATATAACCTTTCATTATATAATTTTATATTATAAACCTTGATAAAATTTAGGTTTTTGGGTGTTTTTTTAAAGAACCAAAACAATGGCTTTGCTGGAAAATCGATGTTGCAGCTAGCCAATTTTGTGAACTTTTTAATTTTTAGAGGAAAAACCATTCACTTTTTAAAAAAAACCTTGGCTGAATCCCAGCAGGTCCTGCGTTGAGGGTTCAAGGTGTGAACCTAAGAAGAAGATGGGATTAAGGAGTCTTCAAGCGATGATCTGGCCATCCTCTCTGCCCACCTGCAACAGGCTGGAGACAGAGAGATAGCCTGGTGACTTAGGGAGATCGAATAGTGATAAGTTGTTCAGGTGTGCTGATCCTTCATCTTGCATAAGACTATTACATAACCCTGGATGCAGCACAACAACAAGGAAGGGGGGTGGGGTGGGGGAGTGATGCTGAACAAAGAGAGAGTGGAAATTGTGTGGTGCAAGGCTGTTAATGCTAAAACACAGCCGGCAGCCGCCACCTCTCATTTCCTTTACAAAAGATGAAAAATACATTATCTTTAACTCGGCTACCACTAGGTATTGTTGCAGACAAGGCTGGAATTGGTTCCCTGTTTGATTGACAGCTGCAGGCACAGCCTGAACGAGAACTGAGGAGTCAGCCAGCTCTGCATGCAAGGTAACTTTTGGTGTACCTTAACATCAGTGTGGGTTAAACCACAGAGCCTCTTGGGCTTGCCGATCAGAAGGTCGGCGGTTCGAATCCCCGCAACGGGGTGAGCTCCCATTGCTCAGTCCCTGCTCCTGCCAATGCTAGCAGTTCGAAAGCACGTCAAACTGCAAGTAGATAAATAGGTACCACTCTAGCGGGAAGGTAAACGGTGTTTCCGTTCGCTGCCCTGGTTTGCCAGAAGCAGCTTAGTCCTGCTGGCCACGTGACCCGGAAGCTGTACGCCGGCTCCCTCGGCCAATAAAGCAAGATGAGCGCCGCAACCCCAGAGTCAACCACGACTGGACCTAATAGTCAGGGGTCCCTTTACCTTTACCTTTAACATCATTACTGTGGTACCTCGGGTTACATTCGCTTCAGGTTACATAGGCTTCAGGTTACAGACTCCGCTAACCCAGAAATAGTGCTTCAGGTTAAGAACTTTGCTTCAGGATAAGAACAGAAATTGGGCTCCTGCGGCACAGCAGCAGCAGGAGGCCCCATTAGCTGAAGTGGTGCTTCAGGTTAAGAACAGTTTCAGGTTAAGTACGGACCTCCAGAACGCATTAAGCACTTAACCCGAGGTACCACGGTATTATTTATTAAATTTACATACATACACACATACACCAACATGTTCTCCAGATGGAGAACAGCCTTTACCAAAGGTGTCATGGGCTTTGAAGACACTCAAACTCAGGACGCAAGGGAGAAACGCGCTAAGAGGAAGGCACGCTTGGCAAATCCACACCGTGATCAACTCCCGCCCGGGAACCAATGTCCCCACTGTGGAAGGACGTGTGGATCCAGAATCGGCCTCCACAGTCACTTACAGACTCACTGTTAAAACCGTGTTTATGGAAGACAATCTTACTCGGCTACGAGTGATCACCAAAGAAGATGACATACATACATATTTATAATCATACAGCCAGGATGTGCCTGGGGGGTTATGGTAAGATAGGAATCTGCCTCATGCAGAATCAAGCTATTGGTCAGCTGGCAAGCATTCAGGATCTCTCTTCAAGCTCTTGAGATGTTTCTTGATTGAAGATCAACCTGGGATCTCCTGCAAGCAAGCGAGGTGCTCTGAGGTTGTCACCAGGGTGGTTGTTGTTGCACAACAGAGTCTGATCCAGAGATCCCTACACACACACATGTTCTCAGTCAAGGTGACATTGCAAAGAAAACAGAGGGAATCGGAATTTTAACCAAGCTGCACTCCCAAAACAAACTTTGGATCACCCCAGTTGATAAGATGTAGAGCACAGGGGTCCCATCACCTCCTGGCAAATAGAAGGGGAAGAAATGGAGGCAGTGAGAGATTTTACTTTTTTGGGCTCCATGATCACTGCAGATGGTGACAGCAGCCACGAAATTAAAAGACGCCTGCTTCTTGGGAGGAAAGTAATGACAAACCTAGACAGCATCTTAAAAAGCAGAGACATCACCTTGCCAACAAAGTAGTGATGTACGGAAGTGAGAGCTGGACCATAAAGAAGGCTGATCACCAAAGAATGGATGCTTTTGATTTCTGGTGCTGGAGGAGACTCTTGAGAGTCTTAGAGGACATCCTCTAACCACTACACCACACTGCCTCTCTAACACAAATTAACCTGGAACCAGACAGGAAAGTGGATCCTGTTACTGGGCTGTGAGCTTTCACCCATGTGTGCCCAACCTCCAGAATAAGATCCCCTTCAAAATTAGGAGGCCGGGAGGCATATTTCACGGAGCCCTGAAATCCTGGAGAGGTGCTAGAATTTTGCTGGCCAAAAATTGGAAATCACATGAGACATCACCTTGCCAACAAAGGTCTGTATAGTTAAAGCTGTGGTTTTCCCAGTAGTGATGTACGGAAGTGAGAGCTGGACCATAAAGAAGGCTGATCGCCAAAGAATGGATGCTTTTGAATTCTGGTGCTGGAGGAGACTCTTGAGAGTCCCATGGACTGCAAGAAGATCAAACCGATCCATTCTGAAGGAAATCAGCCCTGAGTGCTCACTGGAAGGACAGATCCTGAAGCTGAGGCTCCAAGACTTTGGCCACCTCATGAGAAGAGAAGACTCCCTGGAAAAGACCCTGATGTTGGGAAAGATGGAGGGCACAAGGAGAAGGGGACGACAGAGGACGAGATGGTGGGACAGTGTTCTCGAAGCTACAAACATGAGTCTGACCAAACTGCGGGAGGCAGAGGAAGACAGGAGTGCCTGGCGTGCTCTGGTCCAGGGGGTCACAAAGAGTCGGACACGACTAAACAACTAAACAACAACCACAACCACATTCTAGGAAGAGCAATCCAGCCACCGCTTAGAGATCTGCCAATCTCTTTATTTCTTGCATTTATATCCCACCTCTCTTTCGATTAACTCAGGCTGTTGTACGTGGTTCTCCCTCCTCCCCAATTTTCTCCTCACAACAACCCTGCGAGGTAGGTGAGGCAGGTCACCCTTCGTGGCTGAGTCAGGATTCAAATCCTGGGCTCCTGGGTCCCGGTGCAAACCTCTAACCACTACACCACACTGCCTCTCTAACACAAATTGACCTGGAACCAGGCAGGAAAGTGGATCCTGTTACTGGGCTGTGAGCTTTCACCCATGTGTGCCCAACCTCCAGAATAAGATCCCCTTCAAAATTAGGAGGCCGGGAGGCATATTTCACGAAGCCCTGAAATCCTGGAGAGGTGCTAGAATTTTGAAGGCCAAAAATTGGAAATCACATGAGACATCACCTTGCCAACAAAGGTTCGTATAGTTAAAGCTATGGTTTTCCCAGTAGTGATGTACGGAAGTGAGAGCTGGACCATAAAGAAGGCTGATCGCCAAAGAATGGATGCTTTTGAATTCTGGTGCTGGAGGAGACTCTTGAGAGTCCCATGGACTGCAAGAAGATCAAACCGATCCATTCTGAAGGAAATCAGCCCTGAGTGCTCACTGGAAGGACAGACCAGCTGCACTGGCTCCCAGTGGAGTATAGGATCAGGTTTAAGGTGCTGGTTTTAACCTTTAAAGCCCTATACTGCCTAGGACCCTCGTACCTACAGGACTGCCTCTCCTGGTATGTCCCACGGAGGACCTTACGGTCTTCAAACAAAAACACCTTGGAGGTCCCGGGCCACAGGGAGGTTAGGCTGGCCTCAACTAGAGCCAGGGCTTTTTCGGCTGCGGCTCCAACCTGGTGGAACGCTCTGTCACAAGAGACAAGGGCCCTGCGGGACTTGACATCTTTCCGCAGGGACTGCAAGACAGAGCTGTTCTACCAGGCCTTTGGCCAAGGCGCAGTCTGACCCCCTCCTTTGGCAATCCTCATAGCACTCTAGCCCAATGGTTGCCATTAATTTGATTTTGAACTGATTTTAAAATGAATTGATTTTAGAATGCTGTGTTACTTTTATTGTTACAGTGGTGCCTCGCAAGATGAAATTAATTCGTTCCGCGAGTTTTTTCGTCTAGCGAATTTTTCGTCTTGCGAAGCACGCTGTCGGAAAAGTTTTGGAAAAGCTTCAAAAATCACCAAAAACCTCAAAGAAGGCTACCACACCGCGTTCTATGAGTTGCTCCTTGAAGTCAAGTCGCAACTGTGTTAACGGTGTTAAGAAAAAGGAAACAAACTTGCAAAAAATGCAAGACGTTTTTGTCTTGCGAAGCAAGCCCATAGGGAAAATCGTCTTGCGAAGCAGCTCAAAAACCGCAAAACCCTTTCGTCTAGTGAGTTTTTCGTCTTGCGAGGCATTCGTCTTGCGGGGCACCACTGTATTAGCTGCTCTGAGCCTGGCTTCGGCTGGGGAGGGTGGGATATAAAACATTATTATTATTATTATTATTATTATTATTATTATTATTATTATGGGATGGGCAGTAGCTCAGCGACAGAGCATATGCTTTGCCTGCATAAGCTCAAATCCCGGTGGCCCCTCCGGGTAGGGAAACCCTGCCACTGCCAGTCCGTGCAGGCAACACTGGCCTGACTCATTAAAAAGCAGCTCTTCTTCGGTTTCTGTGTAACAGACCCGAGTTGCACAAATCCAGGCTGCAGCTTGCCCTGCGCAGGGAGCAGGTGATCTGCAGAAAGATGTTCTGCATAGCAAAGAGCTCCGAAAAGCTGAAACCAAGTCAAATGGCTGGTGTGCAGGCTAGCAGACACACACACACACACACACAGAGAGAGAGAGAGAGAGAGAGAGAGAGAGAGAGAGAGAGAGAGACCCTTGTAAATTAGATGGGAATAAAAAAACCCCTTGCCAGCTCTGCGTGTGCTCATCAGCCAGAGCCAGATCACGGGCAAAACTCTATCCATCAAATTCTCTCCCAGGCAACCCTATTCAGAAACTCTACACCACTCAGCAGCAGCAGCTGACAGCCCAGGGAAAAGTAATCAAATTAAGAGTGATATATATATATGTAACAGGGTAGAAATAGCAGGCGGGCACTTTCCTGGCCGCAGCTGGCCCCCAAGGGCAGTATCGGAACAGAAATGTGTGGAGGGTTTTTTTGCGGAGGGGAAGCGGTTTGGGAATTATGGTTGCCCAGTATTATTTATATAACAAACCTTTATCAAAGCAGGTGCAAAATAGAAACCCAAGGTGGTCATCTCTGCTTAGTTAGTGCCTGCCCCCCGTATGATAACACAGTCCGGGTAGTGTTGTTGTGATTTGGCAATGTCACAATTTATTTTGCCTTTGCTTATTGCCTAACACACACACACACACACACACACACACACACACACACACGAGTATCTAACTGTGGGTGATCATTTGTATACTCTATAGTGTTTTCTTTCCTGGAAATCTTGACTTTTGCACAACACACACCCCCTCGCCGCCGCCCCCCCAGAGAAGCTTTGTGGCAGAGCTGGGAGTGAATCTGGATATCCAGGGGATAGCTCTACCCACCACACCATGCTGCCTACCCCCTTGATCAAACCTTTTGGCCGTTATCCAGAGCACAGTGCAAACAGCAATCACCGTGCCACACAGGAAGCTGTTTTAGTGCTGTGTATTTCACATCACCTTGCCAACAAAGGTCCATATAGTAAAAGCTATGGTTTCCCCAGTAGTGATGTACGGAAGTGAGAGCTGGACCATAAAGAAGGCTGATCGCCGAAGAATTGATGCTTTTGAATTATGGTGCTGGAGGAGACTCTTGAGAGTCCCATGGACTCCAAGAAGATCAGACCTATCCATTCTGAAGGAAATCAGCCCTGAATGCTCACTGGAAGGACAGATCCTGAAGCTGAGGCTCCAATACTTTGGCCACCTCATGAGAAGAGAAGACTCCCTGGAAAAGACCCTGATGCTGGGAAAGATGGAGGGCACAAGGAGAAGGGGACGACAGAGGACGAGATGGTTGGACAGTGTCCTCGAAGCTACCAGCGTGAGTTTGTCCAAACTGCGGGAGGCAGTGGAAGACAGAAGTGCCTGGCGTGCTCCGGTCCAGGGGGTCACGAAGAGTCGGACACGACTAAACGACTAAACAACAACAACAAATTTCAAACTAAGCTCATGATTAGGGCACAGGGACCTGCTGTTCAAAGTGTTTGTGGTGGTGGGTGAGATTCTTTTAAAATGCACTATTTAATCACAATGCATTTAGAGCTCCACTTGCGCCTTGGGTCCTGGCCACAAATAACTAGGAAAGTAGCCGAGGAATCGCTGTCCAGGGTTCTGAAATCATTAGAGGGCAGAATTGCCGTCCAAGTTCCTAAGAGCATCCGTTTACCTTGCATTTCGAGAGATGATTCTGCTCTCAGATAGGGAGAAAAACATCTCATATTTTTTTAAAACAAAAACGAGTGGGAAACACCAGCTTGTATCTGTCATATTCCAGATGGCACTGCAAAGGGACATCTTTGGAAAGGCTGAGCTGAAAAAATAGGAGAGGAGGGATCCAGAAAGGGGAAATATGACAAGATCACCGGGATCTCGTGGAGAGAATGGTTACAAATAATATGGAGAGGGTCCATGTTTGGAAAAAAGTCCAGTTAACTTTTCCACCCTCCTGTCTGCGGTAAGAAATTTTGTAGCCTATGCTTACATTGTCTCTAACCCTTTTTTTGCACGGAGGTTGCAGAAGTCCAAGTCGCGTCGACCAAGAACAAAAACTAGGCTGCAAAGATCTCGGAGGAATTTTGAATGCCAAGCGGCTTGTGAGCAATAGGGACAAGGGATCTTGTCCGGTTTGCTAAATCCTGGGGGGAGCCGTGAGGTTTCTCTGGACATACACAGTATGCGAGAGAGATTTAAAGTCCAGAGGAGGCGAGATGGTGCAGTGAGGATGAGCTCAGCTGCGCATAAATAACCCCCTCCAAATAATAATAATATTAATAATGGGGAAAACTTTGGCCGATCAAAACCGATGGGGAGAGAATTTAGTTCCTTTAAGAGATGCGAGTGTTGGGAGTGAGAGAAGAAAGCAGAGCATCACTTTCCCGGCTAAGCTATACAGAGGTTTATGGGGTGTATACTCAATGCTCGTCCTGAAATCAATGAACACCGTGTGGGTTTCAATGGTCCTGTTCCGTGCAAGGCTGGCATCGGATGCAACCCTCCGTCCCAAGGTACTTCCGAGCCCTTGCCAGACTTACCTTGGCAGGAGAAGAGGAACAGGAGCGAGATCCTGCTGGAAAGCATCGCTGAGGTCCTGGAGAGATAGATCTCTCTCTCTCTTGCTGGTCCTTTTTTCAGAGGAGAGGAGATCAGAGATACAGGGAAGAGTTTGAAGCAGCCGCAGATGGGAAGAACGGGGAGAGAGGAGGAGGAGGAAGGAGAAAAAGAAGGGGGTGGATGTCCTTGCTGAAGGACTTTCTTTGTGCACAAGAGCAGAAAACCAGCCGAGGTGCCTCTAAGGCAGCCAAGAGGGGGATTTTAAATAGGGGGCAGGACGGGAGGAAGTGATGTCACGCCTGCTCCCTACAGAAAGAGGGCAGGAATTATTTCCTTACCTCGCTGGACAGGCGTTGTTCCACACACGCAAAAAAATGTCCTGGTGGTTATTTGTGCAAGATTTCTCTTTGTGCTCCTAAACTGCTGCGGGTTTTATCCTGCCTGCCCTGTCTCCAGCTGGAGAGTCAAAAGGGGGCATTTGAGTGGAAACCCGCCCCCCCCCCAACTAACAACGCAGCTAAATAAAAAAAACCCGAATAGGAAATATTAAAGAGAGGGTTTGCAGTTTTCTAGGATATTTCACCTAGCACCCTTCTTCTCAACGCACTGACGATGTGCATTAGCCTTCTCCCCCAAACCCGGTGCCCTCTTCCAGGAGTTTCTGTACTACAGTTCCCATCAGCCCTCAGCCAGTTAGGGGCTGGTGGGAGTTGTAGTCCAACACCCCCCCCCCCCGTCGGAGAAGTGCTCCCCCAGTTGGGGGAGACCGATTCATCTTCAAAAGGGTGGCACGGAGAAAAGGGGTTGCAGGGGTAAATAGTATATTTTTCTCCCTTCTTCTTCTTCTTCTTCTTCTTCTTCTTCTTCTTCTTCTTCTTCTTCTTCTTCTTCTTTTGTTAATTCATTTTTATTAATTTTCCAATACAGTGGTACCTCTGGATGCGAACGGGATCTGTTCCAGAGCCCTGTTTGCATCCTGAAGCGAACACACCCCACATCTGCGCATGCGCGGGTCACGATTCGCTACTTCAGTGCATGCGTGTGACATCATTTTGCGTGTCTGCGCAGGCGTGAGCGGCGAAACCAGGAAGTAACGTGCTCCGTTACTTCCGTGTCACCGTGGCACGTAACCTGAAAATGCTCAGCCTGAAGCACATTTAACACGAGGGGCGCGGGTGGCGCTGTGGGTTAAACCACAGAGCCTGGGACTTGCCAATCAGAAGGTTGGCGGTTCGAAACCCCGCGACGGGGTGAGCTCCTGTTGCTCAGTCCCTGCTCCTGCCAACCTAGCAGTTTGAAAGCACGTCAAAGTGCAAGTAGATAAATAGGTACCACTCCGGTGGGAAGGTAAATGGCGTTTCCGTGCGCTGCTCTGGTTCGCCAGAAGCGGCTTAGTCATGCTGGCCACATGACCCCGAAGCTGTACGCCGGCTGCCTCGGCCAGTAAAGTGAGATGAGCACCACAACCCCAGAGTCGGCCACGACTGGACCTAATTGTCAGGGGTCCCTTTACCTTTACCTTTTATGACTGTAAAAAACATCTAATTAACATATCAGATCATAATCCAATTAAAATAAAAAACTAAAATAAAAAAGACTAAATTATCATCCAAATTATAATTATTAATTTTTGAGGGCTTCCCACAGTCTGGAGCTTGAAGCATATCCAAATCTCAGTCCTGTCTCTCCTCATTGTTTCCATATTTTCCACATCTCGATTTTAACGCTTTATTTTCTCCCTTTCAAGACAGGTAAAAGGAAGGAGCTCTTCACAGAGATAGTTAAACTGTGGAACTCACTCCCACAGAAGGCAATAAGGGCCACCCACCTGGATGGCTTAAAAGAGAGGATTAAACAATGCTTCTGAATACCAGTTGCTGGAAATCACGAGGGAGCTCAGCCTACACTCGAGTAGGACCCTGGCAGAGACACATGCCCGACTGGCATGTTCTCTCCCTCCTGGTCTTTCGTTCGGGAGCTTCAAAAGCTTTCTTCTGCCCGAACATCACAGCAACCAATGCCAACAGACACCGGCACACTTAGGGATCCGCAGAGTTTGCGCACCTTGCGTGACAGACCTCAGCAACTCAGCATTTTGGCTAATCTACTTTATTTACATATAAACACACACGGAGCACTGCAACATGGCTCCCTCTCTCTCTAGCATCAGACAGCAAAGAAGAAAAGAACAAAGGACAATAGTCCCACTTCACGGAACACAGTAACACAAACATCCTGTCTCCGTCACTTCCCACTCTGTGGAGTCAAAACATACACTGTCATGTGAAAGACAACAATCCCATGACTGCAGTCATGGAGCAGGAATTCTAACAGGGAAGAGGGGCTCTCGTGGTCCTATCCTGCTTACGGGTTTCCCACAGGCATGGTTGGCCCCTGGGAGGACAGGAAGCTGAACTAGATGGAACCTTGGCCTCATCCGGCAGATCACTTCTTATAGTCTTATGTTCTTGGGACAAACTTGACTCTTGCAATTTGTTTTATTTTAAAAAAGTGAAAGGATGACCTGGCTGGAAGTCAGATCCTATGCGTATTTACTTTGAAAGGCATTGCACTAAGTATAACGGGGCCTATCCTGCAAGTAAGTGGACAGAGAATGCAGTCTATGGCTGCAACTCAACAACCACTTATCTGGAAACAGGGTTCACTTAATAAATAATAATAATAATAATAATAATAATAATAATAATAATAATAATAATAATTTATTATTATTTATACCCCACCCATCTGGCTGGGCTTCCCCAGCCACTCTGGGTGGCTTCCAACAGAATATTAAAATACAGTAATGCATCAAATATTAAAAGCTTCCCTAAACAGGGCTGCCTTCAGATGTCTCAGGTAGATGTTCTTCTCTTTGACATCTGGTGAGAGGGCATTCCACAGGGCAGGTGCCACCACCAAGAAGGCTCTCTGCCTGGTTCCCTGTAATTTGGCTTCTCACAGTGATGGAACTGCCAGAAGGCCCTTGGAGCTGGGCCTCACTGTCTGGGCAGAACGATGGGGGGTGGAGACGCTCCTTCAGGTATACTGGGCCTTTGAGGCCGTTTAGGGCTTTAAAGGCCAGCACCAACACTTTGAATTGTGCTCGGAAACGTACTGGGAGCCAATGCAGATCTCTCAGGACCGGTGTTATGTGGTCCCAGCGGCCAGTCCCAGTCACCAGTCCAGCTGCCGCATTCTGGATTAGTTGTAGTTTCCGGGTCACCTTCAAAGGTAGCCTCACGTAGAGTGCATTGCAGTAGTCCAAGCGGGAGATAACCAGGGCATGCACCACTCTGGTGAGACAGTCTGTGGGCAGGTAGGGTCTCAGCCTGCATACCAGATGGAGGTGGCGGACCTCCGGAACGAATTAAGTACTTAACCTGAGGTACCACTGTACAACTATCATTGAAAACAGCCCTATATAGAAAATTTAACAGGAAGTATATAAAGGCCAGAGCTTGAACGACCATATATATATATATATATATATATATATATATATATATGGCATGATTTTATTTCTTATACAAATATTGAGGCACATGTCATTCCATGTCACTCGTATATGCAAATGTCTGGCTCATTGAAGAACCTTTCCCCTCAAGAACGATGGAACTCACAGGTGGAGAATGCTTGTATTTGAATCAATTTTTATTACAGTGGTACCTCAGGTTAAATACTTAATTCGTTCCAGAGGTCCGTACTTAACCTGAAACTGTTCTTAACCTGAAGCACCACTTTAGCTAATGGGGCCTCCTGCTGCTGCCGCGCTGCCGGAGCACGATTTCTGTTCTCATCCTGAAGCAACGTGCTTAATCTGAAGCACTATTTCTGGGTTAGCAGAGTCTGTAACCTGAAGCGTATGTAACCTGAAGCGTATGTAACCCGAGGTACTACTGTTATTTGTAAGGGAATACTTCACAAATATGAGTTAATACGTCGTACATATCTTCGTACTTTTGTCCTTCCAGGCCGTGACACTTTACGGTTTTGATTTTTTATTCTTTGTTTTCTTCCTCTTTGCTACGTCTGTCAACAAACCAATAAAACAAAAGGAGAGAAAAATTTAACCACGCGTGACGTCCGAAGCCCGCAACTCTTTGCAGCAGCTGGTCCACCTTTCAATGTGTCGCCTCGCTTCTTGTTCTGTAGGATCTGGCATGGGAAGAGAGTTTGCGCAGCAAGACGGGTTCGGCCTAACTCCAGCTGCTGACTCTGACGCCCTTCCTTTTCCCCTGCGGGCTCAGCTTTTGTGCGGAGACAATTTCTCAATGCCACACCCGAGGGAGCCATTGTGGTTTGCGGCCACTTTGCAGAGACAGCAGCTGTGAGGCAGGTGCGCCCGAGTCCTATAAAGAGCTTTTGGGGAGGAGGGTGGAGCTGGGTCAAATCACAAAAGGATGCTCTCTCTTTCAAACACACTTGACTCCCTTTTGGGTCCCCACTCCGTATCAACCCGCTCTCACCGCCACCCTAGCGTCAGTATTTATTTATTTAAACTCTCCAAGTCGGGCAATGGTTTCAGGCATCGAACCCAGAGTCTCACCTGGGAGACTGCGCTAGGCCAAGACGCAAAGCCACACTTTGTAGCTAAAGCACCACAATACCATTTTAGAGCCATCCAAATTGGGGGCCGTCACAAAGAACTGTGGCAAGAGAAACCAATGGACTATGCAGAATTGGCAAAACTGACACCTAAATTACGTGACAAGGATAACTGTGACTTTAAAGATGAATGGGAACCCTTTACAAAGTATTGAAAGAAACAACAAAGTGAATTGGACTCCTTGGCAGGTGTTGAATAAACATTCACAAACTTTTTATAGACAATATTTGGATAAATTAAGGATCTATACGATTTGGTAACTTGCAGAGAATAACGTATGTTGATAAACCAGAGAAAGGAGCTGAGGGAAGTCTGGGGAGGGAAGGGAGGGGGAAAATAAGGGGGGCGGAATTAAGGATGATATGTTTTTTGATAAAATGTTATGTTGACATTCCTAATTAAAAATATTTAAAAAAACAACAACAAACAAATTGCGGGCCGTCAGTTCCATAGCTGAACTGTGCGCTGTGTGAAATACTCAATAATAATAATAATTTATTATTTACCGTATTTTTCGCACCATAGGACGCACCAGACAATAGGACGTACTTTGTTTTAGAGGGGGGAGAACAAGAAAAAAAAAATTCTCCTCCTCTTTGCCAAGCGCCCCTTCAGTGAAGTGGCAGGAGGCGCTGCACAGAGAGGGGGAGAACTTTCCCCCTCTTGTTTTCCCGCTCTAAAACAAGGTGCCGTTTAAGGTGCGTTCAGGCGGCTACCTTGGAAGCCTGGAGAGCGAGAGGGGTCGGTGTGCACTGACCCCTCTCGCTCTCCAGGCTTCAGGTTCCTTTCGACCTGCTCCTTGGGGCTGGCGGGGGGAAGCCCACCACCAGCCCCAAAGAGCAGGTCAGCGAGCAGCGGAAAGGCGCAGCGGAGAGGCTCCTGCCATAGCCGCGCGTCACATCCCCAGCCGGGAGAGCGCGCACGGGGCTATGGCTTCTTCGCTCCATAGGACGCACACACATTTCCCCTTCATTTTTGAGGGGGGGAAAGTGCGTCCTATAGAGCGAAAAATACGGTATACCCCGCCCATCTGGTTACAAGAAATGAGATTCTAACTAAACATCAAGAAAAAAGGCTTTTTGACAGTAAGAGTTGCTCAACAGGGGACTGGTCTCCCTTCGGAGGTGATGAACTCTCCTTCCTCGGAGGTTTTTAAGCAGAGGTTGGGTGACCATCTGTCAGGGATGCTTTAGCTGAGAATCCTGGCTCGCAGTGGGTTGGACTGGATGATCCTTGAGGGCCCCTCCCCACACTACGGTTCTACGATTCTCTCTGCCCTGAATCTTCACAGGGCGTCCACACGTTCTACGAGTTCCAAGAGGGAGAAAAACTTACTTCTATCCATTTTTCTCCATGCCATGCATCTTTTTATAAGCGCCTATCATATCACCTCTTGCTTTTTGTCTAAAGGTAAAGGTAAAGGGACCCCTGACCATTAGGTGCAGTCACGGACGACTCTGGGGTTGTGGAGCTCATCTCGCTTTATTGGTCAAGGGAGCCGGCGTACAGCTTCCGGGTCATGTGGCCAGCATGACTAAGCCGCTTCTGGCGAACCAGAGCAGCGCACGGAAATGCCGTTTACTTTCCCACTGGAGCTGTACCTATTTATCTACTTGCACTGGTGTGCTTTCAAACTGCTAGGTTGGCAGGAGCAGGGACCGAGCAACGGGAGCTCACCCCGTCATGGGGATTCAAACCGCTGACCTTCTGATCGGCAAGCCCTAGGCTCTGTGGTTTAACCCACAGCGCCACCCGGGTCCCGCTAAACTAAGGAGTCCCAAATGCTGCTACCTTTCCTCATGAGGGAAGTTTCCTTATGGTTCCATGCTTCTCTCTCTAGCTGAGATAGCTCAGTTGGTAGAGCAGGAGGCTCTTAATCTCGGGGTTGTGAGTTCGAGCCCCACATTGGGTCAAAAGATTCCTGCATTGTGGGGGGTTGGGCTAGATGACCCTCGGGGTCCCTTCCAGTTCTAGGCTTCGATAATATTCCATAAGTATGCAAAATCTTGGCTGGGAATTTCAAGAGGGGAAGGCTGTGAGGGAGCCACCTTTGCACTACAGTGGTAATAATAATAATAATAATAATAATAATAATAATAATAATAATAATAATATTTATTATTTATCCCCCGCCCATCTGGCTGGGTTACCTCGGGATACCTCGGGTTAAGAACTTAGTTCGTTCCAGAGGTCCGTTCTTAACCTGAAACTGTTCTTAACCTGAAGCACCACTTTAGCTAATGGGGCCTCCTGCTGCCGCCAGGCCAGCGGAGCACGATTTCTGTTCTCATCCTGAAGCAAAGTTCTTAACCTGAAGCACTATTTCTGGGTTAGCGGAGTCTCTAAACCTGAAGCGTATGTAACCTGAAGTGTATGCAACCTGAGGTACCACTGTATCTGGAGCAACTTTGGGGGAAACAGAAGCAGGGTGGCTTATGGCTTGGGAGCTGCTGGGAAAACCGCTGGGCTGTCCACATCCCAACCTCCCACAATACCCAAGGGGTAAAGGTAAAGGGACCCCTGACCATTAGGTCCAGTCGTGACCGACTCTGGGGTTGCGGCACTCATCTCACTTTATTGGCCGAGGGAGCCGGCGTACAGCTTCCGGGACATGTGGCCAGCATGACTAAGCCGCTTCTGGCGAAACTAGAGCAGCGCACGGAAACGCCATTTACCTTCCCGCCGGAGTGGTACCTATTTATCTACTTGCACTTTGACGTGCTTTCGAACTGCTAGGTTGGCAGGAGCAGGGACCGAGCAACAGGAGCTCACTCCGTCGCGGGGATTCGAACCACCGACCTTCTGATCGGCAAGCCCTAGGCTCTATGGTTTAGACCACAACGCCACCCGCATCCCAGGGGACGCAGCATGCCAAAACCATCACTGCTAGAAGCCAACAGACGTTTTCATTAGCGATTTTTATTGGGCGAATGTCTTCTCTGTTCCGTCGACGGTTCTGATCAATGTACCCCGCTTCCCCACCAACGAAATACAATAGAGGTTAAGACAATAGAGGAAGCCGCTAACTGGAGTCTGGCTGATGGGAAAATGGCAGGAACTCCAGGGAAGGGCATTAGGGATTCCTGTCCCAAGTCGCATGTTGGGACTTCACAGCCAGCCTTTTCTGGAAGCGCTCTGGGTCCATGAAGATCACCTTGGGAAGGACAGCTCATATTCCCCTCTACCCTGAAGAGGTGAGCTCTCTCTCTCCACAGTGCCCAATTGGGGGTAAAGATCACCTCGCTGGCATTTCAGCCCCCCCCCCAGTCCAAAGTCACCCATCCCATCCACTAGGCAGCGTCACTATTCAAATGCTCATCCTTCCTTCCTCTCCTGGGTCTCTGGACTTCTTGACCATCTCAGATTTTCCAAGGCACCCCAGGATTTGGAGGGTGTTCAGTGTCTTTTGGGCTGGTTTGGGCCGATGTATTTCAACGGAGTGTAGCTGGGCTTGCCGATGATTTCTGTGCCCATCAGCGGCTGGAGGACATCTGGTACCCGAACGCTGCCATCCTACAGAGGAGGGACAAAGGCAAGGAGGGGGTTTGAGGACCCTGTGCTGGCCACCTTCTGCCCTCTGCGCAACATTCTGCGAACCGCCCTGGTTATTCTGTGAACCGCCCTGAGACCTCCGGGTATAGGGCGGTCTATAAATTCAATAAATAACAAGAATACAGTGACAGATAGGTAGCCGTGTTGGTCTGCCATAGTCAAAATAAAAAAAATTCCTTCCAGTAGCACCTTAAAGACCAACTAAGTTAGTTCTTGGTATGAGCTTTCGTGTGCATGCACACTTCTTCAGATACACTGAAACAGAAGTTGCCAGACCCTTCTATATAGTGAGAAGGTGGGGAGGGGTATTACTCAGAAGGGTGGTGGGAATGGGAGATTGGCAGATAGCTGAGATGAGCCTGTTGACGACTTTTAACGACTGCAATAGGTCTTACAGGAAAAGGCAAGGGGTGAGAAGGTGAAAAATGGCTTAGTCATGTATAATGAGATAAGAATCCAATGTCTTTGTTCAGACCAGGTCTCTCCATGGTTTTAAGTTTGGTAATGAGTTGCAATTCAGCAGCTTCTCTTTCCAGTCTATTTCTGAAATTCCTTTGTAGTAAAACAGCTACTTTGAGATCTTGTATAGAATGTCCTGGGAGATTGAAGTGTTCTCCTACTGGTTTCTCTGTTTTGTGATTCTTGATGTCAGATTTATGTCCGTTTATTCTTTGGCGTAAGGTTTGGCCTGTTTGTCCAAGAATACAGTGGACACTCGGGTTGCAAATGTGATCTGTGTGGGACGCATGTTCGCCACCCGCAGTGGGTTGCGATTTGGTGTTTCTGCGCATGAGCAAAGCGTGATTTAGCGCTTCTGCGCATGCGCGACTGCTAAAACCCGGAAGTCACCCGTTCCGCAACTTCTGGGTTTCAGCAGTCCGTAAACAGAAAAAAATGCAACCTGAAGCGTCTGTAATCTGAGGTATGACTGTAACAGCACAGCATCAAACGGATGAAATTTAAAGACTATTGAGCTAAATATGTTAAGATAACTTAACTGGAAAAGCTTGCAAATATTAGATAGGCTTAGGATTTAAATATTTAAGGGTAGGAATTAAGATGATTAAAGCTAAATTAGAAAGAAAGTAAGATGTTAAGTGATCAAGTTAATTTTTTTGAGAAAACTGACTTTGGAAAACTGTTAAAATGATATACAATGAAATTCAATCAGGAGGATTGGAGGGAGTCACTCAACGATGTGATTAAGATTGGTTTAATTACAACTAGGCTGTATGTTTGTTTGTTTTAATTTTTTTGGGAAAATTAATTTTTTAAAAATGAGGGGGGGACCACAGCGTCATACCCACACCAAACTTGTTTCTAACAGGGTACGCCCAAAAATCCCCATCAGCCCTGGAGTGGATGGAAGCTATAGACCTCTTGGAACAATCCACAGAAGCAAACTCCTAGGCCAGGGGTCTGCAACCTTTAAGACAAAAAGAGCCACTTGGACCCATTTCCGAAGAAAAAAAAACTGGGAGCCGCAAAACTCGTCATTATAAAAATAACTTTTTTGTCACTTTCTTATTATTTCTTTGTTTGACCCCTCAGAATTACTCCTCCTCATAGAAATAAACGTTAAATTAACAAGTTACCTTTTTGTGTGTGTGTGTGTGTGTGTGTGTGTGTGTTCTTCACTCCCCTTCAAAACAGTGACCATGCCCCTTACAATGTAGCGGGCGGGCGGGCAGGAAGGTGACGTTGGGACGGTGCGTGACTAACGCACGCACCGCCCCCATGCGACGTCACAGCCAGTACAGCGCCCGTCACATTGGGGAGTGTTGGTGCGCACAATGCGCCTCCTCCCCTCGCTAGTATCCGCCCCGGAGCCGCGGCAAAGGTGCAAAAGAGCCACATGCGGCTCCGGAGCCGTGGGTTGCAGACCCCTGTCCTAGGGGCTGAGGTTCCCCTGGCCCCTGCAATAAAATATTTGAGTGGCTGGGGAAACCCAGCCAGATGAGTGGGTCATAAATAACAGGTGATGATGATAATGATGATTATGCCAGCAACGAACCTTGCGCTGGTTGGATTCCAGGAGGGCAATGAGCATCCGGGGAACAGCGCAGGCTGTGCCGTTGACCTGCAAAGAACAGACAGCTGTGCTGAGACGCTGGAGGCCCCCAGTGTGGCATCGGGTTCAGGAGGGGGGGAAAGCACAGGTTATCGACACCTGGCCTCTCCTAGAATCATAGAATCCTAGAGTTGGAAGAGACCACAAGGGCCATCGAGTCCAACCCCCAGCCAAGCAGGAAACACCACCAGAGCACTCCTGACATATGGTTGTCAAGCCTCTGCTTAAAGACCTCCAAAGGAGGAGACTCCACCACACTCCTTGGCAGCAAATTCCACTGTCAAACAGCTCTTACTGTCAGGAAGTTCTTCCTAAGTTCTTCTCCCCACCCATCCCTGTATCTCAGGCCACAGGCCCAGGGCCCATCTTACCGTGTGCGCATAAGACAGGCGGCCTTCCTGGTTGTAGTACATGATGTTCAGCCGGCGGCTCTGGTAGTCTGTGCAGTTGGAGGCGCTGGAGATCTAGCAGGGGAAACGAAGGGAAGACACATAACTGGCCAAGGCAGAAGTTGTGTTGGAGGCAGATCTCAGAAATGATTGTAAACACGAGAGTCAGATTTTGTCATCATCAAACGATAAACAATGAATTGAAAAGGAGGTTCAAAATAACTTTTATAAAAAACAACAACCCAGAAGGCTTTCTTTTGGCAATTATAGGACCAGAACTACCTAAATTGTATAGAAATTCATTTATGTATGCTACTACAGCAGCAAGGGCTTGCCGATCAGAAGTTCGGCGGTTAGAATCCCCGCGACGGGGTGAGCTCCTGTTGCTCGGTCCCTGCTCCTGCCAACCCAGCAGTTCGAAAGCACGTCAAGTGCAAGTAGATAAATAGGTACTGCTCCGGCGGGAAGGTACAGTGGTGCCTCGCAAGACGAAATTAATCCGTTCCGCGAGTCTCTTCGTCTTGCGGTTTTTTCGTCTTGCGAAGCACGGCTATTAGCAGCTTAGCGGCTATTAGCGGCTTAGCGGCTTTAAGAAAAAGGAAACAAACTCGCAAGAACTCGCAAGACGTTTCGTCTTGCGAAGCAAGCCCATAGGGAAATTCGTCTTGCGGAACGACTCAAAAAACGGAAAACTCTTTCGTCTTGCGCGTTTTTCGTCTTGCGAGGTACCACTATAAATGGTGTTTCCGTGCGCTGCTCTGGTTTGCCAGAAGCGGCTTAGTCATGCTGGCCACATGACCAAAGCTGTACGCCGGCTCCCTCGGCCAGCAAAGCGAGATGAGCGCTGCAACCCCAGAGTCAGCCATGACTGGACCTAATGGTCAGGGGTCCCTTTACCTTTACCCCTTGGGTATTGTGGGAGGCCAGGCTGTAGACAGCCCAGCAGTTTTCCCAGCAGCTCCCATGCCATAAGCCGCCCTGCTTCTATTTCCCCCAAAGTTGCTCCAGATACAGTGGTACCTCGGGTTGCATACGCTTCAGGTTACAGACTCCGCTAACCCAGCAATAGTACCTCGGGTTAAGGCCCCACCACCCTCAGAATTAAAGGGGGAGAGTTTCGCAGGAGAGGGAGGGAGGGGAAGTCTCTAGACTGTGAAGACAATACTAAGCTAGACGGACCCACAGTCCGATTTTCTACATTCCTGTGTTCTTCTTATCCTTCTGCGCCACTTCTCTGCAGAAGGAGATTGAGAAGAATCTATCGCACTCTCCCCAGCGCTTCTTCCACCTTGTGGTTGGGTTGGCCCTTGAACTAGAGATTCAGGAGCCAGCGGACTCTTCCCCCACTCACCTCTCCATACTTGTCCCGGCCGGGCATCCAGGCCTCAATGTCGAATTTCCTGTATGCAGGTAGACCCAGTTCCTGTGTGGGCATATCGAGGACCCTATCGGTAAAGAGAAATCGGGATCAGATGCATAACGGCGGCCATGAAAGTTGGGAACAACCTGATTGGCCTTCTCTATCCAGGTCTTGCTGCCTGAGAATTGCTAAGTAAATAAGTGAGATTACCTTTTTTGGCCTTATTTCGTAGAACTCATACACCGTTGGACTGAAAACAAGAAAGCAAGCAAACCCTCAAAGCCATTTACAAAAGATAAAACAGCAAACTCAAGAAAAAGTTGCAATAGTTTAAAGCACACAGAAGTTAAAATACAGAAACAGATCACCGTATTTTTCGCTCTATAAGACGCACCAGACCACAAGACGCACCTAGTTTTTGGAGGAAAACAAGAAAAAAATATTCTGAATCTCAGAAGCCAGAACAGCAAGAGGGAAAGCAGCAATCCCTCTTGCTGTTCTGGCTTCTGGGATAGCTGCGCAGCCTGCATTCGCTCCGTAAGATGCACACACATTTCCCCTTACTTTTTAGGAGGGAAAAAGTGAGTCTTATAAAGCAAAAAATACGGTAAAATGACCTCAACTTTCTAAGAATCTTGTAGGTAAACTGTACTGAACTGTTAAAGGCTTTATGCGCTAATAGTAACACCTTGAATTGGGCCTGGCAAATGAGCAGCTACCACAGGTCTCTGAGCACGGGCGTTGTAGGCTGGTGAGTTCTCGCTCCTGTCAGCAATTGTGCTGCAGCGTTCTGATGTTCCCTGGACGTTGCTTTGCTTTGTTAGTACTGTATTTTAAGCATGCCTAGGTATACCCTCTAAGGTGGGTACGGGATGCAACCAGACATGTCTCTGCTGGCTGGGCTAGCAGCCCTCCTTCCCCCTCAATGATCACACACCCACGTCCCCAGCAGCCAGCGGCGAGCGGGGGTCCTTCAGCTGCCCCCCCCAGCTCTTGCATGACTCCCTACTTGTAGTGCAGTCCCAGCTCAGAGAAGATCTCTTTCTGCACGGCCAGGAATTCGTCCAGCAGGGCCTCGCTTTCGAACCCAGTCTCATTGGCAGTGACCCCAAACATTTCCACCTGGATTGTGGGGAGAGAGTGTATGATTATAGAGATGTCCCTTTTATGAAGAGGCACGTAGTGAGACCATTGATCCCCTGCTGGTGAGGCTCGCTGACCTCCCGGAAAAGCAAAAATTCGACCTTTTCCTGTTAGGCAAAGATCAGAAGACAACCCGGATGGTCGCCAGATTCTGTGTACAGATCTGTAGGCGCAGACCAACCCCCAACTCAAACTAGTTTGTTAAGAAAATCCCCAAACTCGGTTCCATGGGTGACTCTGGGTCAGCTCCCTGCAGTAGTTTATTGCTGTACATAGTTTATAAATTTATTATTGTATATTGTTTTAAATGTTTGTTTTCCTTCTAGGATTGTACCCCCAATTGTGTTTTATAAGCTGGTCTCCGACAGTACAGTGGTGCCTCGCAAGACGAAATTAATTCATTCCGCGAGTTTTGTCGTCTTGTGATTTTTTTCGTCTTGCGAAGCATGGTGTCGGGAAAGTTTTGGAAAAGCTTCAAAAATCACCAAAGTCTTTAAAAACCTCAAAAAAGGCTACCACACCACGTTCTATGAGTTGCTCCTCGAAGTCAAGTCGCAACTGTATTAACGGCGTTAAGAAAAAGGAAGCAAACTTGCAAGACGTTTCCGTCTTGCGAAGCAAGCCCATAGGGAAAATCGTCTTGCGAAGCAGCTCAAAAAACCCTTTCCTCTAGCGAGTTTTTTGTCTTGCGAGGCATTCGTCTTGCGAGGTACCACTGTAATAAATTATCTATCTATCTATCTATCTATCTATCTATCTATCTATCTATCTATCTATCATCTAATAGAGATCTGTTAGCCAAAGGGAGAGGAAAGAGTAACTGCAGGAGAAGAGGGAAGGGAGAAGAAAAGGAAGACACAGTTCTCCCCCTCCCCAATTAATCCCCACGACAATCCTGAGAGTGACTGATTGGCCCAAGGTCTCACCCACAGAGCTCCAAGGGCAAGTGGGGATTTGGGTCTCTCCCAGGTCCTAGTTCAGCACTCTAACCACTACACAACACCACCTCTCCACTTTCTGTGCTGAAGCAGCGGAGGGAGCCCGAAACCCTGCAGGAAGCATTCCAAGGCCCCCATGTAAACTTTGTGTGCCGCTTACAATGCACTTCTTATTAATGCCAGCGCTGAAGCCCACACATCCCTTCAAGAAAGCTAAGATCACCTGGGCCCTCTGGCTTTCTGCTTTTTCAATGAGAACGGGCTATCTTTGCAGCGCTGAGGACTAGAAACTTGCATCGTTTGAAGCGAAAAGCAAGAGAGACTCGGGATGAGTCCGATTAACCGAACCCATGCATTTGCTGTACTTGCGTCGAACTGAACAACACGCTTGATGTGCCATTAGCATCTGTTAATGTATCAAATTTCTCTTCGAGCTCCACTTCGCCCCTCCCCAAAAAATCTCAGGATGCACCAATACTACTACTACTACTACCGTATTTTTCGTCCTATAGGGCGCACCGGCCCATAGGACGCACCTCGTTTTTTGGGGGGGAAATGAATAAAAAAAATATATTCCCCCCCCCGCCCTGGCTGCCGCCCCAAGCCTTGTGCTCACCTGCCCGAAGCACGGGGCACCCTCCGGAGGGCTCCCCGTGCTTCGGGCGACAGGCTGCCGCCCCAAGCCTCGCGCGCTTGGCGGGAACTCACACCGGGCTTGCAAGGCTTGCGGATAGCTTCCTGAAGCCTGGAGAGCGAGAGGGGTCGGTGCGCAACGATGCCTCTCGCTCTCCAGGCTTCAGCGAAAGCCTGCATTCGCCCCATAGGACGCACACACATTTCCCCTCCATTTTTGGAGGGGAAACAGTGCGTCCTATGGGGCGAAAAATACGGTAATAATAATAACGATTTATTTATACCCCACCCATCCGGCTGGGTTTCCCCAGCCACTCTGGGCAGCTCCCAACCGAATATTAAAAACACAATACAGCATTAAACATTAAAAACTTCCCTGTACAGGGCTGCCTTCAGATATCTTTTAAAAGTCAGATAGTTGTTTATTTCCTTGACATCTGATGGGAGGGCGTTCCACAGGGCGGGCGCCACCACCAAGAAGGCCCTCTGCCTGGTTCCCTGTAACTTGGCTTCTCGCAGGGAGGGAACCGCCAGAAGGCCCTCGGAGCTGGACCTCAGGCCGAACGATGGGGGTGAAGATGCTCCTTCAGGTATACAGGACCGAGGCCTATGCTGCAGACCTTGTCCCTTCTCCCCACCTCCAACGGCGCCACACCTCGAGCGCACGTCTTCCTCACCTTGGTGAACTGATGCACTCGATACAGTCCCCACGACTCATGGCGGGTTTCTGTTTCCGCCCTGTAGCACGTGCTGACACACACTGTCCTGGCCAAGGCGGAAGAAGAGACAGAAGGGCTGGTGAGGTCAGTGGTGTTGTAAATAAAAACATGCCCTTTTTCCCTTATGGGGTATCCAAGAGCCCATATAGGGTCCTTACATAGGTTCCCTATTGGTAGGAGAAAATAACAGAGGCCAACCAGAGAATATTGAGAAGCAAAGCAGCTACTAAGCTTGATCTTTATTGATCTGTTGCAACAGGGTACTCCCCTCACACGCAGGAGAGGAAGAGGACCCACAAAAATGCTGTGCAATGGCTTATAAAGACTTTTGAATTTCCCATCCTCTAGATCAAGACCACCCCCAGAAACATTATGCATACATCACAGAAGGGGTGTAACCTAAGACCACCCCTCAGATACATCTCACCTACATCACAGAAATTTTAATGTTGTTTTTCTCCTGTCACAGTTTATCTCCTGTCTGGCAAGTTACTTGATTGGATTGCCTGGGGAGCCTGGCCATTCTTTTGTAGTGGTAAAATACTTATCTCCTGGGCCAGGTCACAGGCTCACACCTTATTCAAACAGACATATCCTTGAGACAGGATTTGTGAGGAAAGAGACAATGGGGAGGCTTTTCCAGTTTAACCTTGCAGAGAAAGGATTTGGTCAGTTTAGGAATCAAAATGGTTCCAGGTTGGACTTCCTGACCATAAAATTCCTATCTCAGTGGTCAAGAGGAATTGGGCAGAGGAGGGCCGAGGGGTCTGTGGGTGGGTGCACAACGCAATTCCACGGGATGGCAGTGTTACGGAAATTACCGGGGGTGGGGGCGCATCTTTAAAGTTAAATATTACAAATATTATGCCTGAATGTATCCTTTCAACTTGACAGCTCAGGGAAGTTACCTAGCTTTAAAAATAATATAAAATCATCTCCTTTCCCAGCTTCCTCCATTCCAAAGCTATTTTCGCCTTGAAAATGGACTCCAGGAAGTTCTCAGAGGTGACAATTGCTGGGCTAATTGTTAGCCAAAGGAAGCCAAATCTCATCACCTGACTCGCCTCAGGCTCCAGACATGCAAAGGAACTTCTATTGTACTTTTGGGTGGTGGGTACTTAAGACATATTTGTCTATGCTAATCTTACACCTGAGTCTTGCCCTGCCATTTCTGCTTATGCTAATCTTGTACCAAGAACTTGTCTGGACATGTTTGCCAAGGTTAACCCCTCCCCTTATGTGACATGTAAGTGATGTAGCAATGATGCTGTACGAACTGTATTCTGGGATATGGTGGGTACTCCAGCGGGAAGGTAAATGGCGTTTCGGTGTGCTGCTCTGGTTCGCCAGAAGCGGCTTAGTCCTGCTGGCCACATGACCCGGAAGCTGTACGATGGCTCCCTCAGCCAGTAAAGCGAGATGGGCGCCGCAACCCCAGAGTTGGCCATGACTGGACCTAATGGTCAGGGGTCCCTTTACCTTTACCTAACGTTCTGAACGGGACACGGGTGGCACTGTGGGTTAAACCACAGAGCCTAGGACTTGCCAATCAGAAGGTCGGTGGTTCAAATCCCCGCGACGGGGTGAGCTCCCGTTGCTCAGTCCCTGCTCCTGCCAACCTAGCAGTTCGAAAGCACCTCAAAGTACAAGTAGATAAATAGGTACCACTCCGGCAGAAAGGTAAACGGTGTTTCCGTGCGCTGCTCTGGTTCACCAGAAGTGGTTTAGTCCTGCTGGCCACATGACCCGGAAGCTGTACGCCGGCTCCCTCGGCCAATAAAGCGAGATGAGCGCCGCAACCCAAGAGTCGGCCATGACTGGACCTAACAGTCAGGGGTCCCTTTACCTTTAAAGTTCTGAACATGTGCGCAGCGGCACCTGAATGCATCCACAAGGTGGGAAGAAAGTTTCTCACCTGACGGGGGTGTCTTTCAGATTCACCGCATGATCCATGAAGTACCCTAGTAGGAAGAGAAGGCGGTGAGAATGGATTTGAGGGAAGAAATTGGGGCACAATTCCTTAATTCCTTTGCCCCGGTTGCTCTCGCCAACCCCGTCTTGCTAACGTACATTTTTCAACCAGGGATGAAGAAGGAACTATCAATAACTTTTCAAAAGAGTTTTGTTTCTACATTTTATGTGCAGCCTGCCTCTCTCTTTCTTTTGGAGATAAGAGCAGAGTTTTGTTAATACAAGTGTCTCCCCACTAGGGCTGGGCGATACCTGGTTTTCAACATCACGATATATCACCTGCTAAACATTGTGATAGACTGAGATATCATGATGTCTGAAAGAAGGATGGAGCTTTGCAACGGCACTGGCTGGCTTCACGGTTTTTCCCACATTGTGATTTTTGCATAGCACACACACACCATGATTCACAATATGATTCCGCCAGGTCAAAAACTATGAGGCCAATATCATGATAAGGACTTCTAACTGGTCTTGGACGATGTATTGATATATCGCTCAGTCCTTCTCTCCACTTTTAAACGTGACCGTATACACATGGTGTCAGCAAATAATTAAATAAATTGATTTAATCAATTTTAAATTGATTGAAGGCCTGGAAAGAGCAGGGGATCTGCAAAAATGGCACAAAACGAGGGGGAAAGTGGCATGAACAATGAAGGAACAAGCATGGCCAGAAATGATGGGAGTTACAGTTCAACAACATCTGGGGATGTAAAGATGGGGAAGGCCAATAAACCTTCTCTGGAGCATAAGAAAGTTCTCTCCCAGTACTCCATTGAGGAGGACATTCCTGCAAGGAAATCTAGAGGCCAGAGCTCCACCCTTCTGCCATACCTGCAATGCCAACCTCGGACGTGCCTGCCAGGCTTAGGTCTTCAAAGCGAGAAGGGTCTATGTTGTACAGCAGAGAGGAGCTGGCTTCTGGGGGCATGCCACAACCTTCCTGGGAAGCAAGAGGAGAGAGGTGTGACACAGGGTGAGTCTACAGGGCTCCCATCAGGTCCAGCCAGCATGCCCAGTGGTCAGATATGCTAGCAGCTGCAATCCAGCAACAACGGGAAAGTGCCCGCCCTGTGGAACGCCCTCCCACCAGATGTCAAAGAGAACAACAACTACCAGACTTTTAGAAGACATCTGAAGGCAGCCCTGTTTAGGGAAGCTTTTAATGTTTGATGTATTACAGTATTTTAATATTTTTTGGAAGCCGCCCAGAGTGGCTGGGGAAGCCCAGCCAGATGGGCGGGGTATAAATAATAAATTATTATTATTCTGAACTAGATGGACCAAAGACCTGCCTCCATATATAGCAGGCTCTAAGGTTACCAGACGTCCCCATTTCCCAGGGACAGTCCCGGATTTAATAATAATAATAATAATAATAATAATAATAATAATAATTTATTATTTGTACCCCGCCCATCTGGCTGGGTTTCCCCAGCCACTCTGGGCGGCTTCCACAGAAACCAAAAAACACTAAAATATCATACATTAAAAGCTTCCCTGAATAGGGCCGCCTTAAGATGTCTTCGGAATGTCAGGTAGTTGTCCATCACCTTGACATCCGATGGGAGGGCATTCCACAGGGCGGGCGCCACCACCGAAAAGGCCCTCTGCCTGGTTCCCTGTAGCTTCGCTTCTCGCAATGAGGGAACCGCCAGAAGGCCCTCGGCGCTGGACCTCAGTGTCCGGGCAGAACGATGGGGGTGGAGACGCTCCTTCAGGTATACAGGGCCGAAGCCGTTTAGGGCTTTAAAGGTCAACACCAGCACTTTGAATTGTGCTCGGAAACGTACTGGGAGCCAATGTAGGTCTTTCAAGACCGGTGTTATGTGGTCTCGGCGGCCGCCCCCAGTCACCAGTCTAGCTGCCGCATTCTGGATTAGCTGTAGTTTCCGAGTCACCTTCAAAGGTAGCCCCACGTAGAGCGCATTGCAGTAGTCCAAGCGGGAGATAACTAGAGCATGCACCACTCTGGCCAGACAGTCAGCGGGCAGGTAGGGTCTCAGCCTGCGTACCAGGTGGAGTTGGTAGACAGCTGCCCTGGATACAGAATTGACCTGCGCCTCCATGGACAGCTGTGAGTCCAAAATGACTCCCAGGCTACGCACCTGGTCCTTCAGGGGCACAGTTACCCTATTCAGGACCAGGGAGTCCTCCACACCAGCCCGCCCCCTGTCCCCCAAAAACAGTACTTCTGTCTTGTCAGGATTCAACTTCAATCCATTAGCCGCCATCCATCCTCCAACCGCCTCCAGGCACTCACACAGGACCTTCACCGCCTTCACTGGTTCTGATTTGAAAGAAAGGTAGAGCTGGGTATCATCTGCATATTGATGAACACCCAGTCCAAACCCCCTGATGATCTCTCCCAGCGGCTTCATATAGATGTTAAAAAGCATGGGGGAGAGGACGGAACCCTGAGGCACCCCACAAGTGAGGGCCCAAGGGTCTGAACACTCATCCCCCACCACCACTTTCTGAACACGGCCCAGGAGAAAGGAGTGAAACCACTGTATAACAGTGCCCCCAGCTCCCAACCCCTCTAGACGGTCCAGAAGGATGTTATGGTCGATTGTATCAAAGGCCGCTGAGAGATCCAGCAGAACCAGGAAACAACTCTCACCTTTGTCCCTAGCTCGCGGGAGATCATCAACCAGTGCGACCAAGGCAGTTTCAGTCCCATGATGAGGCCTGAACCCTGATTGGAAGGGATCCAAATGGTCCGCATCCTCCAGGCGTGCCTGGAGTTGTTCAGCAACCACACGCTCAATCACCTTGCCCAAGAATGGAAGATTTGAGACTGGGCGATAGTTGGCCATACTATCCGGGTCCAAAGATGGTTTTTTAAGAAGCGGTTTAATGACCGCCTCTTTCAGTGGATCTGGGAATGTTCCCTCACAGAGGGAAGCATTCACCACCCCGCAGAGCCCATCGCCCAGCCCTTCCCGGCTAGCTTTTATAAGCCAGGATGGGCAAGGATCAAGGAGACAGGTGGTTGGTTTCACTCGTCCAAGCAGCCTGTCCACATCCTCGGGGGTAACGGATTGAAATTGATTCCATGCAACTTGACCAGACAGGGCTCTAGCACTCTCCCGCCCCAGCCCTGCTCCCACGGTGGTGTCTAGCTCCTTCCGAATATGAGTGATTTTATCTGCAAAAAACTTTGCAAAATCGTTGCAGGAGATCTTGGGGTCTTTACAAGGCCCCGGTGGTAAAGGTGGTTCCGTTAGATTGCGGACCACCTGAAAGAGTCTCCTGCTACTATTTTCTGCAGATGCAATAGAGGCAGTGAAGAAAGTCTTCTTCGCCGTCGCTATCGCCACTTGGTAGGCTCGACGTTGAGCTCTAACCTGTGTCCGATCAGATTCGGAGTGAGTTTTCTGCCACCGACGCTCTAGCCGTCTCAGCGATTGTTTCATCGCCCTCAGCTCCGAAGAAAACCACGGGGCTGTCCGGGCTCCATGCAATCGGAGAGGGCGCTTCGGAGCCAGACAGTCGATAGCCCTGGTTAACTCCGCATTCCAGCGGGCCACCAAGGAATCAGCTGAAAGGCCATCAACATGGGATAAAGCATCCCCTACCACTCTCTGGAAACCATTTGGATCCATTAAGTGGCGGGGCGGACCATCCGAATTGGTCCCACCTCCCTGCAGAGGGGAAGGGTCGCGGAGAAGTCCAGTTGCACCAGGAAGTGATCTGACCATGGCACTTCTTTGGTTTCATTTTTACTTAGTGTCAGATCACCCACGTCGCTAGAGGTGAATACCAGGTCTAAGGCATGTCCATGACTATGAGTTGGGCCCAACTTATTCAGGGACAGCCCCATGGAGGCCATGCTTTCCATGAAGTCCCGAGCGGCCCCTTGTAAGGTCGTGTCGGCGTGGATGTTAAAATCCCCTAGGACAACCAAACTAGGTGTCTCCAGGAGAACATCCGCCACGACCTGAAGCAGCTCGGACAGGGAATCCTTGGTGCAGCGGGGAGGTCGGTACACCAAAAGGAATCCTGTACTGCCCCTATTGCCCAACTTCCAGAACATGCACTCAGAAAACTGGGTCTTCCCAGTAGGACGCCTGATGCAAACTAATGACTTCCTAAAAATCACTGCAACCCCCCCTCCCCGCCCACATGACCTGGGTTGCTGTGCGTAAGAGAAACCTGGTGGGCAAGCGGCAGCAAGGACAGGCCCATCTGCCTCATTCAACCAGGTCTCTGTCACACAAGCCAGGTCAAATCCTCCATCCACAATCAGGTTGTGGATGGCAGTGGTTTTATTCATCATTGACCTGGCATTACACAGCAACACCTTCAGGTTATGTGGGTTTCCCCTGTTGATTCCAGTATCCATCTGGTCAAGGCCAGACCCGGAGGCAGGGATAGTCTTCAAACAACGACTAAACCTGCCTCCTCGGTAATGACATGGTCTGGTCTTAGCGTAACTCCGCCTCCTGCCCATGATCACCGAGATCGGATGTCCCAGTGCTTTCCCCCCTGTGGAACTTGTCCCAGCCATCGTGTTGGCTGGGGCCTCACTCCCAGGCAGCCCTGATCCCGCCCCTTAAAAACAAAACACAAACTATACAGAACCAATAAAACAACAGAAAACAAAAACAGAACAATTATACTAAAATTAATCCCCAACCAAATATCCATTACACCCCCCACCCCCAACAAGAGAAAAAAGGAAAAAAAGAAATACAAATTTAAATTGCCACCGACCGCTTGAGGACATTTTAAAACACATTGGAACAGGGAAGCAATTGCAGAACACTTCCCAGCTTTCCCAAAAGTTTGTTCCAACTAAGGGCCTGGGCCACGCCCCCTGGGCCAGTTGGAGAAGGCCCTGGAAGGGAGCAGGCCCTGCAGTCCTCACCCAGCCGATGGTCCGAGGCTTCCCTGCAGCAGGAGTCCCTTTATAGCCGGGAGAAAGGGCCTGGGCCACGCCCCCTGGGCCAGTTGGAGAAGGCCCTGGAAGGGAGCAGGCCCTGCAGTCCTCACCCAGCCGATGGTCCAAGGCTTCCCTGCAGCAGGAGTCCCTTTATAGCCGGGAGAAAGGGCCTGGGCCACGCCCCCTGGGCCAGTTGGAGAAGGCCCTGGAAGGGAGCAGGCCCTGCAGTCCTCACCCAGCCGATGGTCCGAGGCTTCCCTGCAGCAGGAGTCCCTTTATAGCCGGGAGAAAGGGCCTGGGCCACGCCCCCTGGGCCAGTTGGAGAAGGCCCTGGAAGGGAGCAGGCCCTGCAGTCCTCACCCAGGCGATGGTCCGAGGCTTCCCTGCAGCAGGAGTCCCTTTATAGCCGGGAGAAAGGGCCTGGGCCACGCCCCCTGGGCCAGTTGGAGAAGGCCCTGGAAGGGAGCAGGCCCTGCAGTCCTCACCCAGCCGATGGTCCGGCTGATTTACAAATCAGTCCCCTGATAAAATTCCTACTATCATTCCTACTAAAGTTGAAAAGTGTCCCTGGATTCATTGAAAAAAAATCTGATAACCTGAACATGAATCTTTTTTTTGTGGGAGTGAGACTACTTACAAAGACGGCTCCTTTCAGCAGATCTGGAACAGTCATGGGGATAAAGCCCTGTGGGGGGAAAAGGAAGAGGATGAAGAGCTGTAGGAACCATTTTTGGGTGCCTGGCTCCCAGGGACCCCCTAACAGGGTAAAGGTAAAGGGACCCCTGACCATTAGGTCCAGTCGTGGCCGACTCTGGGGCTGCGGCGCTCATCTCGCTTTATTGGCCGAGGGAGCCGGCGTACAGCTTCCGGGTCATGTGGCCGGCATGACTAAGCCGCTTCTGGCGAACCAGAGCAGCGCATGGAAACGCCGTTTACCTTCCCGCTAGAGTGGTACCTATTTATCTACTTGCACTTTGACGTGCTTTCGAACTGCTAGGTTGGCAGGAGCAGGGACCAAGCAACGGGAGCTCACCCCGTCGCAGGGATTCGAACCGCCGACCTTCTGATCGGCAAGCCCTAGGCTCTGTGGTTTAACCCACAGCGCCACCTGCGTCCAGCCACTCACCCCCTAAGAAGATATCGGCAAAGGGAGGAATTGCCCCCTCCTGCCCTAAAGAGAGAGGGCAAGACAAGGGGAAGGTCAAGAACAGGACATTGCCCCATGCCTGGTTCTCACATCTTCTGTCCTGGCGCAGAGAAGAGGTCGTGGAAGAGGGGCTTTTGCCCACAGCTGGGCCGGTGGTGAGATGATGGGACATTTTGGGAAACAACTCTGGACAAGACAGAATTTGGTCTGATGCAGCACAACACTTTTTGCATTATTCAGTTCCCGTGTTTAGAATTATGTAGCCCAGATGGGTTATGCCTCGACTGTTAGGAGATCCCAAGAAGGAACAACTGGTTTGTAAATTTAATATATGACACTGCAGAGGAAGGAATCAGAGAATCCTTAGAGTTGGAAGGTGCTACCAAAGTCATCTAGTCCAAACCTCTGCAATGCAGGATTTTCAGCTAAAGCATCCATGGCAGATGCGACACCCAACCTGCTTAAAAACCTCCAAGTAGAGTCTGTTTCACATCTGAACAGCTCTTACTGTCAGAAAGTTTTTCTGTATGTATGGTTGGAATCTCCCTTCTTGCAACTTGAAGCCAGTGGTTCAAGTTCTACTCTCCAGAGCAGGAGAAAACAAGCTTGTTCCCTCTGCCATGTGAGAGCCCTTGAGATATTTGGCTATCCTATCTTCTCTCAGTCTCTTCTCCAGGCTAAACATACCCAGCTCCTTCAACCATTCCTCATCAGGCTTGGTTTCCAGGCCCTTGATCATCTTGGTCGCCCTCCTCTGCACACCCTTCCAGCTTGTCAACATCCTTCTTAATTGTGACGTCCAGAAACTGGACACAGTATTCCAAGTGTGCTCTGACCAAGGCAGAATAGAGTGGTCCTAGTACTGTATTTTTTGCTCTTTAGGACGCACCCGACCATATGATGCACCTTGTTTTAGAGGGGGAGAACAAGGGAAAAAAATTCTCAGCGCCCCTTCAGCGAAGCAGCAGGAGAAACGGAGCCCCTTCCATTTCTCCTCCCGCTTCGCTGAAGGGGCGCTGCGCAGCTCTCCCTCTCTGCTGAAGGCGGGAGAGTCTTGCTCTCCTGGCTTCAGCAAAAGGAACCTGAAGCCTACGGAGTGCAGCGCAGGTTCCCGCTGCGCTCCAAAGGCTTCAGGCGGCTGGCTGTCCCTGAAGCCTGGACAGCGAGAGGGGTCGGTGCGCACTGACCCCTCTCGCTCTCCAGGCTTCAGTGAAAGGAATGCGAAGCCTCCGGAGCACGGAGAGAGCGCTCCCTCTGCGCTTTGAAGGCTTCGCGTTGCTATCGCTGAAGCCAAGGAGCCTGCATTCGCTCCATAGAACACACACACATTTCCCCTTAATTTCTGGAGGGGGAAAAGTGCGTCCTATAGAGCGAAAAATACGGTACTTCCCTTGATCTGGACACTATACTTCTGGTGATGCAGCCTAGAATAGCATTCGCTTTTTCTTTTTCTTTCTTTTTTTTTTGCTGCTGCATCACACTGCTGATTTATGTTAAGCTTGTGGCCCACCAAAACCCCTAGATCCTTTTCACATGTTCAGCTAGTAAGCCATGCACAGTGGCACCTCGGGTTAAGAACTTAATTAGTTCTGGAGGTCTGTTCTTAACCTGAAACTGTTCTTAACCTGAAGAACCACTTTAGCTAATGGGGCCTCCTGCTGCCGCTGCGCCGTCGGAGCACGATTTCTGTTCTCATCCTGAAGCAAAGTTCTTAACCTGAAGCACTATTTCTGGGTTAGCGGAGTCTGTAACCTGAAGCGTATGTAACCCGAGGTACCACTGTACTGTAAAGGCTGGGAGACCTGGCAGGCTGATTTGCAGTAAGTCCACACCTTTTTTTAAATTAAAGCACTAGAACCAATCACTCCATCACTTTTGAAGTCCTTCTTTGACATCCCTGCACCCACCCACTTACCCCCCAAAGCCCTACTCTGGGCCAGCAGATGAGGACACTCTGCTCCACAGGGTACCCACCCCAAAAAAAACCCCACACACCGTTCGGTACCTTTTTCACCAGCTTGTTGTAAGTGAACTGCACCAAGGCTTGCTGCAACATTGCTCCAGCCCCACGGAGGTAGAATGACCGGTAGCCCGAGATGTGGGACAGGCGCCTGCGGAACAGAGGGGAGGAAAGAAGAAGGCCTTGAGGAGCTTCCCAGGGATGTGGGGCTTGATCTGCTAATGTGGGTTACCCTGCTGTTAGGATATTGATGTTCTGTTCCACCCTAAGAGAAACAGATATGTGGACTGTTGTCTGTCACATGTGTTTACATTCCAACACAGCTTGCTGGGAACTTCCGTTGTGTATAGCTTTTGCTTATGTTTCCTGTTCTTGGACATGAAAGATAGCAGACATGTTTTTCTTTGTCCTGAACTATGCTGAATAAACTGCTTGTAAATATGCTTTACATATGCCTCTGTCTGCCACTTCTGTTGCGTGTTATTTACTCTGCTGATTGAGGCGTGCTCAAGCTTCTGAAGGCTTCTGAAGCTGTGTGCTGCTGTTTTGATGCTGTTCCAAGGACCTGAGTTTGCCCGGATGCCAGCCAGTGGACTGGAGCCAGCTGGGGGCCTGCAAATTGCCCCCGTTCCCTTAGACACATCCCAACACCTGCTTGGGGGAGGGCAGGCTGGGCTAGCTGGCCTTTTAAGCCCTGTCAACAGCCAAGAGCTTCAGGAGTCACTAGCTACCCCCAGACTGTCACTATTTTGCAGGGAGCCATTCCATCACCAGAAACTTAGGTTTGCGCAAACTGGATTAAAGAGCCTTGTTACAACAAATGTCTAGGCTGGAGCTCTTCCCTGGAGGTGCTGGGGACTGAACTCTCTGCTTGAACTCTCTGCTTGCTTGACCCTTGAGCTGTGGTCCTTTCCCTGCCATGTTCCCAATATCCAGTTGCACCAAGGAGGACAACGCTCTCCAGGAAACATGGCCCCACGGCCACGTTAAGAGTGCCGATTCCATGACGAACGCATTTAGTCAATGGCAGGCTTCCTTTCGTGACAGGAGAGGCTCTCAGCTTTGGCCCGAGGCTCAGAGGGAGCTTTGTGAAACAGATCACGGGGGTGGGTGGTGGGTGGGAAGCAGCCTGCTACTGGAAAAGGCCCTGGGGTCAAACAGCTCATCTCAAAGGCCACCCATCAAATATTCATCCCTGTTCAGGAAGGAGAAGGGCTTCCAATCAGCTAATGGGTGCCTGCAAATTCTGGAAATATCTGCTCAGAGACCAAAGGCACCCTTTGTCCTGGCGGAATCATATTTAGCACCCTCTCCCTCCATCAGGGCATTAGGCAATTTGTCTAAGTCTTGTTTGCTCCCTCGCTCCTCTGCTTGCCTTCGCACAAGCACACTTCCTCCAACGCTTTTTCAGGGAGCTGGTGGCTGCAACAATGGGGCAATTTATACCAGGCCTCGGAGCCTGTTTACATGGGGTTGTATCCAGCTAAACTGACTTTATTGTCACTTGTACAACTTGTATACAGTGAGATTACACGAGCACCCCCCACTCAGCTCTCTTAGTCTTAATTCCCCTCGTTTACTGACGCACACCCACCAAACCCGAAAGTCTGTTGCCCTGTTGTTATCTTTTCATTCAGCAGCCTAACAGCCCACGGATAGAAGCTGTTCTTTACCCTGTTGGCGCGACTAATCGTACTTCTATATCTTCTGCCCGAGGGCGGGAGATCAAGAAAGTGCCGGCCAGGGTGTGAATCATCCCTGAGAATTTTCCTCACTCTCCTGAGGCAACCTTCTTCCGCTATTTCATCTAGTGGATTCACGGGACAGCCCATAATATCTTGTGCTGTATTCGCCACCCTCTGTAGGCACTTCCTATCAGCTGATGTCAAACCAGCGTACCACACCGTGATGCAGTAGGAAAGGACACTTTCTGTTGTGGACCAGTAGAAGGAGATCATCAAATGTTGACTGACATCGTTCTTCCGTAATACTCTGAGAAGATGGAGTCTCTGTTGGGCTTTCTTAACCACCTGGGTTGTATTGATTTTCCAAGTAAGGTCTTCACTGAGATAAACTCCTAGGAATTTAAAGGAAGAGACTCTCTCCACACAGCCCTCCCTGATGTACAGCGGGGCTAGTTCTCCTCTCTTCCTCCGAAAGCCCAACACCATCTCCTTTGTCTTGCTGATCTTAAGGTGCAAGTTGTTCCCTAGGCACCATGTAGATAATTTTTATATTTTAAACAGCCACAGCTCAGTGCCAGGGTGTCTGACTTGCAAGCAGGAGGTTGCAGGTTCAATCAGGGGCAGACCTTGGTAATATGGTGCCCTGTGCAAGGCCAAAATTTGATTCCCCCCGCCCCAAACAACTTTGTGCACATTACTGATGGTGATGGGATTTCAGTGTGTGTGTGTGCATGCTTTGGAAATTTCGCTCAACGCACAGAAACTGAGAGAGAAGGGCAAACAATATGGTAGAGAGCAGGGCTCTCGGAGGAGGAACTTATATAATTGAGAAGTGTATGATTTGCGTATGTGTTTGCAAATTACGGGGCAACTTTGAAACCACCATTTCCCCTTTACATTGCAAGCCAATCACTTCTGGGGCAGCAGTCAGAATAGACAGAAAGCAAGCCTAGGACCCACGTACCTACGGGACCGTCTCTCCTGGTATGCCCCACAGAGGACCTTAAGGTCCACAAATGACAACACTTTGGAGGTCCCAAGTCACAAGGAAGTTAGATTAGTAACAACTAGGGCCAGGGTCTTTTCAGCACTGGCCCCGACGTGGTGGAACGCTCTGTCACAAGAGACCAGGGCTCTGCGGGACTTGACATCTTTCCACAGGGCCTGCAAGACAGAGCTGTTCCGCCTGGCCTTTGGTTTGGACTCGGTCTGACCCTTATGTTTCCCTCCCCTTATGGTCTTGATTTATCAGCTACTTTAAAATGAGGCTGCATTTTAAATTGCGTTTTAACCTGTATTTTAAATTGTCCCCCCGCCTCTCTTTTCCCCCTATTATATTTTTACTGTGATTTTATTGGTGTTAGCTGCCCTGAGCCCGGCTCTGGCTGGGGAGGGTGGGGTATAAATAAAATTTATTATTATTATTAAGCAGATCTCTGAGACGACAGATTAGAGACATTTCCAGTTCTGCCTTTCCCAGATGCCACTGGGATTGAACCTGAGACCTTTTGCAGGCTAGGCAGATCCCCTACCATTGAGCCATGAACTTCTCCTTAGGAAGAGGCAGCTGCCTAGAGAATATTACTGGCACTGACTAAGGGAAGAAGGGGGAAACTTAATTTTTTCCAGACTGTATTGAAAGTACCGCATTTTTCGCTCTATAGGACGCACTTTTTCCCCTCCAAAAATTGAGGGGAAATGTGTGTGTGTCCTATGGAGCGAATGCAGGCTCCTTGGCTTCAGCGATAGCAATGCTAAGCCTCCGAAGCGCAGAGGGAGCGCTCCGACCCCTCTCGCTCTCCAGGCTTCAGGGATAGCCGTGCACAGCCCCGCCGGCAGGGAGAGGCTGCACGTGGCTATGGCTTCTTTAGCCCTGTGCAGCCTCTCCCGGCTGGAGAGGTTGCACGGGGCTAAAGAGGAAGCCAAAACAGCGAGCGGGATGGATCCTGCTGGCTGCCTTGGCTTGTGCCATAGCCGCATGCAACCCCTCGGGAAGGGAGGGGTTGCGCACAGCCTGTACGCTGCTCTTTGGGGCTGGGGGGGAATAAGATTTCCCCCCCTTGATTTCCCTCCCTTAAAACTAGGTGCGCCCTATGGAGTGAAAAATACGGTAAAAGGCACTCTCTCATTCTCTACCAGAAGGTGGAGCTGTTGCTTCATTTCACTGTGCTCAGAAAGGGAGTCAGAACAGTCCCTTTTAAGCAGAGTGCCTTATGTGGGAAGGGACGAGACCGCCAATTTCTCATACACACCTTTGCCTTATGATATCCAGGTCTTCCCCAATTTCCAGGTGCCCTTTCGCCTTGAAGTCAAATGCTGTTTAAAAAAAGAAAAAGAAAAACACAGGGGGATATGAAGATTAAACCAGGAATAAGGAAGAATTTAATAGATCCAGGTATTATTTAAAAAGGCAACGCAAGCACAGCCTGGAAAGAAGCAAGTAACGCCCCCTAGTGGTGATAAAAGGAATCGTTTCTCACCTGGCTTTTCACCAATAACCTCCAACACCCGCGCTTGGCTCTCATCTCCAATAGGCTGGGGAAAGGAAGAGGTCAGAGGTTAAAGGCATGGAAGCATCAGAGGTAGTTCAGCACCCTATTATTTACTTATTATCCACTGCATTTTCTAGCCCACGTTCTCCTCCAAGGAGCTCAAGGTGGTGCCCAGAGCTCCTTTCCTCCTTGTTTTATTCTCACACAACAACCCTGTGATGTAGGTTAGGCTCCCAAGGTTTTTCCCCTCCCCAGAGAACTTAATGGCCTAGGAAAGGATTTGAACCCTGGTCTCCCAGGTCCTGTGGGACGCAGGTGGCGCTGTGGGTTAAACCACAGAGCCTAGGGCTTGCTGATCAGAAGGTCGGTGGTTCGAATCCCCATGACGGGATGAGCTCCCATTGCTCGGTCCCTGCTCCTGCCAACCTAGAAGTTTGAAAGCACGTCAAAGTGCAAGTAGATAAATAGGTACCACTCCGGCGGGAAGGTAAACGCCGTTTCCGTGCGCTGCTCTGGTTTGCCAGAAGCGGCTTAGTCCTGCTGGCCACATGACCCGGAAGCTGTACGCCGGCTCCCTCGGCCAGTAAAGCAAGATGAGCGCCGCAACCCCAGAGTCGGCCACAACTGGACCTAATGGTCAGGGGTCCCTTTCCTTTTCCCCTCCCAGGTCCTAGTCTGACTCCAACCGTTACACCACACTAGCTCTGAGGAACTAACCACCAGGGTCTTTTACATGGAACTGGTTTACTGGTTTCAGGCAAAGGAGCTTGAAGGGGCAATGAGTTGGTTAGAGCCTGGTGCTGATAATGTCAAGGTTGCTGGTTTGATCCCCGTAAGGGACAGCTGCATATTCCTGCATGAAAGGGGGGGGCTGGACTAGATGACCCCCAGGGTCCCTTCCAACTCTACAATTCCATGCTTCTATGAAGCTTCCATGGGCAGGGGTACGTCAAAAGGCTTGGTGCCCATACCCCCACATCCCTCTCTTCCTGCACACATATTGCCACGACCAAAGGACTATATACGGGCTCGGTCCAGTATATCTGAAGGAGTGTCTCCACCCCCATCGTTCTGCCCAGACACTGAGATCCAGCTCCGAGGGCTTTCTGGAGGTTCCCTCCGTGTGAGAAGCCAAGTTACAGGGAACCAGGCAGAGGGCCTTCTCGGTGGTGGCACCCTGCCTGTGGAACGATCTCCCAGCAGATGTCAAAGAGAACAACTACCAGACTTTTAGAAGACATCTGAAGGCAGCCCTGTTTAGGGAAACTTTAATGTTTGATGCATTACTGTATTTTAATATTTTGTTGGAAGCCGCCCAGAGTGGCTGGGGAAGCCCAGCCAGATGGGCAGGGTATAAATAAATTATTATTATTATTTATTTTTATTACAACTACTATTAGCCCAGCCAGATGGGCAGGGTATAAATAAATTATTATTATTATTTATTTTAATTACAACAACTACTATTATTCAGTTTACCGTTGTTGGGTGCCACACCACCCGCTCTTCCTTTTATTTATTTTTTATTTTATTTATTGAATTTATATACAGCTCTATACCCATGGGTCTCAGGGCAGTTCACAGAATAAAATCCAGATATAAAACCACAAAATACATAATAAAAATAAAAACAACCCAACAGCAGCCCTCCCCCCCCCAAAAAAAACACATTTTAAAAGGGCATAGGATGCAGATCAGATCAACCAAAGGCCTGCATAGAAAGGAATGTTTTTGCCTGGCGCCTAAAGGTGTCTAATGAAGGCGCCAGGCGAACTTCCCTGGGGAGAGCATTCTACAGTTGGGGAGCCACTGCAGAAAAGGCCCTGTTCTCATGTTGCCACCCTCCGGAGCTCTCGGCAATGGGGCACACGAAGGAGGCGGCGGCAAATGCTCTTCCCCCAGGGAATATCCTCCAGCAGCTCCTTGTTGGAGTACTGGGTGGGCATAGCCTGAAGCCTCACACATTTAGCCAGCTGGAGGTCTCAAGCTCCTTCCCAGCACCTCCTCTCGACTGGGCACTGGCCAGTCACTCAGCCACAGCTATCAGGTGAAAGGTGACTAGGGAAACTCACGAAGGTGCGAACTGCTCTGTGTGCACCCCCACCCACAAGCAAGGAAAGGAATGGAGTAAAATGTTACTGAATTATCCAAGCGGTTGGAGGTTGGATGGCGGCTAACAGATTGAGGTTGAATCCTGACAAGACAGAAGTACTGTTTTGGGGGGACAGGAGGCAGGCAGGTGTGGAGGATTCCCTGGTCCTGAATGGGGGTAACTGTGCCCCTGAAGGACCAGGAGCGGAGCCTGGGAGTCATTTTGGACTCACAGGTGTCCATGGAGGCGCAGGTCAATTCTGTGTCCAGGGCAGCTGTTTACCAGCTCCACCTGGTACGCAGCCTGAGACCCTCCCTGCCCGCAGACTATCTCGCCAGAGTGGTGCATGCTCTGGTTATCTTCCGCTTGGATTACTGCAATGCGCTCTACGTGGGGCTACCTTTGAAGGTGACCCGGAAACTACAACTAATCCAGAACGCGGCAGCTAGACTGGTGACTGGGAGCGGCCGCAGAGACCACATAACACCGGTCTTGAAAGACCTACATTGGCTCCCAGTACGTTTCCGAGCACAATTCAAAGTGCTGGTGCTGACCTTTAAAGCCCTAAACGGCCTTGGTCCAGTATATCTGAAGGAGCGTCTCCACCCCCATCGTTCTACCCGGACACTGAGGTCCAGCACCGAGGGCCTTCTGGCGGTTCCCTCCCTGCGAGAAGCCAAGTTACAGGGAACCAGGCAGAGGGCCTTCTCGGTAGTGGCGCCCGCCCTGTGGAACGCCCTCCCACCAGATGTCAAAGAGAACAACTACTACCAGGCTTTTAGAAGACATCTGAAGGCAGCCCTGTTTCGGGAAGCTTTTAATGTTTGATGTATTATAGTATTTTAATATTCTTTTGGAAGCCGCCGAGAGTGGCTGGGAAAGCCCAGCCAGATGGGCAGGGTATAAATAATAAATTATTATTATTATTATTATTATTATTATTATTAGCATCCCCCTTCTTTTTATCTGCAGAAGAATCCTTGGCTGCATATATCCTTGACCCGGGAAGTCTACTCAGCTGGAGAGCACTGCAGGGCCTTCCTGGCAGTGGCCCCCAGCCATGCTCAATTTGAGTCCCCGGGTGTTCTAGGTTGCTCCTCTTGCGTCACACTCTTTTACCACATCTGGGTGGGTCCTGTTGGGCAGCCTGAGGGCTCGCAGGTAGTATTTCTCATCCAGCTCCAGCTCCTGCTGGCGCAAAGCATTGAGACGAAGGCGGAGCTCCCTTCCCTGCTTCCGCAACGCATTGTAGGCAGGGTGCTGAAAGGGAAGGAGAGGAGGAGAAGGACGCTGTCAGACCCAAACAGGCAGGGAATAAGAAGCAGGGTATTTGTTGCTATTTGGATCGCAGGTCCGGTCTTTCAACAGCAATGAGAAAAGGAAGGCAATACATGTTAACAGGGAACTCCCTCAAGAGAAAATTCTTTCCAGTAGCACCTTAAAGACCAACTAAGTTAGTTCTTGGTATGAGCTTTCGTGTGCATGCACACTTCTTCAGATACACTGAAATAGAAGTTGCCAGATCCTCTATATAGTGAGAAGGTGGGGAGGGGTATTACTCAGAAGGGTGGTGGGAATGGGAGATTGGCAGATAACTGGGATGAGTTGGCAGATAACTGGGATGATATCTGCCAATCTCCCATTCCCACCACCCTTCTGAGTAATACCCCTCCCCACCTTCTCACTATATAGAGGATCTGGCAACTTCTGTTTCAGTGTATCTGAAGAAGTGTGCATGCACACGAAAGCTCATACCAAGAACTAACTTAGTTGGTCTTTAAGGTGCTACTGGAAAGAATTTTTTTATTTTGACTATGGCAGACCAACACGGCTACCTCTCTGTAACTGGTCCCTCAAGAGAATTTGGCATGATTCCTCAAAAGGCTTTGATTTTAGGGATTCTAAAAAGCTTCCAGGCCAACTGGACAGGAAAAGCCCTTTGCCTCATTTCCACGTGGGCAAAAGAGGTTCCAAATGCAGTTCCAAATGCAAGTGATAATAATAATAATAATAATAAATTTTATTTATACCCCACCCTCCCCAGCCAAGACCGGGCTCAGGGCGGCTAACACTAGGGATAAAAACAATTGATTAAAATACAACTTAAAAACAAGACTAAAATACAACATTAAAATGCAGCCTCATTTCAGTAGAAACTCAAATCAAAAACTTTTTGGGGATGAAAACGTCAAATCTTCACCAAGGCCGACTATCCAGACTGGTCCTACGTGGGCCAGAAAAAAGCCAAGGAAGTCCCCAAAGAGGAGTTCCATCACAGAAGGAGAAAGGAAAAAGGAAAGAGGGGGAGGGGATCAAGTTGATTCCAAGCCAAAGGCCAGGCGGAACAACTCTGCCTTACAGGCCCTGTGGAAAGAAATCACGATCCTGCAGGGCCCTGGTCTCATGAGGCAGAGCGTTCCACCAGGCCAGAGCCAGTGTTGAAAAGGCCCTGGCTCTGGTTGAGGCTAATCTGACTTCCTTAGGGCCCGGGACCTCTAGGGTGTTGCTATTTAAGGTCCGCCGCAGGGCGGTCCCGTAGGTACAAGGGTTCTAGGCTGTGAAGTGGTCCCAAACACAGACTTCAAGCCTACGAAAGAGTTCTCAGATTTGGCTAACGTGTCGCAATTGTTCTGCTCCAATTTAGAGTTCAGAAGTTGTACCCGTCTATTTAAGAACGGTGCACACAGTTGCTTTGCCGGTTTGCTTCCTGCTCAAGTTTGAGATGTGATAAAAAGGCGCTACAAAATGGGAAAAAACAGAGTTTGAAGCCAACACTGGAAGCAAGATTGGGGCTTGCTTAAATTCCATCAAAGCTGTCTGTGCAGGAGTTTTGCCATGCCTTGGGGATTTGTATTATTTACTGGAAAATGGAATTGCTCAACTGGTTTTCAGGGCATACTGTCTCTGGCAGTGGAAACAATGGGTAGGAAACAATAAATGGGTTGGAAGCTTGGTTAGTGTTTACACCAGTGCAGTCATATCTCTTGCACCGTTGTGAGCTCCCCAAAAAAGGAAAGTAAAATTCCCCAATACTAGAAGGAATGTGGCACAGACCTGACAAGATTATACGAGCCAAAAGTTTGGGAGAGAGTTGTCAAATCTGTAGGCAAAGAAATCCCAGAAGTGATTCTTCTCCCTTTGCCATACCAGAAAGCACTTGCTCTCTGTTTTAAAGCTACAGGTGTTAAATTGTTAAGGTAGCAGGAAAGGATAAAGAACTTTCTTACCGACTGCAAAGTACTTCTGTCTTGGCTTTTCTGAAAAGGGAAGATGAAAGAGTGAGTTAGAATTATTCTCAAGATAGGTAAAGGTAAAGGGACCCCTGACCATTAGGTCCAGTCATGACCGACTCTGGTGTTGCGGCACTCATCTCACTTTACTGGCCGAGGGAGCCGGCATACAGCTTCCAGGTCATGTGGCCAGCATGACTAAGCCGTTTCTGGTGAACCAGAGGAGCACACGGAAACGCCGTTTACATTCCCGCCGGAGCGGTACCTATTTATCTACTTGCACTTTGACGTGCTTTCAAACTGCTAGGTTGGCAGGAGATTCTCAAAATACATATACACATATTCTCTCTCTCCCCCCCCCCCCCAATTTCTAGCTGTAACACAACAAGAAAGGAAACACAAAACCAGAATTTGTGGTAGGCAGCCCTGAGCATCTGGCTTTTCCTTCCTCCTTTTATTTATTGAAACATATCTTCTACAGTGGTTCTGAGTTGTTCCATAGGTAAAGGGACCCCTGACCATTAAGTCCAGTCGTGACCGACTCTGGGGTTGTGGTGCTCATCTCGCTTTATAGGCCGAGGGAGCTGGCGTACAGCTTCCACGTCATGTGACCAGCATGACTAAGCCACTTCTGGCGAACCAGAGCAGTGCACAGAAACGCCATTTACCTTCCCGCCGGAGCGGTACCTATTTATCTACTTGTACTTTGACGTGCTTTCAAACTGCTAGGTTGGCAGGAGCTGGGACCGAGCAACGGGAGCTCACCCCGTCGCGGGGATCCGAACCGCCGACCTTCTGATCGGCAAGTCCTAGGCTCTGTGGTTCAGACCACAGCGCCACCCGCGTCCCTTTTAGTTGCTCCATAATAGTTGCTATAATGTGGACTCACCACAATATTCCCCACTTCTTCAGCCACCTTCTCTTTCTCAGCTTCAAGTACTGCAATTTCTTCTTGCACCTCGACTAATCTCTGCCAAGTGTCAACCTAGTAGGCATCAGGAAAAAAGAAGAAAAATATGATACAGCCTAACAGCAGTTTAATAAGATTATTCAAAAACAGATTGTATGCACAGAAGAAGGTAGTACTGGAAGTGGAGAGTGAAAAACAATGGAAGGAAAATGTATGGAGCTTCAGTTACATTAAGCTACTAATGCAAGAACCTGGAAACAGTTCCCTTGACACCCAGATGCTTGAGAGCCATAGAACTGTTACCTTTTACCCTGGCATGGCTTCACAGCCTTTATTTAGACACTCATGACCAGGCTGTTACTAATCTTGACAGCCAGGTGGAACCTGAAACTTGAATGAATCATTTTTAAAGCCAGGGCAAAGCGGCTTGCATACACAATGTTAGCCACCTAAGAGGGCGGCTATAATAATAATAATAATATATTTTTATTTATACCCCGCCCTCCCCGGCCAGAGCCGGGCTCAGGGCGGCTAACATCAATAAAATTTCAGTAATAAACGCTAGCTGGTGAAGGCTGGGTTAAACTCCTGGCGTTTAAAGCACCTTCTGGGGCTAAGCCCGCAGGAGAGCGGGAGCAACAGCACTTGCGCGCCCAGCCGAGCCCACCCACGGCCCGCGCTTACAATCTCGCGCAGGTCCTGCGGCTCGAGGGGCCCCTTGCGCGTCTCCAGCTCCCGCTCGGCCTCGCCCAGCTGCGCGCTCAGCCCCTCCAAGTTCAGCTGCGGGCGCGCCGTCCAGCCGCCCCGCGCGTGCTCGTACAGCCGGCTTCTCCCAGCAGCTGCCGCCGCCGGGCGGCCGCTCCGCGTCCTCGAGAACAGCAGCGGAAGCCCCCGGCGCATTAACCGCGGGCGAAACCCCAGGCCCCGGCACAGCCTCATGGGCGCCGCCATGATGGTCGGTCATGTGACACGCGATCGCCGGCCAATGACAGAGCACCTCCGTCGCCGGCGGACCAATCAGAGGCGCAGCTAGGCCCGCCCAAGCTCGATTTGGTTGCCATGGGGAAGGTTAGGTTTCGCCTTTAAGGCAAGATTATTTAATGATAGAATATTAAGGGTTGGAAGGGATCTTGGGGTCATCTAGTCCAACCCCCTGCAATTCAGGAATCTCAGCTAAAGCCTATGTTTATTTTTTTGTCATGTTCAAATAAAATTCGGAGACCAAAGTTTCAAACAAAAACAGTACATGGTGGATACTTAAAATAAAAAAAATCCTTCCAGTAGCACCTTAAAGACCAACTAAGTTAGTTCTTGGTATGAGCTTTCGTGTGCATGCACACTTCTTCAGATACACTGTCTTCAGATTCTGTGTATCTGAAGAAGTGTGCATGCACACGAAAGCTCATACCAAGAACTAACTTAGTTGGTCTTTAAGGTGCTACTGGAAGGAATTTTATTATTTTGACTATGGCAGACCAACACGGCTACCTATCTGTAACATGGTGGATACTTGTTACACAGAAATTTTCCCAGGCAACTTGCAAAATTTAAGCACAAATAAAAACACATCATATATATTTTAAAAGAAACATTTACGCAGAAACATGCCCAATTCATATTTTTTTTTTAAAAAAAACACAACTCCGGATAGCAAGCAAAAAACCTCAGTATCACAAACATGAGCGGCAAACAACATCATTCGAATTTGTCAGAAGCCTTTGAAAAAATGTGTGTTTTTAATTGGCGCCACAAAATGCAAAATGTATGATACTTTAAATACATTTGAAATTCAGTAGGAAACCCTGATTCCGTTTTTTATTTATTAAAGGTGTTCGTTTATCATGCAGCCAAAGGTCCAGGGCAGAAATCGAGACGACCGAAGCCAAAAGAGCGAAAAACATATTCAATTTTTAATGACAAATAAAACCAGCAAGATCAACAAATTCAGATGCCCAATATGCCTCCCAGAAGACTGGGCAAAGAGGTACGCCTTTATTTCAGAGGGAGGTTTTATTCCAAAGGCAAGGGGCCACCACAGAAAAGCCCAGCCCTGGGCACCCAGCCTACAAATCTCACTAGGAGCAGGGACCTCACTAGACATTAAATCCTGTAGCACACTGGTGTCCAAACTTTTTTCAGAGAGGGCCAAATTTGATGAAGCGAAGGGCCATGAGGGCTGGCCAAAGGGCCGGCCAAAGTTGTTGACCTTTTTTTAGTCGTTGAGGTTAGGATTAAACATCATCTCCAAACCCCTCCCTGTTTGACACAAACCCCTCCCTGTTTGACACAAAACAAAACAAAACAAAACACATAGCATAGTATAAAACAAAGAAGGCAAAGAAGGGTCATTCTCAGCACCTATTGTTATGTACTGAAGTTCTCACCCTGGGCCAGCAGGGGGATACTGTAGATAGTTTTCACTCAGATCCACATATGCAAATAGGGGATCGAAAGTGATGTTCAGTGATTGGATAGTTACAGAAAATGGTTACTGTTGCATTGTAGTGGAGCTCTATATAAGCAGGCTGGCTGAACCCTTCTGTTCAGTTCTGTCCTGTCCTGTGAATAAACAAGAGCTGTTTGAAGAATCGCTGTGTCGTCTGATATGTTCACCCACAACTTAACACTGGCGACGAGGATGGGATGGATGGACAACAGAGCGCAGCCAGATGCAGCCACCCTCTGAGCGGAGCTGAATCACTGAGCTGTAACACCGAGCGAAATCACTGAACAGAACCAATTCAGAGCTGACTGTTCTGGCTAGAGCACTGTGTTCCATCCATCGCCCTCCACGCCGGCATCGGAATCATGGCTTCACTTGTGCCTCTACCGCCGTTTGCGCCAGCCTCTGAATCATGGGACTCCTACCTCGCTCGGTTCGACTGCTACCTCCAAGCTAACGAGCTGACGGAAGTATCACAGGAGCGGAAGTGGGGCCTATTCCTCAGCCTCTGTGGGCCTGAGGTGTTTGAGACGGCCCGAGCATTGGTTGCGCCTGTAGCAGTCCAGGCAACACCGTGGGACACGATTCAAAAGAAGCTCCGCAACCACTACACCTGTTTGACACAAAACACATAGTATAAAACTTTCCAAGAAGCTGCCTTATACCAGACCAGATAATTTTTCTTTCAGTCCATCTAACCCAGTATTGTCTACCTTGATGGCAGCAGCTCTCCAAGATCTTAGGCAAAGAAGGGTCATTCTCAGTACCTATGTAATTTTTTAAAATGGAGAATGAACCTGCTGAGGCATTCTGCATTTAATGTATAAATGCAAAATTACAAATTAGCTGGACACCCTATGATCACATAGTTCTAGGATATCCTACTCCACAGAGGATATTCCTCTATTCGAAAAGCTCTCTGTCAGGCCAAGTCCCATGAAACACAGAAATCCTACAATGAAGAAGGAGGAGATTGTCCCATCTGCAGTTAGCAGCACCTGTACAGGTCACCTGGTCACAGCCAGCTCTTGCACTATGGTGAAATGTACAGGCAGCAACCATTTCATACCCTCCAACATTCCTCCAGTGAAAATTGGGATGTCCCATTCCATAATGATAATTTCACTCTTTATACCCCACACATCTTACTGCCACTCTGGGCAGCTTCCAACATATATAATAATAATAATAATAATAATAATAATAATAATAAAACATTAAACATGAAATATATTCAGAGTCCTGTAGTGGTTTCATGCTCTTTCTTGCAGCTTGGAAAACAGTGATTGAATTGCCCCCCAAACGTCAGGCTTTTATATACGTTATTTACACAATGAGTCCCATCTGATTGGCTGATTCTGCTTCTATCCTGGAGCCTGATTGGTCTTTTCCTGCAAGCCAATCAGTTCTTGCATTCTAGGATCCTACTTGCCTATTCTTCTAGGATCCAAGCTTAGTACATAACATAATTCCTATACAGGATTGCCTTCAAATGGCTCGGGGGTCAGAAATCACCATATCCTCCAACATTTCTCCAGTGAAAAGTGGGACATTCTGGGATTCAATCAGAAACTGGGACAGCTTCTCTAAATAATAATAATAATATCTTTATTGTCATTGCCCCCTTCGGGGACAACGAAATTACTTGACTGCTCCATAAAAACACTAATTAAACAATACAGTATAATACAGCAAGGGAGATTAGATGACTTTCAAAGTCCGGGCTTCCCATTCAGAGCCGAGATCGCTCTGGAGACGAAGCTGTTCTTAAGACGGCTCATTCTTGTCTTCATCGTCCTGTATCTCCGTCCCGACGGCAAGAGCTCGAAGAGACAGTGACCAGGATGCGATGGATCTTTTACTATGTCCAGTGCCTTCCTATGGCACCTTGTGGCATAAATCTGCTCTAAGGTGGAGAGTGGGCAGCCAACAATGCTCTCTGCTGCCTTAACAACCCTGCACAACCCCATCCTGTCCTGGGTAGTACAGCTTCCGTACCACACACATAAGCCATAAGTGAGCACGCTCTCAATGGCACAGTGATAGAAGGCAAGCAGCAGTTTCTGCGGAAGATGGTTTTTCCTTAGTATTCTCAAAAAGTACAGTCTCTGCTGCGCCTTCTTCACAAGCCCCCTTGTGTTGACACTCCAGGACAGATCCTCTTGTAAATCAGGGATGTCCCTGGAAAATAGGGACACTTGGAGGGTCTGCCGTTTTAGGCACGTCTGATATGTGTTCAGCCGTGACCATGCATTGTGCTGAACCAGGAAGTGATCCAAAAACATCACAGAAAAGGGCGGAACAGGGTAGTGCAGAATGGGGTGTTTGCAGGATTTTTCAATGCCTTGTTAGCATCCACCTGTCTTGGGAGACAATGGAGGAGTGCACCTTTGGGGATCAAGTCAAACTTTTGGAGAGTCATGGGGTCTGTTGTAGCTGTAGAGACCGATACAGGAGAGACATGTTTTGTTGCAGCTGGGTCAGATGAAGGCGTCCGGTTGTGCTGTTGCAGATGCACCATGGCGTTTCTTCTCTCAGTGTGGTCTTCTCTCACCCAGTGTGGTGTAGTGGTTAAGAGCAGTAGTCTCGTAATCTGGGGAACTGGATTCTTCACATGCAGCTGCTGGGTGACCTTGGGCCAGTCACACTTCTTTGAAGTCTCTCAGCCTCACTCACCTCACAGAGTGTTTGTTGTGGGGGAGGAAGGGAAAGGAGAATGTTAGCCGCTTTGAGACTCCTTAAAGGGAGTGAAAGGCGGGATATCAAATCCAAACTCTTCTTTTTCTTCTTCTCCCAGCGGTCATTCCTCCTCTGGTCACTGCTATGGATGCACAACCTGACTGTCTCTCTCCTGGCCTTTGGTCATCTGCAAGGGCTTCCCACACATGGCGGGGTTGATGTTGCCAGCCTTCGTGTGACATAGTGCATATATTTATATGGGTACCTGCTGAGAAGGGGAAGAAATGGAGGCAGTGAGAGATTTTACTTTCTTGGGCTCCATGATCACTGCAAATGGTGACAGCAGCCACGAAATTAAAAGATGCCTGCTTCTTGGGAGAAAAGCAATGACAAACCTAGACAGCATCTTAAAAGGAAAGACATCACCTTGCCAACAAAGGTCCGTATAGTTAAAGCCATGGTTTTCCCGTAGTGATGTATGGAAGTGAGAGCTGGACCATAAAGAAGGCTGATCGCTGAAGAATTTATGCTTTTGAATTCTGGTGCTGGAGGAGACTCTTGAGAGTCCCATGGACTGCAAGAAGATCAAACCTCTCCATTCTTAAGGAAAGCAGCCCTGAGTGCTCACTGGAAGGACAGATCCTGAAGCTGAGGCTCCAATACTTTGGCCACCTCATGAGAAGAGAAGACTCCCTAGAAAAGACCCTGATGTTGGGAAAGATGGAGGGCACAAGGAGAAGGGAACGACAGAGGATGAGATGGTGGGACAGTGTTCTCGAAGCTACAAACATGAGTCTGACCAAACTGCGGGAGGCAATGGAAGACAGGAGTGCCTGGCGTACTCTGGTCCATGGGGTCACGAAGAGTCGGACATGACTAAACGACTAAACAACAACAACAACAATTGTTGGAATGGCATACAAAGGATGAACAAGTTAAATATGTGATGATTGATTGGGCAAGAGATGTAGGAAACAATATAATGTTGGAAGATTGGGAAAGGCTGTGGAAGAAAAGGGTTAAGTTTACTACATGTACTGTATTAAAAGAAAATATTATGAAAATGATGTATGGATGGTACTTAAACCCGGTGAAATTAGCAAAGATCTACCATACAAATGAAAATCAATGTTGGAAATGCAAAGAAAAAAAGATACTTTTTTCATATGTGGTGTCCCAAGGTGAAAGACTTATGGGAAAAGATTTATAATGAGTTGAAAAAAATGTTGAAATATACATTTATTAAGAAACCAGAAGCCTTTCTACTTGGAATACTAGGATTGAAATTGCCCAAAAAAGATGCTAGACTGTTTTTGTATGCCACTACAGCGGCAAGACTTTTATTAGCCAAAACCTGGAAATCGTAAGAAATACCAAAAATAGAAGAATGGCAGATGAAGATGTTGGATTTTTTGGAGCTGGCTGACCTGACTGGAAGAATCCGCGACCAGAAAGAAGAGGAGATACAAGAGAATTGCAAGAAATTTAAAGAATATTTAGCTAAATATTGTGATATTAGATAAATAGAAAATTCTTGGAAGTAATAAATAGGCTTAGGGGTAGAATAAGAATATGTGGTAGTAAATATTAAGGATTAAAATATTAATAAATGAGGAGAAGTTAGTAAATGAAAGAAATCAATGTAATTAGAAATATGAATTTGGAGAACTGTTATATAGGTGATAGAATGAAATTCAGTTAGAGGGGATTTGAGGAAGTCAGTTATCAATGTAATGAGAATTAGGTATTTGAAGAAATCATTTTTCTTTGTGTTTAGTTTATTGTTGTAATGTGTTTTTTCTTTGTTGTGTGTTTTGTTATGTTAGGTAAAGGTAAAGGGACCCCTGACCATTAGGTCCAGTCGTGACCGACTCTGGGGTTGTGGCGCTCATCTCGCTTTATTAGCCGAGGGAGCTGGCGTACAGCTTCCAGGTCATGTGGCCAGCAGGACTAAGCCGCTTCTGGCGAACCAGAGCAGCGCACGGAAACGCCGTTTACCTTCCCACCGGAGCGGTACCTATTTATCTACTTGCACTTTGATGTGCTTTCAAACTGCTAGGTTGGCAGGAGCTGGGACCGAGCAACGTGAGCTCACCCCGTCGTGGGGATTCGAACCGCCGACCTTCTGATCGGCAAGTCCTAGGCTCTGTGGTTTAACCCACAGCGTAAATTTTGTCCTCTCTCAGGGTGCTGTATTATCAGAGTCCGCCCCCTGTTCGAAGGTAAGTGAAGTGTTTAGTACATAAGAACTTGAGAAAATGCTGGCTGCTGAATCAGATTAAACGCTGTCCTAGTCCAGTATGTTGTTCCCACATCAGCCAACCAGATGCCTCTGGGAAGTCAACAAGCAGAGCATGGAGGCAATTGCCCTGTCCTGTTTTGTGTTCCCTAGCAACTAGTATTCACAGAAATATCTCTGACGCTGCACGCAATGTATCCATAGGTAATGGCTTTCCAGTTAATATTAAAAAGTATGCACAACAGCTTGGAACAGAGACTGCTTCCTGGAAATACAGAGCTGAAGTGGCTACTCAAGCCTTTAGTAGTGGAAAATAAACTTAGAAATCAAATAAATACCGTATTTTTTGCTCTATAAGACTCACTTTTTCCCTCCTAAAAAGTAAGGGGAAATGTGTGTGTGTGTCTTATGGAGCGAATGCAGGCTGCGCAGCTATCCCAGAAGCCAGAACAGCAAGAGGGCTTGCTGCTTTCGCTGCGCAGCGATCCCTCTTGCTGTTCTGGCTTCTGAGATTCAGAATATTTTTTTTCTTGTTTTCGCCCTCCAAAAACTAGGTGCGTCTTGTGGTCTGGTGCGTCTTATAGAGCGGAAAATACGGTACATGCAGAGAAATAAAAAAACCAGTGGGTTAAAATTACAGTATTTGCAAACATGCCTTTCCAATACCTAGTTCCTTTTATTTTTATTTTTATCCCCATCGTTGGGCCTCTCTGACTTCTGGCGAACTTTTGCTTCTCTTCCTCAATGACAAGGATTGATATGTTCAAACAGGGAAAAGCAAAGAATGTAAACTATACTCCAGTGAGTATTTTATTTTACTTCTTCGTACTAAACACAAGCAGCCAATCCCAAAAGTCACAGAACGCGACCCCCGTTGAACTACAAATAAAGCAATGTCCTTCAAATCTGGATAGATGCAAATATACAGTGAACATTGGCGACTGGTGGGTGAGAGGGCTAGGAATGTGGTGGCTCTTTTCTTTGAAGAATTCCTTAAGAGTTTCCCAGAACAACGTACAATGTGGGGTTTCCACTTAAGGGCTACCTGAAACGAAGATATGGTAAATTTAGATAATATCATTTACTGGAATGGCTTTTGGCGGTGTGCAGACTTCCAAGTTACACAGAACTCCTCACTGAGCAAAACAGAAATACAGTGGTACCTCAGGTTAAGTACTTAATTCGTTCCGGAGGTCCGTACTTAACCTGAAACTGTTCTTAACCTGAAGCACCACTTTAGCTAATGGGGCCTCCTGTTGCTGCCGTGCCGCCAGAGCATGATTTCTGTTCTCATCTTGAAGCAAAGTTCTTAACCTGAAGCACTATTTCTAGGTTAGCGGAGTCTGTAACCTGAAGCGTATGTAACCTGAAGCGTCTATAACCCGAGGTACCACTGTATGGCACATTCTCATGAACATAGTTGGGAATTTCTCTTGAGGCTGCCTGTGACCACAAACATTTAGGGTTCACGCACACTGTCATTTAACATGAATTGTAAGCTTCCTATAACTCAGTTAATTAATTTGCCCTTGTCCATAGGACATCTTCCTTTAAATCCCTGCCTCCCCATAGGGGCACTCTTTAATGGAGAGGGTATGAGAAAATATGGATAAAAGGAGGAGAAAATATGGGAAGGCAGGGATTTGGATAACAGATTAATGGAAGAACAGAAAGCTGTTTTGGGGGGACAGGGGGCGGGCTGGTGTGGGGGACTCCCTGGTTCTGAATGGGGTAACTGTGCCCCTGAAGGACCAGGTGCGCAACCTGGGAGTCATTCTGGACTCAGCTGTCCATGGAGGCGCAGGTCAATTCTGTGTCCAGGGCAGCTGTCTCCCAGCTCCGTCTGGTACGCAGGCTGAGACTCTTATCTGCCCGCAGACTGTCTCGCTAGAGTGGTGCATGCTCTGGTTATCTCCCGCTTGGACTACTGCAATGCGCTCCATGTGGGGCTACCTTTGAAGGTGACCCGGAAACTACAATTAATCCAGAATGCGGCAGCTAGACTGGTGACTGGGAGTGGGCGCCGAAACCATATAACATCGGTCTTGAAAGACCTACATTGGCTCCCAGTATGTTTCCGAGCACAATTCAAAGTGTTGGTGCTGACCTTGAAAGCCCTAAACGGCCTCAAAGGCCCAGTATACCTGAAGGAGCGTCTCCACTCCCATTGTTCAGCCCGGACACTGAGGTCCAGCTCCGAGGGCCTTCTGGCGGTTTCCCTGTGCAAGAAGTGAGTTTGCAGGGAACCAGGCAGAGGGCCTTCTTGGTGGTGGCGCCCGCCCTGTGGAATGCCCTCCCATCAGATGTCAAACAAATAAACAACTATCTGACGTTTAGAAGATATCTGAAGGCAGGCCTGTTTAAGGAAGTTTTTAATGACTGATGTTTTAATGTATTTTTAATTTCTTGTTGGAAGCCGCCCAGAGTGGCTGGGGAAACCCAGCCAGATGGGCAGGGTATAAGTAAAAAATTATTATTATTATTATTATTATTATTATTATTATTCCTATCCGCATTAAACTACAATGTAGACGAGCCTGTACAGCAACTCTGTATGATAGGTCATTATTATTTTCTCACAAAGGAGAATGAGAGAGAAACTTACCCAGTGCCCACTATCCATCATAGGTTCTGACCTCCTTCCACACACATTCCCTTGCTATTTTTCCTGCTACTGTTATTATCCACCTGAGGGGTTTTCCCGTCTCTCAGAAATTAAGTGCTGAGGGCTCAGTTCTGCATAGAAGTGAATTATTTCTACCCGGAACCTCAAACTTAATTGCCAAATGTTTAAGGGAGCGAGTTTGGCGGTTGTCTGGTAGAAATGATTTAATTTAAGCCCAAAGTGCAGACGTCATTCGACACAGGGGAGAAAAATTGTTCCACTTATACATTATCGTGTGAGCTTGGATTACGGTTCCGTGGGACTTTGCCCGAAGATGGTTTTCCAGTCTGATTTGATGGTTTTCCGATCCAATTTGAAACATGCAAGCCTAGGAACAAACATCATGCTAAAACAAAGTAGTATTTAATTTAGGTTTTTCTCCCTGATGAGGAAATTGCCCTGACTGTTCCTAACCCAGTTTTCTCTCCTGGGACCTTTTCTGTTACTCCTCAACACTCCTGACATTTCCAAACCCGAGTCCGTAAATAGATGCGAAAGCATCTGCAATTTTGTCATTTTCTGTAAAAACCAGCCATTTTATTAATGTGTTTACGACTTGTGCTTCACGTCGTTTACTCCCTCAAGAGTGTTCCCTGACTCTGCAGTTCTGCCGCCCGTCTTTAGGCTTCCCGTTCTGCTCCTTTGAGTTTCTTCCTTCTCAAACTTTCCTCAAAACGTGACGCTCATTTTCTGACTAGTATGCCACGGAGGTGGGAAACATTCATAGGCTGAATACATTGGAAGATGATTAAGAAACTTGTTCCGATTGTTGCAAAGAATCCTCGGAAGATCTTTTGTTCCGGGGTGGGCGAAGTTACCCCAAAAGAAGCACGACTTGTGTGTGTCCCCCCCAACACCCTATACATCCCATTGACATAGTAGAGCAGGCATCCCCAACCTTTGGCCCTCCAGATGTTTTGGACTACAATTCCCATCATCCCTGACCACTGGTCCTGTTAGCTAGGGATCATGGGAATTGTAGTCCCAAAACATATGGAGGGCCAAGGTTGCCTATGCCTGCTATAGAGTAACATCTGTGATCCCTGGGAGCTCTCCAGGGTCCTGCAGCTCCTGCTATCTGACACAGGCTACTCAATTCCCTGAAATCTGCTGCTGGCTTGCATACATGTTCTGTTCATGAACCATTACTCTGACTTTGTAGGCTTGATCCATCCTGGTATAAGGCACACTGCTACTCTAGCCCCAGTGCAGAGCCCAGCATTATTACTTTAGAGTAAAGCTCTCTGGGTGGTGACTCCACCCTTCTCAGGGCTTTTCTGTTTCTTGCATCCAACTGCAGCCTAGATCTCACTGACAAGAACTGGCTCTGTGGGTCTTGGTTTTTATCTCTCGGCAGCAGTGCTGAAGCTTCGCTGGCAGATAGCGACACTGCCGGCCCTGGAGACCCAGATGCTATACTGCAATTCTGGGCCTCATCAATAGGAGTATAGCATCTAGAGCAAGGGAAGTAATAGTGCCACTGTATTCTGCTCTGGTCAGACCTCACCTGGAGTACTGTGTCCAGTTCTGGGCACCACAGTTCAAGAAGGACACTGACAAACTGGAACGTGTCCAGAGGAGGGCAACCAAAATGGTCAAAGGCCTGGAAACGATGCCTTATGAGGAACGGCTAAGGGAGCTGGGCATGTTTAGCCTGGAGAAGAGGAGGTTAAGGGGTGATATGATAGCCATGTTCAAATATATAAAAGGATGTCACATAGAGGAGGGAGAAAGGTTGTTTTCTGCTGCTCCAGAGAAGCGGACACGGAGCAATGGAGCCAAACTACAAGAAAGAAGATTCCACGTAAACATTAGGAAGAACTTCCTGACAGTAAGAGCTGTTTGACAGTGGAATTTGCTGCCAAGGAGTGTGGTGGAGTCTCCTACTTTGGAGGTCTTTAAGCAGAGGCTTGACAACCATATGTCAGGAGTGGTCTGATGGTGTTTCCTGCTTGGCAGGGGATTGGACTTGATGGCCCTTGTGGTCTCTTCCAACTCTATGATTCTATGATTCTATGATTCTATGAAAGCGAGAGAGGGAGGTTTCTCCATTCAGTAAACCCTTTCAAGGGCCAACTCCTTTTCATCGTTGGTTGCCATTTATTAATCCGCAGCAGTTCCTAGACAGATAAAGGGCCTGGGATGTGCCTTTCAGACAGCCCTCTGGTAGCTAGGGATCATGGGAGTTGTAGGCCAAAACACAGGGCCATCTTACCCATAGAGGCTAGTGGCGCAGGGTGCCAGGGCGCGAAGTTCTGAAGGGCGCCAGGGAAGAGGCAGAGGCTGGACACGGCGCCTCCCGGTATCAGCTTGCCGCCCTCGCCTGCCTCCGCCATGCCGTGCCAAAGCAGCGCCATGTCTGGAGCCTCCACCTGCCGTAGCCACCATGGCACGAAGCAGCCAGCTGAGCTGGGAGCCGCCATGTCCAGCCTCTGCCTCTTCCCCGCCGGAGGAGCTGCCCTCCAGCCGCTGCCAGCCTCCTCCAGCCCCGGCAGTGCCGTCTTCCCTAAAAAAAGTCCGGCAACTCTGGGAAAGTGGGGGGGGGGGCGCCGCCAGAGGGATCTTCACACCAGGGAGCAGGATATACTTCTGCCAAAACACAGATAACATCAATATGCTCATGAGCCAGCTAAATCCTGAAGACAAAAGGCCTTTAAGCCAGTGTGGTGTAGTGGTTAAGAGCAGTAGTCTCGTAATCTGGGGAACCGGGTTCGCTTCCCCGCTCCTCCACATGCAGCTGCTGGGTGACCTTGGGCCAGTCACACTTCTTTGAAGTCTCTCAGCCCCACTCACCTCACAGAGTGTTTGTTGTGGGGGAGGAACGGAAAGGAGACTGTGAGCCGCTTTGAGACTCCTTAAAGGGAGTGAAAGGCGGGATAGCAAATCCAAACTACTCCTCCTCCTCTTCTTCTTCTTCTTCTTCTTCTTCTTCTTCTTCTTCTTCTTCTGATGTTCAACAACTACACTGGGCAGAATACAGTATGTACAATATGTACCTCGGGTTACATATGCTTCAGGTTACAGACTCCGCTAACCCAGAAATATTACCTCGGGTTAAGAACTTTGCTTCAGGATGAGAACAGAAATCGTGCTCTGGCGGCGCGGCGGCAGCAGGAGGCCCCATTAGCTAAAGTGGTGCTTCAGGTTAAGAACGGACCTCCAGAACGAATTAAGTACTTAACCTGAGGTACCACTGTATACGGGAAATAGAAGGGGAAGAAATGTTCCATGATCACTGCAGATGGTGACAGCAGCCACGAAATTAAAAGACGCCTGCTTCCTGGGAGAAAAGCAGTGACAAACCTAGACAACATCTTAAAAAGCTGAGACATCACCTTGCCAACAAAGGCCCATATAGTTAAAGCTATGGTTTTCCCAGTAGTGATGTATGGAAGTGAGAGCTGGACCATAAAGAAGGCTGATCGCCGAAGAATGGATGCTTTTGAATTATGGTGCTGGAGGAGACTCTTGAGAGTCCCATGGACTGCAAGAAGATCAAATCCATCCATTCTTAAGGAAATCAGCCCTGAGTGCTCACTGGAAGGACAGATCCTGAAGCTGAGGCTCCAAGACTTTGGCCGCCTCATGAGAAGAGAAGACTCCCTGGAAAAGATGTTGGGAAAGATGGAGGGCACAAGGAGAAGGGGACGACAGAGGACGAGATGGTGGGACAGTGTTCTCAAAGCTACCAGCATGAGTTTGACCAAACTGCGGGAGGCAGTGGAAGACAGGAGTGCCTGGCGTGCTCTGGTCCAGGGGGTCAACAAAGAGTTGGACACAACTAAACGACTAAACAACAACAACAACAACTGCATGGGAACGAAGAAATATGTATCGAACGAGGAAATGTCTGGTCTCCCAGCAGCTTGGAAATACTTGAATAAGCTAAGGAACATTCGTTAGGGCTCCAATACAGTGCTTGGGATCCTCATCTGGTGTATTTTCATTACAAGATCACAAATGGCGCGAAACATCCGGTATTTTGTCATGAGCCTCTGTTACAAGTTTCTCTCTTACTTCAGAGCATCCAGCACTATGAGATATTAAAGTTGGCAGTTCTAGAATAAGGACATTGATTCAAATGGTGGTCTAATGGCATAAAGCCCTAAAATGTACCTACTCATCTCGTCTTTTGTAAAAACATGAAATATTAGATCTGGACCATAAAGAAGGCTGATCGCCGAAGAACTGATGCTTTTGAATTCTGGTGCTGGAGGAGACTCTTGAGAGTCCCATGGACTGCAAGAAGATCAAACCTCTCCATTCTGAAGGAAATCAGCCCTGAGTGCTCACTGGAAGGACAGATCGTGAAGCTGAGGCTCCAATACTTTGGCCACCTCATGAGAAGAGAAGACTCCCTGGAAAAGACCCTGATGCTGGGAAAGATGGAGGGCACAAGGAGAAGGGGACGACAGAGGAGGAGATGGTGGGACAGTGTTCTCGAAGATACCAGCATGAGTTTGACCAAACTGCGGGGGGCAGTGGAAGACAGGAGTGCCTGGGATGCTCTGGTCCAGGGGGTCACGAAGAGTCGGACATGACTAAACGACTAAACAACAACAACAACACGTGATGCTTAATTGTATATTTCTGAAAACATCTGGAGGGCTACAGGTTGGGGATGCATGTAGTAGAGAATAGCAAATTCATTATGGTTTAAACTTTTATGAACTAGAGCTCCATGCCAACAGATGTGTGGATTGCTACCCTCAGCAAGTGTAATACAATATACAAGTTGTGGGTATGAAAAAAACAACCCATAAACAGTGGGTCCAAATTACTGGTCTGTGTGACTGTTCAGTGTTCAACTTAATTAATAAAATAAAAGCACAGTAAATATTAACAAGGGCTGGAATTGGTGAAAGCCTAATCATCCTAACTTTGCTACATTAATTGACACTTGTAGTGGAAAAGCAAACCATCGTCTAGGTTCAAGCCTGAGCGAACAGAATCAAACTTCCTGATTAGGTGTCACAAGAGTCTTTCAACGAATGGGCAACACAGCTGGCTCCTCTGGATGTTATTGCCAGAAAATCCTGGCCATCTCTGATGAAAAATAGACACAGTCGGAGTATATGGGAGGGGTTAGGATTTAATGCAAGATTGGTTTTTCATTTGCCACCGCTGCAGTTGAGCAGCAGGAATAGCCTAGTTACTAAGAAAGGGATGAGTTCTGATTTAAAAGTTAAATTATTATTATTTTTAAGTCGCCCAGATATAATACCATGCCCGGTGCTTAATTTGAACCCCTTAGCCAACCCCTTAGCCAACTTCGAAAGCTAAGGCTTAGGTCCTGGATAGCATTGCCAAAAAATTTAAACCATACTCTAATTTAAACATAGCCAGACCTTCCTTACCTGAATTTTGCCTGTATCGCCCAGCCTCCTAGGCTGCCATCCATGCTAACGATCCTAATTTTGAGAGCACAGTGCCCAATTAAAAAGTGCTGTCCTTTCATGCTCATTATAGCTGGGCACCCTTTAATGGCCCAGTACAGTTATATACGGGACGTGGGTGGCACTGTGGGTTAAACCACAGAGCCTAGAACTTGCCGATCAGAAGGTTGGCGGTTCGAATCCCCGCGACGGGGAGAGCTCCCATTGCTCGGTCCCTGCTCCTGCCCACCTAGCAGTTCAAAAGCATGTCAAAGTGCAAGTAGATAAATAGGTACCACTCCAGCAGGAAGGTGAACAGCATTTCCGTGCGCTGCTCTGGTTTGCCAGAAGTGGCTTAGTCATGCTGGCCACATGACCCGGAAGCTGTATGCCGGCTCCCTCAGCCAATAAAGCGAGATGAGCGCCGCAACCCCAGAGTCGGTCACGACTGGACCTAATGGTCAGGGGTCCCTTTACCTTTACCTTACAGTTATACACAATCAGATAACACTCATCACTGGGCAACTGTTGGGGGAAAACTTCAATTTTAATTGCTGGTTTTGAATCTCTTCTGATGTGTTCTAATTACTGCTTTTAACTAGTTTGTTTTTATTGCTCTGTATTTTATAACGATGTTTTTAAATATCGTAAGCCGCCTTGAACCCCAGCTTTGGAGGAAGGTGGAAAATATAAGTACATTAAATCGGTGTAACTTGCAATAATCACACAACCCTTTTGATGATCTTACAGATGTACCTCTTCTAAGACAAAGATAAGATGGCGAGTGGCTTTAATAAAACCATTTTCTCTTTGAATTGTTGTTTGCAGCTAAAAAAGAAGAAGGGAAAATAAAATCCAAAATTCTGCCATTGTATCATTTAAATCAGGGGTCAGCAAACTTTTCCAGCAGGGGGCCGGTCCACTGTCCCTCACACCTTGTGAGGGGCTGGACAATATTTTGAAAAATAATAATAAATGAAGGAATTCCTATGCCCCACAAATAACCCAGAGATGCATTTTAAATAAAAGGACACATTCTACTTGTGTAAAAACACGCTGATTCCTGGACCATCCGCGGGCCGGATTGAGAAGGCGATTGGGCTGGATCCGGCCCCCGGGCCCTGGTTTCCCTACCCATGATTTACATCGTTTTTGTGCACCGCTCTTAGGGAAACACTGCAAAAAATAAAAATAAAAAACGTCGTTGCTATTTCCATAGGACTTTGAAGAGTGCCAAATGTTTTGTCATCATTTCCCCTGCTTTCTTTCTTTCTTTTTTATTTTCTCCCCCTGCCCTTTGCAAAGCAAACATCCCTAGCCTGCATCTCCAGCAATGGTAAACACAACAGAGCAATAAGGTTTCCCCTGGACGCCACTCATCCCCCCCCCCCCTTCCACTGCTGCTGCCTCAAAGTTGCTGGACGAGGCCTGGATTGCGTGTGCGTCTCTGGATGAGGCCCCCACTCCTCACTTCCAAGGGGCACGGTGCGCAGTCAAGCCCTGGGGAGGGCATGGAGCACATCCCACGGTCCCCAGAGAGGAAGAGAAGTCGAGAGGAGCAGCCCACCTTCCTGCAACGATGCTTCTTCGCCCCCATGCCTTTCCTCCCAGCAGCTGTCTCCTCTCCCTCCCCGCTCTTGAATCACCCACTCCTCCCGGCTTGACAAGGCGTCTTTTAACTCCAGAGCATCAGCAGAGAGGACTGCCAGATGCGCTGGGCTGCGGCTGGATGGCAGAGGAACCAGGAAGCAATCGCTCACCTTAACAGGTAAGCCTGCCTGCTTTTCATCCTGGTAAACAGAGAGGCGGTTTGGGTTCTCTGGGGTTCTCCTTCCAGCAACAGGGTCCCGGGACTCTGTCCCTTCTGCTTTCTCGTTTGCTGGTCTGGGATCCTGTAGTTTAGAGAGGAGGCAACTGGAATAATGACACTGGAATGCATGGAGGCTAAATGTTGGATGGTTCGGGACTGTTGCAGGAATGTATGTATAGGTTGGGGGGGTTGCCCCTCCAGCAGATATCATGCACATGTAGCCCACTACCAAAACCAGCACAATCGCTTTTGGGACTTTTGTGATTTGTCCCCACAAAACACTTCATCACAGTTTCTTCCTATCTATTCAAAGGGCCTTTGCTGCACGATACCAAATGTAAGAATTCACTGATAAATGCATCTATGTACTGGCTCACTGGGAAAACTTCAGAAATTCATATAGACATGTGAGCTCAGCTGCTCAGCAGCCCCTCTGCCTGAGTGATAATCCCTGGCATCCTGATACCTGAGGGCCAGACAGGTAGCCATTCCAGAAATAACAAACCCAGATGAAGACAAAAGGGTGTGATTAACTTGGCTGGGAAACAGGGAAATGTAAAATCTCTTTTGCTTCACTTGATGGGTGTTTGGTGGACGGCAAGGAGAACTATGGGGCAGGGTCCAGGATGCTCAGATTACGGCCACCAGACCTCCCCTTTCATGATGTAACCGTGATGTATGAGTGATGTAGTTTGGGGGCAGTTACAGATAGGTAGCCATGTTGGTCTGCCATAGTCAAAATAAAAAATTCCTTCCAGTAGCACCTTAAAGACCAATTAAGTTAGTTCTTGGTATGAGCTTTCGTGTGCATGCACACTTCTTCAGATACACAGTAGTTTGGGGGGTGTAACATGGGGATGAGCAGCTAATAAAAGTTTGGGGGCTCTTTTGTTTGGGGCTTCCATCTTGTTCCAACTGGTGGCAGGTGGGAGTCCTGTCGCGACAGTCTTCAATCAAGACCAAGCCTACTGGCTGCTGTTTTGCTCTGGTATTCCTGGCTGGTGTCCTTGTTTCTTTGTCCAAGGGAGCCCTCAGATTTCTCCGTTAACAGGACAAATAAAAGAAAGTTCTTCTTCGCTCAGTGCAGAGTTAAACTGTGGAACTCTCTGCCCCAGGAAGGAGCGAGGGACACTAATTAGGATGGCTTTAAAAGAGAATTAGATAAATTCATAGAGAAGAAAGCTAGCAGTGGCTATGAGCCACAAGAACGATGCTCTGATCCCAACAGTCAGAGGCAGCAATACTCCTGAATACCAGTCACTGGAGGGGAGAGGGTCTTGTGTTTGAATCCTGCCTTTGAAACCTCAATTACTTATTACTACTGCTTGTGGCACTGTGGGTTAAACCACAGAGCCTAGGACTTGCCAATCAGAAGGTCAGCGGTTCGAATCCCCGCGACGGGGTGAACTCCCGTTGCTCGGTCCCTGCTCCTGCCAACCTAGCAGTTCGAAAGCACACCAGTGCAAGTAGATAATTAGGTACCGCTCCGGTGGGAAAGTAAACGGCATTTCCGTGCGCTGCTCTGGTTCGCCAGAAGTGGCTTAGTTGTGCTGGCCACATGACCTGGAAGCTGTACGCCGGCTCCCTCGGCCAGTAAAGCGAGATGAGTGCCGCAACCCCAGAGTCGGCCACGACTGGACCTAACGGTCAGGGCTCCCTTTACCTTTACCTTACTGCTTAAATAAGGTGATGTTTTAAAAAAATTTGAGTTTCTGCCCTGTTTTGGGTTTGTTTGAAACGTTAAAACCTCAATTCTTAATACTACTGCTTGATTCTCTCAAATAGGGCTATGTTTAAAACTTGTCATTGAGGTTTTCATACCTTTTTTGTAAACTCGAGGAAGCATTTTCAGCCCGGCTCTTGAGCTTGTTTGATATCACTTAAAATCTTACAATTTCTTCATTTCCTTCTGAGGTAACTGATTAGTTCAGTGAAACGAGTTTTGTAGCCGGCATCTCGTTAGGTTTCTGTTTAATTCTAGTTTATTTTTTTGTTATTCGATAGTCGATTACTTCTCGTTTCAGGGATTTTCACGAGATTTTCTTTTGTTCTGTGTAATTTCTTGGTTCCGTGGCTGTCTTTTTTTCACTGAATGCTGCCCTTGGCCTGATTCAGCACCCCCTCCTTCTGTTCTCATGTTAGTTCTTTGCTGCAGACCAGTGTTTCCCAAACTTGCGTCTCTTAACTGTTTTTGGACTACAACTCCCATCATCTTTAGTTAGCAGGACCAGCAGTCAGGGATGATGGGAAATGTAGTTCAAAAACAGTTGGAGACTCAAGTCTGGGAAAGTCTGCTCTAGACCAGCTGGGTTTCTTTAGAAAGGCCGTTTCGGTGTGGGGTTGCCAACTTTCTTGAAGCCAGCTGTTCCTATGCCTTGAGCTGCAGCAACTTCATTTCACAGGTCGTAAAGAGAGATTTGATCTTCTCTATGGCCTGAAAGCGGGTGGCGTTGTGGGTTAAACCGCAGAGCCTAGGGATTGCCGATCGGAAGGTCGGCGGTTCGAATCCCCGCGACGGGGTGAGCTCCCGTTGATCGGTCCCTGCTCCTGCCAACCTAGCAGTTCGAAAGCACGTCAAAGTGCAAATAGATAAATAGGTACCACTCTGGCGGGAAGGTAAACAGCGTTTCCGTGCGCTGCTCTGGTTTGCCAGAAGCGGCTTGGTCATGCTGGCCACATGACCCAGAAGCTGTACACTGGCTCCCTCGGCCAGTAAAGCGAGATGAGCGCTGCAACCCCAGAGTCAGTCACGACTGGACCTAATGGTCAGGGGTCCCTTTACCTTTAACTTATGGCCTGAAAGGTTTCTGAAGATTGATTAGAGCAGGCATAGGCAAACTCAGCCCTCCAGATGTTTTTGGGACTACAGCTCCCATCATCCCTGACCACTGGTCCTGTTAGCTAGGGATGATGGGAGTTGTAATCCCAAAACATCTGGAGGGCCAAGTTTGTCTATGCCTGAATTAGAGAAAGAAGAAGATGTGCCCCCCCCCCTTGATTGGCAAGCAATCTTTTGTTTTGTGTAGCAGAGGAAATAAAATTTTGGGAGGAGGGTGTGAAATTACCCCTGATTGGTTGCCAGGCGGAAGGTGCTTTGGGCAGCTTTCATGTTCCAAAATGTTGTCTAGCCCCTGAAGATTTCAAATAGGCACTGCATTGATATTGACAGATGGACACAAGTTTCAAAACTCCTTTGGATGACAACCTTTGGGTGCCTTCCAGCTCTGAAATTCTGTGATTTAATGAAAAAGTTTCAGGGACCAACTAGAACACAAGAATGGCATCTTTGCTATGACCCTGACTTTGATCCTAGAATTTGGAAATAAGTCCTGTTGATTTCTGTTGGGCTTCTCAATACTGAAGGGGCAACCAAGGCGGTTTTGGGTGGGGGTGTCAAAGGGAAGGCCACAACTTTTATTTATTTTTTTAAATTAATATGTGGGAAATGTCTTTAGCAGCAGCTGGTTCTGATAGTATATGAACAGTGGAAGCTTTTCATAGAATATAAAACTAAGGGACTTGGCTGAGATGGCAAGGTTGAGGTGTTTAATTAGAGAAAAAGTATTACAGTGGTGCCTCGCAAGACGAAAAGAATCCGTTCTGTGATTCTCTTTGTCTAGCAGTTTTTTCGTCTTGCGAAGCAAGCCCATTGACGGATTAGCGGATTAGCGCTATTAGTGGCTTTTAGCGTCTTATCTGCTGATCGGATCAGCTGATAAGCGGCTTAGTGGCTTAGAAAAAGGGGGGGAGGAAAAAAAACCAGCAGGAACTCGCAAGACATTGTCGTCTTGCGAAGCAAGCCCATAGGAGATTCGTTTTGCGAAGCACCTCCAAAACGGAAAACTCTTTTGTCTAGCGTGTTTTCCGTCTTGCGAGGCATTCGTCTTGCGGGGCACCACTGTACTGACATTTATTAAGGATTGGAAATTTCTTGTGGACTTTTTGTTAGAAGGAGAAAATGAAGTTGAAGGTGGAAAAATACTGGTTTATAGAAGACAGAATGGCTGGATCTTATGGCCTGAATACTATATTTAGCTGCAGGACAAAGAGCTGGAAGTCCTTCCCTCTTTCTTTTTCCCCCTCTTTCCTCTTTTGCTTTGTCTCTCCTTTGGTCTTCCTTTTCCTTTTCTCTTTTCTGCCTTCGTTTTTTTAAAAACATTAAGTAGCTGTTTTATATCAGTGTATTATAAAAATATTCTTTGTAATGGGCATTCATTTTTGTATATCTCTGAATAACTGTCAATGAATAAATAAATTAAGAAAGAAGTAGCAGCTTTGCACAGAACGAAGAAAAGCATTTCCATCAAAGGATATCTTTGTGAAGCCAACTGCTATTAAAGGCAGAGGAGCAGCGACAAGGAAAAGAGTTGGCAACCCTATGCGAGGGGGAGCAGCTATGTGTCCTTAGGACTGAAAATATGCCACATTTTCTCGCAAGCTAAGGCTTGCTTCTGAGTAAAACTGCTGAGGACCGCAGGATCATTTCCTTTCGTTCTGTTTGGTTTTGCAGATTATCTCCACGTAAAAGAAAGGGCACAGGGCTGTTTCTGATACTTATAATATCCTGGTTTCTGGCCAGGCCGTCTCTGCTTCTTTTAATCAAATAAAAAGGTATTTTTATTTAGTTTATACATGAGGATGAGCAGGCAGACCAGGTCTGCGTCAGAAGCCCAGGGAGCGGGAAGGGAGAGAGGAGGATGAGGGAAGCGGGGAGAAGAGATCGGTGGCAAAGTCCTGGTTTGGGATAAAAAAATTCCTTCCAGTAGCACCTTAAAGACCAACTAAGTTAGTTCTTGGTATGAGCTTTCGTGTGCATGCACACTTCTTCAGATACACTGAAACAGAAGTTGCCAGATCCTTCTATATAGTGAGAAGGTGGGGAGGGGTGTTACTCAGAAGGGTGGTGGGAATGGGAGATTGGTAGATAGGTGAGATGAGCCTGTTGACGACTCTTAACGACTGCAATAGGTCTTACAGGAAAAGGCAAGGGGTGAGAAGGTGAGAAATGGCTTAGTCATGTATAATGAGATAAGAATCCAATGTCTCTGTTCAGACCAGGTCTCTCCATGGTTTTAAGTTTGGTAATGAGTTGCAATTCAGCAGCTTCTCTTTCCAGTCTATTTCTGAAATTCCTTTGTAGTAAAACAGCTGGTTTGGGATGTTACGGAAATTACGGGGGGGGGCACATCTTTAAAGTTAAATATTACAAATATTATGCCTGAATATATCCTTCCAACTTGACAGCTCAGGGAAGTTACCTAGCTTTAAAAATAATATAAAATCATCTCCTTTCCCAGTTCCCCCCATTCCAAAGCTATTTTCCCCTGGCAAAAGGACTCCAGGAAGTTCTCAGAGGTGACAATTGCTGGGCACATTGTTAGCCAAAGGAAGCCAAATCTCATCACCTGACTCGCCTCAGGCTCCAGACATGCAAAGGAACTTCTATTGTACTTTTGGGTGGTGGGTACTTAAGACATACAGTGGTGCCTCGCAAGACGAAAAGAATCCGTTCTGTGATTCTCTTCTTCTAGCGGTTTTTTTCGTCTTGCGAAGCAAGCCCATTGAAGGATTAGCGGATTAGTGCTATTAGCGGCTTTTAGAGGCTTTTAGAGGCTTTTAGAGGCTTTTAGAGGCTTATCTGCTGATCGGATCAGCTGATAAGCGGCTTAGCGGCTTAGAAAAAGGGGGGGGGAACCAGCAGGAACTCGCAAGACATTTTCGTCTTGCGAAGCAAGCCCATAGGAGATTCGTTTTGCGAAGCACCTCCAAAACGGAAAACTCTTTCGTCTAGCGAGTTTTCCGTCTTGTGAGGCATTCGTCTTGCGGGGCACCACTGTATTTGCCTATGCTCATCTTATACCCGAGTCTTGCCCTGCCATGTCTGCTTATGCTAATCTTGTACCAAGGACTTGTCTGGACATATTTGCCAAGGTTAACCCCTCCCCTTCGAACTGTATTCTGGGATGTGGTGGGAAAGTTTTAAAAGTCTTTGTCACCCCATCCTCGGGGTTCAAATTTGCTCTTTGAACCTATTGCGCAATAAACTTTGGTCTACAGCTGTTTGCTCCGGTTGGCTGGACTCCTCCCTTTATTCCACAGGGACCCACGGGCTCTGCCCAACGAGCTGGGTGACTGAGCAGCCTCACACCTAGATTTTTCCCTAACAGGGACAAGAGAGTTTGACCCCCAAAGTTTCCTGATGGAGAACAGAATGACCCTATTTTCATCAGAGGAAGACAGGGTGTGACATCTCTGCATCCGGAAGCTTCTCCCGCCTTTTCATCTCCTGCACACATAGATGTCAAATGCTCACATCCCGTAGCTGTCAACTTTTCTCTTTTCTTGCGAGGAATCCTATTCCTTTTTTCTTTTTCCTTTCTCCTCCTGTGATGAGGCTGCATTTTAATATTGTACTGTTTCAATATTTTAACTGTTGTATTTTAATCTTGTTTTTAAGTTGTATTCATTCAACTTGTTTTTATTATTGCTTGTTAGCCACCCTGAGCCCGGCCTTGGCTGGGGAGGGCGGGGTATAAATAAAAATTATTATTATTATTATTCGGAATAAGGGAATTTCCCTTTAAAAAAGGGAAACGTTACAGCTATGACACATCTACATCAGTCACCAATTGCAACTCTCTCTGCCAAGCCTCCCTCACAGGGTCGTTGTAAAGAAAAAAATGTTTGAAGGAAGGGAAAGTGTACAAGACCGTCAACAGATAAATGGAACAAAATAAAATTTTAAGGGTAAGCTGCCTTGAGTCCCTGATATGAAAAAGGTGGGGAGGAGGAGGAGGAGGAGGAGGAGGAAGAAGAAGAAGAAGAAGAAGAAGAAGAAGAAGAAGAAGAAGAAACTGAGGGAATGATCAGGACCATACCAGCGAGTAAAATCTTATTGAACCTAGTGGGACTTACTTCTGAGTAAAATTGCTTAGGATTGCAGTATAAGGCTCTACAGAGGTGCCTCGCAAGATGAAAAGAATCCGTTCTGTGATTCTCTTCGGCTAGCGGTTTTTTCATCTTGCGAAGCAAGCCCATTGAAGGATTAGCGGATTAGCGCTATTAGCGGCTTTTAGCAGCTTTTAGCGGCTTATCTGCTGATCGGATCAGCTGATAAACAGCTTAGCGGCTTAGAAAAAGGGGGGGGAGGGAAAAAACCAGCAGGAACTCACAAGACATTGTCGTCTTGCAAAGCAAGCCCATAGGAAATTCGTTTTGCGAAGCACCTCCAAAACGGAAAACTCTTTCATCTAGCAAGTTTTCCGTCTTGCGAGGCATCCGTCTTGCGGGGCACCACTGTATTGACAATAATAAACAGACCACACGTTTCCTAAGAAATGGCTGGCTGCTGAAACATTGCAATGCAATCATTTAACGTGGATTGGGGACATTTTCCTTCAAAATTACAAAATTCGTACGCAATCCGCACCATTTCCTTCATTTGCCACAAGTGTTTCGTTTTCAGGATAAACAGGACTCCCGTGTTTTTTTTTACACCTATGCACAGACGCACTACTTGTTCTCCAAGACATGGAGGGGAGCAAAAAAAGGAAAAGCGGGACATTCTGGGGTCAAATCAGAAATTGGCATTGGCTTCTGTAATTGCGGGACTGTCCCTGGGAAATCGGGACACTTGGAGGTTATGAGAGTAAGGCAGTCTCCGCAGGTGCCGGGGACAAGCGGTGAGGCATTGGAAGATGGCACAGCTCTGGTTGTTGTATAGTTGTGTCCGACTCTTCGTGACCCCCTGGACCAGAGCATGCCAGGCCCTCTTGTCTTCCACTGCCTCCCGCAGTTTGGTCAAACTCATGCTGGTAACTTCAAGAACACTATCCAGCCATCTCGTCCTCTGTCGTCCCCTTCTCCTTGTGCCCTCCATCTTTCCCAACAACATTCTCTTCTCATGAGGTGGCCAAAGTCTTGGAGCGTCAGCTTCAGGATCTGTCCTTCCCGTGAGCACTCAGGGCTGATTTCCTTCAGAATGGAGAGGTTTGATCTTCTTGCAGTCCATGGGACTCTCAAGAGTCTCCTCCAGCACCATAATTCAAAAGCATCCATTCTTCGGCGATCAGCCTTCTTGATGGTCCAGCTCTCACTTCCATACATCACTACTGGGAAAACCATAGCTTGAACTATACGGACCTTTGTTGGCAAGGTGATGTCTCTGCTTTTTAAGATGCTGCCTAGGTTTGTCATTGCTTTTCTCCCAAGAAGCAGGCATCTTTTAATTTCGTGGCTGCTGTCACCATCTGCAGTGATCATGGCTCTGATATTGGTGCCCAAATAAGATTCAGTTTCTGGTCAAATCAGCTTCTGTACATGAAACTGGAATGCCAACTTGCCCTTTGCTTCAGGGAGCAAAATGACTTGAACTGGCCTTGTTTGGAATTACAGGGAGAAGATGACACACGACTTGCCTTGTTGTCCCTTCCCTGTTTCCTCTGTCCTGCCGCTGCGTCCCTAATGTGCCCAGCCGGATGAGGCTGGCCCCCTCCTGTATTAAAGTGCATTGCGGAGAAGTGAGCATCGATTTCCAATTTTTACTTCCTCCTGACAGCTTTTAGCCAAGTAAACATCGCTGAGCGCGGAAACAAGACACTGACAGCTTGCGGATAAATGCCCGAGGGCTTCTTTCGCATCCTGAAAAGTGAAAGGAGGGAGGAGAAGCGGAGTGCGGCCCAGTGGTTAGAGTAGCATTCGCCAGCCTGCTTTTGGCTGCTTGGGATCACAGCCAAAGCTGGCGGAGGGCAACTGGTTGGAGGGAGTCAGTCTCTCAAGGCATCTCGCTAAGCACACACTCTTGGCGGGTTCCCGTGAGAACCTTCCGGAACAGCAGCTGACAGAATGGGAAGTCTAGGGCCTATTTTTAGGGCACTTAGTTTTGAGCAGCCCTCTGTGGCCTAGGAATATAGGGGCAAGGGGACTAGGGCTGGAGGGAAATGGATTAGCTGCAGAAAAGGACCCAAAAGGAGCCCAGATTTTGGGAACTGGCAACAGCAGCCTGCATAAACCTCTGCCCAACAGGGGAGTATCGGTTAAATTCCAGGTGACCTATTTATTCTGATCTGTTTGCAGGGAGGTTAGACAAAGCTGAGTCAAGCAAGCATCGTCCCACACTTTCTGGTGTCACTTGTTGTTGTTGTTTATTCGTGTCCGACTCTTTGTGACCCATGGACCAGAGCACGCCAGGCACTCCTGTCTTCCACTGCCTCCCACTGTTTGGTCCAACTCATGCTGGTAGCTTCAAGAACACTATCCAACCATCTCGTCCTCTGTCGTCCCCTTCTCCTTGTGCCCTCCATCTTTCCCAACATCAGGGTCTTTTCCAGGGAGTCTTCTCGTGAGGTGGCCAAAGAATTGGATTCCCAGCTTCAGGATCAGCCGCGTCATCAGCTCTGAATCTACTTGTACTTGTCCTCCGCTCTTCCTCAGTAGCATGTTGGACGCCTTCTGACCTGAGGGGCTCATCTTCCAGCGTCATAACTTTTATATGCCTGTTATCTTTGTCCATGGAGTTTTCATGGCAGGGATACTGGAGTGGCTTGCCGGTTCCTCCTCCAGGTGGATCATGTTTGGTCAAAACTCTCCACTATGACCTGTCCATCTTGGGTGCCCTACTTGGCATAGTTCATAGCTTCTCGGAGTTATTCAAGCCCCTTCACCACGGCAAGGCAGTGATCTATGAAGGGGTCCTTGTTGCTTAAAGGTAAAGGTAAAAGGACCCCTGACCATTAGGTCCAGTCGTGACCGACTGTGGGGTTGCGACGCTCATCTCGCTTTATTGGCCAAAGGAGCCGGCGTACAGCTTCCAGGTCATGTGGCCAGCATTACTAAGCTGCTTCTGGCGAACCAGAGCAGTACACGGAAACGCTGTTTACCTTCCCGCTGGAGTGGTACCTATTTATCTACTTGCACTTTGATGTACTTTCGAACTGCTAGGTTGGCAGGAGCAGGGACCGAGCAACGGGAGCTCACCCTGTCGCGGGGATTTGAACCGCCAACCTTCTGATCGGTGAGTCCTAGGCTCTGTGGTTTAACCCACAGCACCACCTGCGTCCCTTGTCGCTTACCTCGCCACAAAAAAATATTTGGGGGGAGTCTGTTTGTTGAGCCAGAATGTGGATTGAGCACCCCAAATTTGCTAGTATGCGGTTGAATCTCATCTAGAAATCGGAGCTGGCTGGAAAGGCTCTGTGTTTTTTTCTTTTAATTTTTCTTTTAATTGCTTTTTAATTTCAGGTAACAAACCCGTACAAGGAATATGGAGCTTAGTAGTTCTACAGAGAAGAACGTAAAAATGTTTAATAGACTATTGTATTTTAATATTGTCGAAAGCAGCCCAGAGTGGCTGGGGAAAGCCAGATGGGCGGAGTATAAATAATAAATTATTATTATTATTATTATTATTATTATTATTATTATTATTATTATTATTATTTCACCCCCAGAACTCTTCCACCGAACGTGGGTCCAGTGTGGATGGAGGCGGACTCCCACTGCAGAAGGCTGCTAGCCAGAGGAGCCTGAGATGGATGCCCTTCACTGGCCTCGTGTCTGTTCCGCAGCCGAAGCATGCAGGGATCCCTTGATCTCTTCCTTTTGCTTGTCTTGCTCCGAAAGAACGCGCAGGTGAGGCTGGGGGCGAGGAGCAGGGTCTCATCCGCACCCTAATACAGCGGACACTCGGGTTGCGAACATGATCCGTGCGGGGATGCACATTCGCAACCCGCAGCGTGTCAGCATCGCCCTAGAGCCAGTGCACCAACTGGACTCATGCACCTCAACCCCGACTGGGCTAGGCGAGCTGGGAAGCACTGCCAGAGACCTCCTTCTCGCAGGAACAGGTCACAGTGCTGTGGACTCACAGCTTAGAGCTGAGAGCACCGGATTCACTGTCTCAATAATACAGTCGTTGCGCAGCAGAGTTTTGCAGAGTCTTGCAGAGTATAAACCACTCGGAGAGCAGCTCTGTAGAATATCTTCCTTTTATTCTGTAACTACAACTATGATACAAAACTATATACAGAGCTGAATATTCTAAGCATAAATCAATGCTACACTGAGAGTCTGCAGCTGCACTTAGCAGCAATCTTATCTCTAGGATCTCCAACACTCTCACTCTCTCCGATACACTGACTGACTGACTCTCTCTCACACACACACTGATATGTTGCTGGGCAGAATAAGTAGATAGGCAGGACACGCCTCCTCCTCTCTGGAGAGTCAGCAGAGACCATCAGGAGATCATCAGGAGATTCTTGGGTATGGGAGGGGTGAAATCTCCTCACAGAGGTGTATCTGTGTACGAGCGGGTTGCAATTTGGCACTTCTGCACATGCGCAAAGTGCGATTTAGCGCTTCTGTGCATGGGCGATCACTGAAACCCAGAAGTAACATGTTCCGGTACTTCTGGGATTCGGCGGGTCCGTAACCCAAAAAAACGCAACCTGAAGCGTCTGTAACCCGAGGTATGACTGTATCATAGACAGGGCCAGATTTAGGTTTGATGAGGCCCTAAGCTACTGAAGGTTATAAAAATAATAATAATATTTTTTTATTTATACCCTGCCCTTCCTGGTTTAAAAACTGGGCTCAGGGCGGCGAACAGCAAATAGAAAACATTGATGAAAATGTGACTGAAAAACAGCATAAAACAGCATAAAATACAACACAAAATGCAGCATCAATATGAATAAAATTCTAAAATTCAGGGGTCATTTGGGGGGGGGGGGACAAAACAAAAAACCCAGTCAGTAGACATCAAATGATCACCAGGGCTAACTGGCCAAGTTGGTCCTACTAGGGCCAGCAAGGAGACCAGGGAAGAATTTAAATATGGGGTCCCAGAAAGGGTTTCTTCATAGAAGATGAAAGGGGAAAAGGGAATAGAGGATCAGGCTAATTCAAACTGAAGGCCAGGCAGAATAGCTCTGTCTTACAGGCCGTGCGGAAGGAGATCAAGTCCTGCAGGGCCCTAGTCTCATGGGACAGAGCATTCCACCAGGTCGGAGCCATCACTGAAAAGACCCTGGCCCTGGTGGAGGATAGTCCGGCTTCCTTGGGGCCCTTTATATGTCCAGCTGTCCTTTGTCAACAACAAATGGCCGCTGTTTTTTGTGTTGAATATATGCTACAGTACAGTCATACCTCATGTTACATTTGCTTCATGATATGTTTTTTCAAGTTGCATCCCGCGGCAACCCGAAAGTACCGGAAAGGGTTACTTCCGGGTTTCGCTGCTCGCGCATGTGCATAAAATGACTTCACACGCATGCTCGGAAGCGGCGAATCGCGACCTGCGCATGCGCAGACACGCAAACATGGGTTGCGTTCTATTCATGTTGCGAAAGGGGCCTCCGGAACGGATCCCGTTCGCAACCAGAGGTACCACTGTATATGGTAATTTATGGGCCTAATAGGTATCTAAAGCCATTTGCGCATGTTGCCATGGAACCTGTTAAGTTGTGGGTGAACATATCAGACGACACAGCGATTCTTCAAACAGCTCTTGCTTATTCACAGGCCAGAACAGAGCTGAACTGAAGGGTTCAGCCAGCCTGCTTATATAGAGCTCCACTACAACGCAACAGTAACCATTTTCTATAACTATCCAATCACTGAATGTCACTTTCAATCCCTTATTTGCATATGTGGACCTGAGTGAAAACTATCTACAGTATCCCCCTGCTGGCCCAGGGTGAGAACTTCAGTACATAACACAACCAGTCTGTGCAGAATGTTGGCACTCTATATACAGAAATGAGCAAACCTGTGATATTTTAGGGAGCAGGCTAGCAGGTGGAGCCCATGACTTACACCATAGGAGCCTACACAACACAAAACACTGTTGCTGTATGTAGGTTTTATTTTATTTGTTTTTTATCTTATATTTTGGAAATATACATCCAGGTGTGTTTTTTTTCCCTTTAATTTTTTTTGGGGCCCCCAAGAGAGTGGGGTCCTAAGCTATAGCTTGTTTAGCTTCTACGTAAATCCGGGCACTGATTGTAAAGTTGGGAGGGTTGCCTAATTCTTTTGGGCCTTGGAGCACCTTTGGGAATCTAAGAAACAGACATGGGCACCACAGAAACACCCAAATCACAGCAGGAAGGTGGGCACTGGGCCATGTTCAGAATCAACCCAAACAACAGGTAAAACAAACAAACAAAACCTAATAAAGCACAGGCAGCCCACCCTGCCCCAAAGCCCTCAGTTTATTTATTTTTTTAATGAAAGGGGCAAGGTGGGGGAATGAACTTGCAAGCTGCAGGTAAAGTGCACACTAAGCAAAATAAATATACGTCCTGCTGCTGTGCCGTTGTTCAGGGGCCTGACACACAAAACTACAAGCAAAGCTTTTTCTTTGGTGTCGTGGTGAAGTGATAGAAATTGCTTTCTCTGCTTGCTTTCTGTGGACCAGGCTGCAATTTCAAGGCCCAGGTGCAAAGCTTGCAAAAAATTTAATAATAATACCGTATTTTTCGCTCTATAGGACGCACTTTTCCCCCTCCAAAAATTAAGGGGAAATGTGTGTGCGTCTTATGGAGCGAATGCAGGCTGCGCAGCTATCGCTGAAGCCTGGAGAGTGAGAGGGGTCGGTGCGCACCGACCCCTCTCGCTCTCCAGGCTTCAGGCAGCTATCCGCAAGCCTTCGGAGCGCGGCAGGAATTCCCGCCAGGCTCCAAAGGCTTGTGGATAGCATCCTGTTCTGGGGGCTGGGGTCAGGGGAAGCTCGGGCTTCCCCCGTCCCCAGCCCCACAAGCTCCAGGAGCGGCGGCGAGGTTGCACGCATCTTACCCCCGCTCCTGGACCTGTTTTGGGGGCTGGGGTTGGGGAAGCTCGGGCTTCCCCCGCCCCACCCCACGGCTAAAAACGAAACCAAGACAGCGAGCGGGATCCATCCCGCTCGCTGTCTTGGCTTCTGCCAAAGCCACGTGCAGCCTCTTTTCTTTATTTCCCCCCCTAAAAACTAGGTGCACCCTATGGTCCGGTGCGCCCTGTGGAGCGAAAAATAGGGTAATAAGTGGGCAACTAACCTAACTAAACATCAGGCAACTTTTGGAAGAGCTATGTACTCTGGACAAAACCTTTAGGTGACTAGCTGATATGTACCTGTTGTTGTTGTTGTTTCATTTCCCTCCCCTGTCGCAGGCAAGCTCCACCGAAAACTCGGCCAAAGAGATGTTTGAGGCGTGGCAGCAGTATCAGGCAGCCTGCTATCGCAAGATCCTGGAGGACCCGCGTCCCACAAGTGAGAGAGAGAGCAAGGGATCTTCTTTCCCTTTGGCCTGATCCAGCGGAGTTTTTCTTATGCTCTTAGCAGTATAAAGAGGTCTCTTCCAAACCACTGCTTCACTGAGCATTCATCCTGGTTTGTTTGCACAGTGTCTGCAGAGAGGTTAAACAGCGTTGCGTCAAGTAATTGCTGTCCCATGTTGTAAATAAAAATTGCCCTTTTCCCTTATGGGGTATCCAAGAGCCCATATAGAGTCCTTACATAGGTTCCCTATTGGTAGGAGAAGATAACAGAGGCCAACCAGAGAATATTGAGAAGCAAAGCAGCTACTAAGCTTGATCTTTATTGATCTGTTGCAACAGGGTGCTCCTCTCACCCGCAGGAGAGAGGAGGAACCCAGAAAAATGGCATGCAAGGCCTTATAAAGACTTTTGAAATTCCCACCCTGTAGATCAAGACCACCCCCAGAAACATCATACATACATCACAGAAGGGGTGTAACCTAAGACCACCCCTCAGATACATCACACCTACATCACAAAAAGGTGGTCTAAACAGAAATTTGAATGTTTTTCTCCTGTTGTTGTTTATCTCCTGTCTGGCAGGTTACTTGATTGGATTTCCTGGGGAGCCTGGCCAGTCTTTTGTAGTGATAAATACTTAGTTCCTGGGCCATGTCACACGCTCACACCTTATTCACATCTTAAATGTGCCCTTAAGACAGGATTTGTGAGGAAAGAGACAATGGGAGGTTTCCCACTTTGATCTTGCAGAGAAAACATTTGCTCAGTTTAGGAATCAGAATGGTTCCAGGTTGGTCTTCCTGTGCTGATCTATGTACGTGCTTGGTTGGTACACTTATGAACATTACCATATATCTAAGACCATAAAATTCCTATCATATCCACGCTTTCCAGTTCATTCACTTTCCGTATTGCAAAAAGTCTGATGGGGGGAGGGAGGGATTAAAGGATCTGTTTCCCAAGGTTGCTGATGAAAGGTGTCGCATGATCAAAGCTGATGAGATGCAATCTGATCATACAACCTGAATTTGACAGCATGTGATTGACTCTCCAAAAGTAGGCACAGGTTTGAAATGTCCCAACTTGCCTACCCACCCTCCCTCTCTTTCAACCTGCCTTCTCCAAGAATCCATATTTTTTTAAGTTCAAATGTCACCAAGAAGCGGTATCTTGCAAATGAAATTTCTTGTGCAAGGCTGTTTGGCCGGTACGCCGAAATTTGTCCAATTTCCCCCGAGAATGGCATTTCGCTTTATTTATTTCTGTTTCGTTTGCTTACTAAATTTGCGTTAATGCCCTTCATCCGTCGATTCCGGGCCGGTTCGCAACACGAAAACACAAGATTAAAAAAAAACACGGAATACATAATATAAACCAGAAACAACAAGAAACAAAAAAACCCATTTCCCCCCCACCCCCTCTCACAAACACGTTTTAAAGTGTATAGGTTGGACGTTTTCCGATGCCTGATTTACTTGTTAATGTTCACAAACGTGGTTCCCCAACAACTGACATTTGGAAGGTAGAGTGCTCCTGAAGGCAGAAGCTCTATGACGCCACCATGACCAGCAGTCATTGAGAGATCCCTTTCTTCCTGCTGTTGCTCTGTCCCTTAATAATAATAATAATAATAATAATAATAATAATAATAATAATAATAATTTATTATTTATACCCCGCCCATCTGGCTGGGTTTCCCCAGCCACTCTGGGCGGCTTCCAAAAGAATATTAAAATACTGTGATACAGCAAACATTAAAAGCTTCCCTAAACAGGGCTGCCTTCAGATGTCTTCTAAAAGTCTGGTAGTTGTTGTTCTCTTTGACATCTGGTGGGAGGGCGTTCCACAGGGAAGGCGCCACTACCGAGAAGGCCCTCTGCCTGGTTCCCTGTAACTTGGCTTCTCGCAATGAGGGAACCGCCAGAAGGCCCTCGGTTCTGGACCTCAGTGTCCGGGTAGAACGATGGAGGTGGAGACGCTCCTTCAGGTATACTGGACCGAGGCCGTTTAGGGCTTTAAAGGTCAGCACCAACACTTCGAATTGTGCTCGGAAACGTACTGGGAGCCAGTGTAGGTCTTTCAAGACCGGTGTTATATGGTCTCGGTGGCCGCTCCCAGTCACCAGTCTGGCTGCTGCATTCTGGATTAGTTGTAGTTTCTGGGTCACCTTCAAAGGTAGCCCCACGTAGAGCACATTGCAGTAGTCCAAGCGGGAGATAACCAGAGCATGCACCACTCTGGCGAGGCAGTCTGCGGGCAGGGAGGGTCTCAGCCTGCGTACCAGATGGAGCTGGTACACAGCTGCCCTGGACACGGATTTAACCTGTGCCTCCATGGACAGCTGCAAGTCCAAAATGACTCCCAGGCTGCGCACCTGGTCCTTCACGGGCACAGTTACCCCATGTTTACCTTGGGGTTTACAGTTACCCCACAGTTACCTTGGCTTAATCCCCCTTTCAAAAGCATTAAACGACCTCTTCCCCCTTTGCTCTGCCCTTCTTCCAGGTCTGGTGTGCAACCGTACCTTTGACATGTACGCCTGCTGGGGCGATGCTCTTCCGAACACCTCTGCCAAGGTCCCTTGCCCCTGGTACCTGCCTTGGCACCAGCAAGGTAAGTATAGATGCAAAGGCACCCAATACGGTTCGTTCATCCCTTAAGTCTTTGAATCCATTTGATTCCTTCCCCCTCTTCCTTTTTCCTTTCTCCTCCTGTGATGGAACTCCTATTTGGGGACTTCCCTGGCTTTTTCTGGCCCATGTAGGACCAGTCTGGATAGTTAGCCTTGGTGAAGACTTGATGCTTTCATCCCCCAAAAGGTTTTTGATTTGAATTTCCATTGAAATGAGGCTGCATTTTAATGTTTTAATGTTGTATTTTAATCTTGTTCTTAAGTTGTATTTCAATTAATTTGTTTTTATATCGGGTGTTAGCCGCCCTGAGCCCGGTCTTGGCTGGGGAGGGCGGGTATAAATAAAAATAATAATAATAATAATAATTATTATTATTATTATTATTATTATTATTATTAAGTCTGGGCTCCCAGCCTGGTTGCAATGTTTGCTAACTTTCAGAACTGTTGGTTCTGAAACCAAGGGGGTTGGACTAGAAGACTCTCGGGTTCCCTGCCAATTCTACAATTCAATGAGCTTTCGTGTGCATGCACACTTCTTCAGATACACTGAAACAGAAGTTGCCAGATCCTTCTATATAGTGAGACGGTGGGGAGGGGTATTACTCAGAAGGGTGGTGGGAATGGGAGATTGGCAGATAGCTGAGATGAGCCTGTTGACGACTCTTAACGACTGTAATAGGTCTTACAGGAAAAGACTGGAAAGAGAAGCTGCTGAATTGCAACTCATTACCAAACTTAAAACCATGGAGAGACCTGGTCTGAACAGAGACATTGGATTCTTATCTCATTATACATGACTAAGCCATTTTTCACCTTCTCACCCCTTGCCTTTTCCTGTAAGCCCTATTGCAGTCGTTAAGAGTCGTCAACAGGCTCATCTCAGCTATCTGCCAATCTCCCATTCCCACCACCCTTCTGAGTAATACCCCTCCCCACCTTCTCACTATATAGAAGGATCTGGCAACTTCTGTTTCAGTGTATCTGAAGAAGTGTGCATGCACACGAAAGCTCATACCAAGAACTAACTTAGTTGGTCTTTAAGGTGCTACTGGAAGGATTTTTTTTGTTTTGACTATGGCAGACCAACACGGCTACCTATCTGCAACTACAATTCTATGATTCTAAATAATAATAATAATAATAATAATAATAATAATAATAATAACATTTATTTATTTATTTATTTATTTATTTATTTATTTACTTACTTATACATACATAACCCGGCCATCTCTGGGTGGCTCCCAACAGAATATTAAAAACACAATGAAACATTGAGCATCAAAAACAGGGTTGCCTTCAGATGTCTTCTAAAAGTCAGATACAGTGGTACCTTGGTTGTCGAACTTAATCCGTTCCGGGAGTCTGTTCGACTCCCGGAACTGTTCGAAAACCAAGGTGCGACTTCCAATTGCCTGCAGGAGCTTCCTGCATGCCATTCGAAGCCGTGTCAGACATTTGGCTTCCAAAGAACGTTCGAAAACCGGAACGCTCACTTCCAGGTTTTCGGCTTTCGAGAGCCAAAACGTACAAGTACCAAGGCGTTCGAGAACCAAGGTATGGCTGTAGTTGTTTATTTCCCTGACATCTGGTGGGAGGGTGTTCCACGGGGCGGGTGCCACCACCGAGAAGGCCCTCTCTGCCTGGTTCCCTGTAGCTTTGCCTCTCGCAGGGAGGGAACCGGCAGAAGGCCCTTGGAGCTGGACCTCAGAACGATGGGGGTGGAGACGCTCCTTCAGGTATACTGGGCCTTTGAGGCCATTTAGGGCTTTAAATGTCAGCACCAATGATTCTTCTGAGCACAGCAGAATGGAATACAACTACAGTGGTGCCTTGGGTTAAGTACTTCATTCGTTCTGGAGGTCTGTTCTTAACCTGGAACTGTTCTTAACCTGAGGCACCACTTTAGCTAATGGGGCCTCCTGCTGCTGCTGTGCCACCGGAGCACGATTTCTGTTCTCATCCTGAAGCAAAGTTCTTAACCTGTTAGCGGAGTGTGTAACCTGAAGCGTATGTAACCTGATGCGTATGTAACCCAAGGTACCACTGTATTAAATCAAATTGTATTGTCATGGATATAGGTTATTTGTATTTTTATTATTATAATCAAACCATTCGTATCCTCTTGCTGCTCCCCCTCCTTCCCCCAAAACGTCCTCTGCAGTTCGAGGTGGCTTTGTGTTCCAGAAATGCGGCCCAGATGGACAGTGGGTGGTGGATGAGTCGGGGCACCCATGGCGAGATCACTCTCAGTGCGAAGCCGTCGACAAAGAGCTCCCCTTCCAGGTAAACTCATTGCACCACAAACCCCACCTCTGAAAAGCAGCGAGGAGGGAGAGAAGAGACCTTACTAAATAAGAGTCGCTCTGGATTCTTAATCCATATCATAGAATCATAGAATCATAGAGTTGGAAGAGACCACAAGGGCCATCGAGTCCAACCCCCTGCCAAGCAGGAAACACCATCAGAGCACTCCTGACATATGGTTGTCAAGCCTCTGCTTAAAGACCTCCAAAGTAGGAGACTCCACCACACTCCTTGGCAGCAAATTCCACTGTCAAACAGCTCTTACTGTCAGGAAGTTCTTCCTAATGTTTAGGTGGAATCTTCTTTCTTGTAGTTTGGATCCATTGCTCCATGTCCGCTTCTCTGGAGCAGCAGAAAACAACCTTTCTCCCTCCTCTATATGACATCCTTTTATATATTTGAACATGGCTATCATATCACCCCTTAACCTCCTCTTCTCCAGGCTAAACATGCCCAGCTCCCTTAGCCGTTCCTCATAAGGCATCGTTTCCAGGCCTTTGACCATTTTGGTTGCCCTCCTCTGGACACGTTCCAGTTTGTCAGTGTCCTTCTTGAACTGTGGTGCCCAGAACTGGACACAGTACTCCAGGTGAGGTCTGACCAGAGCAGAATACAGTGGCACTATTACTTCCCTTGATCTAGATGCTATACTCCTATTGATGCAGCCCAGAATTGCATTGGCTTTTTTAGCTGCCACGTCACACTGTTGGCTCATGTCAAGTTTGTGGTCAACCAAGACTCCTAGACCCTTTTCACATGTACTGCTCTCAAGCCAGGTGTCACCCATCTTGTATTTGTGCCCCTCATTTTTTTTGGCCGTATTTAATGCGTTTGTGCTTTAAATGTTCAGTCTTTGGTCCCCCCCCCCAAAATTTTTTTTTATTAGTTTTCACAATATTATAAACAAACAAACAAACAAACAAACAAACAAACACACAAAACAGACAAACATAAATCATAGCCTTATTCAAAATTACAGCTATTAACTTTGTTAAGTGACTTCCTCGCTTCCCCTCGGTTGAATTTCATTGCATGTCCTTTTAACGGTTTTCCAAATCCCATTTTTTATGAGATTTAACTTAAACATCCTTAGATCTTCATCTTATGGAATTAAACATATTAATTCATCACTGAACATAAATAAAATCCGAAGCCCATTAACTATCTGCAAGCTGTTTTCAGTTAGTTTAACTTAACAAATTTAACTAAATAATCATTAAATTTATTCCACTCTTCCTGATACTCCTCCTCCTTCTGGTCGTGGACTCTTCCGGTTAGGTTGGCTAGCTCCGAAAAATCCATCATCTTCATCTGCCATTCTTCTATTGTTGGTAATTCTTGGGTTTTCCACTTTTTAGCTAACAAAATACGAGCAGCAGTTGTGGCATACAAAAATAATTTAACATCTTTCTTGGGCAATTCCAAACCTGTTATTCCAAGAAGAAAGGCCTCTGGTTTCTTTATAAATGTATATTTCAACATTTTTTTCAATTCATTATAAATCTTTTCCCAGAAGTCTTTCACCTTGGGACAGGTCCAAAAATGTTCAGTCTTTGGAAAGCATTGCTACTGAGGGCTGCTGCAAGCCATAATCCATCTCACGAGTAGATTAATAGACAAAAACTCAAACTAAAGATATCTCCTACCAGTGTACAAAACTTTCTGGATGCTGTGAATATTGTGGACTTGAATTTTGATGATGATGAGTTATCTGGACAGATTAATGCTTTTGGTGTGTGTATAATATAATATAATATAATATAATATAATATAATATAATATAATATAATATAATATGATATAATAATGTTTAGGGAAGCTTTTAATATTTAACGGACCACTGTATTTTAATACTTTGTTGGAAACCGCCCAGGGTGGCTGGGGAGACCCAGCCAGATGGGCGGGGTATAAATAAATTATTACTATTATTATTATTATATATAATATAATATAATATAATATAATATAATATAATATAATATAATATAATATAATATAATATAATATTACTTGAGAGTTCACTTGTCTCCTGTACAAGGTGAGGAAGGGATTGTTTTAAACCCTTAAAACTGTGTTAATTTTTTAAAAGCCTTTCTTTAAAAAGATTAATTGACTAAAGTTATCAAATTATGCGTGACATGGGCAGAATTTAATCCACTGGTTTTCCCCCCAGATTGCAGTATAAAATGTAATTCTGTTGGGGGTCTGTGACCATAGTAGAAAATTGGGAGAAGGGGAAAGAAGGAAGTAAATATGCCTTTCCTTCTAACAAACGGCATCAGTTTTCATCCATTAAACTCTCAGTGATCTTCCACTTCCATCCCCACCTCAAAAAAAAGCAGCTGCACTGAGGTTTTGATTTACATGATAACTTATTTCCATGTACCTGCTGCACTGAGAAAAGGCAGATATTCAATTAGCTAAAAAGCCTTGAATCGCTGGATGGATCTTTTTCCCTTTTGCAAATGAATAATGGCACATTATTTTGAGAACCAAACATTTCGCCATCAAAATTGGAAGTACCGGTAACTCTGGGCAAAGAAGCCTAAGGAGGCCTTTTGGATGCAGCAGAATACCCTCTGATATTTCTCCGATGAAAATAGGGATGTCCATAATAATAATAGTAATAATGGTAATAGCCTGCCCATTTGACTGGGTTGCCCCAGCCAGTCTGGGTGGCTTACATCATAATAAAACGTTAAACATTAAAACCGTCCCTATACAGGGCTGCCTTCAAATGTCTTCTAAAGATTGTATAGTTACTTATCTCCTTGGCTTGAGGGTCGCATAACTCCATACCCTCCAACATTCCTCCGATGAAAATAGGGATGTCCTAAGGGAAAGGACGTGGGTGGTGCTGTGGGTTAAACCACAGAGCCTAGGACTTGCCGATCAGAAGGTCGGCGGTTCGAATCCCCGCAACGGGGTGAGCTCCCGTTGCTCGGTCCCTGCTCCTGCCCACCTAGCAGTTCGAAAGCATGTCAAAGTGCAAGTAGATAAATAGGTACCGCTCCGGCAGGAAGGTAAACGGCATTTCCGTGCGCTGCTCTGATTTCGCCAGAAGCAGCTTAGTCATGCTGGCCACATGACCCGGAAGCTGTACGCCGGCTCCCTTGGCCAGTAAAGCGAGATGAGCGCCGCAACCCCAGAGTCGTTTGCAACTGGACCTAATGGTCAGGGGTACCTTTACCTTTAGTTTAGACAAAAAGCAAGAGGTGATACGACAGGCGCTTATAAAATGATGCATTTCATGGAGAAAAATGGATAGAAACAAGTTTTTCTCCCTCTTAGCACTCGTAGAACGTGTGGATGCCCTGTGAAGATTCAGGGCAGACAGAATCAGAGAACCGTAGTGTGGGGAGGGACCCTCAAGGATCATCCAGTCCACCGCACCGCAACCCCAGAGTCGGCCACGACTGGACCTAATGGTCAGGGGCCCCTCCCTGGAAAATGGGGACCCTGGGAAGCTCTGCAAGTGCTGCAGTCTCAGTGGATGAAACCTTGTCTGCAATAATAATAATAATAATAATAATAATAATAATAATAATAATAATAATAATAATAATTTGTTTGTTTGTTTGTTTGTTTGTTTGTTTATACCCCAGCCACCTGGCTGGGTTTCCCCAGCCACTCTGGGCGGCTTCCAACAGGATATTAAAAACACAATACAGTGGTGCCCCGCAAGACGAATGCCTCGCAAGACGGAAAACTCGCTAGACTCGCTAAGCCGCTTATCAGCTGATCCGATCAGCAGATAAGCCGTTAAAAGCCGCTAATAGCGCTAATCCGCTAATCCGTCAATGGGCTTGCTTCGCAAGACGAAAAAACCGCTAGACGAAGAGAATCACAGAACGGATTCTTTTCGTCTTGCGAGGCACCACTGTAACACATCAAACATGGAAACTTCCCTAAACAGGGCTGCCTTCAGATGTCTTCTAAAAGCCAGATACAGTGGACACTCGGATTGCGAACGTGATCCATGCGGGATGCACGTCCGCAGCCCGCAGCAGCGCATCTGTGCATGCGTGGGTTGCGAATCGGCGCTTCTGCGCATGCGCGACCGCCGAAACCCAGAAGTAACTCATTCCAGTACTTCCAGGTTCCGGCGGTCTGTAACCCAAAAAAACCACAGTGTCTGTAACCCGAGGTATGACTGTAGTTGTTTATTTCCTTGAAATCTGGTGGGAGGGCGTTCCACAGGGCAGGTGCCACTGCCGAGAAGGCCCTCTGCCTGGTTCCCTGTAACCTCATTTCTCACAGTGAGGGAACTGCTAGAAGGCCCTCAGAGCTGAACCTCAGTGTCCAGGCAGAACGATGGGGGTGGAGATGCTCCTTCAGGTCTACTGGGCCTTTGAGGCCATTTAGGGCTTTCAAGGTCAGCACCAACACTTTATTATATTTTTTTTTATAAATTTTTATTGATTTTCCAAACACATAATAAAAACAAACTATACACAAGACAATAACATACAAACAAATAAACACATATAATTTCTTAGTCTTATTTTCATACACCTTACTTCCCGGACTTCCCCATACCTTCCCTTTTCTGCATCCTTGTTTCACATTTCTTCAGCAACTCCTTAAATCTAATTAAAAAATTCCAATCACTTTCATTAGATTCTTTTTTCTTTAACTTATTGGTTTCAGCTGCAATTCTCTATTTCTTAGTTCCTTAACATCTTAACACTCCTCAATTTTACAACAGTTTTTAAGATATATTTTAAATTTCTTCCAGTCTTCTTCCACTGTCTCTTTTCCCTGGTCACGGATTCTGCCGGTCATCTCTGCCAATCCCATGTAGTCGATCACCTTCGTCTGCCATTCTTCCAGAGTGGGTAGTTCTTGTGTCTTCCAATACTTTGCCAGAAGAATTCTCGCTGCTGTAGTAGCGTACATAAAAAACGTCCTATCCTTCCTTGACACCAATTGGCCGACCATGCCCAAGAGGAAAGCCTCAGGTTTTTTAGAGAAAGTCCACTTAAGGACTTTCTTGATTTCATTATAGATCATTTCCCAAAAGGCTTTGATCTTCGGGCAGGTCCACCAAAGGTGATAAAAAGTACCTTCAGTCTCATTACATTTCCAACATTTATTATTGGGCGAATGGTAAATTTTTGCAAGCTTGACTGGGGTCATGTACCACCTGTAAATCATTTTCATTATGTTTTCTCTTAAGGCGTTACATGCCGTAAACCTAATACCGGTGGTCCATAACTGTTCCCAGTCAGCCAACATAATGTCATGGCCAATATCTTGTGCCCATTTAATCATGGCTGATTTCACCATTTCGTCCTGTGTATTCCATTTCAACAGCAAGTTATACATTCTAGACAGATTCTTAGTATTGCAGAACCAACACTTTAAACACTCTTTCCTTCCAGACCTTTTGCTGATAAGCCTATTAATAGTGATGTTTTTCCTGCGTCACTTGCAACCTGCGATAGAGGTGCCCTTTTCCGCTGAGGTGTATTCCAGCTGTGCTTCTGTTTCTCCCCAGAAACATTTGTGGATTCTGGAGCAGTTTCGACTGATGTACACAGTGGGCTACTCCCTTTCGTTCGTGGCTCTGCTTGCGGCCTTCGTCCTGTTGGCAGCTTTCAGGTATTGAGAAAGACGACAAGGGGCACTGCCCTCCCCTGGGTACCACGCAGGAAAAATGAGAGGTATTGAAAGATGTGGGTGTGTGGTTTGATTAATCACATCTGCCAAGAGAGGCTTCCGCTAAGGCAGGGGTCAGCAGACTTTTTCAGCAGGGGGCCAGTTCACTGTCCCTCAGACCATGTGGGGGGCCGGACTATATTTTGAAGAGGGGAAAAAATGAATGAATTCCTATGCAAAGATGCATTTTAAATAAAAGGACACATTCTACTCACGTAAAAACACCAGGTAAAAAGGTAAAGGTAAAGGGAACCCTGACCATTGGGTCCAGTCATGGCTGACTCTGGGGTTCTGGTGCTCATCTCGCTTTACTGGCCGAGGGAGCCAGCGTACAGCTTCCGGGTCACGTGACCAGCATGACTAAGCCGCTTCTGGCGAACCAGAGCAGCACACGGAAATGCCGTTTACCTTCCCGCCGGAGTGGTACCTATTTATCTACTTGCACTTTGACGTGCTTTCAAACTGCTAGGTTGGCAGGAGCAGGGACCGAGCAACGGGAGCTCACCCCGTCGCAGGGATTCAAACCTCCGACCTTCTGATCCCAGAGATGCATTTTAAATAAAAGCACACATTCTACTTGTGTAAAAACACCAGGCAGGCCCCACAAATAACCCAGAGATGCATTTGAAAGAAAAGGACGCATTCTACTCATGTAAAAACACGGTGATTCCCGGACCGTCTGCGGGCTGGATTTAGAAGACGATTGGGCTGGATCCGGCCCCTGGGCCTTAGTTTGCATACCCATGCACTAAGGCATGTCTCTTAGAGCAGAGCAGAGCAACAGCTCCCCCTGCTGACTATTAAAGAGTTAACCACACAGTGCACATCAATGCACTTTTGTGCGGTTCAGTAAACACTAGTGCAAGGATGGGATATGTAGGGTGTTAGAGGAAGCGTAGTGCCTCTGGTGCAGACACGTCATGCTCCTTCTGGGGTAGTTTGCCCACCTTTGGGCCTCATCCTGCACTCAGCTCTCGCCTGTGGCTCCTAGAAGCTGTCAGCATGTGACAGCTGCCACAACTTGGAAACAGCTTCGACTGGGTTAATTAGGGACTTCCTCAGGTGGATTGAGTGGATGAACAGAAGAGTTTGGATTTGATATCCCGCTTTATCACTACCCTAAGGAGTCTCAAAGCGGCTAACATTCTCCTTTCCCTTCCTCCCCCACAACAAACACTCTGTGAGGTGAGTGGGGCTGAGAGACTTCAGAGAAGTGTGACTGGCCCAAGGTCACCCAGCAGCTGCATGTGGAGGAGCGGAGACACGAACCCGGTTCACCAGATTACGAGTCCGCTGCTCTTAACCACTACGCCACACTGTGGGGCCAACGGTCAAGAAGGCGGGATATCTTTGGGTGAAGAAAAAGGAGGAAACCCTGCACAAATCCTAAGATAACCAAGATGAAATAAAAAAATTCCTTCCAGTAGCACCTTAAAGACCAACTAAGTTAGTTCTTGGTATGAGCTTTCGTGTGCATGCACACTTCTTCAGATACACATGACACACTTCTGCATGCACACGAAAGCTCATACCAAGAACTAACTTAGTTGGTCTTTAAGGTGCTACTGGAAGGAATTTTTTTGCTCCTGCCAACCTAGCAGTTTGAAAGCACATCAAAGTGCAAGTAGATAAATTTTGACTATGGCAGACCAACACGGCTACCTATCTGTAACTATAACCAAGATGGCGCCTTGTACGCCTCCTTCCGGCAACTCCTGCAGCCAGCAATGTCCAGGCAACACAATGACCATGTACATACGCAATAGACAATCTTTATAGAATTCCTTCAAACCATAACAAGTCCAAAATGAAATCTTTAGTCTCATAGTCTCTGAAAATCTTTAAATGAAGCGAGGTACTTTGAATGATGAAAGACAAGCTGTGAAGCTTTGTGTATTCAGCAAATATGATGTCCAACACTGAACAGTGATTCCAGATATTGACTACTGTTTCGTAGAATTCTTCGTCAGTGTGATGGGACGAGATAGAATTGCTTCATAAACCCATCCTGTATCGAATGAATTTATGTGACTACATTCTTACACGAGCACTGTTCCACAGCGTTTGATATTTTCATTTACCTTCATTCATTCAAAACAGTAGTCAATATCGGGAAATTAAAGCTTTTCAGAGACTTTGAGACTAAAGATTTCATTTTGGACTTGCTATGGTTCGAAGGAATTCTATAAAGATTGTCTATTGCGTCTGTACATGGCCATCGTGTTGCCTAGACATTGCTGACGTTCTCCTTGCAACACGGGAGTTTGTCTGGTAACTTCTGCAGCCAAGCTGGTGGCAAACATTTTGCTCTGCTTTCCTTTGGACCACATCAGCCAGGCCAAGAGGGGGGTTTGTTGTCGTCTAAGCAGTCCAGGACCCCCATGCACACTGCTAGTGCAGTGTTTTTACTTCACCCCCGGAGGCATACTCCATTGTCTCTTGAGACAGACAGGTGCCAACAACAAGGCTTTTATCCTGTATTTTTATCCTTTGAACCACCCTGAGCTCTCTCGATTAAATTTAATAAATAATAAAACAAAAAAACCTAATAATAATAATAATAATAATAATAATAATAATAATAATCATCATCATTTATACCCCACCCATCTGGCTGGGTTTCCCCAGCCACTCTGGGCGGCTTCCAACAGAACACTAAAATACAATAGTCTATTAAACATTAAAAGCTTCCCTAAACAGGGCTGCCTTCAGATGTCTTCTAAAAGTTTGGTAGTTATTTTTCTCTTTGACATCTGGTGGGAGGGCATTCCACAGGGCGGGTGCCACTACCGAGAAGGCCCTCTGCCTGGTTCCCTGTAACTTGGCTTCTCGCAGTGAGGGAACCGCCAGAAGGCCCTCAGCGCTGGACCTCAGTGTCCAGCCAGAACGATGTGGGTGGAGACACTCCTTCAGATATACTGGACCGAGGCCGTTTAGGGCTTTAAAGGTCAGCACCAACACTTTGAATTGTGCTTGCAAACGTACTGGGAGCCAGACCAGTGTTATATGGTCTCGGTGGCCGCTCCCAGTCACCAGTCTAGCTGCCGCAAGTGCAAGAATGAGATTTGGTTTCTGTTAAAACCCTGTCTAGCAGTCTTGGATCCTGGCAGATTTGGGGCACAACTGACTTCTCCCTGACCCCTGCCCACTGTTCTCTGCCCAATTCCAGGAAACTCCGTTGCATCCGCAATTACATCCACATGAATCTCTTTGCGTCCTTCATGCTGCGGGCCGTCTCCATCCTCACCCGGGACACCTTCCTGCGGCTTCACTTCCCCAAGGACTTCCAGGACGAAGGGGACCTCTCGCACCTTCCTTTGGGACAGGTATCATTGCAACTGCAATTTGAGGGAGGGGAGGTGGGAGGGGTCCAGCCGGGACCAGAGGGGCAGCATGGGCGTCGTGTTAGGAGATCCTGGGCAGACAAAAGAAATTAATTTTTCAAGCAAGGCATAAACTATGGAACTCACTCATGCAGAAGGCGGTTGCTAGAAATCGAGGGAGGGGAGAGTGCTCTTGTGCTTTCCAGTGTGGTGTAGTGGTTAAGAGCGGTAGTCTCGCAATCTGGGGAACCGGGTTCACTTCCCCGCTCCTCCACATGCAGCTGCTGGGTGGCCTTGGGCCAGTCACACTTCTTTGAAGTCTCTCAGCCCCTCTCACCTCATAGAGTGTTTGTTGTGGGGGAGGAAGGGAAAGGAGAATGTTAGCCGCTTTGAGACTCCTTCGGGTAGTGATAAAGCGGGATATCAAATCCAAACTCTTCTTCTGCTTCTTCTTCTGCTTGGTAGGTTTCTCCCGGGCATCTGTTTGTGAGAATTGGATGCTGGACTGAATGGGCCATTGCATGCTTCTCAACCGTCGCAATTTCATAGAATAGAATAGAATCATAGAATAGAATCATAGAGTTGGAAGAGACCACAAGGGCCATCGAGTCCAACCCCCTGCCAAGCAGGAAACACCATCAGAGCACTCCTGACATATGGTTGTCAAGCCTCTGCTTAAAGACCTCCAAAGGAGGAGACTCCACCACACTCCTTGGCAGCAAATTCCACTGTCAAACAGCTCTTACTGTCAGGAAGTTCTTCCTAATGTTTAGGTGGAATCTTCTTTCTTGTAGTTTGGATCCATTGCTCCATGTCCGCTTCTCTGGAGCAGCAGAAAACAACCTTTCTCCCTCCTCTATATGACATCCTTTTATATATTTGAACATGGCTATCATATCACCCCTTAACCTCCTCTTCTCCAGGCTAAACATGCCCAGCTCCCTTAGCCATTCCTGTGGGGCATCCCAGAATTACTGTCAGGCTGCTACCAGCGACTCCCACGGCCAGTTGCCCAGGAACGAAGAAAGACAAGGAAATGTTCCTTGTCGTCTGCTTTTTATTCAGAATTTACAGAATTACAGAATTTACAATTTACGGAATTTATTACAGTATTTACAGGGTTGTAAAGACTGCGGAGAGAATAATTGGGTGCACTCTTCCCACCTTGGATCAAATCTATGCTTCCAGGTGCCAGAAGAAAGCTGCAGAGATAGTGCAGGATAGTGCGCACCCCGGAAATGATCTCTTTCAGCTTCTGCCTTCTGGAAGAAGGTACAGGGTTATAAAGACTAGGACTAGTCGCCTGAAAAACAGTTTCTATTCAAATGCCATTTTGGTTTTAAATGCTTGTTAAATGCAGTGTAAGGTAGTCTCTATGTGAGTATATTGTATTCAATTATGGGGTATCAGAGTTTTTAGGGGGCAAACCAGGCTGGGATAGCAGGGATAGCAGGCTTGTTGGTTTCTGAATGTCTGATGTAGATTTTCAATTTTGTTGTTCTATTTGGGACAATGACAATAAAGATTATCGTATCGTAGAGGCTATAGAACCCAGACCCTTGGATAATGGCGTTGTCCCAGGTGAATCTCGACACACACCCCCCCCGTCTCTCCCACTTCCTCATTCGTCAGTCTCATTATCTCTCCTATGGGTGCTGATAAGTGCCCCTCTGCCTTTGAGCTCTTTGCTTTCCTACTTTCAAGGCTCGCTGGGTTCTGGGAGAGGGGAGAGATCTGGAATGCTTTCTAAAGACAGTTCCTCTTCCTCCTCTCTCAGTATCTCCCAACTTTCCGCCTCATCTGCCTCTGAGCTGTGACCTCCCTCAAACCCCTGTTGTAAATCTAAACTGTCTTCCTCTTCCTCCTCCCTGGAAGGGTCAGGATGGGGTCTCCACCATTCCTCCTCTGCTCTTGTTGTTGTTTAGTCCTTTAGTCATGTCCAACTCTTCGTGACCCCATGGACCAGAGCACGCCAGGCACTCCTGTCTTCCACTGCCTCCCGCAGTTTGGTCAAACTCATGCTGGCAGCTTCAAGAACACTGTCCAACCATCTCGCCCTCTGTCGTCCCCTTCTCCTTGTGCCCTCCATCTTTCCCAACATCAGGGTCTTTTCCAGGGAATCTTCTCTTCTCATGAGGTGGCCAAAGTCTTGGAGCCTCAGCTTCAGGATCTGTCCTTCCAGTGAGCACTCAGGGCTGATTTCCTTCAGAATGGAGAGGTTTGATCTTCTTGCAGTCGATGGAACTCTCAAGAGTCTCCTCCAGCACCAGAATTCAAAAGCATTAATTCTTCGGCAATCAGCCTTCTTGATGGTCCAGCTCTCGCTTCCATACATCACTACTGGGAAAACCATGGCTTTTACTATACAGACCTTTGCTGGCAAGGTGATGTCTCTGCTTTTTAAGATGCTGTCTAGGTTTGTCATTGCTTTTCTCCTCCTCTGCTCAGTCCCTGATAACTACAGAAGCTATTCCGGGCTTTGGATTGCATCCCGAAATGTCCAGCTTTGGGGGCTGGTGCTCTGGCACGAATCAGCTGGCTCCCACGAGAGCTCGGGAACCAAAAAAATGAGCGTTCAGATTCTCCTCCTCTTCCAGTGTGGTGTAGCCAGTGTGGTGTAGTGGTTAAGAGCGGTAGTCTTGCAGTCTGGGGAACTGGGTTCGCGTCTCCGCTCCTCCACATGCAGCTGCTGGGTGACCTTGGGCCAGTCACACTTCTCTGAAGTCTCTCAGCCCCACTCACCTCACAGAGTGTTTGTTGTGGGGGAGGAAGGGAAAGGAGAATGTTAGCCGCTTTGAGACTCCTTCGGGTAGTGATAAAGCGGGATATCAAATCCAAACTCTTCCTTTTCAGGCTGTGGCCGGCTGCCGGCTGGCACAGATCTTAACCCAGTACTGCGTCTGTGCAAACTACTACTGGCTCCTGGTAGAAGGCCTCTACCTACACAACCTGCTAGGACCAATGGCCTTTTCGGAAGAAAGCTATTTCTCAGGCTACCTGCTCATCGGATGGGGTGAGTTAGCTGCCCAGCGCCAAGTCCTGATGGAAAAAGAGACAACGGGAGAACAGTGGTGGTTGCGAACATTGCGGGAGAGCTTAATTCAGGGGCTGGGATGCTCAGTAATGGAGGCAACAGTGCTCAAAGCTACCTGTAAAACGAAAGGGAAGCATGAGAGGTAGAAGGCAATTGTACCCATTATCCAGATACGTTAGTCGAGTCCTCTTAATTCTGTCTCTTGCAGGGGCACCAATCCTTTTTGTCATCCCTTGGGTGATTGTGAGATACCTCTATGAAAACAACGAGTAAGTACCTGGGCCAAAAAAATCTTCTACTTCACATTTGATGTCTATTTTTCTTAGGGTTCTAAAAGAACTTAGATTGCACCTCTAGAGTAGTGGCTATTTATCATGCCAGAATAGGACCAGGGAACCTCAACGGGTGAAATCAGTTTACAGGGTTGTCACAGGATAAAACAGGGGCAGTGCTTATTCCGTAAACTCCTTGGAAGAAGGGTGGTATAAAATTGCTCTCAACGACTTAAAGGTAAAGGGACCCCTGACCATTAGGTCCAGTTGTGACCGACAAAGGTTTACCTTTGAATAAACATGGACCGCGCCCTCCCATTTCAACATTTCAACGTCTCCTGATAACTTTTATATTCTGTCAGAATGCATCTTTCCATAATAGCAATAATAATAATAATAATAATAATAATAATAATAATAATAATAATTTAATATTTATACCCCGCCCATCTGGCTGGGCTTCCCCAGCCACTCCGGGCGGCTTCCAAAAGAATATTAAAATACTATAATACATCTGTCAGGGCTGCCGCCCAGTCCCAGCTCACATAGGACCAAGTCAGCCAGCGTTCAGTTTCAAAGAGTCTTTATTGGATTACAGGTTCCATTTCCAAACTGCAACGTGCAGCCCTACTTCTTCTAGGTCAGAACGACGAAGACCCGTCTGAGTCTCCGCCTCTAGCGCACCAGCTTAATACCCTAGCCTTGCTCCACCTCCTGCGCCTTTCCTTCCGTCTCTGGGTCCTCCTGCCCCCCTGGGTCTCTCCTTTCCTACTCTCTTCTGACGCGGACCCCCCTGACCCTTCCGCCTCCTTGCGGCGGGCTTTGGGACTCGGTTCACTCTCTGGGCTGCTGGCTGCGCCAGCTTCCGTTACATTTGAACTTGGCGCGCGCGCCCAACTCTCCACTTTCCTCTTGATCGTTTCCTCGCTCCCCGAGGTGGGCGTGACTACTCCTGACTCATGCCCTCCCTCCTTCTGAAAGTCTCCGGAGCCCGATATCTGGTCCCCTTTCTCCCCGCTGCTCCCGGCTGGGAACGTGGGTCCCGATCTCCAACTGCTGCTTTCTGATCCCTCTCTGGACCCTTCTTCCTGGGGTGTCCCCCTGCTCTCCCCCCTTGCTCTGGCTGCTGGCGCTCCCTTCTGGGAATCCTCGGACTCGCTAGACAGGCTCGGTGATCTCGGGTCGTCATCCCCACTCATCCTTCCTTCGTATTCCTCCCCCTCGCTCTCTGTCTCCTCCCTTCTCTGCGTCTCTGCTCCTGAACCCCTGACATCCATCCCCCCCTCGAAGCCCCCCCTTCCCCCCTCCCCGCTTTCAAGGGTGGTTGGTGGGTGCTCCGTCATCACGGGAGTGAATGTCGGATACAGTTCGCTCCCCGTTGCTGGCCGCCAACTGAAGACCTCCGAGTCTTCCTCCCCGCGTTCGTCAACAGTGGTCTCCTCCGCCTCCATCTCGGTGCCGCCGTGCTCGAAACCAAGGTCCTCCCCGCAAACGTCCATGTCCGTCTCTGCGTCTGTCGCTGGACCTGGTGTCTCCTGCCACTTCCGGCGCCACTGCTCCTCTGGCCGATCGTCCCACCAATACGAGTTGTCGGACGCCGAACCCTCCGGTGACCCCTCTGGGGAACGTGTGCGCGGTGCGGGTTCCCCTTCCGAGTCGAAGCCATGGAACGTGCTGGAGGAAAGCGTGGGCGTGAACAACCAGTCGTCGAAGAAGCCCGCTGGCATAGGTCTGTGTGGGAAAAGGGCATGAAACTCATCCTTGAGCAGGGGTTCCTCCAAGGCGTAGTCCGGCACCCAGCTATTAGTACTGGCCCGGGTGCCCTCCCTTGCTAGTAGATATTCTACTCCGTCTTCCCCCCATCTGGAGTCCAAAATCTCCGTGACTTCGTTGATGGGGTCCTGCTGTGGCAATCTTCCCACCTCCGTCCGCTCCGGAGACTGACTCGGTGCCGTTCCTGGTTCCTGGAACCTGTGCGGTGCCCTGTAGGGAGTGAGCACCGACCTGTGGAACACCGGATGCATCCTGGAACCCTCTGGTAGCACCAGCCGGAAAGCCACCGGGTTGATCTGCGCTTCGACTCGGTATGGACCGAGTTGCTTGTGCCCTAGCTTCCTCTTGGCTAACGATCGGGTCGGCACCGCGTGGGCTGCCAACCAGACCCAGTCTCCCACTCGGATCTCCTCGCCAACTCGCCTGTGCTTGTCAGCTTGGACCTTGTATGCGTGCTTCGCCAGCTCCAGCTGCCGTCTGAGTTGATCGTGGACCTCTTGCAACTCAGATGCGAAAGCGTCCGCCGTCTGTGGTTCCCCTTCCCCCACTCTGTCCAGTCCCGGGAAGGTTCTGGGATTCCTCCCATTGTTGGCGAAGAACGGCGTCACCCCTGTGGATACGTGTTTCGTGTTGTTGTAGGCGAATTCGGCGAGCGGCAGGTAATCCACCCACGTCGCCGGCTGTTGATTGGCATAGCATCTCAGGTACTGCTGCATGATGGCATTGACCCTCTCCGCTTGCCCGTTGGTCTGCGGGTGCCTTGCCGATGTCAGGTTGATCTTGACGTTCAGGAAGCCCATCAGCTTTTGCCAGAAATTCGAGATGAACTGGCGTCCGCGGTCGGACAGTATAGACCGTGGCAGCCCGTGCACTTTGAACACGTGATCTATGAACAATTTGGCTGTTTGTTCTGCCATGGCCACCTTCGCACACGGTATGAAATGTGCCATCTTGGTGAACAAGTCCACCACCACTAGTACAGCTGTCTTGCCTCTCGAGCTGGGTAGATCCGTGACAAAGTCCAGGGCCACCCTCTCCCATGGTTCAAACGGCGTTTGCAGCGGTTCCAGCAGTCCCGCCGGTGGTTTGTGCACCGGCTTGGCCCTCTGGCAGGTGTCGCACCTCGCGACGTAGTCCGCGACTTCCCCCCTCAGTCTGGGCCACCAAAAGTCTCTTGCGACCAATTCCACCGTTTTTTCTGTGCCAAAGTGCCCGGCCGTGGGTGCGTCGTGCAGCTGCTGCAGTACCCGGGCGCGAAGTTCGTCTCCCGGCACGTAGACGGCCCCTTTACGTAAGAGCAAGCCGTCTCGTATCTGGAACTCGTCGCCCTTCGCCGTGCCCTTGTGCACCTCTGCCATCTTCGCCTGCGCGAATGAGTCGTCCGTCAACGCCCTTCGCACCGCATCCAGGTCTACTGTGGCTGAAGCGCACGCCCACGCTGTTGGCGCGAAGATGTGCATGGCCGCCGCTGGCGTCGCCTCTTCGAGGTACTGCGGTTTTCGGGACAGGGCATCCGCCATGATGTTGGTGTCGCCCGGGACGTACTCAATTCGGAAATTGAAGTCAGCAAAGAACTCCGCCCAACGGATCTGCCTCTGGTTCAGGAACCGAGCCGTGCGCCAGTGCTCCAGATTCTTGTGGTCCGTGCAGACCTGCACCGTGTGCTTGGCGCCGATCAGGAAGTGCCTCCACGCCTTGAAAGCTGCATGAATGGCAAGCAGCTCCCTATCCCAGATGGTGTAGTTCTGCTCCGACTTGCTGAGCTTTCTGGAGTAGAACGCCCCCGGCCTCCAGACCCCCTGCGGGTCCTTCTGCAGCAGTACCGCTCCCACTGCTCTATCGGACGCGTCTGTCTCCACCCTCAGCGGTCTGCTGGGGTCGATATGCAGCAGTTGCTCTTCCGACGCGAAGAGACGCTTGAGTGTCTGAAAGGACCGCTCCGCCTGCTCCGTCCAGATGAATTTCTTTTTCTTGGAGCTTAGCGTGTCCGTAATAGCTGCCGTCTGCATCGCGAACCCCTTGATGAACTTGCGATAGAAATTGGCGAATCCGGCAAACCTCTGGACCTCTTTCCGGTTGCGCGGGCTCTTCCAATCCAACACCGCACGAACCTTGGCGCTGTCCATGGCTAGCCCCTTGTCCGACAGCTTGTAACCCAAGAAATCCACCTCCGTCGTGTCGAACTGGCACTTCTCCAGTTTGGCGTACAGTCTATGCTGCTGCAGCCTCTTCAGCACCTCCCGAACGTCCTGGTCGTGTGCTTGCTGCGAGTCAGAGAATATCAGGATGTCATCCAGAAAGCAGACGCACTTCTTGTAGAGGAGTCCCGCCAACACGTGATGCATAAAAGCTTGAAAAACGTGGGAGCCATTTTGCAATCCAAAAGGCATAACTCTATATTCGTAGGTGCCCAGAGGCGTGAACATGGCTGTCTTCCACTCATCGCCCTCCCTCATACGGATGAGATTGTACGCTCCTCGCAGGTCCAACTTGGTGAACACGCGTCCCTTGCGCACCGTCGCCAGCAGGTCGTCAATCCTGGGCATAGGGAAATCGGAGGGCTTGGTCATTCTGTTTAAGAGGCGGTAATCCACGACCAATCTTTTTTGGGGCGTGTCCTTTTTCTTCACGAAGAAAACAGGACTGCCCCCTACTGCGCTGGACTCCCGGATGAAACCGCGCTGCAAATTGTGATCGATGAACTGTTTGAGTTCCTGTAGTTCGTCCTCAGACATGGAATATAGCTTCCCCTTCGGCAGCGTCGCCCCTGGCAGGAGGTCAATCTTGCAGTCATATTGCCTGTGCGGTGGTAGCTTGTCTGCCTCTTTCTCGCAGAAGACCTCCAGAAAGTCCGCGTATTTGTGGGGAACTGCTTGCAACGTTCCCAACTGCAGTTGTGAGTCCTCCTCCTCCCCCTCCTGCCTGGGCAGGATGCAGTGTTCTGCGCAGTAAGAGGAGCCGAAGATCAGCTGTCTCTGGTACCAAGCCAGCGTTGGACTGTGCCTGTCCAGCCAACTCATGCCCAACACAATGGGCGTGTCCGACAGTCGGGTGACATTAAAACTGATGACTTCCCTGTGGTTACCAAGTTGCATCACCATTGGTGGCGTCTGCTTCACCACCTGCCCCCCTAGCAACTCTCTGCCATCCACTGTGACGACTTGCAGGGGCAGAGTGGCAGGCAGCAGCTTTATAGCGTGCTGCTCCACAAAATCCTGTGCTATAAAGTCTGCGTTGCTTCCAGAATCCACAGAAAGCGGCACTTCGATGGTGACTCCATTGGGTAGCTGGAGAGACGCTGTGAGTTGCACTACTGGTTTGGGTGGGAGGGGGTCCGTGGGTTGCAATATCGCTGGGGACTGCTTCACTGATGCGTCTGGCTGGGCCCCAGTGCCTCTGTCTCCAGCCAGACATCGTCGTTTCCCTGCTGGGCTTCGCTGCATTGTGTGGCCACTTTCACCGTTGCGGAGGCTGCAGTGTGCTTGGAGCTCCTCTGGGGACACTCTTTCGCCAAGTGTTGAGGGCTCTCGCATATGTAACACTTCCTGGTCCCTCTAGGAGGTTTAGTCTTGACTGCTGTCGGTGCAGAGGCTCTGCTAGCTGACTGAGCCCTGGCGCCTCCCACTTCCATAGGTTCCACTCCCCCTCCTGGCGGAGGTGTGGATTGCGCACGCGCTGCTTCCCTTGGAACGAAAGAGAAACTTCTCGCTGCTTCGCGCCCTCCACGTCCTTCATCTCTGCACCATGGACGTTCTTCCAGCCTCACCCCCACAGTCAGCGCCCTTTGGACCACCTCCTGCGTGCTTCGGGGCCTCTCCCCCCTCGCAATTTCATCCTTCACAGCAGAGCTGAGACCCTCCCAGAACAGGTCCCTGACTGGGGGCGAGTCCCGGTCCCATTCCAATGCACTGACCAGCGCAAAAAAGCGGGCGTGGTACTGTCGGACGCTCGCCCTCCCTTGTTTCAGTCCATGAATCTCCCGTCGGGCAAGATCCACATCAATGGTAGACAAAAAACATGCATCCATCGCTTTGATAAAGGCATCTGCACTCTGAAGCGCCGGATCTTTATCCCTCCACAAATTGCGCAGCCACGCCTTCGCATCCCCATGCAAATGGGACAGTATAAACCCCACTTTCTCTTGCTCATCTCTAAAGTCTTTTGCCAGCAGTTGCAGTGCGCACATCACATCTGCTCGAAAGTTGGGGTACTGTTGTAAATTCCCATCGAAGTGAGCCACCAGCCCTCCTGCTCTCCGTGCCAACCCAACCCCCTCCGGTCTGGGTCCTGGCTGCCCATGCTTAACCCATGCTTCAAACCTGGCGTGGAGATCTCGGTAGGCGGCTGCCACATCCTCCTCCCTTTTCTTGGATGCCAGTACCTCCGCATTCAATTGGGTAACTGCCTGTTGCAGCGCTGAAACTTTCTCTGCTTCCGTCATCTTTGCCAACCGTCGTGAGCTTGCTCCCACACACCGATCCCCTCCTCCAGCTGCTTCTGTCTCCGCTGCGAGGTATCAGGTGTCAGAAGCTTGTGAGACGGGTCTTACTGTCAGGGCTGCCGCCCAGTCCCAGCTCACATAGGACCAAGTCAGCCAGCGTTCAGTTTCAAAGAGTCTTTATTGGATTACAGGTTCCATTTCCAAACTGCAACGTGCAGCCCTACTTCTTCTAGGTCAGAACGACGAAGACCCGTCTGAGTCTCCGCCTCTAGCGCACCAGCTTAATACCCTAGCCTTGCTCCACCTCCTGCGCCTTTCCTTCCGTCTCTGGGTCCTCCTGCCCCCCTGGGTCTCTCCTTTCCTACTCTCTTCTGACGCGGACCCCCCTGACCCTTCCGCCTCCTTGCGGCGGGCTTTGGGACTCGGTTCACTCTCTGGGCTGCTGGCTGCGCCAGCTTCCGTTACATTTGAACTTGGCGCGCGCGCCCAACTCTCCACTTTCCTCTTGATCGTTTCCTCGCTCCCCGAGGTGGGCGTGACTACTCCTGACTCATGCCCTCCCTCCTTCTGAAAGTCTCCGGAGCCCGATATCTGGTCCCCTTTCTCCCCGCTGCTCCCGGCTGGGAACGTGGGTCCCGATCTCCAACTGCTGCTTTCTGATCCCTCTCTGGACCCTTCTTCCTGGGGTGTCCCCCTGCTCTCCCCCCTTGCTCTGGCTGCTGGCGCTCCCTTCTGGGAATCCTCGGACTCGCTAGACAGGCTCGGTGATCTCGGGTCGTCATCCCCACTCATCCTTCCTTCGTATTCCTCCCCCTCGCTCTCTGTCTCCTCCCTTCTCTGCGTCTCTGCTCCTGAACCCCTGACAACATCAAACATTAAAAGCTTCCTGAAACAGGGCTGCCTTCAGATGTCTTCTAAAAGCCTGGTAGTTGATGTTCTCTTTGACATCTGGTGGGAGGGTGTTCCACAGGGAAGGCGCCACTACCGAGAAGGCCCTCTGCCTGGTTCCCTGTAACTTGGCTTCTCGCAGCAAGGGAACTGCCAGAAGGCCCTCGGTGCTAGACCTCAGTGTCTGGGCAGAACGATGGGGGTGGAGATGCTCCTTCAGGTATACTGGACCATGGCCGTTTAGGGCTTTAAAGGTCAGCACCAACACTTTGAATTGTGCTCGGAAACGTACTGGGAGCCAATGTAGGTCTTTCAAGACCGGTGTTATGTGGTCTCTGCGGCCGCTCCCAGTCACCAGTCTAGCTGCCGCGGTCTGGATTAGTTGTAGTTTCCGGGTCACCTTCAAAGGTAGCCCCACGTAGAGCGCATTGCAGTAATCCAAGCGGGAGATAACCAGAGCATTCACCACTCTGGCGAGGCAGTCCGCAGGCAGATAGGGTCTCAGCCTGCGTACCAGATGGAGCTGGTAAACAGCTGCCCTGGATACAGATTTGACCTGTGCCTCCATGGACAGCTGTGAGTCCAAAATGACTCCCAGGCTGCGCACCTGGTCCTTCAGGGGCACAGTTACCCCATTCAGGACCAGGGAATCCTCCACACCTGCCCGCCTCCTGTCCCCCCAAAACAGTACTTCTGTCTTGTCAGGATTCAACCTCAATCTGTTAGCCGCCATCCAACCTGATCCAACCTAGCTGGCTGATTTCTGATTCTAACATCTTATATATATTTTTACTGCCTTTTATGTATAATTCTTGTAAACTTCATGTGTGTGTGAATGGTGTTATATACAGTGGAACTTCAGTTGTTGAACGTAATCCGTTCCAGAAGCCTCTTCGACTTCCGAAACGTTTGACAACCGAGGCGCAATTGCCCATCGGTAGACAGGGGTTGTTCATCCCTCCTTCGACCTGCTGACCCCTTTTTAATTGCTCCCCACCTCCTTCCACAGATGCTGGGAGAGAAACGACAACATGGGCTATTGGTGGATCATCCGTTGCCCGATTCTGCTAGCAATCTTTGTAAGTTGCCGAGGAACAGAGAAACTGCCTTTTACTCTTTCAGAGCATCGGTGCCTCTCAGTAGGTTAGAAAGATTTACAGTGGTACCTCGGGTTACATACGTGTCAGGTTACAGACTCCGCTAACCCAGAAATATTACCTCAGGTCAAGAACTTTGCTTCAGGATGAGAACAGAAATTGTGCTCTGGCAGCACTGCGGCAGCAGGAGGCCCCATTAGCTAAAGTGGTGCTTCAGGTTAAGAACAGTTTCAAGTTAAGAACGGACCTCCGGAACGAATTAAGTACTTAACCTGAGGTACCACTGTATTAAGGAGAAAGTGTCATGTGAGTGCATCAAATATCCTTTTTGCAGTACAGTGGTACCTCGGGTTACAGATGCTTCAGGTTACAGACTCCACTAACCAAGAAATAGTACCTCGGGTTAAGAACTTTGCTTCAGGATGAGAACAGAAATCGCTTGGTGGCAGCAGGAGGCCCTATTAGCTAAAGTGGTGCTTCAGGTTAAGAACAGTTTCAGGTTAAGAATGGACCTCCAGAATGAATTAAGTTCTTAACTTGAGGTACCACTGTACTAGCGTAGGAGAAACGTTGGGGTTTTTTGCCCTGGGACATCAGGTATGTGAACAGAACAGAGGGAATGTCATGTGGTTCTTAAACAGCCCCCCCCCCCCACTGCAGGAACAGGCAGACTAAGAACAATTTTTGAGGATGTGCCCATTGTCTAATGTCAATATGCCTGTGGCATTGCTGATATCGGTGGCAGACATCAGAGGGGTGACGCGGCTGGATTGGAGAGGTTGCTGCCAATCGGACCCCTTTCCTTCTTTCCCATTTTCCAGGTCAACTTTGTGATCTTCATACGCATCATCAATATCCTGGTCTCCAAACTCCGGGCGCAACAGATGCGTTACACAGATTACAAATTCAGGTAGGTGAGAAATCTACCTACAAGAGATTGCCTGTCACCCAATCAGGCATTTTGTAGAAAGAGTTGACTTCTTGAAAAACAGCAACTATCTGATAATAAATTTATTATTATTATTAATTATTATTATTATTATTAATACCCCACCCATCTGGCTACGTTTCCTCAGCCACTCTGGGCGGCTTCCAACAGAACACTAAAATACAATAGTCTATTAAACATTAAAAGCTTCCCTAAACAAGGCTGCCTTCAGATGTCTTCTAAAAGTCTGGTAGTTGTTCTTCTCTTTGACATCTGGTGGGAGGGCGTTCCATAGGGCGGGTGCCACTACCAAGAAGGCCCTCTGCCTGGTTCCCTGTAACTTGGCTTCTCTCAGTGAGGGAACCGCCAGAAGGCTCTCAGCGCTGGACCTCATTGTCCGGGCAGAACAATGGGGGTGGAGACGCTCCTTCAGGTATACTGGACCGAGGCCGTTTAGAGCTTTCAAGGTCAGCACCAATGCTTTGAATTGTGCTCGGAAACGTACTGGGAGCCAGTGTAGGTCTTTCAAGACTGGCGTTATATGGTCTCGGTGGCCGTTCCCAGTCACCAGTCTAGCTGTCGCATTCTGGATAAACTGCAGTTTCCGGGTCACCTTCAAAGGTAGCCCCACATAGAGCGCATAGAGTAGTCCAGGCAAGAGATAACTAGAGCGTGCACCCATTCCACCCATGGCTTATTGCAGATATTAACAATGCACAACAGGAACCAACTGGATGCATAAAAAAATAACTCCTTTTGGAATAAAACATTGCCCAGGCCCATAAGTTGAATTCAAGCTTTACTTGTAGAACTTCCTTCAAAAGAGAACAAAAGCAAGAGAGCCACATCCAGATAAATATTTTGCAACCTCTGGAGCAAAGCTTCCCTGCTTCTTTCCCCAACCCTTGCTTTGGCTATTGAGCACACATTCAGGATATGAGAAAGTGTCATGGGCGCCAGCCACAAAATGGCTGCCGCGAGGGTGTGGCATGTCACAAAATGGCTTTTACAGGTGTGTGTGGCGCAACACTATCCACTGTGGATTTTTGAGGGGATATTTACAGCGTGCGTGACCAACGTGGCAAAGCCTCTTAGTTCCCCGCTTCGCACATGCCCAGAAACTCACTCCATTTCTTCGCTTCTTTTTAGGTTGGCCAAGTCAACGCTGACCCTCATCCCGCTGCTGGGGATTCATGAGGTGGTATTTGTGCTGGTCACTGAGGAACATGCCCAGGGCACCTTGCGATACGTCAAATTCTTCTTTGAGTTGTTGCTCAACTCCTTACAGGTACTGGGTAGATCTTTGATATCAGTGTTCTTATCATTTAGAGCACGCATACCCTACTTTTCAGCCTTCTGCAATTATAAGTTTGCAGCGTGTTATCAGTCCTCTGTCCTGTCACATTTTTTTAAATAATAAAAAAAAATTATTATTCTTTCAGGGATTGCTGGTGAGCGTCCTCTACTGCTTTGTCAATAAAGAGGTAGGTCATTGGAAAGGCATTCTGCTTCTCCTTGTGCAAGCATGGAGCTGGCTGGCTCAAAGTCTTTATTGTTGTTGTTGTTTAGTTGTTTAGTCGTGTCCGACTCTTCGTGACCCCCTGGACCAGAGCACGCCAGGCACTCCTGACTTCCACTGCCTCCCGCAGTTTGTTCAAACTCATGCTGGTAGCTTCGAGAACACTGTCCAACCATCTCATCCTCTGTCGTCCCCTTCTCCTTGTGCCCTCCATCTTGTAATAGTGCCACTGTATTCTGCTCTGGTCAGACCCCACCTGGAGTACTGTGTCCAGTTCTGGGCACCACAGTTCAAGAAGGACACTGACAAACTGGAATGTGTCCAGAGGAGGGCAACCAAAATGGTCAAAGGCCTAGAAATGATGCCTTATGAGGAACGGCTAAGGGAGCTGGGCATGTTTAGCCTGGAGAAGAGGAGGTTAAGGGGTGATATGATAGCCATGTTCAAATATATAAAAGGATGTCACATAAAGGAGGGAGAAAGGTTGTTTTCTGCTGCTCCAGAGAAGCGGACACGGAGCAATGGATCCAAACTACAAGAAAGAAGATTCCACCTAAACATTAGGAACAACTTCCTGACAGTAAGAGCTGTTCGACAGTGGAATTTGCTGCCAAGGAGTGTGGTGGAGTCTCCTCCTTTGGAGGTCTTTAAGCAGAGGCTTGACAACCATATGTCAGGAGTGCTCTGATGGTGTTTCCTGCTTGGCAGGGGGTTGGACTCGACGGCCCTTGTGGTCTATTCCAACTCTATGATTCTATGATTCTATGATCTTTCCCAACATCAGGGTCTTTTCCAGGGAGTCTTCTCTTCTCATGAGGTGGCCAAAGTCTTGGAGCCTCAGCTTCAGGATCTGTCCTTCCAGTGAGCACTCAGGGCTGATTTCCTTCAGAATGGATCGGTTTGATCTTCTTGCAGTCCATGGGACTCTCAAGAGTCTCCTCCAGCACCAGAATTCCAGCACCATAATTCATAAGCTCAAAGTCTAGGAGTAGTTTTTTTGTGCAAACTTGGACTAGTAAGCTTGTTCCTACTGGTCACAAACTCTTGGGCTGAACATGTGCTCAGAGTCACCCTCTCCCCTGAATTCTAAGGCAGCGTCCTGTTGTGGTTAGAGCAATGTCCACCAATTTGGATGGCTTTAATTTTTTTTAATATTAATTTATTAATTTGGTTTTGCAAATTAATTTTTTACAATCACATGTGCAACATACAACATAGAAACAAGATTCCAAAAAATCTCCTTTGCGGGTCCTATTGTTAGTCATTTCTTCCTGCATCTTTTATAATAATCCAAACCTTTTACATCTCCGTTATATCCAAAATTCACCATTATAACTACAAGTGCTATTCCAATCCTACTAACGGTTTTAACTGTTTACCATGGTTTTTAAGAGAAGTTGTAAATTTCCCCCATTCCTTATTAAAATTTTGGTCTTCCTCATTTCTAATTCTTCCGATCATTTCTGCCATTTCGGAATCTGCCATTCTTCTCTGTTTGGGACTTTATCTTTTTCTTTTGAAATAATTTTTATTTGGTTTTACAGAATCAATCACACAATTACAGTGGTGCCCCGCAAGACGAATGCCTCGCAAGACGAAAAACCTGCTAGACGAAAGGGTTTTCCGTTTTTCGATGCGCTTCGCAAGACGAATTTCCCTATGGGCTTGCTTCGCAAGACGAAAACGTCTTGCGAGTATTGTGATTTTTTTCGCTTTCCTCCCCCCCTTTTTCTAATCCGCTAAGCCGCTAATAGCCACTAAACCGCTAATAGCGCTAATCCGCTAAGCCGCTAATAGGGTTGCTTCGCAAGACGAAAAAACCGCTAGACGAAGAGACTCGCGGAACGGATTATTTTCGTCTTGCGAGGCACCACTGTAACATTCTTGAACCCACTGAAAATAAAACAAGATTCTTTAGAATCTTAGGACTTCCTTTCTTCCCTCCGTGGCTTCTTTAAATACGTATGTCAACTGCATATTATAGTTCATCCAAATTACAGTCCTCCGTTGTTTCCAAAGTCTTTGTAACATTGCAAGAGTTATTTAAAGCCTGCCAAAGAGTTCAGGTGTTTACAGTGTTCTTTTAAATACAATCAATATTTATCCCGGAGTGGGACGCGGGTGGCACTGTGGGTTAAACCACAGAGCCTAGGGCTTGCCGATCAGAAGGTCAGCGGTTCGAATCCCCGTGACGGGGTGAGCTCCCATTGCTCGGTCCCAGCTCTTGCCCACCTAGCAGTTTGAAAGCACGTCAAAGTGCAAGTAGATAAATAGGTACCACTCCGGTGGGAAGGTAAACAGCGTTTCCGTGCACTGCTCTGGTTCGCCAGAAGCGGCTTAGTCATGCTGGCCACATGACCCGGAAGCTGTACTCCGGCTCTCTCGGCCAATAAAGCGAGATGAGCGCCGCAACCCCAGAGTTGGTCACAACTGGACCAAATGGTCAGGGGTCCCTTTACCTTTATATTTATCCCAATCTCTACTAAGTTTCGATCTTCCTGATTTCTCATTTTCCCAGTCAATCATCTTGCCATTTTCGCATAATATAGTAGTTTCATCTGCCAGTCCGCCTTCGTAGGCATTTTGTCATTTTCCCATTTCTGGGCAAGCAGCATCCTTGCAGCCGTAGTAGCGTACATGAACAGTCTTTTCAATTCTTTCGGTATATCGGGGCTTTATCTTCTTTGCATCTCTGGGCCAATAACATCCGTGCAGCTGTGGTCGCATACATAAATTCAGTGGTACCTTGGTTTTCCAACTGAATCTGTTCCGGAAGTCCGTTCCAAAATCAAAGCGTTCCAAAACCAAGGCACGCTTTCCCATAGAAAGTAATGTAAAATGGATTAATCCGTTCCAGACTTTTAAAAACAACCCCTAAAACAGCAATTTAGCATGAATTTTACTATGTAACGAGACCATTGACCCATAAAATGAAAGCAATAAACAATGTACTGCAGTTACACAATCAATCGGTAGCTGAACCGGGTTCTGCAGAGCCACAAAAACAAAACAGAAAACCCACAAAAACACGAAATAAATAGTGAAAACAGACAGACTTCAGCATAACACTCAAAACAGAAGTGTGGCACTCAAATCAGAAGCATAACACTCAAAACGGAGCACGTTCAGCTTCCAAAAAAAGTTTGCAAACCAGAACACTTACTTCCGGGTTTGCAGTGTTTGGGTTCCAAGTTGTTTGAGTACCAAGGCGTTTGAGAACCAAGGTACCACTGTAGCCTTTTTTGCTCTTTCGGCACCCAGAATTCCAATTTGGATGCCTTTAAAAGCAGAGTTGCCATATTTCAAAGAGTGAAAATCGTTGTTGAGCATTTTGGGGTTTTTTTTTTGGCAAATACAGTGGTGCCTCGCAAGACGAAATTAATTCGTTCCGCGAGTTTTGTCGCCTTGCGAAGCACGGTGTCGGGAAAGTTTTGGAAAAGCTTCAAAAACCACCAAAGTCTTAAAAAACCTCCAAAAAGGCTACCACACCGCGTTCTGTGAGTTGCTCCTCGAAGTCACGTCGCAACTGTATTAACGGTGTTAAGAAAAAGGAAACAAACTTGCAAGACAAAATCAAATATCTTTAATACAGTCAATGACCAGGAAGCAATTTATAAAATATGTGCTAGAAGTAGCAGTAAAAATATGGCCAATTCTCAGAATTGGTGCTTATATTTATGACCAGGTTTCGAGTTTTGAGTTTTTAAAATTCAGTGCAGAAGTCGCTACTGTTTATTATCGTTCCTTCGATGTTTACAGTTTGAGCTCCTTTTGCTCGTCTTATTCTTGTTGCAATGTAACAGTACTTTGCCACGGCCCTGTTAATTTCGGGCTCTTTGTCAGCTAAGAGGTGTCTGATATAGGTGTCGTCTGTATTTTCCTCAGAATCGGTTCGATCAGCTCTTTTCTTGAGTCTCGATATAATGGGCAGTATAAGATGACATGCCCAATGGATTCGATTTCATTGCTGCCGTCTTGCGAAGCAAGCCCATAGGGAAAATCTTCTTGCGAAGCAGCTCAAAAAACAAAAAACCCTTTCGTCTAGCCAGTGGCGTAGCGTGGGGGGTGCAGGGGGGGCCGGCCGCACCGGGTGCAACATCTGGGGGTTAGGGTTAGGGGGCGCAAGTCCACGGGTTAGGGGGCGCAAATCCACGGGTTAGGGGGTGCAAATTACTTGCCTTGCCCCGGGTGCTGACAACCCACGCTACGCCACTGCGTCTAGCGAGTTTTTTGTCTTGCAGGGCATTCGTCTTGCAAGGTACCACTGTACAGTACTTCCGATATGGTTTGTTGTATGATGGCTGTGCTCTTGCCTCTGAATACCTGTTGCTGGAATCCCCAGGAAGGGAGAGGGCTCTTGTGTTCGAATCTTGCTTGAGGGTTTCCTTCAGATGCTGGACCAGATGAGCAACCGGCCTGATCCAGCTCTTCCGATGGTCCTAGACCTTAAATTTTTAACACTTTAAACAATGATTTTTATGATTTCTCTATTTCCTTCTGAGGAAACTGAATAGTTCAGTGAAACAAGGTTTGCACCCGGCATCCCGTTAAGGCTTTGTTCAATTCTAGGTTTTTCTAATTTCTTCCTTAAACTTTTTGATTTTTGTTATTTAGTTTAATTCTATAAGATAATAAAAAGGTAAAGGTAAAGGGACCCCTGACTATTAAGTCCAGTCGTGGCCGACTCTGGGGCTGCAGCGCTCATCTCGCTTTATTGGCCGAGGGAGCCGGCGTACAGCTTCCAGTTCATGTGGCCAGCATGACTAAGCCCCTTCTGGCGAACCAGAGCAGCGCACGGAAACGCCGTTTACCTTCCCGCCGGAGTGGTACCTATTTATCTACTTGCACTTTGACGTGCTTTCGAACTGCTAGGTTGGCAGGAGCAGGGGGAACTCACCCCGTCGCAGGGATTCGAACCACCGACCTTCTGATCGGCACATCCTCAGCTCTGTGGTTTAACCTGCAGCGCCACCCGCGTCCCCTATAATATAATATTTCTAGTCAATTACTTCTCGTTTCTGGGATATTCACGGTATTTCATTTCTTTTGTGCAATTTCTCGGTTCTGTGACTGTCTTTTTTCTACAGTGGTACCTCAGGTTAAGAACTTAATTCGTTCCGGAGGTCCACTCTTAACCTGAAACTGTTCTTAACCTGAAGCACCACTTTAGCTAATGGGGGCCTCCTGCTGCCACCGTGCTGCCGGAGCACAGTGGTACCTCGAGTTAAGAACTTACTTCGTTCTGGAGGTCTGTTCTTAACCTGAAACTGTTCTTAACCTGAAGCACCACTTTAGCTAATGGGGCCTCCTGCTGCCACCGTGCCGCCGGAGCACAGTGGTACCTCGAGTTAAGAACTTACTTCGTTCTGGAGGTCTGTTCTTAACCTGAAACTGTTCTTAACCTGAAGCACCACTTTAGCTAATGGGGCCTCCTGCTGCCGCTGCACAATTTCTGTTCTCATCCTGAAGCAAAGTTCTTAACCCAAGGTATTATTTCTGGGTTAGTGGAGTCTGTAACCTGAAGCGTATGTAACCTGAAGCGTATGTAACCTGAGGTCCCACTGTATTGGCTTCTGGTGGTCCTAGGCAAGCTGCCATGGCACCACCAATCACCCCCAATTTTCTTTCTTCTTCCTCCAGGTCCAATCCCAGATCCAAAGGACATGGCAGAGGTGGAAGCTGGGCAGCAGCCTGCTAGAGAAACAGGGCCAGAGCCTCAGCCACTGGGCTTCCTGGCACAGCCGAAGCAGCCGCCGCAAAAAGGTCGCTTATCCTGCGCCCCACACACACCCGGGAGAAAAGGGCCTCCCCGGCGGCCTTGGCAACACAGCAGTTGCTCCACAGACGCACATCAGCACCAAATCTTTTCAGTACGTCCCTGTCAGGATGAAGTCCCAGGACAAGGTTGCGGGGTCCGCTGTCGCCGGGCAGACTTTTCCGAGCCCTGGTTGCCCCCCAGTCAGCTGCTGAGCACCCCCTCCCCCCCGCCAGTGTCTTCTGACATCCCAGAGGATATGGAAGAAGATTGTCAGCTTTTCCGAAACATGATACGGGGCTGCCCGGGCCGGTGGTAAGAAAAGACTTCCCAGTGCAGCTGTGGATTCCTAGAAGATGTGAAAACTCTCGTATAGCAAGATATGTGAACGGCACATTGCGTGCGGCTGTTTTTATTGACTGTCTGGAAGGACCAGCTGGTGAAAAAGGTTAGCAGCCCATCTTTGGAGAGGCTTCCAAAACTGTTTGTGCCCCTGCGGGCGTGTCGAACGCCAGTCACCTACTCACCTGTAGTGTATGTAAGAATCGCCTCAAGGCGACCCAGTATAAGAACCATATTTTTCAAGAGTTAAATTTTTTTTGGTACTACAGTGGTACCTCGGGTTACAGACACTTCAGGTTACAGACGCTTCAGGTTACAGACTCTGCTGACCCAGTAATAGTACCTCGGGTTAAGAACTTTGCTTCAGGATGAGAACAGAAATCGTGCGGCGGCGGCAGGAGGCCCCATTAGCTGAAGTGGTGCTTCAGGTTAAGAACAGTTTCAGGTTAAGAACGGACCTCCAGAACGAATTAAGTTCTTAATCCGAGGTAAAGGTAAAGGGACCCCTGACTATTAGGTCCAGTCATGACCGACTCTGGGGTTGCGGCGCTCATCTCGCTTTATTGGCCGACGGAGCCGGTGTACAGCTTCTGGGTCATGTGGCCAGCATGACTAAGCCGCTTCTGGTGAACTGGAGCAGCGCACGGAAATGCCGTTTACCTTCCCGCCGGAGCAGTACCTATTTATCTACTTGCAGTTTGACGTGCTTTCGAACTGCTAGGTTGGCAGGAGCAGGGACCCAGCAATGGGAGCTCACCCCATTGCGGGGATTCGAACCGCCGACCTTCTGATCGGCAAGTCCTAGGCTCTGTGGTTTAACCCACAGCACCACCCGCGTCCCTTCTTAACCCGAGGTACCACTGTATTATATTCAAATAGATTATTGAATGTTACTTTATTTATTATAAACCATTCAATTTTAAAGTTACGTTTTCACTACGACTTTTTGTATTGGATCAGATTATTATAATGCACGTGTTGTTTGTTGTATATTTTGTTTCTGTCAACCGCCTTGCGTGTCGCAAATATGGAAAGGTGGAATACGAATTAAAAGCGAAACGACCTGAAATGAAATATGAACTGGAAAAGAGCTGATGGTGTTTTGCTTCTGGTCAAGCTTCCAATGCGTCACATATGATTTGTGTGACTGTGTGTGGACATTGGGCAAGATGGCTAGTGGCAGATCGTATAATAGATAGATAGATAGATTCTTTATTGTCATTACACTAGTGCAACATTGCACAAGTGCAACGAAATTGGATGCCATCCCTTAAAAACAACAAAAGCAAAACACAACAACAACCAAACAAACCACCTTCCAACCACACCCACACCCACACCCATCAAACTCCCAGGTCTCACTATCGAGTTACAGCATTCAAAAAGGCCACAGCTCTTGGATAGAAACTATTTTTCAGTCTATTTGTCCTTGACTTGATGTTTCTATACCTCCTGCCAGAAGGCAGTAGTGCAAACAGACTGTATCCCGGGTGAGAGGGTGACCAATAATCCTTTGGGCTGTGGTTATGACCTTCTGGAGCACCTATAATCATAGAATTGAAGAGTTGGAAGGGACCTAAAAGTCACTTTTGTGGACTACAAGTCTCTTGAATACAGGTATAGGCAGGTGTACACATTTAGCTGACCGACAGGTGTTTTGGGGGGGTCTTTAGCTAAGGGGTGACAGCACTCTGGGCTCCTCTACAAGGGTGGATTGGTGTCAAGGCAAACCAGTATTTTGAAATGGTGAACACAACAACCACTTCCATGTACATTGTTCATACTGAGCTGTCACCTTTGTGACGTACGGCATGTGAGATACAAAGAAGACCGACTGCTAGATGTGAGAGGGACAGCAACAGATCTTGGGTCCAAATCAGGTTAGATGAGCCAGAAGCAGCATCTAATTTAACCCTGATCTAATCAATAGCGATGTATGGAAGTGAGAGCTGGACCATCAAGAAGGCTGATCGCCGAAGAATTGATGCTTTTGAATTCTGGTGCTGGAGGAGACTCTTGAGAGTCCCATGGACTGCAAGAAGATCAAACCTATCCGTTCTGAAGGAAATCAGCCCTGAGTGCTCACTGGAAGGACAGATCCTGAAGCTGAGGCTCCAATACTTTGGCCACCTCATGAGAAGAGAAGACTCCCTGGAAAAGACCCTGATGTTGGGAAAGAGGAGAAGGGGATGACAGAGAACGAGATGGTTGGACAGTGTTCTCAAAGTTACCAGCATGAGTTTGACCAAACTGTGGGAGGCAGTGGAAGACAAGAGTGCCTGGCGTGCTCTGGTCCATGGGGTCACAAAGAGTCGGACACGACTAAACAACTAAACAACAACAACAAATCAATCCCAGAAATCAATACCGAAGCTGACGTAAAACAACACCCTCCTTAAATTAATCAAGCTTTCTTTATTTCTTAGCACGTCGTCCTTCTGTAGGGTGGAGGTCCATTACTCACAGATTGCGTTAATCCCATATCCACCTCCTTTTGTGTTTAGGCACAAGGAGCCTTATTGAAGTGAGATAACCCCTTCCTAATCCCATTTTCACTGGGAGCATGCTCTTTGATTCACTCAGCTGGGGTGTCCCAGGAATTCCCCGCCCAACTCCTTCTGTTGAGGAATGTCCCTCACTACTTAATCATTTTTCTGCCCCGCATGGTCCTTAATCTCATCATCCTTTGTCTCCAAGACCACCTCCCTCTGGAAGTCCTGGCCCTATAAAGGCCAGCTCCCAGTCCTGTAGGTTAGTACAATCCTTCGGGAGAGAAGTTGTCTGCTGGGTGCTCCATGCTTTTTCTCTTCGAAGTGGCTCCTTGTCACAGATACCTGCTGGATCTAGACCTCTTCAGCCTTAGCTAGCTGAGACGAGCCACAAACCCAGCCGCTCTGTTCGGAGGCCTTTTTCGAAAACTACTTGGGAAGTATTCCCTGGAATCCATGTTGCATGCTGCCTTGTAACCTCATTAACTCCACATTTGCTTTTCTCTAGAAAAAGGTAAGAATTGGGGTTTCGTTCTGCCCTTTTCCCTTATGGGGTATCCAAGAGCCCATATAGAGTCCTTACAGAGGTTCCCTATTGGTAGGAGAAGATAACAGAGGTCAACCAGAGAATATTGAGAAGCAAAGCACAGTGGCGTAGCGTGGGTTGTCAGCACCCGGGGCAAGGCAAGTAATTTGCGCCCCCTAACCCGTGGATTTCCCCCCCTAACCCTAACCCCCAGATGTTGCGCCTGGTGTGGCCGGCCCCCCTGCACCCCCCACGCTACGCCACTGGCAAAGCAGCTAGTAAGCTTGATCTTTATTGATCTGCTGCAACAGGGTGCTCCCCTCACCCGCAGGAGAGGAGGAAGAACCCAGAAAAATGGCATGCAAGGCCTTATAAAGACTTTTGAAATTCCACCCTGTAGATCAAGACCACCCCCAGAAACATCATACATACATCACAGAAGGGGTGTAACCTAAGACCACCCCTCAGATACATCACACCTACATCACAGAAAAGGCGGTCTAAAACAGAAATTTGAATGTTTTTCTCCTGTCCTTGTTTATCTCCTGTCTGGCAGGTTACTTGATTGGATTTCCTGGGGAGCCTGGCCATTCTTTTGTAGTGATAAATACTTAGTTCCTGGGCCATGTCACAGGCTCATACCCTATTCATATCTGAAATGTGCCCTTAAGACAGGATTTGTGAGGAAAGAGACAATGGGGAGGTTTCCCACTTTGACCTTGCAGAGAAAACATTTGGTCAATTTAGGAATCAAAATGGTTCCAGGTTGGTCTTCCTGTGCTGATCTATGTACAGTGGTGCCTCGCAAGACAAAAACAATCTGTTCCGCGAGTCTCTTCGTCTTGCGGTTTTTTCGTCTTGCAAAGCAACCCTATTAGCGGCTTAGCGCTATTAGCGGTTTAGCGGTTTAGCGGCTATTAAAGGCTTAGCGGCTTAGAAAAAGGGGGGGGGAGCGAAAAAAATTGCAAGACTCGCAAGACGTTTTCGTCTTGCGAAGCAAGCCCATAGGGAAATTTGTCTTGTGAAGCACATTGAAAAACAGAAAACCCTTTCATCTAGCGGGTTTTTCATCTTGCTAGGCATTCGTCTTGCGGGGCACCACTGTACGTGCTTGGTTGGTACACTTATGAACATTACCATATATCTAAGACCATAAAATTCCTATCACAGTTCCTTCTTCCTTTTCCCCTCCTGGCATTCCAAGCAAATTTGTGCACCATTAAGCATTTGTCCTGATTCATTCGCAGGGAGTTTAGACAGTGTCGACTGTTTAATGAAGTTAGAGAAATTGTTGGCTCGCATTTTCCACTGGCATTTCCCTTTCCAATATGGCGAGGTGGGGCACGTTGAGAGGGGTGCTAAAAAGTTATAACGTAACTAGAGAATTCAAAAGATATTTTGGTTAAATATAGTGTAAATATAGTTAAATTTATATTTGGTTAAATATACTTTAGTTTTGCTTGGAAAGTAAAATGAGTGGAAATTGCGTAGAGATCATTAAAAATGATTGCCAAGTACTTGCAGTTATATTATATTTTATCATTATTTATTATTTAGCATTCCCTGACAACTTCAGAAGTTAGAATTAAAATTATGTGGTTTTTTTTCAAAAGCAGTTTCTGTGCTTCTTCATCAAATGTCAAGCTAAATGTTGTCCAGTCACAAAAATAATAGCAGATTTGAATTCCTCACACCCAAAAGCATAAGATCCCCCTCACTGAAGAAATGTGCAAAAATTAAGTTTCACTGTGTTTTCATTATTTATCTCCTCTCTGTTTCTTACTGTCTATAAATGGTGTACTCTTCTGACAGAGGGTTACTTTGCACATGCTCCAAGGCACCCTGTCCTTGGGCTGAGTTTAAAAAAAACCAAGCTGCTCCTCTCAGAAGGAAAACCTGCACTCTGTACATGCTTAGGAACGCTTTGTCCTTAGGCTCCTAAAAACCCCGCAGCTACAACCTCCCAATAAAAAGCAAGTCTACAGTGAGAGATTAGGGTAACCGTCACTATTTGCAGGACCTCTTCTCGTTGTGAGACTTTGTGGGTGAGCTGAGAGTTTGTTTGGACCCTGGAGAGGAAGAGCGTGTCAGAAAGAAAAAGAATTGATAGCGATTTTTTATATATTCGCAACTTTGTATTCATGTAACCATTTTTATATGCAACTGTGTCTTTATGCAATTATTTTGTCCTAAGTTGTGTCTCGTTGCTTCAGTTTCCCATACACCACTTAGGGATAGACTTAACATATTAAGAGGTACAGTCATAACGTGGTTCTCAAATCTCTTGGTACTTGGACATTTTGGCTCCCCAAAAACCTGGAACGTTTTCGAACGTTTTTCGGAAGCCGAACGTCCAACGCGGCTTCCGCTTGAGTGCAGGAGGCTCCTGTAGCCAATCAGAAGCTGTGCCTTGGTTTTCGAACGGTTTCAGGAGTCGAACGGACTCCAGGAACAGATTAAGTTCAAGAACCATTGATGGGGGGGGGGGGATTGGTTTGGTTTGGGTTTTGCTTGCCCAACTCCCCATGGGACTCTTGAGTCCATGATCGGTCAGAGAAGAATGGATGGAGGCAGGATCCAGTGGAAAGCAAGACAGATATTTATTTTTCTGTTGCAACGGAGTTCCCTCCCCTCCTAACAAGGAGGGAGAGACCCTGAACAAAAGTGTGCAGGAACCGTTAAAGACTTTTGACATTGCCCAACCCCCTTAGCCAGAGACCACCCCAAAATCATCATACATACGTTATAGGAGGCGGTCTACAGCGGAAATCCTGCCTGCCAGGATACCTGATAATGGTCGCTGATTGCTTTACCTGGGCAGCCTGGCTATTCTTTTGTGATGGTTAACACTTTAGCTCCTGAATCCAGGTCACAGGCCCACCCTATTCCTACACAAATGTGCCCTGAAAACAGGATTTGTAAGCGAAAAGGCAATGGGAAGGCTTTCCCCATTTGCCTCCCTTACTGCAGAGGAATATTTTAGGTCATTGGGAGAGTCAAAATGGCTTCAGGATTGCTCTCCTGTACTATTTCAAACGCACGGTTTATATATTTAGATGTGTGTGTACAGTTATACAGTGGTACCTCGGGTTACATACGCTTCAGGTTACATATGCTTCAGGTTACAGACTCTGCTAACCCAGAAATATTACCTCGGGTTAAGAACTTTGCTTCAGGATGAGAACAGAAATTGTGCTTCGGCGGCAGTGGGAGGCCCCATTAGTTAAAGGGCTGCTTCAGGTTAAGAACAGTTTCAGGTTAAGAACAGACCTCCAGAATGAATTAAGTTCTTAACCTGAGGTACCGCTGTACCTCTGGTTACAGATGCTTCAGGTTGTGTTTTTTCGGGTTATGGACGCGCCGAATCCTAGAAGTACTGTACTGGAATGGGTTATTTCCAGGTTTTGCCGTCACACATGCGCAGAAGCGCTAAATTGTGCTTTGCGCATGCGCAGAAGGCCAAATCACAACCTGTGTGCACGCGCACACAGCGCTGCGAGTTGCAAACGTGCTTCCCACACAGATCACATTCGCAACCGGAGTGTCCACTGTATTTATGAATATTGATTCTATGTGACTTTAGAATTCTTATAACACCATCAAATAACGAACCCAAATTTTGTCCCATTTTGGGAGGGAAAGAGAGCGCCACGTGCTCAGAGGAACTCAGAACTGAAGCCCCGGTAGGGAAAAAAAAACCCCTTTCATAATGGTCAGGGACTACAATTCCCAGACACCCCCTCTCCGCAGAACGCCAGGTTCTGCGAGGAAAGGGATGCGGCCAATTAGAGAAGACTACACTTCCCAGGATCCTTTGCGGCAGCGATTAGCGGGAGGGGAGAGGGGCGGAGCGATAGGCTTGGCGCTCGACGCATGCGCGGCGACCAACCCGGAAGTCAGAGGACCTGCTGGTGTAAGGAAGGCACCTGAGGTTGTCTACCTGGCCAGGTGTGTTGCGGGGAAGGGGTGGCAGGGGCAGGAAGCGTGGAGGGCCAGGAATGGGGCGGTGGGGGAAAGAGGTTATCAAGGGAAATATATTTGGGGTGGGGAGTAGAAATAGGGTTGCCACATTTTTCTTACCAGTGCTGCGCCTCTGCTTTTTATTTATTTTATTTTTTTAAAGAAAGCTGCCAGACACGCAGAGTTGAGCAGCTGAGGCTTTTCCTGGCAGGGTGACACGGAGGAAATGTTGCCCTGCTCCCACGTGGTGTGTGGCAGGTTGCTGGTGTCTAAGGCACAGGAGCAGGTGGAGCTGAAAGGAGAGGAAAGGTGGCAACCCACCTGAGGGGAGGAGAGGGGGCCAGCCCCCGGTTCATGCAGGGAATGCCTAAGCTGTTTCAGTGTTGTGGTCGTTGTTTAAGCAGGGGGCTTTTCTCTGTGTGGGGCTTCTGCAGTGGGGGGTTGACTTTTGATGGGAGGAATAGGAAAAGGGGGGGAGAGAGCTGCGAGCTCTGGACAAGGAGGTAGAAAAGAGACAGAGGGAACGCGTATCAGTTTTTTCACTGGTTGTAAATCAAACACGAAGGCACACTGCGCAGGTGTTGCCACGCTAGTTTCTCTTGGGTACAATCTTACGCTTCGATGCTAAGGAAACGGCCGGGCCCAGTTGGCAACAGACGCAACTGAAGTCTCAGAACCCAGCTTCCGGAGGAGATCAGTTCTGATCTCAACTAGATTATATGCCAGGAGTGAGCAGGGTCCAATCTGCCACACTTGGGAAAAAAGGTACCATGGAATTGCAGAGTTGGGAGGGGCCCTACGGGTCATCTAGCCCAACCCCCTGCAATGCAAGGAATCTTTTTGCCCAACGTGGGGCTTGAACCCACAGCCCTCAGGTTGAGAGCCGCGTGCTCTAGTCACTGAGCCATCATGTTGCCAATCCAATAACAAGAAAGGTGTGCGGAAGAAATGGTTGCCGTAGCTAATCCACACGGAGACAAGAGAAATAGGTGACGGCGGCGGTGGAATACCACCCTAAACCCAAAACTAGTTGCCCTTGCCTAAGATGGAAACAAAATCCCAGCCCCTCATCCACTCTACTTAATCCATCTTCTCCCCTTCCAGAGTTTAGGACAATATCAGGAATTTTGTCTTTTGAACCTTCTTTAGTGCATTTGGGCTTCACTTCTGCCTGTGATGTGTTGTGAGCGCTGGGCTTTATATGTTTCCCTCCCCTGTATTTGTTTATTTGTTGCATTTCTGTATCACTTCCTTTTCCAGGGAATTCAAGATGGCTTGCATGGTTCGCACCCCTCCTGTTTAATCCCCACAACAGCAACCCTGTGCGGCAGGTTTAGGCGGGGTGGGGGCAGTGACTGGCAGAGAGAAGCAGGGACAAGGTCTCCCCAAGTGAGAATCACATGGCTATTTGAGGATCTGAACCACCCTGGCGCGCTCAGAAAGGGTTGTCAGACTCTCTGCTGCTTCATTGCGAAAGATGATTGGCACCTCGGAACAGAGCGCCTTGAAAATACTTAAAAGAGGCACACTTGTGAGTCAGGTTGTCTGACAATGCCCGGGAGCGTTCAATTCTGCGGCCCGTGCAGTTATCACCTTCTCTTGCGCAACTGCAGCAGTTTTGCAGCCTCTAAAGTTTTCCCTGCTCCCTCCCTCTCTCTTTCTGCGTTGGCGAGCTACACAGGTTAATTACATGGTTGCGGATGAAGCGCTTGACAGCTAGATTTAATTTCAAGCATTGCGCTTGGCGAGGAGCCAGAAGCAGAGCACTGCCTTGTGTATGGACGGGAAATGCTTAACCTTTGGCGTTTGTGAGGCTGTGAGCCTTTCTTGGATCTAAGCCTCCTGCAGTCCCTCCTTTTGCAAAATGTTGGCCGCAGACCAGCAGATGGCCTGGCTCCTGTTGAGAGCTGTGGTTGCAATCCCATACTCACTTTGTTCCAGGTAGAAATGTATAAACTGAATTGTAAGCATGTGAACTGGGATGCCTCCAGTTTCACTCTTACCTTGGCTATGAATATCCCAGGTAATTTTAGAGCAACTTTCCCTGTTAGATGGGGATGATGGGCATTGTAATTCAAAACATCCGAACTACACCTGGACTAATTACAGATAGGTAGCCGTGTTGGTCTGCCATAGTCAAAATAAAAAATTCCTTCCAGTAGCACCTTAAAGACCAACTAAGTTAGTTCTTGGTATGAGCTTTCGTGTGCATGCACACTTCTTCAGATACACTGAAACAGAAGTTGCCAGATCTTCATTATACATGACTAAGCCATTTTTCACCTTCTCACCCCTTGCCTTTTCCTGTAAGACCTATTGCAGTCGTTAAGAGTCGTCAACAGGCTCATCTCAGCTATCTGCCAATCTCCCATTCCCACCACCCTTCTGAGTAATACCCCTCCCCACCTTCTCACTATATAGAAGGATCTGGCAACTTCTGTTTCAGTGTATCTGAAGAAGTGTGCATGCACACGAAAGCTCATACCAAGAACTAACTTAGTTGGTCTTTAAGGTGCTACTGGAAGGAATTTTTTTATTTTACACCTGGACTAAGTTGGCAAAAGCTTCCTCAAGGTAGGCTGCTGTTTTTGCCATAATGTGATAAGAGCAGCCTATCTTACATGGCTGTTCCAAAGATTATTCCAGTGATATATATCTTTTCAATCAACACGTTAGAAAAATGCATGGCAGTGTTTTTGTGTGTTCCACATCCCTGTTTCCTTCTCCAACCGAAACCGACACAGTTCTAAGAAAGGAACAACAACAAAAAATTGCTCTCCCAATACGTCATTGATCTTTGGAACTCACTGCCACAGGGATTTGGTGGGGGCGAAAGCATGTTGGCTAAAAAGATGAGACACATCGGGAAACCATACTGAAATAGCTCTTGCAAAATCTTCATGTAGACAGAAAAATACCAAGTTAGTGAGATGTTCTACTTTGGCAACCAAATTGAGAAGGGTTCAATAGGAGACAGTAGCAAAGCTTTCAGGAAGGTAAAGGTAAAGGGACCCCTGACAGTTAAGTCCAGTTGCAAACAACTCTGGGGTTGCAGCACTCACCTCGCTTTACTGGCCGAAGGAGCTGACGTTTGTCCGCAGACAGTTTTTCCGGGTCTTGTGGCCAGCATGACTAAGCCGCTTCTGGCAAAACCAGAGCAGCGCACAGAAACGCCATTTACCTTCCCGCCGGAGTGGTACCTATTTATCTACTTGCACTTTGACGTACTTTCGAACTGCTAGGTTGGCAGGAACAGGGACTGAGCAACGGGAGCTCACCCCTTCGCAGGGATTCGAACCGCCGACCTTCTGATCAGCAAGCCCTAGGCTCTGTGGTTTAGACCACAGCGCCACCCGCGTCCCAGTTCAGGGAGGTAGGTGGCCCCTATTCAGTACTGTTATTGTTGAACTGAATATCCTACACCAAGAAATAGCTGAGGGCATTTTAAGAGCATCTGTTGTAGTTAGCTTTGTATCTCAGCTACAAACAGGTCAGTCATCATCTGACTAGGACCTTGGAGACCGGAATTCAAATCCTCACTCAGCCACGAAGTTCACTGGGTGACTTGGGCCACTCACTGCCTCTCAGCCTAAGCCTCCCTCACAGGATTGTTGTGAGGTTAAATAAAATGAGCAGCAGTAATAGCAAAATTTATCACCTGCCCTTCACCAGCAGGTCCCAGGGTCGGAAATGCATTATTTAAAACAGTTAAAGCAAATAATATTCACAGGAATAAGTTGAGAATCCTGTATGCCATCTTTTGTGTCCATGGAGAAAAGGAGCAATATATTTTTTTCGCCCTATAGGACGCACCAGCCCATAGGACGCACCTAGTTTTTTTTTGGGGGGGGGATAAAGAAAAAAAATTATTCCCCCCCCCAGCCGCGGGAACTCCCGCAGGGCTCCCTAGGCTGCGGATAGCTTCCGGAAGCGCGGGGCGCTCTGCTTCAGGGCGCCCCGCGCTCTGGCAAGCAGGCTGCTATCCGCAGCCTAGGGAGCCCTGCGGGAACTCCCGTGGGCTCCCCAGGCTTATGGATAGCTTCCTGAAGCCTGGAGAGTGAGAGGGGTCTGTGCGCACCGACCCCTCTCGCTCTCCAAGCTTCAGCGAAAGCCTGCATTTGCCCCATAGGACGCACACACATTCCCCCTCCATTTTTGGAGGGGGAAAAGTGCGTCTTATAGGGCGAAAAATACGGTAAATGTAATAAGAAAAATAAAACCCCACCCCCCACTTTTATGCAAAAAAGGATTTGTGCTTTTGGGTGATTACCTAGGGCAGGGGGTCTATTTAATTGTTAAAAATTCAGCAGATGGAACCAAAGGAAGTGTCCAGAAATAAAGGATTTTTGTGTGGAGTTGTAATCGCTTGCAATCTGAAACACTACAAGGTATTGTTTTTCTGAATCCAAAACAGCCACCAAGCCTTGGATCTCATACGTAATACAGCCACTAGAATCTTGAAAGCTAAAACACAAAAAAAGCTCAGGCACTGGGATATTTCTTTAATGGTTGCCTTAACCTTGTGGAGGGCTGTGTGTTTTCAAATGGGCACGAGAGCTAGAAACTTGTGCCCTTCCTCCTCCAAGTAGCTGGCAGAATCTGTTCTTTTCAGTTTCATATCCAGTTTCCAAAACAGGACTGTATTTATTGTGTCGGTTTGGGGAGCTGGGAGATGCAATAGGGGCTTGTCTGTCCACGCCGTGCATGGACCTGGTATTGTAGTACCTCTGAGCGACAGTGTGGCACAGTGGTTAGAGTATCGGACTGTGGCCTAGTTAGCCAGGGTTCAAATCCCCCGCTTGGGTGTGAAGTTCACTGAGAGAGACTTTGTCACTGTATCTCGCAGCCTAGCCTGTCTCACAGGGTTGTGGGGATTAAACGAGGAGTGGGGGGGAACCATGGAGCTCCTTGGGTAGAATTTGGGATTTAAATGCAATAAGTAAATAACCCAGCGATGGGTGTGTGTGAGAGAGGCAACCCCCTCTTTATTAGAGCTGGAATCAGGGTCACATAGCTGCCTGTCCACTGTGTCCAAAGTCAGTGGCAGACCTCAGGGTCCTAAATTTCTGTGACAGCAAAGTTCAGTGCCTCCTCTCAACCTAATAATAATAATAATTTATTATTTATACCCCGCCCATCTGGCTGGGCTTCCCCAGCCACTCTGGGCGGCTTCCAACCAAATATTGTTGCTGTTTAGTCGTTTAGTCGTGTCCGACTCTTTGTGACTCCCTGGACCAGAGCACGCCAGGCACTCCTGTCTTCCACTGCCTCCCGCAGTTTGGTCAAACTCATGTTGGTATCTTCGAGAACACTGTCCAACCATCTTGTCCTCCGTCGTCCCCTTCTCCTTGCGCCCTCCATCTTTCCCAGCATCAGGGTCTTTTCCAGGGAGTCTTCTCTTCTCATGAGGTGGCCAAAGTACTGGAGCCTCAGCTTCAGGATCTGTCCTTCCAGTGAGCACTCAGGGCTGATTTCCTTCAGAATGGAGAGGTTTGATCTTCTTGCAGTCCATGGGACTCTCAAGAGTCTCCTCCAGCACCATAATTCAAAAGCATCCATTCTTCGGCGATCAGCCTTCTTGATGGTCCAGCTCTCATTTCCATACATCACTACTGGGAAAACCATAGCTTTAAGTATACGGACCTTTGCTGGCAAGGTGATGTCTCTGCTTTTTAAGATGCCGTCTAGGTTTGTCATTGCTTACAATAAATAAACAAGTTGAGAGGCTCAGGCTTGCTGTGAAAGCTCTCAGGACACCAGGGAGGCTTTGTTTTGTCACCGCTGAGAAACTCTGTATGTTCTCAGGGGCACTCTTCCTGCTGTTGTTTCACAGCCCCTTGCCAAACCTGGCATTTAAAAGAAAACACGAGAACATTTTTTCAGTTACAATGGCAAGGAGGAGAACACCCTCAGTACCACAGGGAGGCTAGGCTGGCCTCAACCAGAGCCAGGGCTTTTCCGCAGGGCCTGCAAGACAGAGTTGTTCCGCCTGGCCTTTGGCCAAGGCACAGCCTGACCCCCTCCTTCGGTAATCCTCACAGAACTCTAGCCCAATGGTTGCCATGAATTTGACTCTTGATTTTAGAATGAATTGATTTTAGAATGTATTTCAATTCAATGATTATGATTTTATGTAAACTGTGTTACTTTTATTGTTGTTAGCCACTCTGAGCCCGGCTTCAGCTGGGAAGGGCGGGATATAAATAAAAATTTATTATTATTATTATTATTATTATTATTAGGTTGGTGGCCATCGGTGCCTCTTGTGGGTGTGAGTTCCATAGGTCAACGATGTGTTGAACTATCGAGACTTACAAGCGGCTGTTTCAGCAGAGAGTTCCCCGCCAGCTCCGCCTCTGCATGCCAGAAGTTCTTCTGAGATCTAGCTCTGCCAGGGCCCCGATCCTTTTACTGAAATAAGGGAGGGGAGCAAGCGCTTGCGGAGTCTGCAAAGGGAACAATGTCCTTCCAGGAAAAGGACCCGATGCATCTGGGATGGGTGGGAGCCCGGCACCGACAACACCACCCACGCAAGGTGTCAACTTGCCCAGTGGCATAGCGTGGGTTGTCAGCACCCGGGGCAAGGCAAGTAATTTGCGCCCCCTAACCCGTGGATTTGCGCCCCTAACCCTAACCCCCAGATGTTGCGCCCGGTGCGGCTGGCCCCCCCTGCACCCCCCTCCCCCGCTACGCCACTGAACTTGCCCGGGCAAGAGCCCAGGGGATAGTTCTGCACCCCTTGAACCCCAGCAACACAGCACTTTGCAAAGAAGAGAGGGGGAAAAGTCATGCATTTGGGGGGAAAGGGGGGCGGGGAGGCCTCGCCAGGCCAAGAGTCTCTTTCCGGGATCTCAGCTCAAGAATCCATCTGCACCCCAAGAGGGGGGTGGGGAAAGGCAACAACCGCACACTATATCCCAGGGTTCTTACCTGTTACTCCTGGGTGGGAGCCTGGGGTGGGAGGAGTGTTCTCCCTGCTGTTGAAAAAACAACAACACAAGCCCAATGGTTGCCATTAATTTGATTTTGAATTGATTTTAAAATGAATTTATTTTAGAATGCTGTCTTACTTTTATTGTTGTTAGCTGCTCTGAGCCCAGCTTTGGCTGGGGTGGGCGGGATATAAATTATTATTATTATTATTATTATTATTATTATTATTATTATTATTTATTCTTTTCTTTTAAATGTGGAGTTTAGCAATGGGCCATGAGTGCCCCTGAGTATATGCAAAGTTTCCCACCAGCGACAATTCCCCTCCCTGACATCCTGAAAGCTTTTGGGCCCCAGAACTTATTTATTTATCCTGGATTTGCATTCTTTCCGATGGTTCGGTCAGGCTTGGAAATGATCGCTGCTCCCTTGGAGTTCCCTCCTTATTCTTCCTCCTGCTTTGCATTCTGCACTTTCTAGACGGTCCCTTGCAGGGAGTGGGGATTTAAAAAACACACACACACGCAAAACAACAAGCCTGGGTAGGCTGAGACTCTGCTGTCATCCATATATGGGCATGCCCCAAACGCGGCCCTCCGATTGGCTGCCGGGCGCCATGCATATGCCTGTCAACAAATGGCTGAGCCCCGCGGATGGTGCGCGGAGGGGGGGGGGCAGGAGGGAGAGTTGCAATCTGATGGATTAAAGGTCCCTATTGTATTGCAAGGGGGGGCATGTAGGGGCCGGTGGAATGGGCCTGCTGGCCCTTTAAGGGAGCAGTAACACACACACACAGAGCAAAAGGGGGGGGAGCTTTGATTGCTTGCAAAATCCCAATATCTCTCCCTGCTTTTCTTTTTTACAAACTGATCCTCCCCCCTTTGCTAAGCAGTGTTTGCAAAAAAAAAAAGGGGGGGGGGCTAAGAAAAAACGGAAGGAAATCCTTTGCAACCTGTGGATCTGTTTTGTTTTATTTCATGCTGGTTTTTCCGGGCCCCAAAGCAGGGATGTAGGTTTCAGCGGAGGCCTCCTCCAGATCACACCCACTCCGCCCACCCCAGGCTTGGGAGTAACAGGTAAGAACCCTGGGATATAGTGTGCGGTTGTTGCCTCCCCCCCCCCCTCTCTTGGGGTGCAGATGGATTCTTGATCTGAGATCCTGGAAAGGGACTCTTGGCCTGGCAAGGCCTCCCCGCCCCCCTTTCCCCCCAAATGCATGACTTTCCCCCCTCTCTTCTTTGCAAAGAGCTGTCTTGCGGGTTGCAGCCTTGGCGCTGGGGTGCAAGGGGTGCAGAACTATCCCCTGGGCGCTTGCCCGGGCGAGTTGACACCTTGCGTGGGTGGTGTTGTCGATGCCGGGCTCCCACCCATCCCAAAGGTCCTTTTCCTGGAAGGACATTGTTCCCTTTGTAGGCTCCGCAAGCGCCTGCTCCCCTCCCTTATTAGGATCGGGGCCCTGGCATAGCTAGATCCCAGAAGCCACGGGGGAGGGGGAGAGAAGGGGGACGGCACCCAAGTTTGTCTTCATGGCCTGAATCAGCGCAGGAGGTGGAGGGTGGGTGTGAAGACTCCCCAGGGGTTTTATGCATGGGTGGGTGGCAAGGAAAGTAGGTGGTACCCCTTGCACCTGTTGACTCCGGTGGGCTTCCTCTTGCGAACCCCTCAAAGGCGGCGCACGCCACCCTGGGGTCCTGGAGAGCCCCAGGTTGGCCAACGCTGCTGCCCCCCACCTTTTCCCCACGTGGACTTCCCCAGGATTTGTTGCAAGAGGGCAGTGCGGAGAGGCAGACATAGAACGTAACCTCCATTTGCCTTAAGAAAAGGGGGTTCAGTCTGCTGTTTCGGCTATAAGCGAGGCAGCACCCTTGCGCTTCAGAAGTAGAAGCCAGCCTTGGGCAGATTGCCAGATTGGGGACTCTGGGCAGGTGGGACGGCAAGTTGATTGGGGGCCACCTTGGAAGTGTGTGTCTGTGTCTACCTGTCTGTAGTTATTTCACATGACTCCATTCATTCAGTGCTGAACCTTGGATGCAATTGTTGCAAGTGGTGTTAGAAATTCAGGTGCATAAACTAAACGCCAAATGGTACCTTAAACCTAGGTTACAGGAGTCACAACAGAATGTCTGGGCACCAATCCCTCCCCCACCAATGGGGTTTGAAGTTGTTGTTTTTGTTCATTTCATTCATCTGTTTCTCTGTCTGTCTATCTATCTAGCTATCTAGCTATCTAGCTATCTATCTCTATCTATCAATATCTATCTATCTATCTATCTATCTATCTATCTATCTATCTATCTATCTATCTATCTATATCTATCGCAAAGTGGTTTCCAAACATCATATAAAACAACCTAGAACAAAACAAATTCAAGCTTCAAGGAAAATATTTCAGATCCTTCTCTAAGTGACATTTTGCTTCCCCCATACAGTCATACCTCGGTCATACCAGGTTGAGCGTTTTCAGGTTGCGTCCTGTGGCGACCCGGAAGTACCGGTGCACAGATGCTCAAAATGACGTTATGCGCAGACGCAGCAAATTGCGACCTGTGCACGCGCAGTCGCAGGTTGCGTTCTGTTCAGGTTGCGAACGGGGCTCCGGAATGGATCCCGTTCGCCACCATAGGTACCACTGTACAGTGGTACCTCGGGTTAAGTACTTAATTCGTTCCGGAGGTCCGTTCTTAACCTGAAACTGTTCTTAACCTGAAGCACCACTTTAGCTAATGGGGCCTCCTGCTGCTGCCGTGTCGCCCGAGCACGATTTCTGTTCTTATCCTGAAGCAAAGTTCTTAACCTGAAGCACTATTTGTGGCTTAGTGGAGTGTGTAACCTGAAGCGTATGTAACCTGAAGCGTATGTAACCCGAGGTAGCACTGTATTTATTTTCCTACTTAATTTATATAGCTGCCCCGTAGCAGAAGAGCTGTGGGAAGCCAGTGTGGTGTACTGGTTAGAGTGTCAGGCTAAGACCTGGGAGATCAGGGTTCAAATCTCCACTCAGGAAGCTTGCTGGGTGACCTTGGAGTCAGTCACAGCCTCTTAGCCTACCTCACAGGGTCGTCATGGGGTTTAACTGAGGGGTGTGTGTGTGGAACCATGTACCCCTTGGAGAAAAGGCTGGGATGTAAATGCAATAAATAGGCGCTTCTGCTTACCTGCTCAAGAAAGCCGGAAGGGCCAGCGAGACGGAGATGTTTGTTGCCAGCCTGGCATCCAGAGATCTCCATGTGGGTGCAGTTGGACCATGTCCATTGCAAAACGCGCCTGGCACTCGCCTAATTTCTAACACTGATGTCGTTTGGGCTTTGCGCATAATTCACTCTCCCCTCTGAAGCCTGTTTCGCAAGGGGTCAAACTGTAGCTACGGGAGATATCCCCAAACAGCAAAGTCTCTCACATAACTGGCCAGTGCTCTTTTTCCCCATGTAGGGGAAACAAAATCCATTTAAGAAGTTGGTTATTAACAGTGCGCCTTAGCCAATGATGTGTCCTATATTAGTAACACAACATTGTTGTTGTTGTTTAGTTGTTTAGTTGTGTCCGACTCTTTGTGACCCCATGGACCAGAGCACGCCAGGCACTCCTGTCTTCCACTGCCTCCCGCAGTTTGGTCAAACTCATGTTTGTAGCTTAGAGAACACTGTCCCACCATCTCGTCCTCTGTCGTCCCCTTCTCCTTGTGCCCTCCATCTTTCCCAGCATCAGGGTCTTTTCCAGGGAGTCTTCTCTTCTCAGGAGGTGGCCAAAGTCTTGGAGCCTCAGCTTCAGGATCTGTCCTTCCAGTGAGCACTTAGGGCTGATTTCCTTCAGAATGGATCGGTTTGATCTTCTTGCAGTCCATGGGACTCTCAAGAGTCTCTTCCAGGGTTGTAGTGAGGATTAAATGCGGAGATGGAGAACTTCATACTCCGCCTTGAGCTCCATGGAGCGAATCAGGTGGGTGATAAATGCAACGAGTAAGCAAATAATATAGGGACACGGGTGGCGCTGTGGGTTAAACCACAGAGCCTAGGGCTTGCCGATCAGAAGGTCGGCGGTTCGAATCCCCGCGATGGGGTGAGCTCCCATTGCTCGGTCCCTGCTCCTGCCCACCTAGCAGTTCGAAAGCCGGTCAAAGTGCAAGTAGATAAATAGGTACCACTCTGGTGGGAAGGTAAACGACATTTCCTTGCGTTGCTCTGGTTCGCCAGAAGCAGTTTAGTCATGCTGGCCACATGACCCGGAAGCTGTACGCCGGCTCCCTCGGCCTGTAAAGCGAGATGAGCACCGCAACTCCAGAGTCGTCCGTGACTGGACCTAATGGTCAGGGGTCCCTTTACCTTTAAGCAAATAATAATCAAGCGACATGTTGATGCCTAGTGCAAAAGCAATGTTAGAACAACTTGAGGGTTGCAATTTTTTTTAGCTTCTGCCAGTAAAATATGCATGCTAAATGATAGCGCTTTCTAAGGTAGGGATAAGGAACCTATCAGGGGCCAGATGTGGCCCTCCACGCCTCTCTGAACTCTCCCCAGGCAGCATTCCTCAGCGCCTTGCTTTGCACCCCAAGCGTTTCTTCCTTTGCTAGAAAGTTGCCCTTGAACTCTGACCGTTCCTCTGGCTTGCAAGTGGGGGATGATGATGGAGAGAGGTGTGGGAGCACCTGCAGAAACTACCTAGCTTTAAGGGACCCCTGACCATTAGGTTCAGTCACAGATGACTCTGGGGTTGCGGCGCTCATCTCGCTTTATTGGCCGAGGGAGCCGGCGTACAGCTTCCGGGTCATGTGGCCAGCATGACTAAGCCGCTTCTGGCGAACCAGAGCAGCGCACGGAAACACTGTTTACCTTCCTGCTGGAGCGGTACATATTTATCTACTTTCACTTTGACGTGCTTTTGAACTGCTAGGTTGGCAGGAGCAGGGACCGAGCAACGGGAGCTCACTCCGTCACGGGGGATTCGAACCGCCGACCTTCGGATCGGCAAGCCCTAGGCTCTGTGGTTTAACCCACAGCACCGCCCGCTTCCCTCTACCTAGCTTTACGAAGGTGAAATTTGCATCTTTTGCTCTGCCCCCTTTGGCGACCTTCCCCGCATCCTCTTTGCACCCTCAGAAGGCCACCCCAAAGGGCGTGCTGCCCTCGGGTGGGAAAAGGTGCCCTTTGCCCTGGATGGTAGGGCAGTGGAAAATGCTCTGGTGCCAGCTGACTTCTGCAGATTATCTGCATAGGAGTGCTTTTGGTGGGAGGGCATCCAATGTCCCTGGCAATGGGGGACCCTGGTTCATGGAATGTGGGTGGGTGGGGGAAATCCGCTGCAAAAACTCTGGAGATGTCTTGCATCTGCTTGCTTTCCCCGATATGTCCATTTTCTGTGTGCACATAACATTTTTTTGTGTGGGGAAACATTCAGCCGTGAGACGCCTCCCCCACAAAAAAAATCCTGCAATCCGGAATGGTCCAGCTACTTTGAGAAGTAGAATTTTGTTAGTCATGTGCAGCTGAGGATGCGTCCCACAAGCTTGGCCTTACAGGGACCTAAGACTCTAGGCCAGGCTTCCTCAACCTCGGCCCTCCTGATGCTTTTTTGGCCTACAACTCCCATGATCCCTAGCTAGCAGGACCAGTGGTCAGGGATGCTGGGAATTGTAGTCTCAAAACATTTGGAGGGCCGAGGTTGAGGAAGATGAAGAGTTTGGATTTCATATCCCGCTTTATCACTACCTGAAGGAGTCTCAAAGCGGCTCACATTCTCCTTTCCCTTCCTCCCCCACAACAAACACTCTGTGAGGTGAGTGGGGCTGAGAGACTTCAGAGAAGTGTGACTGGCCCAAGGTCACCCAGCAGCTGCATGTGGAGGAGTGGGGAATCGAACCCGGTTCACCAGATTACGAGTCCACCGCTCTTATTAGCATCCTGCTCCGGTGCAATTTTGCCTGCCCGTTTTCTCCTCTGGAGTCGCTGTTACTCCGTAACTTTGGCCGGCGCCACCAAAAAGCTTAGGAGGAAGGGAAAAGTGATAGGTGGTCTTGGAGGAACCGGCAGGCTTTGAGCTGACAGGCCCCTCCTAGTCTCAAAGTGCCTCTAGGGACTGCAGAGATCACTGCCCGCCTGGCTCTCCTGTTCAGTGCTGACTGAGGCTGGCAGGAGTTCTCATCCAAAACATACAGAGGGCACCAGGTTGGGGGGGGGGACATCTCACATGGATAAACATCATTGCTTTTGACCTCAGTGGCCATTGCACCCATCCCCGTCCTCATGTCAGACCTATTTGCATGAGCAGCAACCACCTCCGTGTGTCAAAAGCAAAACGGATTGAGGGTTAAAGTGCATAGGCTGGTCAGTGTATTGATATACAGTGGTACCTCGGGTTAAGTACTTAATTCCTTCCGGAGGTCTGTACTTAACCTGAAACTGTTCTTAACCTGAAGCACCACTTCAGCTAATGGGGCCTCCTGCTGCCGCCGCGCCGCCTGAGCACAATTTCTGTTCTCATCCTGAAGCAAAGTTCTTAACCTGAAGCACTATTTCTGGGTTAGCGGAGTCTGTAACCTGAAGCATATGTAACCCGAGGTACCACTGTATTGTCCAAAACCAGTTTGAAGTCCATGCAGTCATATCTTGGGATAAATACGCTTCAGGATAAGTATTTTTGGGTTGCGCTCTGCGGCGACCTGGAAGTAACGGAGTAACGGAGCGCGTTACTTCTAGGTTTTGCGGCTCGCGCATGCGCAGATGGTCAAAATGATGTCATGCGTGGAAGCGGCGACCCATGACCCACAGACGCGTCTTAAGTTCTGTTCAGGATGTGAACGGGGCTCCAGAACGGATCCCGTTCTCATCCCGAGGTACTATTGTATTGCGATAACGGTTTCATAGCTTTCGACCTGTCAATATATCACGAATCAGGATGTGTGTTAGAGCTGGGCGATATATTGTCCCAAACCGGTTTCAAGCCCATATCATGACACTGGTTTCATAACTTTTGACCTGGCATTGTATTGCGAATCGTGATGTGTTTGTGTGTGTGTTGCAAAAATCGCAATGTGGGGAAAGCCGTGAAGCCAGGCAAGGCCTCTCCATAGCTTATTAGTGGTACCTCCGGTTGCGGGTGGGATCCGTTCCGGAAGTCTGGCCGGATCCCGAGGTTTTTGCAACCGGGGGATCGCTTCTGTGCATGTGCGCGCATCAAAACCCGGCAAAATACTTCCAGGTTTGCTGCGCATGCATTGCGAAGTTTACGTAACCAGAGGGTTATGTAACTGGAGGTACTACAGTACAGACATTGTGATATATATCACGATGTTTAGCTGGTGATATATTGTGACTGTTGGAAACCAGTTATCGCTCAGCCCTAAAGGTAGACAGAACAGAGACGGGCAACAGCCATTGCAGCTGCTGCAGAATCATTCCTGATACTTGCAGGTTGGTTTCCTAGTCCTGTGGTTACCACCCTCCAGATGTTTTGGACTAGAGTTCCCATCACCCCAGACCATTGGCCCTGGGACACATCTGGAGTTATCTGCCCCTATGCTAGTCTGGTACCACTCTTCTCTTCCCAAAAAAAGCACTTGCAAATTGGCAAAGGAGTGGATCCACTTTGAATTTGGTTTCTCCCTTCTCTCATCTATTGCTCTCCTTCAGTTAACTGGGTGAAGAGGAGCAAAAATGTACAGGGAAACGGACCCCTGACCATTAAGTCCAGTCATGGACAATTCTGGGGTTGCAGCGCTCATCTCGCTTTACTGGCTGAGGGAGCCGGCGTACAGCTTCCAGGTCATGTGGCCAGCACGACTAAGCCACTTCTTGCGAACCAGAGCAGCGCACGGAAACGCCGTTTACCTTCCCGCCAGACCTATTTATCTACTTGCACGTTGAAATGCTTTCGAACTGCTAGGTTGGCAGGAGCAGGGACCGAGCAACGGGAGCTCACCCCGTCACGGGGATTCAAACTGCCGACCTTCTGATCGGCAAGCTCTGTAGTTTAGACCACAGCGCCACCCGCTTTAATTAAGATGGGGGGGGAGGAGGGAAAGGAAGACACTGTACTGCACTCTGCACAAACCTTTGTACTTTCCTCTGTGCAAATGAATCTGTCGCTCCTGACTCTCTGGGCAAGGGGATGATTGTGAGCTTCAATACGGGAACCCAGAGGCCTTTAATCCTGTTTCATGCCTCTGATCGTTCCGGTGCTGGGAGGCAGCCCCAACCCACACGAGGTGGGTGGCCAGGGTGAGCCTGTTTTGCGGGCCTTCCTTAAACGCTCTGGCAAGGTTTCAAAGAAAGAAGGAAATAACCAATATGAGCCCGTGTCTGCAGCCTTCCATCTCTGGGGCTGGAAGGCTCCCCCTATCACATGCAAATTTCCTAGGTGGGCACTGATAACATATTTTTATTTTGATTTGTTTGCTTATTGAATTTCTATCCCATCTTCTCCTCTGGTGAGCTCAAGGTGCTGTGCGTGGTTTTCCCTCCCTTTGACCCAGATTTCCGGAAGTGCCAAACATCCCCCAAAGTTTGGGGGAGCCCTCTCCTAGCCCACTGCTTTCTCTCTCTCCTTTTTATTTGCTCAACACACAACAAAAAAGGACAAAATTAACCAAAGTGAAAGTACCATCAGTCGCGCCATACATAGAGAATTAATATAAATTTCATAATCCTTACACTGTCACGGTCTCTTCTTTTGAAACCCGACTTCCCATCTACTCCATAAATCAAATTACCATTCTTTACTGCCAGTACATTTTATTACTGTCATCTCAAAACATGTTCAAAATATCTTAAATCGTATAACTAGTAAACTATATTGCTGGAGTTATTCAATTGCCGCTACGGATTTTAGGTCAGTATCATTCATTTTCAAGTATATTTTAAATACTTCCCATTTTGAAATGAATTTTTTCCTTGGTTTGTTCTTTAATTTTTTGGATAGTAAAGGTAAAGGGACCCCTGACCATTAGGTCCAGTCGTGGCCGACTCTGGGGTTGCGGCACTCATCTTGCTCCATTGGCCGAGGGAGCTGGCGTACAGCTTCCGGGTCATGTGGCCAGCATGACTAAGCCGCTTCTGGCAAACTAGAGCAGCGCACGGAAACGCCGTTTACCTTCCCGCCGGAGCGGTACCTATTTATCTACTTGCACTTGGCAGGAGCAGGGACCGAGCAACGGGAGCTCACCCCGTCGCGGGGATTCGAACCGCCGACCCTCTGATCGGCAAGTCTTAGGCTCTGTGGTTTAACCCACAGCGCCACCCGCGTCCCTAATTTTTTGGATAGGCTATCTTAATTCAGCATAAACGATCATTTTTTGGACCCAGTTTTTTGGGTCCAGCCCACTGCTTTCGCAAAGCATTTGTGCGAAGAACCCCAGAGGCTTATAGTGGGAATTGCAACGCTTGTTTTCCGACGCGACTGTGAGCTCTGAGCTCAGCTTTCATTGTTGGAAAAGTGGGGTACAAATGCAAAGCGAAAATTAAAAATCCCCCGCCGAAGAAGGCAGGCGATAACAGGGGGCAACTTCCCTGAAACACTGTACTTCTGTCCTTGCCCCTGCTGTCAAGCCTCTCTGCCCCATAGCTCCCGCCCAGACAGCTGCGCCTTCAGCTGCCTCCCCAGCCAGCCAGCCAGGCCCATCTGTGCCGCTGCGGCTGCCTCTGTCCTACCCTTTACGACACTGTAATAGGATCCGTAATCCCGTCAAGCCTCCCTTCTTCCCTTGTAAGCCTGGAGTAAATTATGCAGCAGGAGGCCACGCAGAACCTGAGCTGGCCAGCCAGAGAGCAGGCTCTCAGGGGTGGGTGGGGAACAGCCTGCGTCACCCACAGCTGGTCACTGTGGGGTGGGGAAGCAGGTGAGGAAGCCAGGGACAAAGGTGTGCATGGGGTGAGGGACTCAGGTATAATAATAATAATAATAATAATAATAATAATAATAATAATAATAATAATAATAATAATTTATACCCCGCCCATCTGGCTGAGTTTCCCCAGCCACTCTGGGCGGCTCCCAATCAAATCTTAAAAACAGTACAGTGGAACCTCAGGTTAAGTACTTAATTCATTCTGGAGGTCCGTACTTAACCTGAAAATGTTCTTAACCTGAAGCACCACTTTAGCTAATGGGGCCTCCTGCTGCCACCGGGCCGCTGGAGCATGATTTCTGTTCTCATCCTGAAGCAAAGTTCTTAACCTGAAGCACTATTTCTGGGTTAGCGGAGTCTGTAACCTGAAGCGTATGTAACCTGAAGCGTATGTAACCTGACGTAACACTGTACAGCATTAAATATTAAAAACTTCAGATGTCTTTTAAAGATAGGATAGCTGCTTATTTCCTTCACATCTGAAGGGAGGGTGTTCCACAGGGTGGGCACCACTACTGAGAAGGCCTTCTGTCTGGTTCCCTGTAACCTCACTTCTCGCAATGAGGGAACCACCAGAAGGCGCTTGGCGCTGGACCTCAGTGTCCGGGCTGAATGATGGGGGTGGAGACGCTCCTTCAGGTATACAGGACCGAGGCCGTTTAGGGCTTTAAAGGTCAGCACCAACACTTTGAATTGTGCCCAGAAACGTACTGGGAGCCAATGCAGATCTCTCAGGACCGGTGTTATGTGGTCCCAGCGGCCACTCCCAGTCACCAGTCTAGCTGCTGCATTCTGGATTATTTGCAGTTTCCAGGTCACCTTCAAAGGTAGCCCCATGTAGAGCGCATTGCAGTAGTCCAAGCGGGAGATAACTAGAGCAGGTAGTTGCTGGTGTATGAACGCAGTGGGTGGAGGGGCTCCGAGAGAGCGATTCAGGCCTCCGACGCCTTTCCCCACCCCAAACGCAACTGCCAGTTTGTCGCCTTTCTTTGCTCCAATCATGAGATCCAGAGACCTGAAGCCAAAGCATTGATTTTCAATTTGCCGGGGTTGAGGGAATGGCCCCCGTATGTATGGGCCCCTCAGAACGGGGCCTTTTCCGCAGTGGCTCCCCACTTGTGGGATGTTCACGTGGTAGCTTCATTAGGCACCAGTCGAAAAGGTTCCTCTTCAACCAGCCCTTTGGCTGGTTGAGATCCGATGCCCTTTTAAAATGTGTCGTGGAAGGGGGGGTGGTATTTGTATTTCGTACGCTGTGTTTTTCATATTGCAGTTTTGTGTCATGAACCGCCCCAAGATCTACGGGTATAGGGCAGTATGCAAATATGATAAATAACAAAATAATAATAATAATAACCTTTGAGAAATCACCAATTCTGGTGCCACACCCGGTTCTGTGATGGATCTAGGTAGCTAGGTAGGTAGATAGATATACTATGGGTCTGAAATACGATGTGCGATTAAAATAACAGTAGAATAATAATAGAATTGCAGAGTTGGGACCTGAGGGTTATTTAGTCTAACCCCTTGCAAGGCAGGCATATTCAGCTATCCCACACAGGGATCGAACCTGCAACCTTGGCATTATCAGCTGCACGCTCTAACCAACTGAGCTATCCAGGCATGGTGTATTCTTATTACGCTGTCCCACAATTTGGTACTAGGTAAGGAACAATGCAGTGGTCTCTTGTGTGGTTCCTGACATACTGCTAACGGTTGCCCTTTTGCTTTCACACCATGAGGGCTAGAAACCTGATGGTGCCTTTTCAAAACCGGAAAGCTTATTTCCTCTCCCGCCTGCCGGAAAGCTGAATTCTGCGCCCCTCGTGACATCCTTGCGCAGAAAGAAAGCACGCACCTGTTGCGATTGCAAGCCGGCTGATGTCTCTTCTTTTTCTCTTCCCGCAGGCACCTCGGAGGCCCCACGAGCTGCGCATCCATGAGCTAGGGGAAAGGAAGGGCTGCCTTCCCCCCTGCCCCCTTGCCATGAGACAGTGATGGATCAGAACACCTTCTCCCACATCCAGCTATGGTGCCCACGGCCTTTCGGCACCTACTCCCAGAACAAGCAGTGCCCTGGAGGCCAGGTGAAGAAGACCTTTGGGGACTTTGCCTGCAAAGCCAAGGAAGAAGAAGAAGGAGGCGGCGAAGCTTGCTCCGAAAACACGCCCCCTGCCCCGCCGCCTCCGCCCCCGCCGCCCCCCACAGTTTCCCCCAGCCCCAGCCAGGTGGAGGAGGGCCGGGTGCTCTTGGACACGTGGTACGTGATCAAGCCGGGAAACACCAAGGAGAAGATTGCCTTCTTTGTGGCCCATCAGTGCAGCAGCGGCAGCCGAGCCAGCGCCATGAAGGTCAAGGGCAACTGGGGGAGTGACAGCTCCAAGGCCAAGCGGCGGCGGAGGTCCCACGACCCCGGCAAGAGCAAGGCCTGTCCGGTCAAGGCGAAGGATGCTGGCAGCAGCAGCAAAGAAGCGGAGGATGTGTGCCTTTGCCCGGAGTCCCACGCCGAGCCGGCGGGCGGAGACTCCACAGACCTGCTATCGGTGGCGGAGATGGTGGCCTTGGTGGAGCAGCGCACCGCCCTGGCATTGCAGAACTACCCCCGGCCGAGCGCGCCGGCCGCGACGCCGTCCCCCATGGTCTTCGTGTCGGCGGAGCAGGAAGGCGAGGAGAAGAGGGCGCCTTCTCCGGGCGGCGGCTCGGACTGCAGCCGGGTGGCGGAGGCGGTGGCCCACTTTGAGTCGCAGCAGCGGGAGAGGAGCGTCCTGCGCCCCAACGGCCTGTGCCGGGAGTCTCCCGAATGCGTGGCCAACTCCCAGCACAGCCCCGGCGAGGTGCGCATCGCCTTCCGCATCTCCAGCAGCCGCGACCCGCGCTCGCCCACCGAGGGCGGCCAGGGCGCCCGCCCCAACTGCATGTTCATGAGCTGCGGCGGGTCGCCCACGGGCAGCGCCGCCCGCGCTAAGGACAAGATCACATGCGACCTCTACCAGCTCATCAGCCCCTCGCGGGACACACTCCCCAACAATGTGGACTTCCTGCTGGCCAACGCCTCCTCGAAAGGGGCCGACGGGGTCGCCAGCGAGCCCCCGGACGTGGAGATGACTTGCCGGGAGAGCCCCGGCGGCTCCGGCAAGCTGGACGCCATCGCAGAGGGCGGCCGGGGCAGCGGAGAGAAGGTGGGAGGCCCCGCCGCCTCAGTGGCCCGCGACTGCGTCTCCGGCTTCCACGTCGACGTGGTGGTCACCGGCGTGGTGGACCAGTGCGTCTTCTTCGGCAAGGACAGCACCAAGAATATGAAGGAGGAGACGGTCTGCCTGACGGTGGGCTCGCCCACGCAAGAGGGGCTGTGCTCGGCGTGCGACGACCCGCCGCCTGGCCAGCTCTTCTTCCTGCACGCCCAGGTGCCTCGGCAGGAGGACGGCCGGGACGTGGACGGCGCTTTTCTGGACCCTGCCGGCGGCGGCGAGGGCGGCCTGGAGAGAGCCGACGGGCCCGGCCTGGAGCCGACGTCCGCGGACACCTCGCTCTGCCGCCTCTACCGCCACGTCTCGCATGACTTCCTCGAGATCCGTTTCAAGATCCAGCGTCTGCTGGAGCCCCGGCAGTACATGCTGCTCCTCCCGGACCATATCATGGTGAAGATCTTCAGCTACCTGCCGACGCAGTCGCTGGCCGCCTTAAAGTGCTCCTGCCACTACTTCAAGTACATCATCGAGACGTTTGGCGTGCAGGCCACGGACTCGCGCTGGACCCGGGACCCCCTGTACCGCGACGACCCCTGCAAGCAGTGCAAGAAGCACTACGAGAAAGGGGACGTCTCCCTCTGCCGCTGGCACCCCAAGCCCTACCATCACGACCTGCCTTACGGACGCTCCTACTGGATGTGCTGCCGGCGGACGGACAAGGACACGCCGGGCTGCCGGGTGGGACTGCACGACAACAACTGGGTGCAGCCTTGCGACATGCTGAGGGAGAGGGCGGCCCGAAGGGAGGACGGGAGGTGAGGGGCAGAGCCCGGCGGGGACTGGGGGCGAGGCGCGGCGAAGAAGAAGGAGCGCCTCCCCCTCTTCTCCGCTCTCCTCGGGTGTGCAAGAGGGTGTGGTGTGATTGTGTTTTACAGGATTTTTGTTGTGTTGAGGGTTTTTTTTTCCAAAAAAAAAATTGCATTTGGTTGCGTTTCCCCGTTTGGGTTTGATTTCTTGCCTGCCCCCAGTTACAGAAGGGGGGGGGGCGCCAAAAAGCCAACGTATGGGAAAGTAGAAACTAAAATCTACGTCTAAGGAGGCACAGGGCCCCTAGAAATGAAAAGGGAAATTGTGGGTGGCGGGGATTAAAACGAGCACCTGTCTTCTCTTCCAGCCATTGCAGCTCATCTCCAGGTTTAAGGGAGGGGAAGGGTTAACCCGCAGACCTCCAGGCATCGTCTAACTCCAACTCCCATCATGCTCTCTGGAGGGCAGCAAATTTCTGGTCACTGGTGTAGGGAGATGATGTGAAAGATCCTCAAGTTGCCTCTGTTCCTGCCCCAGCCCCATTTTTGAAAAATAGGATATTTCCTGAGCTTCCAGACTTCCATTTGGGGATATTTGCTCTCCTGACGTCACGTCGCTGGTGGTACCCATGCAAGGCTCGCAGAACCATTTGTGTCCATCCTTGTGTCAATCGAGGATGCAGCCTCGCGGCTGACTGTAGGAACCAGAGGCAAAGTGTGCTGCGGTTTCCTGGTGGCATGCCTGCACTGTCCTTTTTAAAAAACCAGCTACTCAAACCCTTTAGGGCAGCAGAGGGATTTTCTCTGTGCCCTTGCAAGAACTCATTCCTAGGGAGGGTATTCTGAGGCAGCACAGAGAGCAAAACCGGTCCGGTTTCCCCATTGCCACGGGAAAACTGTGCTTGTTTCTTTAAAGCATGCTTCCTTCAACCTAGTACCCGCTGGACATTTTGGACTACAACTCCCATCAGCCGCCGCTGTAGTCCAAAAACAGCTGGAGGGGACCCCCTATTGGAGGAAGACTGCTTTTAAGACACAGCTGTTTCCTTACAATGAATAAACCTTGGCTTCCCAAGTTGCAAATCTTGGCTTTGCTTCCTTCTTCCTCCACACCCTGAATCTGGGCCCTTTGCTCCTCAAGTCCAGGCACAGGCAAACTTCAGCCCTCCAGATGTTTTGGACTACAATTCCCATCATCCCTGACCACTGGTCCTGTTAGGTAGGGATCATGGGAGTTGTAGGCGAAAGCATCTGGAGGGCCAAAGTTTGCCTATGCCTGCTTAAGTCCATGTTAAGAGCAAACAGGACCCTGCTTCCCTGTTTTGAGGGTCATTTAGACCAGTGTTTCCCAGCGATCTTGGGTTTTTGGACTACAACTCCCATCATCCCTAGCCAGCAGGACCCAGTGGTCAAGGGTGATGGGAACTGTAGTTCCAAAACAGGTTGGAGACCCAAGCTGTTTTGGGAAACATTGATTTAGACCTCTTGACTTTGCCCGCGGTTCTCTCCCTCTTTCCTGCCGAACCTCCTACAGCCGAACCACTTCTCCTGGGTCTGCCTGTGCCCTCTGCAAATCTGTCGCCTCGCAAGGGGAACCTCGCGTCCCTGCTCCGTTAGAGAGAGACCCTCCTTTAGCCCCAAATCCCTGCCATTTTGAAACCCTTCCAGACACTCTTTGCTCTGGGATCGCATGCAACCCTTCCAAATCCCACAAATCAGACCTCCATTCTGCTACCTGGCTGCTCGCTCTGTTTGCAGGGGACCTCGGGGCAGGTGGATAGAACAGCCACAAAATAATCCCGAGTCCTTTTTACGAGTTGGAGAGGAACGGCACTGAAATCGCATCGTTCTAGGAAGAAGGCAAAGGGAGTCTCTGCCAGAAAACCCTCTGCAGCCGTGTTCGAACCAATCTGTGGGTTCCCTTCACCCCCCTCCCAAAAGCCAGGGAACCACTTTAAAAAACAGAGTTACCTTTGTGGCATAGAGGGGGGTTCCCAGTCCCAGGCACCTGCTTGTGAGCTGCAAAAAAAAACCCCAAAATGGCACCGGGAAAAGGGGTTTGTTTTAACTGGAATTTCCAACGCGAGGTCTGCTAGCGCTAGGAGAAAACATATTGCCGTCTGCCCGCCGAATTGCGCTAGCAAGCAAGGGGGGTGGCATGTTGCTTTGCCTAACAGTCAAGCCCAGCAGTGGGGAAGGATGACGGAAGAGGGAGGGCCCCACACCTTGCAACTGTGGTTTATGTTTGCCTGCAATTCGCTGCATGTCTGACGGCCCCACGCCAGGTGGTTCTGCCCCCCCAACCCCCCAAAAATAAAAATCAGGAGAGGGTTTCATCGCCCAGACATATCACCTCCGTCTGCCTTTGATGCCCAGTGCATCGTCTTAGGGCTACAAACTCTCACGTTGTCTTAAGGGCTCTGTTTGTGACGTCCGAGGCTCCACTGGGTTAGGGGGACCTTGTTTTCTGCCAGGGCCCTGGGCAGATAGGTCAGACCCCTTCCGTACCAAAGAGAGGGCTACCACCTGACTTTTTACGTGGCCCCTTCACCTCGTCCCCACCCACCGTAATGGGACGGAGAGAACCCATTCTGCAGCAACATAGTTTTCCCACCCTCCCTGAATACAGCAAACCCCCATTGAGGAGTTTATACTCGTCTGTGCAAGGAGATTTGATTTCTGCTGGGGAGCAGCCCTCTCTGTCCTGCACCCCACAGCCCTGTCCAGCTAGAGACCAAGAATTGTCCTGAGACCCCCACTCTGATTCCAGAATGGGGAATCCTCAATGCGCCTCCCTAGCCCTCTTTTGAAAGTCTCAGCTGGGCTGTTGGCTCCCGTAAATTCCCCCCAGACTGTCCTCTTTCCAGATTCCATACAGGGCAGTTCTTGCCGCTTTTAATATTTCTGCAGGGGAGGCAGTCGCAAGAGCCGCCGCTTGTCCCCAAGGCTGGCCCAGCAGAAGGGAGAAGGTGCAGCTATGAAAATTCTCCTGCACAGCTCTGCCGCTTTACGGATTCTGTGTCAACCTGGAATCCATGCAAGCGCTTCGCTGCCCTCCCTAGACACAGCCATCCTTAAGGGGCCCTAAAGAGTTGTCCTTCCACATGCCGCCTTTTAAGAATGTCACCCTCTTAAAATATGTGCGCACACACCCACACCCTCCAAATATGTCCACACACACTACAACCCAACCCAAATATACAGCTGCCCTTAATTTTGGGTGTTTTTTAGCCATCTATCTCATCCTACCCGCCGCCCACCGAAAAAACCTTGCTCATTTCTCTCCTCCCTACCAGAACTCAATCAGGGCTCGCTCCGCAGTCTTCCCCAACCTCACACTTCGGTCGAAAAGTCTTGCCACCCGCACTGCTCCGCTGGCGAAGTGGAGTGCCGTCCTCATCTCCTCCAGTCCTGTTCACACTGATATTTATATGCTTGTTTGTCTCTGTACATGTGTGACATTTTCAAAAATGACTTTTGAGTGGAGGGGGGAGAGAGAGAGGGGGAAAAAAATTAAACAGCAGGAAAAAAAGAGAGAAAAGAAATAAGGCTTGATTTCTGACAGTGGTTCTGCGCTCGTTTTTATTTGCTTGACCGAGGGGTTCATAAGCGAGTCATTTGGGCTTTCTTTGCACAAACCGGAGTTAAATTGCAAAGCCCGATAAGGACTGAGCATGCTCAGGAGCGGCGAAATGTTGAGCGTTGGTTGAAAAAGAAAAATGGAGAACGAGGGGCAGGATGAAGTGGGTTGCTTTCATTACACCCATTGTACAGATGGGATAATAGAGGCGGAGGGAATCATGGCTCACCTAAGACTACATAGTGAGTTTGCAGCAGAGAAGAGAATAAAACTGGGACCTGATTCATAGTTCAGCCTCTCTTGCCAGCATACTAGAACAGCTCTTAAAAGCCCCAAAGATTGTTATTGTCTCTGAAACTGGTTTCACCTGGTGTCCCTAGAACAAGGAATGAAAGGAAAACTAGGTAGTCCTTTTACCTAGCACAGCAGCTAGAATCAATATCTTCCTAGCTTTCTTTTTCTTCCTCTTCTCCACCTCCCACCTCTTGTTTCATGGTCACATAGCTCAGTTGGTTAGGTAAAGGTAAAGGGACCCCTGACCATTAGGTCCAGTTGTAGACGTCTCTGGGGTTGCGGCGCTCATCTCACTTTACTGGCCGAGGGAGCCGGATTACAGCTTCCGGGTCATGTGGCCAGCATGACTAAGCCGCTTCTGGCGAACCAGAGCAGTGCACGGAAACGCCGTTTACCTTCCCGCCAGAGCGGTACCTATTTATCTACTTGTACTTTGGCGTGCTTTCGAACTGCTAGGTGGGCAGGAGCTGGGACCGAGCAACGGGAGCTCACCCCGTGGCGGGGATTTGAACCGCCAACCTTCTGATCGGCAACTCCTAGGCTCTGTGGTTTAACCCACAGCACCACCCGCGTCCCCAGTTGGTTAGAGCATGGTGCTAATAACACCAAGGTTGCAGGTTCGATCCCCGTGGGAGACAATGCGTATTCCTGCATTGCAGGCCTTTGGTCTAGAATAGATGATCCTCAGGGTCCCTTCCAACTCTGCAATTCTATGATTCCACAATCTAAAGAGGGAGGCGGAGACGAGAACTGAAACTCGGAGGCACTGCTGCCTCCAACTGTGAAGGCTAAGGTATGAGCCCATTTGGCCATGGTACAGCAATAAGTAACCAAACAAACCTCTGTGTTGCAAAGAGAACGTCAGCAATGTCTAGGCAACACGATGACCATGTACATATGCAATAGACAATCTTTATTGCAAATATGATGTCCAACACTGAACAGTGATTCCAGATACTGACTACTGTTTTGTAGAATTCTTCATCAGCGTGGTGGGACGATATAGAATTGCTTCATAAACCCATCTTATATCAAATGAATGTATGTAAATGAAAATATCTAATGTTGCGGAACAGTGCTCATGTAATAATGTAGTCACACACATTCATTCGATATATTTACATTCATTGGACATCATTTGCTGAATACACAAAGCTTCACCGCTTGTTTGTCATCGTTCGATGTCTGGTACCTTGCTTCATTTAAAGATTTCCAGAAACTTTGAGACTAAAGATTTCATTTTGGACTCGTTATGGTTTGAAGGAATCTATAAAAGATTGTCTGTTGCGTATGTACATGGTCGCCGTGTTGCCTAGACATTGCTGATGGCCTCCAACTGTGAAGACACAGCCTCAGGTCTAGTAGACATCGATAGCCTTATCCCCTTCCATCGATTTGCCCAGTCCTCCTTTAAAGCCATCCAGGTTGATCGCCGTCACTGCTTCCTGCAGCAATGAGTTCCACAGTTTAACGACACTGCATTAAGACATCCTTTCTGTGCGAAGAAGGAGCAGCTGGCAGCTGTCTTCACAGAGGTCCAGCCGCTATGTGGTTCCCCTCCAGAGGCGGCTGCGGTGCAACACGAAACCTGCGAGCACCTGAAAGTACCTGATTTGAATGCCTGCTAGCAACTTTTGGCCTTCATCTTAAAACTTAACAGGTGTAGCAGCCACGGATGCCTTGACAAACACCAACCTCTCTCCCTCCCACTCCCATGTTTCGAACCTGTAGCCTGGTGGAGAGGTCTGGGTGATCCGAAACCTTGCACCCTTGTTTTCTGGACGTTTTGGTCAGCTTAATAAAGGCATCGCCCAATTACAGACTACTTTGGCATTTTTCTTTCGGGCAAACATGGCCACCTTTTCAACTCTCTTAGGTAGAACACAGCGATCCTAATACAAATAGTGTTTTTTGCAAAGCAGCCACAGCCAGATGGAATTGTTCTGAGCACCTCAGGTGTGTTAAACGGGTGTTAAAAGATGTTGGGGGCGATGCCAGCAGAGGGTTTCCCACAGATGGGGGCCCCATCACTAAAGATTCCCTCTCCATTAAGAGATGGCAGGGTCATGTGAGAAAGGGGAGGCTTTTAAATACCCTGGTCTGAGAATCCATTTTCATGATAAAAACAAACAGCACACCATTTTCTAGACCTTACGGTTTCAAATATAAACCTGCTCTTAATAAGTCCATCTGCAATCTGCTCTTAATAAGTCCATAAAGCAGAGAGGGTGGCTGAATTTGGGCCTACCTGGGCTTGACGTGAGATGGATCTCTGAATTGTTTACAAAGGAAAATATCAAATATCTGTGTGGTTCAGCTGTGGTTTTTCTGAAGGTTTTCGGGATCACAGCAAGTGTGGAGGAGGAATTTAACCAACTCCTTCTGTATAATTACCGTATGTATTTGTTTAAAAACCAATAAAATATTGGGTTTTTGGATTTTTTGGAAAGATTAACTCTTTCCTCTCCTGCCCGCAGTCAGAGGAAAAACCCACTTCTGAAGCCAGTCTTTGCACTGGGAGTAAATTCCCACATTGTGCCAGTTGTGTGGGGGGAATTTCCCCACCCTCTGCACAAACAAACACTTGGCTCTTCCTCAGGACTGCAGCAGAGGAGATAATAGGTAAAATTATCTAGGTATAATCTAAAAAAATGTAGTATAAACACTGACAACTGGGAAACACTGGCCTGCGGGCGCTCCAGTTGGAGAACAGCCTTTACCAAAGGTGTCATGGGCTTTGAAGACACTCGAACTCAGGACGCAAGGGAGAAACGCGCTAAGAGGAAGGCACGCTTGGCAAATCCACACTGTGACTGACTCCCGACCGGAAACCAATGTCCCCACTGCGGAAGGACATGTGGGTCCAGAATTGGGCTCCACAGTCACTTACGGACTCATTGTTAAAACAGTGTTTATGGAAGACAATCTTACTTGGCTACAAGTGATCACCAAAGAAGAAGAATAGGTAACCCCCCCCTCCACTTTTGCTGAAAACCCAATAATCCCCCTCCCTAGCTGATGATATTAGCATTTCTTAAAAACAAACTAAAACTCAAATGCATTATGCACATTTAACATTTGAGTCCAGTCTGGGCCTCATTTGCCCATCCTCTTGCAACATGAACTTCAGACTTTTTTGATGGGAGGGGAGGTTTAATTACTCCTGCCAAGCTCTGCACCACTCCTGGCGACAGAGGGGGTAGGGATGGTGCAGAACGTGCAACCGTGCACAAACTTGGTTGCATTACTCATCTTTGGAACGAGATCGGATTTATTTGTTTTTGTAAGCACTGGGCAGTCTCTGGCTCGGACGATCCCATTGGTCCTCCTGCCAGCAAGCCCACCGTTCGAGAGACGACGCCAATCCCATCCTGGCCTCAGCAGAGCCTCCCCTGCTGCAGAGTGCTGGCCTTTTATATAACCACATTTATGCTTTGTGATTATCTCTTTAGCCGTGGCGCCCAGCTGGTGCATCCGAGAGCCTCCTCCTTTCAGCTCATTTGGAACACAGCTTACCTTGAGTACAGTGGTGCCTCGCAAGACGAAATTAATTCGTTCCGCAAGTTTTTTCTTCTTGCGGGTTTTTCGTCTTGCGAAGCACGGTTTCCCATAGGAATGCATTGAAAATCAATTAATGCGTTCCTAGGGAAACCGCTTGCCAGGCTGGCGGTGCGGAGAAGGGCTTTTCTCCGCACCGCAAGCCTTCAGGACAGGTACGGGAACAGAGGGGAAGGGGCGCAGCGCTTTCCCTCTGTTCCCGGGGCTTGCGTGGGAGGAGGGTTTTTCCTCCCCACCGCCAACATTCAGAACAGCATTCTGAATGTTGGCGGTGGGAAGGAAAACCCTCCTCCCACCCCAAGTCTTCAGGAAAGCCATCCGATGCCGGGCGGCGGGAGAAGGCTTTCCCCCTCCCCCTCCCGGCACCGGGGCTTCCTCCCGATGCCGCGCGGCGGGGGGAGACGTTCCCCCTCCGCCGCCCGGCACCGGGGCTTCGTCCCGATGCCGCGCGGCGGCGGGAGGCTTTCCCCCTCCGCCGCCCGGCACCGGGGCTTCGTCCCGATGCCGCGCGGCGGCGGGAGGCTTTCCCCCTCCGCCGCCCGGCACCGGGGCTTCGTCCCGATGCCGCGCGGCGGCGGGAGGCTTTCCCCCTCCGCCGCCCGGCACCGGGGCTTTGTTCCGATGCCGCGCGGCGGCGGGAGGCTTTCCCCCTCCGCCGCCCGGCACCGGGGCTTCCTCCCGATGCCGCGCGGCGGGGGGAGACGTTCCCCCTCCGCCGCCGGGCATCGGAGCTTCGTTCCGAAGCCGGCGGCGGGAGGAGGTCCGAGGACAGTGGGGAAGACGCGCTGCGCTTCCCCGCTGTCCCTGAGATTTCCCTATGGGCTGTCGTCTTGCGAAGCAAGCCCATAGGGAAATTCGTTTTGCGAAGCGCCTCCAAAACGGAAAACCCTTTCGTCTAGCGGGTTTTCCGTCTTGCGAGGCGTTCGTCTTGCGGGGTACCACTGTATCCCATATCCCAGCTAAAAACACATCTCCCTGAGGTCTCCGGCATTCCGGCCCAATGTTAAGTTCTTTTGGGACAGGAGCCAGAGAGAGAAGAGGTTCTTTCTGCAACAGAACCTGATGGCTTGTCAGAGCTGAGCATCATCACGCTCTGCGCTTTACAAAAGCAAGCGAGTCTGTTCCAAAAGATGAGTAAGGCAGTCGAGTTTGCAATCCTGCACCATTCTAGCAGCATAGAACAAATCTGCCAGTGCAATATATTATTATTATTATTATTATTATTATTATTATTATTATTATTATTTATACCCCACCCATCTGGCTGAGTCTCCCCAGCCACTCTGGGCAGCTCCCAATCAAGTGCTAAAAACAGTACAGTGTTAAATATTAAAAACTTCCCTGAAAACGTCTGCCTTCAGATGTCTTTTAAAGATAGGATAGCTGCTTATTTCCTTCACATCTGAAGGGAGGGCGTTCCACAGGGTGGGCGCCACTACCGAGAAGGCCCTCCGTCTGGTTCCCTGTAACCTCGCTTCTCACAATGAGGGAACCGCCAGAAGGCCCCTGGCGCTGGATCTCAGTGAACGATGGGGGTGGAGACGCTCCTTCAGGTCTACTGAGCCAAGGCCATTTAGGGCTTTAAAGGTCAGCACCAACACTTTGAATTGTGCTTGGAAACGTACTGGGAGCCAATGAAGATCTCTCAGGACTGGTGTTATGTGGTCCTGGCGGCCACTCCCAGTCACCAGTCTAGCTGCCGCATTCTGGATTAATTGCAGTTTCCAGGTCACCTTCAAAGTTAGCCCCACGTAGAGCGCATTGCAGTAGTCCAGTGCAAGGATTGCTGAACATGCAATTATAACTTCTCTCCCCCGACTCGCTTCAAGGCACACCCCACAACCTCCCCAAATCTGCTCCAGAGGGTTGGGGAACCCCAGAAAAGAGGCACCACACAGGGAGGAGAGAAGGAGAAAGTTCTGTTGCACAAGCAAAAATCCTGGCACGGAAAGAACAAGGTATTTAGCCCTACATTGGATGCAACCCAATACTTTTTTTTTTCCCCTGAAGAAGCCATTTTTCATGCCTGCAAGGGTTTTATTTGGGCTCTGGCTATTTGTCACGTTTCTCCCCTACCTTTCCTCTACAAAGCCCAAGGTGTTCTCTCTCTGTCCTCAAAACAAACAGGACGGTTAGAGTGAGAGTGACTGGCTTACATTAATGGCCCAGAGGCGGTTGGAAAATGAGTGACAGGAGCAAGCCAGCAGCCAATCACACTGTGCAAGTTGGAATTAACTCTTTAGTAGGACAGGAGTGTCAGGGCTAATGAGCACAGCAACTCATCTCCGGTGGGTCTTGCTGAGACTTAAGGTCTTCACTTCCCCACAGCTGACTAAGTCCCCTCCTCTCCAGGATTCCGCTCCCCCAAGCAACCGGAGACTGCGTCTACAAGTCACCAATCTCTCCTCCACCCTATTCAGAGCCAGTGTGGTGTAGTGGTTAAGAGCGATAGACTCGTAATCTGGGGAACCGGGTTCGTGTCTCCGCTCCTCCACCTGCAGCTGCTGGGTGACCTTGGGCCAGTCACACTTCTCTGAAGTCTCTCAGCCCCACTCACCTCACAGAGTGTTTGTTGTGGGGGAGGAAGGGAAAGGAGAATGTGAGCCGCTTTGAGACTCCTTAAAGGGAGTGAAAGGCGGGATATCAAATCCAAACTCTTCTTCTTCTTCTTCATGACTCTTGTGGTTCTGGGAGACAAAGGGGAGCTTGTTACAGCAGGAGAGAGAGAGACCTGTATCTCTTCAACAGCCTTACTACTACTACTACTACTACTACTAATAATAATAATAATAATATTTTTATTTATATCCTGCCCTCCCCGGCCAAAGCCAGGCTCAGGGCGGCTAACAACAATAAAATAATACAACATTCTAAAATCATTTCATTATAAAATTAATTCAAATCAAATTGATGGCAACCATTGGGCTAGAGTTCTGTGGAGATTGCCAAAGGAGGGAGTCAGGCTGTGCCCTGGCCAAAGGCCTGGTGGAACAGCTCCGTCTTGCAGGCCCTGCAGAAAGATGTCAAGTCCCGCAGGGCCCTAGTCTCTTGTGACAGAGTGTTCCACCAAATCGGGGCCATGGTCGAAAAAGCCCTGGCTCTGGTTGAGGCCAGCCCAACCTCCCTGGAACCTCCAAGATGTTTTTGTTTGAAGACCGTAAAGTCCTCCATGGGACATACCAGGAGAGGCGGTCCCATAGGTACGAGGGTCCTAGGCTGTGAAGGGCTTTACTCATCTCTGCTTCTTGACCAACCTCCCATTCGCCAGCTTCTGCCTCCAATTGTGGACTGCTCTCTGCCACAGACTCTCCCAGCTCACTAAGCCCTGTCCTCTCTTCAGCTTCCAACACCTCCTCCTCCCGGTCTGCTCCCTCTTCTCCCTCTGACCATTCATGACCATTCTTCGCTTGGTGGTTCCCCAGCTGGTTCCTTCCACCATTCCTCTGCACCCAACCAGTCCATGACATTGGATCTCCCTCAGTTCCAGCTTTGCCCCTCCATATGAGTGTTAACAGGCGGTGGGTTCACATGTGCATGTTCCAGCTGCACATGTGAACTAGTTCAACCAACCAGATGGCAAGCGAATCTGCAGGTGGGAAGAGGCTAATTGAATTCGTAACAACTAGAACAGAAGTTTGATGCCGGTAACTTCCAGAAGTTTTTTTGTGGCACCTTGCAGATTTAACAAATTCATTATAATATAAGCACTGGTGGACTAGAGTCTTATCCAGCCATATGTAGAAGGGGGGGGGGAATGTAAAAGGTTGGGTTGGCTGGCAAAATGAACAGTCTCTTACAAATCAATTTAAGCTGAACGGGACAGATCTGGGTAACAGCTGGTCTTCATATTTTTTTAAAATGGAGGCCAGCCATTGATTCCTTCTCTGTCCCAAATGCCAAGCTACAACCTGATAGTTGCAGCACCTAGCAGAGACGAATTCAGTCTGCAGTCTCCAACTTGGAACTGTCTGAAAGTCAGTTGGTCCAAAATGCTGCAGCCAGATTGCTGGCCGGAGTCCCATTTAGAACTCGCACAACCTGTTCTGAAGCAGCCAAACTGCTTGCCCGTTTGTTTCCAGGCCTAAATTCAAGGTGCTCACATTTGTTTCTAAAGGTCTTTGGCACTTACGGTATTGTTTTCTGGGATCCACCTCTCTTGCTGAATTCTGCTGCATTTGGAACAGAACGTTTTGGAAGTGTTTTATGTATTAAAAACACTAGAACTGAAAACATAAATAAAGCCTTGCTGGCTTAGGCCAGTGAATCTCCATGTCCAGCAATGTTATTCTCATTGCGGCCAGCCAACCAGATGCCTGGGCCATAACACACCTGGGACCTTATGTAGGTGAGTAAGGAATAATATAAAATGAAGGTATTCATGGCTTCAACATGTAGCCGAATTACTGTTGTCCCCTCCCCCACCATTTGCGCATCTTCTAGGCTGGTGACGAGTTCTGCATAATTCCAGTATACCTGAAGGAGCATCTCCACCCCCGTCATTCAACCCAAACACTGAGGTCCAGCTCCAAGGGCCTTCTGGCGGTTTCCTCACTGCGAGAAGTGAGGTTACAGGGAACCAGGCAGAGGGCCTTCTCGGTAGTAGCGTCCACCTTCCCACCAGATGTAAAGGAAATAAACAACTACAGTCATACCCTGGATTGAAGTTGCTTCACGTTGAGCGTTTTCTGGTTGCGCTCCGCAGCGACCCAAAAGTAATGGAATGTGTCACTTCTGGGTTTCATCGCTCACGCATGTGCAGCTGGTCAAAATGACACCATGCACATGCACAGAAGCAGCTAATCGCGACCCGTGCACGCGCAGACGCGGGTTGCGTTCGCTTCAGGATGAGAACAGGGATCCGGAACGGATCCCGTTTGTATCCAGAGGTAACACTGTATCTGACTTTTAGAAGACATCTGAAGGCAGCCCAGGGAAGTTTCTAATGTTCGATGTTTTATCATGTTTGTAATATTCTGTTGGGAGCCACCCAGAGTGGCTGGGAAACGCAGCCAGATGGGCGGGGTATAAATAATTTATTATTATTATTGCTTTTTCTGGGGGGTGCAGAGGTTCGCATACCCCTAAACATTTTTTGAATCTGTTTGGCCTCATTGAGGCAGTATTTCATTATGAGTTGGAAAATGAGAGTATCCCTAAACATTTTTTTTTTTACAAAAAAAGCCCTGATGTTGATTATTATTATTAATACTAAAGCTTGCCCATAGATTGTGGACCTTTCGGTTGTTCCTAATAAAGGCATCCACTGCTCAGGTGCAGATTTCGGTTGTGTGATATATATTTTTAAATAATAAGAATTAAAAAAATTATTTATACCCCGCCCTCCCCAGCCAAGGCCGGGCTCAGGGCGGCTAACAACCCATAATTATTGCATCAAACCTCCTTCCGTAATAAACCAACCGCCCGCCACCTTCCCTTTCCTTCCCGCGTGTCCTTCGCCTTCCTCTTCCCTCTTCCTCCTCTTTTCCTTTCCGAAAGCGCCGCGTGTCCTTAACCAGCGAGCGGGCGTGGCCCCGCGTCGCCCCGCCTCCTTCCCGCGGGCGCGTCTGATAGGCTGGGGGCTCGGAGGCGCGGCTGGAACGCGGAAGGTGGAGCTCGTGACTCCGCCTCCTTCCATTCATGCCGGGCGCGGCCTCACCCCATTGGCCCACCCCCGAGAGGGGGCGTGGCCGGCAGGAGCCCCGGGTCCCCAGTCGGAGCGGAGGCGCCATGCGGAAAGGGCCTCGGCGGGGCCGCGCGGGGATGGGGGTCCCGCAGGGCGGCCTGGAGCCCGGAGGCTTCCCCGCCGCGCGGAAGCGGAGCCTGGGGAGCAGCCGCCGCCTCTGGCTGGCCGGGCTGCTGGCCCTGGCCGCCGGCTCCCTGGCGGGGCTTTACCTGCTCTGGCAGGTGGGCGAGGACCCGGCCGTCCAGCCCCGGGAGGCGGCGCAGGAGGAGCTGATCCCGGGCGCCCAGGTACCTACAGGTAGGGGGGGTTGGGGGTCTGGTGCACGTGCGTGAGTTAGCGGGGGGGGGGAGAGGGGGTCGCTTCCAGATCGCCGCCCTCCAAGGCGCTGTGGAACTCCCTGCCTCTTGATGTGCGCACCCCCCGCTTCCAATAATAATAATAATAATAATACAGTGGTACCTCGGGTTGCAGACGCTTCAGGTTACAGACGCTTCAGGTTACAGACTCCGCTAACCCAGAAATAGTGCTTCAGGTTAAGAACTTTGCTTCAGGATGAGAACAGAAATCGTGCTCCGAAGGCGCAGAGGCAGCAGCAGGCCCCATTAGCTAAAGTGGTGCTTCAAGTTAAGAACAGTTTCAGGCCCAGCTACTCCTAATCAAATGTTAAAAACAGTACAGCATTAAATATCAAAAACTTCCCTGAACAGGGCTGCCTTCAGATGTCTTTTAAAGATAGGATAGCTGCTTATTTCCTTCACATCTGAAGGGAGGGCGTTCCACAGGGCGGGTGCCACCACCGAGAAGGCCCTCTGCCTGGTTCCCTGTAACCTTGCGTCTCGCAATGAGGGAACTGCCAGAAGGCCCTCGGCACTGGACCTCAGTGTCTGGGCTGAACGATGGGGGTGGAGACGCTCCTTCAGGTATACTGGGCCTTTGAGGCCGTTTAGGGCTTTAAAGGTCAGCACCAACACTTTGAATTGTGCTTGGAAACGTACTGGGAGCCAATGCAGATCTTTCAAGACCGGTGTTATGTGGTCCCGGCGGCCGTTCCCAGTCACCGGTCTAGCTGCCGCATTCTGGATTAATTGCAGTTTCCACGACCACATGGAGGATACCCATATAAATGTTGTTGTTGTTATTTTGCACCTCCTCAACTCTGCACCCTGTGCAGCGCAACTGCCTGCGCCGTCCTAAATCTAGCGCTGCTGGGATTGTTTTCTGACGAGGCTTTTCTCTCGCCTTCTTGGCAGCTGAAGCACAAGCCCCAAAACCTGACTAGCGGTCAGCTGAAAGACCTGGCCTCGCAGGTTCAACTGCAGCGCCTTTGGCGTAGCTACCTGCTGCCCATCCTGATCGAGAGGTATTCTGGAAGCCCTGGCAACGAAAAAGTCCGGCAGGTGAGTCCAAGCGCTAATCTTGCAGCGGGCCACCGAACACATCACGGCGAGCCGTAAACTTCAGGTTACGGTCCTCCTTTGTAATCGCTGCATCATCTCACTGTTGGGGGCATAGCTGTCAATTTACAGATTTGAAAATAAGGGACCAGCAGCCTTGAAAATAAGGGATCAGCAGCCAAAATAAGGGATTTTCCCAGCACAGGTATGCTCGACTTCTGAGCCCCTCCGTGCCAAAGGCAGAAAGCCCAGCCAGCAGCCAAATGAAGCCTCAAGCCTCAAGGAAAACCACCGTCACCTCTCCGCTGGGAAGCGCTGAGCAAAGGCGAGTCCCCAGGCAACGCAGCCGATTTGATCGGCACAAGGCCTGCAAGCTCCACCCCCAGTTGTTCTCAGACTCCTTACTGGGTGAGCAACGCAGCCAAGCAACACAGTTGGAGCCTCCCTCCTTCCAGGCAGGGAGGGAAGGAGAGGAGCTGCTTCCTTTGAAACCCGGGAAATTTAAGGGACATCATCAATAAGGGACAGCAGCGAGACATGGCGCTAGGATAAGGGACTGTCCCGCCAAATAAGGGACGCTTGACAGCTATGGTTGGGGGACATGGAATGCTCTCGCTGCTGCAGTAGTTGTGTCGAAAAATAAATTCATTTGATATCTGTCCTGAGTCTTCCAGCGCTCCGTTTCCTTGGAAGTCCTTGAGTTTTATGAGAAGGGGTAAAAAACTGAGGACTAGGAACCTTGTGTGAGTGACTCAAGTCCTTCACCTTCTCTTCTTCCTAGTTCATTGTGGAGAAGCTGAGGGAACTGGGCGCTTCCTGGCAGATAGAGGTGGACGCCTTCAAAGACCGGGCGCCACACGGCGTCGTCAGCTTTGCCAATGTGGTGGCTACGTTGGACCCTGCAGCCCCCTGGCGCCTGGTGTTTGCCTGCCACTATGACTCCAAATACTTCCCCCGCGACAAGCGTGGCCGGGCCTTCCTGGGGGCAACGGACTCGGCTGTGCCATGTGCCATCCTGATGGAGCTGGTGACGGCGCTGGACGAGGAGCTGAAGAAATTGAAGGAGAGGGTGAGCGGGTGGCCTTTCCTGGGCAGAAATGCTCCGATTTCCTTTTGCGCCTCTTGCAGAAGGGGAGTAAGGGCTAGTGGTTAGAGCGGCCGGTGGGGAACTTTTTAATGTTTCATTTGTCTAAAAGTATTGTTGTTTTGTCGTTTAGTCGTGTCCGACTCTTTGCGACCCCCCCAGACCAGAGCACGCCAGGCACTCCTGTCCTCCACTGCCTCCCAGAGTTTGGTCAAACTCATGCTTGTAACTTCGAGAACACTGTCCAGCCATCTCGTCCTCTGTCGTCCCCTTCTCCTTGTGCCCTCCATCTTTCCCAGCATCAGGGTCTTTTCCAGGGAGTCTTCTCTTCTCATGAGGTGGCCAAAGTATTGGAGCCTCAGCTTCAGGATCTGTCCTTCCAGTGAGCACTCAGGGCTGATTTCCTTCAGAATGGATAGGTCTGATCTTCTTGCAGTCCATGGGACTCTCAAGAGTCTCCTCCAGCACCATAATTCAAAAGCATCAATTCTTTGGCGATCAGCCTTCTTTGTGGTCCAGCTCTCACATCCATACATCACTACTGGTTTTCCCAGTAGTGAGTTTATCATCATCATCATTATTTAAATGTGTATACTTCCCTTCATCCATAGATCTCAGGGGCAGTTCACAGCGTAAAAATGCAAGACAAAAAAAACACAAAATACACAATGAAAACAAGAAGAGAACAACACAATAACCCCCTCTCTTATCTACAAACACATTTAAAAGGATATAGGATGTTAGCCAGCCAAAATCCTGGTGGCAGTTACTGTTCTTTTGACAATATAGCTACATCGCTATCATCCAAAAATAAATATTAACTTACGACAAAAGTTAAGTTGAGCCGATCAAGTGCATGGCAGTAATTGCCTCGAGGTTGTCAATGTGGGGCATGATCAACTTGTTGTATTCATTACTCATTTTAGGACATGTGGCAGCTGTAATAGTGTCGTTATCTTCTTTTTTAAATCATTTTTATTAATTTTCCCATAAAAACATCCAATTAATATATCCAATCATAATATTTCAATTAAAATAAAAAAGACCAAATTATAATCCAAATCTGGACCTCTGAAGCATATCTCCACATCTCAGTCTTGCCTCTCCTCGTTGTTTCCATATTTCCACATCTCGATTTTAACGCTTTAAAATTCTCCGTCCCTGGTTCCACGATTCTCAGTCATGTCAAACATCATATATCCTTTCATCTGTCGAATACAGCTTTATTTGTATGTATATATTTTTCCAACTGCCTTTTTACCAGCGCAGCTGCCTCTGACTCCATTCCAATCCAGGATGTTATCCAAGTCTGTTATCAATAGTGCCGTCGTCTTCTAATGCATCAACGGAAACTTTGCAACCTGCTCTGAAGTTGAATAGCCGAAGGAGGTCTAAAACAGCATGTCTGTGTGTTTTAGGGCTCCAAGGTGACATTGCAACTGCTGTTCTTCGACGGGGAGGAGGCCTTCCAGGAGTGGACGGATCAGGACTCCCTGTACGGCGCACGACATTTGGCTGATCGAATGGCGAAGGCACCACATCGCCCGGGCCTCAGCCAGCTCCAGGCTATCGTGAGTGCTTCTCTGAGCCAGTTGCCTGAGAAACGGCTGGCTTTTCCTTGCAAAAAGGGAAGTGCAGGCCTTTGCCACCTTGAAAGGGTGGGGGCTTCCTCTCTGATCTCCCCCTGTTCGGTTTGAAACCTGGTTCAGTGTTCTGGTCCCAAGGGTTAACCGTGCGGCAAGGTCCAAGTCCAGTCCGAGGTCGAGGGTGCGGTATGGAGGCTGTCCATCAGCGCTGAAGCAGGGTCCAAGGCAGGGAGTCGAGTGAGGTCAGGAACTCTGGCAGCAGAGCAGCACAGGGTGCCGGGAGGAACAGGCTACCAACAATGTTGCTCCTGCAACTTGGGACTGGGGCTGGCTGGCTTTTATCTGCCCCGAGGCATAGGGCAGCCCTGATCCTCTGGTGACTCACCTCTCCTGGCCTGGAGGGGAGCACTCCTCCGGCGGGAACTTAGTTCCCTCCGCCTCTCTGCCCTGAGCCCCTGCAGCTCAGGAGAGGCTGGAGGGTTACCGGACCCAGAGGCAACCTCCTCTTCCCCTGACGGGGCTGAGAGTGGAGCACCTGCAGGCAATGGGTCCTCCATCACCTCAGGAGCCAGAGCAGACTCAGCTGGTGCCTGCAGCTGAGGATCCAGCACAGGCGAGGACCCTTCAGGCTCAGGCCCCAGCCCCGGCTCAGCTGGTTCTGGAGGCGGGGACTCCTGTGCAGGCTGGGATCCCTCAGGTTCAGCCTTCGAGTCCGAATCCCAGGCCATCACATTCAGTCTCCAGGTAGGATCTGGGAATGCCCTGGAGAGCGACTGCCAGTCAAGGTCGTCTTTTTCTTTGGCGACCCCTCGTAGCCGAGTAAGATTGTCTTCCATAAACACGGTTTTAACAATGAGTCTGTAAGTGACTGCGGAGGCCAATTCTGGATCCACACGTCCTTCCACAGTGGGGACATAGATTTCAGGTGGGAGTTGATCATGGTGAGGGTTTGTCAAGCGTGCCTTCCTCTTAGCGCGTTTCTCCCTTTTGTCCTGAGTGCGAGTGTCTTCAAAGCCCAGGACACCTTTGGTAAAGGCTGTTCTCCAGCTGGAGCGCTCGCAGGCCAGTGTTTCCCATTTGTCAGTGTTTACACTACAGTGGTGCCTCGCAAGACGAAAAGAATCCGTTCTGTGATTCTCTTCGTCTAGCGGTTTTTTCGTCTTGCGAAGCAAGCCCATTGATGGATTAGCGCTATTAGCGGCTTATCGGCTTATCAGATCAGCTGATAAGCGGCTTAGCGGCTTAGAAGGGGGGGGGGAGGAAAAAACCCCCGCAGGAACTCGCAAGACATTTTCGTCTTGCGAAGCAAGCCCATAGGAGATTCGTTTTGCGAAGCACCTCCAAAACGGAAAACCCTTTCGTCTAGCGAGTTTTCCGTCTTGCGAGGCATTCGTCTTGCGGGGCACCACTGTACATTCTTTTAGATTTGCCTTGAGAGAGTCTTTAAACCTCTTTTGTTGACCACCAGTATTACGCTTTCCATTTTTAAGTTTGGAATAGAGTAATTGTTTTGGAAGACGATAATCAGGCATCCGAACAACATGACCAGCCCAATGAAGTTGATGTTGAAGAATCATCGCTTTGACACTGGTGATCTTTGCTTCTTCCAGTACAATGGCATTTGTTTGCCTGTCTTCCCAAGTGATGTGTAAAAATTTCCGGAGACACCATTTTCCGGAGACAATCTTTTGAGGTGTTGGAGATGGGGTTTACAAGTGGTCCATGTTTCACAAGCGTGCAGTAGGGTTGGTAGTACAACAGCTGTGGAAAGATAACTGCCCAGGTAGGAGAAGTGATTGACATTTTCCAACGTTACTGTAGATAGTACTGGGCTAGATGGAACAATAATCTAGAGAAGGCAGCTTTCTAAGTCCCTGTGAAACAAGGGACTCCTGAGACCACCTGAGCCTCAAACGACAGCAGAGGCCCTGGGAGTACCTGTGTGTGTGGTTTTTTAAATTTTTATTAAACAATTTCAACATAACAAATTATCAGTCCATTTAATCAATTACAATATTTTCCCCCCACCCCTCCCTCTCCCTCCCACCAAAGACTTCTCTCAGCTCCCCTCTCTGATTTCTTTACACATATCATTCTCTGCATATTATAAAATTGTACATAAAAAGGTAAAAGGACGCCTGATCATTAGGTCCAGTTGTGGCCGACTCTGGGGTTGCGGCGCTCATCTCGCTTTATTGGCTGGAGGGAGCCAGCGTACAGCTTCCAGGTCATGTGGCCAGCATGACCAAGCCGCTTCTGGCGAACCAGAGCAGCGCACGGAAACGCCGTTTACCTTCCTGCCGGAGCGGTACCTATTTATCTACTTGCACTTTGACATGCTTTCGAACTGCTAGGTTGGCAGGAGCAGGGACCGAGCAACGGGAGCTCACCCCGTGGCGGGGATTCGAACCGCCGACCTTCTGATCGGCAAGCCCTAGGCTCTGTGGTTTAACCCACAGCACCACCTGTGTCCCCCAAAATTGTACATGTTCACCTAATAAATTTGTGAGTGTTTATTCAAAACCTGCCAAGGAGTCCCGTTCATTTTGTTGCCTTTTTTGATAATTTGCAAAAAGCTCCCATTCTTCCTTAAAGTCACAGTTGTCCTTGTCCCGCAGTTTGTATGTCAATCTAGCCAACTCTGCATAGTTCATCAATTTTTCTTGCCACTGTTCTTTTGTTGGGATTTCCTCATTCTTCCATACTTATGCAATCAAGACTCTTGCTGCTGTTGTGGCACGGGAGCACCTGTGTGTTTGACTCTGCGTTTTCCCGTTTCAGTCTCTTTTTGTTCTGCTGGACCTTTTGGGCGCCCGCCAGCCGACCATCCAGAACCATTTCCGCAACACAGCCCTCTGGTTCGAAAGGCTCGTTGGCCTCGGTGAGCGTCACTCTTCGCGCCGGGGAGCCAGTCGGGAAAGGAGGGGGCGGGGCTCCAGGGTTGATCGGCATTTCAGACCCCGCCTCCATTTCAGACCCTGCCTCCTAGGGATGAGCTGCCAGTGGGGGGCTTGGGATGTAAAGTTCTGTCCGATAGATCCGCCTTCGCCAACCCGGCGCCCTCCAAGTGGACTACAACTCCCCTGCCCAAAACCCCACAGAACGGCTGCCGCACAGTGTTGGCAGTACTGAGGTGGATAGACCCATGATCTGACAGGTCCCTGCGTCCCTTTAAGTTGAAGTCCATCACTTTTGGGGGGTCCACGGGTGCCCCTTCCATCCCTGCTTTTGACCTTTCTTTCACTTGTGCCACAGATGTGGGGTGAGGCATTCCCAAAGCAAAGGAAGGGTTGGACTCTGATACACACAGAGGCTTGACCAGCAAGACTCTGGGAGGGGTGCATATGATAATAATTCCTGTCCACCCCTCGGCCCAGGTCGGTTTCTTCACAAAAGAACTTTTTACACAGTGTCCGTAAGAACCAATCAGATTTCCTCTGCGCATTTCGAAAAACCCCACGTGGGACAAAGTTAAAGATTAAAACTACAAAGAACTAATTTCCTACTTGACCATGCATATGCTGTTCAAAGTAAATAAAATAGGAAGCAATGCTTTTAGGAAAACCCGGAGGTCGTAAACAAGCGATAAACAGGAGAGGAAGGATGGCAAGGAGATAGGGATCTTTATCCCCTTCCTGTGAAACTATTTCCACACCCTAAGATGAACGAAACCAAGGAAGGGTACATCAAAGAAACTACCTGCTACCGTATTTTTTGCTCTATAAGACTCACTTTTTCCCTTCTAAAAAGTAAGGGGAAATGTTTGTGCGTCTTATGGAGCGAATGCAGGCTGCGCAGCTATCCCAGAAGCCAGAACAGCAAGAGGGATTGCTGCTTTCACTGCGCAGCGATCCCTCTTGCTGTTCTGGCTTCTGAGATTCAGAATATTTTTTTTCTTGTTTTCCTCCTCCAAAAACTAGGTGTGTCTTGTGGTCAGGTGCGTCTTAAAAAGCGAAAAATACGGTGTATTTTATGACCCAGGATGCATGCCTGGCAAAGCAATTGGCAACTGTGTCCTATGGTGCTTATATGTGCTTGTCAGACAGAGAGAAATGGGGAGTAAAGAAAATGGCCAGAAATGCAGAGGCTTGTGGGATTTGATCAGAAATTATTGTCAATGAATCGAACCCGGTCAGTGCCATGCTTTCATAGCGGACACAATGGCTTGATGCATATTTTATAATTCCTCATAGTAAGCCCATTTGATCCTCACACACTGGATATTTGCAATCCTACATTTGGGCTGGTGTTTTCCTCCAGTATTTGCTGGAAGCGCTTAGGGACCCTGAAGATACCGTATTTTTCGCTCTATAGCGAAACGGGGGGGGGGGAATTCTCCCCGTCTGCTTAGCGCCCCTTCCATTTCTCCTCCCGCTTCGCTGAAGGGGCGATGTGCAGAGAGGGAAAACTGTGCAGCGCCTCTCCAGCGAAGCAAAGCCTGGAGAGCAAGAGGGATCGGTGTGCAACGACCCCTCTCGCTCTCCAGGCTTCAGGCGGCTATCCGCAAGCCTTCTGAGTGCAGCGGGAACTCCTGCGCTCCAAAGGCTTGCGGATAGCCGCCTGAAGCCCCTGGAGCAGCCTTTGAAGCCTCCACAGAGCAGTGGGGTGCTTTGCGCAGCTGTCCTCAAGCTAGAACAGCGAGACGGAGCGCTGCACAGCACTCCATCTCCCTGTTCTGGCTTTGGGCTTAGCTGTGCAGCCTGCATTCGCTCTATAGGACGCACACACATTTTCCCTTAATTTTTGGAGGGGGAAAAGTGTGTCCTATAGGGCGAAAAATACGGTAATTCTCAGTCGGACCATAGCTCCTACGTTGCGCCTAATCCCACTCTTTCGTCCTCTAGAGAAGCGACTGCACCGGCTTGGCCTTCTGGAGTCTCACGCAAAGGAACAACTCTATTTCCAGCAACGCTCCTACTATGACCCCGTCGAAGACGACCACGCTCCCTTCCTCCGGAGAGGTACTTCTCTCCCGCTTTTCCCCAGTTGCCCTGAGGTCTTTTCGTTGCTGGTTCGATCCGGTGTTTGCTGTTTGCAGTCTGCTCCCTTAGCAGGGCTAGATCCGCTAACCTGGGGAGAAAACAGCAAAGACCTGATGAAGAGAGCACAGCAGAGGTTATATTTTCTGAGAATCCTCCGGAAAAATAATCTCTCAAAGGACCTGTTGGTGGCATTTTACCATTGCACTGTTGAGAGTGTATTAACTTATGGTCTCTGTGTGTGGTTTGGGAGCTGCACGGTCAATGCTGTCCAATGTTGTAAAGACTGCAGAGAGAATAATTGGGTGCACTCTTCCCACCTTGGATCAAATCTAGGCTTCCAGGTGCCGTAAGAAAGCTGCAGGATAGTGCTCACCCCAGAAATGATCTCTTTCAGCTTCTGCCTTCTGGAAGAAGGTACAGGGTTATAAAGACTAGGACTAGCCGCCTGAGAAACAGTTTCTATCCAAATGTGATTTTGGTTTTAAATGCAGCGTAAGGTAGTCTCAAGGGACGCGGGTGGCGCTGTGGGTTAAACCACAGAGCCTAGGACTTGCCGATCAGAAGGTCGGTGGTTCGAATCCCCACGACGGGGTGCGCTCCCATTGCTCGGTCCCTGCTCCTGCCAACTTAGCACTTCGAAAGCACGTCAAAGTGCAAGTAGATAAATAGGTACCACTCCGGCGGGAAGGTAAACAGCGTTTCCTTGCGCTGCTCTGGTTCGCCAGAAGCGGCTTAGTCATGCTGGCCCCATAACCCGGAAGCTGTACGCTGGTGGTTCGAATCCCCGCGATGGGGTGAGCTCCTGTTGCTCGGTCCCTGCTCCTGCCAACCTAGCAGTTCGAAAGCACATCAAAGTGCAAGTAGATAAAAAGGTACCCCTGTATAAGTACCACTCTAGGTAGCATGAAGGGAAACGGCGTTTATGTGCGCTGCTCTGGTTCACCAGAAGTGGCTTAGTCATGCTGGCCACATGACCTGGAAGCTGTATGCCGGCTCCCTCGGCCAGTAAAGCAAGATGAGCGCCGCAACCCCAGAGTCGGCCATGACTGGACCTAATGGTCAGGGGTCCCTTTACCTTTTAAGGTAGTCTCTATGTGAGTATATTGTATTCAATTATGGGGTATGAGAGTTTTTAGGGGGTCAACGAGGCTGGGATAGCAGGCTTGTGGGTTTTTGAATGTCTGATTTTGATTTTTTTCAATTTCGTTGATCTGTATGGGACAATGACAATAAAGATTATCGTATCTTAGATGACCCGGGGGGGAGGGGGAGTCCCTGCAGCTCTACAATTCTATAAAATGGTCGTCTCGAGGAATAGAGGAAGAGCTTTCAGAATGGCAGGGGAAAGTCTCACAACGCAGTGTGCTGCAAGCTTGAAAGCAGAGACCGAACTCTCGCAGAGTGAACCTGCAGGGGTCAAGCAGATTTCTAAAGCAGCTGCGAGTTTAAAGGACCTGGGGAAATTTTTTGCTCTATAAGGCGCACTTTCCCCCTCCTAAAAGGTAAGGGGAAATGTGTATGCGTCTTATGGAGCGAATGCAGGCTGCGCAGCTTTCGCTGAAGCCAGGAGAGCAAGAGGGATCGACCCCTCTCGCTCTCCTGGCTTCGCTTCGCTGGAGAGGAGCTGTGTTTAAGAGCGGTAGACTCGTAATCTGGTGAACCGGGTTCGCTTCCCCGCTCCTCCACATGCAGCTGCTGGGTGACCTTGGGCCAGTCACACTTCTCTGAAGTCTCTCAGCCCCACTCACCTCACAGAGTGTTTGTTGTGGGGGAGGAAGGGAAAGGAGAATGTTAGCCGCTTTGAGACTCCTTCGGGTAGTGATAAAGCGGGAAATCAAATCCAAACTCTTCTTCTTCTTCTTCCTTTAAAGAAAGAAATAAAAACCACCTGTGTTTGAACGATGTACTCAGTAGAAAATTACTGCATCGCGTGGTTTTCAGACAACGCTGGGCTCACAGCTTTTGATTCTGTCTCTCTCTTTTTCTTTGCCGAAGGTGTTCCAGTTCTTCACCTCATCACCACACCTTTCCCCGCCGTCTGGCACACCTTCGAGGACACAGAGGAGAACTTGCACCCGCCCACCGTGCTCAACCTCTGTAAGATCTTGGCAGCTTTCCTGGCGGAATATCTGTGGCTTTAGGGGGAAAGGACTCTCCTGCTGACCCCGAGACCTTTGGTTTTTGGTCAACCGAGATGTGGAACGGCTGGAGGATGCGCTTCGTTTAAGAACCAGCACAGTCGCTTGCCAGGGACTCCGTCTGCGGCCCTTGCAGAAGCTGCGCTCGTGGTCCAAAGGGATGTGGGGAGAGACAGGCTGGGGAACGGAAGGGTCTCAGACCTTGTGTCTTGGGGTATTAAGCCTTCAGGCCCCTCAGGGAATGTGACTGGCCAGGCGAGAGGACCCCAGTCTGGTCTCCAAGATGGCACAGATCAGGGAAACCAAACTGGAGTGGCGGTAGAGAGAATAAAAAAACCCAAAAACTTCCTTTCTTCCCAGGGGATTGTTGTACAGTGGGCGCTCGGCTTGCAAACATCCATGCGGGAGGCATATCTGCGACCCGCGTGTGTCGTGATTTGGCACTTCTGAGCATGTGCAAAGCGCGACTTAGCACTTCTGCGCAAGCGCCGAAACCCGGAAGTAACTGTTCCAGTACTTCCGGGTTCGGCGCAGTGCGCAACCCGAAATCGCGCAACCCGAAGCGTCTGTAACCTGAGGTATGGCTGTAGTTTCTTGGGGGGGGGGACCCCGACCCATCCCTGATCACCAACCCTACAATGTGCACTCTTGTTATTAATAATAGTCTTGAATCCAAGTTCTGCTTTTGAGCCATTTTGGAAACTGAGGCCTGGTTTTTCAAAGGGTCCAGGCTCCCTCCATCTGTCGGTTCCACGGAATGTGGCTATTGACACGTGATAGAGACATGATTCAGGGACAACCGTTTGCACTCTGATCCCAGGTACATAAAATGAAATTTTCTTTTCCCCTGAGGCAGCTGTTTAGTCCCTGCTTGGGGGGTGGGGTGCAGAACAATGTCCAAGATTCCCAGAGATGCCTACCTCTGCCCCACCCCCCCGACCTATTCCATCCTGTACCAAGCAAAAACGGGTTTTTACTCTGTTTTTAATTTAATATTTATTGTTGAGCCTTAAGGCCCCTTCGGGTGTGGCAGCTCTGCTATGTGGAAAAAGCTTGGGTGGGAGGGAGGAATTCTCATTTCGCATTCAAGCTAAATCTGGGCTACGCAGCTTCCTTATTCCAAAGTGACTCCGAGGCCTGGTTTGGACACACGACAAAATCCTGAGTTAGGAGAGTGGGATGCCACTTCTGAATGCGTCCTCACCTTTTTAAAGCCTACCTGCAAGTAAAAAGCTAGCAAATCAACGAGGGATTCCAGTTCAGCCCTCTTCCTGGTGTTCTAGCTTTCTACTTGCAAGGACCTACTTTGTAAAAAAGTAAAAGTTGGGGAACAATCTGAAGTGTTACAGTCCACTATTCCATCTCAGACTACGTCCCCTCCCTCAAATGGTTTGTTGACAAGTATTACAATAAAAGTTTCTGGCAACTTTCTGCTCTTATCATCTATTTGTGTGTGTGGTTTTTATTTTTGCCTGTTAGGACAACCAGAATGCAAACTTAGCACCGTGATAAAATTCAGTGGACTTCCTGATCTTTGGCACCTGGTTTTCCTACCTGTTTCAAGGTGTTTTCTCAAAAGGGCTCCCTGAGACATTTTTAGGTAAAGCAGAAAACGGAGCCCCCTTTGAAGGCGCAGAACGTCGTCATTTTAATTTACCTTAAGGTCCCGGGGCCGGTTGCAACAGTTTAAAATGCAAGATTTAAAAGCAGCTCAGCACCCAAGTTACATTCGGCACTTGAGGCAAAAAAAGGGGAAAAAGCAAGCCTACAACCCCCTCTCTCTGGCAGTAAAAAAAATAATAATAATCTATTTTTGATACCAATATTCTTAATAATAAAAGTAAGTTTCTTTATCGTTATCCTTCAACATAAGATCCCCCCCTCACAGTATTAAAAAAGGGTTAAAACAAGTAATAATAATATTAATAGTAATTTATTTATACCCCGCTCATATTGCTGGGTTCCCCAGCCACTCTGGGGGGCTCCCAAAAGAATTAATGATAATAATAAAAACGGACAAAACATCAGAAATTAAAAGCTTCCCTAAACAGGGCTGCCTTCTGATGTCTTCTAAAAGCCAGATAGTTGTTTATCTCTTTGACATCTGATGGGAGGGCGTTCCACAGGGCGGGTGCCACCACCAAGAAGGCCCTCTGCCTGGTGGTAATAATAATAATAATAATAATAATAATAATAATAATAATAGTAATAATAATAATAATAATTTATTATTTATACCCCGCCCATCTGGCTGGGCTTCCCCAGCCACTCTGGGCGGCTTCCAAAAGAATATTAAAATACTATAATACATCAAACATTAAAAGGTTCCCGAAACAGAGCTGCCTTCAGATGTCTTCTAAAAGCCTGGTAGTTGTTCTCTTTGACATCTGGTGGGAGGGTGTTCCACAGGGAAGGCGCCACTACCGAGAAGGCCCTCTGCCTGGTTCCCTGTAACTTGGCTTCTCGCAGTGAGGGAACTGCCAGAAGGACCTCGGAGCTGGACCTCAGCGTCCGGGCAGAACGATGGGGGTGGAGACGCTCCTTCAGGTATACTGGACCGAGGCCGTTTAGGGCTTTAAAGGTCAGCACCAACACTTTGAATTGTGCTCGGAAACGTACTGAGAGCCAATGTAGGTCTTTCAGGACCGGTGTTATGTGGTCTCTGCGGCCGCTCCCAGTCACCAGTCTAGCTGCCGCATTCTGGATTAGTTGTAGTTTCCGGGTCACCTTCAAAGGTAGCCCCACGTAGAGCGCATTGCAGTAATCCAAGCGGGAGATAACCAGAGCATGCACCACTCTGGCGAGGCAGTCCGCAGGCAGATAGGGTCTCAGCCTGCGTACCAGATGGAGCTGGTAAACAGCTGCCCTGGATACAGATTTGACCTGTGCCTCCATGGACAGCTGTGAGTCCAAAATGACTCCCAGGCTGCGCACCTGGTCCTTCAGGGGCACAGTTACCCCATTCAGGACCAGGGAATCCTCCACACCTGCCCGCCTCCTGTCCCCCAAAAACAGTACTTCTGTCTTGTCAGGATTCAACCTCAATCTGTTAGCCGCCATCCATCCTCCAACCGCCTCCAGGCACTCACACAGGACCTTCGCTGCCTTCACTGGTTCTGATTTGAAAGAGAGGTAGAGCTGGGTATCATCCGCATACTGATGAACACCCAGCCCAAATCCCCTGATGATCTCTCCCAGCGGCTTCATGTAGATGTTGAAAAGCATGGTTCCCTGCAAACTCAGTTCTCGCAGGGGGGCAACTGCCAGAAGGCCCTCGGAGCGGGACCTCAGTGTTTGCTGCCCTTTCATGACTCCAAACTTTGAAGCAGCCATCTCAATCTGCCCATCTGTTGGAATGAAATCGCGACAGACGAGTAGCAGGTGTCATGTGAGAGGCGTCTCTGGAGCAAGCCCCGAGAACTCTCTTTTATTGAATATTGCAAACATTGCCACAGGTGCGCTCGTTGCTGATTGGTTGATACAAACACAAAGCAACTTGTTGCTGATTGGTTAACACAAGTACAAGGCAAGGGTTACCTATAGGCATTAATCACCAATAGATTAAAGGCTGGGAAAGGGAGCACAGAACTAGACAGGCATGAAACCTCCTAATTAAATTATAACTAATGATTAATATAGCATGACTAAAACAATTACTAATGATTGATCATAACATGAAAGAACATAACAATCGCAGTCCGTAGATGTGGTCAGCTATGCATTAAGAACAGGTCATAGTGTTTTCATAAACTTAAGATGAACTGAGCATCCTAGGGAAATGAGGGAATGTCTTGGTATTTAGAACAGGTTGTTATTTAGAACAGCAGAGAAAAGCTTGAAAGCGAGACTTCCCAGAATGCCAGGGAAAAGAAGCAGGACTTCCCATAATGCCACAGTTATGTGCAGAAAGAGAACTTCCCTTCACCCATCCCTCAGCCTCCCTCTCTGTTCTCTTCAGTTTGCTTCCCCCTCACCATCTAGATCCCTCCTTTAAGATCAATTGTAAGCACGTATGTCAGGGGTCACCCTGGACTGTTGGCCAAGCAGCCTGTGGCCAATGGGAGTTTTGAGTCAAAGGTAGTGGGTTCCTCCCCTCTAGTGTCCGTGATCAGAGCTAGAGAGGAGCAAATTCTCTCCACCTTGGACCTTATAGCCCGAAGTTTGACACTAGTATGGAGAAGGGGATGGGAGGCACGATGGGCGGTTATCTTTCCACAAGGGCCAACACTGATGCCGAAATCCAGCATCGCCTGAGCTCTGCGAGTGCGGCTTTCTCCCGATTGAAGTGTAGAGTGTTTGAGGACCGGGACATTCGCAGGGAAACCAAAATGCTTGTTTACAAAGCTATTGTACTACCAACTCTACTGCATGCTTGTGAAGCATGGACCACTTATAAACGCCATCTCCAACACCTCAAAAGATTCCATCAATGGTGTTTCTGGAATTTTTTTACACATCACTTGGGAAGACAGGCGAACAAATGCCAATGTACTGGAAGAAGCAAAGATCACCAGTGTTGAAGCAATGATTCTTCAACATCAACTTCATTGGACTGGTCATGTTGTCCGAATGCCTGATGATTGTCTTCCAAAGCAGCTACTCTATTCCGAACTTAAAAATGGAAAGCGTAATGTTGGTAGCCAACAAACGACGTTTAAAGAATCTCAAGGCAAATCTTAAAAAATGTAGTATAAGCACTGACAACTGGGAAATACTGGCCTGTGAGAACTTTACCAAAGGCATAATGGGTTTTGAAGACATTCAAACTCGGGACGAAAGGAAGAAACATGCTAAGAGGAAGGCACGCTTGGCAAACCCTCACCATGATCAACTCCCGCCTGGAAACCTGTGTCTCCCCTGTGGATCCAGAATTGGCCTCCACGGTCACATGGGGATTCACTTTATGGAAGACGATCGAATGGAGGAAAATGAGAGCTGGGGCCAGAATTGCATGCTAAAATGTGTAGAATGTCCTTTTCCCACAAGGGTGCAGTGCCAGCCCAGTAATTCTTCCCAGGAAGGCTGAAAACGTTTCGCTGTAGTTCTCTGCCAGGTTTCTACAGATGGGTCCCACCAACTTTCTCCCAAGCCATGAATTTGTGCACATAGCATAGGCAGTAAAATGCTGAAGGCTGTTTCCTCCAGAGATTTGGGTGTTTGCTGCTGTTTTTGCATAAGGATAATTTTGTTGCGTTGCAAAGTCAACTGGGTCTGTCCCCATTCCTGGCCATTGCTTTAAGACTAGCTTCACCCAGACACTGGAGAGACCTATCAGAAGTAAGCATGGACCAATGGAACCAAATAGTATGGGAAACAGCCCTACTAGAAAAATTAACCAATAAACTGAAACTGACATGGGGACAAATAGAAGAAGACACCGTCACCCCAGTATGGCTCCCCTTTATTGCGATACACAGCCCAACAAGATGACAAAAATCCACCAACAGCATACAAATCAATATGGCTAACCTGATCCAAAACACCCACCCACCCCACTCGGTGAAAACATAGACCACCACAGCCAACCACAAATGAATAACCACACCCTAGGCCAACCCCAACCTCTCTCACCACCAAAGGAACACAAGCGAACAGCAAAGAACCTGCACAAGCAACGCTGACACCAAACCCTACATACAGGTGAAACTCAGAAAGTTAGAATATCGTGGAAAAGTTCATTTATTTCAGTAATTCAACTTAAAAGGTGAAACTAATATGTGAGATAGACTCATGACATGCAAAGCGAGATATGTCAAGCCTTTATTTGTTATAATTGTGATGATCATGGCATACAGCTGATGAAAACCCCAAATTAACAATCTCAGAAAATTAAATTTATTAAATGAAATCAGCAAAACAATGATTGCAAATAGAGCAATATTGGATCTCCGAGAAGTAGAAGCATGCATATGTACTCAGTACTTGGTTTGGGCCCCATTTCCATCAATTACTGCCTCAATGTGGCGTGGCATGGATGCTATCAGCCTGTGGCACTGCTGAGGTGTTATGGAAGACCAGGAAGCTTCAATAGCAGCCTTCAGCTCTTCTGCATTGCTCGGTCTCATGTCTCTCATCTTTTTCTTGGCAATGCCCTCTATGGGGTTCAGGTCAGGTGAGTTTGCTGGCCAATCAAGCACAGTAATCCCATGGGCATTGAACCAGGTTTTGGTATTTTGGCAGTGTGGGCAGGTGCCAAAGTCCTGCTGGAAAATGAAGTCAGCATCCCCATAAAGCTCGTCTGCGGAAGGAAGCATGAAGTGCTCCAAAATCTCCTGGTCGATGGCTGCGTTGACCCTGGACTTAAGGAAGCACAGTGGACCAACACCAGCTGATGACATGGCTCCCCAAATCAACACAGACTGTGGAAAATTCACACTGGACTTCAAGCATCTGGCATTGTGAGCCTTCCCATTCTTCCTCCAGACTCTGGGTCCTTGGTTTCCAAATGAGATGCAAAAACTTCTCATGTTAGAAAGGAACATTAGAAAATGTGACAGAACCGCCAGCATAATCCGGGAAGCTAATGCAATGTCCTCCGTGTCTGAATGCCCCGTACGCCTCTGTTGGGACGGGGTGAAGGAACAGAAGGTCAAAATGAGAAGGCAGCCTCTCCTCTGCTGAGAGCAGGGTGAGATTCAGGGTTTGCAAGTGGCCCCTTGGATGGGCAATGTGGTTGCAACCCTCATTTTCAGCACTTCGGACAGCTCTTCCCACCTTGCTTTCCCAGCATTTATTATTTTAAATACCGTATTTTTTGCTCTATAAGACTCACTCCCCCCCCCTAAAAAGTAAGGGGAAATGTGTGTGCTTCTTATGGAGCGAATGCAGGCTGCGCAGCTATCCCAGAAGCCAGAACAGCAAGAGGGATTGCTGCTTTCACTGCGCAGCGATCCCTCTTGCTGTTCTGGCTTCTGAGATTCAGAATAATTTTTTTCTTGTTTTCCTCCTCCAATAACCAGGTGCGTCTTGTGATCTGGTGAGTCTTATAGAGCGAAAAATACGGTAACTACTTTGACATTTCAAAGCGGTATAGAAACGAACTGAATAAAATGATAACAATAATAATAATTTATTATTTATACCCCGCCCATCTGGCTGGGCCTCCCCAGCCACTCTGGGCGGCTTCCATAAAAACCAAAAATACAATAAAATATCACACGTTAAAAACTTCCCTGAACAGGGCTGCCTTAAGATGTCTTCTGAATGTCAGGTAGTTGTTTATCGCTTTGACATCTGCTGGAAGGGCGTTCCACAGGGCAGGTGCCACTACCAAGAAGGCCCTCTGCCTGTCCCTGTAGCTTTGCTTCTCGCAATGAGGGAACCACCAGAAGGCCCTCGGCGCTGGACCTCAGTGCCCGGGTAGAACGATGGGGATGGAGACGCTCCTTCAGGTATACTGGACCGAGGCCGTTTAGGGCTTTAAAGGTCAGCACCAACACTTTGAATTGTGATGACGATGTCCCAGCCACAAACCACAGCATGGTAATTGCTGGATTATTATCGATGGTTGAGGCCACAATGGCTATGCTTTGCCCCCACAGCTAGATACATCAATACTTCTGAATCCTAGTTGCTGGAAACCTCAGGAGGGGAAGAGTTGGTCTTGTATTCGAATCCTGCTTGCAGGTTCCCCTGTGAGAACAGGAAGCCAGACTGGAAGGGTTACTGGTCGGATCCAGCAGGGCTCTTCTTAGGGATTCATTGTGGTTGCAGCAGGAGGTGATTCGCCTGCCACATTCCTTAATGCAGCCTTCACCAGTTTGGGGCCTTTGAGCTGCCCTTGCTAGTTGGGGGGCATGTGGCAGATTTGATGTTGCCCATCCCCGACCAAAAAAGGCCAGCAAGTAAGGGTCAGGGGTGGTAGGGTGGAGGATAAAAGGTAAGGTAAAGGACCCCTGGCCGGTTAAGTCCAGTCAAAGGCTACTATGGGGTTGTGGTTCCCTCACTGCGAGAAGCCAAGTTACAGGGAACCAGGCAGAGGGCCTTCTCGGTGGTGGCACCCACCCTGTGGAACGCCCTCCCACCAGATGTCAAAGAGAACAACAACTACCAGACTTTTAGAAGACATCTGAAGGCAGCCCTGCTCAGGGAAGCTTTTAATGTTTGATGGATTACTGTATTTTAATATTTTGTTGGAAGCCGCCCAGAGTGGCTGGAGAAACCCAGCCAGATGGGCGGGGTATAAATAAAATAAATCATCATCATCATCTCGCTTTCAGGCCAAGTCAGCTTTCTGAGTCATGTGGCCAGCATGACTAAACTGCTTCTGGTGCAACAGAATACCGTGACGGAAACCAGAGCGCACAGAAATGCCATTTACCTTCCCACCGCAGTGGTACCTATTTATCTACTTGCACTGGCGTGCTTTCGAACTGCTAGGTGGGCAGGAGCTGGGACCGAAGAACGGGAGCTCACCCCGTCACGGGGATTCGAACCGCCGACCTTCTGATCAGCAAGCCCAAGAGGCTCCGTGGTTTAGACCACAGTGCCAACCGTGTCCCTTGGTGGTGGTGGAGGATAAATCACGCCATAGGCACCATTGATTGTCACATCCGTTGCCATATCAACGGCAGTTCTGCAAATAAGCTTAATTGTGGCATTTTGGTATTTTTCTCTCTCACGCAGCATCTCTTTTTTCTCCCTGGACTCCTCAGCCAGGCCTCTTTTGAGCCAGCTCTCAGGAGGTCCGCGGAAGACAACAATCAAAGTCAGCCAAGCCAGAAATTGCCTTCCTCACATCAGGTGAGAAGCAGGGCCCTCAATTGCCAGCGCCGTTTATCTCCTTGAAGCAGCAGGGAGGAAATCCATGGCTGTTTGTCACGGGGGCTTGAGGCGGCTGTAAAAACAGGGGAGATGATTGCTGGCTGCATCTAGGTAGCCTTTGGCACCTCACTTCACAGGGATGGGGAAACTGTTCCAGACGAGGGCCACGTTGCCCCTTGGATAACCCTTAAGGGGCCGCCTATCGGTGGAGGCGGAACGCCAAAGAGGGCAGAGCAATGAGAGACCCTTAACGTTGGCAAGGATGCGAAAAAGCAGCCAGAGGAGCAACAGCTGTGGGTCAGTAAGAGAGCGTCTTCCTTCTCTGCAGTAGTGCGCTCCCTGTGGAACGTCCTCCCATCAGATGTCAAGTGTGGGATGTGAAACACAAGGGCAGTCAAGTACAACATTCCTAGAGTGAAGATGTTTACACATGGGGAGGAATGTTTGTCCAGCCAGGTGGTCAACTTCCTGTTTCCTTCTGGGCTGGGACAGACTTCCTCTGCATGTGACTAGAGGTGGGCGTGGCCTCACCTGTGCAGGTAACGACAAAAGCACAGGCCAGGGCAGCCATCTCTCTCCTTTTGAAGAGAGCATCGAAGAAGCAACATCTGCTTAGCCAAAGATGCTCTCTTGGCTCCAGCCAAGAGGACAAAGGGACTGTCTTCTTATGAGATAGTTTCCAAGTATATGTTACTTTTCTAAGCTAAGTCTGCCTTCTGGGATCCTATTGTGAACAGAATGATGTGTGAGTAAACCTTTTTATACTTTTATAGAAGACTGTGCCGTGTCTTATCTTTGATGAAGGAATAAGGGGGAAATGCCAGAACAGTTATTATAGAGGCTTTAGCGAGCCTGAGCAAACGCATCCGCTGCAAGTTTAAAAAGGGGAATGTTACTCTGCTAAAATTGTGAACTTGTTAACACAAGTTGGAAAGGCTATTATCAGACAATATACCCTCTCCTGCATCCCTGAACATTCCCACAATAAGTAACACTACAACCTTCAGAAGACATCTGAAGGCAGCCCTGTATAGGGAAGTTTTAAAATGTATTGTTATATTATTATGTATGTTGAAAGCTGCCCAGAGTGGCTAGGGCAACTCAGTCAGATGGTGGGGCGCCAGCTAGGAAAGGACTTCCTGGGGGCGTATGAGCCGACTAGAAGCAGACCCACTTTGGTCCGACCCCGCAGAGCTGTTGTTAAAAATAAGAAGGAAAACAACAAGGTCTGTGATCTTGAAAAAAGACATTTAGTGCTCTCACCATCACAGAAACACAGAGAAAACATGATGGAATGGCAAGCATCACATAGTGGCACAATGCGATGGTGGATCAGTACATGAGCACTGCCGAAGAGTTGATGTGCAGATTTAGTTGTTCAGCAGTAAGTTTTTTAATAATGGATCCAGTCATCATTATATAGCTTACCTGGGTTAGGAGGACTTCTGCAGCCACCGGGGGTGCCAGATTCTAACTGAAGATGTCCTAGTCTAGCGCTTTCCACTTGAAGTTGCTCCCGTGTTGCACTTCGCTTCCTTCCAGCCCTCAGATATACACGCAGCCTGAATTTCAGGAGACTGGACTTTCCTGTCAACTCCCCCCCTCCTCTTCTTGAACAACGGATGCTCTGTAACCCTCGCTTTGCCAGCTGATGCAGCAACAGAAAGAGGACAAACCTATTTTGAAGGCTGGGGCTTGATCTTGGGGGAAGCAGTTTCAGAGCGTTTCCCTCTGAACATGTGCAAAGTGCATCTCACCCTCCAGCAGCTTGCTCTCCCATGCCTGGGAGATGTGAGCTGTGCTTCCCAAACCTGCCTTTGAGTGGAGAGCTTGGATTTGAATTTCCTAGAGTGATCTGGCTGGGCTGGGCAGACGGTTTGTCCGATCTGTTAGGTTCTTCTTAAACTAGCATGGGAACACAGCTGTGACAAGATACCAGTAGATCGGACAGAGACTGGTGTGTTAGAAAAGAAGTGTTTATTTACAAAATAGGATCACTGCACACAGCACCACACACTGGGAGAGAGGCAGACAGGGAAAACAGACAACCACCATCCATTAAAAGCTGTCAAGAGAACTTCATGGAATGTTTAGAAGAGACCACGCCTAAGTTTACGAACCAGCCCGCTAGAGGGTAGACCGACACAACCCAGCTGTATTTGCCCCTTGCAAAGGAGATTGGCTCAAGCGAGCAGTCAAAACAGGCCAAAAGGATATGTCACAACTGGGAACAGGCTCCCCGCTGCACAGCCGAGGGAACAAGGCTGCTGTTTAACACATCACCATCTGAACCCAGAAGAGATACCTGGTCTAAACAGGCTGGGCAAAAGCACTTCTTTAAAAGGAAAATGTTAAAACCAGTGGCTGCAACAGTTCAGCTATTCTTTGGTGTCTAGCTGAGAAGTAAAACTGGTGAGTGGAACTATTCCCTACTAGGATCTCTCACAGGCAGCCCAAAGATTTTCCGGCTAAGCCTGCGATCTCTCACTCGGCCAGTCTTTTGAGCCAAGAAATTCCGACCCTTCTCCCCACCCCCGGGAAGAGATCTGAATTTGTGCCCCCCAAGCAGCCAGCACCCCCAGGCCAGAGACGGGCCTGGAAGCAACTGGAGGGAGAGGGAGGGACTCGATTTTGAGCAAGCAGCGAGGGAGGGCCCGATTTTGATCTCAGGCTGCACACGCTGGTTTCTTAAAGGCTCGGAACTAAAGGGGCGAGAGAGCAGGTAGAATCAGGAGGGGAGTCTTAAAGAAGGATGATCTGATGGCCGAAGGGGGCGCCATCTCCCCCCTTTTAAAGGCAAGATTGGGTACAAAAGGGCTAAGTAAGGCTAAGGGTTCAATGCGCTCCTGGATGTCAAACAAGCTACACACCGACCAGGTCCTAAACAGCATCAGAGCAGCAAGGGGGGAAAAAACTCTGAAACTTCTAGTCCCTAAAGGCATCCACTTTTTTGTGTGCTTGCTGTACATGAATGTTTACAAACCCATGCTTCCCGCCACCATCTCTTTCAGGCCCATGCCTCTGTCTAAAGAAGTCCAAGTGAGGACTCCAAACCGGGGTGGGTGGGGGAAGGAGGCTCCCTGTATTCTGGGCCAGCGGCCCTCTTAATTTGTTCTACTCCAGGGGTTACGTTCTGGTCTCAAGTTTATTCATGTACTCCTGCAGTGCCTGCAGCCGAGCGTCAATCTCTGAGAGGTCAGCCGATGGCTCGTCGTATAGGTTCTCTGTGGGACAAGACAACCGGGGTTATTGCCATACGAGAGGACCGGGAGACTGGGGCACAACTCCCCCCCCCCCCAATTTTTTAAAATTCATTTTTTAACACAAATAAAGAACACAAACAGAAAAACAAGCAATACAAACAAATTCTTGTCTTATCCTTATTTTTCTAAACAAGTCCCACCTATCTGATTTCCATTTTACTTCATCTTTAGCAGTTTACATATATCATGATTTCTAACCATTTTTTTTAATCGCACTTACTTTAACCATAAAAAACTTTACATTTTATCACTTACAAATAATAGCATTTTGAAATACGTTATCTTCTACTTCTAACCCTACAGCCTATATCCACTTCCAAAGCTATTCTAAAACTTAAATATTAACGTATTTTTTCAAATATTCCTTAAGCTTCTTCCAGCTGGGGCGCAACTTTCTGGGCAAGGCCTAATGAGAAAGGGCTAGCTATGGCTTGGAGGCAGAGCCCAATAATAATGAGGTCAAATCTCCAGGGAGGGCTGGGAATGCCCCTTATCTGAAACCCTGGACAGTCACTGCTGCCAGGAAGCGTGGACAATGCAGATGAGCCAATGGGCTGGCTTGGCCTAAATAAATAAATAAGCAAGCAAGCAAGCAAGCAAGCAGTAACCAGCCCAGCAACTGGCAGCAACAACCCTCACCCAACCCTACTCATTGCCAGTACACCACCGCACTTACCTGACCTGGAGTTTCTAGATCGCGGGCCCTACTGGTCAAAAGGGGAGCCTCAGTGATCGCCCTCTCCCGCCAGAAAAAAACACCCAGGACTGCTCCAAGAAAATGCCCAGGGCAAAAAGGAGCGCTGGGCTCCGGTGGGCCACCCCCTTACCTGCTTGTGATTGGCCAAGCAGATAGTCAATCAAGATGTACAGTGGTGCCTCGCAAGATGAAAAGAATCCGTTCTGTGATTCTCTTCGTCTAGCGGTTTTTTCGTCTTGCGAAGCAAGCCCATTGACGGATTAGCGGATTAGCGCTATTAGCGGCTTATCGGATCAGCTGATAAGCGGCTTAGCGGCTTAGAAAAAGGGGGGGAAGGGGAAAAAACCCGCAGGAACTCGCAAGACATTTTCGTCTTGCGAAGCAAGCCCATAGGAGATTCGTTTTGTGAAGCACCTCCAAAACGGAAAACTCTTTCGTCTAGCGAGTTTTCCGTCTAGCGAGTTTTCCGTCTTGCGGGGCACCACTGTATTTTAAAAAAATATTTTTTTCCTTCTCTTCACTTCTCACATCCCTCTGTGGCCCCCTAGCCTCATGCTGTGGCCTCCCATTTATGCATTTTTCATCTGTGGCCCCCTTGGAATATCCTGGGGGGGCCCAGTTGGCAAGCACTAGCGTACAGTCATACCTCGGGTTAAAGTAGCTTCAGGCTGAGCATTTTCGGGTTGCGCTCCGCAGCAACCTGGACGTAACGGAGCATGTTACTTCCGGGTTTCGTTGCTCGCGCATGCGCCCTCAAAATGACGTCATGCGCATGTGCGGAAGCAGCGAATTGCGACCCGTGCAGATGCGCGGACACAGTTTGCATTTGCTTCAGGATGAGAACAAGGCTCCAGAACGGACCCCGTTCGCATGCAGAACTACCACTGTATAGTGGTACCTCGGGTTAAGTACAGTGGTGCCTCGCAAGACGAAATTAATCCGTTCTGCGAGTTTCTTCGTCTTGCGTATTTTTTCGTCTTGCGAAGCACGGATGCACCTTGGTACTGTATTATAATGGGATAGCGGGCAAAGCACAAAGCGGGTCGCTCCCCAGCAGGAGGAGTTTCCTCAGCCTGGAGGATCTGTTGCCCGGAAGAGGCAAAGACACCCCCTCCCACCTCCCCACGAAAACAGCCCCCCTTCCTCTGTCGCCAAGCCTTGCAGCGTCTTCGCTCCGCCAAACCGCGTCCCACATCAAAGCCCCAGCCCGCTCCTTTCCCTCTCTCTCCACGAGGTGCCAAAGGAAGTTCGAGCCCAGGAACCGAGGGCGGACGCACGAAGCGCCCGGCGCAGACTCTCCCTTGCTTCCCCCGTTACCTTGCGCCACGCTGTTGGGCTCCCCACAGTCTCGGCAGCTGCTCCCGGCTTCTTCCCACCCCCGCAAATGCGCCTTCGCGGCGGCCCAAGCGCAGTGGATGCCTCCTCCTCCTCCTCCTTTGTCCCGCCTCCTCCTGCCTTCGTGCAGTTAGGGCAAAATGGAGCAGCCACATGGGGAGGGGGAGAGAGAGAGAGAGGCAGAGGCGGCGGCGGCGCAGAGACCCAGCCAGATCCGCTGGATCCCAGCCCACCTGCCTCCTCTCTGCCCTCTCCAGAAGAGGATCCCTCTGGAAAAGGTAGGTCGCTCCCTCGCTCGCTCCCTGCCAGCCCAGTTCCCGCTTCAAAAGGAAACAAACTTGCAAGACGTTTCGTCTTGCGAAGCAAGCCCATAGGGAAATTCGTCTTACGAAGCACCTCAAAAACCGCAAAACCCTTTCGTCTTGCGAGTTTTTAGTCTTCCGAGGCATTCGTCTTGTGGGGCACCACTGTACTTAATTCGTTCTGGAGGTCCGTACTTAACCTGAAACTGTTCTTAACCTGAAGCACCACTTTAGCTAATGGGGCCTCCTTCTGTCGCCGGAGCCCGATTTCTGTTCTCATCCTGAAGCAAAGTTCTTAACCTGAAGCACTATTTCTGGGTTCGTGGAGTCTGTAACCTGAAGCGTATGTAACCCGAGGTAACACTGTACATGGTTCTTCTATTTGATTCTCACAACCACCTGTGAGGTAAGTTAGGATGAGAGCCAGGGACTGGCCCAGGGTCACCCTTCACGGCCGAGAGAAGAGTTGGATCCTAGTCTCCCAACACTCTCAACTGCTACACCACACTGGCTCTCAAGAGGAGATTACACTTCACTGTTACCCAGAGAGGTCAACCCACTCCAGTCTCTGCGCCGCCTCATCTCAAGAGGCCACTGGAGACCCCGGGGGATTTACCTTTGTCCGCTCGAAGGCCTGCGGTAGGCGTGCTGGCCAGGTGCTTCCTGTGGCCACCATCCGTGTGGGGAATCTGCGTGGAGAACAAGTGGCACTGGTCAGTTCACCTCTGATAGCTAAAGAAAATCGAAGACCCGCCCCTCAGTGCCCAGGAGTCTCGGCAGACGGCGAGCTCAGTTTGCCCAGCACTTTTCTGCCAAAGAGGGACCTCGAGACACCTGGCTGCTTACCATGGTACTGCCATTCCAGGATGAGGAACTCAGAGGCTTCCTACCCCTCACCGCTCGCTTCCTCCCCCTAAGGGACAACACACACAACTCATCAGGCCGGATCAGGCTAATGGGCTAATTGCAATCATGTCCCGAGCCCAAACTCTGTGTCCGAGCCAGGCAAAGCCCTTAATAATTATTATTTATTATTTATACCCCACCCATCTGGCTAGGTTTCCCCAGCCACTCTGGGCGGCTCCCAACAGAATATTAAAAACACAATAAAACATCAAACATTAAAAACTTCCCTAAACAGGGCTGCCTTCAGATGTCTTCTAAAAGTCAAATAGTTGTTTATTTCCTTGACATCTGGTGGGAGGGCGTTCCACAGGGCGGATGCCACTACCAAGAAGGCCCTCTGCCTGGTTCCCTGTAACTTGGCTTCTTGCAATGAGGGAACCACCAGAAGGCCCTCGGAGCTGGACCTCAGTGACCAGGCTGAACAATGCGGGTGGAGAGGCTCCTTCAGGTATACTGGGCCTTTGAGGCTATTCAGGGCTTTCAAGGTCAGCACCAGCACTTTGAATTGTGCTCGGAAACGTACTGGGAGCAAATGTAGGTCTTTCAGGACCAGTGTTATGTGGTCTCGGCAGCCGCTCCCAGTCACCAGTCTAGCTGCTGCATTCTGGATTAGCTGCAGTTTCCAGGTCACCTTCAAAGGTAGCCCCACGTAGAGCGCAGTGCAGTAGTCCAAGCGGGAGATAACTAGAGCATGCACCACTCTGGCAAGACAGTCTGCAAGTAGGTAGAGTCTCAGGCTGCGTACCAGATGGAGCTGGTAGACAGCTGCCCTGGATTCCTAGCCCTGACCTTCCTCGTGAGAACAGGGGTTGTGTGACCTGCTTTGCAATGGGAATTTTTGCCACAGCTTTATCAGATTCGCTTCTGCTCCCATAGAAAGCTTGCTTTTTAAAGTGTGGGGTTTTGGCAGGACGTGGCTCGGCATTCCAGCACAGCTTTGCATCAGGCTTTGCCCCACCTTCCTTACCTTGGGGCAGCAGGCTCAGAGTAATCGTCCAGTTCGCTCCCTGAGCTTGCGGATGAGCGCCGGCTGCGGAAGCTTTCCACTGCAGGAAAAGAGCGTAGGGTGAGATCAGGTGAGGCGAAGACCCTTTCGCACAGGCAAGTCACCCAAACGCTGCGACGTGCCTGTGTAAAGTGGCTCTCGGAACATATAAACCAGGCGTAACGGGCAAAAAGAAAGCAAACTATAAATACCGTTAACTAAAGCACCTGCGAGAATCTCTCCTTGCTGATCTACTGTGAAGCCTGCTATAATGTCATGGGATGTTCACAGACATTTCGAAGGTTCAGGGCAAAGCAGACAGCAAGCAAACACAGCTCTTGTAAGGGCAAGATGGGAGGCAAAGAGGACCTGATGCAGGACGGGCTGTGCACTGCGGACAATGAAGGAGCAGAGAGGAGGCAGGAGAGACGGGGGGAGCGATGGCGAGGAAAGTGAATTTCCCGTTAGGACTAACAAAGCAAGAGGAGAAAGGACGGAAACATCTCTGCACGTCGGCTCCAACTCACGTCTTCTTTTTTCACATGCTATTTTATATTTCAAAATATTTATTGCGATTTCAAACTGTTGTGCACAAGTGCAGAAAGAGGGCAGGACAGGTACGGATGCCGTTGGCGGAAATAAGGCAAGTTTGCACATACAGGGGTGCGGGGAATGTTCAGAACCGAGTAAGAAGCTAATTTCCCCACACAGACAAACATTTCCGCGCACTGTCACTTTTGCTTGGGCTGTATTCATTTAGCGCCAGCCAGGCATCGAAGAGGAGAGCTCACAAGCCAGCTTGCTCAATTTGGGAAGCAGCCGCAGAAAGGACTTGGAAGGCTCAAAGACTCTGGCCTGGGCCCTCTGCCTTTCTCCGCTAGACTCCTGCAATCCCCTCTTCTCTGGCCTTCCCTTGTCTCACCTTTAATCGCCTCCAATCTAGCTGGCAACCTCCTGTTCCTCTAATCCTATGATCACCCTGCTTCCTGTACGCTCCACGGGCTTCCTGTATGCTCCCAGATCCAGCACAAGTTCCTAGTCCCTACCCCCTCTTCAGATCTATTCCTAAGTTGTCCAAAGGTGCCCTGCTCCATTATTTATAGCCCAGCTCCCCCCCCCCCAAGAGCTTAAGGTGGCGTACATCGTTCTCCGCCTGGATCCGTTTTATCCCCACAACAACGCTGTGAGGCAGATGAGGTTGAGAGACAGTGACTGGGCTGGTGTCATCCGGCAAGCTTCAATATGGGGGGCGGGACTTGAACCCTGGTCTCTCCCAGGTCCTAGTCTGACACTCTCACTGGTGCAGCACCCCGGCTCTCTCTAACCGAACGACCCCTGGCCTTTTCTCCCTTGCAGTCTGCTTCCGGAGAACCTTACTTCACCCACGTCCCACCTTAAAGTGAAGCCTTTGCCGCAACCCCCTAGTTCCCATTCTGCCCTGTAACCCAGCCTAGTACGAAAATATGCAAAATCGATTGCCTGTTCCCCCCGCGTACGCCTGCCCGCTTCCCTCTCCACCTCCAACGGAGGTTTTGGAAGCTCCTCGAGGCAGGGACCTGGCGCCTCCATGCAGCTGCGTGCGTCATTTGCGCAGCACACGAAACAGGGAGCAAGGTCCCAGCGAGACGCACCTGAAGAACTCCTGCCCCGGCTTTTCCCGAGACCGCTGGTGCTGAAAGCCGATGGGCCCCTGGACTGCAGGCGGTGGCACCAACCGCTGGGCGGGGTGTCTCCCATCCCCCGCCGCAGGCATCGCTCTCTGGAGGGAGACAGGACAAATTAGCCCAAACAGCGCTGTTCGCCCTTGCCTGGATCCTGCAGCTGCCGGGGTTGGGGGAGCGGCAGGGAGAGGCAGACCCTGGAAGCGAGCGACTCACTTTTTCTGCTCCGCTTCCTTCTGCTTCCTCTCCTTGGCCTTCACAAAGGCGGTGGGGTCAAAGCGTGGTGCCCGGGGTCCTACAGGGAAGGAGAGGGAAAGAGGGTGGTCAAGGAGGAATGGCACCTTATGGCAGTTCTGTCCTGCAGAGCAGAAGGGACCTGGTCTGTTTACAGGGCAGAAGCTCCCAGTGCCCAGTTCTGGGTTGACGTCGTGCCCAAGGCAAAGGCAGCCTTGCTGAAAAGGCAAGAATTTGCTTTGTCCACGGAGAGTTAAGAAGCCCGTCATTCTTCGCACAAGGTGGGGTGTGGATTCTAGCTTTGGGGACATCGCGCTTAGATAAGGTCCTGAGGTCCTCCGTTCCACGGTTGTGGGATTTGAACTCTGGCACAGTTCTCGGCTTCAAAAACCGGCAAGCAAGTTTCTAGCCCCTATTGTTGGAGAGTCAAGCATGGCGGCAAGAACGCCTCTGAATATGAGCTACTGGGGAACCCTGATGGGAGTGCGCTCTGCTCTGCGCCTGGGCTGGCCACCATATAGGACAGAGTGCTGAATTAGACGGGCCTTTGACCTGATCATAAATTCACAGAGCTGGAAGGGACCACACGGGTCATCTAGTCCAACCCTTGCAATGCGGGATTTTTTTGCCCAAGGTAGGGCTTGAACCCACAACCCTGAGATCAAGAGTCACAGGCTCTACCAACTGAGCTATCCCAGGGCTAAGGCTCTTCTAACATGTAGAGTATTTTTCACTCTATAAGAAGAAGAAGAAGAGTTTGGATTTGATATCCCGCCTTTCACTCCCCTTCAGGAGTCTCAAAGCGGCTAACATTCTCCTTTCCCTTCCTGCCCCACAACAAACACTCTGTGAGGTGAGTGGGGCTGAGAGACTTCACAGAAGTGTGACTGGCCCAAGGTCACCCAGCAGCTGCATGTGGAGGAGCGGAGACACGAACCCGGTTCCCCAGATTACGTGACTACCGCTCTTAACCACTACACCACACTGGCACCTGACCATAAGACGCACCTAATTTTTAGAGGAGGAAAACAAGAAATAAGAAGTCTCCTGAATGAAGAGGGAGCGCTATTCAGGGCTATCCCTGAATCCAGGAGACCAAGCGGGATCGGTGCACACTGATCCCGCTTGCTCCCCTGGCTTCAGCGAAAGCAAGCCTCCCGGGTTTTCCCCAGCCTCCCACAAGAGCCGCGCACTCTTTGAAGGGAGCCCGGCTCTTGGGGGCTTTTCTGGGAGGTGGGGGAAGGAACAGAGCCACACCTCCCGCAAAAGCCAGGGATAGCTGCGCGAAGCCTCCGCAGGGCAGCGGGATGAAGGCTCCCCACTCCCCTGCAGAGACTTCACACGGCTAAGCCAGAAGCTAGAACAGCCAGAGAGAGGGAGGGGAGCGCTGCACTCCCTCTCGCTGTTCTGGCTTCTGGGATAGCCCACGAAGCCTGCATTCGCTCCATAAGCCGCACACACATTTCCCCTTACTTTTTAGGAGGGAAAAAGTGAGTCTTATAGAGCGGAAAATACAGTATCTCAGAAGCAAGAGATGCGGTGTCAGTAGTTTCACGAGCTGCAGTACTTGACTCCGGCCCTCCCCCTCAGATCTAGCAGATAAAACAAAACATGTGCTGAAAAAGGCGGCTTTACTTGCCTGGCATCCTGAGAAGAAGAAGAGTTTGGATCTGTTGGTAACTCGGAGCCAGGCAGGGAGAGGATAATGAGGCCTGCTCCTTTCTGTGCCCAGCACACCCCCTTCGAAGGAGGCTTCTTCTTCCTACCAGCCACTGCGCCAGGCAGGCCTGGTGCCAGGGAAGAGGGGGTGCATGGTAAAAGGGTGACCCACCCCTCTCACCTGTAGGAGACGGGGACTGTCGAGGGAGGCGGCCCTGGCTCCCGCTGCGCCCCTCCCTGGAGGTGGACCTCTGCCGGCTGGGCCCCCAGGCGCTGCTGCGCTCCCGGGAGTTCGAGCGCTCCTCCGAGGTGGAGCGGCGGACGTCTCTCTTCTTGGTGCTGCTTCGGGACAGGGTGGGGTGCGCAAAATTGCGAGGGGGCGCGGGGTGGTTCTGGGGAGATGGTCCGGAGGGGGTGAAGCGCCTGGGGAGGGGAGAGAAAGGAACGCCTGCAGCTAGAGGGGCGGGTTTGCGTCCGGCATAGAAGCCGCTGCCTTTGACAGCACAGCAGAGCGGCCGAGGGGTCAGGAGCGCTCACCCTTTCTTGTACAAGGCCAGCTCGTTGGTCAGGTTCTTCACGCGAATCCGGAGGCTCCGTTCTGTCGCTTTCATCTCCGCCAGCTGCAGTGGGCAGAAAGATCTCTTTTTGCGCCTTGTGTTAAGGCTCAGGCTGAATAATTGGGGGTGTGTCTGTGTGTTAATATTCAAGCAGAGTTGGTACCTAGGAGTCCAGGGTGGATATTTGCAGAATGTGGTCCTTTCACATGGTTTTTTTAATGTGGTGGTGCGACATTTTATGCATTGTGATTTGCTGCTATTTTTGTTGATTATAGTTTTGATTATTTATTGTACAGTGGTTCCTCGGTTTTCAAATATAATCTGTTCTGGAAGTCCGTTCTGAGTTCTGAAATGTCTGAAAACTGAAAGCAGAAGCCTCAAAACGGAAGTCGCCTTTCCTGTTTGACTTTCGAGGCGCGTTCAAAAACCGAGGCATTTACTTCCAGGTTTTTGGCATTCAAGTTCCGAAACGTTTGACTACAGAGGCGTTCGAAAACCAAGGTACAACTGTAATTGCTAAGAGTGAATTTCTGTTTAATTATTATTTACTGATATTTTGAGAGTAATGTTATTGTGTACTATTATGTTCCAATGGATTATTGAATATTACTTTACTTGCTGCAAGTTGTCTAAAGTTATGTTTTTGTTATGACTTTGCTGTACAGTGGTACCTCGGGTTACAAACGCTTTGGGTTACAAACTCTGCTAACCCGGAAGTAGTACCTTGGGTTGAGAATTTTGCCCCAGGATGAGAATGGAAATTGTGTGCCTGTGGCGCGGTGGTAGCAGAAGGCCCCATTTGCGAAAGCACGCCTCAGGTTAAGAACGGTTTTGGGTTAAGAACGAACCTCCGGAATGAATTGGGTTTGTAACCCGAGGTACCACTGTATTGAATTTGATTATTCTAAGGCAGGAGTCAGCAATTTTTTTCAGCAGTTCCACTGTCCCTCAGACCTTGTGGGGGGCCAGACTATATATATATTTTTTGGGGGGGAATGAACAAATTCCTATGCCCCACAAATAACCCAGAGACGTGTTTTAAATAAAAGGACACATTCTGCTCATGTAAAAATACGCTGATTCCTGGACCGTCCGCACGCCAGATTTAGAAGGTGATTGGGCCAGATCCGGCCCCCGGGCCTTAGTTTGCCTACCCATGTTCTAAGGTGTGTGATCTTTGTTGCATGTTTTGTCATAAACCGCCTTGCACAGAGTAGTATAGAAAGGCGGTATGCAAATTAAGAGTGAATGAAATGAAGGAGCTGGTGTTTCTAGGGGTCCCTAGTCTTGGAGGAAGGCTGGCCATCCCTCCCTCTCTCCTCACCATGACCCCCCCCTCCACTCACCAGCCCCACGGCTCTTGTCGGAGGGAAAAGAGAAGCCTTGCCCTTTCTGCCAAGGGTGGGCAGATTCCAGGCTTATTTGATCTTTGGCGTTTTTCTACCTCAGACCCCCAAAATGAAGCGGAAAGGACGCAGTGGGAAGAAAAGACCAGGAGGTGCCTCTGAGCACATCCCACGCCTAAGGATTTGTTTTGAGTAGCAGAACTGGGCTCGGACGAGCGCTTCTGCACTGAGGTCTTTGTCCTTTCAGCAGCCTAATATAGCTCTCTCCCCCACCCGCCCAGGGGAAGGAGGATTCTGTAAAGCCAAGGCCCAACCCACCTCGTCGGCAAGCTGCCGGCTCTCCTGCAGGCGCTTGTTAGCGATCCGCTGGTGCTTCGCCCTCTCCTTGGTCAGCTCCTCCTCCAGGCTCTGCACGACCTTCTTGAGGATCTTGACCTCCTTGAAGGCGCTGCTCTTGTTGGTGAGCTTCAGCTCCTCCTGAAGGCCCAGCAAGACCGTCTCCACTGACTGCTTCTCCTCCAAGGTGTGCTGGAGCCTGAAAGAAGAAGAAGAAGAGTTTGGATTTGATATCTCGCTTTTCACTCCCTTTAAGGAGTCTCAAAGCGGCTAACATTCTCCTTTCCCTTCCTCCCCCACAACAAACACTCTGTGAGGTGAGTGGGGCTGAGAGACTTCAAGGAAGTGTGACTGGCCCAAGGTCACCCAGCAGCTGCATGTGGAGGAGCGGAGATGCGAACCCGGTTCACCAGATTACGAGACTACCGCTCTTAACCACTACACCACACTGAAAAAGGGAGCGTCGGGGCAGGATCAGCGGCAGCCAAGAGAGAATCTCTTCCGCGCAAGGCTTGAGACCTGAGCTTTTGCAAAAGGTTGTTTAAGCGCTAAAAGGTGGGTTTGCAAAGCCACTTTTGTCTTTAGGCGTCTGGCAAAAAACCACTCCTCTTTTCCCAGGCCTATGGCTATTAAATAATCTAAAGTGTGGGGCAGAAGACTGTTATTATGATGACTACTTTACATCTGTCAGTATACTTTTTATTATTGATGTTCTGTAATGTGTTTTTAATGTTGTACACCACCCTGGCATCTTTTGATAAAGGGAGGTATATAAATTGAATTAATCATCATCATCTCTTCAAGGAAAGAGCAGCTGCCCTCCTGCTGCATTGCATTTCCAGACTGATATTGTAAAATGTCTGGCCTGTCTCCTTAAAACACACGCCAGGACTGTAATAAAAGCTCCTCTCGCTGGGTGTGGTTCCCTCTACGGATGAATGGGAAGCTTACTGTAGCTTTGCCTGTCTAACAAGTCTTAGCTGCTATGCTGAAGTGCTGATCTGCTGTTCGTAAATAAATACAACTGTCACAGTTCTCCTGACTCCTGCTGGTTCCTGGTAATAGGGCAGACCTGTTGCACGGTGAGTCTCCTTCTCAAACCCATGAGATGGTGCAGAGTTTGCTTCACTGCCACTTCAATACTTGCCCTTGTTTAGATTTTCGGGCCGAGGAATTTAGACTTAAGTTGGATTGCTTGCTCTTTGTAAGCTGTCTTGAACGTTTTTATAAGGAAGAAACAGATCAACGTGGTAGATTTAAGGGTTGTATTTTAAATCAGTAGGGATCAGTCAGATCAGAACAATGCTTTGAGGAGGAAAACTGACTCCAAAGAAGCATTTACATGCCTGTGATTACATGCCTCCCAAAGATGGGAGACGCAGTTCTTGAGTCATAGCTGTCAACGTTTCCCTTTTCTTGCGAGGAATCCTATTCAGAATAAGGGAATTGCCCTTAAAAAAAGGGAAACGTTGGCAGCTATGCCTTGAGTATCTCTCCCTCCCTACAAAAACCCCAACACCTTCCACTCTCCCTGGTACCTGGGAAAGAACCCAGCAGTTCCAATAAGAAGAAGAAGAGAAGAGTTTGGATTTGATATCCCGCCTTTCACTCCCTTTAAGGAGTCTCAAAGCGGCTAACAATCTCCTTTCCCTTCCTCCCCCACAACAAACACTCTGTGGGGTGAGTGGGGCTGAGAGACTTCAGAGAAGTGTGACTGGCCCAAGGTCACCCAGCAGCTGCATGTGGAGGAGCGGAGACGCGAACCCGGTTCCCCAGATTACGAGACTACCGCTCTTAACCACTACACCACACTGGCTCTTCAATAAGCACTTCAAACACCCATTTCCTGGTGCCGCAGATATCCTGGTTCCTAAATGCCGGAACAGCAAATTCAGAAGGCCGCATTGATGTCTCCTGCAGAGAGAAGATGCCTGATATGGCTCAGGTTACCCCCCCCCCCCGCCTGCCCCACTCACTCGTCACGAAGCCGGCGGATCTCAGCATCTCTGAAATCCTTGCTTGGCTTTGCCTTCAGCAGGGCCAACTCCTCCTTGAGCTCCCGGATCACCTTCTGCAGAACGACGGGATCCGGCTTGCCCATGTAAGGGAGGGGGAGGGGGTAATGGATCCTGCCGAGAAACAAGGAAAGGCAAGCACAGGTCAGGACCCCCTGCACTGCGCCTCGCCGCAGACAGGAGCAAATGTCAAGGGGTTGGTTCTGGTGCTTAACAGGCCAGGCAGACGCTCTGTTTGACTAGGAGGGCAGAGGCCCCCTCCCAAGAGGGGACTAGCTAGCAGCCCTTGCTGCTTCCTGCCTCCCTGTCCAGAAGAGACAGCCAAAACCAACCCACAAAAAGGGAAAGGCAAGAACTTTCTTCCCTGTAACTGCTACCAATAAGGTAAAGGGACCCCTGACCATTAGGTCCAGTCGTGGCCGACTCTGGGGTTGCGGCGCTCATCTCGCTTTATTGGCCGAGGGAGCCGGCGTACAGCTTCCGGGTCATGTGGCCAGCATGACTAAGCCGCTTCTGGCGAACCAGAGCAGCGCATGGAAACGCCATTTACCTTCCCACTGCAGAGGTACTTATTTATCTACTTGTACTTTGACGTGCTTTCGAAGTGCTAGGTTGGCAGGAGCAGGGACCGAGCAATGGGAGCGCACCCTGTCGTGGGGATTCGAACCGCCGACCTTCTGATCGGCAAGTCCTAGGCTCTGTGGTTTAACCCGCGTCCCAACTGCTACCAATATTGAATGCTTATTCCTCTGCATATCCCTGCAGATCAGCCACTTTGAACTACAATTCCCATAAGCCCCAGGTGGGTGTAGTCCAAAGCGTCTGGAAGGCCCCAGCTTGGCAAAGATGTCTGTGGTCCTTGATCTTCCCCTCTCTTCTTGCTTTGGGAAAAGGGGGGCAGCTCCCTGGACAGTCGTGGGCTAAGAGGTAAGAAGGGCCTTTGCTCCCGCCTCGTTGTTTGCTGTTTTCAGAGCAAAAAAGGAGGCGTGGAAAGCACCATGGTCTTCCGCCTCCTCCCACACAGCAAAGGGAAGGACTGGTTTCGTTAGCTGCTTCCCTTTAAGTTATAAGATTATGCAGTCTCTCTGGCAGCCCCACAGCTCTTACAGGATACTTGGGTCTTCCAGAAAGGCCAGGTTCACCTGTGCCCATCGCACCTGCAATAAATCTGGCCATGGGGCCTTTGGGTGACTGTTTAGCTACAAATGAGCTGCCCTCCATTTCCACAAGCCCCCTTGTCACCCCAAGGCTCCCTGTTGGTCATGCAGCCGGGGATTCCCCTGTCACCTGTCAAATTCCACCGAGTAGATCAAGATGAGGTAGCGCTTGGAGCTCAGCGGGGAGTTTTTGGCAGCCGCCGTGTGCCGGGGACCCACTCCAATCTTCCTGTTCCTCAACGACTCCAGGTCTGTGTAAGTGAGGAGGTCCAGAGTGACCGACTCGCTGCTCTGTAGGGGAAAAGCCCACACAATCAGCACTACATCAAGGACCGTTTACACAGCCAGTCCTTATCCTGGAAGAAGCGACTCTCGGACTAGGGAAGGACAGGAATTCAAGACAGAAAGGGGATCATGGTTGCAGGATTTAAGATGCAGGAACCTGGCAGGGCATGTGGTAGAAACACCGTAAGTCGTCAAAGCCGGGGGGAAGATGAAACACATAAAGGAGGCCTGAGATTCTGGAGGTCCCTTCTCAAACCTGGTGCCTGCCAGATGTTTCAGACTACAACTCCCATCAGCAGCAGCCACATTAGATTGGGGTCCTCCCCATTATTTACTTATTAATGTGTCGAAACAAAACAAAATAAATAAAATGAATAAAATACCTTCCAGTAGCATGTTAGAGACCAACTTAGTTAGTTACTGGTATGAGCTTTCATGTATGCTTCTTCACATCTGAAGAAGTGTGCATGCACACGAAAGCTCATACCAATAACTACCGTATTTTTCGCTCTATAACACGCACCCGACCATAACACGCACGTAGCTTTTAGAGGAGGAAAATCCGTAGGCATGCCACCCGTAGGCATACCCTCCATAACACGCACAGACATTTCCCCTTACTTTTTAGGAGGAAAAAAGTGAGTGTTATGGTGCAAAAAATACGGTAACTTAGTTGGTCTCTAACGTGCTACTAAGGGACGCGGGTGGCGCTGTGGGTTAAACCACAGATCCTATGGCTTGCCGATCAGAAGGTTGGTGGTTCGAATCCCGGCTATGGGGTGAGCTCCCGTTGCTCGGTCCCTGCTCCTGCCAACCTAGCAGTTAGAAAGCACGTCAAAAGTGCAAGTAGATAAATAGGTACCGCTCCGGCGGGAAGGTATACAGCGTTTCCGTGCGCTGCTCTGGTTCGCCAGAAACAGCTCAGTCATGCTGGCCACATGACCCGGAAGCTGTACGCCGGCTCCCTCGACCAATAAAGTGAGATGAGTGCTGCAACCCCCGAGTCGGTTACGACTGGACCTAATGGTCAGGGGTCCCTTTACCTTTAACGTGCTACTGGAAGGTATTATTTATTTATTTATTTGTTTGTTTGTTTATGTTTTGACTACGGCAGACCAACACGGCTACCTACCTGATATTAATGTGTGTTTCTGTTTGTTTGGTTTTTTTAAAGATTGAGGCTTTTATCTGCCGTGTTCACACCGAGGAGAGGACTATAGATGAAGAAATCTCCCAGATGCCCACCTGTGGAATGGATGGTTGGTGGCAGGGGAGAAGTGACAAATGGGAAAGGAAGCCTAGGAAAGCGGCAACACTCAAGAAGCCTGAGGAACTCTGCGCAGGACACATTTCCATAGACTTTTCCGTGGCGGCCCCAAAGCCAAGCTGAGCCTCACCTGGGAAATGGCCGACTCTAGCATGCTGCAGAAGATCCCAAACTGCTTGAAATTCCCAGTCTTGTGAGTGAGGTCTTCAATGACTGGAAGAAAAGGTAAAACATGAGGGATGCTGATTTTGGCATGTAATAGGGAGCATGTAATGGCTTAACTTGGGAATTTGAGAGCAAGAGGGAAATGGAACCAGTATTTTATCGTTTGAAAAGACCTGGTGGAATGCTCTGTCCAGGAGACTAGGGCCCTTCAGGATTTAACCTCCTTCAGTCAGGCCTGTAAGACAGAGCTATTCTGCCTGGCCTTTAATTTGAATTCAGCCTGATCTTTTATTTCCCTTCTCTTCCCTCCCCCGCCCCTTTTATGAAGATCACCCGCTCTAAGACCCCACAGCTAATTCTCCCCTGACCTCCTCACTGGTACAAGTAGGACCAATTCAGCCAGCTAGCCCTGGGGATTATCTAATTGATTTTTGAATTTTATTGTTATTCATGTTTTTATATTGTATTTTATGCTGCTTTTATAATTAAGTGTTTTAAAGTGTTTTAAATTTGTTGTTAGCCACCCTGAGCCCGGTTTTTGAACTGGGAAGGGCAGGGTATAAATAAAATTATTATTATTATTATTATTATTATTATTATTATTATTATTATTATTATTTTATTATTATTAAAGACACGGGGCTTCAAGTGCCCAGCAGAGGCAGGGACAAAGCAGAGCCAGAAGGGCAACTGCAGAGGGCCGCTGGCTCATCTCTGTACCTGCCAGATAGTCAAAGCAGAGAAAGACGGTGTTTGGTTTCCCATCTAGCAGCACAGTGTAGTTGGGCATTTCACAGCTCTTCCCCCTCCTAAGCTGTTCACATCAGCACAGCTTCCTCAGTGTCAGATTCATTACAGTGGTGCCCCGCAAGACGAATGCCTTGCAAGACGGAAAACTCGCTAGACGAAAGAGTTTTCCGTTTTGGAGGTGCTTCGCAAAACGAATTTCCTATGGGCTTGCTTCGCAAGACGACAATGTCTTGCGAGTTCCTGCTGGTTTTTTTCCCTTCCCCCCTTTTTCTAAGCCGCTAAGCCGCTTATCAGCTGATCCGATCAGCAGATAAACCGCTAAAAGCCGCTAATAGCGCTAATCCGCTAATCCGTCAATGGGCTTGCTTCGCAAGACGAAAAAACCGCTAGACGAAGAGAATCACAGAACGGATTCTTTTCGTCTTGCGAGGCACCACTGTACTCACAAGCAGCATCAAACTCCCCCCGCCACTGGTCCGTGGTGAGCCGGTCCTCCACTTCTACTTCCAGCAGGTTCCCGTCCACCGACATCCGGATGATGTGCTCAACGCCACGGAAAACATAGTCCGCTTGCAGCCCGTGCAGCTTGGCCATGTTGCGACCAGCAATCTCTCTGCCCGCCTCGCAGGGCAGGAAGTGGGCAGCCTTGTACAGCAGCCTTCCACGCACAATTATCTATGCAGGGGGAAACAAGGGCAGGGAAGTTTATCAGCAGGGGGTGAAGCAATCACAAAATCACACACAGATGTCCTTTGGATGATGGTTTCTCCCACCCCACAGATTCAGAATTAAGAATTAAGATTCTGCTGGGAGAGAATGGCCAGTAACTGAGAACTGTTAATTTTTTTGTCTCCCCCATAGTGTCCGAGTTAGGGACGCAGGTGGCGCTGTGGGTAAAACCTCAGCGCCTAGGACTTGCCGATCGCATGGTTCGAATCCCCGCGGCGGGGTGCGCTCCCGTCGTTCGGTCCCGACGCCTGCCAACCTAGCAGTTCGAAAGCACCCCCGGGTGCAAGTAGATCATAGAATCATAGAGTTGGAAGAGACCACAAGGGCCATCGAGTCCAACCCCCTGCCAAGCAGGAAACACCATCAGAGCACTCCTGACATATGGCTGTCAAGCCTCTGCTTAAAGACCTCCAAAGGAGGAGACTCCACCACACTCCTTGGCAGCAAATTCCACTGTCGAACAGCTCTTACTGTCAGGAAGTTCTTCTTCATGTTTAGGTGGAATCTTCTTTCTTGTAGTTTGGATCCATTGCTCCGTGTCCGCTTCTCTGGAGCAGCAGAAAACAACCTTTCTCCCTCCTCTATGTGACATCCTTTTATATATTTGAACATGGCTATCATATCACCCCTTAACCTCCTCTTCTCCAGGCTAAAGATGCCCAGCTCCTTTAACCGTTCCTCATAAGGCATCGTTTCCAGACCTTTGACCATTTTGGTTGCCCTCCTCTGGACACGTTCCAGTTTGTCAGTGTCCTTCTTGAATTGTGGTGCCCACAATTCAATAAATAGGGACCGCTTACCAGCGGGAAGGTAAACGGCGTTCCATGTGCTGCGCTGGCTCGCCAGATGCAGCTTGTCACGCTGGCCACGTGACCCGGAAGTGTCTGCGGACAGCGCTGGCTCCCGGCCTATAGAGTGAGATGAGCGCACAACCCTAGAGTCTGGCAAGACTGGCCTGTATGGGCAGGGGTACCTTTACCTTTATAGTGTCCGAGAGTCACTTAGTGCCATTTTCCTGAATTTTTCTCATGGCCCAGTGTGGCCACCACTAGCCAGACTGATGGAAAGACAGTATTGGATTCAGTGAGATTGGGAAAACATAGAAAAATAAGGTGAGACAAGTGGGAGGGGAAATGGGATGGTAGCAAGGGACAGAAAAGCTCCCCCCAGAGGATCTGCAACAGGGATAGGGAAACTGTGATAATGAGCATAATGGTGGATTAATTAGCATTTATCCTTGCAGGCTCCCCGTGTCTGAGGCCTGGGAAGGAAGCTGGACTTGACTGGCCTTTCGCCTGACCCAGCCAGGCTATCCATATGTTTTTAACTGGGGGTGGGGACTTCAATTAGCATTTAGCAGTAACAAGGAGGGGATAATTACCTTTAAGGGCAGGAGATGCTAGGCATTAATGGTGGGGAGGCGACTACTGGGAGTAGGAGGGGCTACTCATTGGAGTCCAAGAAAGCAGCCTTCCTATGGTCTTAATAGGGAGGGCGTTAATTAGCATTAACTGTGGGCAGCGCTACTGTTTGGGGTCCGAATCAGGATTCTTAAGGTTTTAAGGGGCGTCAATTAGCATTAATTGTGGGTGTTAATTAGCATTAACTGTGGGCAGGGCTACTGTTTGGGGTCTGAATCAGGATTCTTAAGGTTTTAAGGGGCGTCAATTAGCATTAATTGTGGGTGTTAATTAGCATTAACTGTGGGCAGGGCTACTGTTTGGGGTCTGAATCAGGATTCTTAAGGTATTAATGGGCGTCAATTAGCAAAAATTAGCATTCATTGTGGGAGGGACTATTGTTTGGGGTCCGAAGCATAGCTGTCAACTTTTCCCTTTCCTATTCGGAATAAGGGAATTTCCCTTAAAAAAAGGGAAACGTTGACAGCTATCGTCTAAGACAGGAATCTTTTCACGTCCTTAATAGGGGGCGTTAATTAGTATTAATTAGTCTTAATTGCATATGGTTAATTAGCATTAATGGGGGGAGGCGGTTATTAGGCCTAGGAGGGGCTACTGCTTGGACTCTGAGGTAAGAGTCTTCTTCTTATGGTCTTAATTGCGGGGGGGGCGTTAATTACCGCTAATTGCCTGGGGTTAATTAGCATTAATGGGGGGAGGCGGCTATTAGGAGACGGGGGAGGGGCTACTGTTTTGAGGGAGGCAGGAATGAGGTGGGTTTAAATAGGGGACGGAGCCCCCCCAAAAGCCAACTTACCTGCGCGCCGCCCCCACCTCAACTGCCGTCTCCAGCGAAAGCCGCCTCCTCGCCGCTCTCCCATTGGCAGCCCGCTCAACCGCTCCCGCGCCGCCATTGGCTCGTGGCGACGTCAGTCACCTCCCAGGGCTCCCTCGGAAGCCACGCTGGCCGTCAGTCAGAGCGGTGGCCCCGCCCATAACACTACAAGCCCCTCCCCTCCCTCTCCTTGAGCGTGTGGGCGGGGGAGGGGGCGTGGAGCACCCAATCCGAGACGGGCAGCTCGACCCGGCGGCGCTTATTGGTCCAAGGGACCTCGGACATCAAGGAAGAATCCCGCCCAGAGCTGCGCCCGCCTCTCGACGCCGGCTATTGGCGCCTCGGCTTGTCACTCCTCAAGGCATGGAACATCCTCCTATGGAGAGGGGCGGCAGGGCGGGCGCGAAAACGCGCTGCCCTATTGCCCTCTAGTGGCCGTTGAGCGCGTTGCTCCTATAGCGGCTGAGCGATCCGGTCCGAGGGAAAGCTCTCCAGCTGGGATCGCGAGAGATCCAGGGCAGGTGAGAGCAGACGGTGGGAAGGGATCTGCACTTGTATAAGAACAGAAAGTGAAAGCAGCACCTCGCGCACCTATTTAGGGCCGAAGCGATTTTTCTTTCTTTGCAATAACTTTTATTGGGTTTTGAATGAAAGTGATGTAAAGTAAAACCAAGAAAGAACAGTCAAATCAGGTAGGATGAAAACAGAGACCAAAAGTGATCATTATATCAGGTATGCCTTATATTACATTAATTAATTAATTAATAACTGTTTTTTAAAGCTGCGTCAAACAATAATAGCAAAGGAAGGACTTGAAAAGACATGACGTGACTGAAAACTAGGTATATTTTCTATACGTCCAGCGAGGCTGAGAGAAGAGATGGGTGCAATTGTTAATTATAAACACGTGAGATGAAGTCCCAACATACAGCTGCAAAACAGCCCCATTCAGCCCTTCAGCCAAAGATCTTATATTGCCAAGTGATTTTTTCCCCTGAAGCAAAGTCCAAAATGAACGAACAAACTATATTGCAATATAGTGTTGTGAACCACCCTGAGGGTCTAGAGCAGTAAACAAAGGTGATTAATAATAATAATAATAATTGGGACGGCCTAAGGAAAAGCCTGTTGTCTTTGTCCATGGAGTTTTCTTGGCAGGGATACTGGAGTGGCTTGCCGGTTCCTCCTCCAGGTGGATCACGTTTGGTCAAAACTCTCCACTATGACTTGTCCATCTTGGGTGGCCCTGAATGGCATAGCTCATAGCTTCTCTGAGTTATTCAAGCCCCTTTGTCACGACAAGGCAGAGCTGGACCATAAAGAAGACTGATCGCTGAAGAATTGATGCTTTTGAATTATGGTGCTGGAGGAGACTCTTGAGAGTCCCATGGACTGCAAGAAGATCAAACCTATCCATTCTGAAGGAAATCAGCCCTGAGTGCTCACTGGAAGGACAGATCCTGAAACTGAGGCTCCAAGACTTTGGCCACCTCATGAGAAGAGAAGACTCCCTGGAAAAGACCCTGATGTTGGGAAAGATGGAGGGCACAAGGAGAAGGGAACGCCACAATACGAGATGGTTGGACAGTGTTCTCGAAGCGACCAGCATGAGTTTGACCAAACTGCGGGAGGCAGTGGAAGACAGGAGTGCCTGGCGTGCTCTGGTCCATGGGGTCACGACTAAACGACTAAACAACAACAATAGCCGCTGGTGTTCATATCCTCTGTGAATTTGTCTTAACCCTCATTTAAAGCTGCAAATATAACGTTTTAAGTGCTTTATACAAATGTGACACTACATGGCACTGGTGAGCTAATGACAAATTCAATATATTTTCTAAAGCATTTTTTAAAGACATTTTCACAGCGTTTTTTTAAAAATATATGTGTAGATTTCACCCGAGTGAAATACAGTGGTACCTCGGGTTAAGTACTTAATTCGTTCTGGAGGTCTGTTCTTAACCTGAAACTGTTCTTAACCTGAAGCACCACTTTAGCTAATGGGGCCTCCCGCTGCCGCCGCACTGCCGGAGCACAATTTCTGTTCTCATCCTGAAGCAAAGTTCTTAACCTGAGGTACTATTTCTGGGTTAGCGGAGTCTGTAACCTGAAGCGTCTGTAACTCGAGGTACCACTGTATATAAATGTGTGTGTGTGTGTGTGTGTATGCAGGCAGGACATCTTCAATGGGACCGGCCTGTCCCTAAAAGCCTACTGACTGAGCATCTCCCCCCCTCCTTTCCTGCCTGGCAACAGCCCAGTCTGCCTTGTGTGCCGCCCCCCACCCCATTATATTTCCTATTTCTGGATTAGCGGAGTCTGTAACCTGAAGCGTCTGTAACCTGAAGCGTCTGTAACCTGAAGCGTCTGTAACCCGAGGTACCACTGTACTTCCTCTGCAGCGCCCTTCGTTCCTAGTCCTGGGCCTTTCTTGCAGGGGCTGATGGGAGCTGTAGTTCAGTAACATCTGGAGCGCCCCAAGGTTCCTCACCCCTGGAATCTCAAAATTTGGGTGGCGTGCAACAGGGCACCAAGCTAGTCGGCTTTAAAAGAGGATTATAGACAAATTCCCTTTTCAGATTAGACATCCCTTTTATTTCAGTGTATTATAAAAAAAGGATACTTTGTATTGGGTATGAACTTTTGTATATCTTTTGACAAGTATCGAGAAATATAATTAAATGCAAAAGAGAGAGAGAGAGAGAGGAATAGGGAGGGAAGCCAGGGGCTTTCAATGGATGGCGCAGGTTGCAACCACTCTTCTGCCAGGTTCAGTGTTTTGTCAGAAGAGTATCCAAAGAATCTGGCTGCTGGATCAGGGCCATTGATTTGTATTCAGTAGGTATTACATGAGGGACGCGGGTGGCGCTGTGGGTTAAACCACAGAGCCTAGGACTTGCCAATCAGAAGGTCGGCGGTTCAAATCCCCGTGACGGGATGAGCTCCCGTTGCTCGGTCCCTGCTCCTGCCAACCTAGCAGTTCGAAAGCACATCAAAGTGCAAGTAGATAAATAGGTACCACTCTGGCGGGAAGGTAAACGGAATTTCCGTGCGCTGCTCTGGTTCGCCAGAAGCGGCTTAGTCATGCTGGCTACATGACCCAGAAGCTGTACGCCGGCTCCCTCGTCCAGTAAAGCGAGATGAGGGCCGCAACCCCAGAGTCGGCCACGACTGGACCTAACGATCAGGGGTCCCTTTACCTTTACCTTTTAGGTATTACATGGGGGTTACAGTCTTATTTCCTAAATATAATCTTTATTAGTTTAACACATAAACTACATAAAATACATAGATAACGAGTCATACAAAGTGGAAGCGAAGAAAGAAAGGGGAGGGGAAGAAAAGAAGAAAAGAAAATACAGTGTATTACAATTAAATAAAAAGTTGTGAATGTAAAACCAATCATTCTCATTATGCTGCTTATATTGTCTATGTTTTTTCGCACAGATTTATATTATTTCATACTGTTTTTGTATAGTCCGATAAGATATCTAATACACTTTTTGCTTGCAAGTATCAAGCTAGTTCTGCAAGTATATTGTTGTTTGTACAATACAATTTTAGATGTTCCTTAAATATCTTCCATTCTCCATACACTTTCTGGTTTGAGACAATTCCAATCAGTTTTGCTAGTTGCAGGTATTCTATCATGAGGGTCTTCCACTCTGTAATCATTGGTAGTGCTTCATTTTCCCAGTTTCTTGCCACTATTATTCTAGCTGCCTTGATTGCAAACATCATAGGTGAGCAAACTAAAGCCCGGGGGCCGGATCCGGCCCAGTCGCCTTCTCAATCTGGCCTATGGATGGTCTGGAAATCAGCGTGTTTTTACATGAGTAGAATGTGTGCTTTTATTTAAAATGCATCTCTGGGTTATTTGTGGGGCATAGGGATTCGTTCATTCCCCCCACCCCCCAAATATAGTCCGGCCCCCCACAAGGTCTGAGGGACAGTGGACCGGCCCCCTGCTGAAAAAGTTTGCTGACCGCTGGCATACATAAACAATGGTCTTATACTTTTTGAAAAATTCTATTGGTAGTATACCTAATAGGAAGGTCTCTGGTCTTTTTTCAAATGTAAATTTAAATACAGTGGTGCCTCGCAAGACGGAAAGAATCCGTTCTGTGATTCTCTTAGTCTAGCGGTTTTTTTGTCTTGCGAAGCAAGCCCATTGACGGATTAGAGGATTAGCGCTATTAGCGGCTTATCTGCTGATCGGATCAGCTGATAAGCGGCTTAGCGGCTTAGGAAAAGGGGGGGGGAGGAAAAAAACCCCGCAGGAACTCGCAAGACCTTTTCGTCTTGCGAAGCAAGCCCATAGGAGATTCGTTTTGCGAAGCAACTCCAAAACGGAAAACCCTTTCGTCTAACGAGTTTTCCGTCTTGCGAGGCATTCGTCTTGCGGGGCACCACTGTAATTTCTTGATTTCACCGTAGATGTTGTTCCAAACTTCACGGATAACCACACAATTCCACCACATATGAAAGCAGGACCCTGTGTCCTTTTTGCACCTCCAGCGTGGGGGTTACAGTCTAAGGATGGTTCCTAAAGCCAAAATCGCATATAGTCAAAATGCACTGAGTTCAATGCTGGGTGGGATTGCCAAAGTCTTTCTTCCTGGAGGGAGGTCTGCCCCCTTTAATTTACCGTATTTTTTGCACCATAACACTCACTTTTTTCCTCCTAGAAAGTAAGGGGAAATGTCTGCGCGTGTTATGGAGGGAATGCCTACAGGTGGCATGCCTACGGATTTTCCTCCTCTAAAAACTACGTGTGTGTTATGGTCGGGTGCGTGTTATAGAGCGAAAAAGACGGTAATTTGATATATTTTTTTTGCCAAGCGCCTAAAGCTGAATGCAGGCGAGTTAAATGCATGCAAATTGTGGGCTTACTGTAATGGAAGTTGTTAGTTTGTGGATGCCAGACGCCTGGATCCTGCAAGTGTCGGAATTTAATCAAGGCTTGGCGTGCTAAGCTGTGTTGCAGACATTCCCAGCCTCTGCACCCAGCAAGTGTTAAAAGCCAATTAAAAGTGTTAATTGCTAATTAAGCCAGCCTTAAGAACTTAATTTGTTCTGGAGGTCCGTTCTTAACCTGAAACTATTCTTAACCAATGGTACCACTTTAGCTAATGGGGCCTCCCACTGCCGCCACCGTGCGATTTCTGTTCACATCCTGAGGTAAAGTTCTTAACCTGAGGTACTATTTCTGAGTTAGTGGAGTCTGTAACCTGAAGCATCTGTAACCCGAGGTACCACTGTATATTATTTCCCCAGCCACTCTGGGTGGCTCCCAACAAAATATTAAAACACAATAACCTGTTAAACATTAAAAGCTTCCCTAAACAGGGCTGCCTTCAGGTGTTTTCTTAAACTCTTGTAGTTGTTTTTCTCTTTGACATCTGGTGGGAGGGTGTTCCACAGGGCGGGTGCCACCACCGAGAAGGCCCTCTGCCTGGTTCCCTGTAACTTGGCTTCTCGCAGGGAGGGAGCTGCCAGAAGGCCCTCGGAGCTGGACCTCAGCGTCCGGGCAGAATGATGGAGGTGGAGACGCTCCTTCAGGTATACTGGGCCTTTGAGGCAGTTTAGGGTTTTAAAGGTCAGCACCAACACTTTGAATTGTGCTTGGAAACATACTGGGAGCCAATGCAGGTCTTTCTAAACTATTGTGGGGTGGAGAAAAATGCTTTTTCTGGTTTTATCTTTTTTTGTAAACTGCCTTGAGGTTTTTGTTTTGTTTTGTTTTTGAATTCCATGAAATAATTAAGCAAGGTAGCCATCTTCCAATATCTGAAGGACTGTCACTCGGAAAGCGGAACAAGTTTTGCTTTCCGCTGCTCCAAACAAGAGGACCCTGGCAAACGGCTTCAAATGGCAAGAAATGAGATCCCGAATACACATTTGGGAAAACTTTCTGACAGTAAGAGCTGTTCGGCAGTGGAACAGACTCCCATGAGAGGTGATGATCTCTCATTCCTTAGAGGTTTCTAAGCACAGGTTGGACGGCCAACTGTCAGGGATGCTTTAGCTGAGAAGAAGAAGAAGAGTTTGGATTTGATATCCCGCTTTATCACTACCTGAAGGAGTCTCAAAGTGGCTAACAATCTCCTTTCCCTTCCTCCCCCACAACAAACACTCTCTGAGGTGAGTGGGGCTGAGAGACTTCAAAGAAGTTTGACTGTCTCGGGGAGGAAATAGAGGAGTGCGCCTTTGGGGTTGAGGTCAAACCGCTGGAAGGTTGCAGCACCAGCTATGGCTGTAGAGACCGATACAGGAGAGACATGTTTCGTTGCAGCCGGGGCAGAAGAAGGCATCTGTTTGTGCTGCTGAAGATGCTCCATGGCGTTTTGACTCTTTGCGCTCCTCCCAGCGGTCATTCCTCCTCCGGTCACTGCTATGGATGCACAACCTGTCTGTTTCCAGGCACTGTGGTCGTCTGCAAAAGATTCCCACATGGTGGAGTTGATGTTGCCAGCGTTCACGTCATGTTTGCAGATGTAACACAGAGTTGGTCTGCCAGCGGCCTGGTGCCTGAAGCCAGCTCCCCTTAAAGGTAGAGGTAAAGGGACCCCTGACCATTAGGTCCAGTCGTGGCCGACTCTGGGGTTGCGGTGCTCATCTTGCTTTACTGGCCGAGGGAGCCGGTGTACAGCTTCCGGGTCATGTGGCCAGCATGACTAAGCCACTTCTGGCGAACCAGAGCAGCGCACGGAAACGCCGTTTACCTTCCCGCCGGAGCGGTACCTATTTATCTACTTGCACTGGTGTGCTTTCAAACTGCTAGGTTGGCAGGAGCAGGGACCGAGCAATGGGAGCTCACCCCGTCATGGGGATTTACCTTCCTGCCAGAGTGGTACCTATTTTTCTACTTGCACTTTGACGTGCTTTCAAACTGCTAGGTTGGCAGGAGCAGGGACCGAGCAATGGGAGCTCACCCCGTCATGGGGATTTACCTTCCTGCCAGAGTGGTACCTATTTATCTACTTGCACTTTTTGGCGTGCTAGGTTGGCAGGAGCAGGGACCAAGCAATGGGAGCTCACCCCGTCGTGGGGATTCGAACCGCCAACCTTCTGATCGGCAAGTCCTAGGCTCTGTTGTTTAACCCACAGCGCCACCCGCGTCCTAGCATTCAAAAGGTGAGACAGGACTTGCCTTTGCAGAAGCCACGCTGATTCTTCTCCAGCAAATTCTTCGTTTTCTTCGTGATCTTATTCTTCATGACGCTTTCCACCCGTTTACAAATGTAATGCACCTTCGGCTAACTGGATCTCCCTGGATCCCTCCCCACCCCCATGGTCACTTTCTAGTCCTCCGGAGCAGAGGTCAGTCTTAGGACAGGTTACATATTTTTGTACGCCAGCAATTTGGCATTTGATTTCTTTGACGAATTGGAGGGGGCAGGATACAGCCTAGTCCTGGTGCTTGGCTCCCTTTTTAATTTGTAATTGCGGCCTAGAATTTCATCTCTTGCCACCAGTATTTCCCTCGTTCTTCAGACTCCCCTCTTTGAAAAGTCAGTTCAGGCACAGGGATCTCATCTACGTTTTCTGCCAAAAGACAAAAGGCAAAGGATCCTCCGTTTCTGCCATCTCCTTCTACTTTAGCACACCTTTAAGTCTCCACTCATCCTAACAGTCAAGCTGTTTCCCTACTTCTGAGGCATTTAAAGACTTTTGAACATGTTGGTGTTAACATTTTAACGATGTGTCCCTCGATTGTTTTCATTTTTCACGCCCTTTACGGTCTGCTAACATTTCTTTGGCCAGATTTTTAGGTTCCTATTTGTCCTAATTTCAGCAAGCCTTCCGTTTTCCGAAGGAAGCCTTGTTGCTTCTCGTAGCTGCTTTGACTCTTGCTAGTTAACCATGTCAACATCTTCTTTCCCTTGTAGTAAACGTCTGGTATATATACCTAGCTCTGCTTCTATTATTATAGTTTTGAATAACCCCCTAATCATCCTGGAGAGATTTCACCCTCTTGGCGTTCCCTTTCAACGTTCCTTTTTTTCTTTACCAATTCCCTTGTTTTGCAGGAAGGTTTCCAAAGTCTTTCTGCAAGAAGCGCCACTTGGTTTCCCTAAAACCGGCCTTTTATCCGAGAGGGGAATGTGGCTGAGTCTAGGGTGCCCCATGGCACAAAAGGAGCTTTCAGTTGTGCTTGCAGAACCAGCTCTGGACGTTTTCAGGCGAATTTTGTGCCTAAAACATAGGGCAATTCTCTCTCTCTGTGTGTGTGTGTGTGTGCTTGGTCAAGTCATGAGTTCTTTGCAGAAAACCTTGCATGTCTAGACGTATAAAGGTTAAATTCAGGACATGGCGGGGACGTGTGGGGAGGTGGGGATGAATATTTTCATACCCCTGGCCCTTTAAATTGCAAACTCCACCTCCCCGATATTAACATTGTCTAAACAGCGTTTTGAGTATCAGTCCCACATCACTTAAGAGAGCTGTGTGCCTCTGTGTAGCATTGGCCATGCTTTCATCCTTCTCGATTCCCTCTTATCCCCCTGCCTTGACCGGGGGCCAGTATTTCGACAGATTTAAAGACTATCTCAACCTGTCGAAGGTCATCCTGGAGATCATTGAGGACCGGAAGAAGGGGCAGGCTGGTTTTCCGGTCTGGGGTCCCCTTGACTGCAGTGATGTGCCAATGGGACCCCTTGAAGACCCCTTGGGGGTCCTGGCTCAGTGGGCCATCAGCAGCGGGAGCAGCAGCTCGGAGGGTGGAGCGAACGGCGAGGCGTCGCAGCCCCCCCAGCAAGCCGCCAAGGGGATGATCTGCAACTTTTGCAAGCACAACGGAGAGTCCAAGAACGTCTACACTTCCCACCCGCTGAAACGGGCCGACGGGGTGGTGGCCTGCCCCATCCTTCGCAACTACACCTGCCCGCTCTGCGGCGCCACAGCCGGCAAGGCCCACACGCTCAAATACTGCCCGCTCAACCAGGAGAAGCAGTCGCTGTATCGCAAGTGCGGACGCAACTCGGCCGGGCGCAAGGTCAAGAGATGAAGCGAGGGACCTCCCTGCCCAGGAACGAAGAACCACCAACCCACAACTACTGTAATTAAGAACCAGAGATAAGACAGAACACGTCTCCAAGCAACATTTTTGATACCGGCAACTCCAAAAAAGCCAACTTCGTTTGCCCCTACCCAACCTCCCCTTTCAAAATACATTTAAATCAAGACGTTTTTGTATTATTTGCTTTCTACACCAGGAAGATGACGGATGCTGCAACAAGGGATCTTTTTTAAAAGACACATACGGGATATCATGAAAATGCACCCTGCTTTTCAGTTTGAAGAACGGAAATCAGCCTAGTTTGTTTCCCAAAATCTGTGAGTTTATAACACTTTTGTCTCTTGCTTTTTTAAATTTCTGCAATTGTCTTAAATCTTTTCAGGGCCACTTGTTGCATGATGGAAGCAGCTATTTCCCCCTCCGAGAATCCTAAAACAAATCCCAAAAGTTGCCATTTTGTTTCTTATATCATGTGTGTTTTGTATATGTGAGAAAAGTTTATATGCTTTGAAAAGAAATATTTTTATATATATTTTAAAAAGAAAAGTATTTATATCTATATTTGTTCATGTGGGTGGTGGTGTTTGCACTGCAGAAGTTTATTATGTTTTGTTCCGGTGACGTTTGAGACTGTTTAATAAACAAGTTTTTATTGTTCTTGCATCAAATCATTGCCTTTCTCAGTTTTGTTCTTGCATCAAACTGTTGAATTTTCTTCAAGCGTTTCCCTGCAAGAGTTCAGGCAACAACAGCCTGACCGTAACTTGGAAAGTTTACAGTACTTGGTAGTAGGTCTTGCTTAGGCCAATGGGGCATACTGCCTTGTAAATATATCTAGGTCTGTGCATAAATCTCTAGGTATTTTGTTAATAAAATATATCTGTGCACAAACATGGAATCTAACTGGGTTAGATAGCAAGACTTTTTGAGAAGATCATCAGTTGAAAATGGGGACTCCTTAAATAATTGCAGCTGAATCTTCTAACATGCTTTGGAAACTTCTGCAACCCGAGTAAATTCCGAAATCTGGGATCTATATTTCCTTAACTCTGCAAAAAAAAATAATGCTTCCACTTATCATGTGTGGACCGTGCAAGACATGAATGCCTCATATCCACTAACCAGGGAAAACTCCTACTTGGTCTCCATTTTGTCTTCTCAGATCTCAATAGGCATTAATTGTACACTTTTAAGCCACCGTGAGGAGTAGAAACTTCTTCTTTTTAAGGTTGGGGAGAACAAAAACGTGTACTCCCTTCCCTTTCACAGAATTCATGAAATTCACAGAATTTCCCACCCTTCTCAAACCTCCCTATATAGGGCTGGGTTTTGCACCCTGACATCTGCGGACACTGTTAAAATTAAGTGAAAGGGATTTTGTATTACAGATGCACTTGGCATTCGCAAATCACATTCACCCCCTCTTTTTTTTGGGGGGGGGTAAAGGTAAAGGGACCCCTGACCATTAGGTCCAGTCGTGACCCACTCTGGGGTTGCGGCGCTCATCTCGTTTATTGGCCAAGGGAGCCAGCGTACAGCTTCCGGGTCATGTGGCCAGCAGGACTAAGCCACTTCTGGCGAACCAGAGCAGCGCACGGAAATGCCGTTTACCTTCCCGCAGGAGTGGTACCTATTTATCTACTTGCACTTTGGTGTGCTTTGGAACTGCTAGGTTGGCAGGAGCAGGGACCGAGCAACGGGAGCTCACCCCGTCGCAGGGATTCGAACCGCTGACCTTCTGATCAGCAAGTCCTAGGCTCTGTGGTTTAACCCACAGCGCCACCCGCGTCCCTGTGGGGTGGGGGGTAGATGCATTTCCCCCCCGGATGTAGATGTTTTTCCACCACCACCCTACACAGCAGAATGCACAAAGTCCTGATCATGATTAATCAAAGTGAGGAAAACACTTTGTGTGGCCTCAAACTGGAGGATTAAGGAATGGGAACTCTCCCCTTTCATGTTAAAAAGAATACCACACAGAACCCAGAACATAACAGATGAACCTTTGCAAAGCAGGTAGCCCACCCCATTCTAGTTTTTGCACCAAAGCTCCCTATCACCTCGATAACTGGTTTTCAACATCACGATATATCACTAGCTAAACATCGTGATACAGTGGATGCTCAGGTTGCGAACGTGATCCGTGCGGGAAGCACGTTCGCAACCCACAGCGTTCGCAATCCGCAGCGCCGCGTCTGTGCACGCGTGGGTCGCGATTCGGCGCCTCTGCGCATGCGCCCCAAACCCAGAAGTAACCCGTTCCGGTACTTCCAGGTTCGGCGCGGTGCGCAACCCAAAATCTCGCAACCCAAAGCGCCTGTAGCCCAAGGTATGACTGTATACCGATGCATCACGATGTCTGAAACAAGGATGGAAGGATGTGGATGTAAACACTGAACGTGGCAACCCTGTGGGGAAAAGGATGTTCTCCTAAACCAGCACGACTATTCCTCTGTTCACACAGGGAGGGTTGAGGTTCTGCAAAAGGATAACTTTTGCGCCACCAGACACTGAACTGCAACTCGCTATCAGTCTCTAGCTAGCATGGCCAACGAGCAAGGATGATGGGCGTTGTAGTTTCAGCAACACCTGGAAGGGGCCAAAGTTTCCCCACACCTGTTCCGGAAGCATCCATTCCCCTCGTCGATGTGAGAAGCGATAGGATGCTGGAATATTGTTGTTGTTTAGTTGTGTCCGACTTTTCGTGACCCCCTGGACCAGAGCACGCCAGGCACTCCTGTCTTCCACTGCCTCCCACAGTTTGGTCAAACTCAAGTTGGCAGCTTCGAGAACACTTTCCAACCATCTCATCCTCTGCCATCCCCTTCTCCTTGTGCCCTCCATCTTTCCCAACATCAGGGCCTTTTCCAGGGAGTCTTCTCTTCTCGTGAGGTGGCCAAAGTATTGGAGCCTCAGCTTCAGGATCTGTCCTTCCAGTGAGCACTCAGGGCTGATTTCCTTCAGAATGGAGAGGTTTGATCTTCTTGCAGTCCATGGGACTCTCAAGAGTCTCCATGCTGGAATATAAACAAGGCCTTTTTTTGTCTGTTGCGAGGTTTGTTATGGCTGCCATTCGCTCTGTTTTTACCCCCCCTCAGAGCAACTGGCAGAAAAGAGGAATTTTGTATCTTTAGTGGAGACGGCTGGTTTGCACCGTCTCCAACAGAAAGCCCTGATCTCTAGAAATGGGCAATGGGAAACAAGGGTCAGTGGAAAGGGCTCCCCCCCCCCCCACAATCCGGCCTCTCAGACCCACTTTTGATGATAAAGTGGAAAAAGCAAATGGAACAAGGTCCTTCAGAGAATGGTCATCGCCCAAACGGAGGCTGGAACCCCAGGCTCTAAAAGGGGAAGGCAAGCTAGGAGCAGAAGGTGCACACTCACATCTTAGACAGGCCCAAGCTGGCTGGCTTGGCCGTTCGCCTTGGGTTCATGCAGTGTTTCACCCAAGTCCTGAGGATGAGGAAAGGGCATCTAGAAGGTGGACAGAAGTGGGCATCCGGTTGGCCAACTTGAGAAAAGGAGAGTGCTAGATAAGAAGGGATTTGGGCATGATCCAGGGCTCATCTTACGTTCTTTAGGTGGCTCCACATCACTAGTGCTCAGCAGGTGGGATTCAGGTACAAACCGGGAATTAAGATTTGCACAGTTACGTTGAATTGGAGCCATTTGTCACTCTTAGCACAATCAAGGCACTTCTTTAGAAGCGACTTCCAGCAGTTAGGAAAGAGATAGGGAAACGCTGAAAAGTGTGGGCTGGGCAAAGGACCAAAGGGAAAACATCTAAAGGACCCTTCAAGGAAACAGGGATGAGTGAATTCTCGTCGTGATGGAACCTGCCAGCAAAAGGAAGAATGGATAAGCAAAGTTATGGACCATGTCAAATCAGCAAAGCTAACAGCTAGAATAAGAGAATCTAATGGAGACTGGGGTTTTTTTTTGAAGGCTTTTGAACCCTTTGTGGATTATTTGAAGAAATATAATAGGAAGAATCTGTGAGTGGTTTTTGATCTACAAGCAACAGAAAGCATGAGAGACTATTGCATGGGTAGGCAAACTAAGGCCCAGGGGCCGGATCCGGCCCAATTGCCTTCTCAATCTGGCCCATGGATAGTCCGGGAATCAGCGTGTTTTTACAAGAGTCGAATGTGTCCTTTCATTTTAAAATGCATCTCTGGGTTATTTGTGGGGCATAGGAATTTGTTCACCCCCCCCAAAATAGTTCGGCCCCCCACAAGGTTAGAGGGACAGTGGACCGGCCCCCTGCTGAAAAGGTTTGCTGACCCCTGGACTATTGTGTTATGATTATGATGTAAAAAAGGGAAGACGAGGTGCAGGAAGGGGGGTGCGAATAAGAAAAACATCATGGAAAATGGGATGGGAAGTTGATAATATAAAAGATTTTTTTTAAAAAATGTATTGGAATTTGATGTGGAATTTCTGGAAATTTATATTAAAAATAAATAAAGGGAGGGGGAAAACCCCTCCCTGTGAAGAAATCAGAAGGGATGCTTAGTAGGGATCGGATACAATATACCGTATTTTTTGCACCATAACACTCACTTTTTTCCTCCTAGAAAGAAAGTAAGGGGAAATGTCTGTGCGTGTTATGGAGCGAATGCCTGCGGGTGGCAGGTGGCGGGGGGGATCTGCTGCAGTTGTGAGCAGAGGATCCATGGTTCCCCTTCCTTCCCTCCTCCGTGGTTACAAAGCATGGATCCACATGGATCCTCAGGATTTTTGCATTGGGCTACTCCAAACTCACTGTCAGATCACATGTCTGTGGCCACAGCATGAACCACAAAAATCATATATCCACTATTTCGTTTAGAAATTTTTTGTTTGTTTTCCTCCTCTAAAAACTAGGTGCGTGTTATGGTCTGGTGCGTGTTATAGAGCGAAAAATACGGTAGTGTCCCTGTAAGCTTTTTGCAAGCATACAGGTTTTCTACAGGAGCCTAGAGGTAAGAAGGGAGAGGAGGAAGATCGGGGGGGGGGGTGTTTCAGAGGCTGGCAGTGGGGCCGCCTTCTGGGGTGTGAGCCTTGGCAGAACTCCAGCAACGCTGACCGCCCCAAAAAAGCACCTCTCCCGTGCACATATAGGTGCAGCCGCTGCAGAAAGCACCAGTTGCCTTAAGTGTTCCTTGCAGCAGATTGCAAAATGGGCATGATGGACGCCCAGCCCCAAGCCACAAGGAAGTACCTCTTGTGCATGTGGCTATTTTTCAACGGATTACAGCCCTGCAGATGCTTCCCCCTGGTTAGCAGTGCTATTCCAGTGGAGTTTGCAAAACACAGCTGGAATCCCTTTTGCAGCGAGCTGAACATGGGGGCTGTGTTGATCTAGCAAGCTCAGCTCCTGAAGAGGCCCAAACTGCAACTTCGCCTTGAAGGCGAAACTGCCCAGCGCAGAGAAGAGAAGGACAGTCCCTTTACGGCAGCCATGGGAAACCTTTATCAGCTTAAGGGCCACATTCCATTCAGGGATTGCCTTCCAGGGGCCACATACAAAAAGTGGGCGGGGTCAGAGTCAAGGGTGGGTGGAGCAATGAGTATAATTTTTTTGCCTTTGTACAGTTAGGTGTTTGATACCCACCCACACCCGACGCTCTCTATCCTCCTTCCAGGCATTATCAGAATTCAAGGCTGCGTTCTAGCCAGGAGAAAACAGGGTGTGACCTGGAGCGAATATTGAGGGCCAGGTAAATAAGTCTAGAGGGCCACATTTTACCTCGGACCTGAGATTCCCTTGCTCTAGGACATGTCTACATGCCAAAGCAAAGCCATTTTCAAATCTTAAAAATAAAAATGCATTTGCCACTGAAAGACACTTTTTGGAACTGTAGTTCATAACAACGAACACAGGAGCTAGATAAATATTAGGCAACTCAGTTGGATAGAGCATGGTGCTGACACGGCCACGGTTGCAGATTCGATCCCCGTAAAGGGAAGGTTTCATATTCCCACATTGCAGGGGGTTGAGATAGATGACCCCCAGGGTCCCTTCCTTGATTGATTGATTGATTGATTGATTGATTGACTGATTGATTGAATGAATGAATGAATGAATGAATGAATTTATATACTGCCTTATACCCGAAGGTCTCAGGGTGGTTCACAGAACAAAATCAGAATATAAAACCACAAAATATATAATGAAAATAAAAACAACAACCCAACAGCCCTTCATGATTCTATGAGCCTTCTATACCTAGTCAGACCATTGGTCCAACTACCTTAGTACTGCCTACACGGACTGGCAGCAGCTTATCTGAATGTCAGGCAGGGGGGTCGGGCCCTTGTTATGTACTGAGTTTAATAGGATCCAAAAGGCAGCAGTCTGATTGGTCCTAGAACAATAGGATTCAGAATGCAGCAGTCTGATTGGTCCTAGAACAATAGGATTCAGAATGCAGTGGTCTGATTGGTCCTAGAACAATAGGATTCAGAATGCAGCGGTCTGATTGGTCCTAGAACAATAGGATCCAGAATGCAGCAGTTTGATTGGTCCTAGAACAATAGGATCCAGAATGCAGCAGTCTGATTGGTCCTAGAACAATAGGATTCAGAATGCAGCGGTCTGATTGGTCCTAGAACAATAGGATCCAGAATGCAGCAGTCTGATTGGTCCTAGAACAATAGGGTCCAGAATACAGCAGTCTGATTGGTCCTAGAACAATAGGATCCAGAATGCAGCGGTCTGATTGGTCCTAGAAGAATAGGGTCCAGAATGCAGCAGTCTGATTGGTCCACAGGAGCCACCCAATCTAGCTCCAGGTGGAAGTGAATCCACAACCTGATTGGCCTACAGGTGAATCCCGGAATTAGCCAATCACGTGGGGCCCATTGTGTAAATAATCTATATAAAGCAGACATTCTGGGGAAACGTCCATTTCCTCCTCACCACTATGAGCTGAAATAAAGAGCATGAAATCCACTCTCGACCCTGAGTATATTTCAGCCCTTCTGCCTGCCAAGAAGCTGTCCTTACCACTGGGGTGTGGCTGTTGGCAGAGGATTCAAGCTGGACAGGGATCGGGGGGCCGGGGGCAGCGAGCTCTGCTTCCAGTTGGGCAAACTGCCCATGCCTCCTCCAGAAGGCTAGCCTCACACGCCAGAACTTCAGAGCCACCCTTCCTAATCCAAAAATCACAAACAGAAGACAAGAGTTTATTCCGGAAGCTTCAGTTTGCATCCCACAGTGGCAAAGAGCTGGGGTCGATTTCTCCGCTGGCTCTGACCTCGTCACAGGCTCAGTGGCTCGGTGTTTTCTCGTCTGAGGAGAAACGAAAAGGAAAGGAGTGATTAGCCCCCATCTGTGCTAATTAAGACGCAGCAACCGCTCTCAATTCCCCAGGCCAGGGGTCTGCAACCTTTAAGACAAAAAGAGCCACTTGGACCCGTTTCCGAAGAAAAAAACAACTGGGAGCCACAAAAGTCGTCATTATAAAAATAACTTTTTTGTCACTTTTTTATTATTTCTTTGTTTGACCCCTCAGAATTACTCCTCCTCATAGAAATAAACGTTAAATTAACAAGTTACCTTTTTTGTGTGTGTGTGTTCTTCACTCCCCTTCAAAACAGTGACCAGCATACATGCCCCCTTTCAATGCAGTGACCAGCGGACATGCCCCTTACAGTGTAGTGGGCGGGCAGGAAGGTGACGTCGGGACGGTGCGTGACTAACGCACGCACCACCCCCATGTGACGTCACAGCCACTACAGCGCCCGCCACAGTGGGGAGTGTCGGGGCGCACAATGCGCCTCCTCCTCTTGCTAGTATCCGCCCTGGAGCCGCGGCAAAGGTGTAAAAGAGCCACATGCGGCTCCAGAGCCGCGGGTTGCAGACCCCTGCCCCAGGGTTTAATCTGCAAAGGCCAGACTGCAAGATCCCTGCCTCTGGGCATCACTGATGAGGTCCAAAGGATAGCAGAGCAAAACATTTGGCACCAGCTGGGATGAAGGAATTGCTGGGAGGAGGCTTACAAGGCACCATCCAACTGCCTTAGGGACTCCGGATTTGTGTAGGGTCTACTCCTGAGCCTTTTCCCAAAGGATGGATGGCGGCTAACAGGTTGAGGTTGAATCCTGACAAGACAGAAGTACTGTTCTGGGGGGACAGGGGGCGGGCTGGTGTGGAGGACTCCCTGGTCCTGAATGGGGTAACTGTGCCCCTGAAGGACCAGGTGCGCAGCCTGGGAGTCATTTTGGACTCACAGCTGTCCATGGAGGCGCAGGTCAATTCTGTGTCCAGGGCAGCTGTTTACTAGCTCCGTCTGGTACGCAGGATGAGACCCTCCTTGCCCACAGACTGTCTCGCCAGTAGTGCATGCTCTGGTTATCTCCCGCTTGGACTACTGCAATGCGCTCTACGTGGGGCTACCTTTGAAGGTGACCAATAAACTACAATTAACCCAGAATGCAGCAGCTTGACTGGTGACTGGGAGCGGTTGCCGAGACAACATAACACCAGCTTGAAAGAGCTACATTGGCTCCCTGTACACTTCTGAGCACAATTCAAAGTGTTGGTGCTGACCTTTAAAGCCCTCAACGACTTCGGTCCAGTATACCTGAAGGAGTGTCTCCACCCCCATCGCTCAGCCCAGACACTGAGGTCCAGCACTGAGGGCCTTTTGGTGGTTTCCTCACTGCGAGAAGCAAAGCTACAGGGAACCAGGCAGAGGGCCTTCTCAGTAGTGGCACCCACCCTGTGGAACACCCTCCCACCAGATGTCAAAGAGAATAACACCTGCCAGACTTTTAGAAGACATAATAATAATAATATATAATAATAATTTATTATTTGTACCCCGCCCATCTGGCTGGGTTTCCCCAGCCACTCTGGGCGGCTTCCACAGAAACCAAAAAACACTAAAATATCATACATTAAAAGCTTCCCTGAATAGGGCCGCCTTAAGATGTCTTCTGAATGTCAGGTAGTTGTCCATCACCTTGACATCCGATGGGAGGGCATTCCACAGGGCGGGCGCCACCACCGAAAAGGCCCTCTGCCTGGTTCCCTGTAGCTTCGCTTCTCGCAATGAGGGAACCGCCAGAAGGCCCTCGGCGCTAGACCTCAGTGTCCGGGCAGAAAGATTATGGTGGAGACACTCCTTCAGATATACTGGGCCGAAGCCGTTTAGGGCTTTAAAGGCATCTGAAGGCAGCCCTGTTTAGGGAAGCTTTTAATTTTTAACACACCACTGTATTTTAATACTTTGTTGGGAGCCGTCCAGAGTGGCTGGGGAAATAATAAATTATTATATTATTATCCCGCAAGGCAGCAGAGGTTTAGGATCAGAGATGGGCTCTCTTCCGGGGTGGACGAGTCCCACCTGCCCCTCACTCCCCTCTATGGCACATGCAGAAACTGCCTTCTTGACCACTGGACCTACTCTTAGAATCATAGAATCATAGAGCTGGAAGAGACCACAAGGGCCATTGAGTCCAACCCCCTGCCAAGCAGGAAACACCATCAGAGCACTCCTGACATATGGTTGTCAAGCCTCTGCTTAAAGACCTCCAAAGTAGGAGACTCCACCACACTCCTTGGCAGCAAATTCCACTGTCAAACAGCTCTTCCTGTCAGGAAGTTCTTCCGAATGTTTAGGTGGAATCTTCTTTCTTGTAGTTTGGATCCATTGCTCCGTGTCCGCTTCTCTGGAGCAGCAGAAAACAACCTTTCTCCCTCCTCTATGTGACATCCTTTTATATATTTGAACATGGCTATCATATCACCCCTTAACCTCCTCTTCTCCAGGCTAAACATGCCCAGCTCCCTTAGCCGTTCCTCGTAAGGCATCGTTTCCAGGCCTTTGACCATTTTGGTTGCCCTCCTCTGGACACGTTCCAGTTTGTCAGTGTCCTTCTTGAACTGTGGTGCCCAGAACTGGACGCAGTACTCCAGGTGAGGTCTGACCAGAGCAGAATACAGTGGCACTATTACTTCCCTTGATCTAGATGCTATACTCCTATTGATGCAGCCCAGAATTGCATTGGCTTTTTTAGCTGCCGCGTCACACTGTTGGCTCATGTCAAGTTTGTGGTCAACCAAGACTCCTAGATCCTTTTCACATGTACTGCTCTCAAGCCAGGTGTCACCCATCTTGTATTTGTGCCTCTCATTTTTTTACTCTTGGTCTTGACCGCTCAATCCGCCAGAGTCTGGCTTTGCATGCAGGGGAAGTTCCTAACCCACCAAGGGTTTGGGATGCCCTGGGATCTTTGAATGAAGGGCGGCATACAAATTTAATAAATAGTAATGATAAAATAAGTATAATAGTGTTGGGCTTGCCAATCAGAAGGTTGACGGTTCGAATCCCTGTGACGGGGTGAGCTCCCGTTGCTCTGTCCCAGTTCATGCCAACCTAGCAGTTCGAAAGCACACCAGTGCAAGTAGATAAATAGGTATCACTGCTGCAGGAAGGTAAATAGCGTTTCCTTGTGCTCCAGTTTCCATCATGTTATTCCGTTGCGCCAGAAACAGTTTAGTCCTGCTGGCCACGTGACCTGGAAAGCTGTCTGTGGACAAACACCGGTTCCCTCGGCCTGAAAGCGAGATGAGCGCCGCAACCCCATAGTTGCCTTTGACAGGACTTAACCATCCAGGGGTCCTTTACCTTTACAGTTCCCAGGATTCTTCGGAGGAAGTCATGCACCTTAAATGTGAGGTGTATAAAGTGAATTTAAAGCGCACGAGTCCTCCCAAAGAATTCCGGGAACTGTAGATTGCTAAGATTGCCGGGAATTATAAATCTGTTAGGGGTAAACTACCATTCCCAGTAGGGACGCAGGTGGCGCTGTGGGTTAAACCACAGAGCCTAGGACTTGCCGATCAGAAGGTCAGCGGTTCGAATCCCCATGATGGGGTGAGTTCCCGTTGCTCGGTCCCTGCTCCTGCCCACCTAGCAGTTCAAAAGCACGCCAGTGCAAGTAGATAAATAGGTACCACTCCGGCGGGAAGGTAAACAGTGTTTCCGTGCGCTGCTCTGGTTCGCCAGAAGCAGCTTAGTCATGCTGGCCACATGACCTGGAAGCTGTATGCTGGCTCCCTCGGCCAATAAAGTGAGATGAGCGCCGCAACCCCAGAGTCGGCCACGACTGGACCTAATGGTTAGGCGTCCCTTTACCCTTTACCTTACCGTTCCCAGTATTCTTTGGGGGAAGGTACGTGCCTTAAATGTGCTTTAGATATATGGTGCAGCTGTGAAGTTAGAAAAATAGATAGGGTAGGACAGAGAGCAGGGTCTTTCGTGACACCAACCACTCTCCTTTCGGTTCAACAGTCTTGGATGTTTCAGGAGCAGTGCGCAAAGCTTTTGGAAGTGGGGGCATCTGAGGTCAAAACGCGACATTAATTGGACTAGGCGTTTCCAGGAGGAAAATGGTTCCTAGCGCATAACCTCTTCATCTTCCAAGAACACACAAAGCTTGCAAGTGCGGGAAACACTGCTTCCAAAAATTCGCCATCTGTCAGTAACATGCAAAATCCAGAACTCTTTTCAACCCAAATTGTCCCCGGTGACTTTATTGAGGTGGCGGTGGGGAAATTAATGCAAATATACGCATTCCAGCCAATTGAAGAAGAAGAGTTTGGATTTGATATCTCGCTTTATCACTACCCGAAGGATTCTCAAAGCGGCTAACAATCTCCTTTCCCTTCCTCCCCCACAACAAACACTCTGTGAGGTGAGTGGGGCTGAGAGACTTCAGAGAAGTGTGACTGGCCCAAGGTCACCCAGCAGCTGCATGTGGAGGAGCGGAGACGCGAACCCGGTTCCCCAGATTACGAGTCCACTGCTCTTAACCACTACACCACACTGCAAGCAAGGGAACTCTTTCTTTTGGGTAGCAGAATCTGTGTGCCAGACAAAGCTGTTCTCAAAGTCAGACAACAACAACAACAACAACAACAACAACAACAACAACAACAATTTATTTGTACCCCGCCCATCTGGCTGGGTTTCCCCAGCCACTCTGGGCGGCTTCCACAGAGACAAAAAATACACTAAAATGTCACACATTAAAAACTTCCTTGAACAGGGCTGCCTTAAGATGTCTTCTGAATGTCAGGTAGTTGTTTATCTCTTTGACATCTGAAGGGAGGGCGTTCCACAGGGCGGGAGCCACTACCAAGAAGGCCCTCTGGTTCCCTGTAACCTCACTTCTCGCAATGAGGGAACCACCAGAAGGCCCTCGGAGCTGGACCTCAACATCCGGGCTGAACGATGGGGGTGGAGACGCTCCTTCAGGTATACAGGACTGAGGCCGTTTAGGGCTTTAAAGGTCAACACCAACACTTTGAATTGTGCTAAATTTGAATTTAAAGCACATTTGGAGCACATTATTTCCCTCAGAGAATTCTGGGCACTGTAGTTTAGCCTTCATACTGTTACAATCACCAAGGAATGCGTTGCCACAAATGTGCTAGGATCATGTGCAGGCTGATCCAGGAAAGGGAACATCTCTGGTTTAGGGCAGGAAGAAGAGATTTGAGAATAGGGGAAATCCAGCTACAACAGGCAGTGCCTTACATTTTTTTTTTTTTTGGTAATGTAGGTTTTATTTATTTTCATCTTTAAACTGTTTTCAACTTTAAGTATGGTGGCATTGAGATATACCTTTGCACTGGAGCGTATAACATAACAACAGTTTACATGAAAGCAGAAATTAAACAGCAATTAGAAATAAAAATAGAAATTCAACAGAAACAGAACAGAAATTAAACAATAAACGTTTCTGAATGTGTTAACCACACTGCGTCAAGGTGCGTATACCAAGATTATTACGGTTGCTACTGATATGAAATGATGTCTATTACTGTGTGTTCCTTAGACTGGTAGCTGGTATTTTGGATCAGTAGCGATTAGAATTTACAGTGGTGCCCCGCAAGACGAATGCCTCGCAAGACGGAAAACTCGCTAGACGAAAGGGTTTTCCGTTTCGGAGGTACTTCGCAAAACGAATCTCCTATGGGCTTGCTTCGCAAGACGAAAATGTCTTGTGAGTACCTGCGGGTTTTTTCCCTCCCCCCTTTTTCTAAACCGCTAAGCTGCTTATCAGCTGATCTGATAAGCCGCTAAAAGTCGCTAATAGCGCTAATCCGCTAATCCGTCAATGGGCTTGCTTCACAAGACGAAAAAACCGCTAGACGAAGAGAATCACAGAACGGATTCTTTTCGTCTTGCGAGGCACCACTGTATAGGAAAGGAAAAATAAAATGTGCTTCACGCACTCCAGACTGCGCTCCAGACTATGGGTGCTATTTTACCATATGCCTCGTTATCGATAAAGTCACACCTGAAGGCATGAAACGGTCTTACCTTTTGCTCTCCCCTTGGCAAGTACAGGAACCTGGCGGGGGAAAAGACATTTGGAGAGAACAGAAGTCAGCTGCAAAACCAGGACCAGAGTAGGGGTGCAAATTTATTACTACCAAACTCAATTCACCCAAGGGTTGCCACCTTTCTTCAGACAGAATACAGTTCAGGTGGAGGGTTGTTTGTTTGTTTGTTTGTTTGTGGCGCTGTGGGTTAAACCATTCTTCAGGGAAGAAGTCATGGCAGCTTATCGTTATATGATACCAGGGGCGCCAACTTGAATAAAATATGGGGGGGGGGTAGATAAACCATGGCCCGCATAATCAATCGCATTACACCGGTGCTTTCCCCCCCTGGGGGGACGCAGGGGTACGTGTACCCCTAAACATTTTGTGAATCTAAGTTTGGCCTCATTGAGAGGCAGTATTTCAATATGAGTAGGAAAATGAGAGTACAGTGGTACCTCTGAATGCGAACGGGATCCATTCTGGAGCCCCGTTCGCATCCTGAAGTAAACGTAAGACGCATCTGCGTGTCTGCGGGTTGCGTTTCAACGCTTCCGCGCATGCGCATGATGTCATTTTGAGCGTCTGCGCATGCGCGAGCGGCGAAACCCGGAAGTAACACGCTCCGTTACTTCTGGGTCGCCGCGGAGCGCAACCTGAAAATACTTAACTTGAAGCTACTTCAGCCCGAGGTATGACTGTAACTCTCAACATTTTTTTTTAGAAAAAAGCACTGCATGACACGATGCACGCACACCATTTGAATGGCAATGCCCATCAACTTTGGGGATGTGGCGGCCCCCTCCAATATTTTATTGTGGGGGGTGACCCCCTCCAATATTTTATTTTCCCAATATTTTATTGGGAAAGCACCGGTGTAATATTTTATTGGAGGGGGCTGGAGCCCCCCAAGCCCCTAGGAGTTGGCTTCTGTGTATGGTAACACTTTAAATGGGCATCTTTTCCTGTCTCTGTTAACAGAAAAATCCCTTGGACAAAAAATCCCTTGGGCTCCCTTGGACAAAAACAAAGACACCAACCAGGATTACTTGGAGCAAAACAGCAGCCTATAGGCTTGGCCTTTATTGATCTGTTGCAACAGGGTGCTCCCCTCACCCGCAGGAGAGAGGAGGGACCCAGAAAAATGGTGTGCAAGGCCTTGTAAAGACTTTTGAAATTGCCACCCTGTAGATCAAGACCACCCCCAGAAACATCATACATACATCACAGAAGGGGTGTAGCCTAAGACCACCCCTCAGATACATCACACCTACATCACAGAAAAGGCGATGTAAAACAGAAATTTCAATATTTTTTTTCTCCTGTTGTTGTTTATCTCCTGTCTGGCAGGTTACTTGACTGGATTTCTTGGGTAGCCTGGCCAGTCTTTTGTAATGATAAATACTTAGTTCCTGGGCCAGGTCACAGGCTCACACCCTCTTCAAACACAGACATACAGTGGTGCCCCGCAAGACGAATGCCTTGCAAGACGGAAAACTCGCTAGACGAAAGAGTTTTCCGTTTTGGAGGTGCTTCGCAAAACGAATTTCCTATGGGCTTGCTTCGCAAGACGACAATGCCTTGCGAGTTCCTGCTGGTTTTTTTTCCTTCCCACCCCTTTTTCTAAGCCGCTAAGCCGCTTATCAGCTGATCCGATTAGCAGATAAGCTGCTAAAAGCTGCTAATAGCGCTAATAGCGCTAATCCGCTAATCCGTCAATGGGCTTGCTTCGCAAGACGAAAAAACCGCTAGACGAAGAGAATCACAGAACGGATTCTTTTCGTCTTGCGAGGCACCACTGTACCCTTAAGACAGGATTTGTGAAGGAAAAGACAATGGGGAGGCTTTTCCATTTTGACCTTGCAGAGAAAAAATTTGGTCAGTTTAGGAATCAAAATGGTTCCAGGTTGGCCTTCCTGTGCTGATCTATGTACGTGCTTGGTTGGTACACTTATGAACATTACCATATATTTAAGACCATAAAATTCCTATCACATGTCTTTGTGTTGGCTCCCAAATTATGAAACTCCTTCCCCACAGAGGTGAGTCTGGTACCGTCGTCATGCAGCTTTTGCTGTCTGCAGCGACAGACTTTGGGCTTTTAAAATTTCAGCAGCACCCTGCGCGGCTCTGCTGCTTCTGTGAATGCACACCTCTTCTCTGTCAGTGAAGGTATTTTGTTTTCTGCGGGGTGGGGGGTGGGACACACAAAAGGACACACGCTCTGCTGCTTTCACTAAATGTATACTGTTCTGTTCTGGCTGGAACGGATTTCCTTTTCTTTAAAATAATAATAATTGCAACAGTTTTATCTGTTTTGATACGTTATATTGTTATAACCTGTCCTGGGCCCTTATATGGTAGAGAGTGGATAAGGAATGTTTTAAACAGGGCTGCCATATTTCAAAAAGTGAAAAGGTTGTGGAGCTTTCTTTTGCAAAATCTTTACCCCCTCCCCTCCCACCGCCAAAAATGAAGTTTTTGAGCTATATTTAAAGGAAATTGCCAACACCCCCCCCCCAACACTTCCGATATGGGCTGCCATGCTCCTGGGTTTTTCCCGGACATCATTTTCGATGGGCGAATGTCCGGGATTTTCCAGACATAGTAAAGGGTAAAGGGACCCCTGACCATTAGGTCCAGTCATGACCGACACTGGGGTTGCGGCACTCATCTCGCTTTATTGGCCGAGGAAGCTGGCGTACAGCTTCCGGGTCATGTGGCCAGCATGACTAAGTCGCTTCTGGCGAACCAGAACAGCGCACGGAAATGCCGTTTACCGTCCCGCCAGAGCGGTACCTATTGATCTACTTGCACTTTGACGTGCTTTCGAACTGCTAGGTTGGCAGGAGCAGGGACCGAGCAATGGGAGCTCACTCCGTCGCGGGGATTCGAACCACCGACCTTCTCATCAGCAAGTCCTAGGCTCTGTGGTTTAACCCACAGCGCCACCCACGTCCCTTTTTCCAGACATATGGTAGCCCGATTTTAAATGGAAAACTAAATCTACTCCTGACGCAGAAACGCCCTCTCCATCCCTGGAACCTAAGCTATAAATAAGTTCCATTTTGTTTTGATAGTCACTAGGCAACTGCCTCTCACTCCAGGGACATTTTCTTTTTTTCCTCTCTCTCTCTCTCTCTCTCTCTCTCTCTCTCCATCCACTCAGCATCTGCTAACCCAAGGAGTGCAGAAGGAAGATCACTGAACCGTGGGCGCCTCTTCGCTTCCTTCTCCTTGGAAATGCGAGTTGTATTTGAGGAGCAGATGCCAGGTTGCATTAGATCTCAAAATCAAGTCTGTTTCCCCCTGCGCCGTGTGTGCGTGTATGTGTGTTGTGTACATGCACACACACACACACACACACGGGGGATTTGAAGGGGTGGGTTCCAAAAACGATTTTTGAAATGTCGCAGGTAAAAAAAAAAAAAACAATTTCGAAAATGAAACATTTCCTTCGCATGCTACCAGTTCCGGAACATTCTCCCGTGCAAACACACAAATGCGCACCCATCAAAATGAAGGGGAACGATGATGTGCATGCGCTTCAGGCATGGATCGTGGCCTATCGCACAGATTTTGCTTTGAGTCCTTTACAGTGGTACCTCGGGTTAAGTACTTAATTCGTTCCGGAGGTCCGTTCTTAACCTGAAACTGTTCTTAACCTGAAGCACCACTTTAGCTAATGGGGCCTCCTGCTGCCGCCGGAGCACGATTTCTGTTCTCATCCTGAAGCAAAGTTCTTAACCTGAAGCACTATTTCTGGGTTAGCGGAGTCTGTAACCTGAAGCGTATGTCACCTGAAGCGTATGTAACCCGAGGTACCACTGTATTTAATAAACCGTTTGCAATTCAAAACCCAGCCCACCCAAAAGGCTTGAGCAAACATTTTGAATGAAACCCCAAGTTATCTTATTCGTTATTGCGTATGTTTGTTTATGTTAAATTAATTTATTAAATTTCTACCCCGCTTTTCCACCAAAAGGCTCAGCAAGGTGTACACGCGTCGTCGTCCCCCCATTTTATCCCAACGACAACCCTGTGAGGTAGATTAGGTTAACAGAGAGCAACTGGCTCAACGTCGCTCAGTGAATCCTGGTCTCCCCACATCCTAGCCCCAAGTTCGCAGCATATGAGAAAACAGTATTTTAAAAGAGCTATTTCAGACCAGTTTGCTTAAAAGGAAAGGGGGACGAGGGGGCTGAAAACGCAGCCTCAAGCCAAGGACTCTCGATTGACTTACGTACACAGCTGCTCTTCGAGAACATAAATATCGTCTTGCTGTAAAGAAGGAGAGAAAGAGTTGATCATAAAAACGGCCGCTAAGTGCAGTCAACGCTTGTAGAAATCAAGTCACTCCAGGGAGTGAAATATTTAAAGGTTTGTATTGTGGCAGGTCCGTACCCAAGATTTCCGGGCAAGAGTTTATGATTTTAGACCTCAAAAAATATTCCATGGTGAGAAAATACAACTACAGGGGTACCTTGGGTTCCGACTTTACTGTATTTTTCGCTCTATAAGATGCACCGGACCACAAGACGCACCTAGTTTTTGGAGGAGGAAAACAAGAAAAAAAATATTCTGAATCTCAGAAGCCAGAACAGCAAGAGGGATCGCTGCGCAGTGAAAGCAGCAATCCCTCTTGCTGTTCTGGCTTCTGTGATAGCTGCACAGCCTGCATTCACTCCATAAGACGCACACACATTTCCCCTTACTTTTTAGGAGAGAAAAGGTGAGTCTTATAGAGCAAAAAATACGGTAATTCGTTCCAGAGGTCAATTCTTAATCTGAAACTGTTCTTTTCTTTTCCTTTTTCTTTTTGCAATTTCCCAAATGTTTACGGAAGCAGTGAGAGGTTGCCCATCATACTGTGCTGAAAAGGCAGTTTTATTCAATTCAGAAACTTAAAAACTTAAAAACTTAAAACAACAACAGTTTTGCAGCACAGGATAGTGCTATCTGAACTAGACTCCCCCCCCCCTTTTTTTAAGCTCTTCTAACCCATCAAGAGAGTCAGTTTTGCACGATCTAAGACCTATATCTTCTACCATAACCACCTTCCGTTCTTGGAAAAAACTGCAGAAAGGCACTTGAAAAGCTGTTAATCTTTTTTTAGTTTTGCTGGTAAGGGTTCATTTCGGCGCAAGGAAGATGCGCTCTTCTCTTCTTAAATTATCAGTCTGTGTAATCAATTACAATATTTCCCCCCATTTCCCTCCCTCACCCCTCCCTCTCCCACCCCACAAAGACTTCCCTCGCTCCCCTCTGATTTCTTTACACATATCGTTCTCTGCATATTATAAAATTGTACATATCTTAATTTTGTCTATCATATGTTCACCTAATAAATTTGTGGATGTTTATTCAAAACCTGCCAAGCAGTCCAGTTCATTTTGTTGTCTTTTTAGAAAATTTGTAAAAAGCTCCCATTCTTCCTTATAGTCACAGTTGTCCAATCTGAAACTGTTCTTAACCTGAGGTACCACTTTAGCTAATGGGGCCTCCCGCCGCTGCGGCCGCGCGATTTCTGTTCTCATCCTGAGGTAAAGTTCTTAACCCGAGGTACTACTTCTGGGTTAGCGGAGTCTGTAACCCGAAATGTTTGTAACCCGAGGTGTTTGTAACCTGAGGTACCACTGTACCCACAACACCACACGTCAGCAGAACATGGGTTTTGAACCCGTGTTTTGCTGGACTACAAGGAAGCAGGGGTGTCAATTATGGGAGCAGAAGGGGCTTTGGGTCCCGAAATATTGGTGGCCAGGGGTCTTTGGAAGTACTTTACGAGGAGTTGCCTTCAGGCACCAGGCCCGTTGGCAGACCAACTCCGCATTGCAAAGATGTCTGCAAACATGACATGACGGCTGGCAACATCAACCTCGCCGTGTAGGAATCCCTTGCAGACAGTCAGGTTGTGCATCCATTAAAGGTAAATGTTATGTACAGTGGTGCCTCGCAAGAAGAAAAGAATCCGTTCTGTGATTCTCTTCGTCTAGCGGTTTTTTCGTCTTGCGAAGCAAGCCCATTGAAGGATTAGCGGATTAGCGCTATTAGCGGCTTTTAGAGGCTTATCTGCTGATCGGATCAGCTGATAAGCGGCTTAGCGGCTTAGAAAAAGGGGGGGGGAGGAAAAAAAACTAGCAGGAACTCGCAAGACATTGTCGTCTTGCGAAGCAAGCCCATAGGAGATTTGTTTTGCGAAGCACCTCCAAAACGGAAAACTCTTTCGTCTAGCGAGTTTTCCGTCTTGCGAGGCATTCGTCTTGCGGGGCACCACTGTACTGAGTTGAATAGGATCCAAACTGCAGCAGTCTGATTGGTCCTAGAACAATAGGATCCAAAATGCAGCAGTCTGATTGGTCCTAGAACAATAGGATTCAGAATGAAGCAGTCTGATTGGTCCTAGAACAATGCAGCAGTATGATTGGTTGGCAGGAACCACCCAATCCTGCTCCAGATAGAAGTGAATCCACAACCTGATTGGCTTACAGTAGAATTCCGGAATTAGCCAATCATGTGCAGCCCATTGTGTAAATAATGTATATAAAGCAGATACTGTGAGGGGACTTTCATTCATTCCTCCTCACCACTATGAGCTGAATAAAGAGCATGAAATCCACTCTCGACTCTGAGTATATTTCAGTAAAGGTAAAGGTACCCCTGCCCGTACGGGCCAGTCGTGACCGACTCTAGGGTTGTGCGCTCAACTCACTCAAGAGGCCGGGAGCCGGTGCCGTCCGAAGACACTTCCAGGTCACGTGGCCAGTGTGACGAAGCTGCACTGGTGAGCCAGCACCAGCGCCGCACACGGAAACGCCGTTTACCTTCCCGCTAAGTGGTCCCTATTTATCTACTTGCACTTAGGGGTGCTTTTGAACTGCTAGGTGGGCAGGAGCTGGGACCGAATGGCGGGAGCTCACCCTGCCGCGTGGATTCGAACCACCGACCTTGCGATCAGCAATTCCTAGGCACTGAGGTTTTACCCACAGCGCCACCCGCGCCCCTGCATCCATTACAGAACAACAAACCCCTGTGTTGCAAACTTAACACAACAAACAACACAAGCAACATGATGACCAGTATGCTAGATAGCACTGCAATTCTTATTGCATAATATACACGTTTTAGGACAACAGAAACGAAAACAAAATGTGTACACTTGTAAATTCTCTAATTATATTTGAAATCAAATGAACACACGTCTGTCAATCTTTGAAAGTCTGTAAAAGTATAATAAGTCTATAGTTGAAAGAAAGTAATAGATTCTATCTTGTGGGCTAAGCGGTAAAACTTTTTAGGCGTTCAGGTGCCGAAGTAGTTAGTGAATAACAACGTAGGACAGTGATCCCAGATAATCTTGACTGTTTCGCTGGTCAAAAGGCTATGTAACCATTCATATCATGACCACTGCTCCTTGTGCATTTTTCTAATCTATGGGTTGTGCTGAAGAAGATTCCAGCGAAACAGTCAGATTACTGGCAGCAGCTTATCTGAATGTCAGGCAGGGGAGTTGGGCCCTTGTTATGTACTGAGTTGAATAGGACCCAAAAGGCAGCAGTCTGATTGGTCCTAGAACAATAGGACCCAGAATGCAGCAGTCTGATTGGTCCACAGGAGCCACCCAATCCAGCTCCAGGTGGAAGTGAATCCGCAATCTGATTTGGCCTACAGGAGAATCCCAGAATTAGCCAATCACGTGGGGCCCATTGTGTAAATAATCTATATAAAGCAGACATTTCGGCGGAACTTCCATTCCTCACTACTATGAGCTGAATAAAGAGCATGAAATCCACACTCGACTCCGAGTATACAGTGGTGCCCCGCAAGACGAATGCCTCGCAAGACGGAAAACTCGCTAGATGAAAGAGTTTTCTGTTTTGGAGGTGCTTCGCAAAATGAATCTCCTATGGGCTTGCTTCGCAAGACGAAAATGTCTTGCGAGTTCCTGCGGGGTTCCCCCCCTTTTTCTAAGCCGCTAAGCCGCTTATCAGCTGATCCGATAAGACGCTAAAAGCCACTAATAGCGCTAATCCGCTAATCCGTCAAAGGGCTTGCTTCGCAAGACAAAAAAACTGCTAGATGAAGAGAATCACAGAACGGATTCTTTTCGTCTTGCGAGGCACCACTGTATTTCACATGCATATGCTTGCCTTAGAACGCCACCCCGGGATTTAATAATAATAATAATAATAATAATAATAATAATAATAATAATAATAATATCTTCATTGTCATTGCCCCCACTCGGGGACAACGAAATTACTTGGCTGCTCCATCCACCCAGGTAGGGCACTCCACACAAAATCAAAACAACTATAAAAACACTAATTAAAACAATACAGTATAATACAGCAAGGAAGATTAGATGACTTTCAAAGTCCAGGCTTCCCATTCAGGGCCGAGATCGCTCTGGGGAAGAAGCTGTTCTTAAGACGGCTCGTTCTTGTCTTCATCGTCCTGTATCTCCGTCCCGATGGCAAGAGCTCGAAGAGACAGTGACCAGGATGCGATGGATCTTTTACTATGTCCAGTGCCTTCCTATGGCACCTTGTGGCATAAATCTGCTCTAAGGTGGAGAGTGGGCAGCCAACAATGCTCTCTGCTGCCTTAACAACCCTGCACAACCCCAACCTGTCCTGGGTAGTACAGCTTCCGTACCACACACATAAGCCATAAGTGAGCACGCTCTCAATGGCACAGTGATAGAAGGCAAGCAGCAGTTTCTGCGGAAGATGGTTTTTCCTTAGAATTCTCAAAAAGTACAGTCTCTGCTGCGCCTTCTTCACAAGCCCACTTGTGTTGGCACTCCAGGACAGATCCTCTTGTAATTCAATGCCCAAAAATCTGAACGTTGTTACCCTCTCCACACAGACCCCATCAATCAAAAGTGGCTGGACATTGCTCTTCTGTCTCCTGAAGTCCACCACAAGCTCCTTTGTCTTCCTTGTATTTATGAGCAAGTTGTTAGCTCTGCTCTTCGCTGCTGCCAGCAGGGATGAGGCCACGGGTCATATTTCTGCCTGTTCCCTTCTGTGTCTTTGGTTGGCCTCCCTCCTCGCCTAGCATAAATATCCCAGGGTCCTGCGTGAAGAATGGCAGTGCCAGGGACGACTCACCAGAGATTCCTGAAGCTCCTTCAGCTGGTGAACTTTCTTCTTGATCTTGTCGTTGTCTCTGAAAGTCAAGGAAGGGAAGGTTTCAGAAGAGTGGCATGCAAGAACTTTAGGTTTCCACCTTTCAAATTGATCTGAAACACTTGGACACCTCCTACGCCAGACATTCATCCTGGTCTGCTTGCTCCAACTTCACATGGAAGTTACCGTATTTTTCGCTCTATAAGACGCACCGGACCACAAGACACACCTAGTTCTTGGAGGAGGAAAACAAGAAAAAAAATATTCTGAATCTCAGAAGCCAGAACAGCAAGAGGGATCGCTGCGCAGGGAAAGCAGCAATCCCTCTTGCTGTTCTGGCTTCTGGGATAGCTGTGCAGCCTGCATTCGCTCCATAACACACACACACATTTCCCCTTACTTTTCAGGAGGGAAAAAGTGAGTCTTATAGAGCAAAAAAATACGGTATATTCTATCTGGTTTTTATTGAACATTTGTTCTGATTTGTTGACGGGGCGGTTACATGACAAGGAACAATTGCTCCACATCTACCTTTTCTTGTTTGTGGAGTGTTTACAGGTCATTCCTTTTTTTGGGTCATTTGTTCATCCCACATTTTCCAATTTGTTTCCCCATCAATCCCTTCTTTCTTTCTTTCTTTCTTTCTTTCTTTCTTTCTTTCTTTCTTTCTTTCTTTCTTTCTTTCTTTACGTCATTAAAAAAAGAAGTGGATTTGTTCAGTGGCGTAGCGTGGGTTGTCAGCACCCGGGGCAAGGCAAGTAATTTGCACCCCCTAACCCGGGGCAAGGCAAGTAATTTGCGCCCTCTAACCCGGGGCAAGGCAAGTAATTTGCGCCCCCTAACCCCTAACCTGCCGCCGCTGCTAGCTTCTTCTTGCTGCTGCCTGGTCTGGTCTGGTGCGGTTCTCTCCCGCGCTCAGCGCTGTGCTGGGCAGCCGCTGCACTGTCCCTCCCCCAGATAGTCCCTCGCTCTCTTTCCGCACCGCACGCCTGGCACCCACCCCCTCCACAGTGGGCGGCGACCCAGCGGCTCGGATCGGATTCGCACAGCCAGCACTGCAGTGAGAGAGAGTGAGTGAGCCAGGTAGGGGCAGAGAGCTGCGAGTGCGAGCGCGCCCTCCCAGATGTTGCGCCCGGTGAGGCTGGCCCCCCTGCACCCCCCACGCTACGCCACTGGATTTGTTGTGCTAGGCCAACAGAGCGCTTTAACTTAATCTAAGCAGACTAGTGTGTGACTGAATTACTCCTGCAAATAAATGATAGCTTGGAAGTGCCTATAAAACAGCAAACTAATAATAATAATACTCATAATAGACTTTTGTGGTCTGGAAATTGATAGGCAATGCACTGAAAAGTCTGATAAGAACATTTACAGGAAGATATGCAAATATCCCACAAGCCGATCAGGATAAATGCAAGACAAACACTACATGTTTACACTGGCTAGCAGCAGGGATAAAGAGGTGTGAGTTCAGATCATTGATCCATCAAGCTTGATACTGCCTGCACTGGCTGGCAGTGACTCTCCGAGGATTTAGGCAGGACTCTTCAGGATAAAGGGATGCGGGTGGGGTTGTGGGTTAAACCACAGAGCCTAGGGCTTGCCGATCAGAAGGTCGGCGGTTTGAATCCCCATGATGGGGTGAGTTCCCGTTGCTCGGTCCCTGTTCCTGCCAAACTAGCAGTTCGAAAGCACGTCAAAGTGCAAGTAGATAAATAGGTACCGCTCCGGCGGGAAGGTAAACGGCATTTCCGTGCGCTGCTCTGGTTCATCAGAAGCGGCTTGGTCATGCTGGCCACATGACCTGGAAGCTGTACGCTGGCTCCCTCGGCCAATAAAGCGAGATGAGCACCGCAACCCCAGAGTCGGCCACGACTTGGCCTAATGGTCAGGGGTCCCTTTACCTTTACCTTTACCTTCAGGATAAAAGCAAATGCTCTACCACTGAAGCACAATTCCTCCTCTTCCTTCCCCCACCCCACTTCTTTTAAAAGAATTATCCAAGGCTTTTAATCGGTGGGTGCTGTTTTCCTTGATCTGCTTACAGATGACAAGAGAGCAGCAGACACCCACATTTAGGATTAACACTGTCGCTTGAAAGTTCATTCCTAACCGCTTTCAATCTTTTGACTAGAAAAGCGACATGTTAATATTTTCAATAAACGTATGTATGGTTCCCCCACCCTTAAAGTGCATTTGTAGAGCATATCAGTTTGAATTTTAAATATATGCATCTTTTGTTGGGTTGTTGTTTTTATTTTGATTATATATATTGTGGTTTTGATGTTGATGCCTGAAATATACTCGGAGTCGAGAGTGGATTTCATGCTCTTTATTCAGCTCATAGTGGTGAGGAGGAATGGAAGTTCCCCCAGAATGTCTGCTTTATATACGTTATTTACACAATGGGCCCCACGTGATTGGCTAATTCTGGGATTCTCCTGTAGGCCAATCAGGTTGCGGATTCACTTCCACTTGGAGCTAGATTGGGTGGCTCCTGTGGACCAATCAGACTGCTGCATTCGGGACTCTATTGTTCTAGGACCAATCAGACCGCTGCATTCTGAATCCTATTGTTCTAGGACCAATCAGACTGCTGCATTCTGGACCCTATTGTTCTAGGACCAATCAGACTGCTGCATTCTGGATCCGATTCAACTCAGTACATAACAATGCCCCACCTCAATAAACAAGCAAATACATAAATCAGAAATACCTAAGTAAGATTTCTTCTGTTGACTTGAAAACTGAAAGAGAGAAAGGCGATATAGTGAGAAGAAGCAAATTCTCCTAAGACAAGATGGGTGACTATTAACTAATAATAATAATAATAATAATAATAATAATAATAATAATAATAATTTATACCCCGCCCATCTGGCTGAGTTTCCCCAGCCACTCTGGGCGGCTTCCAATCAAGTGTTAAAAACAATACAGCATTAAATATTAAAAACTTCCCTAAACAGGGCAGCCTTCAGATGTCTTTTAAAGATAAGATAGCTACGTATTTCCTTGACATCTGATGGGAGGGCGTTCCACAGGGCAGGCGCCACTACCTGTAACCTCACTTCTCACAATGAGGGAACCGCCAGAAGACCTTCGGCGCTGAATCTCAGTGTCAGGGCTGAACAATGGGGGTGGAGACGCTCCTTCAGGTATACTGGGCCCTTGAGGCCGTTTAGGGCTTTAAAGGTCAGCACCAACACTTTGAATTGTGCTTGGAAACGTACTGGGAGCCAATGCAGATCTTTCAGGACCGGTGTTATATGGTCCCGGCGGCCACTCCCAGTCACCAGTCTAGCTGCCGCATTCTGGATTAATTGCAGTTTCCAGATCACCTTCAAAGGTAGCCCCGCATAGAGCACGTTGAAGTAGTCCAAGCGGGAGATAACTAGAGCGTGCACCACTCTGGCAAGACAGTCTGTGGGCAGGGAGGGTCTCAGCCTGCGTACCAAGTGGAGCTGATAAACAGCCGCCCTGGACAGCTGTGAGTCCAGAACTGGTCCATCAGGGGCGCAGTTACCCCATTCAGGACCAGGGAGTCCTCCACACCCGCCCGCCCCCCGCCCCCCCAAAACAGTACTTCTGTCTTTTCAGGATTCAACCTCAATCTGTTAGCCGCCATCCATCCTCCAACCGCCTCCAGACACTCACACAGGACCTTCACCTGAATCTGACAGAATCTGTCTGGAGCAAGCAGCTCTCCAGATATTGCTGGACTACAGCTCCCATCATTCCCTTGACCAGGGGCTGATGGGAGCTGGAGTCCAACAGCATCAGTGGGCGGGATGTTTCCCACTAAACCAGGGGTCTGCAACCTTTAAGACAAAAAGAGCCACTTGGACCCGTTTCCGAAGAAAAAAAAACTGGGAGCCGCAAAACTCGTCATTATAAAAACAACTTTTTTGTCACTTTAAAAAAAAAAATATTTCTTTGTTTGACCCCTCAGAATTACTCCTCCTCATAGAAATAAACGTTAAATTAACAAGTTACCTTTGTGTGTGTGTGTGTTCTTCACTCCCCTTCAAAACAGTGACCAGCGTACATGCCCCCTTTCAATGCAGTGACCAGCGTACATGCCCCTTACAATGTAGCGGGCGGGCGGGAAGGTGACGTCGGGACAGTGCGTGACTAACGCATGTACCTCCCCCATGCGACGTCACAGCCAGTACAGTGCCCGCCACAGTGGGGAGTGTCGGGGCGCACAATGCGCCTCCTCCCCTCGCTAGTATCCGCCCCGGAGCCGCGGCAAAGGTGTAAAAGAGCCACATGCGGCTCCGGAGCCGCGGGTTGCAGACCCCTGCACTAAACCCAGAGCTAGCTTGGAATTAACTGTGTTGGGCGAATCCTAGCAAATAGCTTCAAGTTAAGTCCGGCCCTGGATGACCTGTTGAGAAGGGGGAGGACCTGACCAGGACGCTCAGCTGGTGAACCAAACCTCTCCATGGGTTTATGGGAAAGACACCACTGCAGGACCAACTTGCCTTCGCAAGTCTGGTCCTCAAAACAAGTTGGTCCCTTCCCTGCCCATCCTGTTAAGTTCCCACCACAGCCAGGAGGCTGGTTTTTCCAATCTTGCAGGGAAGCAAAACGTCTCACCTTCATTTTCCTCCCTTAGCCTTGAATTCTGCAAAGGCCAGGAGAAGAGGAACTTGGTTAATAATAATAATAATAATAATAATAATAATAATAATAATAATAATAATTTATACCCTACCCTCCCTGGCCAGAGCCGGGTCAGGGTGGCTAACAACATTAAAATTACAGTAAAAACATAATGGGGGGGGGACCAATTTAAAATACAGGTTAAAATGCAATTTAAAATGCAGCCTCATTTTAAAAGTACCGTATTTTTCACTCTATAATTTGCACCAGACCATAGGACGCACCTAGTTTTTGGAGGAGGAAAACAAGAAAAAATATATTCTGAATCTCAGAAGCCAGAACAGCAAGAGGGATCGCTGCACAGTGAAAGCAGCAATCCCTCTTGCTGTTCTGGCTTCTGGGATAGCTGCACAGCCTGCATTCGCTCCATAAGACGCACACACATTTCCCCTTACTTTTTAGGAGGGAAAAAGCGAGTCTTATAGAGCAAAAAATACGGTAGCCCATAGATCAAAACCATAAGGGGAGGGAAACAGAAGGGTCAGACTGAGTCCAAACCAAAGGCCAGGCGGAACAGCTCTGTCTTGCAGGCCCTGTGGAATGGTAGACAGTGATAATGTGGGGTGTAATCCATTGCTACAGTCAAATGCAACATTCCTTATTTCCCTAGCGTGGGAACAAGGAAGAGGACATCCAGTCAGTGTAACTTTCTGTTCCACTGGTCTGGAGCTTCTTTCCCTGCGTGTCATCTGGGAGATGAGCGTGGCTCTGGCTGACTCCATAAAAGAACGGAGCCATGCAGCCATTTCCTCACTTGCGGTCTAGTTCTGACTTCCTGTTGTCTTGTTCTCTCTCTTGCTGCCATGCCGCTCTTACTTACTGCTTTCTTACTTACAGCTCTCTTCACTCAGGGTGGTTTTGCCCATCATTGGCTCTCTGGCTCCACCTAGTGTTGACCTCCCTGCCTTCCACCCTGTCTGCCCCAGGGGGTGCCAGCTACCACTGCTAGCACACTGCTAGCACAAAAATGTAATTTTGCTGTCTGCTGGCTCTCAGCCAGCAGTGTGTGAGTTCACTCTCCACATGAGATCAACTCACTTTGTTTAACTACTAAGAAAAGCCTGCCTTTCAGGGATCATATCGTGAACTGAAATGTGACTAAATTTTTTGTTTCTTTACTCAGAAAGACTCTGGTGTCTTTATTCTTTTAAGGGGGGACGGCAGGAAATTAATCTTAACTAAGGACACGGGTGGCGCTGTTGGTTAAACCACAGAGCCTAGGACTTGCCAATCAGAAGGTCGGCGGTTCGAATCCCCGCGACGGGGTGAGCTCCCGTTGCTCGGTCCCTGCTCCTGCCAACCTAGCAGTTCGAAAGCACAGCAAAGTGCAAGTAGATAAATAGGTACCACTCCAGCGGGAAGGTAAACGGCGTTTCCGTGCGCTGCTCTGGTTCGCCAGAAGTGGCTTAGTCATGCTGGCCACATGACCCGGAAGCTGGACGCCGGCTCCCTCGGCCCATAAAGCGAGATGAGCGCCGCAACCCCAGAGTCGGCCACGACTGGGCCTAATGGTCAGGGGTCCCTTTACCTTTACCTTTAAGAGATTCTGTGCGTTTCCTGATTCCCTGTAACCTCACTTCTCGCAGGGAGGCAACTGCCAGAAGGCCCTCGGCGCTGGACCTCAGTGTCCGGGCAGAATGATGGGGGTGGAGACGCTTTGAGGCCATTTAGGGCTTTCAAGGTCAGCACCAACACTTTGAATTGTGCTTGGAAACGTACTGGGAGCCAATGTAGGTCTTTCAGGACGGTGTTTTGTGGTCTCAGTGGTGCTGCCCCAGCAGGGCTGCCAACTTGAATGAAATATTGTGGGGGTCCAGGTAAGCTCCGCAGCACATAATTGATCACATGACGCAGTGCACACACACCATTTTAATGGGGCTGCCCATCCACTTTGCGCCCCCCCGGGCCCCTCAAGTATTTTATTTTGGGGTCTGAAGACCCTATGGCCCCTGGAACGTGGCTCCTATGTGCCCCAGTGACAGAAAGTGTCAGGAAGCAATGTCTCTACCCTTGTACCATGTCAGACTGCTGCTTCACTTGGCTCAGTATTGAGTCTACAGCTCTCCGGGGTTACAGTCTGGCTTCTTTCCCAGCTCTCGAGAGCCAGTGTGGTGTAGTGGTTAAGAGTGGTAATCTCGTAATCTGTGGAACCGAGTTCGCATCTTCGCTCCTCCACATGCAGCTGCTGGGTGACCTTGGGCCAGTCACACTTCTCCCTCAGCTCCACTCACCTCACAGAATGTTTGTTGTGGGGGAGGAAGGGAAAGGAGAATGTTAGCCGCTTTGAGACTCCTTAAAAGGGAGTGAATGGCGGGATATCAAATCTTCTTCTTTGCCTAGAGATGCTGCCAGGATGAGACCTCTGACCTTCTGCTTGCAAAGCAGATGTTCCACTGCTAAGCTATAGATCTGCCACTCATGGTATGCCAAGAGGCCCCTTAAAGGTAAAGGTAAAGGGACCCCTGACCACTAGGTCCAGTCATGGCCGACTCTGGGGTTGCAACGCTCATCTCGCTTTATTGGCCAAGGGAGCCGGCGTACAGCTTCTGGGTCATGTGGCCAGCATGACTAAGCCACTTCTGGCAAACCAGAGCAGCACATGGAAACGCCGTTTACCTTCCCGCCGGAGCGGTACCTATTTATCTACTTGCACTTTGACGTGCTTTCGAACTGCTAGGTTGGCAGGAGCAGGGACCGAACAATGGGAGCTCACCCCGTCGCGGGGATTCGAACCGCTGACCTTCTGATCAGCAAGTCCTAGGCTCTGTGGTTTAACCCACAGTGCCACCCGCGTCTCTTAAGACCCCTTATCTCTCCCCTTATCCCTCTGAGCTGTTTTACAGTGCTCACCATTTGCCGCAAGTTTGCGTTGGCCTTCTGAAGGGATCGGATCTTTTCCATCTGTAGGAAAATTGGAAAAAATAAACAATGAACAGGAGAGGAAACATGAGATCCCATAACACCCTTCTCAAATATATATAGATTCTTTGCTGTAATCAATTTGTTTCCAGATTTCTCTCCAAAACGTTCAGCTGATAAAGCTGATGTTGAATACCCTCAATTATTCCTTGAATGCTCAAGCATTCGCTGAAACCTGATGTCCATATTTAGCGTCCTTTTATATATGACAGTATGTGGCTATTGGGGGGACGCGGGTGGCGCTGTGGGTTAAACCACAGAGCCTAGCACTTGCCGATCAGAAGGTCGGCGGTTTGAATCCCCGCGACGGGGTGAGCTCCTGTTGCTCGGTCCCTGCCCCTGCCAACCTAGCAGTTCGAAAGCACGTCAAAGTGCAAGTAGATAAATAGGTACCACTCCGGCGGGAAGGTAAACAGCATTTCCGTGCGCTGCTCTGGTTCGCCAGAAGCGGCTTAGTCCTGCTGGCCACATGACCCGGAAGCTGTACACTGGCTCCCTTGGCCAATAAAGCGAGATGAGCGCCGCAACCCCAGAGTCGGTCACGACTGGACCTAATGGTCAGGGGTCCCTTTACCTTTACCTTTACAGTGGTGCCCCGCAAGATGAATGCCTCGCAAAACGGAAAACTCGCTAGACGAAAGAGTTTTCCGTTTTGGAGGTGCTTCGCAAGACGATTTTCCTATGGGCTTGCTTCGCAAGACGAAAATGTCTTGCGAGTTCCTGCGGTTTTTTCCCCTCCCCCCTTTTCCTAAACCGCTAATCCGCTTATCAGCTGATCCGATCAGCAGATAAGCCGCTAAAAGCCGCTAATAGCGCTAATCCGCTAATCCGTCAATGGTCTTGCTTCACAAGACGAAAAAACCGCTAGACGAAGAGAATCACAGAACGGATTCTTTTCGTCTTGCGAGGCACCACTGTATGTGGCTATTGGTACCCCTTGGCATTTGCCTGTATTTGATGGATGACACTGAACAACATATATGCAGCAGTCTTTGCTTCCATAAAATTGAGTGGGGGGGCGTTGCTATTGGGTTGTTCTTGTTTTTATTTTGGCTATGTATTTTGTGTTTTTATATTGCGATTTTATCCTGTGAACTGCTCTGAGACCTGTGGGTATAGGGCAACTACTACTACACTGCCCTGAGACCTGTGGGTATAGGGCAACAACAACAACTACTACTACTACTACTACTACTACTACTAATAATAATAATAATTGAAGATGGCTATCATATCTCCTCTCATGCTTAGGTTGTATATAAAGGAATAAAAATAAAATGTAAATAAATAAAAGCCTGTAGCCTCAGGACGCCCAGTTTCCACTGACCTTCCTCCAAGGAAACTGGACTCTGGGTGAGTATTGAAACCCCTGGAGATATCTCACCGCTCAGAGACTGGGGTGGCGTGCAACGTTATGTTCTTGTGATCATCACAAATCACCCCAATTGCACATTAAAAAGGACATCCAGCGAGGCCTTAGAAGCCTGAAGGAGCATCTCCACCCCCATCATTCTGCCCGGACGCTGAGGTCCAGCGCCGAGGGCCTTCTGGCGGTTCCCTCATTGCGAGAAGCAAAGCTACAGGGAACCAGGCAGAGGGCCTTCTTGGTGGTGGCACCCACCCTGTGGAACGCCCTCCCACCAGATGTCAAGGAGATAAACAACTACGTAACATTTTGAAGACATCTGAAGGCAGCCCTGTTCAGGGAAGTTTTTAATGTGTGACATTTTAATGTATTTTTAATCTTTGTTGGAAGCCGCCAAGAGTGGCTGGGGAAACCCAGCCAGATGGCCGGGTACAAATAATACATTATTATTATTATTATTATTATTATTATTATTATTATTCAGCATCTTAAAAAACAGAGACATCACCTTGCCAACAAAGGTCCGTATAGTTAAAGCTATGGTTTCCCCAGTAGTGATGTATGGAGGTGAAAGCTGGACCATAAAGAAGGCTGATCATCGAAGAATTGATGCTTTTGAATTGTGGTGCTGGAGGAGACTCTTGAGAGTCCCATGGACTGCAAGAAGATCAAACCTATCCATTCTTAAGGAAATCAGCCCTGAGTGCTCACTGGAAGGACAGGTCCTGAAGCTGAGGCTCCAAGACTTTGGCCACCTCATGAGAAGAGAAGACTCCCTGGAAAAGACCCTGATGTTGGGAAAGATGGAGGGCACAAGGAGAAGGGGAGGACAGAGGACGAGATGGTTGGACAGTGTTCTCAAAGCTACCAGCATGAGTTTGACCAAACTGCGGGAGGCAGTGGAAGACAGGAGTGCCTGGCGTGCTCTGGTCCAGGGGGTCACGAAGATTCGGACACGACTAAACGACTAAACAACAGCAACATTATTATTATTATTATTATTATTATTATTATTATTATGACTCCGAAGGATGCTCACCAGGTTCTGATTCCTCTGTTCCAGTAAGAGAAGCCTTCTCCCTCGCTCCGCCATGTTGGGCAGCTACATGCAGAAAGCACCGTGAGCAAAGGGCAAAGGATGCCACGGTCCCATAAGACGGCCCAGTTTTTCTCCTCTCAACCTGCAGCAGCAATCTGGGCTGGTCTTGGGAGTTCCTCACTAAGCTGGTGCCTGTTGCCCTCAGCACCTAGTGCCCCTCCATCTTGCCTTGTGACGGTGCCCGTGATGTCATAGGAGACTTGAGGGGTTTTTTTGGCAAATAAATATAACACGCTACAGGGACCAGGGTACCTTCAGAGGCAGGGGAGGAGAAGGACTGATGGTCTCTGTGCCTCTGTGTAAGGATTTATATTATGGTTTAATTTAGATATATAAGATAAATGTGGCTATTAAGACGAATTAAGTAAAATATTGATAAGGTTAAAGTGGAAATAATGAACTTGCTGAATTAACTATTGGAATGGGGATACAAGAAGGGGAGGGGTGGGGAGGTCAGGGATAGAGGTTAAGAAATTAAGGATATGAGATTATACGTGTGTGTCTTTGTTTTTGTATGTTTGTATGTTTGTCTTAAACGTGTAAAACCAATAAAATTTTTATTAAAAAAAAGAAGATGGTCTCTGTGCCTCTTAGGCACATGACTGAATGTTTTGGCACTTGCCTGCTAAACCAGAGGCGAGGAAACCTTTTTAAAAAAAATATTTTTATTGATACAACAAGAAAAAAGAAAAAAAAAACACACAAATACCAAATCACACACAAGAATAACCACAGACACACAATTTTCTCAGCAAACAGCAGAACATACATTGGTCTCAACACTAAAGACCCAACCTCCAATCTATTCCATATTTCAATTTCATATTATTTATTGCCAATCACACTTTTATCATAATTAAACTTATTCTTAATAAATCTAATTTCTTATATCTACCTTGCAACTATTACTGAAGTTCCTCGAATGCTGCAACAGAATTTAAACTACTACTGGTATATTTATTTTTCAGGTATTCCTTGAAAACCTCCCATTCTGAAACAAATTCCTGTTTTGATTTATTCTTTATTTTTTCTGATAGACCATCTAATTCGGCATATTCTGTCAGCTTTTGGATCCAATCTTGTATAGAGGGGATTTCATTATTCTTCCATTTTGCTGCGATCAAAACTCTTGCTGCCGCCATCGCATATAAAAAGATACCCTTCCTCTTTTGTGGAATATCCAAATCTGTTATTCCCAGGAGGTAGGTCTCTGATTTTTTATTGAAAGAGATCTTTAGCATTTTTTGCAGTTCTGCATGGATACTCTCCCAGAATACTTGTATTTTCCTACATATCCACCACATATGGTAGAAAGTTCCTGAGTCTCTGCATCTCCAACAATTACTTGACACATTTTTATACATTTTTGAAAGTTTCCATGGTGTTAGATACCATCGATGTTGTATTTTTTGAAAGTTCTCTCTTAATCGCGTAACAATTTGTGAATTTCCAATTGATCTTCCATAAGTTTTCCCATTGGGCCATGGTTATTGAATGGCCAAAATCCTGGATTTTGGCGAGGAAACCTTTCTAGTGCCAGGGGAACATTGATATGGATGGGCTTTTCCTCCATTGTTGACATCCATCCTCCATGGATCAGTCTGATTCTCTTTCGAAGTTGGTAGCGACCGCTGTTTTCCTGTGGGAGAGAGTTCCGCAGTTTAACTCCATGAAGATGTGCTTTCTTTTATCTGCCCCGAATCTTCCAACATTCAGCTTCGCTGGGTTGCTCACAAGTTCTGGTCTTACGAAAGAGGGAGAAAACATTTTCTCTGTCCAATTTCCCCGTGCCCTGCACAATCTCACAAATTTCTTACCATATCGCCTCTTATGCACCTTTTCTCTCAGTGAAAAAGTCCCAAATGCTGGGATCTTTCCTCACAGGAGAGCCTCAAAAAAGTATTGGCCGTTTTGGTTTCCCTTTTTCGTACCTTTTCCAACTCTACGACATCCTTTTCCTCGAGGTGAGGTGACCTCGCCAATAAATCTTGAGATGCCCGTCTTGAGAAATTCCGGTTAAAAGCCTTCTCAATTTCTCCCCCTGTAATTGCAACATTGCTGGTATTCACCCAGGTTCATATATAGTTCAAAATATATTTTAGCAATACACTAGGTTTCGAATTTGGGAACAGTTTCAAAACCTGCCTCAAGTTTATACACACACACATATTATTTTTTTAACATAATTTCCAACAGTCATTTAACATAACTTCTTATCTTATACAATATTTTATACTTCCGTCAACAACCTCTGAAGATTTCCCGTTCTTTATCACTTATTCTCCATTTCTCAATTTCTCTATTACTCTTAATTATCATTAATAATTCTCTTCATAGTCTTCCTTGCAATATTTCATATAATCCTCCTTACATTTTTTAAAAGAGAATATTTATTGAGATTATACAAAAAATTACACATAAAGAAAAAACAAGCAAAAACTAACAAACACAAGCTAGTAAAAAGTTTGACAAAAAGGCAACCTAGAAAGAAGGGGGGGGGATAGAAAAAAGAAGAAGAAAAAAGATATTTTAAAAAAGAATAAATCCATTTTTCAGCATCTTTGAGCTCATTTGCTTATTTCCTTGACCTCCCCACACCTCCCCTTTTGTATTCCCGTTTTCCAAGTTTTTTCAGCAAATCCTTACCCTCTTTCATTTATCTTTACTCTATAACTTAACCCATTATAACTATACATTTTCATCCGTATAACTATCTATATTTACCCATTCTTATTAACACCAAAACCACTTCTTTTCAGTCCAACATCATTTTAACATTCATTAATTTTACAGTATTTCTGCAGATAGTCTTTAAATTTCTTCCAATCTTCCTCCACCGTTTCTTCTCCCTGGTCTCGGATTTTGCCAGTCATTTCTGCCAATTCCATATACAGTGGTGCCCCGCAAGACGAAATTAATTCGTTCCGCAATTTTTGTCGTCTAGCGAATTTTTCGTCTTGCGAATCACGAAATCCCATAGGAATGCATTGAAAATCAATTAATGCGTTCCTATGGTCAAAAAAAGTCCAAACAAAGCCAAATTTGGTACAACAACAGTTTATTAACTGCTCTTTAAAGTCACACATACTGTAAAGAGCAGTTCAAAAATTTAAGGGAAAATAAATTAACTTTATAAACAAAACATGTCTTTGTTTTTAGACAAAGAAAAAAAAGTCGTGAGACGTTTTCGTCTTGCGAAGCAAGCCCATAGGGAAATTCGTCTTGCGAGGCAAATCGAAAACGGAAAAACCTTTCGTCTAGCGAGTTTTTTGTCTTGCGAGGCATTCGTCTTGCGAGGTACCACTGTAGTCCACATATAATCCTCCTTACAGAACTTCTCGCAGTCCTACTAGCGTAATCTGTTGGTTACAATTGCTTTTCAAATATTTACTCCAGTCTTCTAAGAATCTCTGGTCCCGCAGGTTTCGAATCCTCCCTGTTAGTTTATCCAATTCTGCATAGTCCGTTAATTTCATTTGCCATTCTTCTTCCTTCGGTAATTCTTCTTGCTTCCGTTTTTGTGCCAATAGTATTCTTGCTGCCGAAAACCTGCCTCAAGACTTTTGCCTGTCCTGAATCCTTGCAGACAGCTAACCCCTTTCGCCCCAAATTATTCGCCGCCCTGGTTCCCCATCCATCTCCCTGTCCAACAACGGAGTGGGGAAGGAGATTGGGAAAAGGCCAGGAGAGGGCAGTGGCCTTGTTTGCCTAGGCCAGAAAGATGCCACAACATCCATCGCCATGGCAACCGCTATGGCCTGCAGTGTGGCTGATGCTCGTAGCCATGGGAATGGGGCAGCGGGGGGAGAGATGTATAGGATTTGGGTGTGGCGTCCAAGGCACAGTTGATGGAGGGTGAGACCCTGTCATGGGAAAGGGAGAAGGAAGGAGGAGTATTGAAATGATGAAGGGAAAAAAGAGGAGCTCTGAATCCAACTTGGACTTAGCCGTTCTCACAGCCTCCAATGTTTCCCCGATGAAAATAGGGACGTCCTATTCCGTAATCATAATATTAACAATAATTTTATTATTTATACCCCAGCCATCTCACTGGGTTGCCGCAGCCACTCTGAGTGGCTTCCAACATACAGTGATACCTCAGGTTATATACGCTTCAGGTTACAGACTCCGCTAACCCAAAAATAGTGCTTCAGGTTAAGAACTTTGCTTCAGGATGAGAACAGAAATCGTGCTCTGGTGCCGCGGCAGCAGCAGCAGGAGGCCCCATTAGCTAAAGTGGTGCTTCAGGTTAAGAACAGTTTCAGGTTAAGTACGGACCTCCGGAACTAATTAAGTACTTAACCCGAGGTACCACTGTATATAAAAACATAATAAAACATTAAACATTAAAAACGTCCCTATATAGGGCTGCCTTCAGATGTCTTCTACATGTTGTATAGCTACTGTTATGTACTGAAGTTCTCACCCTGGGCCAGCAGGAGGATACTGTAGATGGTTTTCACTCAGGTCCACATATGCAAAAAAGGAATTGAAAGTGACGTTCAGTGATTGGCTAGTTACAGAAAGTTGTTACAGTTGCGTTGTAGTGGAGGTCTATATAAGCAGGCTGGCTGAACCCTTCAGTTCAGTTCTGTTCTGGCCTGTGAATAAACAAGAGCTGTTTTGAAGAATCGCTGTGTCGTCTGATATGTTCACCCACAACTTAACAGTTACTTTTCTCTTTAGCAGGACATTCTGGAATCAAATCAGAAACCGGGACGGCTTCTGTAAATCCGGGACTGTCCCTGGAAAATAGGGACATTTGGAGGTTTTGTGTTCTCGTTTTCCGAACTGAGTCTGAATTACTGGGACTCAGGTTTGCAAGCCGCACCCTATAAGTGTCTAGGAAGCCAGCTTTTTCTGCCGCTGAGAGGCTCCGTGGTGATGAAGAGGCAGTCAGCGCATGCTCAGAAAAGCTCTCGGTTTCCTGAAAAAGTGTGGATTTGTTCAAAACCAGGGCAGCCTAGTTTGTTGGGCCAAGACTGAGGAGACAGAGGCTCGAATTCCCACAAAGCCAGGAAGCTGGCTTTGAGCCAGTCACACAAGGCTCTGGTTGTGAGGTTAAAAGCAGGGGATAATTAGGTCAAATGCCCAAGCGCCTTGTAGGAAGGCCAGGAAGTCAATGTAATATTCCTCCAAGAAGTTCAGAACTCCATATATTGGGGATGGGGGTGGATATTCCTTTCCCAACCCCTCACAACCAATGATGCAATTATAAGAACATAAGGAAGGTATTTGAAGGACGCGGGTGGCGCTGTGGGTTAAACCACAGAGCCTAGGACTTGCCGATCAGAAGGTCAGCGGTTCGAATCCCCGCGACGGGATGAGCTCCCGTTGCTCGGTCCCTGCTCCTGCCAACGTAGCAGTTCGAAAGCACATCAAAGTGCAAGTAGATAAATAGGTACCACTCCGGCGGGAAGGTAAACGGCATTTCCATGCGCTGCTCTGGTTCACCAGAAGCGGCTTAGCCATGCTGGCCACATGACCCAGAAGCTGTGTTGTTGTTGTTGTTTAGTCGTGTAGTCGTGTCCGACTCTTTGTGACCCCATAGACTAGAGCACGCCAGGCCCTCCTGTCTTCCACTGCCTCCCGTAGTTTGGTCAAACTCATGTTTGTAGCTTCGAGAACACTGTCCAAGCATCTCGTCCTCTGTCTTCCCCTTCTCCTTGTGCCCTCCATCTTTCCCAACATCAGGGTCTTTTCCAGGGAGTCTTCTCTTCTCATGAGGTGGCCAAAGTAGTGGAGCCTCAGCTTCAGGATCTGTCCTTCCAGTGAGCACTCAGGGCTGATTTCCTTCAGAATGGAGTGGTTTGATCTTCTTGCAGTCCATGGGACTCTCAAGAGTCTCCTCCAGCACCATAATTCAAAAGCATCCATTCTTTGGTGATCAGCCTTCTTTATGGTCCAGCTCTCACTTCCATACATCACTACTGGGAAAACCAGAGCTTGAACTATACGGACCTTTGTTGGCAAGGTGATGTCTCTACTTTTTAAGATGCTGTCTAGGTTTGTCATTGCTTTTGTCCCAAGAAGCAGGCGTCTTTTAATTCCGTGGCTGCTGTCACCATCTGCAGTGATCATGGAGCCCAAGAAAGTGGAATCTCTTACTGCCTCCATTTCTTCCCCTTCTATTTGCCAGGAGGTGATGGGACCAGTGACCATGATCTTCGTTTTTTTGATGTTGAGCTTCAGACCATATTTTGCACTCTCCTCTTTCAGCCTCATTAAAAGTTTCTTTAATTCCTCCTCACTTTCTGCCATCAAGGTTGTGTCATCTGCATATTTGAGGTTGTTGATATTTCTTCCAGCAATCTTAATTCCGGCTTCAGATTCATCCAGCCCAGCCTTTCGCATGATGAATTCTGCATATAAGTTAAATAACCAGGGAGACAATATACAGCCTTGTCGTACTCCTTTCCCAATTTTGAACCAATCAGTTGTTCCATATCCAGTTCTAACTGTAGCTTCTTGTCCCACATAGAGATTTCTCAGGAGACAGGTGAGGTGATCAGGCACTCCCATTTCTTTGAGAACTTGCCATAGTTTGCTACGGATATCCTGTCTGAAGCCCTGGGGAACCACGGCCAGTCAGTGTTGACAAGACTGAACTAGATCACCAGTGGCCTGACTTGCTGTGTTACACACACCATAGGTACAAAGTGCACACGGCATTCCTCTTGGGAACTGTAGTTTTACGTGTGCTGAGAATTGTAACTCCGCGAGGGGTAAACTACGGTACCCAGGATGCTTTGGGGGGAAGCCCTGCACTTTAAATGTGAGCTGTATAAAGCACATTTAAAACACACGATTTCCCTCAAAGAACCCTGGGGAACATAGTTTAAGAGCGCTGGGAATAAGCCAGTGAGGGGTAAACTACAGCTCGCAAGATTCTTTGGGTATAGTGATGCGCTTTAAATACCTTCCTTAAAGGTAAAGGTAAAGGGACCCCTGACCATTAGGTCCAGTCGCGGACGATTCTGGGGTTGCGGTGCTCATCTTGCTTTATTGGCCGAGGGTACAGCTTCTGGCCCCTTCATGGACAGGAGTGCCTGGCGTGCTCTGGTCCAGGGGGTCATGAAGAGGCGGACACGACTAAACGACTAAACAGGAGCCGCTGGCAGGATTCAAACTCGGGACCTTTTGCACGCAAGGCAGGTGCTCTGTCGCTGAGCCACAGTCTTTCCCCAGCCAGGGCAGGTCTTTGGGGAGACATCCAGGCCTTCGACTCCGAAAGATGAGCAGGAACGTCCCTGCAAAACCACCGTGAGAAGAGTCTCAAATCACCGAAGCCCATTATCCTACCGACAACGCTTTTTGTAGGGCAGGGCATGGTGAAAAGCAGAGGAGCTGTGTCAGAAAAAGAAGCTGGCAACCCTAGCTGCTTAACGGAGCCCCAGCTCTGAAGCTACATCGCATCACCCGGCATAGAAAGCGTTTGCAACCTGGCCCAGCAGGTGATGAGCGATCGTATTGCCGTTGCTAAGCAACCAGCCTACCCTCCGGGTACCACAAGAGAGACTCCCAATTGGCGGCTGAGACCAAAACACAGTCGCAGATGCCAACTTTTCCTTGCTGTGCCGTTTTCTCAAAGCGCCACTAGAGAGCACCAAAGTCCTTTAGCTTAGCTGGTTGGGTTAGTGTGGGGCGGTTGGGAAGAAGAAATTTGGGCAGAATTTTGTTCAGACATCATCTCTACGCCCTTCTCTTCTTCATATGCTCCTTGCAAAAACAGACACCTACAGCTGGTCTTTAAATAACCCCGAAATCATGTAAACCTTCCGTTTTTAAAGTCTTATCTTCTGGGGCCGGAACTGGGGCGGAGGGGGTGGAATAGGAGATCGTTTTAGGAACGGCTGACAAATGTGCTTTGTAGCATATCCATATGCCTGTTCTCTTTCGGATTTTGAATTAAAATAAGACTGCACCTGTTAAGTTCATATTTCGGAGGAGGAGAGGGAATCCTAGCATTTAGCTCAGGAGGGAGATTCCCAAAAATTTAAGAAGACTTGAGTTGCGGAGAGTAAGAGGCTTAAAAAAGGCTTGCCTCGATATACAAGCTAGGTCAAATTTCCCAACCTGGCGACCTCCAGATGTTTTGTTTTTTATTGAATTTGTAGTCCGCCCTTCATTCGCACATCTCAGGTCCAAGGACTACAACTCCCATCAGCCCCAGCCATATTGATTTGCAGGGAGGAAACTTAAAATCGTTTGCAATGGTCCAAAGCAAGCTTCTTATCATCCACCTATATCTCCCTTTCCATCTCAAATGAGGACTTTGGGCAGAGGATGCAATACGCGTTAGGAAAGGGATTAGAAGAAAACTTGCCGAAGATCCTGATGCTATTTTACAAATCTATGGTGTGACCGTATCTGGAATACCATGCATATCACATTGGCCTAGGACCCTCGTACCTATGGGACTGCCTCTCCTGGTATGTCCCACAGAGGAACTTACGGTCTTCAAACAAAAACATCTTGAAGGTCCCAGGCCACAGAGAGGTTAGGCTGGCCTCAACTAGAGCCAGGGCTTTTTCGGCTGTGGCTCCGATCTGGTGGAACGCTCTGCCACAAGAGACTAGGGCCCTGCGGGACTTGACATCTTTCCGCAGGGCCTGCAAGACAGAGCTGTTCCACCAGGCCTTTGGCCAGGGCGCAGCCTGACTCCCTCCTTCTGTAATCCTCACAGAACTCTAGCCCAATGGTTGCCATTAATTTGATTGGAATTAATTTTATAATGAAATGATTTTAGAATGTTTTATCATTTTACTGTTGTTAGCCGCTCTGAGCCCGGCTTCAGCTGGGGAGGGCAGGATATAAATTATTATTATTATTATTATTATTATTATTATTATTATTATTATTATTATTATTATTAGTCCTGGTTGCCTTGCCTCAAAAAGGATATCCCAGAGTTGGAAAAGGTTCCGAAAAGGGCCGCTGAAGGAATCAAGCAAGTGGAGGGGTGACCCGATGAGGAATGGTTGAAGCATTTTGGACCTTTTAGTTTGGAGAAAAGGCAAGCAAGGGGCAAGACGATAAGCGGAGATGTAACAGAAGCCAGATAGGTGGGGTATACTGATGATGATGATGATGATAATTTATTATTTATACCCCGCACATCTGGCTGGGTTTCCTCAGCCACTCTGGGCGGCTTCCAACACAATATTAAAATACAGTAACGCGTCAAACATTAAACGCTTCCCTAAACAGGGCTACCTTCAGATGCGTCTAAAAGTCTGGTAGTTGTTGTTCTCTCTGACATCTGATGGGAGGGCGTTCCACAGGGCGGGCGCCACTACCGAGAAGGCCCTCTGCCTGGTTTTCTGTAATTTGGCTTCTCGCAGTGAGGGAACCGCCAGAAGGCCCTTGGAGCTGGACCTCAGTGACCAGGCTGAACAATGCAGGTGGAGACGCTCCTTCAGGTATACTGGGCCTTTGAGGCCATTTAGGGCTTTCAAGGTCAGCACCAACACTTTGAATTGTGCTCGGAAACATACTGGGAGCCAATGCAGGCCTTTCAAGTCTGGTCTTATGTGGTCCCAGCGGCCACTCCCAGTCACCAGTCTAGCTGCCGCATTCTGGATTAGTTGTAGTTTCTGGGTCATCTTCAAAGGCAGCCCCACATAGAGCGCATTGCAGTAGTCCAAGCGGGAGATAACCAGAGCATGCAGCACTCTGGTGAGACAGTCTGCGGGCAGGTAGGGTCTCAGCCTGCATACCAGGTGGAGCTGGTAGATAGCCGCCCTGGACACAGAATTGACCTGCACCTCCATGGACAGCTGTGAGTCCAAAATGACTCCCAGGCTGCGCACCTGGTCCTTCAGGGGCACAGTTACCCCATTCAGGACCAGGGAGTCCTCCACACTTCCCCCCCTTCTGTCCCCCAAAAACATGATGATGATGATGATGATGATGATGATGATGATGATGACTTGGAAAAAGAGGATAGAGGAAAGTTTCTCTCCCTCTTTCATAACACTAGAATGTGCGGACATTCAATGAAGTTGAACACTGGAAGATTCAGGACAGATGAAACTTTTCCCAGGCAGCACCTAGTTAGACTGTGGAACTCCCTCCCACAAGAATCAGTGAGGGCCCACCAGCTTCAAAAGAGAGTTAGACAACTTGAGCAATGGCCGTGAACCTGGGCGGCTTTAAAAGAGGGTTAGGCAGAGAAGGATTATATGATTGCAGCCCTTGCCAGGGAGATGGCTGTGGTGCAGGCGATGGGGGGCAGGGGGCGGGCGAGGTACCGCACCCGTCCTCCTGTTCGCGTTTCGATATTGTCTCATCCTAAGCAGCCCTGAAATAAAATGGCACAGCTGCGGCTCGGAGGCCCTGCCTCGGTTCCCTCTCCCCTTTCCTGTCCAAATCCATCCGCCTCCCCTAAGCCCGGCCTGCATCCCGTTGCCGTGGCAACGCGGTCCAGATGAAAACCCTCCAGTCTCCTTGAGGAGAAGGCTGCTGGAATGGGAAGGAAGGTGAGAAAAGGAGAGACAGAGATGGAGGGAGGGAGGGAGAGAGAAGAGGCTTTCTGGGGCGCTTCACCAGGAAGGCCTAATCCACGCCACATCTTCCTGTGGGTTTCGGCAGCAGAGCCCGACTCTGCTTCTGGGGTGCCATTAAAAGGGTCCCACCCAGTCTGTTTTGGTACTTGAGGCCGGAAACCTCAATTCTAAACCTCACTAACACAAAACACAAATATAACATGGGTCTATCCACACTCTGTCTAAAGCAGTATCGTACCACTTTAAACAGTCGTGGCTTCTTCCCCCCCCCCAAAGAATCCTGGGAACTATAGATTGTTAAGGGTGTCTGCAAGGAGATTAGACGAGGGTGGCGCTGTGGGTTAAACCCATAGAGCCTAGGGCTTGCCGATCAGAAGGTCAGCGGTTCGAATCCCCATGACGGGGTGAGCTCCCGTTGCTCGGTCCCTGCTCCTGCCAACCTAGCAGTTCGAAAGCACGTCAAAGTGCAAGTAGATAAATAGGTACCGCTGCGGCGGGAAGGTAAACGACGTTTCCGTGCGCTGGTCTGGTTCGCCAGAAGCAGCTTAGTCATGCTGGCCACATGACCCAGAAGCTGTACGCCGGCTCCCTCAGCCAGTAAAGCGAGATGAGTGCCGCAACCCCAGAGTTGGCCGCGACTGGACCTAATGGTCAGGGGTCCCTTTACCCTTTACCTAGATATTTTGGCTATTTAAGGAGCATCATTGTTTGTTTGCAGAGAGATTAGATGAGAAGTCTGCAATCTTTTGGGGAAGAGGGTTTTGATGTGCAAGACCCCCCAATCGGCTGTAATTGTGCAACCTAAATTTGTGGTTTGATCCCATATGGGATTGAATCCCACCAGAAAAATAGCGAGAGAGCCTGGAATCGCCCCAATATCCGCTGTTACACAGACAGGGAATGTGAAGTTAGGACAAGGGAACATGAGAAGTCTCGAAGGGTGCTACCGCTGCATTAATGGATTTCAAAGCTTACTCAGGGTGAGACGAGGTCAAAAAAATTAACCATTATTTGCGCCTATTTTTAAAGGGGGGGGCATATTGGGAATCATTTGACTGAAAGCCGTAAACTTGGAGGAGTTGCTCCAGAATCTGGAGATGGGCTGTGACTATTTAGTATTGGGGAAGGGAGGGTGCACTCCATATATGCTCAGAGACCCTCTCTTAACGTTCCTTGACATGTTCAAGGGTTTGGCAGGTGGCAGGTGGAGGGCTCGACTTACCAGGTGGGCGAAAGCTCCTTGGTTTTTATTTGAAGGAAGAAAACTATGCATACAGCTTGCAGAGTTCAGCCCGGCAGGAGCCGCCTGCAAGTTATAGCATAGACCCTGGGGTGGTGGTGTCTGACCTCCTTAGCCACCCTCTCCCAATTAACTTCCGTTTCCAGGGGTCGCTCCCTGTGATCTCCCTGGCAACCCTATGGGGTGGAAGTGAACAGAGCGGGAAGAAGCCGGATGGCTTTCGTTGGGCAAGCAAATGCAGAATACGGCTATCAATCAATGGCTATTAATCCAGAATGTGGCAGCTAGACTGGGGACTGAGAGCTGCTGCCAAGACCACATAACACCGGTCCTGAAAGACCTACATTTGCTCCCAATACGTTTCTGAGCACAATTCAAAGTGTTGGTGCTGACCTGTTAAAGTGCTAAACGGCCTCAGTCCAGTATATCTAAAGGACCATCTCCACTCCCAACTTTCTGCCCGGACACTGAGGTCCAGCTCCGAGGCCCTTCTGGCGGTTCCCTCGCTGCAAGAAGCAAAGTTACAGGGAACCAGGCCTTCTTGGTAGTGGCACCCGCCCTATGGAACGCCCTCCCACCAGATGTCAAAGAGAGCAACAACTACCAGACTTTTAGAAGGCATCTGAAGGCAGCCCTGTTTAGGGAAGCTTTTAATGTTTGATGCATTACTATATTTTAATATTTTGTTGGAAGCCGCCCAGAGTGGCTGGGGAATCCCTGCCAGATGGGTGGGGTATAAATAATAAAATTATTATTATTATTATTATTATTATTATTATTATTATTATTATTATCAAAAGCCAGGGTCACTATGTATCACCCACAATGTCAGGGACTGTATTCCTCTGAACACCAGCAGATAAGCCTGCAGGATCAGGCCAATGGGCCATCTCATCCGACATCCTGGGAGTCAGGTGTGGGGACAGTGTTGTTGCTGCACTCATGGAATGTAGAAATGTAGAGTTGGAAGGGACCCCGAGGGTCATCTAGTCCAACCCCCAGCCATCCCTGAGTGGGCTCAAACCACCAACCCTTCGGGTTAACAGCCAGGTACGCTGTCCCTGTCAAACTAGCAAAAATGTATAGGGTGAGTAGTAAAATCTGTTGGAAATGCACAGAAAAGGATGGAGGTTTTTTCCATATGTGGTGGGCATGTGAAAAAATGGAAAAAAAATGGGAACTGATCTATAATGAATTAAAAAAGATGCTTAAATATACCTTCCCCAAATTGCTGGAAGCTACTGTATTTTTTGCTCTATTAGACTCATTTTTTCCCTCCTAAAAAGTAAGGGGAAATGTGTGTGTATCTTATGGAGCGAATGCAGGCTGCGCAGCTATCCCTGAAGCCAGAACAGCAAGAGGGATCACTGCTTTTGCTGCACAGCGATCCCCTCTTGTTGTTCTGGCTTCTGAGATTCAGATTATTTTTTCCTTGTTTTCCTCCTCCAAAAACTAGGTGCGTCTTATGGTCTGGTGCGTCTTATGGAGTGAAAAATACGGTATTTTGCTAGGCTTGGTGGGGGAGGATATTAAGAAAGTCGACCAAAGATTATTCATGTATGCCACGACTGTTGTTAGAATTTTGATAGCCCCCAAATGGAAAACACAGGAATTACCAACCGTGAAGGAGTGGCAGACGGAGATGGTCGAATATGCGGAATTAACTGACCAACAGGATTCGCAATCAGGAGGAAACAAAGTTCCGAAAAGAATGGAGTAAATTTATGGGCTATAGAATCATAGAATCATAGAGTTGGAAGAGACCACAAGGGCCATCGAGTCCAACCCCCTGCCAAGCAGGAAACACCATCAGAGCACTCCTGACATATGGTTGTCAAGCCTCTGCTTAAAGACCTCCAAAGGAGGAGACTCCACCACACTCCTGGGCAGCAAATTCCACTGTCAAACAGCTCTTACTGTCAGGAATTTCTTCCTAATGTTTAGGTGGAATCTTCTTTCTTGTAGTTTGGATCCATTGCTCCGTGTCCGTTTCTCTGGAGCAGCAGAAAACAACCTTTCTCCCTCCTCTATGTGACATCCTTTTCTATATTTGAACATGGCTAGCATATCACCCCTTAACCTCCTCTTCTCCAGGCTAAACATGCCCAGCTCCCTTAGCCCTTCCTCATAAGGCATCGTTTCCAGGCCTTTGACCATTTTGGTTGCCCTCCTTTGGACACGTTCCAGTTTGTCAGTGTCTTTCTTGAACTGTGGTGCCCAGAACTGGACACAGTACTCCAGGTGAGGTCTGACCAGAGCAGGGCTATATAAGTGAGAACTGAAGAAATCATAAGACGTTAGCAGGGTTGAAATAAATCTTATGCCACGGACTACATATTAGAGTGGAACCTCAGGTTAAGTACTTAATTCGTTCCAGAGGTCCGTTCTTAAACTGAAACTCTTCTTAACCTGAAGCACCACTTTAGCTAATGGGGCCTCCCGCTGCTGCCGTGCCGCCGGAGCACGATTTCTGTTCTCATCCTGAAGCAAAGTTCTTAACCTGAAGCACTGTTTCTGGGTTAGCGGAGTCTGTAACCTGAAGTGTATGTAACCTGAAGCGTATGTAACCCGAGGTACCACTGTACTAAGGAACTGTGGATTAGAGACTAGAATAAGGACACCTGATGAAGGGAGAGAGGGAAGTCAAGGCTCCGCAGAACGGGAAGAAAGATAGATGTGAAAGGATATGAATTATCGGTGTATTTTGTTTGTGTGTATGAAATGAGAACCTAATAAACAGCACCGTCCGTTAAGAGTTTGGGTGTAATCTTCGACACCTCCCTTTCCATGGAGGCACAGATTGCAGCTATAACAAAGGCAGCATTTTTCCATCTCCGCCAAGCTAAGCAGTTGGCTCCTTACCTCTCTCACCCTGACCTAGCCACTGTGATCCACGCAATGGTCACCTCCAGACTGGATGATTGTAACTCGCTCTATGTGGGGCTGCCCTTGAGACTGACCCAGAAACTCCTGCGGGTGCAGAATGCCACGGCGAGACTCCTTACGGGGTCCTTGCTGCAGGATCACATTCACCCGGTGCCATACCAGCTGCACTAGTTCCCAGCAGAGTACAGGATCAGGTTTAAGGTGCTGGTTTTAACCTTTAAAGCCCTATACGGCCTAGGACCCTCGTACCTACGGGACCGTCTCTCCTGGTATGTCCCACAGAGAAACTTACGGTCTTCGAATAAAAACATCTTGAAGGTCCCAGGCCACAGAGAGGTTAGGCTGGCCTCAACTAGAGCCAGGGCTTTTTTGGCTGTGGCTCCGATCTGGTGGAACACTCTGTCACAAGAGACTAGGGCCCTGCGGGACTTGACATCTTTCCGCAGGGCCTGCAAGACGGAGCTGTTCCACCAGGCTTTTGGCCAGGGCACAGCCTGACTCCCTCCCTCGGCAATCTTCCCGGAGCTCTGGCCCAATGGTTGCCAGTGGCTTGATTTGAATTAATTTTATAATGAATGATTTTAGAGTGTTGTTTGTGTTGTACTTTTGTACTGTTTTATTGTTGTTAGCCGCCCTGAGCCCGGCTTCGGCTGGGGAGGGCGGGATATAAATAAAATGTATTATTATTATTATTATTATTATTATTATTATTATTATTATAAACATATTTTAAAAAACCATCCAGGTATACTGTCCCATTGCAACAGAGAGTACCAGTTGCTGGAAAGCCCCACAGAGTAGTGGTACCCTGCAGACATCTGTTTGGCCATGTGAAAAGAGGACTAGATGGGCCTTTGGTCGGATCCAGCAGGACTCTGTTGACGTTCTTCTGCTACTGCCTCCTCCTGTTCTGGCTGGAGCGAGTTCCCCGCCTCACCCCCTCGCACGTACCGTCCTCTCCGGGGACACCTTAGTGAATAATTCAGGGGCTCCGGCTGGTTTCTGACACTACAGCATCTTCTCCCTCGATGGGGCTTGTCATGTCCGATTCTGTCTCCGAGCCTCTTCTGACGGAGGCCTGGTGCGACCTCGTTCCCCCGCCCGGCGAGAAAAGTGGGAGGGAGCGCTGCTTCGTCTGTGGCAGGACTTACCAGACCCTGGACCTGCGTGGCACCGACAACACACTGGTGGGAGCACGTTGACGGCACCGAGAACATCTGGAGCATGGGTCCAAGTCACCGGCTTACAGCAGAGGGGACTGGGTTGGTGGCGAAATGCAAAAAGGCCGGACCACAATTTCATCCTTGGATACAGTCCAAAAGCAAGTGGAAAGCTATGCAGCTACAAATACCGTATTTTTCGCTCTATAAGACGCACCAGACCACAAGACGCACCTAGTTTTTGGAGGAGGAAAGCAAGAAAAAATAATAATTCTGAATCTCAGAAGCCAGAACAGCAAGAGAGATCGCTGCGCAGTGAAAGCAGCAATCCCTCTTGCTGTTCTGGCTTCAGGGATAGCTGCGCAGCCTGCATTCGCTCCATAAGACGCACACACATTTCCCCTTACTTTTTAGGAGGGAAAAAAGTGAGTCTTCTAGAGCAAAAAATACGGTATTGACATTTAATCTATGAATCCGATAGACTGCCAAAGTGAAACAGCCTACTAAAATGTGACACACCCCAGGTTTGTTTGTGTTTTAAGGCTATATATCAGGCTTCCCCAAACTTGGCCCTCCAGCTGTTTTGGGACTACAACTCCCATCATCCCTAGCTAACAGGACCAGTGGTCAGGGATGATGGGAACTGTAGTCCCCACACAGCTGGAGGGCCGAGTTTGGGGATGCCTGCTCTATATCCTTCTGCTGTCTGGGAGATATATCTTACAAAAAGTACGTTCATCCTTGGCTACCACTAGTCACGTCAAGAACCAGGGTGACGTGGTGGTTCGGACAAGGGCCAGCTCTGAAATCCACTGGCTCTGTGGGTGACTGTGGGTCCGTGTCTCTCAAGCATAACCTTCTCCACAGGGCTGTTGTGTGGATAAAGCTGGAGATTCAAGGGGAGGGAGAGAAAATAATATCACCCTGAGCTCCTTGGTTTTTCTCCCATCGAGGTTACGATCTTTTTCGCTTATTTTCCATATAATATATGCCACCTTCGCCGCATCAAGCAGTTGGTCCCTTACCATTCCCGCCCCGACCTGGCCACACTGATCCATGCGACGGTCACCTCCAGGCTTGACTACTGTAATTCGCTCTACGTGGGGCTGCCCTTGAAGCTCACCCAGAAACTCCAGTGGGTGCAGAATGCTGCAGCGAGGCTCCTTACGGGGTCTCTGCCATGGGAGCATATTCACCCAGTGCTTTTCCAGCTGCACTGGCTCCCGGTGGAGTACTGGGTCTGGTTCAAGGTGCTGGTTTTGACCTTTAAAGCCCTTCACGGCCTAGGACCCTCGTACCTACGGGACCGTCTCACCCGGTATGCCCCACAGAGGACCTTAAGATCCATAAATAGCAACACCCTAGTGGTCCCGGGCCCTAAGGAAGTCAGATTAGCCTCAACCAGAGCCAGGGCCTTTTCAGTGATGGCTCCGGTCTGGTGGAACGCTCTGCCTCATGAGACCATGACCCTGTAGGATCTGATTTCTTTCCGCAGGGCCCGTAAGACAGAGTTATTCCGCCTGGCCTTTGGCTTGGAATCAACTTGATTCCCTCCCCCTCTTTCTTTTTCCTTTCTCCTCCTGTGATGAGGCTACATTTTAATATTTTAATGTTTCAATATTTTAATGTTGTATTTTAATTTTGTTTTTAAGTTGTATTCATTCAATTTGTTTTTATTATTGCTTGTTAGCCGCCCTGAGCCTGGCTTTGGCTGGGGAGGGTGAGGTATAAATAAAAATTATTATTATTATTATTATATTGTAAATGCCATTGATACGTAAGATAAAATATCAAGGCCAATGGAAGCTCCATTGCTAGAGGCTGTGTACTTCTGATTTTTGGCGGTAGGCAACAAGGTTGTGAAGCCTGGGAGGGATGGGCAAGCGAAACCGGCGATGTCCATACAAGGAGGACGTTTGTGGTCTTCTGTCTGTGTGCAACATTACAAATCCTGTAGGTGTTGTCAACTAACACAAGTTGTCACAAGAACACAGCTGGAGGATGCACTCTTGCCAGACACATGTTGTGGCTTCAGGTGAGACAAGTGGGATGTAACGAATGGGGGTGCGATGGTGCGGTGTGGAGCTGGGGGGTGATGGGTGGCACAGCTGACAGGCACCCTAACACTGGCATAGGCTAACTCCGGCCTTCCAGATGTTTGGGACTACAATTCCCATCATCCCTAGTTAACAGGACCTGTGAACAGTGGTACCTTGGGTTACAGGCACTTCAGGTTACATTTGCTTCAGGTTACAGACTCTGCTAACCCAGAAATAGTACCTTGGGTTAAGAACTTTGCTTCAGGATGAGAACAGAAATCGTGCTCTGGGGGGTGCGGTGGCAGCGGGAGGCCCCATTAGCTAAAGTGGTGCTTCAGGTTAAGAACAGTTTCAGGTTAAGAATGGACCTCCGGAACGAATTAAGTACCGTATTTTTTGCTCTATAAGATGCACCAGACCACAAGACGCACCTAGTTTTTGGAGGAGGAAAACAAGAAAAAATATATTCTGAATCTCAGAAGCCAGAACAGCAAGAGGGGATCGCTGCGCAGTGAAAGCAGCAATCCCTCTTGCTGTTCTGGCTTCTGGGATAGCTGCGCAGCCTGCATTCGCTCCATAAGATGTGCGAACATTTCCCCTTACTTTTTCGGAGGGAAAAGGTGAGTCTTATAGAGCAAAAAATACGGTACTTAACCCGAGGTGCCACTGTAATAATAAATCTTTATTGTCACTACACCACCTGTGTGCAGTGAAATTAAATGATGGGATTGTAGTCCCGAAACATCTGGAGGGCCAGAGTTTGCCTGTGCCTGCCCTAACAGGTAGACCTGTCCTCCAAGCATGGCCTTAAGTCATAAAAACAATAGTAGAGTTGGAAGGGACCCCCCCAGGTCATCTAGTCCAACCCCCTGCAATGCAGGAATCTCAGCTAAAGCATCCCTGACAGATGACCCTGCCAAGCAGCTCTTACCATCAGAAAGTTCTTCCTGATGTGTGTATGCAGAGGATACCTAGCACGCAACCCACACTTTGCAAATACACCTGTACAGGTAGGTGGATGTAAGCATGAGAGGGGATGAACACTCTGTAGGTTTTGATTCTGAAGTTGCAAATTCCCCCTGCCTACATATATGCAACCATGTTATATTTTTTCCTCCCAATCCAGTACCTTTTAAGCTGGAATTAAAACAGTCGGCGTTCAATAAACGGGGAGTTTGCTTGTAGAAAGATTCCTTCTGCCAGCAGCGAATGGGGAAACAGAGCTAGCAGGAACAGTGGCGACACAATTATATCCTATACTATATATTCATAGGACAGCCAGTTTCCTGAAAAACCGTCATTTTGATAGGCATGCATTTTTTAAAAAAGTTATTTAAATTGGACTATTACCAGCCGGGAAACAGACACACATTAAGGGGTTGAAGGAAAAATCTGTTCATTTGGATTTGACATTCAAACTGACACCCCAAAATATTTTTTGAGATTTTGATTCTGTTTTGAGATTTCCAAGCATGACAATTAAGATTTAAAATTTGGGTTGTTTTTAACTTATACACCCAGCAGTGGTTTATTGCGTCATTTGCCAGTCTCTGGTGCTGAACCCCTCAGGACAAATCAATTGCACACACCCCTCAAATCCTCTACAGAATGGACTTCTAATATGAATTAATGCAAAATAAAAGTGGAGGTATTTAACCAGGGTCCAAATTAGGAACGAAATATAACACGATGCAAGCCCGGAATCTTTGTCCAGAATGAGATAAGGGTGAAATTAATTTCTGCAAGGTTTTGATCACTCGTCAAATTTCCCAATGTCACCATTCGGATGTGGATGTCAGCATTTGATATTTGGACGGGAGAATGAAAAGGTTGACATCAGACTCCAGCCAATGTTTGGACTTAATCTTAAGCATCGATTCAGTCCGATTGCAATTCAGCTGTCCAGTTTGGGTTGCTCCTTGTCAGATGCTGTCAAACATCTGGAAATCTCTGGGTACCAGGAACCCAGCCTGAATGCAAAATCGCCAGCAAGGAATTGCGCAGCCAGAAAACATTTGGGGAATATTCACCGTTAAGACTCTCAGAGGAGAAACACTGCCTTTGTTTGAGAACTTAGTCCTGGTTTCCATGAAGAAATACGTAATACTAAGCCCTAGTATACGTCATACTAGGACGCAGGTGGAGCTATGGGTTAAACCACAGAGCCTAGGGCTTGCTGATCAGAAGGTCAGCGGTTCGAATCCCTGTGACGAGATGAGCTCCCGTTGCTCAATCCCAGCTCCTGCCAACCTAGCAGTTCAAAAGCACCTCAAAGTGCAAGTAGATAAATAGGTACCACTCCAGCGGGAAGGTAAACAGTGTTTCCGTGCGCTGCTCTGGTTCGCCAGAAGCGGCTTAGTCATGCTGGCCACATGACCCGGAAGCTGTACGCCGGCTCCCTCGGCCAATAAAGCGAGATGAGCGCCGCAACCCCAGAGTCGGCCACGACTGGACCTAGTGGTCAGGGGTGCCTTTACCTTTACCTTTAAGCCCCGCAGGTGATTCTGTGTAGGTAATGACTTTGAGGGAAATTGGGTGTGTGTGATGCAGGTTACCAGGTACAATACCGATTTGGGGAAATCAATTAAATTAAGGCGACTTCGTTGGGCCTAGCTCTCTCCTGGGTGATTAGAGCGTGAATCAAGTTACTTGGTTAAATCAGAATACATTTTGCATACTCAACAGAACCATTGGCTATTTCTTGCTTTCTTTTATGATATGCTCCTTTTGTTTCTACAGGTGACTCTGCAGACAAGTTGTTTGGGTCTGAAAAAGCAGGGTCAAAATCTCTTCGATAACTATGATCCACAGCAGTTCTGACGAAATTGGACTTTCTTTGTCCTTAGCTGATGCACCCAAGCATTGGCGCAGGTGCTGTCTTGGGAGAGAGTAGAAATGTCTGCCTTTCTTTGTTTTGAAGGAGCACTTAGATGACCAAGTCCTTCTTTTATAAATACTTACATGGGTAATCAAGGGACGCGGGTGGCACTGTGGGTTAAACCACGGAGCCTAGGACTTGCCAAGCAGAAGGTTGGCGGTTCGAATCCCCACGACGGGGTGAGCTCCCGTTGCTCGGTCCCTGCTCCTGCCCACCTAGCAGTTTGAAAGCACATCAAAGTGCAAGTAGATAAATAGGTACCACTCCAGCGGGAAGGTAAATGGTGTTTCCGTGCGCTGCTCTGGTTCACCAGAAGCGGCTTAGTCATGCTGGCCACATGACCCGGAAGCTGTACGCCGGCTCCCTCGGCCAATAAAGCGAGATGAGCACCGCAACCCCAGAGTCGGCCACGACTGGACCTAATGGTCAGGGGTCCCTTTACCCTTTGCCTTGTATATGGGTAATCAGGGGCATGTGTGTCCCCCCCCCCACACACATTGAAATAAATTGATTAACTGGTTGGCTAAATATTGCAATCCTAAAGAATATCACCAGTTCCCTGCTAGATAGAGATCGCTTTGTTCATTATATACTCAGTAGGCCACTGAGTTCTGCAGGAGACTTTTAAGTCCCCCAAATACCAGAAGGCCCTAAAATACCACTCCACTTGCACTGCTCCTGCGCCTACGAAGCATGGGTCTGAGTGGTTTGCCCGGGAAAACCCACTCTATAGTGCCGAATCAGAGCAAAAGTCAGTCTGCTGAAAACCCAACTAACGTTTGCTCCAATTTGGCTGCAAAGATCCAGTTTTCCAGCGGGACAAGTGGAAGTTGGGATGCGCCCTAACTCAGAGCGGGGCTTTCTGCGCAGTGGCCCCGATTTTGCGAAACAGAATCCCTGTTGGCATACAGCAGCCACCTCCTTTTTGTGGGGAAATGGAAAGCATTTTCCGTCTTCGTTTCGACAAGCTTTTCCAGCGTGACGGAAAGGTCTCTTTTGCCTTTGGGTGTTCATTTTGTTATGTTTTTGGGTTTTGTTTTTTTTAAAGGCCTATGTTTACTTGTTGTTTTGTTCTGCTCTGAAAACTATTTTTAGTTGCTTCCATGGTGCGTTTGGCAATCACCTTGAAAGCTACGTGAAAGGCAGTTCGCAAACGAATAAAATAATAAATATCCCATAAAGATCTGTTGGGTTTGGTGAAGCGGGAAGGGGCGTGGGGAGAGAGTGTCAATCTTTTCCCAAGCGGTGAGAGGCTGTAAACGCATGCATAGAATTGTCGAGTTGTAAGGGACCCCCAACGGTCATCTAGTCCAACCCCCTGCAATGTAGGAATTACACTATGTCTCTCAAGCGCATTTAAAGTACATCTCTCCCCACACACCACAGGAATTCTGGGCATTGTAGCTTGTTTGGGGTTGCTGAGACTAAACAATCGTGCCCATAATTCTTTGAGGGAAAGGCAGTGCTAGAAATGCGTGTTCACGGCCCAAGTGTCAAACTATGACCTTGGAAACTGTGGTTCAAATATGCCACCCAAGCCATGAAGCTCACAGGGTGAGACCTGGGGCCAGTCACAGCCTCTGGCCTACCTCACAGCTTTGTTGTGAGATTAAAAATGAGGCAGGGGGAGGAGGATGGTGTACTGAGCTCCGTAGAGAAACAGCCAGATGCAAATTCTATAAATAAAAGTTATTTACTCCAGTCCCCAGGAAGGCACTCCCTGCCTGCTCTTCATCCATGGTTTTGGTCTACTGCAATGCGCTCTACGTGGGGCTGCCTTTGAAGGTGACCCAGAAACTACAACTAATCCAGAATGCGGCAGCTAGACTGGTGACTGGGAGCAGCCGCCAGGACCATGTAACACTGGTCCTGAAAGACCTACATTGGCTCCCAGTACGTTTCCAAGCACAATTCAAAGTGTTGGCGCTGACCTTGAAAGCCCTAAACGTCCTCAAAGGCCCAGTACACCTGAAGGAGCATCTCCACCCCCATCGTTCTGCCCAGACACTGAGATCCAGCGCTGAGGGCCTTCTGGTGGTTCCCTCACTGCGAGAAGCCAAATTACAGGGAACCAGGCAGAGGGCCTTCTCGGTGGTGGTGCCCACCCTTTGGAACGCCCTCCCATCAGATGTCAAGGAGATAAACAACTATCTGACTTTTAGAAGACATCTGAAGGCAGCCCTGTTTAGGGAAGTTTTTAATGGTTGACGTTTTATTGTGCTTTTAATATTCTGTTGGGAGCCGCCCAGAGTGGCTGGGGAAACCCAGCCAGATGGGCGGGGTATAAATATATTATTATTATTATTATTAGCTATAGAACTGAATGGAAGCCATTGAGAATCAGCCGCTATCCATGCACTCCTGTCTGGTAAATGATGCAACATTGGGAACTGATTTATATAGGGACCAGAGTACCCACTGCAACACAGGTGGCTTTTACAGGTTTCCTCTGCGTACCTTGTTGCTATTCGCTTCCTTGAGTTGATGAGAAAAGTGGTTTACCTAGACTACCAGCCCAGAAGGGGGTTACCTATATTTCCAGGTGGGTGAGCGGTGCCTCTGGTGTTAAGATCTCGGAACGAAAAATGACAGTATGTGTTAATGACAGGAGTCCAGCAATGGTGGGTGGGTGGGTGGCGGGAAGTTGGGGGGACAAGTGAAAGATGAGCCCCTTGTTTGGGTGGGTGTGCGTGCTCCCCTGCCCCCCACCCGACACTGCCTGTGGTTGTGGGAGAGGGAGAACACACACACACACCTGCAGACAGAACCACAGCATCATGGAATTGTAGACGGAAGGGACTCGAAGTGGTCATCTAGTCCAACCCCCGGCAATGAAGGAACTGGATTGGTTGGAGGCTATAACTCTTCAACGCAGTGTTTACTTCTCCATTTCCATCCTCCCATTTCCCTCTAGGATCGTTCTGTGCCAAGAAGCATTGAAGGAATGGGTTTCCGAAACCTAAATCCTGACTGGGCAGTCAGTCTGAAACGGGCCCCAAAATCCTCATTTTTCCTTCTCCAAGGGAGCATTTCTAAAATGCTTTAACTTGAGCTCTTGAGCCAAAACCCAGCTGTATAAACAAGTGCTCAAAGCTCTCTCCTTTATCAGTCCGTGACGGCAATGTGTGGCCTTGACTGTTCCAATGGAGCAGGGATGGCACGTCTGGGTCTTATCTTACATTCTGACCACACTCTGATGCACAGACCTAGTCCGGGAACAGCGCCAGGAGAGTTGGTGACCTTCTTACCCCAAGATAAGAGTGCCAGAACAGGAATACCCTTATATGGTCAAGAGTACAGGAAGAGGAACACCCTTTTATGGTTAGGAGTACTGGAGCAGGAACATCTGTGATGTCAACCTGCGTGTATAAGCTGACGTGGTTGGATTCCTGGGGAAGGGGGGAGAGGGTGCCTGGAGGATATATATACTGCATGAAATTTCTCATTTCTTTGGACTTGCTGTGAGCTGACCACGCAAGTGCCTTCTGCTATCCGGAGAGCAGAATAAACTCTTTCTCTGAATCAACCTCGGTGTCATTTGACTTCCTTCCTCCTGTCCGGGAGCAACGCTCACCCAACCAATTGGTAAAGTCCAATAAGGCTACAGCATAGGGTCATGCCTTTAAGTGGGGCTGTGTGCCTGAAACAGGGGCGTTTCAGATCAAAAGTCTGTGTCTTGTTCTAGTTTCATCTTTTGTGAGAAGGCGCCAGGAGCCGAATTTACGCGCCGAAAGTCCCACCTGCATTTTGCTTCTCTTAAGTGTACTCTGTGTGAGTCAGCAATTGCATTTAAAAAAAGAGAATGTCTTGCAGCATAATTTTGAGTAGCCAATTTCTCTTTTATGGTCGTTATCCTGGTGCCCCTTTGGCTGCTTAATGGCTCCAAAAAAATATCCGGTCTGCACCCAGGTGCCTGGAAAGGGGTTTCCTGCTCTAACACACTGCAGTGGCTGTTGCTCTGCTCAGCTATTTCCCCTGGTTTGCGCCCCCCCCCCCCCCCCCAGTTACAAGGGGCTGTGATAGTGCTGGTGGAAGCCAGAAGCTAGAGCACAGGACACCATACTGACCCCTAGTGACAGAATACCGGCATTACAACACCCCAAAAAATATAAGGGAAGCACTTCCACTCTAAAATCCTGCCAGGATTTAAGTTTAGAAATCTGGTCTTGAATCCAGATAAGCAAATTCGTAGACTGATCATAAAACCTCAGAAATTTGGACCTGCTTAGCTGGATTCAGGATGCTGTGTCGCTCCCTTCTCTTTGAAATCCATGCCAGAGGGAACATACAGGATGAAGCGGAAAATCTCACTACACACAAAGGGGTGCCCTTCCTCAACTCTGCCCTTTTCCTCCAGATCAAAACGTCTTAAGCCAGCTTTTGCCAAACTTTCCCCCACCCGAATTAAAATTGGAGGCACACTAAAGGGTTTACTTTTAGTGTGTAGATAGGAATGGCCCCATAACCTCGAAGGAGGCGGCCCACTGCATCTCTGCACGAGTCCCTGATATAAGCGTGCTTCCAGATTAGAAGAAGGAGAAGTCCAGAGAAGTCGCTCACGCAGAGTCCTCTGCTATATCTGCTTGCATCAGTGCATTAGGGGGTTACTGAATGATGCAAACCAGAGACGCAGAAAAATGACCTGCAGCCCAATAGATGCGTCCCCCAGATCAGCGTCTCACGCTGAGATGCAGCGGACCACCTCCTTAAAGGATAGGCGTCGTCCTGCAGTGCATCTCTCACCAAGAGCGATTTGCTCGTTCAATCACACGCTGAGATGCAGTAGAACCACTCGCTTCAAGCAGAGGCTGTAGGAGGGAGGCAAGACCACAGAACGGAGACTCGTACAGAGAGACAGTGGGGGCAGCCTCACATTCTCACGCCACGCAAGCAGTTCTCTCGCAGCCACGCAGTTTGGGAACGGCTGACCTGCCCTCAGTAGGCAGGAAGTACCTGTAGCCTAGTCTCTAAAGCCGGGTTCCGCAACCCGGTGCCCTCCGCCGTCACCTCCCGTCGGGGAGAGCCGTGGTCCAAACAACTTCCGTAGGGCAGCAGGTTAGCGAAGGCCGGTCCAAAAGCCACCCTGTGCCCGATTAATGGGACAAGGAAGGGGTGTGGAGGGGGGATGATGAGGCCTATCGATGTGGCTTCCTTGCTGGGACACATGCCCCAACTCCATTAGTAAAAATGGGTTAAGAGATTGTTGTGAAATGTAAAGAAAAAACGACAACGGAAGACGGAAGTGATCTCATGAATGGACATTTATCATGACAGAAATGAGTTAATAGTATTAGCACTAAAAAAAATGCTGACTCCACTGAGCACAAAATCAATACACAACTTTACACTAAACACACAAACCTACCAAGACATTCAAGAATTGTTTTTGATTTTTTTCCCTTTCTTTTTTTTTGCTACGTAGCCATGGCAATGGAGCTGCTGACTCGGTTGCGCTCTCTGTCTCTCTCTCTCTTTTTAATTCCTTTTTCTTTTTTTAACAATAAAAACATTTTAATTTTTTTTCCAGCCATATCCCCGCCCTTCTCGGTTTCTCCTCCCCCTTTGGCACCACCCCACGCGAATAAATAAGATCGCTCTTTAAAAGGAGAGGTTGGATGGAGAACAAAAAAATAAAATAAATCCAGAATGGCTGGAGACAAGTTGCATAAAAGGTAGCTGAGGTTGGTGAAGATGTCAGGCGAATGGAGGGGGCAGGAACACCATCAGCCTGCCCCCCCCAACCTGCCCCACGGCTGTCCAGAGTTTGACCCGTCCAGTCCTGCAATGCTCTGACTCTCTCCCAGACCAACACCAGAGGAAGTGGCCTGAAAATCGGACCATCGGTCAATTGACTCGGCTCACTTTCAGGCTGGTGTCTCCCCAGTTCTACCTGGCGATGATGCCAGGATCAAACTGGGGAACTTCTTTGCACAAAGCAGCTGTTCCACCGCCCTTCCTAAGCGTTCCTAAAGGACGGATCTAGGGAAGATCTGGATATAGCCTTATCGCAACCCAGACCGTTGGGGGCCACAATATGCTCAACACTGCCTGCAATGGCTGTCGGGGGGATATACAGGGTTTCAGGCGAGATGCGTTCTGCATGTGAGAAAGACCACGGCCATTAACTAGGGATGCTGAAGCCCTTCTGTCCAAACGGCATGTGAATTGTAGACCCAAAGCTTGAGGCACCCTAGGCCTGCTGGCCAGGGGAAAGAGTCTTGATTTATTATGTACAGCAGGGCCCCGTTTTCCTGTTTTCTGAACAGGAAATTGCATTATACTGAATCAGTCCATTGGTCCATGCAGCTCAGTATTGTCTACACCAGTCATTCTCAACCTTGGGTCCCCAGATATTTTTGGCTTACAACTCCCATGAACCCTAGCTCACAGGACCAGTGGTCAGGGATGATGGGAGTTGTAGGCCAAAAACATCTGGGGACCCAAGGTTGAGAAAGGCTGGTATACACCATGGGTAGGCAATCTAAGGCCCGGGGGCCGATCTGGCCCAACTGCCTTCTCAATCCGGCCCACGGATGGTCTGGGAATCAGTGTGTTTTTACATGAGTAAAAGGTAAAGGGACCCCTGACCATTAGGTCCAGTCGTGGCCGACTCTGGGGTTGCGGCGCTCATCTCGCTTTATTGGCCGAGGGAGCCGGTGTACAGCTTCCGGGTCATGTGGCCAGCATGACTAAGCCGCTTCTGGCGAACCAGAGCAGCGCATGGAAACAGCGTTTACCTTCCCGCCGGAGTGGTGCCTATTTATCTACTTGCACTTTGAGGTGCTTTCGAACTGCTAGGTTGGCAGGAGCAGGGACCAAGCAACGGGAGCTCACTCCGTAACGGGGATTCAAACCGCCGACCTTCTGATCGGCAAGTCCTAGGCTCTGTGGTTTAACCCACAGCGCCACCAGTGTCCCTTTACATGAGTAGAATGTGTCCTTTTGTTTAAAATGCATCTGTGGGTTATTTGTGGGGCCTGCCTGGTGTTTTTATACGATTAGAATGTGTGCTTTTATTTACAACGCACCTCTGGGTTATTTGTGGGGCATAGGAATTTGTTCATTTTTATTTTTTTCCAAATATAGTCTGGCCCCCCCACAAGGTCTGAGGGACAGTGGACTGGTCCCCTGCTGAAAAAAGTTTGCTGACTCCTGGTGTACACTGACTGGAAGCGACTCTGAAGGGTTTAGGACAGCCTACCCGGAGATACCGGGAAGGGTTGAGCTACGGCTGTTTTTCGGTGTATACTCTGAGAAGGATTTCCAAGCGCAGCACCCCTGTAGCAATATCCGTCCTAGCTGTAACACCTAACCCCAGTAAAAGAATACCTGCTCCCCAATTTGTGGCTCCCTTTTCCTTTTCAATCCTCTGTCACTTTTATGCATAAACATGTCTCTGAATGTTTGAAAACACAAAATTAATGGTCTCCCTTTCCCCCCTTCCCTCCCCACCCCCCGCCCCACCGCCAACATGTTTAAACAGAAACAAGAGTATTTACAATGAAGCGATGGTGGAGAAACGTTTTTGTTCACAGTTAAAAGGGAAAAAGTGACATCAAATCATCCCATTCAATAGTTTAAATCGTAAGAATTTGACAGTCTCTTGCACTTTTCCTTTCTTTCCTAATATTTATATATTTATATTATATACTTTTTAAAAAATTTATTTTATTTTTATTTTTTTATTTTTTTTCCTGTAACATGGAAGATGAGGAAAAAATCCAAAAAACACAGGTTTGATGAACATAGAAGGAGGGAGGTTAAAAAGTTCAAAATGATGGAAGGGTGAAGCTCAGAAGTTCAGAAGACGGGTTGATACAAGGTGACTGTCCCCGGCAGCGAGAGAATTCGAGATGGAATATCCCCAAATTCGGATGAAGCAAAAGTTGACCTTTTTTTTTTAAAGAAAAAAAGAAACAAACTTTTGAAAGGTGAGAGGCTGTGTCCCCCGAAAAAACAACACGCTAGAAATGTTCTTGATGCTGAGAAGGATGAAGGTGGATTTGAAAAAAAGCAGTCCGGAGGTAGCCAACCAATGTATAAATAGTCCCACGCTGCTTTAGATAAGTTTTTTTTTAATAATAATATATATATATACTTATATATATATTTATATATAGAACTTTGTGGTGTGCGAACTCGTCAAAATGCTGGATGAAAAGGATGCTCCGGATAATGGGTGTGTCTCGACACAATGTAAAAAAGGCTTTTGAGGAAGGTGGGGGAGCGTAAGGGGGGGGGAAAATGAAGGCTTGGCACTCAAAACTGGGATGTACAGACAAGCAGAGGAGAGGAGTTTCGCCTGGAAAAAGTTCCCATTCGAACTTATCAAAAGCCTTTTCCCTCACGTTCCTTTCCTCCCCCCCTTTCTTTGCCCCCTTCTCATCCCGTCACCAAACCCCCTTCATGGAACGCAATTGCCTGGAAACTGAAGAAAAGAAAACAGCAACAGTGATATGGTAAATGCAAGGGGAACAGTTAAGTGGAGAGCAGATGATAACAAGACAGTTCTCGCTCCCCCCCTCCACTGCTCCTGGGTTTCCAGCATAGGGTGTGTGCATATGTTAATGCTGAAATATGCACATGAACGTTGGCCCTTCGAGACTGAGTATTTTTCGTAAGAGAGGAAACTCTCCCCTCTTTTCTTATTATTATTTCTGCCCCAACTTCCAAAGCTGTCTCTTGCTTCTTTGATTCGGAAGCATGGAGCACTGCCTGCACCTGTTTGGCTTGAGACAGCTGCTGCGAGTGGTTCACAGGGCAATCCCAGAACGGGGCAGCAGTGACAGTGGAGTTTCTCTTTAGACTGGGGTGGGAGGGCAGCCGTAAAGTCCAGCCATGCCACGCCTCCCCCCCCCCAATGGTTGACCTTTTCAGGAACGCTTCCATTATTGAATCCATAAAAGTCTGGTTCATATTTGGCACATAGAAAGCTTGCAAACCTCAGCTGCCGACACGGCAGGCCTTCCCACAAGCACCAGTGTGGGTGTGTGGAGAGGATTAGGAGTCGAGGGACCGAAACACCCAGGAATCAGTGCTTTTGAAACTTAATAAAATTAGGAGGGAAGAAGGGGGATCAGGAAGTACTGGTAAATCCTGGTAGTGGAATCTGGTGAAGAGAGAGGAGGCAGAAAACCCAACCATTCAGAGATACGCATTGACACTGATCCCTCCACCTCGTTCCTGGCCATCAAAGTCACGGCTATGGCCAAAATAGGTACACCAGGAGAACTGTATCTTAAGCAGGTCAGACTTAAGGGGACGGGAGAGGAAACAGAATCACACCCCAGCACGGAAAACAGCAAGAGAGACACTGGCTACAGCCAAGATGAAGATCCAGCCACAACAGGGACCTCTAATTTACTCTGCAAGTTCGTCCCACCAAAATCCACAAGACCTAATTCTGAAGAAATAGGTTGAGTAGGAAGTAACTCCATTGGGAAACCATGGAAAGGACTTTGGCTGGACAAAACTAGAACCCCACAAATTTCAACAAATAGATTGTTCCCACTGGGTGTCCAAAGAGAGAGAGAGAGATGTTTTCCAACCTGAAACAATGACCCGGTTTGCTGGAGGAAGGATCTCAACCATTCGCTAGAGCTCAGAAAATGCTGGGTGTGAATCTACAGTATAAGATGGGTTTTTCAAGGTCTCCCCCACCCTACACCCTGCCCCCTCTCATTTTTTTACACTCTTACTGCAAAACCACAATATCTACAAGGTGGTAGGAATTTCGGCTAAAGCAGAGTTAAGGAACCCTTCCCTGCTCTTAAATCAGTAAGGTGTTTCACCAGATTTCACCAAATCAAACCAAACCAAACACTGTTTCACTGAGCAGATATCCCACCCCCCCAAATAAGGAGCCCGAAGACAAACTGGGCTCCCCGCGAATGAAGTTGCAAAGCATTTAGGAATCCCACCTACTATAGATTAGCATCAGAAGACCTATAGAGGTCCCCAACAGCTGCAGTAAAGACCTCAAAGGTCTCTCTTTAAAAGAAACATTTATTTTTTTGTTGTTCTGTTTTTAAAGCCACTATGGATCCTGATTTCAGATCCATCGACAAGTTCTACACTTTGCTTTAAAAAAAAAAAGTTTTAAAATATCAAAACACCCCCCACCCCTCCCAACAATTCTCCCTTAAAAAAAAAATTAAATAGCTGCATGTTCTGTATAAATAAAAGTTTGGCACTTCAAAAATGTGAGGGAAAGTGCATCTTTTTAAAACAGGATATGTCAGTATTATTCTTGATGGTTAGTTGTTCCACCAAAAAGACATTCTGGTATGATACAGTAATCCATCCATCCCCCAGACTGGTACCCTCCAGATGTTTTCAACCACAACTAAAACATCTGGGGGCACCAGGTTGAGGACGGCTGCAGTTAATCATTCCCAAGTTGCAGGGGCCAGAAGCGGTTCCCTGTTGCTCCCCCCCCCCACCCCTTCCAGAGTCTCAAATAAAAGAAGACGAAAACTCATTTTGTGGATTTGAAAGGGAAGAGTGAAGGGGGTGGGGAGGAGCTAAGAATTTACTGGGGAAGTTCTCCTGCACTAGCTCTTGTGGTATGGACAGGAGATGTGCACAGTGGCCCTGCCCTTGCACAGCTCAGCTGCTATTCGGTTCAGGGGAACCAGGTGCAGGAAACCTTTGCAGAAAGAGCTACTTGGCTGAAGGAGGGGTCTCAGCACCAAAAGGATTTGGGCATTCTCAGCGGGGAGCTCTGTGTGCAAGTGCTGTTGGCCAAAGTGAGTACCCAGGTTAAGGACACCGTGAGCCCATGGAGAAGCTCACCTTTGCAGAGAAGACCCCAAAAAATAAAATGGAAAGGGCTTCACGGACTTTTGGGCATGTGAGCCAGTTGCTAGAAGATACATGCTCTCTCTCATGCAAAAGGGGGGTGTTTAGGTGGAAGAAGGAAAGAGAATTGTGAGCCAACAGCCAGATTTGTTCCCCAGCCTTTTTTTGCAATCAAAGCCAGTGCCTGGTTCATATAGAAACCTCCAGGCCATCCTTATCTTGTGCTAGGAGTTCTCTGTGCTGGAATCCAAACGGTTCGGCTCAATGGATCTCCTAGCAGAGTGCAGGCCTTGATTCCTCAGACAGAGGCCCGAGGGCCAACAGACAGGGGATTCATTCCAGTCAAAATGTCAATGAGAATCATAACAATCTGCAGCAGGCAATTCTGCAATCCAGATTACCGTAGACCGGACTGCATTCCGCAACTTCAGAGAGCAGAGATGGGACTGTATTCCGCGTCTCCCGAGGCGCAACAAAAATTCTGCAGCACGCTCGGCAATGTGGGCAACTCAGTCACAAGCCAATATGGGCGTTTGCTGTCCTTGCCGGGAGATTCTCGAGTTATTTTAATTCTGTAGAAAGATGGGAATAATTCCCTAGGGCCCTAGGTGCCCAAGCGCCCACAGAATTCCTGGGCACCCACAAATTTCAGTGCCAGGGCCATGCACACTGCGTGGCACCTGTGGCCCCAGACAGCCATGATTGTGAGGCCATACTGGCACTTCTGGACGGGAATAAAATGCTGGTCACAGCTCCTTAATCTCAGTTTCCGTTTAGGAAAAGGAAAGGAAAAAGGGGAAGGGACTTTTTGATCCACATGGCTTCAAAAATACAATTGAAAGCATCTCAGCAGCAGAGAAGTTTTGAGGAAGCTTCCCAGGCTGGGGTGGGGGTGCTTTAGTGCAAAATATCCTGGCCCTCCCCATCGCTAGCAGAAGTCGGGGGGCATTCTGCAAAAAATGGAGAAGCGTAAGAAAAAATATGCAAACTGGTCTCATGAGCATAATTCACCCAGGTTGCAGAATCCACATTTTCTCTGTCGCAGAATTGGGGTTTCCTTGGCACGGAATTTGGATAATGAAAGTGCTCATGAGATCCCATAGTAGAAGGGAGGGGCGGGAGGGGAGGGGGAGAAACAGCAGGAAGGAGTAGAAATCATAGCCTTGGAATACACTGTCAAAATATCTGCAGCATTGGGACGATAGGGGTGCTGGGGCGGGGGTTTCCCTTTTTGTCTTACACATCCATAGTATTAAAAAAGACGCAGACTAAGAGTTTGGCACAAAAACATTTCCTCGTCTTCCTCCCCGCCCCCACCCGACAAAAAGTCTTGATATGCAACACACTTGCAAAACAGCAGCAATATTTTGTTCACCGTTTAAGAAGAATAAAACACCACCCGGGCGGCCCGGAATCTCAGCCAGTGTCAATAGAAGCATTAGGTCACTGGCCATGTCTTTCACTGACCGGCAAAATCTTTCTCGGATAATACGCTGGCTGTGGCAGCTCTCCCTCCCTCCATAAAATCAGTGCAAGATGCTATATATAGATATTGCTTCCTTATTATTATTTTTTTTTTTAGTATTTAAGTTTCACATTTTGAGTTTTTTGTTTTTTGTGTTGTTGTTTTTTGCTCCCTAGTGGTTTTAGAGTCTTAAGACCCTCCTTTCAATCTAAGAAGGAAAACAGAACTGAGACTTAATAAGCAACGAGTCCCCTGCCTCCCCATCTCTCGGCCAGAGTCGGCCCCAGCACCGGCCTCGCCTGACCCTTGCGCAAAATCACCTAGGTGCCTAGAGAAAGTGGGGGGAAGTGCAGAAGTCTCCCAACCGCTCCGACTCCCAACTTTACCCCGTGCTTCAGAAAGAACCAGGGAGGAAGTGTTTCCCTTCTAGCAGGGGGCAAAATATTGCACAAGTCCACACCTCAAAGCTGCGGTCAGGAGGAGAGTTGCACATCTAGGCTGCAAGAGATAATATTTGTGCTAACAAAAGCTATGAGCGCATTGAGAAGCCGCCAGAAGGTTAGACGGCACCACCATTGCTCTCACTCGTCCCCATCCCCACCCCGATTCTTCGCAAATATGCCCCAGTTGGCTCCTGACCCAATTGGAAACGTCTCAGCCGTTCCAAACAGGATTCTTCCCCGCAAATTCAGCTGCACGAAAATCTCCTGCCGCCAACCTTACGACAAACAAGCCAACGTACACAGAGATGCTCAAGTTAGGTCACCCTCAGATAGTACCGCGCCACAGGCTAGCCACGATGGCTGCAAGATTGCTCGTGCCTTGCGCGGCTCGGAAAGGAAGTCATGCGCCGTGCCACAGGTACGCCGCATCGCGGTGAGGTCCGGGTGACGAGGTAGACATCCACTTCACATTTTGAGAACTGGACGCAGGAAGTCGTCCTGTTCTGGGACAGGGAAACAGCCACGCCGCCAGAGCAACCGGCAGCAGGAACCCTACCCCCGTCAAACATAACTTCCAAGCAACCTTTTAATCGAAAACGAAAGAAAGAAAGAAAGAAAGAAAGAAAGAAAGAAAGAAAGAAAGAAAGAAAGAAAGACAAAGACTGATGCAACCCAGTGTCTGACATTGCACCGCATATGCTTCAGGTTTCGTTCAGCCTTCTGGGCTCTTCCTAAGGTTCCCACAAGGGAGTATGACACAGACACACACACACACGACACAGAAGCCGGGGTGAGGGATGTTCCTATTTAAAATGCTGGCACCTTCAAAAAGCAGATAGGGTCACAGCCTCTCCGGGAGTTAAAGAGGTTGCAGCGAGCCCTATATGTAAACATAGCAGGGAGATAACCCTGATTTATTTATTGCCCTTCTGAGGGCGAGTGAATGGGTGGGAAATTGAACCTTCAGTGGCCGGCAAACATGGAGGGATAAGAGGCCAGAGCAACACAGAGAAAGCCCTGTGCTTGGGCTACCAAACTAAAAGCCGCCACTCAGGTTGTGGGGGGGGGATGAGGGCCCAGAAAGGGGGAGTCGCGCTGCTTCTGCAGCCAACCGTACCCCAACATTTCTCGGGTTTCAAACCCGGCATCTGTCACCGTCCCAAGGGCACCGGAAACAGAAAGTGGCAGGGAACTGGGTTCCCTACCGGGCCCAGTCACTGGGAATAAAGGCCCTTCTCACCGCTGGGAATACTGGTTATAGAAAGGCCAGCGGGAGGGGCAGGGGGTCGAAGGGAAGCCGCAATTGGGCAGGGGGTCCAGAGAGGCCTTCAGCAGCCCCCTTGTCGAGATATAGTTTATTTTGGAAGAAGAAGAAGAAGAGTTTGGATTTGATATCCCGCTTTATCACTACCCTAAGGAGTCCCAAAGCGGCTAACATTCTCCTTTCCCTTCCTCCCCCACAACAAACACTCTGTGAGGTGAGTGGGGCTGAGAGACTTCAGAGATGTGTGACTGGCCCAAGGTCACCCAGCAGCTGCAGGTGGAGGAGCGGGGAAGCGAACCCGGTTCACCAGATTACGAGTCCACCGCTCTTAATCACTACACCACACTGGCTCTCCTCCAGTTCTCCTCCTGCTCAAGAGAGTTAATACTGACAATGGCAGCTGTCTCCACGCATCTCAGGAGGCCCTCAAGCTTCCACTGGGTAGGCAGAGGGGAAAGAGGAGTTGTGCCACCTTTGAGGGACGGGCCAATCACACCTGGCTGGACAGCAGCACCCAGGGCTGAGTCAAAATGGCCCTTCTCTTCCTAGTTCCGGCCCTGGGTTTTTATCAAACAGGGCAGTGAACTTGTTGAGAAAGATGGGGTGTGTTTTTGTTTGCAGCCGTTCGGAAAGAAAACAAGACTTTGGCTCCCCAAAACCGAGGGAAGCTCCGAGAAACCGAGGGAAGCTCCCTTCTCCTTGCTCTCAGAACGCAAGAAAAGAGAGGCCTTGCCTGTGTGGGGTATTGTAGCCTCACAGGAAATGCCACTCCCCGATGCTGAGAAATCGAGATTCCTGAGAGGCGCCGCAACAGGAAGTAGCCAAGCGCATCAAAGGAGGCTGCCGCCTCGCGACACCCAGGGAGAAAGTAGCTCGAATCACCTGCCACGGGGATGGGAGTGCGACTTCCGCATCCGCAGAAACGAGGCCCTGCTACTTTGACCCCGTTCTACATTTGTGTCACCCCTCTTACAACGCTGGCGCTCATCCATTCGCAGGAGGAGCAAGCTCACAAGCTCAGAGCTCCGTCAAGACTCACGGCTCACCAAAAATTATTCTCAGTATAAAGAGGGATAAACGCACCCTCGCCCACAACTTTCTGAACAAATTTACCTTGCCTTTTTTTGTTTGTTTTGTTTCTTCTGATTAGTAGGGCTGATAAACAGGGGGGAAAGGACGTACACGCCCCCCCTCCCCTCCGAAATGAAACTATGCATAGAAGAATTGTAAAACAAACAAACGGACAAAAACAAGAAAGCGAAAATCAAAGGGGGAAAAGCCTATCAACTCAACCAAGCCGTTTGCCCAACGCAGAGCCCATTCCAGTCCAACCCCTCAACCTCACCTTAGAACGAGCCACACTACCTACAGGTAAGAAAAACCCACGTTTAGCATCACTACGAAATGCAGGCGTATTAGGTAGAGAGACTCATCAATTTCAGAGTTCAAGGTCATGGGGCAGATGTCACTTTGTGAACCCCATCTCTGCTTCCCTCGACATATAGCGATATATTCTGAAAACCCCGTCTACAGAGCATCCACAGAGATTGATGCTCGGCGTGGGCCCGGAAGAGGGATACAAGGTGACCGCTCCCCGTCAAGGAATTCGGAAGTTGATCTACACTTTGGGGAGTTGGGGGGCAAGAAACATGACGAGACAGATCTCTCCCCCACCCCCCACCCCCATCGGGATTCTTGGTTAAGAAACTCAGAAAGAAAGAGGAAAAGAAAGAGGAATTTCTTGTTTTCTTAAAAAATGTTTTTTTTTCTATTAAAATCCATATCAACTCAAAAAGAAAAGAAAATGTCGCCATATATATATACATATATATGTGTGTGTATATATGTATATATATCTGTATATATACACACACACACAAACAGGTTGCACCATTGGCAAAATAAAGGTCCAGGAAAACGTTTGCCGGGCTGCTTCCCAAGCAGAAGGGTGTGTGTGTGTGTGTGTGTGTGTGTAAGAGAGAGAGATGGACACTGGACTGGGGCTGGTGTTGGGCAGGTTACAATTTTAATGATTAAAGAATTGACTTGAATTCTACTCCTTCCCCCAGACTTCCCTCCGGCCTTCTCTTATCCCACTTTCTGCGGGTTGGTGGCTCGGACTCCTTGCTCATACGTTACTCGCTGGCTGATAAGATACTGCGCCGCTTGCGTAGCGGCCGGAGTGCCTGTGATGGTGACTTTACGGTTCCTAGTACCCGGGATAAACTCCCCCTTTTTGGAAATCTGGATGCGGGCGCCCGTCAGCTCCTGGTATTCCACCAACGTCTTGCCGCCTTTCCCCAAAATGGCGCCCACTAGGTTCTCCGGAACGGCAATCTCCACCATATCTTTGGCGCTTTCCACCAGCTTCTCCGTGGCCAAGAAGGAGCTGGCCACCAGGGGAGAGGCTGTCCCCAAGTAGCCATTGGCTGCCCCGGTGGCAGCGGCTAGGGAACCCAACGTGAAGGCCCCCACGGCGCCGGCTGGGGTGGTGGTACTGGTGGACGCTTCGTTGGCGTAGGAAGCCAAGAGGTTAGCGGCGGCAGCGGCGGCTGGGTTCGCGCCGGCGGCCACGGCGGCCAGCACTCCGGAGGCGGCGGCTGAGTTGAGGCCGAGCCCCAGAGAGCTGGTGTTGTATCCATAGCTCGCCAAGGTGTTCAGAGCCGTGCTGATGGCCAAAAGGTCACTGCCAGAGAAGCCCGGCAGGGCGGCCGGGAACGCTCCCACCCCGGCCAGGCTGGTGTGGCCCAGCAGGCCCGAAGCGGTGGCTGCGGCCGCGGCGGCGGGCAGCACGTCCGTGGAGTTGGCGTAAGGGGATCCGGTGGGGTTGGAGTTGGCCACGGGGCCAGCGATGTTGGCGTAGCTGATGTTGAGGCAGCTGCTGCTCTGCGGGTCCTCCTGGATCTTCTGCACGATGATGTCCACCGCCTTGTGGATCTGCTCGGGCTCGCCGCTGATGGTCACCACACGTTCCTGGAGGTTGATGCCCTCGGGCTTCTGGCTCAGCTGTACCCAGGCTCCAGACTGCTCCATGATGGCCTTGACCGTGGCCCCGCCTTTGCCGATGATCAGCCCGGCTGTGCTGTTGGGAACAATCACCTTGGCCTGCGTTGGGGGGAAACGAGAGAAGAAGAGGAGGAGTTTGAGGTTTCATTTATACGTACAGGTATATATATTACAGGGACGCGGGTGGCGCTGTGGGTTAAACCACAGAGCCTAGGACTCAGAAGTTCGGCGGTTCGAATCCCCGCGACGGGGTGAGCTCCCGTTGCTCGGTCCCTGCTCCTGCCAACCTAGCAGTTCGAAAGCACACCAGTGCAAGTAGATAAATAGGTACCGCTCCGGCGCGAAGGTAAACGGTGTTTCCGTGCGCTGCTCTGGTTCGCCAGAAGTGGCTTAGTCATGCTGGCCACATGACCCGGAAGCTGTACGCCGGCTCCCTCGGCCAATAAAGCGAGATGAGCGCCACAACCCCAAAGTCGGCCACGACTGGACCTAATGGTCAGGGGTCCCTTTACCTTTACCTATATATATTATGGTTACCAGATGTCCCCATTTCCCGGGGACAGTCCCCAGATTTACAAATCTATCATCCGTCCCCGGAATGTCCCCGGATTTATATTTTAAGTGTTGCAGATTTATTAGTAGGGATGAATGTTGTGTGATGGGTTCAATGGCACAAGACACATCATAAGGGGACTTCCGGCGAGGCAACATGGCGGGCGCCACGGCAGTGGGCAGCTCCTGAAGCACTGTATCTTTAAACTCAACCTCCTTGTTATTAGCATCACCTGGAGTCGGCTTTATATGTTTCTCAAAAAATATTGTTAGTAGCAGTGACTACATTATTACATGAGCACTGTTCCACAGCATTTGATATTTTCATTCACGAAATAAGATGAGGTATGTACTCTTTCTCATTACTGTTTGTATCACAGTTTATAATTTTTGTAAAGTGATATCTCATGCAGGTCATCGTCTATAAAATTTTATTTTCAGTTTATGAAACAATTCTATATCCTCTCACCACCCTGACGAAGATCTACGAAACAGTAGTCAATATCTGGAATCTCTGTTCAGTGTTGGACATTATATTTGCTGAATACACAAAGCTTCACAGCTTATCGTACAAAGTTTGGTACCTCGCTTCATTTAAAGACTTTCAGAGACTTTGAGTCTAAGATTTCATTTTGAACTTGTTATTGTTTGAAGGAATTCTATAGATTGTCTATTATATATGTATATGGTCATCGTGTTGCCTAAACATTGTTGACGAAGCTCCTGAAGCCAGCCAGAGCCAACTGCACTACCAGGCTGGCTCTGGGCTGCTGAGACTGCCGCTGCCGCCGCCACTGCCGAGGGGGAACCGGGGGCGCCCGGTGCGCCAACTGGGGGAACTGCTGGCACACACCCCCACAACCCAAACTGAGCCAGGAGTAAGAGTGCCCGGCCACCCGGCCGACTGCCCAGCGGCGCTCCAGGGCCAGGAAAACCCTGGAGCCGATGCAGGGAGAAGGAGGAGAGGAGAAGGAGAAGGAAGAGAGAGAAAAAGAAGGAGAAAAAAGAGCGGAGCCCCAACCTTGCCGCGCCGCTGCCGCCACTGAGGAGGAGAGGTTGGAGAGCACCGGGAGGGCAAGGACACATGGCCGAACCCAGGCCTGACCCGAGTCTACTCCATGGCGGCTAGCGCACCAAGAGAACACCCAGAGAAAGGCCACGCGACAGAAGAGACCACAGAAGAGAAGATATTACTTCTTAATTATTATTTTTAAATAACTTTTTAAAAATAACTTTTTTTTCTCTCCCTCCCCCCAAAAAAGTGTCCCCGGATTCTTTGAAAAAAATCTGGTAACCTTAATATATATCCCTGCTTTCCCACCTATAGGGCCTTCAAACTGCTTAGGTTCCACAGGCTGCAAGGCTACCTTAGCAGACTGGCAGAGGGACCACAGAGTTAAAACACGGAAGTAAGAGATGGAAAGAAGTAAAGAGGAATGGCAAACTAAGCCTCTGGATTACACCGTAATGGCAAAAACTGACCGGAAAGCTCAGGAACCAAGAAGAGAAAAACTTCAAGAAAGAAGGGGAGACAATTATAATTTAAGAGACCACTGTAAGCAGATGAAAACATTAGCAGGATTTTAATCTCACTTGTAATGTAACAAACTCTATGGATAACATGGATGGATATAAAATATAGATTTGATATAATATGCGGTTGAAAACGCTGACATGGGGGGAGGTCTCGAGATTCAGAGAAATCTCTGAATAGGGAGATGTATTTGGTTTTGTTATGAATCTATATTTGAAAAATCAAATGAAAACTATTTTTTTAAAAATAAACACAGGAGTAAATGCTATAGATTGAACTGAGCCATCCCGAAGCTGTGATTACCTTCTGCAAGCCAACTGCCCTTTATGAAGCACACATCTCTCTTATGCACAGATCTTTGGACAGGCTAAAATTAGTAGGGTAGGGTAGAGGGACTCTTATATCTTGCCACCCACGCAAGGTTTTTCAATTCTCTGTCTCGAAGGAGGGCTGGGAGTCACCATCTTATCACGGCTTTATGTACTGCAGACCAGCACATGACAGGAAGAGGAAGTCCTTAGCAGCAGCACAGCACTTCCCTGGCAGAATCTTGTGACGTCCCAGGAATGTGAGACAGGCTTGTAGAAACCGAGAGCGGGCTTTCATTAGAATCCTGCTTTTCTCTTGCACGAAACTGAGGTGCAAGTTCTGTTCCCGTGTCGTTGAAGAGGTGCATTACTGAAAGGGAAGAGTGCGCCGGGAAAAGGATCTGAAGGGCTTTATTTTGCCACGGCAGGGGTAGGGAATCGCAGAATAATAGAATTGTCATGTTGGAAGGGATCCTGAGCGCCACCAAACCCCCCCCCCCCTTGCAAGGAAAGGGGAGGAAGGCGTCCTTATGCTGTTTTTATTTATTTAATTTTACGGTTTAATTTATAAGATCTCATACCCAACCTTCTCCATAAGGTCCCAATAATAATAGTAATTTATTATTTGTACCCCGCCCATCTGGCTGGGTTTCCCCAGCCACTCTGGGCGGCTTCCAACAAAGACCAAAAATACACCAAAATATCACACATTAAAAACTTCCCTGAACAGGGCTGCCTTCAGATGTCTTCTAAATGTCAGGTAGTTGTTTATCTCCTTGACATCTGATGGGAGGGCATTCCACAGGGCGGGTGCCACTACCGAGAAGGCCCTCTGCCTGGTTCCCTGTAACTTGGCTTCTCTCAGTGAGGGAACTGCCAGAAGGCCCTCGGCGGTGGATTTCAGTGTCCGGGCAGAACGATGGGGGTGGAGACGCTCCTCCAGGTATACTGGGCCGAGGCCCAGAGTGGGTTACAACAAAATAATAATAATAATAATAATAATAATAATAATAATAATAATAATAATAATATTCAAATCAGTTAAAACAATTTGCAATTTAAAACCTGCAAATATACCTCAGTGGCCACAGTAAAGAGATTCACCTTCAGAATCTGATGAAAGCTCTACAAGGAAGGCACCATCGTGGTTTTCTATGCTTTCCTAAAGACTGAAGTCCTAACTCACCTGCCTGCCATTAATTCCACAAACTCCACCCCTCCTTATTTATGTATTTATGAACTTTCCCCGCCGTGACCTTATTTGCCATCCGGGGGGGGGTGGGGGTGGGGAATGCATATAGTCTATCAGTGCAAAGGAAGGCGATTATTCAGCACCACGGAGAGCAACAGCCCCCAACCCTCACATTCAAATGCTGGTCTTCATCTGCTCTCAGGAAAAGTTGGGTCCGGAAAGTTCAGGGTAGTTGTGTTCACCCAACTACCCTAATAGCTCCTGAAGGAGGGGCACCCCAGATTCTTCCAGGAGCATCCAGCGTGAGACTGTGTGACGCAGCAGCTAAAATAGCCAATGCAATTCTGGGCTGCATCAATAGGAGTATAGCATCTAGATCAAGGGAAGTAATAGTGCCACTGTATTCTGCTCTGGTCAGACCTCACCTGGAGTACTGTGTCCAGTTCTGGGCACCACAGTTCAAGAAGGACACTGACAAACTGGAACGTGTCCAGAGGAGGGCAACCAAAATGGTCAAAGGCCTGGAAACCATGCCTTATGAGGAACGGCTAAGGGAGCTGGGCATGTTCAGCCTGGAGAAGAGAAGGTTAAGGGAATGATATGATAGCCATGTTCAAATATATAAAAGGATGTCACATAGAGGAGGGAGAAAGGTTGTTTTCTGCTGCTCCAGAGAAGCGGACACGGAGCAATGGATCCAAACTACAAGAAAGAAGATTCCACCTAAACATTAGGAAGAACTTCCTGACAGTAAGAGCTGTTCGAGAGTGGAATTTGCTGCCAAGGAGTGTGGTGGAGTCTCCTACTTTGGAGGTCTTTAAGCAGAGGCTTGACAACCATATGACAGGAGTGCTCTGATGGTGTTTCCTGCTTGGCAGGGGGTTGGACTCGATGGCCCTTGTGGTCTCTTCCAACTCTATGATTCTATGATTCTATGACTGTTCTAGGTCACCGGTGGTTTCTTTCCCTGTGCTCTTATGAGTTGCAGTTATTGCTTTCATATATTTGTAGAAGGATTCATAGGAAGTGACGCCAAGGATCATCGAATCCAACCTCCTGTAATGCAATAATAATACACCTGTCCCATATATCCCGCATTATCACCACGATGCGCTAACCAACTGAGCTATCCAGGAGTGAGACAGCCCAGGGTTTGGCTCCAGGCACCCTAGCTGGTGGCGGGGGGCGCTGTGGGTTAAACCACAGAGCCTAGCGCTTGCCGATCAGAAGGTTGGCGGTTCGAATCCCCGCGACGGGGTGAGCTCCCGTTGCTCGGTCCCTGCTCCTGCCAACCTAGCAGTTCGAAAGCACACCAGTGCAAGTACATAAATAGGTACCACTCTGGCGGGAAGGTAAACGGTGTTTACATGCGCTGCTCTGGTTCGCCAGAAGCGGCTTAGTCATGCTGGCCACATGACCAGTGTACGCCGGCTCTCTCGGCCAGTAAAGCGAGATGAGTGCCGCAACCCCAGAGTCGGCCACGACTTGACCTAATGGTCAGGGGTACCTTTACCTTTACCTTTATCCTAGCCTTGGGAGAAACTGAGGCATGCACACATAAGAAGAGGAAGAAGAGGAAGAAGAGGAAGAAGAAGAAGAGGAGTTTGGATTTGATATCCCGTTTTATCACTACCCTAAGGAGTCTCAAAGCAGCTAATCTCCTTTCCCCTCCTTCCCCACAACAAACACTCTGTGAGGTGAGTGAGGCTGAAAGAAGTATGACTAGCCCAAGGACAGACACCCAGCAGCTGCATGTGGAGGAGCAGGGAAGCGAACCCAGTTCACCAGATTACGAGTCCACTGCTCTTAACCTGGTCTGCTTACAGCCAGGGCTCTGAGCTAAGCAGAAAAGAGGGGAAAGGAGAATCAGAATTCTGACTCCCCTTGGGAATCAAATTCTGGAACCTACATGAAATATGCAGCCTAGGACTCACAGCTGTCCATGGAAGCACAGGTCAATTCTGGTCCTGAATGGGGTAACTGTGCCCCTGAATGACAAGGTGTGCAGCCTGGGAGTCATTTTGGACTCACGGCTGTCCATGGAGGCGCAGGTCCATTCTGTGTCCAGGGCGGCTGTCTCCCAGCTTCATCTGGTACGCAGGCTGAGACCCTACCTGCCCACCGACTGTCTCACCAGAGTGGTGCATGCTCTAGTTATCTCCCGCTTGGTCTACTGCAATGCTCTCTGCGTGGGGCTTCCTTTGAAGGTGACCCAGAAACTGCAACTAATCCAGAATGTGGCAGCTAGACTGTTGACTGGGAGCGGCCACCAGGACCATATAACACCGGTCCTGAAAGACTTACATTGGCCCCCAGTACGTTTCCAAGCACAATTCGAAGTGTTGGTGCTCAATTCAAAGTGTTTAAAGCCCTAAACGGCCTCGGCCAAGTATGTTTGAAGGAGCGTCTCCACCCCCATCGTTCTGCCCGGACACTGAGATCCAGCACCGAGGGCCTTCTGGCAGTTCCCTCATTGCGAGAAGTGAGGTTACAGGGAACCAGACAGAGGGCCTTCTTGGTAGTGGTGCCTGCCCTGTGGAACAACCTCCCTTCAGATGTGAAGGAAATAAGCAGCTATCTTCATGAGAAGAGAAGACTCCCTGGAAAAGACCCTGATGTTGGGAAAGATGGAGGGGCCAAGGAGAAGGGGACGACAGAGGACGAGATGGTTGGACAGTGTTCTCGAAGCTACCAGCATGAGTTTGACCAAACTGTGGGAGGCAGTGGAAGACAGGAGTGCCTGGTGTGCTCTGGTCCAGGGGGTCACGAAGAGTCGGACACGACTACACGACTAAACAACAACAACAAAGGCAAACTAAGGCCCGGGGGCCGGATCCGGCCCAATCACCTTCTCAATCCAGTCTGTGGAGGGTCCGGGAATCAGCATGTTTTTACATGAGTAGAATGTGTCCTTTTATTTAAAATGCACCTCTGGGTTATTTGTGGGGCATAGGAATTTGTTCATTTCCCCCCCCAAAAATATAGTCCGGCCCCCCACAAGGTCTGAGGGACAGTGGACCTGCTGAAAAAGCTTGCTGACCCCTGTTTTGGGGCTTCCTTTCCAGTGAGCCTCTCTGGCTTTGGAGATTTCAGCAGACTTTGCCGAACCGTTGAAAGGCAGCGGCAGAAGATGATGCGAGGAAAGTTGGCACATGGGGCGACGGGGGAGGGGGTGGAAGGGTGGGTATTCGCAGAGATGGCTTCAGGGGCTTTCTGACGGAGAGGGAGGGGTCTCCTTAACCCCAGCCACCCCAATGCCTTTATATAACCGCCGAGAAAGCAGAAAGCCATCCAGATTTAGCAAGGAAATGCTCTTATGTAATCGAGCGACGGGCACCTCCCGAAATCCGTCGCCTCGTCCAACCCAGAGAGCAAGGGCGCTGGATTAGTGGCAAGGGGACCGGGAGAGAGCAGGGAACCAGAGGAGAAAGTCTTTCTCTGCTGGCAGCCGGGTGCTTTACCCAAACTCAGGGGAAAGCCATGTACCGTATTTTTCGCACCATAGGACGCACCAGACAATAGGGTGCACTTTGTTTTAGAGGGGGGAGAACAAGGAAAAAAAATTCTCCCCCTCTCTGCCCAGCGCCCCTTCGGTGAAGCGGCAGGAGGCGATGCACAGAGAGGGGGAGAACTTTCCCCCTCTTGTTTTCCCGCTCTAAAACAAGGTGCCGTTTAAGGTGCGTTCAGGCGGCTACCTTGGAAGCCTGGAGAGCGAGAGGGGTCGGTGTGCACTGACCCCTTGCTCTCCAGGCTTCAGGTTCCTTTCGACCTGCTCTTTGGGGCTGGCGGGGGGAAGCCCACCACCAGCCCCAAAGAGCAGGTCAGGGAGCAGCGGAAAGGCGCAGCGGAGAGGCTCCTGCCATAGCCGCGCGTCACCTCTCCAGCCGGGAGAGGGTCGCGGGGTGCTTCTTTAGGCCCGCGCGTGCTCTCCCGGCTGGAGAGGTGACGCGGGGCTGTAGAGGCTCCTGCCATAGCCGCGCGTCACCTCTCCAGCCGGGAGAGGGTCGCGGGGCTATGGCGTCTTCGCTCCATAGGACGCACACACATTTCCCCTTCATTTTTGAAGGGGGAAAAGTGCATCCTATAGAGCGAAAAATACGGTAATCTGTGAATATCTTCTCCAGGCAGGAGGACCCGGCCAGCTCTGAAAATAGATGTTGAAGACACTCCTGAGGTCAAAGAGCACCCTTGGGGGCAGAAAACCTGACCCAGATGACATTAACAAGGCTCCACAATTCTGGTCATCGCCCCCCGCTGCACAAATGCAATGAGTGCAAAAGAAAGAGGAGTTGAAGCTGGGGAGGCAGGTGATGGAATATTTCAGGCATCCCCAAACTCGGCCCTCCAGCTGTTTTGGGACTACAACTCCCATCATCCCTAGCTAACAAGACCAGTGGTCGGGGATGGTGGGAATTGTGCCTCCAGGGGTGAAGTCAAACCACTGCATTAGTGACACACCCCCCCCCCCGGGTGCAAAGCCTGGGTCATGTTTATGGAGGTCCCGGGCTGGCCAGATGACAAGACCCCTTCTCAGCTTCGCTGATATGGTCCAAAGGAAAGCATAGTGAGATGTTTGGCAACAGCTTGGTGGCAGGAGTTATTGGAAGGAGGTGTGCAAGGCACCATCCAACTGCCTTAGGGACTCCACTCTGGATTTGTGTAATAATAATAATAATAATTTTTATTTATACCCCGCCCTCCCCAGCCAAGGCCGGGCTCAGGGCGGCTAACAAGCAATAATAAAAACAAGTTGAATGAATACAACTTAAAAACAAGATTAAAATACAACATTAAAAGATTGAAACATTAAAAGATTAAAATGCAGCCTCATCACAGGAGGAGAAAGGAAAAAGAAAGAGGGGGAGGGAATCAAATTGGCTCCAAGCCAAAGGCCAGGCGGAACAACTCTGTCTTACAGGCCCTGCGGAAAGAAATCAGATCCTGCAGGGCCCTGGTCTCATGAGGCAGAGCGTTCCACCAGGCAGGGGCCAGTGTTGAAAAGGCCCTGGCTCTGGTTGAGGCTAATCTAACTTCCTTAGGGCCCGGGACGACTAGGGTATTGCTATTTATGGACCTTGAGGCTCTCCGTGGGGCATACTGGGAGAGGCGGTCCCGTAGGTACGAGGGCCCTAGCATTTACTCCTGAGTCGTTTCTTCTCCCAACGATATCCTGCAACTGGTATATTGGTGAATAAAGAACAACAATACAGCCGTACCTTGGAAGTCGAACGGGATCCGTTCTGGAAGTCCGTCCGTCTTTCAAAACGTTCGGAAACCAAAGTGTGGCTTCTGATTGGCTGCAGGAAGCTCCTGCAGCCAATCAGAAGCCACGGAAGCCCTGTCAGGTGTTCGGCTTCCAAAAATAGTTTGCAAACCGGAACACTCACTTCCGGGTTTGCGGCGTCCGGGAGCTAAAACGTTCGAGAACTAAGCTGTTCGGAAACCAAGTTACGACTGTAACCAGGAACAAGGCTGCCAAATATTTGGGGGGGGGCAGTGTCCTGCTGACCAGTAATCTGGGGTTGGCCGCAATGGCCCAGCCAAATTTGTAGACCCCCAGACAGAAGCATCCTTTCTACCTTCAGAAGGGTATCTGTCCTCATCCGCTAGTTTAACTCATAAGCACTCTGAGCGACCTGCCCCAATTTGTGTCCTATTTCCAGATACTTTAGAGCTAAAATTAGTCTCTCATGAAATCCTTGCTGTGACATCCTTGCAGGTAGCCGTTCAGACTGATGCCTTGCTGCTTCTGCTCTAGTCATTAGGCTGACCTCTCCTAGGGACCATGTCAAATTGCAGCGCTCCATCTACCCCAGTGCTGTCTTCTCTGACTGGCAGAAGCTCTCCTGCAGGCTTTCAAAGGAGACATGATCAGCCCTACTGATCTGGTGGAACGCTCTGTCCCAAGAGACTAGGGCCCTGCGGGACTTGACATCTTTCCGCAGGGCCTGCAAGACGGAGCTGTTCCACCAGGCCTTTGGCCAAGGCACAGCCTGACCCCCTCCTTTGGCAATCCTCACAGAACTTCTAACCCAATGGTTGCCATTAATTTGATTGGAATTACCATATTTTTCGCTCTATAACACGCACCCGACCATAACACGCACGTAGTTTTTAGAGGAGGAAAATCCGTAGGCATGCCACCCGTAGGCATTCCCTCCATAACACGCACAGACATTTCCCCTTACTTTTTAGGAGGAAAAAAGTGAGTGTTATGGTGCAAAAAATACGGTAATTTTATAATGAAATGATTTTAGAATGTTTTATCGTTTTACTGTTGTTAGCTGCTCTGAGCCTGGCTTCAGCTGGGGAGGGCGGGATATAAATAAACTTTATTATTATTATTATTATTATTATTATTATTATTATTATTATTATTATTATTACTTGGTGAGGTGCTGCTGGAAATTAAACCTGAGACTTTATGTGTTCAAATGACACTGAACCCATTTTCCCTCCTTCGCCATTTCTGTCAAGGTCTTCAATCCTTTTCTTTTTAAAAATCTTAGTTACTTGTTCAGCTTTAAATGAGACTATCCTAAGACCTCAAGGACAATACCCTGATATTTAAAACAAACATTTAAAATACAGTGGTACCTCAGGTTACATATGCTTCAGGTTACATACACTTCAGGTTACAGACTCCGCTAACCCAGAAATAGTGCTTCAGGTTAAGAACTTTGCTTCAGGATGAGAACAGAAATCGTGCTCCGGAGGCGCAGCAGGAGGCCCCATTAGCTAAGTGGTGCTTCAGGTTAAGAACAGTTTCAGGTTAAGTACGGGCCTCCGGAACGAATTAAGTACTTAACCCGAGGTACCACTGTAATTTTACTATCCACCAGCACCAGTAATAGCCATTATTTTTTCTAGGGGTTGCGAATGAAACAGCTCACATTTCTATTTTGCATGAAAATTTTCATTTTCATTTTCATTTAGTTGCATTTTCTTTTCTTTTCTTTTCCTATATGTTTGCCACCAAACAAACCGCGTATCATTGTGTTCGTCAGCTGCCCCTGAGAACCTTCTCAAAGGCGCATGAAATGCTTTAAATGAAATAAGCAAATAAAACCAGGCGTCTTCTAGTCTCAACTCTTGTTTGCTGGGCTAGCCTGACTTGGCATAAGGCAGTTCTAGATGTGAACATCTTTTTTTTTGGGGGGGGGAAGAGGCATTCCCTCCCAGCTTCTCAAGAAAAGACCCCTCCTCGGCTGTCAGGGGTGACAGGATTCCTGTTTCATTGTCCCTTATTCTACCAGCCACATAAACTCTCCCTTCCATATTCTCTCCCCCCCCTCCCCCGCCCAACCCTCCCTCTGTCATAATCCTTGTTTTCAGCTTTCAGCCCAAAGCCGCCTTCCCTTCGCTGTGCCATGGCAACGGCACAACCGACTGACAATGGAAAGCTGTCGGACGGGCCAGACTCTTGCACACACAACAACCTCAAGTGGGAGAAAGACACCCCCACCCCCACCCGGGCTCTTTTTAGCCAAACCCTCCCTTGGTTAATAGGAAAGGGTGTATTGGGGAAAATATAAAGGCAGTCTTCCTGCACCCTAGATAGATAGATAGATAGATAGATAGATAGATAGATAGATAGATGTAGATTAGAGAGAGAGAGAGATGATAGCTAGATGAGAGATGATAGATGATAGATAGATGATAGATAGATAGATAGATAGATAGATGATAGATAGATAAATAGATAGATGATAGATAGATAGATATAGATGAGAGAGAGAGAGAGAGAGATGATAGCTAGCTAGCTAGCTAGCTAGATGATAGATAGATAGATAGATAGATAGATAGATAGATAGATAGATGTAGATTAGAGAGAGAGAGAGATGATAGCTAGATGAGAGATGATAGATAGAGAGATAGATAGATAGATAGATAGATAGATAGATAGATAGATAGATAGATAGATGATAGATAGATGATAGATAAATAAATAGATAGATGATAGATAGATATAGATGAGAGAGAGAGAGACAGAGAGAGAGAGAGAGAGAGAGAGAGAGAGAGAGAGATGATAGCTAGCTAGCTAGATGATAGATAGATAGATGATAGATACATATAGATTAGAGAGAGAGAGGTGATAGATAGATAGATAGATAGATAGATAGATAGATAGATAGATGATAGATAGATGATTGATAGATATAGATGAGAGAGAGAGAGAGAGAGAGAGAGAATGATAGCTAGCTAGCTAGATGATAGATAGATAGATTATAGATGGATAGATAGATAGATGATTGATAGATATAGATGAGAGAGAGAGAGAGAGAGAGAATGATAGCTAGATGAGAGATGATAGATAGATAGATAGATAGATAGATAGAGATAGATAGATGATAGATGATAGATGATAGATGATAGATAGATAGATAGATAGATAGATAGATAGATAGATAGATAGATAGATAAATAGATGATAGATATAGATGAGAGAGAGAGAGAGAGACAGAGACAGAGAGAGAGAGATGATAGATAGATGATAGATAGATGATTGATAGATATAGATGAGAGAGAGAGAGAGAGAGAGAGAGAGAGAGAGAGAGAGAGAGAATGATAGCTAGCTAGCTAGCTAGATGATAGATTATAGATAGATGGATAGATAGATAGATAGATAGATAGATAGATAGATAGATAGATAGATAGATGATTGATAGATATATTTCTGCACGCACACAAACAACTCTCTTTCCTTAATCCAGACAAGCAAGGGATGTTATTAGAGTTGAAGGACACATTCCAGCCAGGCAAAAAACACTTGGGGTGCGAAGTAGAGTTGGCGCGGTGTGTGGGGAGAGGGAATCTAGTGAATTTCCTTGAAACTCCTTGAAATTTGCGATGAATTTCCTTAAAAATAGCTCATTTGGTCAGCTTCAGCCATCACTAAACTAAAAAGCTCAACAGCTCTGCCCGAAAAAGTTCAATGACTTTCTGTCTGGATTTTCACTTTGTGAATTATGGCAACCCTCAGTTGGTGATCCCAGGGGGCTGCAACATTTGGCACCCAGGAATAAGGTTCCCTGCTTCTGAAACAAGCTGGCCTTTGGCCTAATCCAGCCGAGATTCCCTTACAATTTTTTAAGGGGCGTTCTGAAGCTCCCAAGGACACAGGTGGTGCTGTGGGTTAAACCACAGAGCCTAGGGCTTGCCGATCAGAAGGTCGGCGGTTTGAATCCCCACAACGGGGTGAGCTCCCATTGCTCGGTCCCTGCTCCTGCCAACCTAGCAGTTCGAAAGCACACCAGTGCAAGTAGATAAATAGATACCGCTCCAGTGGGAAGGTAAACGGCGTTTCCGTGCACTGCTCTGGTTCGCCAGAAGCGGCTTAGTCATGCTGGCCACATGACCCGGAAGCTGTACGCCGGCTCCCTTGGCCAATAAAGCGAGATGAGCGCTGCAACCCCAGAGTCGGCCACGACTGGACCTAATGGTCAGGGATCCCTTTACCTTTTTAACTTAGCGGAAAGGGGATGCGAGTGGCGCTGTGGTCTAAACCACTGAGCCACTTGGGCTTGCCGATCGGAAGTTTGGCGGTTCGAATCCCCGTGACGGGGTGAGCTCCCGTTGCTCGGTCCCTGCTCCTGCCAACCTAGCAGTTCGAAAGCACGTCAAAGTGCAAGTAGATAAATAGGTACCGCTCTGGCGGGAAGGTAAACGGTGTTTCCGTGCGCTGCTCTGGTTCGCCAGAAGTGGCTCAGTCATGCTGGCCACATGACCCGGAAGCTGTACGCCAGCTCCCTCAGCCAATAAAGCGAGATGAGCACCGCAACCCCAGAGTCCACGACTGGACCTAACGGTCAGGGGTCTCTTTACCTGAAGCTCCCAGCTCCCAACCCCTCTAACAAACAAGTGATTTGCTCCCACGCTTGCTCACCTGCTTGGCTCGGTCAGGATTCATAGTTGTCTGAGGCTGCAGGATATTGACCGATTCCGGCTTCACTACAGACTGGGGGATTTCCCGGACCTTTTCGGCGATGAAGTTGTGGACGGCGTTGAGGGCTTCCGCTGTGCCTTGAACCAGACACACGCGCTCCGTGGTCCCTGCATTGGGGAGAAAACAATTGAGAGGTTTTTAAATGGAGTTTCGGGGGCTGCAAGATGACGACCCCACAGGTGGGGCTGGCCTGAGGCCTGGGTCTCCTTGCTGGCCCTAGTAGGACCAACTTGGCCAGTTAGCCCTGGTGATCATCTGATGTCTACTGACTGGGTTTTTGTTGCTGTTTTTTTGTCCCCCCCCAAAAAAAAATAACCCCTGAATTTTAGAATTTTATTGATATTGATGCTGCATTTTATGTTGTATTCTATGCTGTTTTAAAGTCGTATTTTAATCAGTGTTTTATACAGTGGTACCTCAGGTTACATATGCTTCAGGTTACAGACGCTTCAGGTTACAGACTCCGCTAACCCAGAAATAGTGCTTCAGGTAAAGAACTTTGCTTCAGGATGAGAACAGAAATCGTGCGGCGGCAGCAGCAGGAGGCCCCATTAGCTAAAGTGGTGCTTCAGGTTAAGAACAGTTTCAGGTTAAGAACAGACCTCCAGAACGAATTAAGTACTTAACCCGAGGTACCACTGTATTTGCTGTTAGCTGTCAGTTAAAAACTGAGCCCAGTTTTTAAACTGGGAAGGGTGGTGTATAAATATTTATTATTATTATTATTATTATTATTATTATTATTATTATTATTATTCTCTCAGCTGAAAGAAGGAGGGTACAAGGAATGGAAGGTAAGACAGACAAACAGACAGACAGACAGTGTTCTGGTAAGGAGGAGAAGATCGACAAGGGAATAGGAGGAAGGCACTTTAGTGCAGAAGACTGCGAGCAAGTGAGTAACAGAAGATGCCTTATACCAGTTTGGGCTAATTGTCCATTTGTTTATTTATAATTATTTGGAAATGTACCACCCGCTCTTTCTTAAAATATCACCAGGCCGCTTACAGCGTATGACATGCAATTTTAAAGGCCAGTCTTTAAATATCTATAAAACCTAATTCAAAACCGTGAAACATCAGTAGATGCTGGCTGGTTTAAAGGGGGAAATCGTCTTGCGAAGGCCTGGCTAGATGGCCCAGTTTTTAAAGGACACTCAAAAGAAGGCAGGGACGCTTCCTGGTGAGCATCTATAGGCAGGGAGTTCCACAGGACAGGCTTTAGGTCAGTATTGGCGCTCTGGTGAGCACAGAAAGGTGTTTGCCAGGACAGCATGGCTCTGTCACTGGTCTATGGTCTCTTCCCTTATCACGACAACAAAGGAACAAGGCAGAAGGAAGGAGACAATCAAATGCTGTAAAGGTGTCGTGCTTTGAGCAATACAAATACTAACAGACTGCAAATGTTATAATAATAATAAATAATAAATTTTATTTATACCCCACCCTCCCCGGCCAGAGCTGGGCTCAGGGCGGCTAACACCAGTAAAATTACAATAAAAACATAATAGGGGGGGGGGAACACAATTTAAGATACAGGTTAAAATGCAATTTAAAATGCAGCCTCATTTTTAAAGTAGCCTATGGATCAAAACCATAAGGGGAGGGAAACATAAGGGTCAGACTGAGTCCAAACCAAAGGCCAGGCAGAACAGCTCTGTCTTGCAGGCCCTGCGGAAAGATGTCAAGTCCTGCAGGGCCCTGGTCTCTTGTGATAGAGCGTTCCACCAAATCGGGGCCAGTACTGAAAAGGCCCTGGCCCTAGTTGAGACCAATCTAACCACCTTGGGACCTGGGACCTTCAAAATGTTGTCATTTGTGGACCTTAAGGTCCTCTGCAGGGCATACCAGGAGAGGCGGTCCCGTAGGTACGTGGATCCTAAGCCGCATAGGGCTTTAAAGGTCAAAACCAGCACCTTAAACCTTACCCTGTACTCCACCAGGAGCCAGTGCAGTTGGTAAAGCACTGGGTGAATGTGATCCCACAGCAAGGACCCCGTAAGAAGCCTCGCCGCGGCATTCTGCACCCGCTGGAGTTTCTGGGTCAGCTTCAAGGGCAGCCCCGTGTACAGCGAGTTACAATAATCAAGCCGGCGCAATAATCACTGTGGCCAAATCAGGGCAAGAAAGGTATGGTGTTGAGTGATTCTCTTCCAGGTTCTCTCCAGCCAGCTACACCCTCTTTTGGAATATTCTATTAGTGATGTCTGGAAGTGAGAGCTGGACCACAAAGAAGGCTGATCGCTGAAGAATTGATGCTTTTGAATTCTGGTGCTGGAGGAGACTCTTGAGAGTCCCATGGACTGCAAGAAGATCAGACCTCTCCATTCTGAAGGAAATCAGCCCTGAGTGCTCACTGGAAGGACAGATCCTGAAGCTGAGGCTCCAATACTTTGGCCACCTCATGAGAAGAGAAGACTCCCTGGAAAAGACCCTGATGTTGGGAAAGATGGAGGGCGCAAGGAGAAGGGGACAACAGAGGGCGAGATGGTTGGACAGTGTTCTCTAAGCTACCAGCATGAGTTTGACCAAACTGCGGGAGGCAGTGGAGGACAGAAGTGCCTGGCGTGCTCTGGTCCAGGGGTCACGAAGAGTCGGACATGACTAAACGAGTAAACAACAACAACAGCCATGGAGGCTATGTTCTGCTTCTACAATAAGAGGCCTCTGAAGTTGGTGGAAGCCACAAAGGCCTCTTGTACTCAGATATTGCTTGCTGGTTTCCTGCAGATGGCCGCTGCTGGCTGCATCACAGGTTTAAAAGCCCAGGGGTACCCAGGAGCCCCCAATGTCTGCACAAAAACAGGGGTCTGGGAGGTGGCCCCTCGACTGCAACCAGAAGTCTGTTCTGTCCCATCTCCCCTGCTAGCTGGTCCTTAGAAAATTGTGCTGGCTGCTGCGATTCGTAAAAAGCAAAGACTGGACTCCTGTCCTTAGACGGCTATTTATAAAAATGCAGCCTGCCTTTTATCGCATCGACTGAGGGGAGAGAGTGAGCAAGCAAGTATCAGAGGGTGTGTGTGTGTGTGTGTGTGTGTGTGTGTACATAGGAACAAAAAACGGGGAATATTTGAGGCCACCTGAGAAGGCCAAGAGCCAGCACCATGGATACCAGAAGGCTGAGTGCTCACATTCTCCAACACAACACACACACACACACATAGCATCCCAAAGCCAGCATCTTCTGCTTCTCCTCCCTGCCTTCCCCACAGATGCTGCCTCAACAATACATCTCTGCCACAGAGTTGCCATGGCAACCCACAGCAGCCTCCTCCTCCTCCTCCTCCTTTCCCCCATCACCACCTTGCAATCTGCTGCTGCTGCTGCTGCTGCTGCAGGCCTCAAGGGCCTGTCTTCCCAGGGACAAGAGGAGACCCCTCCTCTGCAAAAAAGAGAGAATGCAGCTCGCTCAGTGGGGGAGGGAGGGAGGGAGGGAGGGAGACCGTCCCCTGGGCAACGGGGCAAATGGGAAACGCCAAATTTGTCTGCAGAAGCAAAGCGTGGTCCCCTCCCCTGCTAAGAAGGGTGGGTGGAAAGCTGGCTTCCGTTGCGCAAGGAGGGTCTGCGTACAATACAAAAACTGAGCTAGAAAAAGTCCAGCCCTCCTAGGCTTCAGCCCCAGTAGCTTTCTTTTCGGATAGGGAGGGGTGGCGTAGGAAGCCAGGGTTTAACCCCAGGGGGTTACCAAAGAGAAAGGCTATCTCTGAGCAGGTGCAGAGTGTACAATCAGTGGTGGATTTACGTATAAGCTAAACAAGGTATAGCTTAGGGCCCCACTCTCTTGGGCCCCCCAAAAAAAGATTTAAGGGGAAAAAACCTGGATGTATATTTCCAAAATATAAGATAAAAAACAATTTAAAAATCCTACATACAGCAACAGTGTTTTGTGTTGTGTAGGCTCCTATGATGTAAGTCATGGGCCCCACCTGCTAGCCTGCTCCCTAAAATATCATGGGTTTGCTCCTTTCTATATACAGTGGTACCTTGGGTTACATACGCTTCAGGTTACATACGCTTCAGGTTACAGACTTTGCTAACCCAGAAATAGTACCTCGGGTTAAGAACTTTGCTTCAGGATGAGAACAGAAATCGGGCTCCGGCGGCACGGCAGCAGCAGGAGGCCCCGTTAGCTAAAGTGGTGCTTCAGGTTAAGAACAGTTTCAGGTTAAGAACGGACCTCCGGAACGAATTAAGTACTTAACCCGAGGTACCACTGTATAGGGTGCCTACATTCTGCATGGACTGGTTGCAGGGGAACATGTGCAAATGGCTTGAGATACCTATTAGGTCCACAAATTACCATACAGTCATACCTCGGGATAAATATGCTTCAGGATAAGTATTTTCGGGTTGCGCTCTGCAGTGACCCAGAAGTAACAGAACTTGTTACTTCCTGGTTCCGCCGCTCGCACATGCGCAGTCAAAATGACATCATGCGCATGCGCGGAAGCAGCAAGACGCGACCCGCGCATGCACAGTCGCGTCTTATGTTCTATTCAGGATGTGAACGAGGCTCCGGAACGGATCCCGTTCGCATCCCGAGATACCACTGTATAGCATATATTCAACACAAAAAAACAGCAACAACATATAAAGGGCCCCATTACCTTTAGTAGCCAGAGTCCCTGGGGTGGGGCAGATATTCACTCGAGCACCTATCGTTTTAAAGGTAAAGGTACCCCTGACTGTTAGGTCCAGTCGCGGCCGACTCTGGGGTTGCGGCGCTCATCTCGCTTTATTGGCCGGGGGAGCCGGCGTACAGCTTCCAGGTCACGTGGCCAGCATGACTAAGCCGCTTCTGGCAAACCAGAGCAGTGCACGGAAACGCCGTTTACCTTCCCGCCAGAGTGGTACCTCTTTATCTACTTGAACTTGATGTGCTTTTGAACTGCTAGGTTGGCAGGAGCAGGGACCGAGCAACGGGAGCTCACCCCGTGGCGGGGATTCAAACTGCAGACCTTCCGGTCAGCAAGCCCTGGTCTCTGTGGTTTAGACTAAGGTTACCATACGTCCCCGTTTCCTGGGGACAGTTCCCATACAAAATCCATTGAAGTTGAAAAGTGTCCCTGGATTCATTGAAAAAAATCTAGTAACCTTAGTTTAGACCACAGCGCCACCCACGTCCCTACCTCTCGTTTTAGGCATTCCTATTTATTATTAATTAAAGCTATGGTTTTCCCAGTAGTGATGTATGGAAGTAAGAGCTGGACCATCAAGAAGGCTGATTGCCGAAGAATTTATGCTTTTGAATTCTGGTGCTGGAGGAGACTCTTGAGAGTCCCATGGACTGCAAGAAGATCAAACCTATCCATTCTTAGGGAAATCAGCCCTGAGTGCTCACTGGAAGGACAGATCCTGAAGCTGAGGCTCCACTACTTTGGCCACCTCATGAGAAGAGAAGACTCCCTGGAAAAGACCCTGATGTTGGGAAAGATGGGGGGCACAAGGAGAAGGGGACGACAGAGGACGAGATGGTTGGACAGTGTTCTCGAAGCTACCAGCATGAGTTTGACCAAACTATGGGAGGCAGTGGAAGACAGGAGTGCCTGGCGTGCTCTGGTCCAGGGGGTCACGAAGAGTCGGACACCACTAAACGACAACAAGAATTAATATTAATTCTTAGATTTAATTCATCAAAAGATCACACGATTCCTAATGAGGATGATATGGTGAGTCCAACATAAATGTCCACGTAGCCAAGCATTCTGTACACAACCCATCAATAAGTTCGCCAGGCGGCCCTCACAACAGCTCTGCGAGGTTAGGCGAGTGTTTTCATCCCGCAAAGAAGGGAGCTGAGAGACACAGACTTCCTTAGTTTGAAGCTCAGGTGAGATTTGAACTGAGCTGTGAAAGGGCTGTGCCCTCAGCCCCACAATGGGTGTGTAGGCACACTGATCCGCAATGGTGCTTGGCAGGTGCAAAACGCACAGCTCAGCCAAAATTTGAAATGGGGACCATCATTCACAGAGGCTGCTTCCTTCGCCTTGCCACATGGACACAAAAACCTCAAATATGGAAGCATGGGAACGATGGTGGAATATGGATATAAAATTTACAGCATGTTACGGTCTAAGAGAAAAGTGTACGAAAGCGATATATCAGAGGTATCTAACACTAAGTTGCCAAAAATGTACAAATCTCAATCGAATAAGTGTTGGAAATGTAAAGAGAAAGAAGGTTCTTTTTATCATATGTGGTGGTCTTGTAGTAAGGTTAAAGCTTACTGGGAAACGATATATAATGAAATGAAAAGGATGTTTAAAATAACCTTTGTTAAAAAAAAAAAAGCTGGGGATTATATATACCTAAAATGTATAGAAACTTATTTATGTATGGTACTGCAGCAGCAAGAATGTTACTTGCCCCAAAAGAAGCAGAAGACCCAGCAAAGGAAGAATGAATACAAAAACTTGCAGACTTTGCAGAACTGGTAAAACTTACTGGAATGATAAGAAACCAAGATAACAAACTTTTTATAAAAGAATGGAAATGGTTTATTGAATATTTACAAACAAACAAGAAAAGACCGCTGCTTTGAAGGGCCCGAAACGGCTTGCGTCAAAATCAAGTTATGGGGATGGCTGACGCCTGTAAGGCGCACAACTCATTCCAATGACCAGGAGTCAGCGCTTACAGGAGTCAATATTTGCAATGTTGCAGGCACCACAAACCACACACGCCATGTCAGCTGGGGTTTCATCACAAATGGTCAGGAAGACTACTAAAAATAGAATCATAGAACCATCAGGCTGGAAGGGATCCCAGGAGGTCATCCTTCACGGCCTAGGACCCACGTACCTACGGGACCACCTCTCCCGATATGCCCCACGGAGGACCTTAAGGTCTATAAATAGCAACATCCTAGTGGTCCTGGGCCCTAAGGAAGTCAGATTAGCCTCAACCAGAGGCAGGGCCTTTTCAACACTGGCCCCGGTCTGGTGAAACGCTCTGTCTCATGAGACCAGGGCCCTGCAGGATCTGATTTCTTTCCGCAGGGCCTGTAAGACAGAGCTGTTCCACCTGGCCTTTGGCTTAGAATCAACTTGATCCCCTCCCCCTCTTTCCTTTTTCCTTCTGTGATGGAACTCCTCTTTGGGGACTTTTTTCTGGCCCATGTAGGACCAGTCTGGATAGTTGGCCTTGGTGAAGACTTGACGTTTTCATCCCCCAAAAAGTTTTTGATTGCGTTTCCACTGAAATGAGGTTGCATTTTAATGTTTTAATGTTGTATTTTAATCTTATTCTTTAAGCTGTATTTCAATCAATTGTTTTATATTTGGTGTTAGCCGCCCTGAGCCCCGTCTTGGCTGGGGAGGGCGGGGTATATATAAAATTATTATTATTATTATTATTATTATTATTATTATTATTATTATTATTATTTCTAGTCCAACCCACTGCAAGGCAGGAATTTGACACGAGTGGAAGAGCAGAGCTCTCCCCAACTGTGGTTTCCAGGCACTGGCATTCAGAGGCATGCTGCTGCCGACAGGGGAGAGAGAACGTGGCCATTAGTATAAGGTTACCAGACGTCCCCGTTTTTCGGGGACAGTACCTGGATTTACAAGTCAGCTCCCCTGACAAAATCCATTTTTTTAGTAGGAAGTTTAAAAGTGTCTCTGGATTCATTGAAAAAAATCTGGTAACCCTAGACAGCATCTTAAAAAGTAGAGACATCACCTTGCCAACAAAGGTCCGTATAGTAAAAGCCATGGTTTTCCCAGTAGTGATGGAAGTGAGAGCTGGACCATAATAAAGAAGGCTGATCACTGAACAATTTATGCTTTTGAATTCTGGTGCTGGAGGAGACTCTTGAGAGTCCCATGGACTGCAAGAAGATCACACCTATCCATTCTGAAGGAAATCAGCCCTGAGTGCTCACTGGAAGGACAGATCCTGAAGCTGAGGCTCCAATACTTTGGCCACCTCATGAGAAGAGAAGACTCCCTGGAAAAGACCCTGATGTTGGGAAAGATGGAGAGCACAAGGAGAAGGGGACGACAGAGGAGGAGATGGTTGGACAGTGTTCTCGAAGCTACCAGCATGAGTTTGACCAAACAGTGGGAGGCAGTGGAAGACAGGAGTGCCTGGCGTGCTCTGGTCCATGGGGTCACAAAGAGTCGGACACGACTAAACGACTAAACAACAGCAACAACCTTAGTAGCCATTGATCCCTTATCTTCCATGAATTTGTCTGGCCCCAATTCCTTCCAATGCACACAGCATTATCTTCAGAGAACACATTTCAAAGAAGATGTCGGTCGTTCCAAAGCCCCCACGTGTCTTGCATGGCTCCAGCCCCTTTGGCAAGCACTAATGAAGGAACACCCCTCCCCTTGCATGTTCAGCATACTTTAGCCATCCATTCAGGCTAACAAACAGCAGATCACACACACACACAACCGCCACTTCCTTTCAACTAAGCGCCTGTTTTAAATCCATACACGTGACTCATGTTTCCAACTTTCACCTGGATGTGCTTCCCCTCAACTTGCTTCCGACGCGGCTGTTTGTTGACAGCCGCGTTCCTGAACGCCGGTAGCTGCGTTAAAGGAAATGAAGCCTCCGAGTTCAAGGGCAGTCTACCTCAGAGGGCTTGTAATGCTGGGAACAGAGAAACGGAGGGGGGTGTGTGTGTGTGTGTGTGTGTGTGTGGCTGCTGTTGACCTTTTTTTGCGATCTTCCAGGAGGCATCCGGCTAGCCAGCCGGCCAGGATGCTGAAGGAGCAAGGCTCCTCTTTCGCTTTCTTATAAGCAGCTCAACCATAGCTGTCAACTTTCAGATTTGAAAATGAGGGATCAGCAGCCTCACCTGTCCCGGAGACAGTCTACGGGATATCTAACAATCCAGGAGAACAGCGGGAAACGGAGCTGGAATAAGGGGATTTCCCCCCCAAAAAGGAAAGGTTGACAGCTATGAGCTCAACATGGGTGACCACAGAGCAGCAAGCCCAGACAGGGGGGGGGGGCATATGGGTCACTTGGCCCGGACCTCCGATTCCAAAGGGGGCCTCGGTCAGAGTATTTATCTACAGTGATACCTCAGGTTACAGACGCTTCAGGTTACAGACTCCGCTAACCCAGAAATAGTACCTCGGGTTAAGAACTTTGCTTCAGGATGAAAACAGAAATTGTCCTCCGGCAGCGTGGCAGCAGCAGGAGGCCCCATTAGCTAAAGTGGTGCTTCAGGTTAAGAACAGTTTCAGGTTAAGAACGGACCTCCAGAACAAATTAAGTACATAACCAGAGGTACTACTGTATTTTCCATTTTGTCTTTATATGCAGATACGGTTCAAGCTTCGAAATAAAATTACCGTATTTTCTGCTCTAAAAGACTCACTTTTTCCCTCCTAAAAAGTAAGGGGAAATGTGTGTGCGTCTTATGGAGCGAATGCAGGCTGCACAGCTATCCCAGAAGCCAGAACAGCAAGAGGGATTTCTGCTTTCACTGCGCAGCGATCCCTCTTGCTGTTCTGGCTTCTGAGATTCCGAATCTTTTTTTTTCTTGTTTTCCTCCTCCAAAAACTAGGTGCGTCTTGTGGTCTGGTGCATCTTATAGAGCGAAAAATACGGTATTTGTCAGCATAACTTTTGTGAAAATTATTTATATACTTATTTATAAGACTTCAGTTATCCCATAGCTACCAACTTTCAGATTTGAAAACAAGGGATCAGCAGCCTCACCTGTCCCGGGGACAGTCTACGGGATATCTAACAATCCGGGTTAGCAGCAGGAAGCAGTGGGAAACGGCACTGGATTTATTTATTTTTTAAAGAGTTTATTTATTTATTTTCAATGCAGAATCATAACAAAAATTACAAACATTGAATCCAAAATAATACTAAACAAACAAACAAAACGGAACATACAAACAAACAAAAACAGAAAAGAAAAAGAAAAAAAGCAAAGGGAACAAAACAAAACTAAACAAAAACGAAAAAAACCCACACATCTACAGAAAAAAACCATATCATTACGTACAGCACTGGATTAAGGGAATTTCCCGCAAAAAAAGGGAAGGTTGACAGCTATGAGTTATTCCCAGGGTAAAAAAGGGGGGGGGGCACATTATCTACCTGGCCCGGTCCTCTGCCTGACTCTGCAAGAGCAGAGCAGCAGAGACTGCAGAGGTGAGCCAAAGGACCCACTGCCTGCCCCCTGCCTTCTCCACCATCCCACAAAAGCTACCGACAACAAGGGCTGCACTTTCCCGGGAACAATAGGACTGGCCCAGCCAAGTGTTAGTCAGCACTGGATAAATAGGAAGGGGTGTGGAGGGAACCTGGCATATTCTTAGCCTCTGAGAGGGAGAGAGAAATAGAACAGGGATCTAAGCTATCAAAGCACACAAGGCCCCTTTGGATAACCCAGACAGCTGCCGGAAGAGGGCTAAATTAGGGGGAGGGGAGGCAGAAGGGGGTATCCCCCCCCCACGCTACCCTGCAGGGCCAAGTTGGGCTGCCATGGCGCTCCTGGCAGGAATTTTGTGCCTGCCACAGCTGTGTGGCCCCAAGAACATCCCAAAACTTTTCCCAGTTTGCGGCAGGCGAGCCACTTCCAAACTTCGCTCGGATTCACTCACACGCCGGCAAATTTTTGCCACACGGTTTGTGGAGTTTGTGCTTTTCTACAACAAACCCACTTTTTTTCCTTCAAAAAATAAAATAAAATTCAACATCCTGCATGTTATGTACTGAGTTGAATAGGATCCAAACTGCAGCAGTCTGATTGGTCCTAGAACAATAGGATCCAAATTGCAGCAGTCTGATTGGTCCTAGAATAATAGGATTCAGAATGCAGCAGTCTGATTGGTCCTAGAACAATGCAGCAGTATGATTGGTTGGCAGGAACCACCCAATCATGCTCCAGATATAAGTGAATCCACAACCTGATTGGCTTACAGTAGAATTCCAGAATTAGCCAATCATGTGCAGCCCATTGTGTAAATAATGTATATAAAGCAGATACTTGGAGGGGACATTCATTCATTCCTCCTCACCACTATGAGCTGAATAAAGAGCATGAAATCACTTTGCGACTCTGAGTATATTTCACTGCATTACGGAAAGGGGAGGGAAATGTGAGATGAAAACTGCTTGATGTCCCAACGAAAGAAAGAATTGATGAGCTACGCAGAGTTGGCTAAAATGACATACAAATTGCAGGACAAGGACAACTGTGACTTTAAGGAAGAGCTTTTTACAACTTATCTAAAAAGACAACAAAATGAATTGGACCCCTTGGCAGGTTTTGAATAAACGTACACAAATTTGTTAGTTGATAACACGGTAGATAGGTAATGTTAGAAAATGCAGAGAGTAATATGTGCTGAGAGGAGCTGAGGGAAGTCTCTGGGGGCAGGATTGAAGCGGGGTGGGGGAAAAGGGGGGAAATAACGAATATGATACGTTTTGACAATTTGTTATGTGGAATTTGTTAATAAAAACATTTTTTTAAAAAAAGAAAAGAAAAGAAACTGCTTGATGTGATGTCATCTAACCTGTGAACCGCGCCCTGAGATCTACAGATGAAGGGCGGTAAACAAATTATATATATATATATATATATATATATATATATATGCAGGTTTTGGTGTCTTCGGGTGTCTTCCCGTGTAAGAGTTGGGGTGTCTAGGCGACGTTTCGACGAGGTCTCACTCGTCATCTTCAGGCTGGTGCTTTCGGCTTCTTGTTACTGGAACAGAGCAGGATCTCAGTGTTTGAGTTCCTATAAATACTGTTGAGGGGGTGTGGTGTGTGGCCTCCAACGTTCTGGGCAGAGAGGAAGTCCCAGGTTAGTGTGCCTTTTCTTCTTTTGTTCCTTAATTACTTGAGGGATATCCTGAGTGATTTCTTGAGTGATATTCTGAGTACCACTTAGGTGGGTCATTAAGTGTGGATTAGTTGCTAAAGCTTTCGTGTCTTGACCTCTTGAGCTTGTGAAGAGTTTTTCTGAGAAGATGGCTGTACTGCACTTAGTTGTGCTCTGGCTTGGCTTCGTGTATAGGGGCGAGCTGTGGTTTTGTGCCCTGTGCCCACCAGATCTGTGTCGGGACTGCAGGGGGGTGCAGCATCTGGAGGTGCCACCATGGTCTGGCTACTGGATGGTGTCTGCAATTTATCTGTGGAGAGGGTCTGGGTTTGGGTCTGGTGTGGTTGATTGGTGATGGCGTTCTGTGTGCCTCTGGTTCTGGTGTCGGTTTTTGTGGGGAGGGCTAATTTCCAGATGTCTGGCAGGCGGGACGTGTCGTCACGCTTGTTCATGTTGTGAGGGTGTTTCTCTATCTCGATGGCTTCCATGATTATTCTCTTGTGGTGATGTTCCATGTTAAAGAGCAATTTGGAATCTGCAAAATTAATTTCGTGTCCTGTTTCTTTCATGTGTTGGAAAAGAGAGGAAGTTTTTTCTTCTTTTTTGACGGCATTCTTGTGTTCTGCGATACGTGCATTTATTCGTCTGTTTGTTTGTCCAATGTACGTGGCTGGGCAGACTTTGCAGGGTATTTCATAGACCCCTTGGTTTTCCAACTGGATTTTATCTTTGGGGTTTCTGAGGATATTGGCTATTTTTTGGTTGGTGCAAAAGGCTGTTTTGATATTGTGTTTATGGAGGATTTTGCTAATTTTATCTGTAGTGCCCTTGATATAAGGAAGGAGGGCCATGCCGTTGTTTTCTTCTGTGTCTTGGTTTTTGGGGGGTGTTTCTTTTTGGATTAGCTTCGTAACCTTATTTTGCTGGTATCCATTGGCGATTAACACATTTGAGAGATTCTGTAACTCAGTTGTCAAGTGGTCTTTGTCAGCCAGGCGTTTGGTTCTGGAGATGAGAGTCTTGGCTACGGAGTTTATTTGTGCAGGGTGGTGGTGTGATTGTGCATGTAAGTAGCGGTTGGTGTGTGTTTTTTTCCGGTAGATGGTGTGTCCTAGGGAGCCATCAGGTTTTTTGTAGATTAGGACGTCAAGGAAGGGAAGTTGGTTGTTGGCTTCTATTTCCATAGTGAATTGTATTTTGGGGTGTAGGCTGTTGAGATGTGTGAGGAAGCTATCTAGTTTTTCTTTCCCGTGTGGCCAAATTACAAAGGTGTCGTCAACATATCTGAGCCAAAGTTTGGGTTTGTGTTCTGACTTGTCTAAAGCATTGGTTTCAAAGTGTTCCATGTACAAATTTGCGATGACCGGTGAGAGGGGTGATCCCATAGGTGCTCCTTCTATCTGTTTGTATCTTTGTCCGTTGTGGATGAAGTACGTGTTGGTTAGGCAGTGGTTGGTCAGGTCCAGGATGTATTCGGGGGGATTGTATTTGTTTTGAATGGCTGTCAAGGCTTCATTAATGGGCACTTGTGTGAAGAGAGATACAACATCGAAGCTCACAAGTAGGTCATCGGGATGTAGGTTTTGCTTCTTTATTGTTTCTATGAACTGGAAGGAATTAGTAACGTGTGAAGCGATGGATTCCGCATAGGGCTGAAGTTGCTTAGCGAGAAATTTAGCGAGATTTTGTAGAGGTGAGCCTATGGAGCTGACTATTGGTCTGAGTGGTGTTCCTTCTTTGTGTATCTTGGGGAGACCGTAGAGTTTGGGGCATCTGGATGATTTTTCTCTGGGGATGATTCTTAGCTGGATTTCTTCACTGATAGGAGAGGCTTTTATTTTGGATTTGGTGGTTTTTTCCAGATAGGTGGTGGGATCTGTTTTTATAGGTTGGTAGGTAGGGTCTTGGAGTAGATTTGATAGTTTTGCTTGGTAGTCCGATGTGTTCATCACAACAGTGGCATTACCTTTGTCTGCTGGGAGAATGATTATGTTGTTGTCTTTCCTCAGGTTGGTGAGTGCTTTCTGTTCTTCTTTGTGTAAATTGCTTCTGGGTGGTTTGCTGGAGCAGAGGATGTTGGTGACTTCAAGTCTGATTTTATTGGCTTCATCTGGGTTGATTTTGGTTAGGCTAGCTTCGACTCCGCATATGATGTTTTCCGTGGGGATGCGTCTCGGGGCGACTGCAAAGTTGAAACCTTTGGAGAGTACTTTGGTTTCAGTTGAGGTGAGGATCCTGTCTGATATGTTATGTACTGTTTGTTTCATGGGTTGTTGTGGAGGGTGGCTGGGCTTCTGGCGTTTCTCTAGTTTGTGGAGTTTGTTGGTGTGTCTGTCTGTCTTATGTGAGGTCTCAGTTTCAGCTCTCCAGACGGCTAGTTGTTTGCATTTGTCCCAGAGTGCAGGGTGGATTTTGTTACAGAGTTTGAGGTGAAGAGTGAGCAGATCTTTGTTGGTTTGGTTTAGTAGGTATCTTTTCTTATGTATTTCGTTTCTGATTAGGGATAGTTCAGTTCGTTTCAGGATCCTTTCGGTAGCTGGGGTTTTAGAGTGGAATTTAAGTTGGAAGCATGTGGGAATTAAGTTGTTGTCTCGGCAGTTGCGTAGGAACAAGAGATCACATAAGATGGTGGCTCTTCGGATTTCTAGTTTCTCGTAGGTTCTTGTCAGCTGGAAGGTTTCCTCCCCGTAGAGGTGAGATATTTGCTTTCGTAGATTTTCACGGGTATAGGAATGCAGGTTTTGGTGTCTTCGGGTGTCTTCCCGTGTAAGAGTTGGGGTGTCTAGGCGACGTTTCGACGAGGTCTCACTCGTCATCTTCAGGCTGGTGCTTTCGGCTTCTTGTTACTGGAACAGAGCAGGATCTCAGTGTTTGAGTTCCTATAAATACTGTTGAGGGGGTGTGGTGTGTGGCCTCCAACGTTCTGGGCAGAGAGGAAGTCCCAGGTTAGTGTGCCTTTTCTTCTTTTGTTCCTTAATTACTTGAGGGATATCCTGAGTGATTTCTTGAGTGATATTCTGAGTACCACTTAGGTGGGTCATTAAGTGTGGATTAGTTGCTAAAGCTTTCGTGTCTTGACCTCTTGAGCTTGTGAAGAGTTTTTCTGAGAAGATGGCTGTACTGCACTTAGTTGTGCTCTGGCTTGGCTTCGTGTATAGGGGCGAGCTGTGGTTTTGTGCCCTGTGCCCACCAGATCTGTGTCGGGACTGCAGGGGGGTGCAGCATCTGGAGGTGCCACCATGGTCTGGCTACTGGATGGTGTCTGCAATTTATCTGTGGAGAGGGTCTGGGTTTGGGTCTGGTGTGGTTGATTGGTGATGGCGTTCTGTGTGCCTCTGGTTCTGGTGTCGGTTTTTGTGGGGAGGGCTAATTTCCAGATGTCTGGCAGGCGGGACGTGTCGTCACGCTTGTTCATGTTGTGAGGGTGTTTCTCTATCTCGATGGCTTCCATGATTATTCTCTTGTGGTGATGTTCCATGTTAAAGAGCAATTTGGAATCTGCAAAATTAATTTCGTGTCCTGTTTCTTTCATGTGTTGGAAAAGAGAGGAAGTTTTTTCTTCTTTTTTGACGGCATTCTTGTGTTCTGCGATACGTGCATTTATTCGTCTGTTTGTTTGTCCAATGTACGTGGCTGGGCAGACTTTGCAGGGTATTTCATAGACCCCTTGGTTTTCCAACTGGATTTTATCTTTGGGGTTTCTGAGGATATTGGCTATTTTTTGGTTGGTGCAAAAGGCTGTTTTGATATTGTGTTTATGGAGGATTTTGCTAATTTTATCTGTAGTGCCCTTGATATAAGGAAGGAGGGCCATGCCGTTGTTTTCTTCTGTGTCTTGGTTTTTGGGGGGTGTTTCTTTTTGGATTAGCTTCGTAACCTTATTTTGCTGGTATCCATTGGCGATTAACACATTTGAGAGATTCTGTAACTCAGTTGTCAAGTGGTCTTTGTCAGCCAGGCGTTTGGTTCTGGAGATGAGAGTCTTGGCTACGGAGTTTATTTGTGCAGGGTGGTGGTGTGATTGTGCATGTAAGTAGCGGTTGGTGTGTGTTTTTTTCCGGTAGATGGTGTGTCCTAGGGAGCCATCAGGTTTTTTGTAGATTAGGACGTCAAGGAAGGGAAGTTGGTTGTTGGCTTCTATTTCCATAGTGAATTGTATTTTGGGGTGTAGGCTGTTGAGATGTGTGAGGAAGCTATCTAGTTTTTCTTTCCCGTGTGGCCAAATTACAAAGGTGTCGTCAACATATCTGAGCCAAAGTTTGGGTTTGTGTTCTGACTTGTCTAAAGCATTGGTTTCAAAGTGTTCCATGTACAAATTTGCGATGACCGGTGAGAGGGGTGATCCCATAGGTGCTCCTTCTATCTGTTTGTATCTTTGTCCGTTGTGGATGAAGTACGTGTTGGTTAGGCAGTGGTTGGTCAGGTCCAGGATGTATTCGGGGGGATTGTATTTGTTTTGAATGGCTGTCAAGGCTTCATTAATGGGCACTTGTGTGAAGAGAGATACAACATCGAAGCTCACAAGTAGGTCATCGGGATGTAGGTTTTGCTTCTTTATTGTTTCTATGAACTGGAAGGAATTAGTAACGTGTGAAGCGATGGATTCCGCATAGGGCTGAAGTTGCTTAGCGAGAAATTTAGCGAGATTTTGTAGAGGTGAGCCTATGGAGCTGACTATTGGTCTGAGTGGTGTTCCTTCTTTGTGTATCTTGGGGAGACCGTAGAGTTTGGGGCATCTGGATGATTTTTCTCTGGGGATGATTCTTAGCTGGATTTCTTCACTGATAGGAGAGGCTTTTATTTTGGATTTGGTGGTTTTTTCCAGATAGGTGGTGGGATCTGTTTTTATAGGTTGGTAGGTAGGGTCTTGGAGTAGATTTGATAGTTTTGCTTGGTAGTCCGATGTGTTCATCACAACAGTGGCATTACCTTTGTCTGCTGGGAGAATGATTATGTTGTTGTCTTTCCTCAGGTTGGTGAGTGCTTTCTGTTCTTCTTTGTGTAAATTGCTTCTGGGTGGTTTGCTGGAGCAGAGGATGTTGGTGACTTCAAGTCTGATTTTATTGGCTTCATCTGGGTTGATTTTGGTTAGGCTAGCTTCGACTCCGCATATGATGTTTTCCGTGGGGATGCGTCTCGGGGCGACTGCAAAGTTGAAACCTTTGGAGAGTACTTTGGTTTCAGTTGAGGTGAGGATCCTGTCTGATATGTTATGTACTGTTTGTTTCATGGGTTGTTGTGGAGGGTGGCTGGGCTTCTGGCGTTTCTCTAGTTTGTGGAGTTTGTTGGTGTGTCTGTCTGTCTTATGTGAGGTCTCAGTTTCAGCTCTCCAGACGGCTAGTTGTTTGCATTTGTCCCAGAGTGCAGGGTGGATTTTGTTACAGAGTTTGAGGTCGCCTAGACACCCCAAGTGTCGCCTAGACACCCCAACTCTTACACGGGAAGACACCCGAAGACACCAAAACCTGCATTCCTATACCCGTGAAAATCTACGAAAGCAAATATCTCACCTCTACGGGGAGGAAACCTTCCAGCTGACAAGAACCTACGAGAAACTAGAAATCCGAAGAGCCACCATCTTATGTGATCTCTTGTTCCTACGCAACTGCCGAGACAACAACTTAATTCCCACATGCTTCCAACTTAAATTCCACTCTAAAACCCCAGCTACCGAAAGGATCCTGAAACGAACTGAACTATCCCTAATCAGAAACGAAATACATAAGAAAAGATACCTACTAAACCAAACCAACAAAGATCTGCTCACTCTTCACCTCAAACTCTGTAACAAAATCCACCCTGCACTCTGGGACAAATGCAAACAACTAGCCGTCTGGAGAGCTGAAACTGAGACCTCACATAAGACAGACAGACACACCAACAAACTCCACAAACTAGAGAAACGCCAGAAGCCCAGCCACCCTCCACAACAACCCATGAAACAAACAGTACATAACATATCAGACAGGATCCTCACCTCAACTGAAACCAAAGTACTCTCCAAAGGTTTCAACTTTGCAGTCGCCCCGAGACGCATCCCCACGGAAAACATCATATGCGGAGTCGAAGCTAGCCTAACCAAAATCAACCCAGATGAAGCCAATAAAATCAGACTTGAAGTCACCAACATCCTCTGCTCCAGCAAACCACCCAGAAGCAATTTACACAAAGAAGAACAGAAAGCACTCACCAACCTGAGGAAAGACAACAACATAATCATTCTCCCAGCAGACAAAGGTAATGCCACTGTTGTGATGAACACATCGGACTACCAAGCAAAACTATCAAATCTACTCCAAGACCCTACCTACCAACCTATAAAAACAGATCCCACCACCTATCTGGAAAAAACCACCAAATCCAAAATAAAAGCCTCTCCTATCAGTGAAGAAATCCAGCTAAGAATCATCCCCAGAGAAAAATCATCCAGATGCCCCAAACTCTACGGTCTCCCCAAGATACACAAAGAAGGAACACCACTCAGACCAATAGTCAGCTCCATAGGCTCACCTCTACAAAATCTCGCTAAATTTCTCGCTAAGCAACTTCAGCCCTATGCGGAATCCATCGCTTCACACGTTACTAATTCCTTCCAGTTCATAGAAACAATAAAGAAGCAAAACCTACATCCCGATGACCTACTTGTGAGCTTCGATGTTGTATCTCTCTTCACACAAGTGCCCATTAATGAAGCCTTGACAGCCATTCAAAACAAATACAATCCCCCCGAATACATCCTGGACCTGACCAACCACTGCCTAACCAACACGTACTTCATCCACAACGGACAAAGATACAAACAGATAGAAGGAGCACCTATGGGATCACCCCTCTCACCGGTCATCGCAAATTTGTACATGGAACACTTTGAAACCAATGCTTTAGACAAGTCAGAACACAAACCCAAACTTTGGCTCAGATATGTTGACGACACCTTTGTAATTTGGCCACACGGGAAAGAAAAACTAGATAGCTTCCTCACACATCTCAACAGCCTACACCCCAAAATACAATTCACTATGGAAATAGAAGCCAACAACCAACTTCCCTTCCTTGACGTCCTAATCTACAAAAAACCTGATGGCTCCCTAGGACACACCATCTACCGGAAAAAAACACACACCAACCGCTACTTACATGCACAATCACACCACCACCCTGCACAAATAAACTCCGTAGCCAAGACTCTCATCTCCAGAACCAAACGCCTGGCTGACAAAGACCACTTGACAACTGAGTTACAGAATCTCTCAAATGTGTTAATCGCCAATGGATACCAGCAAAATAAGGTTACGAAGCTAATCCAAAAAGAAACACCCCCCAAAAACCAAGACACAGAAGAAAACAACGGCATGGCCCTCCTTCCTTATATCAAGGGCACTACAGATAAAATTAGCAAAATCCTCCATAAACACAATATCAAAACAGCCTTTTGCACCAACCAAAAAATAGCCAATATCCTCAGAAACCCCAAAGATAAAATCCAGTTGGAAAACCAAGGGGTCTATGAAATACCCTGCAAAGTCTGCCCAGCCACGTACATTGGACAAACAAACAGACGAATAAATGCACGTATCGCAGAACACAAGAATGCCGTCAAAAAAGAAGAAAAAACTTCCTCTCTTTTCCAACACATGAAAGAAACAGGACACGAAATTAATTTTGCAGATTCCAAATTGCTCTTTAACATGGAACATCACCACAAGAGAATAATCATGGAAGCCATCGAGATAGAGAAACACCCTCACAACATGAACAAGCGTGACGACACGTCCCGCCTGCCAGACATCTGGAAATTAGCCCTCCCCACAAAAACCGACACCAGAACCAGAGGCACACAGAACGCCATCACCAATCAACCACACCAGACCCAAACCCAGACCCTCTCCACAGATAAATTGCAGACACCATCCAGTAGCCAGACCATGGTGGCACCTCCAGATGCTGCACCCCCCTGCAGTCCCGACACAGATCTGGTGGGCACAGGGCACAAAACCACAGCTCGCCCCTATACACGAAGCCAAGCCAGAGCACAACTAAGTGCAGTACAGCCATCTTCTCAGAAAAACTCTTCACAAGCTCAAGAGGTCAAGACACGAAAGCTTTAGCAACTAATCCACACTTAATGACCCACCTAAGTGGTACTCAGAATATCACTCAAGAAATCACTCAGGATATCCCTCAAGTAATTAAGGAACAAAAGAAGAAAAGGCACACTAACCTGGGACTTCCTCTCTGCCCAGAACGTTGGAGGCCACACACCACACCCCCTCAACAGTATTTATAGGAACTCAAACACTGAGATCCTGCTCTGTTCCAGTAACAAGAAGCCGAAAGCACCAGCCTGAAGATGACGAGTGAGACCTCGTCGAAACGTCGCCTAGACACCCCAACTCTTACACGGGAAGACACCCGAAGACACCAAAACCTGCATTCCTATACCCGTGAAAATCTACGAAAGCAAATATATATATATATATATATATATACACACACACACACACACACACACACACACACACACACCTACCTTCCTGCAAACAAATCAGAACGAATGCTCAATAAAGAGCTGATATAATAATAATAATAATAATAATAATAATAATAATAATAATAAAATTTATTTATATCCCGCCCTCCCCAGCCGAAGCCGGGCTCAGGGCGGCTAACAACAATAAATGTCGTATAACCTCCCTCCCACAAACATTTATCAAGCAAGCCAAGACGAGTGCTCAATAAACAGGGAGTCTGGAAGAGGCATGAAGTTTGGAAAACTCAGCAGTGGCCAGAGGATTGGAGAAGATCAGTCTACATCCCAATCCCAAAGAAAGGCAGTGCCAAAGAATGCTCCAACTACCGCACAATTTCACTCATTTCACATGCTAGCAAGGTTATGCTTAAAATTCTACAAGGAAGGCTCAAGCAGTATCTGGACCGAGAACTCCCAGAAGTGCAAGCTGGATTTAGAAGAGGCAGAGGAACCAGAGACCAAATTGCAAACATGCGCTGGATTATGGAGAAAGCTAGAGAGTTCCAGAAAGACATCTACTTCTGCTTCATTGACTATGCAAAAGCCTTTGACTGTGTTGACCACAGCAAACTATGGCAAGTTCTTAAAGAAATGGGAGTGCCTGATCACCTCATCTGTCTCTTGAGAAATCTCTATGTGGGACAAGAAGCTACAGTTAGAACTGGATATGGAACAACTGATTGGTTCCAAATTGGGAAAGGAGTACGGCAAGGCTGTATATTGTCTCCCTGCTTATTTAACTTATATGCAGAATTCATCATGCGAAAGGCTGGGCTGGATGAATCCCAAGCCGGAATTAAGATTGCCGGAAGAAATATCAACAACCTCAGATATGCAGATGACACAACCTTGATGGCAGAAAGTGAAGAGGAATTAAAGAACCTTTTAATGAGGGTGAAAGAGGAGAGCGCAAAATATGGTCTGAAGCTCAACATAAAAAAAAACGAAGATCATGGCCACTGGGCCCATCACCTCCTGGCAAATAGAAGGGGAAGAAATGGAGGCAGTGAGAGATTTTACTTTCTTGGGCTCCATGATCAGTGCAGATGGTGACAGCAGTCACAAAATTAAAAGACGCCTGCTCCTTGGGAGAAAGGCAATGGCAAACCTAGACAACATCTTAAAAAGCAGAGACATCACCTTGCCAACAAAGGTCTGTATAGTAAAAGCCATGGTTTTCCCAGTAGTGATGTATGGAAGTGAGAGCTGGACCATAAAGAAGGCTGATCGCCGAAGAATTGATGCTTTTGAATTATGGTGCTGGAGGAGACTCTTGAGAGCCACTGGGAGCTAGGTGAGGTGGGGGGCACTGTGCGCCACACTGCGGGGCCTGCAGCGTGCCTGAGGCTTGTGTCTCTCCTGAGGGGGAGGCGACGGGCACACTGCCTGCAACCTCCATGCTGCTTTTTCAAGCACCGCGAGGCTTACGTCTGCCCACCGCCTCAGCCGCCCTCAGCGCTCCCTGCCTTGGTTTGCCCCACCCCCATGGGCGGCTCGCTCTGCCCCCAGCTGCGGGACACACGCACAGCACCGGGCACCCGAGCGACCAGTTACGCCGCTGCCTGGAGGGTAGGATTTGTTGGTGTTTAATTGTTTGACTGGAGCCACAGCCATGGCACTAGGACCAGTGTGGCACAGAAGTTGTCTCTAGGTGTGGGAGAACAAATTCTGACTCATTCACAGCCCTCTCTCCTTCTCCCTGTCCACTGCACAGAGATCCAGAAAGCGAAAAACAAGTCAAATAATTGTCATTACTGTATAAAACAAACCTGTATTCCTAGGACACGCTTGCAAAAAATATATATCACTCGCTTATGGTGAGTAAAAATGGCCTCTGAATGACCAGGGTTGGGTTTTTTTGTGTGTTTTCTTTTTGTAAACTGGAAGAATGGATGCTTTTGAATTCTGGTGCTGGAGGAGACTCTTGAGAGTCCCATGGACTGCAAGAAGATCCAACCTCTCCATTCTGAAGGAAATCAGCCCTGAGTGCTCACTGGAAGGACAGATCCTGAAGCTGAGGCTCCAAGACTTTGGCCACCTCCTGAGAAGAGAAGACTCCCTGGAAAAGACCCTGATGTTGGGAAAGATGGAGGGCACAAGGAGAAAGGGATGACAGAGGACGAGGTGGTTGGACAGTGTTCTCGAAGCTACCAGCATGAGTTTGACCCAACTGCGGGAGGCAGTGGAAGACAAGAGTGCCTGGCGTGCTCTGGTCCACGGGGTCACGAAGAGGCGGACACGACTAAATGACTAAACAAACAACAAACTGGAAGAGGGCTGTTTCTTCCCACATGCCTTATTGAATTTTTGATGTGCCCAAGTGATTTAAGACCAAACTATGCTTTCTCTTAAATGTGGTATTTTAAAAGCTCGCTTAAGCTGGCCACTTCACAGGTCCACGGAGCCAAAATCCGGGCAAAGGACTCGTGCAAGTTTCCTACAGAAAGTCCCTCCAGCTGCTCGGAGCACAGTCTGGATCGGGGCCCACACGGCTGCTTTCCCTTCATAATAAAACGCAAGCAGCCAGCTTGCTTTTCTGAAAAGTGTGTTTAGTGTAACCTTAAGTTTTCCCCCTTGTTAAGTGCAGGTGGATGAGCTCCTTTACCTCATTGTGGGCTAGGAACTTGAGAGATCTTCCTAGCAAGCCTGCTCTGGGAGCCCTCGGGCACCCACCCCCAAGGACAAATTTATATCCAGCATTTCTCCCAAATTTCCCATGAGTTAGCCCTGCTGCTTGTTCCTCTGTCTTTTAAAGGCCTCCCCCGTTCCGAAACTGCCCCTTTGCCTCCTGCTCCCCTTCCTGTTGGGTGCTTCGTTCCTTTCCTGACCCTCTTTGAGCCCGGGGGTGGGGGAGGGAATCAGACGGCAGCTCCCAAATCTGGATAAATCTGGGCAAACACATATTGTGGCTGCAGCGCAAAGGCCATGCCTGCGTTCCTCTGGCCTGCTTATCAGAAGGAGTGTTTCCTGCTATTGAATCTGTTTCCCTAGCTGGCCAGCCCAGGCTGAGTTTCCTGTTCCTTTTCCGTAGCTTGCCTTTTGAAAAATAGGGAGTCCTCAGTAATTACCGTATTTTCTGCTCTATAAGACGCACCAGACCCCAAGACGCACCTAGTTTTTGGAGGAGGAAAACAAGAAAAGCAATATTCTGAATCTCAGAAGCCAGAACAGCAAGAGGGATCGCTGTGCAGTGAAAGCAGCAATCCCTCTTGCTGTTCTGGCTCCTGGGATAGCTGCGCAGCCTGCATTCGCTCCGTAAGACGCACACACATTTCCCCTTACTTTCTAGAAGGGAAAAAGTGAGTCTTACAGAGCAAAAAATACGGTAGCTAATTGAGACCCGCTGCCTTAAGTAGTTGTTTTAGCTAGGGCAAACCCAGCCAGTTGCCCAGGATATAATAATACAGTGGTACCTCGGGATACATACGCTTCAGGTTACATACGCTTCAGGTTACGGACTCTGCTAACCCAGAAATAGTGCTTCAGGTTAAGAACTTTGCTTCAGGATGAGAACAGAAATTGTGCTCCGGCGGCGCGGCAGCTAAAGTGGTGCTTCAGGTTAAGAAGAGTTTCAGGTTAAGAACGGACCTCCGGAATGAATTAAGTACTTAACCTGAGGTACCACTGTAGTAGTAATAATAATAATAATAATAATAATAATAATACCACAAAGTTGCACCAACACCACTTGGGCTGGCGCATGCATGCACACAAACATACAGGATCGAGCTGCCAGCCCTTGATCGCTGAGCTGGGTTTTCGACATGTGTGCATGGAGGAAAGAGATATGCATTTATTTATTTATTGCAAGTGCCCTCTGGGAGGAGGGCAGAGAGAAGAGACGACATGGTGTGTCTGTAGCAGCACAACAACAACAGGACACCTTCATCTGCCCTGGCTGCAACAAAACATGTCTCTCCCATTTTGGTCTCTACAGCAAACAGCCGACGCTCAAACCTTCCCACAGTTTGACTTCACTCACAAAAGAGCACTCCTCCGTTGTCTCCCGAGATAAGACAGATGTATTTATTCCCCAACTTTTTCTCTGAGGAGCTCCAGGCGGACTATACATGGTTCTCCCCCTTCCCGCTGAATCCCCACAACAACCGTGTGAGGTAATAGGTAAAGGTAAAGGGACCCCTGACCATTAGGTCCAGTCGTGACCGACTCTGGGGTTGCAGCGCTCATCTCGCTCCATTGGCCGAGAGAGCCGGTGTACAGCTTCTGGGTCATGTGGCCAGCATGACTAAGCTGCTTCTGGCAAAGCAGAGCGGCGCACGGAGATGCCATTTACCTTCCCGCCAGAGTGGTACCTATTTATCTACTTGTACTTTGACGTGCTTTCGAACTGCTAGGTTGGCAGGAGCAGGGACCGAGCAACGGGAGCTCACCCCGTCGTGGGGATTCAAACCGCCGACCTTCTGATCGGTAAGTCCTAGACTTTGTGGTTTAACCCACAGCGCCACCCGCGTCCCTGTGTGAGGTAATAATAATAATAATTTATTATTTGTACCCTGCCCATCTGGCTGGGTTTCCCCAGCCACTTTGGGCAGCTTCCAACAAAGACCAAAAATACACTAAAAGGTTGGCTAGGCTGAGAGATCGTGACCGGCCCTTAAGGTCTCACCCAGGGGGCTTTGTGGCCGAGTGAGGATTTGAACCCAGGTCTCATGGGGTACTGGTACAACACCCCAACCAGAACACCACACTTGCTCTCGGAAGACAGTCTTGGCGGAGCAAAGTCCCGACTTGCAGCGCGACTGTGGGCAGGAATCCGCAGCTCTCTCAGCTTTCAAGAATGCAGCAGGGCTGCGTTTCCACCCTGGCCAGACCTCATCAAATACAAAGGGTTTCCTTTCCCTCGAAGGGGAAGGGGGGGGGTCCTTCCCGGAAGCTGCAAACAAACAAGGCACCTGCTCCCTGTTACCAAGGCAACAAGAGCGGAGGCCTTCTCTCTCTCCCTCTCCCCCGTCGCCACGACACCCCTCCATCGTTTTTTACACTGGCGAGGATTTGCCAGCCCATCCCATAATCCGGCAATAAAGAGTGGAGGATGCGGAGGGAAAGCAGCTTACCCAGGGGCTGTCCTGTCAGGGCTTTGTCTGCCCTTCAATCACAGCTTGGGATTATAGGGAGATGGGGGGGGCAAGCCTGGGCACTCCGTGGCAAAGATGGGCAGCATCCGCAACTGTGGGGTGCCTGGGGTCTTCGACGGCCCTAGACCCCTGCCACTGGAGTAGGGGGTACTTTGCTGGCCGGCCCAGCCGCCTTACATGCTTGCACGGGAAAGAGCAATTGTAATTTAAGTAGTTCACTTTCTGGGTGCGGGGGGGGGGGGGAGAGCAAAAAAAAAAAAAAAAAGCAGAGACATCACCTTGCCAACAAAGGTCCGTATAGTTAAAGCTATGGTTTTCCCAGTAGTGATGTATGGAAGTGAGAGCTGGACCCTAAAGAAGGCTGATCGCCGAAGAATTGATGCTTTTGAATTCTGGTGCTGGAGGAGACTCTTGAGAGTCCCATGGACTGCAAGAAGATCAGAGCTATCAATTCTGAAGGAAATCAGCCCTGAGTGCTCACCGGAAGGACAGATCCTGAAGCTGAGGCTCCAAGACTTTGGCCACCTCATGAGAAGAGAAGACTCCCTGGAAAAGACCCTGATGTTGGGAAAGATGGAGGGCACAAGGAGAAGGGGGCGACAGAGGACGAGATGGTGGGACAGTGTTCTCGAAGCTACCAGCATGAGTTTGACCAAACTGCGGGAGGCAGTGGAAGACAGGAGTGCCTGGCGTGCTCTGGTCAAGGGGGTCACGAAGAGTCGGATACGAATAAACGACTAAACAACAACAACTTTCTGGGAAGGTGTGGCCGGTGGTGAGGTGGAGGACCCACAAAGAGGGCCCCTAAAAAGTCTTGAGTTGGCCTGTAGGTGAAACAGCAGCTCAAGAAAGGAGGAGCTCAGATTTGGGGTATCTGAAAGCCGGGGTGGGGACAGAGCAGGCCAGCTTCTTGCCTTCCAGATGTTTGGAACTATAACTCCCGGCAGCTCTAGCCAGCCAGCCAGTCAATGAGACGAACGGTCAGAGGCGAAGGGAGTTGTGGTCCAAAATGTCTGGAAGGCGTCAGGCTGGCGGTGGCTGGAGTAGCTAGAAGACCAAGAAGAAGAGACCCAAGGGAATGATAAGCAGAGAACGTGGAGGCCTGAGGGGAAGAGGAGATGGCAAATTGAGGGAAGGCAAGCGGCTCTTTCAAACGACTTGAGCCGGGCCACAAATCAAACCACACCAAAGTCTTACGGTTTAATACCCATCTATAAGCTTCCTTGTCGGAGAGGCCGTAAAACCCACAAAAAACAACACTTCCCGCCCCAAATGAAACCCTCTCCGAAACTGGTTCACACATGCATGTTCTTCACTTGAACAACTGCACCCTTGAGTGACAGTTGTGCCACACGGGAATGCTATCATCGAATCGTAGAACTGTTGGAAGGTACCCCAAGAATCATCTAGTCCAACCCTTTGCAATGCAGAAATCTCAACTATAGCATCCATGACAGATGTCCATCCAACCTCTGCTTAAGAACCTCCAAGGAAGGACAGTCCACAACCTCCAGTGGGGGACTGTTCCCCTGTCAAACAGCTCTTACTGCCAGAAAGCTCTTCCAGATGTTTAGTCGGAATCTCCTTTCTTGTAACACGAAGTAATGGGTTCGAGTCCTACCCTGCGGAGCAGGAGAAAACAAGCTTGCCCCATCTGCCTCGTGACAGCCCTTCAGATATTTGAAGACGGCTATCGCATCTCCTCTCAATATCCCCAAGACTCAACTTTCTTCAGGGGACTGAGTTCATACATTCGGCTGCCAATAATAATAATAATAATAATAATAATAATAATAATTTATTATTTACATCCCGCCCATCTGGCTGAATTTCCCCAGCCACTCTGGGCGGCTCTCAATCGGGTGTTAAAAACAATACAGCAGTGTGGAAGCGACGTTTTTGAAATTTATTCCCTGCTTCTGTATCCCGCCGTCTTTTGCCAGGAGCTCAAGGCTGTATCCATGGTTCTCCCCCTCCACATTTAACCCCTACAAACAACCCTGCGGGGTAGGTTAGGCCGAGAGGTGACCTTCATGGCCGGGTGCGGATTCGAATCCTGCTCTTCCAGATCCTAGTCTAACGCTCTAACCGCTATACCACGCTGTCTCTGCATACAGACACGTATGAACAAGCTTTGCCCCGTCCCTGGTTTTGGGACACCAGGAATGTACACCGTATGAACCGCCAACGTTGGCAAACGTACAGAGAATTCCTTCCACCTTGTTGACCCAGCCGCCCGCGCTCACCTGGGTAGAAGTCCTTCGACTTTGAGAGCTTGATAGTGGCTCCGGTTTCTTTCTGCAGTTGGACAATCGTTTGGCCTCCTTTGCCAATGATGGATCCGGCGGCATAGCTGGGGATCAGGACCTTGAGGAAGTACTCGCCGTCCTCTGCAAGGGAAGGAACAAGGCGTCAGGAAGCACCATCTGAATCCCAGGGTGGACGAGAGCTGGGGCAGTCTCTGGCCACAACAAGAAAAGGCAGCCCGTGCCAACTTTCCAGGCACGGCACGTCATCGCGGGAGACAGGCGTATTGCATAGAATTCGGCCTGGACCGGCTTCTAGTGTGGCAAGACAAAGTCTGCTAAAGGGGCAGGGGGATGCAGCTGGCAAAGGGTCTTTGGTGGCAAAGGGGGGGAAGGAACAAGAAGCCCCGACAATAACGGACTGGCATTACAAGCGACAAGAATTTGCTGAGATGGCGCAGTCGACAAATACCCTGAGAGGCAATTCAAAACAAAAATTTGCGGAAAAGTGGGATAGATATAAAACATATGTTCAAAAATACAGTAAAGGTTCGCTATCTATGCTGGCATTTGGTTGACGTTGGAGTGAGACTGAGTTGAGAAATAAGACTAAGAGCACATATTGATATAGGAATGTATTAGATCATATGTAAAGAAATATACAATACTAAGAGTACATTCATTTGTAAAAAAAGGAATATACAATGGGAAAGACAGGAAATCTAGTGTTGGTATGTATATGATTGGGGGGGAATTGGTTTTTTCTCTCTCTTTGTTCTTTCTTTTTTTGTTTCATTTTCTTTCTTGGTATATAAAATTTGTATATAATTTTTGTATACATGTTGGGAATTATATTATAGTAAGTCCTGTAATGTAATATGACAACGCTTACTGATGTAATATAAGAATGTTAACAAATACAGTGGTACCTCGGGTTACATACGCTTCAGGTTACAGACGCTTCAGGTTACAGACTCCGCTAACCCAGAAATAGTACCCCAGGTTAAGAACTTTGCTTCAGGATGAGAACAGAAATCGTGTTCCGGTGGCGCAGCAGCAGCAGGAGGCCCCATTAGGTAAAATGGTGCTTCAGGTTAAGAACAGTTCCAGGTTAAGAACAGACCTCCAGAACAAATTAAGTACTTAAACCGAGGTACCACTGTAAATAAAATGAAATTATTTATTTTTTAAAAGGGAACCAGTACAGGTGACCTATTCCCTGTAGCTATTATTAAGCAAGGCATCGCCAGAGGCAGTTTGTGTCTTTGCCAAGAACCTAATGCATTTTCCCCAAATCCACAAAGGTACATCGGCAGACACCACAGCAGTCTGGCCCAGCATGGACCGAAATCCACTCCTGCCATCTCATCTGAGCTTTCATCCCCACTGCCTCCAGCCAGGTGTCTAGGGCTGACAAGTGGCGGCAGCTATGTCTGCGATCACGGAAACACAGATCTGGAAAGTTGGAGGGTTGTCTAGTCCAGCCTGCCTGCCTGCGCACTGTCTCGCCAGGGTGGTACATGCTCTGGTTGTCGCCCGCTTGGACCACTGCAGTGTGGTCTACATGGGGCTACCCTTGTTTTTTTTAAATATATCTTTATTAATTTAAAATAAATACATTTATGAAAAACAGACGTACATACAAGTAAACAAACATGCAATCAATCAAAGAAACAAACAAATAACAGAAAAATCAAACAAACCACCACACTATAAGATATAAGAAGATTAATATAATTATCATCATATATACTCCTGGTATTGAACACAATTATAAAATTTATAGAAAAGTAATTTAAAACTGACTTCCAATTAATCTCACTGTACTTTGTCTTATCCATTACTTTATACCACACATATTTCTTATATAATTTCTTTTTACCTCCCTGCAAACTTATATTTATACAATACAGGGATCAGTCTAATTCTGCCAAGATGTTTCCTTTTATTCCATAGTTTTATAAATATTCTTTAAAGATTCTTCAATCCTTATAGACTTTTTGTTTTGGTTGGCCTCTTACTCTTCCTGTCGCTTTCGTCGGGCTACCTTTGAAGGTGATGTGGAAACCACAACTAATCCAGAAGGTGGCAGCTAGACAGGTGACTGGGAGCGACCGCCGGGACCACATAACACTGGTCTTGAAAGATCTACATTGGCTACCAGTATGTTTCAAAGTGTTGGTGCTGACCTTTAAAGCCCTAAACAGCTTTGACCCTGTATACCTGAAGGAGCATTTTCACCCCCATCTTTCTGCCCGGACACTGAGGTCCAGCGTCGAGGGCCTTCTGGCGGTTCCCTCCCTGCGAGAAGTGAGGTTACGGGGAACCAGGTAGAGGGCCTTCTCGGTGGTGGCGCCCACCGTGTGGAACGCCTTCCCATCAAATGTCAAAGAGATAAACTATCTGACTTTCCATAGACATCTGAAGGCTATCAGGAAGCTTTTTTAAAAAAATTATTTTTTTTATTGATCAATTTCCACATAACAAATTATCAAACCATATAATCACATACATCATTTTCCCCCCTTTCCCCTCCCCCCCACGAAGGACTTCCTTCATCTCCTCTCCTTGATTTCTCCTCAGAATATTATAAAGGTAAAGGGACCCCTGACCATTAGGTCCAGTCGTGACCGACAATGGGCTTGCGGCGCTCATCTTGCTTTATTGGCCAAGGGAGCCGGCATACAGCTTCCGGGTCATGTGGCCAGCATGACTAAGCCGCTTCTGGCGAACCAGAGCAGTGCACGGAAACGCTGTTTACCTTCCCGCCAGAGCAGTACCTATTTATCTACTTGCACTTTGACGTGCTTTCAAACTGCTAGGTGGGCAGGAGCCGGGACTGAGCAACACCCACGCCCCTCTGCATATTATAAAATTGTACATATCCTTACATATCTCTCCATCATGTTGTCAACCAATAAATTTGTGTATGTTTATTCGAAACCTGCCAAGGAGTCCAATTCATTTTCTTGTTTTTTTAGATAATTTGTAAAAAGTTCCCATTCCTCCTTGAAGTCACAGTTGTCCTTGTCTCGCAATTTGTAAGGAAGCTTTTAATGTGTGATGTTCTGTTGGAAGCCAGCCAAAGTGGCTGGGGCAACCTGGTGAGATGGGTGCCATATAAATAATAAATTATTATTGGTGTTGTTGTTAACCTCCTGCAATGGAAGCATCTCAAGCGTACATGAGAGATGTCCATCCAACGTCTGCTTAAAAACCTCCAAGGAGGCAGAGTCCACCAGCTCTTGAGGGAGACTGTTCCACTGTCAAACAGCTCTTCTACTGTCCTAGAGACAGTGTCTTCTAAAAGCCTAGAATTCAGAGCTTCTTTGCGTTTTTCAACTCCCTTCCTTTAGGGTTTGTTCTATGGTGCCACCAGGACTCAGATGCAGAGAAACTAAGCACCCTAAGCACTAGAGCTGATAACCAAACTAGTCCTCAAGGCTGCCAAAATTACCCAGCCATTTTTGCCCCTGCCCAGGCCTAGCAGGAAGACAAATGTTGGCATTCTGCCTGGAAGGTAACTGTTCAAAGCAGAAGCCCGGTGGGGCAGCCGAAAGCCCACCCACTCATAGTTAAAATAGTTCTCCGCCTCCTGCTGCCACTCGGTTTCTTCCCATAAAATGCCATAGCAAAGAAACCCAAACTGAATCCCTTTGATATATGAAAGGTATGGACTACAGAGTGCACACTGGGCACATTTATAGAAATATTTGCAAAACGGCTGACATTTCTTTGCGCTGTTTATTTATGGAAATAGACATTTCTTAACCCAGAATTAACCCAGCACCTTAAAAAGCAGAGACATCACCTTGCCAACAAAGGTCCGTATAGTTAAAGCTATGGTTTTCCCAGTAGTGATGTATGGAAGCGAGAGCCGGACCATAAAGAAGGCTGATCGCCGAAGAATGGATGCTTTTGAATTATGGTGCTGGAGGAGACTCTTGAGAGTCCCATGGACTGCAAGAAGATCAAACCTATCTATTCGTAAGGAAATCAGTCCTGAGTGCTCACTGGAAGGACAGATCCTGAAGCTGAAGCTCCAAGACTTTGGCCACCTCCTGAGAAGAGAAGACCCCCTGGAAAAGACCCTGATGTTGGGAAAGATGGAGGGCACAAGGAGAAGGGGACGACAGAGGACGAGATGGTGGGACAGTGTTCTCGAAGCTACCAGCATGAGTCTGACCAAACTGCGGGAGGCAGTGGAAGACAGGAGTGCCTGGCGTGCTCTGGTCCAGAGGGTCACGAAGAGTCGGACACGACTAAACAACCAAAGAACAACATTCCTAAGTTTGTCCTGCCCTGTTTCTACATCATCCTGTGGTGGAGTCTCCTTCTTTGGAGGTCTTTAAGCAGAGGCTTGACAACCATATGTCAGGAGTGCTCTGATGGTGTTTCCTGCTTGGCAGGGGGTTGGACTCGATGGCCCTTGTGGTCTCTTCCAACTCTATGATTCTAAACGACTGAACAACAACAAACCCAGAATTTGCCCCACTACACACACACAGAGTAGGAACAGCCCCATGCGCCATTGGCAAAGGCAGAAGGCAGTTGTGATGCCATCCCAGGACACCTTGCGGGCCTGGATTCAAACCCAGGGGTCTTTCAAGTCTTCCATGCGCCTGTGCTTCCTTCTCTCTTGACCCTCCTCCCCCTTCCTGCACGAGCTTTGCTCCCCCAGCTCCCCACGCTCAGCCACCCTCAAGGTCTCCTGCTTCCTCAAGCAACTTCACATATTTTCTCTGCCTCCAAATCTTTCTTCCTTTGCCCTTTCTCACACCACGGGGAAGGGCTGCAGCTCAGTTATAGGACATCTGCTTTGCCTGCAGAAGGCCTCATGTTCAACCCCTCCTTCCATCTTCAAGAAGGGCCCGTCACGTCCCCTGTATGAAACCCTGGACAGCCACTGCTAATAATAAGGCAGCTTCATCCAAATAATAATAATAATAATAATAATAATAATAATAATAATAATAATAATAATAATAATAATAATTTCTTATTTATACCCCGCCCATCTGGCTGGGTTTCCCAGCCACTCTGGGCAGCTCCCAACAGCATATTAAAATACAGTGGCGTAGCGTGGGTTGTCAGCACCCGGGGCAAGGCAAGTACCCTAACCCGTGGATTTGCGCCCCCTAACCCGTGGATTTGCGCCCCCTAAGCCTAACCCCCAGATGTTGCGCCCGGTGCGGCCGGCCCCCCCTGCACCCCCCACGCTACGCCACTGTTAAAATATAATAACCTATTAAAAATTAAAAGCTTCCCTAAACAGGACTGCCTTCAGATGTCTTCTAAAAGTCTGGTAGTTGTTTTTCTCTTTGACAACTGGTGGGAGGGCGTTCCACAGGGCGGGTGCCACCACCGAGAAGGCCCTCTGCCTGGTTCCTTGTAACTTGGCTTCTCGCAGTGAGGGAACCGCCAGAAGGCCCTTGGCGCTGGACCTCAGTGTCCGGGCAGAACGATGGGGGGTGGAGACGCTGCTTCAGGTATACTGGGTCTTTGAGGCCATTTAGGGCTTTAAAGGTCAGCACCAACACTTTGAATTGTGCTCGGAAACATGCAGCTTGCCTCCCCATCACCAAATTCTCCCAAACACTCGCGGCTTCATTTCCAAAACTGGGTCTGCCAAAGGAGCCCCAGACTTTGGGTGCTGAGACTCCCCTGAATGGAGGAGGAAACGGCAAGCACCTCAAGCTGCTATACTAACACAGCCCAGAACCCCCCTGGGGGAGTCTGGGGATCACGTGACCCCAAACAGCCAATCCCCTGCTGTCGCCTGCTATAAAGTGCCACGCTTTTGCTGCACTCCTTCAGTTTGAGCATCCCACTGCTGAACAAAACATCTTGGCAGCCTTTGCCACCATGTCTCCTGGTATTCTTTCCTCGGCCTTTGGACCTCAGTGTTTGGGCAGAACGATGGGGGTGGAGACGCTCCTTCAGGTATACTGGGCTTTTGAGGCCGTTTAGGGCTTTAAAGGTCAGCACCAACACTTGGAATTGTGCTCGGAAACGTACTGGGAGCCAGTGTAGGTCTTTCAAGACCGGTGTTATGTGGTCTCCAAAGGCCACCAGGTTGGTAAATGCTGCTTTTTTAGCTAACAGTCATCACCTCCATGTCATTCTTGTCTACTTCTAGAGGCCCATAACTTTTGGAAACTGGATGCCGGTTTCACTGAACCACCGGTCTGAAGCATGCCCTCAAATTTGAAAAAATAATGATTGCACACTCCCAAAACCTGGACCCATTCAGACTGGGAATCGGTACCGGATTCCGCACAAAGCTCCCCATTCCTTTGAGCGGCGTGGTGAGGATCAGCAACCTGAGATCGCAAAAAAACACAAAAAACCAGCTAAACTTCCTACCCGGCTATAATAAGCAGCCCCCTCACTTTCAGATGGGAGCACCTATTTTTATCTGGCCCTGGCGGAGGGGTTGTGTTGCTTTCCTGCGCAGAACTTACCCAAGATACAGGCCTGACCTACTTCTGCTTCCCAGTCCCACGCTGAGGAAGATGTTAATGCCGGGGCTGGCGAGAAACCTTGTGATAAGCGATTTGGACCCGCTGCTGTGTCCAGATTGCAAAGGTCCCCTGCGGTACTAAATCAAAGCCCTCTCTTGATGAAAACAGGTCTCTCGCTCTCGTTCTCTCGCTCTCCACTCCACCTCCCCCGTCACTTTTTGTTTTTCAAAAAGATGCCAGAACAGAAGGACCCAAAGGGAGAGACGTCCTTCTGACTGGAGATCCAGGCATGTGCAAAGGTGTGTGTGAGTGTGTGCATGTGTGCACACTCATATCACACACACACACACACACACACACACACACAGGATCGTGCTTTTGATGCGGAAATTCCATATCCCTGAATTAACATGCAACATGCAAATCACTGGTGTTGGAGCGTGTCGCATTACGCCGGCGCAAGCGCCATCAAGGTGAATGGGCTCAGTGAGACTCATGCAGGGGGGGGAATTCTGGGGGGTGGGGCACCCCACGAGTCAGGTCTGTGTGCCCCCATCTCTGCCACCCGTAAAGGTAAAGGGACCCCTGACCATTAGGTCCAGTCGTGGCCGACTCTGGGGTTGCGGCGCTCATCTCGCTTTATTGGACAAGGGAGCTGGCGTACAGCTTCCGGGTCATGTGGCCAGCATGACTAAGCCGCTTCTGGCGAACCAGAGCAGTGCACGGAAACGTCATTTACCTTCCCGCTGGAGCGGTACCTATTTATCTACTTGCACTGGTGTGCTTTCAAACTGCTAGGTTGGCAGGAGCAGGGACCGAGCAATGGGAGCTCACCCCGTCACGGGGATTCGAACCGCCATCCTTCTGATCAGCAAGCCCTAAGCTCTGTGGTTTAACCCACAGCGCCACCCACGCCCCTCTGCCACCCTTAGGGTGGCCCAAAATTCACCACCTGGGGAAGGGCCGCAGCTCAGTTGCAGGGCACGTAGAACGTCCCAAATTCAATCGCTAGCGTCCCAAAGCATTGTCTTTTTTCCCTATTCTTTTTTTCAGTGACAGCCACCTTCATATGCTCAACCCACATGAAGAAATGGGCATGACCTAATGCGTTGAGCGTTAGTTGCATCTAGGAGAAAACATGGGGATGTGGAAGGGCATGAGGAGTGCCCCACCCACCTACCCAGGATAGCTCAGTTGGCAGAGCATGAGGCTGTTAATCTCAGGGTTGGGGGTTCGAGCCCCACCATGGGCAAAAGATTCCTGCACTGCATGGGGGTGGGCTAGAGCAGTGTTCCCCAACCTTGGGCCTCCAGCTGTTTTTGGACTACAATTCCCATCATCCTTGACCACTGGTCTTGCTAGCGAGGGATGATGGGAGTTGTAGTCCAAAAACAGCTGGAGGCCCAAGGTTGGGGAACACTGGGCTAGAGGACCTTAACGGTCCCTTCTGACTCCACAATCCTATGATTCTCTCTTGCTCTTTTCCTGGACCTTCCTGTCCATATTCATAATAATAATAATAATAATAATAATAATAATAATAATAATAATAATAATAATAATTTATTGTTTATACCCCGCCCATCTAGCTGGGTTTCCCCAGCCACTCTGGGCGGCTTCAAATAAAACACTAAAATACAATAACCTATTAAACATTAAAAGCTTCCCTAAATAGGCTGCCTTCAGATGTCTTCTAAAAGTTTGGTAGTTATTTTTCTCTTTGACATCTGGTGGGAGGGTGTTCCACAGGGCAGGTGCCACCACCGAGAAGGCCCTCTACCCGGTTCCCTGTAACTTGGCTTCTCACAGCGAGGGAACCGCCAGAAGGCCCTCGGCACTCGACCTCAGTGTCCAGGCAGAATGATGGAGGTGGAGACACTCCTTCAGGTATACTGGACCGAGGCTGTTTAGGGCTTTAAAGGTCAGCACCAACACTTTGACTTGTGCTTGCAAACGTACTGGGAGCCAATGGAGATCTCTCAGGACTGGTGTTATATGGTCCCGGCGGCCACTCCCAGTCACCAATCTGGCTGCCATATTCTGGATTAATTGCAGTTTCCAGGTCACCTTCAAAGGTAGCCCCACGTAGAGCGCATGGCAGTAGTCCATGAGGGAGATAACCAGAGCATGCACCACTCTGGCGAGACAGTCCGCAGGCAGATAGGGTCTCAGCCTGCGTAACAGATGGAGCTGGTAGATAGCTGCCCTGGACACAGAATTGACCTGTGCCTCCATGGACAGCTGTGAATCCAAAATGACTCCCAGGCTGCGCATCTGGTCCTTCGGGGGCACAGTTACCCCATTCAGGACCAGGGAGTCCTCCACACCAGCCTGCCCCCTGCCCCCCCAAAACAGTACTTCTGTCTTGTCAGGATTCAACCTCAATCTGTTAGCCACCATCCATCCATGTATGAGTGCAAGTCTATTTATCTATATACTATATTGCCCTTTCACCCCCAAATCTGGCTCATCTAACACTTTAGCGCAGCCTATAATTGAAGCCATATTTGACGATACTTCATATTTGACGATATTTGGGGTGGCTCCTATTTCGGCCAATATGGCCCACATGCATATCCACAGAAACAAGCACCCATATCTGTCTGTAATTATTAATATTAATAATAATATTTTATTTACATGCTGCCTATCTGACTCGGTTTCCCCAGCCTCTCTGGGAGGCTCCCAACAAAATAGTTAACAAAGCAATAAAACATCACACCTTAAAAACTTCCCTATACAGGGCTGCCGTCAGGTGTCTTCTAAAAGTCATATAGTTGTTGTTTCCTTGACATCTGATGCAAGGGCATTCCGCATAATAATACATACCTCCATAAGACGCACCTAGTTTTTGGAGGAGAAAAACAAGAAAAAAAAAATTCTGAATCCCAGAAGCCAGAACAACAAGAGGGATCGCTGTGCAGTGAAAGCAGCGATCCCTCTTGCTGTTCTGGCTTCTGGGATAGCTGCGCAGCCTGCATTCGCTCCATAAGACGCACATACATTTCCCCTTACTTTTTAGTAAGGGGAGGGAAAAAGTGAGTCTCATAGAGCAAAAAATACGGTATGTAAGAAAACCTGTAGTCAGGAGTGGTGGGAGCCTGTTTGAATGTCACAGAATATAGACAGAATACGAAAGGGTCATACAGATTTCCCAAACCCATTAGCACAACACGTAGTAGTAGTAGTAATAATAATAATAATAATAATAATAATAATAATAATAATAATAATAATTTATGATTTGTAGCCCGCCCATCTGGCTGGGTCTCCCCAGCCACTCTGGCCTGCTTCCAACAAAGATTAAAAATACAAAGGGAACATATAGAGAGGCAGGTCAATGCATTTGCTGCAAACTGAGCAAAATAACCTCAACTTGTAACCCATAGCTGTCAACCTACAGATTTGAAAATAAGGGACCAGGAGCCTCGAAAATAAGGGATTGGCAGCCCAAATAAGGGATTTTCCAAGCACAGGTATGTTCGACTTCTGAGCCCCTCCAAGCCAAAGGCAGAAAGCCCAGCCAGCAGCCCAACGAAGCCTCAAGCGGTGGTTCCCACAGCGCAGCAACCCGGCAAAGGGGATGCAGCAAGGGAAACCACCGTCACCTCTCCGCTGGGAAGCGCTGAGCAAAGTCCCCAGGCAACACGGCCGATTTGATCGGCACAAGGCATGCAAGCTCCACCCCCCAGTCGTTCTTAGACTCCTTCTTGGGTGAGCAACGCAGCCAAGCAACACAGTGGGAGCCTCCCTCCTCCCTGGCCGGCAGGGAGGGAGGGAGAGGAGCTGCTTCCTTTGAAACCCGGGAAATTTAAGGGACATCATCAATAAGGGACAGCAGCGGGACACAGCGCTGGAATAAGGGACTTTCCCGCCATGCTGTAACCTCAACTTGTTTTTTTGTGCATGCTGCCCGGGACTGATGGAAGTGGTCGCCCAAAACATCTTGAGGGCACCAGGCTGGGGAATTCTGCTCTCTGGCCTTCTGCCTTGGGCATATTTAATGCTGCTATTGAATAAATGATGGAAGGTAACAGAAGCCATACTTAGGTCTATGCTAAGCAATTCATTTTTCTATGATTTCTGGCGCGCTACCAGCCGCTGAGAGATGTGCTCGATCCTGGTTTTCAAATTGCTTTTCCTCTCTGACCGCACTGCATCTTGGGAAACTATTTTATGAGCGGGGGGGAGAGAAGACCAGGTTTTGGGGGTGTGCGGCAAATGCGGCCCTCGGTGGCTGTCTTGCTGGCCCCCGGGGCTCTTCCAAGGCCACGTCCCTCTTTTGGCCACACCCCTTCACCTGCCCTGCTCCACGCCCACTCTGTGGAACTGTGACGATGCCACTTGTTGGGCCAGATTAATAATAATAATAATAATAATAATAATAATAATAATAATAATAATATGTTATTTATATCCCGTCCTCCCCAGCCAAAGCTGGGCTCAGAGCAGCTAACAACCAGTGGCGTAGCGTGGGGGGTGCAGGGGGGGCCGGCCGCACCAGGTGCAACATCTGGGGGTTAGGGGGCGCAAATTACTTGCCTTGCCCCGGGTGCTGACAACCCACGCTACGCCACTGCTAACAACAGTAAGAACAGTTGCTCTACTCACTCTCGTTTCTGGGCCAGCTCACCACCAATGGCTCCTGGCATGTTCCCCACAAGGGAATACCTGCTTGGGCTGCAAAAAGCTGTTTTCGCCCACCCCCTGCTCTTTTGAGTCCCACACCCTGCTTAAAAACCTCCAAGGAGGCAGAGTCTACCATCTCTTAAGGGGGACCGTTCCACGGTCAAACAGCTCTTATACTGTCCTAGAGACAGTGTCTTCTAAAAGCCTAGAATTCAGAGCTTCTTTGCGTTTTTCAACTCCCTTCCCTTAGGGTTTGTTATATGGTGCCACCAGGTCTCAGATGCAGAGAAACTAAGCACCCTAAGCTTAGTGTACAACCAAATGCAAGTTTCTAGTCCCTATTTTTAAAAGACATCCGAAGGCAGCCCTGTCTAGGGAAGTTTTTAATATTTGATGCTGTATTGTTTTTAACACTCGATTGGGAGCCGCCCAGGGTGGCTGGGGAAACTCAGCCAGATGGGTGGGGCATAAATAATAAATAATTATTATTATTATTATTATTATTATTATTATTATTATTATTATTATTACGCAGCGTCTGCTCCCCGGGCCCAGGTTATTTGGAAATCGGAGGCATTCCTAAGTGCAGGAGGCAACAGGCAACCCTACAAAACGAGAAATGGACAGAGGGGTCTACTTTTGAGACACCTCTGCCTCCTGTCCGGCTGCCGTGGCGAGCTTCCCGCCACCCTTTCTCTAAGCCGAAGGATCTTCTGTCTAAATCCACTTAAAAGAATTCCCTCTCGGGTAGATTAAACCAGTTAAGTCATTAGAAGTCGGCGGAACCCAAGCTGATCAGCAGAGAGAAGCCGTGCTGTTTCCCCGGTTACCTTCCATCTCACCAGCAGTTCCACAATCCCCAAAAAGGTCCTCAACCAACTCTCAGTTACTTTCACTGCCTGTTTCTGTCCAGAGAGCTCTGTCCCAGCCTGCCCATCATAAAGCACAGAGGGCACAAGTATGGCGGCTATCCTCCCCCACTCGCGCCGCAGCCAGCTGCCCTTGAACATGGAGGTTCGCTTCAACCACCACTGATAAGGCACCTCCCACGTTTCCAAGGATTAGTCTAATTTGAAAAGGAATAGACAAATTCATGGAAAGGAGGGAGGTGTTGATCGGCGTGACTGAGACTTGTTTTGGCTTTGTTCTTGTTATTATGTGTTTTGAATTTTAACTTGTATTTTTATGCTCTCAACCGTCCTGAAATCTACAGATGAAGGGCGGTATACAAATTATATACATTTATACATATATATATAATGTTAAAAAATAGTGGGGTGTTTTGTATGCGAGAGGTTATCTTCAAGCAATGCAATTCTCGCCATTGTCTCATTCTTCTAAATCTGACTATGAACTTCCAAACTATCATCTGTCTATCTATCTATCTATCTATCTATCTATCTATCGATCAATCTATCTATCTTTCATCTATCTATCTATCTATCTAATTTTTATTTCATTTTCTGTTTTACAATTTAGGATATTCATTTAAACAATCTTAAAATATCAGTGACTTATACAGTCAAACCTCGGTTGTCAAACATACTCCATTCTGGAAGCCCGTTCAGATTCCGAAATGTTTGACAACCAAGGCATAGCTTTCAACTGGTTGCAAAAGCTTACTGCACTCAAGCGGAAGCCGTGTCGGATGTCAGCTTCCGAAAAACGTCCGAAAACTGGTTCGGCAGAAGCGGCTTAGTCATGCTGGCCACATGACCCAGAAGCTGTACGCCGGCTCCCTCGGCCTGTAAAGCGAGATGAGCGCTGCAACCCCAGAGTCGGCCACGACTGGACCTAATGTTCAGGGGTCCCTTTACCTTTTACCTAGCGATGGTGATCCAGTGGCTCTCCAGTTGTCTCTGGACTCCAACTCCCATCAACCCTGACCACTGACTGGGGATGATGGAAGTTGTACTCCAACAAACCTAGAGGCTACAGGTGCCTCACCTCTGAGATTACTGAGACAAGTTTTTGTTCTGAGTAGTTTGGAGAAAATCTGCTATCTCTTGGTTGGTGAGGATTAATATATTACATATGAGGCTTCTACATTTGCTCTAGCAGCCCAGCAGATCATACCAAATGGAGTTCAATGTTATTTGGGGGACACCTGGGCTAAAACGCATCTTTCAACTCGATTAGGTCTGCAATTCTTGTGATAACCGAATGGCTTTTAGCAAATAAATCTGATTGACTGGCGGACGCTGATAAGGCACACCACTCTCTCACATTTCCACAAACGTGCGTAATCCTTTTAAAGAAACCATCTAAGGCTATTGGCAATCGCCGCACTTCGCAGTGGTAAATGGCATTTTAATTCTGTCGGTTTGTGGGGGAAAGTACTGAAATTCCTCCCCATCGGTTTGACTTGGTGACTTCCGAGTTCCGAAAATGATTTATCTCTGCACAATTTGTTATTCGCAGCTGTCTTCCACGTGCTCCCCTTTGCTCTCCCGCCCCGCTAAATATTAGGAGGCCCCCAACATTTTAGACTATCTGCGTAGGGAAGGAACCTCGGCTGCTCATTGCTGTTGCCCTTCTCTGTACTTTTTCTAGCTCTGTGCTCTCTTTTTGAGAAATGGTGTGTGTGTGTGTGTGTGTGTGTGTGCCCAAAGCGCCAATATCTAATACCTTACTATTTCTGCCTTTAGCACTCCTCGAACATCAAGGCCTACATGAATCAGAATCTTAGAATACCTGACCCACTTTCATCAGGTTTGCTTCCAGCATGTGGCAGAGACAATCAGGCAGGTCACAGGGAGAAATCAAAACCGGATATTCTTGCCAAGAGTGAGGCTGTAGTCCTGTGTACTGCGGGCTCTTACTAAAGAGGCAGCCTCACCAAAGACTTACGGATCAGCCCTGCCCTTTCCCTGCAGCAGGGGTGTCTAACCTTCTTCTGGCCTGAGGGCCACATTTACACTTGGCTCATCCTCTGGGGGCCACATAAACACATAGCACCTGCAGAAGGCATCAAACACCTCCAGTCTCTCTCTCTCTCTCTCTCTCTCTCTCTCTCTCTCTCTCTCTCTCTCACACACACACACACACACACACACACACACGGTCATCAAATCACCAATCTGATGACTAGAGTGATTTCATCACGATCAGGGAACTGGGCTGGCAGAGAAGGAAGGAAGGAAGGAAGGAAGGAAGGAAGGAAGGAAGGAAGGAAGGAAGGAGGGAGGGAGGGAGGGAGGGAGGGAGGGAGGAAGGAAGGAAGGAAGGGAGGAAGGAAGGAAGGAAGGAAGGAAGGAAGGAGGGAGGGAGGGAGGAGGGAGGGAGGGAGGAAGGGAAGGAAGGAAGGAAGGAAGGAAGGAAGGAAGGAAGGAAGGGAGGGAGGGAGGGAGGAGGGAGGGAGGGAGGGAAGGGAGGGAGGGAGGGAGGGAGGAAGGAAGGAAGGAAGGAAGGAAGGAAGGAAGGAGGGAGGAGGGAGGGAGGAAGGGAAGGAAGGAAGGAAGGAAGGAAGGGAGGGAGGGAGGGAGGGAGGAAGGAAGGAGGGAGGGAGGGAAGGGAGGGAGGGAGGGAGGAAGAAGGGAAGGAGGGAGGGAGGGAAGGAGGGTGGGAGGGAGGAAGATAGGAAGGAAGGAAGGAAGGAAGGAAGGAAGGAAGGAAGGAAGGAAGGAAGGAAGGAAGGAGGGAGGGAGGGAGGGAAGGGAGGGAGGGAGGGAGGGAGGGAGGGAGGAAGAAGGGAAGGAGGGAGGGAGGGAGGGAGGGAGGGAGGGAGGGAGGGAGGAAGATGGAAGGAAGGAAGGAAGGAAGGAAGGAAGGAAGGAAGGAAGGAAGGAAGGAAGGAGGGAGGGAGGGAGGGAGGAAGGAAGGAGGGAGGGAAGGAGGGAGGGAGGGAGGGAGGAAGGAAGGAGGGAGGGAGGGAAGGAAGGGAGGGAGGGAGGGAGGGAGGGAGGAAGAAGGGAAGGAGGGAGGGAGGGAGGGAGGGAGGAAGATGGAAGGAAGGAAGGAAGGAAGGAAGGAAGGAAGGAAGGAAGGAAGGAAGGAAGGAAGGAAGGAAGGAAGGAAGTCTTACCGCTGGCAGCAAAATCAGTGAGGTCTTGGTGGGGCCAGATATGGTCCCCAGGCGGGATGTGTTAGACACACCTGTTCTACACCTTTGGAGCAGGGTTTTCAAGACAGGCCTCAACCATTCATCTCACTGTTTCTCAAAAGATGAAAGTTCACCAGGCTTAATTCTTATAAGGCAGAACCTTAAAATACCCATTTTACAGATGGGCAAAACAGAGCCACTGACAGCGCCAGACCAGGGCCAGCAGTAAGGCGAGGGCGCTTAAGTACTGACCATAAAAACAGGGCGACCATGCAGATCAGGAAAAGGACGCAGAAGCTTTATCTCGAAGGGGTGGGGGAGATCAAGCTTAGCCCCCAGTTCCAGGGCCAAGCAGCTCCCATCTCGAACCGTAGGCCATTCAAAAACGTCACTGTCGAATGCTTGACATATGTATAGCAAAACACCTGGTGCTTAAATTGGGAGCAACAGAAAGGCTAAATGTGATGCCCACCATTAAAATGAAAATGGGGGGGGGGGGAGAAACCAGCACACCAACAGCAAATTAAATCCAACTTGCCATGTGCCTAAATCACAGACTCCAAGGCCAACATTTCACACGTGGGGAGGGCCAGTGAAATATACTCGGAGTGGAGAATGGATGTCATGCTCTTTATTCAGCTCATAGTGGTGAGGAGGAATGGAAGTTCCTCCAGAATGTCTGCTATATATACATTACAGTGGTACCTCGGGTTACATACGCTTCAGGTTACAGACTCTGCTAACCCAGAAATAGTACCTCAGGTTAAGAACTTTGCTTCAGGATGAGAACAGAAATCGGGCTCCGGCGGCGGCAGCAGGAGGCCCCATTAGCTAAAGTGGTGCTTCAGGTTCAGAACAGTTTCAGGTTAAGAACAGACCTCCAGAACGAATTAAGTTCTTAACCCGAGGTACCACTGTATTGATGTATGGAAGTGAGAGCTGGACCATAAAGAAGGCTGATCGCTGAAGAATTGATGCTTTTGAATTCTGGTGCTGGAGGAAACTCTTGAGAGTCCCATGGACTGCAAGAAGATCAAACCTCTCCATTCTGAAGGAAATCAGCCCTGAGTGCTCACTGGAAGGACAGATCCTGAAGCTGAGACTCCAATACTTTGGCCACCTCATGAGAAGAGAAGACTCCCTGGAAAAGACCCTGATGTTGGGAAAGATGGAGGGCACAAGGAGAAGGGGACGACAGAGGACGAGATGGTTGGACAGTGTTCTTGAAGCTACCAGCATGAGTCTGACCAAACTGCGGGAGGCAGTGGAGGACAGGAGTGCCTGGCGTGCTCTGGTCCAGGGGGTCACGAAGAGTCGGACACGACTAAACGACTAAACAACAACATTCCTAAGTTTGTCCTGCCCTGTTTCTACATCATACTGTGACTGTTGTTCAAATGCGTGAAAATTCATATTTCTGTAGGCATTTTGCTCTAAAACATGCATTTTGGTATGCATTTTCCCTCAGAATATGCATTTTGGGACTTTTTTTTTTTTAAAAAAAGCCTTTAAAGGTGCTGACCTTTAAAGCCCTAAACGGCCTCGGTCCAGTATACCTGAAGGAGCGTATCCACCCCCATCGTTCTGCCTGGACACTGAGGTCCAGCTCCGAAGGTCTTCTGGCAGTTCCCTCCCTGCGAGAAGCCAAGTTGCAGGGAACCAGGCAGAGGGCCTTCTCGGTGGTGGCACCCGCCCTGTGGAATGCCCTCCCATCAGATGTCAAGGAAATAAACAACTATCTGGCTTTTAGAAGACATCTGAAGGCAGCCCTGTTTAGGGAAGTTTCCATGTTTGATGTTTTATTGTGTTTTTAATATCCTGTTGGAAGCCGCCCAGAGTGGCTGAGAGGCCCGGCCAGATGCATGGGGTAATAATAATAATAATAATAATAATAATAATAATAATAATAATAATTGTGACACATGAGCACTTGAATGTGCCTTGGATAGTGAGTCAGATCCCTGGTCCTTCTGGCCCATTACTGATGGTGGGAGCATCAAAGGATCAAGGCCTTTGTCTACCTGCTGCCCTTCAGAAGTTCTGGAATACAACTCCCATAATCTCCAGGGTCTGATGGGATTTGTAGTCCAAGGTCACTTCTAGGTGACCTCTTCACTGAGGATTCATCCTTGTTGGTTTGCAGGCAGACTGGCGATTTACTGAGCCCTCGTTCCGACTCATCTATGGGGAAGTTCGATGGCACCGCACCAAACCAAATGTTACCCTGTACTTTCCAGGAGATTTCTCCATCACTTTCCTTACAGCAAAAAGTGGAGCGGAGCTGGTTTGTTGCAGAAGAGCTCCAAATCAATGCCAATAGCACAACGTGGCTGGTTTGTATCTGAATCCCAGCTTAAAACAGAGACAGTCTGCGAGGGCACCCAAAACACCTCGATGGCACCAGGTTGGGTTAAGGAGCATTTCCCAGCCCTCCTGCTGAGACCCCTTTTTTAAAAAACGGGAGACGGGAGGGAGAGAAACGGCATTTAGATAAACGGTGGAGAATGGCAAATCTTCTCTGCAAAGGCTAATTTATGGTGCAACTTGTCTGGGAAAATTAATGAGCAACCGCCTAGATTCTATTTCATCAGAACTGAGAAAGATGGCGTCTGCCACCCGAAGAGGACTTTTGGATGGATTTGGCATAAATAACAGCGTGTGAGGATTTATTGCAAACAAAAGACTTACCAGCTTTATTTTTTTTAAAAAGGGAGAGCCATACAAAGTTCACACAGAAGCCTAATATTGCTTACTTTAACTCGCCTGTGGAAACAACTCAGAGGCTATAAAGAAGAAAAAGGATAACAACAAGAGGATTGAAAGATGGGACTGGTGAACACTAAAAGCAGCAGAAATATGAGATGATTGGACCCTACTGAACTCGAAGCATGGGAACCCCCAACAAAAATTTATAATTTGGCAAAATATTTGGACTTTATGATATGTATTGGTATAATTTGGAATAATTAATGTGATATGATTGGATTGTTAAAATGGAAAACTTAATAAAAAATAATATAAAATAAATAGATAAACGGTGGAGAAATTAGTACGATGTGGACAGCAGAGGAGCAGGTGAGTGTTGACTGGGAGCTGCAGAGGTGGCCTTTCGGTAGTTCCTGGGTCAACGCGCTCTCCCTCCGGTTTGCAAAAGTAGGTCAGGTTCAATCCTGGCCTCTACTGCTCTCCCATCTGATCTGATGGCAGCTGAGCCTCTGGAATCAAGAGTGATGCAGCTGACACGGAGAGGGGGCGGCGAGTAGAATTGTTTAGCCCCAGATTGGTTACGTCTAAGCTAAAATGATTATTGTCTTTCCCCCCCCTCTCCCCCCCCCTCCAAAAAAGCAAAGCCTCTCGCGGAACAGCTGCAAACCGCTGCAAGGCCTCTGATCTGCAACTGCAAATCCTGAGATCAACAACGAGCCACGTATCACGGCCTCTTTTTTCCTGCTTGCCCCCCGGTTCCACTGCCACCCTCCTGCTAATACGCGATTGTGGCAGGCAGGGTAGATGGGCGGCGAGATTAAATAGGAAAAGCTGCCTCTCTCTGGACAGGAAAGGATTTGATTTGGGGAAGTCTCTTCCTCCTTGGGAGGAGAGCTCAGTTGACAGTCCTCTTGCACAAAAGAAGTTCCAGGCAACAGGTTACATAAAAAAGCAGAGAGATGCAACGAGGTTGGGTGGCAGTGGGCCTGAAGATTTATTATTATTATTATTATTATTATTATTATTATTATTATTATTATTATTTGTACCCCACCCATCACAGAGACCAAAAATACACTAAAATATCACACGTTAAAAACTTCCCTGAACAGGGCTGCCTTAAGATGTCTTCTGAATGTCAGGTAGTTGTTTATCGCTTTGACATCTGATGGGAGGGCATTAAATTAACTTTAATTTAAATGTTATTATTGGGGGGAAATGCATTTTAATAATAATAAAAAAACTGCTTAATCCTCATCTTTGGAGTTCAATAGCCAGAACCCAGGAAGGCGAGAGGAAGATTTCTTCTTAAAATTCTGCCTCAAAAAAAAATCTCCTTAAACCTCCGAAAGGACTTATAAACTATAGTTCAGTTTTTTTTAAAAAAAGACTGCTGAAAATTCAGGAAAAGGGACTGGGGTGCCATCAAGGGTCACAGATCTTTACAGGGTACCCCATGGCGATGACTCTAGGACACAGATGGAGAATCTGTGGTGCTGTAGATGATGTCGGACTACAACTCCCATGATCCTTCATTGTGCTGGCAGGGGCTGAGGGGATGTCTGCAGGACCACAGCTTCCCCCTCCCTTGTCTAAGAGGTTTTATTATTATTATTATTATTTATTGAATTATATACCACCCTATACACGAGGGTCACAGGGCAGTTGACAGAATAAAATCAAGATATAAAACCACAAAATACATAATAAAAATAAAAACAACCCGTTAGCCCCACCACCGCAAAAACCACATTTTAAAAGGGTATAAATCAGATCAACCAAAGGCCTGCTTAAAAAGGAACGTTTCTGTCTGGTGTCTAAAGGTGTGTGATGAAGGGGCCAGGCGAACTTCCCTGGGGAGAGCATTCCACAGACGGGGAGCCACTGCAGAGAAGGCCCTGTTCTTGTGTTGCCGCCCTCTGGACCTCTCACGGAAGAGGCACGTGAAGGAGGGCCTCAGAAGATGAGTTCAGGGTTCGGGGAGGTTCATATGGAAAGAGGCAGTCCTTGAGGTATTGCGGTCGTGAGCTGTTTAAGGCTCTGGTCAGACCTCACCTGGAGTACTGTGTCCAGTTCTGGGCACCACAGTTCAAGAAGGACACTGACAAACTGGAACGTGTCCAGAGGAGGGCAACCAAAATGGTCAAAGGCCTGGAAACGATGCCTTATGAGGAACGGCTAAGGGAGCTGGGCATGTTTAGCCTGGAGAAGAGGAGGTTAAGGGGTGATATGATAGCCATGTTCAAATATATAAAAGGATGTCACATAGAGGAGGGAGAAAGGTTGTTTTCTGCTGCTCCAGAGAAGCGGACACGGAGCAATGGATCCAAACTACAAGAAAGAAGATTCCACCTAAACATTAGGAAGAACTTCCTGACAGTAAGAGCTGTTTGACAGTGGGATTTGCTGCCAAGGAGTGTGGTGGAGTCTCCTCCTTTGGAGGTCTTTAAGCAGAGGCTTGACAACCATATGTCAGGAGTGCTCTGATGGTGTTTCCTGCTTGGCAGGGGGTTGGACTCGATGGCCCTTGTGGTCTCTTCCAACTCTAGGATTCTATGATTCTATGATGATAAGGCTTTGTAGGTCAAAACCAGCACTTTGAATTGGGCTCGGAAACTAATTGGTAGCCAGCGCAGTCGGACCAGGATCGGTGTAATATGCTCAAACCGTCTTGCTCCGGTGAGCGACCTGGCGACTGAATTCTGCACTAGCTGAAGTTTCCGAACTTGGTTGGGGTTGGGAGCACCTAGATAACTTTGCTTGCCTTTTCCTGCACCTTTTTATTATCTCTCACAACCATGATGGTCCTTTCCTGGAGAGTCACACGCCCCCTACACTTTACCCAGGGCTTCAGCCGAGATGGTACACCGCTCCACCCAAACGCTTATTTTCAGATGCAGGACGCAGCCCACAAAGTAATAATAATATAATAATAATAATTTATTATTTATACCCTGCCTATCTGGCTGGGTTTCCCCAGCCACTCTGGGCGGCTTCCAACAAAATATTAAAATACAGTAATGACTGCATCAAAGATTAAAAGCTTCCCTAAACATTGCTGCCTTCAGATGTCTTCTAAAAGTCTGGTAGTTGTTGTTCTCTTTGACATCTGGTGGGAGGGTATTCCACAGGGCCGGTGCCACTACCGAGAAGGCCCTCTGCCTGGTTCCCTGTAACTTGGCTTCTTGCAGTGAGGGAACCGCCAGAAGGCCATCGGCGCTGGACCTCAGTGTCCGGGCAGAACGATGGGGGTGGAGACGCTCCTTCAGGTATACAGGACCGAGGCCATTTAGGGCTTTCAAGGTCAGCACCAACACTTTGAATTGTGCTCGGAAACATGCAGATTGCCTCCCCACGACCAAATTCTCCCATGCACTCGCGGCTTCATTTCCAAAACTGGGTCTGCCAAAGGAGCCCAGGACTTTGGGCACTGAGACTCCCCTGAATGGAGGAGGAAACGGCAAGCACCTCAAGCTGCGATGCTAACACAGCCCAGAACCCCCCTGGGGGAGTCTGGGAATCACGTGACCCCAAACAGCCAATCCCCTGCTGCCGCTTGCTATAAAGTGCCACGCTTTTGCTGCACTCCTTCAGTTTGAGCAGCCCACTGCTGAACAAAACATCTTGGCAGCCTTTGCCACCATGTCTCCTGGTATTCTTTACTTCTCCAGACTGGTGCCAGATACCTGTAGCCCAAAACACCTGCCTGGGGGGCACCAGGTTGGGAAAGGGTGGTCTTAGCCATAAAATCTCGTCCCTGCTCCACCGCTTACAGTTAAATCCTCTGTACCAGCAGAAGAGCTGCTGGGAGCCAAACGTATTGATTCCTTGGTCAAATTGACTGCATTTATTTCCTCAGAGGAGCAGACATGGTGCTCTCTCTCCTCACTAATCTACACAACAACCCTGTGAGGTTGGCCAAGCTGAGAGGCAGCGAATGGCTCCCAAGGCCATATTCTGTGAATTTCAGGCAATTTGAACCTTGGTCTCCCAGTCCTATTTTGACACTCTAACCCATGGGTAGGCAAACTAAGGCCCGGGGGCCAGATCGGGCCCAATCGGCTTCTAAATCTGGCCCACAGACGGTCCGGGAATCAGCATATTTTTACAGGAGTAGAATGGGTCCTTTTATTTAAAATGCATCTCTGGGCTGTTTGTGGGGCCTGCCTGGTGTTTTTACATGAGTAGAATGTGCCCTTTTATTTAAGATGCATCTCTGGGTTATTTGTGGGGCATAGGAATTCGCTCATTTTTATTTTCCAAAATATAGTCCGGCCCCCCACCAGGTCTGAGGGACAGTGGACCAGCCCCCTGCTGAAAAGGTTTGCTGACCCCTGCTCTAACCACTACACAGTGCTCAGAATGAGATTCTTAATCTCGGAGTTGTGGGTTCGAGTCCCACATTGGGCAAAAGATTCCTGCCTTGCAGGGGGTTGGACTAGATGACCCTCGTGGTCCCTTCCAACTCTACAGTTCTAGGATTCTATGTGCCACATCCCCGAAGATTTTATCAACATACATCTTTGCTTCTCTGGGTCAGCTACTTTGGCCTCAAGGGAATGAACTTGTTCTGTAAGAGCCCAGAATGGACTGCATGGTGTATAACCCTCCCATTGCCCAACCGTGTAACCGGGAGGCAGGCAGGCAGACAGACAGACAGACAGACAGACAAGTGAGACCAAAGCGGCTTCCATACTGTCGCTGTTTTGGGGTCGGGATTCAGTCACATACCAACACACTCAGGCTGCGCAGTGACAGTTAACCGGCACGTCTTGAGCAACAAACCCCTTTTTCACAAAGGATCAGACCTCATGCCATATAAAAAGCGATGGGGAAATTGCGCTGCGATATACGTGTGGGATATAACACTTGCTTTGACTCTGCTTTGTCTAACCTCCCTGCAAACCAGTCGGAATTAATGCTCAATAAATAAGGTAAAGGTAAAGGGACCCCTGACCATTAGGTCCAGTCGTGACTGACTCTGGGGTTGCGGCGCTCATCTCGCTTTACTGGCCGAGGGAGCCGGCTTACAGCTTCCGGGTCATGTGGCCAGCATGACTAAGCCGCTTCTGGCGAACCAGAGCAGTGCACAGAAACGCCGTTTACCTTCCCACCGGAGCGGTACCTATTTATCTACTTGCACTGGCGTGCTTTCGAAAGGCTAGGTTGGCAGGAGCAGGGACTGAGCAATGGGAGCTCACCCCGTCGCAGGGATTTGAACTGCTGACCTTCTGATCGGCAAGCCCTAGGCTCTGTGGTTTAACCTACAGTGCCACCCGCGTCCCTGCTAAATTAATAGCTCGGTGCAAAATGCTGGAGAGCTCCCACCGACCTGCTTGCTTCACTTTAAGGTGTTTGGGTCTTGGGTTTTGAGCTGAGCCAGGTTCCCCAAGCTTTGTTTTCCCACTTGCTGTGGGGTTGCAAAGAGCACCCACTTCCCCGGGTTTCTGACACCCAACTCGAACAGGTGTCTCTCTGTCGTGCTCATAGACCTGAGGGCATTTGCCCGCTCCCCACCCCACTCTCAATTCCAGTTCCAAATTGCCACAGACCCACCCCTGGAAAAAAAGGCCCAGAACCCCTTTGGGTCTTTTGTCTCGGAAACTGGGTCTCGGAGCAGCACCGCTGAGAGCATGGGATGGGGGGGGGGAGCTGTTTTTTTGCAGCCAATTTTTTTTGGGGGGGGGTACGACAGGCAACGCGCCTCCCTGCTCCATCAGGCTGTCGTAACCCATTTTATGCTCGGCGCTCGGAACACGGAGCTTTTGCCACGCTGGCAGCGTGAAGGAGAAACGCGTTGACCACCACCCACCCACCCTCCCTGCCAAGGTCACCCAGGGACAGCAGGAACTGAACTCGCGCCCCAAGCCCTAACCTTGACCTCTGGCACGGCCCATCGCAAGCCAAAGCTGGAAAGCTCTGTCTAGAGTGCCACGCATAACAATTGCGGCAGAAAACGCTTCCGCATGCCGCTAGGCCTCATCGTGCCCTAAACCCCGTCTCCCAAGGCCTGGCACCCTTCTCAGCCACCCAAGCAGGCCTGGGGGAACCCGTCAAGTGTGTCACAAAGGCCTGCAGCCAGAGGCCGGCCAGCCCAGTCCGGCTGGTGACGTCCCCACAGCTGGGAAGGCCTGGGCTTCACCAGCAGAGAGTGGAGGGGACATCCTGGTCTCTGTGGAAGTCCCCAAGGACTCCATAAAACCTGCCTGGTTCCCCATCAGGAGCAGGGATGAATCAGATCCTAGGCGCAAGAATTGTTGGGTACCGTCCCCCCCTCTCCATCCTCCAGGATGCTCAGGCTGAAAATCAAACACCCAAACTTTGTAAGGACAAAACAGCCCACCCAGTTTGACCTTCACCCGCGCGTGAGATGTGGCACAACGAGGCGCACACGCACACGCATACACACACACACACATGCACACGCAAGCGGGCACTCCAGCACCCAGGCGCTTTGCTAACCTCCCGGCTGGGCCGCCCTCGCTGCCGCCGCCGCCAGGCCTGCGTGACTTTCGCTCTTGCGCATTTCCTCGGCAATCGGTGTCCTTTGGCGATGCACACTAGGTACCACGAAGGCGTCCCCCTCCATCTCCGTCACACTCCTCCCCACCCCACTCCCCCTGCAATGCCATCAATGCTTCTCCTTCTTCCCCCCTCCCTCCCCAAATCCATCACGGGCAGCGAACCCCAAACGGGGGCGGCGGCGGCGGAGAGGTAGGGGGCACCGCTTGGAAAGGGGGGTAAACGCGACACCCTGAGCAGCAAAGGTGGGATTGGCTGGCAAAGGGGTGCGGTGGGGGGGGGCAAGGCAGCCAAAGCGCCAGCCTGAAATATGTGGCTGCCAGGCTCCTGCTGCAAACCCCCCCCCCCGCCAAGCGATTTCCCCATCGCCTCCTCCTCCAACGCAACCCGCCTACGAAGGCATGCTTAGAATATCGCCAGAAATGGGCTCCTTTTTTTTTTGCTCACCTTCTCCTCTCCACCCCCCCCCCAATTCCTTCCTTCTTTCTTAAACGTGAAACACACACACACAGAAAACAATAAGTCCGGCGCCCCCCGCCCCCCGCGCGCCTTTCCCCATTTTATTTATTCCAGTTGCTCCATTAGTCCCATCACCGACGCTGTCATAAAGGAGGTCGATTTCCCCAGAGGACCCCGGAGCTCTTTCAGACGCAATATTTATTGCTTCTTGCCCTAACGCTGAAGCTCAAACGCATCTCGAAATGTTAATTACATCTGGAGGGTGATGGTGTTGTGTGTGTGTGTGTGTGTGTGTGTGTGTGTATGAGAGAGAGAGAGAGAGAGCGCGCACGCCTTCATAGGTTCATCAACGCGCAAGCAATAAAAACGGAACCAGGTCCAATTATTAGTACATAATAAATAATAATAATGAGGAGGATGATGATGAGGATACTAAAAAGAGTCCGGCGGGCACAGAGCCGGCACGCAGCTACTGCTATCGGCTCAGAAACAGCAGAATAAGTGAAGTCGTCCTTCACAAAAGGAGCCCAGATGGGTGAGTCAGAAAGAGAAAGACACAGAGAGGCGCTTTGCAAATCCCTATTTTTACACAGCTTTAGTGTCAACCGAAATTCAGGCGCCAGGAATGACCATTTGCATTTTTAAAGCCCTTTTGCGTACATTTTTTTTTTAAAAAATCAAAAATGCTCTCTTTTTCTCCCCCCGCCCCATACTCTATTGACATTATTCTGACCCCCCCCCTTTCCCTTTCCCTCTGTCTCCAGCGCCCCACAAATCCCTGGATCACACAGTGTCCTTTTCAACAACCCAGCTGCCTGCATCCTCTTTTGAGTCCAGATTTTCACATCCTTCCCCTCTTCATTTCCTCAAGCAGACAGTCATAGAAGGGGGGTGAGGAGAGGAAGGGGGCTGACAGGTTTTCCATAGTCTATATGTGTGTGAGCGGTGGGGGGGGGGCGGAATATCTCCACTCCTTTCCCCTCTTCCCTGGAAACAGACAGTTATTCTAACAGACTCCATTTTGACATAACCAGCTGCATAGACTAGTAAAATCTTTGCAGAGAAATGTGCGTTTTTGGGGGGAGCTTATATTTTCTGCACCCCGCTCCCACACGCCTTCTAAGTTGGGGGGGGGACACATTGCAAAGAATCCCCTCGGCCGGGCTGTAAAAATCTAGCCTTGAAAAATCACAAGGGGGACTGTTTGTGAGGATAAAGGTGCAGAACAGATTAAATCATATCCCCTGAAAACCTTACGGGGCAGAGAGGCAGCGCTGGACTGGGAGAAAAAGACACCCATCTTTTTGAATTCCACATTGTAAAAGAGGAGATAACCCCCTGTTTTTATTGCAGGGGGGTAGAGCTAAAAGGGGACAAATTGCTTCCTTTGGGGTGTGGCAAAGAACACCCCCCAATGAAAATAAGGAGAAGAGGGCAAATCCACAAAAGGAAGATGGAGAGGTGGATGGGGACAGGTGGAGACAGGCATGGGGAGGGAGCCGGGTTCAAACATGGGTGGTTGTTTTTTTTAATGGGGGGGGTCAGCTTTGGTGCAGAGGTGCGAAATCTGGCTCAGGTTGGCATTAGAAGGGATGGGGCTGCTTAAGTGAAGAGGCGCCTGAAAAGGATGGAGATATATGGCTGTCCGGAGGTATGGGGAGGGGGGGCTGCTTTGCAGGGCAGATTTTGGGGCGGGGGGGGAGGCAGCAGACAAATAGCTTCAAGGAAGAGGCCTCTGGGAGACCGAGGTGCTTTTTGGTGCCTGGATATCCCTAGAGCCGCCCTGCGCCCCAGACCACCCCACTTGCAGTGCACACATATGCGAAGTGGACCGGGAGTGTGTGCATATGTCTTGGGGGGGGGAGGCCTTGGTCACCCCTGACTTCCTGCCCCTTGGCAGCCTCCCTGGCTGCCAGTCCCTCCCCCCCCCCAAGTCCACTCACCTCCGGTGTTGCTCCTCTTGGTGCTGATGGCTTCGGTGGGGGTCTCCAGCGGCCTTTTCCTAGAGTCGGGAGGGTCCGAATCCATGTGGGACTGCGGAGGGGCTTGGGGGGGCTGCTGCTGCGGCTGGGGCCCCCCTTGCTGCTGCTGCTGCTGCTGAGGAGCTGCCGAGGGGAAGATACCGTTTTGGTGCACCGATCCTCCTGCCATCATTTTCATGCCGAGGGCGCGGAGGACTTCCCCTCCGCGGTACCCGTGAGACTCCAGCAGGGGGAGGTGGGGGGGGGAGATAAGAAAGGATGCTAGGGTTTTTTTTTTAAGGGAGGGGGGGTTGGGAGAAGGAGGAGGGAGGTGTGTCCAGAAAGTGGGGGGGGGGGGAGCGCAGAGCAAAGAGACCTGCGACCTGCTGGCCAGGTGAAATTGACAAAGGAGAATGCAAAATGGATTTGGGTGGGTCGCAGTCAGGTCAGCTTTCCTGAGTCCTTTCTCTCTCTCTCTCTCTGTCTGACTTCCTCTGTGACCCTCTCCCTCCCACCCACCCACCGCCCGCCCCTTCAGGCCAAGAAAAAAAACACAAAAAACCCTGAAGAAAGTCAGGAACTAGCACCCCACAAAAAACAGGGGAGAATTGGAGACAGGGAGAAAGCGGCGCGCGCGCGCCGGTGGGAAAATAGGAATGTCCCCTCTGTCCTTCGCTCCCAGTTGGAAAACAGATCCCAAAGGTGCCCTTTTTTTTGGGGGGGGGGATCAGGGGAAAGGGTCAAGCAAGGCGGGGGGGGGAGAAGCAGAGGCTGGAGGGGGGACGGACGCACAGAGAAAGAGAGAGAGGAGAGAGAGAGAGGAAGAGGAGGGGGGCGCCTTGTGTTGAGGGGAGGGAGAGAGAGAGAGAAAGCGCAAGCAGCCCCCCCAGGCCCGCTTCTTCTTCACAGCATCCCTCTTTTTCCGCTTGTCCTGGGCGGCAGGCGGTGGCGGTGGCAGAGCTTAGGAACCCAGCCCCTGACGTTGGAGGAGAGAGACCCACCTCCCTCCTTTCCCCCCAGCAGATTGGCTGCGAGGAGCTGGGCCAAGCTTGCAGAAGGGGGGGGGGCGGGTTGGGACAGAGAGAGAGAGAGAGAGAGAGAGAGAGAGAGAGAGAGAGAGAGAGAGAGAAGAGCTATTCTTTGCCTTGGGGGCTTTGACAGAGCTGGGAGGGGGGAGCAGGTGGAAGGGAGGGGAAAGGAGGCAGCTGCGCGCTGTAGGGCAGAGGAGCAAGGAAGGGGAGAAGGGGAAACGGAGGGGGGGCGGGTTCTGCCCCTCTTCCATCACATCCACCCATCCCTTCCCCCGAGTTATCTCTGCACCCTGATTTCTGCCTTGGGCGCACCACCACCCACAGGGGGCCACAAGAAACTGCCTGGAGCCAGAATCAGACCTAACAGCAGGGCTTAAGAGCCAGGACTGGAGAGGCCCCAGGCGCCACTCTCAGCCGTCAAGTTCTGTCTCCCCATCGGCCGCCCTCGCAGGGTTGTTATGAGGAAGGGGAGAGAGGGGAGCAATCTTTCTGGAATGCTGCCTCGAGCTCCTTAAAGGTAAAGGGACCCCTAACCATTAGGTCCAGTCTGGGGTTGTGGCATTCATCTCACTTTATTGGCCGAGGGAGCCAGTGTACAGCTTCCGGGTCATGTGGTCAGCATGACTAAGCCGCTTCTGGTGAACCAGAGCAGCGCACGGAAATGCCATTTACCTTCCCGCCAGAGCGGTACCTATTTATCTACTTGCACTGGTGTGATTTCAAACTGCTGGGTTGGCAGGAGCAGGGACAGAGTAAATGGGAGCTCACCCCGCCGTGGGGATTCGAACCGCCAACCTTCTGATCAGCAAGTCCTAGGCTCTGTGGTTGAACCCACAGCACCACCTGCGTCCCTTGGGATGATATAAAATGGTGGGGGGGTTATTTAAGAAATGCCTAGCTCTCCAGGGACACCCCCCCATTCCTGCTGTCACTCAAGGCCCTTTCCGCTGTCGAAAGGCTGGACACCCCCCCTGGACGTGCAAAGAAGGCCTCGCTACCAACTGAGGGACAGCCCCCCCCCTCCATGGGGCAATGACACAAGCCCCAGTCGGGAAGCCTTTCGGAGCCCATGCAATGGTACTGCTATTCATTCCTCCGGGCCGTGACTGAGCTTTCGCATATTTGGGAAGTATATCTGAAGGAGCGTCTCCACCCCCATTGTTCTGCCCGGACACTGAGGTCCAGCGCCGAGGGCCTTCTGGCTGTTCCCTCATTGCGAGAAGCGTGTTTGCAGGGAACCAGGCAGAGGGCCTTCTCGGTGGTGGCGCCTGCCCTGTGGAACGCCCTCCCACCAGATGTCAAAGAGAAAAATAACTACCAAACTTTTAGAAGACATCTGAAGGCAGCCCTGTTTAGGGAAGCTTTTAATGTTTAATAGGTTATTGTATTTTAGTGTTCTGTTGGAAGCTGCCCAGAGTGGCCAAATATAGGGGGTATAATAATAATAATAATAATAATAATAATAATAATAATAATTTATTATTTGTACCCCGCCCATCTGGCTGGGTTTCCCCAGCCACTCTGGGTGGCTTCCAACAAAGATGAAAAACACACTAAAATGTCACATATTATTAAAAATATTATTATTATTATTATTATTATTATTATTATTATTAGGGATTTTGCAGCAACCCAAAGCCCTGTCTTCTGATACAGGGAGCTTTTATTCCGTGATTCTTCTGGCTTCCAAAACTTACCGGGCATCGCCTGTAAAAGAGCACATTTGCAATCATGAGGGCTAGAAACCTGAGTGCTTTCTTAAGACCATTAGGAAGGTAAAGTCTTTACCTGCTGCCACATACTGGCTGCCCAGGCCTTTTCCGGGCACACTTCAAGAGGCACGCAAGTGCTTTGCATCACGATTGCTCCAGGTGACAGCAGGTGGCACTATTGTGTAGTATTGCCACCGTTAAGGGACACTCTGGTCAAAGGGCCCCGGGGCCCCTGGCTGTGGATCTCTTAAGACGGCAGAGAAATGGTGCCAAAGCCGTTGGCAGTTCCCTAGGTAGACTTTGTGGTGCTTTTGCCCCCTGAAGGGATAGGCTGCCATGTGGCCTGATTACAGAAGTCAAATCTGTAGGATAAATGGTCCAAAATAATCAAAGGCCTGGAAATGATGCCTTATGAGGAACGGCTAAGGGAGCTGGGCATGTTTAGCCTGGAGAAGAGGAGGTTAAGGGATGATATGATAGCCATGTTCAAATATATAAAAGGATGTCACATAGAGGAGGGAGAAAGGTTGTTTTCTGCTGCTCCAGAGAAGCGGACACGGAGCAATGGATCCAAACTACAAGAAAGAAGATTCCACCTAAACATTAGGAAGAACTTCCTGACAGTAAGAGCTGTTCGACAGTGGAATTTGCTGCCAAGGAGTGTGGTGGTCTCCTACTTTGGAGGTCTTGAAGCAGAGGCTTGACAACCATATGTCAGGAGTGCTCTGATGGTGTTTCCTGCTTGGCAGGGGGTTGGACTCGATGGCCCTTGTGGTCTCTTCCAACTCTATCATTCTATGATTCTATGAAATGAGGAGGGAGTTGTTTCAAAAAGGAGTCGACATCTAACCATCTATGCAGCCCTGAACTGCAGGCTCTTCCAGCAGGAGCTCTCCAAGGTCTTACGGCGGAGGCTCATTCCAGCTCCCTCACCTGAGATATTTGAAGGGGGTGTGTGCTGAGACTTGGACCTAGGAGTTTTTGCAAAAGCATAAATGCTGTGAGGCCAGGGCGCCCGGCAATATAAAACCCAGCTTGCATGTTGCAGAGGATGAAAGGCAAACTAAGGCCCAGGGGCCGGATCCGGCCCAATCGCCTTCTCAATCCAGCCCTCAACCAGCGTGTTTTGACATGAGTAGAATGTGTGCTCTTGTTTAAAATGCATCTCTGGGTTATTTGTGGGGCATAGGAATTTGTTCATTTTTTTTTCCAAAAAATGGTCCTGCCCGCAACAAGATCTGAGGGACAGTGGACCAGCCCTCTGCTGAAAAGGTTTGCTGGCACCTGATCAAGAGAAAGGGGAAAACATTATAAACAACAACAACTAGCTGAGGCTCAGTTTGTTTGGGGATGGATGAACATGAAAATAACAGGCCATGAGATAAGATATGGTGTGTGTGTGTGTGTGTGTGTGTGTGTGTGTGTGACACCCATTCGATACCTCTTTTGGCAGGCCCTGCCAGCCATGTGGCACATTGCAAACGCATTTATGATGGCATCAGCTTTGCGGATCACACATCTCCTTTCGTCAGGACATGAGATGCCAGATTGCTAGACCAGGCCCTCGCGGGAATAAAATAATAATAATAATAATAATAATAATAATAATAATAATAATAATAATAATAATAATTTATTTTTCCCCAGCCACTCTGGGTGGCTTCCAACAAAATATTAAAACACCATAATGCATCAAACATTAAAAGCTTCCCTAAACAGGGCTGCCTTCAGATGTCTTCTAAAAGTTTGGTAGTTATTTTTCTCTTTGACGTCTGATGGGATGGCGTTCCACAGGGCGGGCGGCACCACCGAGAAGGCCCTCTGCCTGGTTCCCTGTAAATTGGCTTCTCACAGTGAGGGAACCACCAGAAGGCCCTTGGCGCTGGACCTCAGTGTCCAGGCTGGAGGTGAAGATGCTCCTTCAGGTATACTGGGCCTTTGAGGCCATTTAGGGCTTTAAAGGTCAACACCAACACATTGAATTGTGCTCAGAAATGTACTGGGAGCCACAACTAGAAGAAGCAGAATAAATGAGAATGCTTCCGAAAAAGCAAACCAAATTACTGGTATAAAATCATACGCTTTTCCTCCATTTGCATAATTTGCCCAGGCCATGGAATTCTGCTTTCCTTGGTACAGAATTTCGGTCTCCCTGCTCCAACACTCGTCCAGGAACAGAAAATGACATATCTCTTCCTGTGACAATGTGGGGGTGGGTTTTTTTTTGGGGGGCAGCTTTTTATGCTTCCTGTTAAGTGCCACTCAGTGCAAACAGAGGCCCTTATTCCAATAATAATAATAATAATAATAATAATAATAATAATAATAATAGTCGTGTCCGACTCTTTGTGACCCCCTGGAGCAGAGCACGCCAGGCCCACCTGTCTTCCACTGCCTGCCGCAGTTTGGTCAAACTCATGCTGGTAGCTTCGAGAACACTGTCCAACCATCTCGTCCTCTGTCGTCCCCTTCTCCTTGTGCCCTCCATCTTTCCCAACATCAGGGTCTTTCCCAGGGAGTCTTCTCTTCTCATGAGGTGGCCAAAATACAGTGGTACCTCGGGTTAAGTACTTAATTCGTTCCGGAGGTCCGTACTTAACCTGAAACTGTTCTTAACCTGAAGCACCACTTTAGCTAATGGGGCCTCCTGCTGCTGCCGCGCTGCCAGAGCACGATTTCTGTTCTCATCCTGAAGCAAAGTTCTTAACCTGAAGCACTATTTCTGGGTTAGCAGAGTCTGTAACCTGAAGCGTATGTAACCTGAAGCATATGTAACCCGAGGTACCACTGTACTGGAGCCTCAGCTTCACGATCTGTCCTTCCAGTGAGCACTCAGGGCTGATTTCCTTAATAATAATAAATAAATAAATAAATAAATAAATAAATAAATAAATAATTTATGTATTTTCCCGAAAAAACAGCACTCTCTCTCAGCACCCCAATCACATCTTCCTGTGACCAAAGGACAGGGCGTTGCAGAAAGGGAGACCCTCTACACAAACACCCCACAAGAGATCTTGCAGCCTCTTTCAAGGCTCTCATGATCCATATTTGCAATCCCTCCCAAATTTCCTGTCATGGCGATGAGCTTGTGGCCCCCGTGTGCTACCCAGCAGCTGAATTATCCCTCCCCCCCCCCATTGCTCTCTTCTTTTCGCTCTGTGGATTCTGGCTCCCACATAAGCACAAAAATAAATGAACCTTTTCCTGAGGAGCTCAGCATCTTGTTAAACGGAGCCTGAGGAGGGAACGCTGAGCTGTTTGGAAAAATCCTGGCTGGCAATGGATTTGGCCCCGATCCTGCTAACGGAAACAGACTTTCGGGAAAGCAAACAAGCCAGTGGCCCCAGGCCCTCTCTACAGATTGTCGACCCTCGAGGTCCCCTTTTAAAATATTGCAACCTTGAGGGATCACGTTAAATAATAGGGTCCTCCTTCGCACTCAGGACCTGGTTGAGAAATTCTCTGCTCGGTCTCCCACTGCCCTGAAGGAGAGTTGCTAACTTTCTTCCCTGGCTGGGCCCCCTGTGCCTTTGACGGCTGCATCGCAGGCAGGTTTCCCCATCACTGCAACGCCATGAAAACCAAGGGCTTCGCTTTTGCCTCTTGGGCAAAAGGCACAAGGGCTGCCCAGTTTGAGTGAGGAAAAAATGTGATTTCTCTTGTCACCTGCTAGGCTTCAAACAAGAAGCAGCACACATCAAAACTCCCTCTTCTCTTGTTTTCTGCTGCAACTCATCAACACAGCAACCAGAGACAGTTTATGCACATCTGAGAATGGGGAAAGACCAATTGTTTCCAAATCAAGCTTTCTTTCTTTCTTTCTTTCTTTCTTTCTTTCTTTCTTTCTTTCTTTCTAAGTCAATGAACCTCTGCACTCCCTGCTGGCCCATGAACTTGACGCTCCGTAGTTTGGGCTGGCTGGGGGTCTGTTTCTCGGCCTCAGTTCCTCCAACCTGTGAAATGGGTGCAAGAAGGAGGCCGGACGGACGGAAGGAAGGAAGGAAAGAAAGATCAAGCTGTGCTTTTAATCAGGGGGCAATTAAACACAGCAATCGCCTTCTTTCCTTCCCACCCGCCAGCAGTTCTGAGGAAGGAGAAAATGGGGAGAAATCTCTCTCTCTCTCTCTCTCTCTCTCTGTCTGCTCCTTGGATGAATGTGGGGAGAGAGAGAGAGAGAAGGAGAAAGAGGGAGCAGATGGGCTTTGGCAAGGCCTTTTCATCCTGGCCTTTGGCTGGCTCAATAGCGGAGCAGGGCGGAGGGGGAGGGGAGGCGGCAAGTCAGCCGAGAACCGCTCCTGAATGCTAAACGCCTGGTCCATTGTATCAGCTGGCCCATCTGTCTGTCCTTTTCCCGCTCGCCTATTGTCCAAGGCTGACACATCTGGACTCTGCGCAGCTCCCTCGCTCTTCCACACACACCCTCCTCCTCCCTGAGCCACACAGTCTCTCCAGGGCAGGGGTAGGCAAACAAAGGCCCGGGGTCGGATCCGGCCCAATCGCCTTCTCAATCCGGCCCGCGGACGGCCCGGGAACCAGCGTGTTTTGGCATGAGTAGAATATGTTTAAAATGCATCTCTGGGTTATTTGTGGGACATAGGAATTCATTCATGGGTTAAGTACTTAATTTGTTCCGGAGGTCCATTCTTAACCTGAAACTGTTCTTAACCTGAAGCACCACTTTAGCTAATGGGGCCTGCTGCTGCTGCCGCGCCGCCGGAGCACGATTTCTGTTCTCATCCTGAAGAAAAGTTCTTAACCTGAAGCTCTATTTCTGGGTTAGCAGAGTCCGTATCCTGAAGCGTCTGTAACCTGAAGTGTATGTAACCCGAGGTACCACTGTATACAACAATATACAAACAACGAAATAAAAGGCTTCCTTTATCCTGCTTCTGGCATCCTTATTTACTTCTTATAAGCTGATTCCTTTATGAATAATTATTAAGATTTTTCTAATTATAACTTAAATATCCACAAAGTCTCCTGCAGGCATTAATCGATTAATGTTTCGATTATTTTCAAAATATAGTCCGGCCCCCCACGAGGTCTGGGGGACAGTGGACCGGCCCCCTTGCTGGAAAAGTTTGCTGACCCCTGCGAGTCCAGGGCCTCCAGCCCCTGTGCCAGGACACAGGGGGTCCCTTTCAGCTGCTGCGCTGCCTGCCAGAGACAAGGCACAGGGAGGTTAGCCAGCCCCACCCCTACCTCCCCCCCATTGACCTCCTTTTGCAGGGGGTGCCATTGCCTGCAGGATGACACCCTGCCTTCCATTGCCAAGCCTCCTGCGACCTCTAACACACACACACAAACACACAAACACAGAGCAAGGAAATGAATCACTAGGCAGGTGGGAAAGCGCCCCCTGCTGGCCCATTTCCGTACATAGCATCATTCATCTACATACTGTACAACCATTAAAAGTCGGGGAGCAGGAGAGGATAACAGGAAGGTGTCATACTCCCTCTAGTGGGCAAAAGGTAGCACTGCAACATCGAGAAATAGCCAGGCTCCCTATCACGTCCACGTAAAGGGACCCCTGACTGTTAGGTCCAGTTGTGACCGACTCTGGGGTTGCGGCGCTCATCTCGCTTTATTGGCCGAGGGAGCCGGCGTACAGCTTCCGGGTCATGTGGCCTGCATGACTAAGCCGCTTCTGGCAAACCAGAGCAGCGCACGGAAACGCCGTTTACCTTCCCGCCAGAGTGGTACCTATTTATCTACTTGCACTTTGATGTGCTTTCGAACTGCTAGGTTGGCAGGAGCAGGGACCGAGCAACAGAAGCTCACCCCGTTGTGGGGATTCAAACCACCGACCTCCTGATCAGCAAGCCCTAGGCTCTGTGGTTTAACCCACAGTGCCACCTGCGTCCAATATTTTTAATTATAGGGAGGAGGAGGAGAATTCAAAGATTGCCTTCTGTGTCCTGGGCGGCTGTCTCCCAGCTTCATCCGGTATGCAGGCTGAGACCCTACCTGCCCGCAGACTTCTCACCAGAGTGGTGTATGCTCTAATTATCTCCCGCTTGGACTACTGCAATGCACTCTACGTGGGGCTACCTTTGAAGGTGACCCAGAAACTGCAATTAATCCAGAATGTGGCAGCTAGACTGGTGACTGGGAGTGGCCGCTGAGACCACATAACACCAGTCCTGAGAGATCTGCATTGGCTCCCAGTATGTTTCCGAGCACAATTCAAAGTGTTGGTGCTGACCTTGAAAGCCTTAAACAGCCTCAAAGGTCCAGTATACCTGAAGGAGCGTCTCCACCCCCATCGTTCTGCCCGGACACTGAGGTCCAGCGCCAAGGGCCTTCTGGCGGTTCCCTCATTGCGAGAAGTGAAGCTACAGGGAACCAGGCAGAGGGCCTTCTTGGTGGTGGCTCCCGCCCTGTGGAATGCCCTCCCCTCAGATGTCAAAGAGATAAACAACTACCTGACATTTAGAAGACATCTGAAGGCAGCCCTGTTCAGGGAAGCTTTTAATGTGTGACATTTTAATGTATTTTTAATCTTCGTTGGAAGCCGCCCAAAGTGGTTGGGGAAACCCAGCCAGATGGGCAGGGTGCAAATAATAAATTACTATTACTAAGCACTTTCTCATACAGTCCTGCAGACTCCCTATGCAATTACCCCCATACCACTGACGGGCAAACTGAGCCCAAGGCTGCTGGGTGAGTTTTTCATGGAAGGGACCCCTGAGGGTCATCTAGTCCAACCCTCTGCAGTGCAAGAATCTCTGCTGTTGCTTCCCCCCCCCCCAATTGTGGATATGGTGAGCTTTGAACTGGGGTCTTCACAGCTCATTGCTGTGAGCTGTGTCATAGGTGTGAAATGTAGGCTCTGCCCATGGACCTGAAGTCGTTGCTGGGGGTGCCAACTTGAATAAAACCAGGGGGGGGGAAGCCCCATTCCACATGATGGATTATAATAGCAATACCCATCAACTTTCTGGAGGCTCAACCCCACAAATATTTTATTGGGGGCCCCTAATGGATCTCAGCCACTAGGAGCTGGCTCCTATGGTCCCCACTATCAGTGAAGGCCTTTTATTCACCCTGTCTACTTCTTCTTCTTATTCCCATTTATTATTATTATTATTATTATTATTATTATTATCATTATTATTATTATTATCATCATCATCATCACATTATTATGCCTATTATTGTTATTATTATTCCCACATTGTTGTTGTTATTTTAAGCCCATTTATTATTATTATTATTATTATTATTATTATTATTATTATTATTATTATTAAGCCCATTTATTATTATTATTATTATTAAGCCCATTCATTATTGTTGTTGTTATTATGTTATTATGCTCATGTTGTTGTTTTAAGCCCATTTATTATTATAATTCCCACATTGTTGTTGTTATTTTAAGCCCATTTACCGTATTTTTCGCCCCATAGGACGCTCCGTCCCATAGGACGCACCTAGTTTTTTGGGGGGGAAATAAAGGAGAAAAAATTTCCCTTTATTTCCCCCCCAAAAGCAGGTCGGGGAAACAGAACCAGGTCGAGGAACAGCGGGATGGCGGCGCTGCCCCTCCCTGCTGTCCCCGAGCTTGTGGGGCTGGCCGATGTCTGCCCCGCGCGAGGGGCGCTCTGCATCAGGGCACCCCCCCCTGCGGGGCGGCAGGCTGCTATCCGCGGTGTGGGGAGCCTTGCCGGGAACTCCTGCAAGGCTCCCCACGCTGCGGATGTCTGCCTGGCGAGGGGGGCGCTCTGCTTCAGGGCGCCCCACCCGCCGGGCGGCAGGCTGCTATCCGCAGCCTAGACATCCCTGCCGGACCTCCCGTAGGGCTGCCTAGGCTGCGGATGTGTTCCTGAAGCCTGGAGAGCGAGAGGGGTCGGTGCGCACCGACCCCTCTCACTCTCCAAGCTTCAGCGAAAGCCTGCATTCGCCCCATAGGATGCACCCAGATTTCCCCTTCATTTTTGGAGGGGAAAAAGTGCATCCTATAGGGCGAAAAATACGGTAGTATTATTAAGCCCATTTATTATTATTATTATTAATCCCATTTATTATTGTTGTTGTTATGCTCATGTTGTTTTGTTTTGTTGTTGTTATTTTAAGCCCATTTATTATTATTATTATTATTATTATTATTATTATTATTATTATTAATAATATTATTATTAAGCCCACTTATTTTAAACAGACCCATTGAATTGGGTCAGTCCTTGAATCGTAGAATTGCAGGCTTGGAAGGGGTCTGACCCACTTTGATGCAGGATTCAAATGCCTGTTTTGTTGTTGTTGATATTTTAAGCCTTTGAACCCAATTAGGGTTTAAAAAGGGGTCGGGGAGAGACAGAAGGGGAGTTCTCTTGCAGAAGGACGCTGGCCGGTGCTTCTACGAGGCAGTCCTGACGGATCCCAAAGAGAAAAATAACAACACAGACAAAGGCAGAGGCAAAGGAACGAAAGGTAAAGAATTAATGATATTGGCTGGATGGTTAAAGAAGAAGTCAGACTCCTGCAGCAATCAGATGGGAAGTCTGAGAAGCCTTCTGGTGGAGTGTCAAAAAACTGGGCAACTTTGGGATTCTAGGAGTATCCTGTTATAGGAATAGTCTTCCCGGTGATGGACACTGACCTGAATTTGCCGTAGTTTTCGCTCTATAAAACGCACCAGACCACAAGACGCACCTAGTTTTTGGAGGAGGAAAACAAGAAAAAATATATTCTGAATCTCAGAAGCCAGAACAGCAAGAGGGATCGCTGCGCAGTGAAAGCAGCAATTCCTCTTGCTGTTCTGGCTTCTGGGATAGCTGCGCAGCCTGCATTCGCTCCATAAGACGCACACACATTTCCCCTTACTTTTTGGAGGGGAAAAGTGAGTCTTATAGAGCAAAAAATACGGTATATGTCACGGGTCACCTCCATGACCCAGTGCCAGATTTATGTATAAGCTAAACAAGCTATAGCTTGGGGCCCCACTCTCTTGGGGGCCCCCGAAAAATTAAAGGAAAAAAAATCTGGATGTACATTTCCAAAATATAGGATAAAAAACCCAAATAAAATAAAACCTACATACAGCAAGTGTTTTGTGTTGTGTAGGCTCCTATGATGTAAGTCATGGGCCCCGCCTGCTAGCCTGCTCCCTAAAATATCACTGGTTTGCTCCTTTCTATATATAGGGTGCCTACATTCTGCATGGACTGGTAGCATGGTAACATGTGCAAACGGCTTTAGATAACTATTAGGTTCTTGGGAGAAAAGCAATGACAAACCTAGACAGCATCCTAAAAAGCAAAGACATCAGCTTACCAACAAAGGTTCATATAGTTAAAGCTATGGTTTTCCCAGTAGTGATGTATGGAAGTGAGAGCTGGACCATAAAGAAGGCTGATCGCCGAAGAATGGATGCTTTTGAATTCTGGTGCTGGAGGAGACTCTTGAGAGTCCCATGGACTGCAAGAAGATCAAACCTCTCCATTCTGAAGGAAATCAGCCCTGAGTGCTCACTGGAAGGACAGACCCTGAAGCTGAGGCTCCAATACTTTGGCCACCTCATGAGAAGAGAAGACTCCCTGGAAAAGACCCTGATGTTGGGAAAGATGGAGGGCACAAGGAGAAGGGGACGACAGAGGACGAGATGGTTGGACAGTGTTCTCAAAGCTACCAGCATGAGTTTGACCAAACTGCGGGAGGCAGTGGAAGACAGGAGTGCCTGGCGTGCTCTGGTCCAGGGGGTCACAAAGAGTCGGACACGACTAAACGACTAAGCAACAACTATTAGGTCCATAAATTACCATATAGCATATATTCAGCAACAACAACAACAAAACAGTGTCATTTTGTTGTTGTCAAAGGACAGCTGGACATATAAAGGGCCCATTACCTTCAGTAGCCTAGGGCCTCATCAGACCTAAATCCAGCCCTGGCCATGATCCACCCCAGGGGAAAGTAAGGCAAAGTCACTGGGGTGTCTAAGCAACTCGGTTCTTGCTGTAATTAGGCGACTCCATCCTTGCTGAAAGCAACTGGATTAAATGCCTCAAGAAATGCAAAAGAGAAGGGCATTTGTTTCTGTCGAGGCAGGGTATTCTTGCTGGAGGTAACCCATTTACCGTATTTTTCACTCTATAACACGCTCCCAACCATAACACGCACATAGTTTTTAGAGGAGGAAAACAAGAAAAAAATATTCTAAACGAAACAGTGGATGTATGATTTTTGTGGTTCATGCTGTGGCCACAGACATGTGATCTGATGGTGAGTTTGGGGTAGCCCAATGCAAAAATCCTCAGGATCCATGTGGATCCGTGCTTTGTAACCACGTTTTTGCACCACTGCGGCCCCAGGCAACAGTGGGTGCGTGATTTTTTTGGTGCAAGCTGTAGCCATGGACATGCTATGTGATCTGATGGTGGATTTGGGGTGACCCAGTGCAAAAATCCTGAGGATCCATGTGGATCCGTGCTTTGTAACCACGTTTTAAGTGGGGAGGGAAGGAAAAACACTCAAGGGACAAGGGACACGCGTGGGGTGGGTGGAGAAGGATGCTGTTAATAATGCAGAAGAGGGGTATGAGAGGAGAAGGCTCTTATAAGAGGAGTGGGGAGGAGAGAGAGCCTGCTTGCGAAAAACTTTGCTGCTATTTAGCGAGTGGGGAGGAGAGAGAGACAGAGAGCCTGCTTGAAAAACCGTTGCTGTTATTTAGCGAGTGGGGAGGAGAGAGGGACAGAGAGCCTGCTTGCTTTAAAGGAGGCAACCGGACAGGAGTACTCAAATACGGTACTCAAAAGGGATGATTAATGGCTGAATTTTAGGTCTTGTCTGCATTAGGTATGATACCCAGGGCTCTCGGGGATTTAATCAGGCATGCACAACCGATTCCTGTTTGTGGCTGACAATGCATTAATAATAATAATAATAATAATAATAATAATAATAATAATAATAATAATAATTTATTTATACCCCGCCCATCTGGCTGGGCCTCCCCAGCCATTCTGGACGGCTTCCAACAAAATATTAAAATACAGTAATGCATCAAACATTAAAAGCTTCCCTAAACAGCACGAATGTTTGTGTGTGTGTTGCTCGAACAGAGTCAAACTGCACCCGTGGTTTGTGCATTTTGTCACCACCCACTCTGTGTTTTAACCATCGCAGCTAATTCAGAGTATGCCTTCAGGAAATGCACACTTTTTTTGGGGGGGGGGGAACAACGGGGAAAATGAATGTGGGAAAGCTTGGTTGTATTCAGTATTTCAAAAGGCACATCTAAGAAACCCCACTCATGATAGAATCTTTCCAACTAGCAAAATTGACGGGAAAAGTCAGAGGAGCTTTAAATCAGAAAATACATGGAGAAGGGTAAATATTTAAGGAATATATAAGATTATATTGTACAAGTAATACCATCTTAGCAGAACTGGAATGATAGCTGTAAACAAAAATGAATGAAATGAATAGTGGGATACATGAAAAAGGATAAAACGTAAAGCTGTGCGATAAAATCATGATTATATAAACTGTATAATAGGAACGATTGGAAGTTTTATGCATAAATTTTTAATTGATGGATATGATTCTGTATAAATTTTTGGTTCTTTTTTTCTTTTATCTTCTTTTTTCTTATTCTTATGTCTCGATGTTTCTTTCTCTGTATTCAATTCTTTACCTTCGTTGTAAATGATCATTCGTGTTTGTATTTTAAACCAATAAAGATTTACCATGTAAAAAAAGAAACCCCATTCACTTGCAACTTTGTGCATGCCCTGAAACCATGTAAGCTCCTTGGGGCAGAGAGCTACCATTTCCTCCTTGCTTGCTTTAACACAGAAAACAGATGCACAGCCGAATTAAAAACAACCGTCTTAAGATCGCTTGGCAACCTTGAAAGCCCCTTTCTCTCCGATTCTGACTTAGGCAGTCGCACATCGCATTTGTGATGCGGCTTGGGGTTGCTTTGAAAGCTTAAATGTGTGTGTTTGAGTGTAATTGTGGGGTCGGGATAAGGGATAACTTTGAAATCTGGGATGCCCTTTATTGCTCGCCTCTCCCCCAGTCTCAGGTGCTTGCGACCGGGCAGGCATTCAGAGAAGTACATTCTAATTATATATACGGGGTGTGGGTGTGTGGGTGTGTGTGGGTGTATATATATATATACATATATATATATATGCGCAGTGCTTTTTTTCTGGGGGAACACAGGGGTACGCATACCCCTAAACATTTTGTGAATCTTTGTACTTTTGTCCACATATACTGCATTTATTTCCCCCAATTTGAACTATAAAATGGTGATTTTCTTGAGTCAAAAGGAGAGTACCCCTAAACATTTTTTTTATAGAAAAAAGCACTCTCTCTCTCTATATATATATATATGTATATGTATACGTGTGGGGGGGTGCAATTGCTGTATATGTATAGATCATAGCTGTCAACTTTTCCCTTTTTTTAAGGGGAATTCCCTTATTTCAAATAGGTTTCCTCGCAAGAAAAGGGAAAAGTTGACAGCTATGAAAGGGAAAAGTTGACAGCTCCTGCTCCCCGCTCGGCCAGGCCCTGCGAGAAGAGCGGGCGACAGGCTTCGGTTGCCCGGGGCAACCATCCCGGCCGCCCCTTGGCCTGCTGGGAGTGCGGCGAAGCCAGGCGCATGCCCGGTAGCAGCAGGAGGAGGAGGAGGAGGAGGAACTGGGAGGGAGGAGCGGGGGAGGCATTTCAATGCAGCAAGGCAGCAGCTGAGCGGGAGCGGAGACCCCCTTACGGAGGAGCCCTCCCCAGACACCCCCTTCCCAGCTGGGGAGGCTTGGGGGGGGCCCTGGGGCAGAGGGACCCCCCTGCGAAAAGCAGAGCTGCTGGGCAGCCAGCGTGGCGCGGTGGCACCCACCCACCCAAACTTGCAAGGTGCCAGCCCAGTGCATTTGCTGGGCGATGCCAATCATCTCTCTCTCTCTCTCCCCTTCTCTGACAGGACCAGCACCCGCCTTGGCTAGGGTGCCCATGCAGCGGTGCCAACTGGGCACCGGCAGCCCGAGAGAATTGCTTCCCAGAGCTTGAAGGAGCCCGGCAGTGGGCACCGGGGAACGGCGGCGTTGGCATCAGCAGCAGCAGAAGGGCACCGGGATGTCTGGTGACAGCGAGGAGATCACCCGCCTCCGCAAGCCCCGCTTCTCCTACGAGGAGAACCAGATCTTGATCCAGGAGGTCCGTGCCAACTACGCCAAGCTGTACGGCACCCAGAGCCGGCGGGTGACGGTGGCCGAGCGGCGGAGGGTGTGGGAGGGCATCGCCGCCAAGATCAACAGCATCACCAGCTGGAAGCGGACCGGGCAAGAGGTGCAGAAGCGCTGGAATGACTTCAAGCGCCGCACCAAGGAAAAGCTGGCGAGGGTGCCCCACTCCACGCAGGGGGCCGGCAGCGCCTGCGACGAGACCTTCTCTGCCGAGGAAGAGACCATCTTCGCCATCCTGGGGCCTGGCGTGGTAATGGGGGCGGGCAGGGTGGAACCTGGCGCCTTGCAGAACACGCCGGGGTTCGCCACCCCCAGTTACAGGCTGGCGGCTGAGCATGGCGCAGGTGAGTCCCCGCGGGCACCCCATCCCTCCGGCGGGCGGGTGCTGGCGGCCGAAGCAGGTGTCCTCCGGGGCCTGGCTCTGAAGGACAGATTGGCAGAATGTAAGGGCCCGAGGCTTGCCACATGTGGGTTGGCACGCTGACAGCGTGGGGTAAAAAACTGGAAACTCCACATGCCGCCGCCAGGAGCTGGTTTCTAAACCGACGAGGCGCTGGAGGACCGAGAAGGGCTTGATTCGAGGCACAATGTGAAGTCGTGTGTGTGTGCACACCTCTGAGCATGTGCAGAGTGCCTCACCCTTGGATAGCGGCAAGCAGATTGTTATGTATTCAGTGGTCTGTGTTTGCCTGAGCTGGAGTCTGGACTAAGGATTTCACCTCCATTTCACAGATGCCTCCATGGGTCTAGGGGTGTGTGAAGTGATGGTGGGGGGCGATTTCAGATTGGGTGTGGGGAAGGGTGTCAGTTCGCTTTGATTTGCAGCACTTCTGGTTTTTAAGAAAGAGGCACGCGACAGGCCAATGCCTTTGCCATTGGGGTTGGGCAGGGAAGGGCAAGAAAGAGAGAAGAAGCTCACGGCCCTATCTCTTATCATTCACAGAACTAAAATTCCCAGCGCCTTTATAACAAACTACAGTTCCCAGGATTCTGGGTGTACAGGGGGGAGACGTGTGTTTGAAATGCATGCTGTGCCGGCGCCAATCTAACCTCGTAAGTTCCAAATGCGACTCCAAATGGCGGAGGAAAGGCACTCTGCACATGCTCAGAAACCTAATTGCTCCGAGAATGGAGCGACAGGCATCCAACAGGGATTTGGGCCTCGAAGGGATGCTATTTTAATCTCCGCATCGCCACCCATGCCTTGGATTCCAGAGCTGAAGCTCAAATAAATGGCAGGGAGTTATATTGGCATGATAAGCGCACAGAACAGGGGAAGCAGGATGGCAAGCAAATATGACTCTGCTTTGTGAGGGAGGCAATCCTGCGCTTGACGCCCCCCTGACCTGAAATATCCTTTCAAGTCTCCCCCACATCAATAGGGCCAGGGATACATCTGAGACACTGAATAACAGAATTGTCGCATTGTAAGGAAACACAAGGGTCATTTAGTCCAACCCGCTGCAATGCAGGAATCTTTTTCTCGAACCCATGACCCTAAGAGACATTCTTTTCTCTTTCCTACTTTGGGAAATTCCTGCTCCAGGTTTGAAGAAGGGAGGAAAGCAAGGGGGGGGGAGAGAAAGAGGGGTTTCCCCACAATGCACTATTTTAGCTCCACATCCATGACGGAGGAATTCCCTGGCGCTTCCTGGCTTCGTCCGGCGTGCCAGTGGTTTATCTCTGCAACCTTCTTCCAACGCTGGGAATCAGTTTGGGCATATGCGAGCCAGTGTCCAGGAAACAGGTGTCTCTGTGCATGTGCAGAGCGCATTTTCCTCAGCCCCGAGTCACCATCTTGGCCTCCAATCTCGCAAAGTGCTTTCAGGTCAGGAGAGGCAAACAGCAGGATGAAGCTAGGTTATTGCTGTGATCCAAGTCCACACTTGGCTCCCGGCTGCCACGGCTCCTTTCGACGCAGGGCACAAGTGCCGAGAGAAAACGCCCGTGCCCACTCTCAGGTGGGCTAGAGGCCAGTTGCGGCTGCCAACTCCATGCCTACACAACTCGTTCCCCGGTTGTAACCTTGAGGCTGCCGAGAAAGGTGTGGAAGCAGGAGAGAAAGAGTCATTCGCAACACAGCGGCAGAACTAGCACCCAGCACAGCCCTGCAGGGGCTAGGCAGCTTTCTGGGTACCTGAATGCTCCGCCATGTGGAAGGGAGCTTGCACCCGGAAAGCTAGCCTATGGGGAAAAGGGGCTTTAGCCCTGCCTTTCCCCTGAGGAGCTAGATCCTGCAGGCAGAGAGATCTTTCAGAACGCGGAGTTAGAATTCAGGTCTGTGCCCAAAGAGGTAAGGACCGCAAAGGGCTTCTGGCCACACGCTCTCTCTGCCCACGCACAGCTGGCCCAGAAAGGGCCGGTCGGAGTGAAACAGCAGCTTGGTGATGGGGGAATAGCCGGCCCCAAGAACTGTGTTTGAAATTCCCCAGGCGCATTTTGCTACTGCCGTGGGTCTAATGGCGACCACATGGCGGTTTCTGGGCGCTAGATTGGCAGCCACAGTTTAAAAACCTCTGCCTTGCTCCCTAGTGGATACCTTCCCCCTCCTGTCTTTCTCCTTGCATACGTGTGAATTGTCACAAGAGCAAGCCACAGTCAAGCAAGGTAGTTGAGATCGTAGAATTGTAGAACTGTAAGGGACGCGGGTGGCGCTGTGGGTTAAACCACAGAGCCTAGGACTTGCCGATCAGAAGGTCGGCGGTTCGAATCCCTGCAACGGGGTGAGTTCCTGTTGCTCGGTCCCTGCTCCTGCCAACCTAGCAGTTCGAAAGCATGCCAGTCCAAGTAGATAAATAGGTACTGCTCCGGCGGTAAGGTAAACGGCGTTTCCGTGCGCTGCTCTGGTTCGCCAGAAGCGGCTTAGTCATGCTGGCCACATGACCCAGAAGCTGTACACCGGCTCCCTCGGCCAATAAAGCGAGATGAGCGTCGCAACCCCAGAGTCGGTCACGACTCGACCTAATAGTCAGGGTCCCTTTACCTTTAAGGGGCCCAAGGGTCATCCAGTCTGACCCACTGGTAAACTGACGTTGTGGCGACTGTAACCTAGAGTTCAGGCTATATAGCTGAATTTCTAACACTGCCTAGGAAAAGGAGTTTCCTCTGGTTATCTCTCGCTTGTGCTCTATGTGGGGCTACCTTTGAAGGTGACCCGGAAACTACAACTAATCCAGAATGCGGCAGCTAGACTGGTGACTGGGAGCGGCCGCCGGGACCACATAACACTGGTCCTGAGAGATCTGCATTGGCTCCCTGTACGTTTCTGAGCACAATTCAAAGTGTTGGTGCTGACCTTTAAAGCCCTAAACGGCCTTGGTCCAGTATACCTGAAGGAGTGTCTCCACCTGCATCGTTCTGCCCGGACACTGAGGTCCAGCGCTGAGGGCTTTCTGGCGGTTCCCTCACTGCGAGAAGCCAAGTTACAGGGAACCAGGCAGAGGGCCTTCTCGGTAGTGGCACCTGCCCTGTGGAACGCCCTCCCACCAGATGTCAAAGAGATAAACAACTACCGGACTTTTAGAAGACATTCCCCGTTTAGGGAAGCTTTTAATGTTTAATAGGTTATTGTATTTTACTGTTTTGTTGGAAGCCGCCCAGAGTGGCTGGGGAAACCCAGCCAGATGGGCGGGGTATAAATAATAAATTATTATTATTATTATTATTATTATTATTATTATTATTATTATTATTATTATTATTATTATTATTCCGGGTGCCAACATTGTCAATCTCCTGCTTCCCTCCCCCTCTGCAGATATGCCAGCCAGGGGCAACCTCTCCTGCAGCCCAGAGACTTCTGCGCGGACTTCCTGCTGCACCCTGAACGGGGGTCTACTGAGGCCCAAGGAACGCGACTCGCCGGCGCCCCCTTCAGCCCAGCCCGCCTCACTGCAGATCATCCAAATGGCGCCTTCTCCGGCCAGCTTAGGCTGCAGGCCGCACCCAGAGCACTCCCCTGCGGAGCCGCTGGGCAGCACCCCGTGCCCCTCTGCCTCGCCACCCCTGCGGCGCCGACGCACTCGCCTCGACCTGCCCGCCGAGCGCCCTCTGGACTTCTTGCAGGCCCAGCGGGAGACGGCCGAGGCCGTCCGCGAGCTGACCGACACCCTGCGGCAAGGCCTGGAGCGGCTGACCGACGTGGTGGCGGCTTTGCTGCCCCTCCTTCCTGCCCAGGCGAACGGCCTGCTGCCCCCGCAGGGGGAGAGCCCGAGCCCCGCGCCGCCGGCCCCTTCCTCGGAGACCCCGCCGCCCACCTTCGCCACCAAGGAGGAGCCGTCCTTGGAGAGGAGAGAGGACGAAGGGGGTCCTGTGGCTGAAGAAGGCCAGCCTGCGGCCAAAAGCGGGCCGTCCCCTGCGCCCCAGAAGCGGAGGAAAGGGATCCCCACGCGGAAACGCAGGGGGCGCTGGAAGAACTTGTGAGCACTGCCAAGGACCTGGTGCTGACGCTGCCCCCTATGGGGGGGAAGACACATGGGGCAGATGCCCAGCGAGAAGAACGACTTCTCTTGACGCTCTGCCCCAAAGGGATCTCCAAAGGTTGTCCGTTCCTTTGCAAAACACAGTCCAGACTCACCCCCGGGCCCTGTGGTGTTGGTTGCAAGGGGCCTCCACCACCCCCACCCCCAGGCCACGCTGGGTAGCCTGTCAATGCTCAAGAAACACCCCTCGCCACCCGGTTTTTGCAGCCCCACATGAGGCAGTGGGGCCAGGAGTGTTTGCCAAGCGGCAACACACAGCTGCTGGGTCGTGCATTTTTTTGCGGGCGCCTGAAACCCAGGATGGAAAGCCAGCCAGAAAAGGGGAAATTGGACAGACCGTCCCCCCACCCCCAAAAAAACCCCAACCCTCTGCCAGCTCCCCAGCTTTGGCAGTGTCTCCCCCCCCCCAACTCCCCCAGTCCCAATTGCTTTTTGCATTAAGACACTCTTGGAGGGGGGAATACAGGGTGGGGAGGGTTTTTGCCGCCTCCCTGTCCCACAAAGACCAACTTCCCTCTCTTCGAAGCCCTTCCCAGCGCCTGAAAAGCCAAAAGCATCCTCGACCGAAAAGCCCCAACGTGGAGGGGCAGGGGCAAGGTTGCCCAAAAGCAGCTCTCGGCCATTCCGGCAAAAGTTGAAGCCATTCCGGCCATTCCCTTTGCTCTGCCCCGTCCCCTACGGAAGCTCAATAAACTATTTTCGTACTACAGCTCCCTTGTCTTCATGAAACGGTGACGGTGTGGGGAGGGGGGCGGAGATGAGTTCTGGGGCAGAGCTTTTTGCAAGTAAAAGGGGACTTCATTCTCACCAATTTAATTGAAATTGAAATGCTTTATTGTCGCTTGCACAACTTGTATACAGTGGCACCTCGGGTTACGTACGCTTCAGGTTACATACGCTTCAGGTTACAGACTCTGCTAACCCAGAAATAGTGCTTCAGGTTAAGAACTTTGGTTCAGGATGAGAACAGAAATCGCGCCGCGGCAGCGGGAGGCCCCATTAGCTAAAGTGGTGCTTCAGGTTAAGAACAGTTTCAGGTTAAGTACGGACCTCCGGAACCAATTAAGTACTTAACCCGAGGTACCACTGTACAGTGAGATTACATGAGCACCCCCCACTCAGCTCTCTTAGTCTTAATTCCCCTCGTTTACTGACGCACACCCACCAAACCCGAAAGTCAGTTGCCCTGTTGTTATCTTTTCATTCAGCAGCCTAACAGCCCACGGATAGAAGCCGTTCTTTACCCTGTTGGCGCGACTAATCATACTTCTGTATCTTCTGCCCGAAGGCAGGAGATCAAGAACGTGCTGGCCAGGGTGTGAATTTTCCTCACCCTCCTGAGGCAACGTTCTCCCGCTATTTCATCCAGCGGATTCACGGGACAGCCCATAATATCTAGTGGTGAATACAGCACCCTCTGCAGGCACTTCCTATCAGTTGATGTCAAACCAGCATACCACATTGTGATGCAGTAGGAAAGGACACTTTCTATTGTTGACCGGTAGAAGGAGATCATCAAATGTTGACTGATCTCGTTCTTCCGCAATACTCTGAGGAGATGGAGTCTCTGTTGGGCTTTCTTAACCACCAGGGTTGTACAGTGGTACCTCAGGTTACATGCACTTCAGGTTACATACACTTCAGGTTACAGTCTCCGCTAACCCAGAAATAGTGCTTCAGGTTAAGAACTTTGCGTCAGGATGAGAACCCAAATTGTGCTCCGGCGGCACGGCAGCAGCAGGAGGCCCCATTAAAGTGGTGCTTCAGGTTAAGAACGTTTCAGGTTCAGAACGGACCTCCGGAACGAATTAAGTACTTAACCTGAAGTACCACTGTTTTTATTTTCCAAATAAGGTCTTCACTGAGATAAACTCCTAGGAATTTAAAAGAAGAGACTCTCTCCACACAGCCCTCCCCAATGTACAGCGGAGCTAGTTCTCCTCTCTTCCTCCGAAAGTCCAACACCATCTCCTTTGTCTTGCTGATATTAAGGTGCAAGTTGTTCCCTAGGCACCATGGAGATATTTAGGGGACAAAATAGCGACCTTAATATTTTAGAAAGCACTTGCGCGCGCACACACAATGCAAACGATGTTATATGCTGTTCGACAATGGAATTTGCTGCCAAGGAGTGTGGTGGAGTCTCCTTCTTTGGAGGTCTTTAAGCAGAGGCTTGACAACCATATGTCAGGAGTGCTCTGATGGTGTTTCCTGCTTGGCAGGGGGTTGGACTCGATGGCCCTTGTGGTCTCTTCCAACTCTGTGATTCTGTAATATGCTGTTCTCTTCACTCTGTGGATGTCGGGTCCTTCGGTCATAATCACCCCAGGGGTGGGAGAACTACTACATCACAAGCCAAATGCAGACCCTGGGGCTCTCCCTGGGCTGAGCACCCTCCCAACACCACCCCAGCCACGTAGATTTGGAAGGGACCCTAAGATTCATCTAGTCCACCCCCCTTTGCCCACCATGGGGCTTGAACCCATGACTGAGAATAATAATAATAATAATAATAATAATAATAATAATAATAATAATATATACTCCGCCCTTCCCGGTTCAAAAACCGAGCTCAGGGTGGCAAACAACAAATTTAAAACAATTATAAAAGCAGCATAAAATACAGTATAAAAACATGAATAACAATAAAATTCAAAAATCAATTTAGGGGAAATAAGCTTTAGGTAATCCCCAGGGCTAGCTGGCTGAATCTGTCCTACTTGGGCCAGCGAGGAGGCCAGGGGAGAATTAGCTGTGGGGTCTCAGAGAGGGTGATCTTCATAAAAGGGGAGGGGGAGGGAAGAGAAGAGAAATAAAAGATCAGGCTGGATTCAAATTAAAGACGAGGCGGAATAGCTCTGTCTTACAGGCTCTGCGGAAGGAAGTTCAATCCTGAAGGGCCCTAGTCTCATGCGACAGAGCATTCCCCCAGGTCGGAGCCATCACTGAAAAGGCCCTGGCCCGGGTGGAGGATAATCTGACTTCCTTAGGGCCTGGGACCCTCAAGCTATTATTATTCATGCACCTTAAGAGTGTGTGCTCTAACAATTGATATTATTATTATTATTATTATTATTATTATTATTATTATTATTACCATCATCATCAAAATCTATAATCCGCCATTCATATATCTCAGGGCAGTTCACAACGTGTCAGACCAGGCCCCAAGACCTTCTGGTTTTGGCCTCTATTGGAAACAGTCCTTGAGCTGTCGGTCTCACTGAACAGAAGTTGGGACAGATGTGGGAGAGTAGAAACCACTGGTTTTAGACTGGCCGAGATGCAGACCCTCTCAACTTTTTCACATAAAAAACCCAGACATGCATCTTCCGGGAAGGGCTTCCGGGCAAGTCACATGACCCGCACTGCGATCTCTCCCTGAAAACGCTTTTTTGGGGGTGAGAGCACAGCACAAGAGTGTGCAAGATCAAGGCACCCCAAATGCCTGCTGCGATTTCACACGGGGGGGAAACGGGGTGTCCTGTTTCTTCCAGGACACTTGGCAGGTATGGGAGATGAGGTTTACTGGACGAAGTCACAGAGTCACCCTGGTTGCTCCTCCAGAGAATCCTGGGAACTGTAGTTTATTAAGGGGGCCAGGAGCTGTGGCTGGGTGGGGTGGAACTACAGCTCCCAGAATTCTTTGGGTGAAACCAGGTGCTTTAAACGGACGACGTGGACGTGACCCAATTCTGGTCTGTCAAATGCACGTTCAGCTTTCCATCCACTGACCCGTGTGACTTTTTCTCTTCCTTTTATTGGCCAGTTTTTAAGTATAATGCACGCTCGTTTGGGGCTGGTGTGGAAATCTGCAGGCTTCTGAGTTACACAGAACTCTTCACTCGACCGGCAGAGAGATGCCTGGTGGTCAAAAACATGCTTCTCGTTCCTTAGCCTCCACATCTGTTAGGCTGGCTGTGAATTTACAAAGACAGTCGCTGCCGTTCACTGGAAACTCTCTCCCCACGGAAGGCGTGTAGACAACTTGCATGTGTGCTTGTGTGAACACCTTTCCTCTGGGTATTGATACTAACGTGCAGCAACAGGCAATCTGAGTCTATTTTGCTTCCTGTCCCACTCCCTCACACCCCAAAAATCTCTGAAGTTTACAGGGTAACACAGAAAGTCACATAGCAAGGCCATGTTGTCAGCTCCTTTCTCTAGGATTATTGTTGTAGTAGCCTTCCTCCTACCTAGTACCTTTCTTGACATCCCCCCACTCACAAACTCGAAGCTCTTTATAAACTTTGCCCGGACAGAGTGGGCTACTTGAAGCCATTGGATAGAACATGCAGATTAACAAACCAGCATAAATTCTACACCTTCAAAGCTGGAACACACTATTTTACACACTTTTAAAGAATACATGCTGTAGGATTACTCTAAGCAAGCAAAGTGCTGGGGTTTTGGAGGGCCAGGACTGCTTCGCAAATGAACACAGGAGCTTTCTTGTATGACTGAACTTATCACTGCACAGAATGGTTATGCGAAGCTCAAAAAACAGCATAGCCCCCACACCATTTTTGTGCGCCAAGAGGGTACCTACCTTATTGAAGTAACCTACTATTTATAGAGGGACACGGGTGGCGCTGTGGGTTAAACCACAGAGCCTAGGACTTGCCGATCAGAAGGTCGGCGGTTTGAATCCCCGCGACGGGGTGAGCTCCCGTTGCTCGGTCCCAGCTCCTGCCAACCTAGCAGCTCAAAAGCATGTCAAAGTGCAAGTAGATCAATAGGTACCGCTCCGGCGGGAAGGTAAATGGCGTTTCCGTGTGTTGCTCTGGTTCGCCAGAAGCGGCTTAGTCATGCTGGCCACATGACCCGGAAGCTGTACGCCGGCTCCCTTGGCCAATAAACGAGATGAGCGCCGCAACCCCAGAGTCAGCCACGACTGGACCTACCGTATTTTGCGCCCCATAAGACGCTCCGGCCCATAAGACGCACCTAGTTTTTTGGGGGGGAAATAAAGAAAAAAAAAAATTATTTCCCCCCCCCCCAGGTGCGGGGCTGGAAGAACCAGGTCGGGGAACAGTGGGAAGGCACGCTCTGCCTCCCCGCTGTCCCCCGAGCTTATGGGGCTGGCGATGGGGAGAAGTGCACCAGTCCCGGGAGGGCAGGCAGCTCTGTGCCGCCATCCCGAGCGGGGCGGGACTTAGCGCCCCGCTCGGGATGGCGGCGCAGAGCTGCGCTGGTCCCAGGACCACAGGCAGCTCTGCAGGGCCACCGGGAGCGGGGCGGAGCTTCTCCCCCGGCTCCCGGTGGCCGGGCAGAGCTGCGCTGGTCCCGGGCTTGCAGGCAGCTCTGCGCAACCCTCGAGCCGGTCTCCCGAGGGTTGCGCAGAGCTTCCTGAAGCCTGGAGAGCGAGAGGGGTCGGTACGCACCGACCCCCCTCGCTCTCCAGGCTTCAGCGAAAGCCTGCATTCGCCCCATAAGACGCAGGCACATTTCCCCTTCATTTTTGGAGGGGAAAAAGTGCGTCTTATGGGGCGAAAAATACGGTAATGGTCAGGGGTCCCTTTACTATTTACCGTATTTTTCTCTCTATAAGACGCACCCGGCCGTAAGAGGCACCTAGTTTTTAGAGGAGGAAAACAAGAAAGCAACACAAAGCCTCTTGAGTGAAGAGGGAGGAGCACTCCCGCTGCGTTCAAGAGGCTTTGCGTGGCTATCCCTGAAGCCAGAAGAGCAAGAGAGATCGCTGCACACCGATCCCTCTTGCTCTTCTGGCTTCAGCGATAGCTGCACAGCCTGCATTCACTCCATAAGACGCACACACATTTAACCTTACTTTTTAGGAGGGAAAAAGTGCGTCTTATAGAGCGAAATATACGGTATAGAGAGAGAGATAGCAAGGGTTTTTTTCACATTTAACCTGCTGTCCCAAGCGTATTGGCTCCAAAATGACATGCCAGCAGAAAGAGGGGGGGATTCAGCATTAGGCCAAAGTAAAACTTGGGGCATAATAACCGTTTCTGTGGGTTCCTCCCCACTTAGGAAAGAGTTGCGCTGGTTCTTGCAAGCCAGACCAGTTCAGCGCTTGAACTTTTATCTATGCAGCCTACTGCACTAGTAAGTTATGAAAGTGGTACAGACAAACTGAAGGTGAAGACACACAAATCCATTTATTTGTTTATTTTGCATCCAAAATTGGGGGTGGGAAGTAAAGGAGATCGAGAGAGAGGAAGTTCACCTAAGTTCACTCTCTTCTTGAGAGCGACCCCTTAAACGTTTTGTCTATGCTTGTCTGGATAAAGGGATGTGTCCGTGCGCAGGTAGAAAATAGCCTACTGTTCAAAGGCAGCAGTCACATTTATTGCCCCGCCCACTTTTGACTCTAGCTCCGCCCACCGTTGTCATGTGGCCCCCAAAAGGTTGTGCTAAGTTGTGGGTGAACATATCAGATGACACAGCGATTCTTCAGACAGCTCTTGTTTATTCACAGAACAGAACTGAACTGAAGGGTTCAGCCAACCTGCTTATAGAGAGCTCAACTACAAGGCAACAGTAACAACCTTGTGTAACTATCCAATCACTGAATGTTACTTCCAATTCCTTATTTGCATATGTGGACTTGAGTGAAAACTATCTACGGTATCTCCCTGCTGGCCCAGGGTGAGAACTTCAGTACATAACACCTTGACAGAAGGGAATGTGGCCCTTGAGCTGCTAAAATATTTTAGGGAAGTTTAGGGAAGTTTTTAATGTTTGATTGTGTTTTTAATATTCTGTTGGGAGCCACCCAGAGTGGCTGGGGAAACCCAGCCAGATGGGCAGGGTATAAATAATAAATTATTATAATTATTATATTATTATCCCCGAGGTACAGCTTCCCTGCTAGCTATGTCTTCCTTCCTTCCTTCCTTCCTTCCTTCCTTCCTTCCTTCCTTCCTTCCTTCCTTTCCTTCCTTCGCTTTCCTTTCTTTTCTCTTTCTTTCTTTCTTTCTTTCTTTCTTTCTTTCTTTCTTTCTTTCTTTCTTTCTCTCTCTCTCTCTCTCTCTCTCTCTCTCTTTCTTTCTTTCTTTCTTTCTCTCTCCTTAAGCACAGACAACAGATCTTGTCCCTGTTATACCAGCGATGGAGGGTAGAGAGGGGTGTTTGTTTTTGTGTGTGTGTGTAGCAACTAGCCTACTCTGCAAAGGCAAAATTGACATCTATTGCCCTGCGCACTTTTGTCTTTGGCCCTGCTTACTGCTGCCGTGTGCCTCTCAGAAAAGAATGTGCCCCTGAAAGGCCTTCCTCATCCTCGGCCTATGCCATCACTTCCCTGATCCAGTGGCAAGGTGTCCCGAAGGATCTACCCAAATTTCTGCCACCCTGAACCTCCGACTGGACAGTTTCCCCACTGCCAGATTACCAAATAGGCAGAATAGGCACCAGCCTAGGAGCCCCATAACTTTTACAGGCCCCACAACAACGGATCAAAATAATATTGATTTGATCCTGAAGGAAAATGAAAAACCAAGTACTGTATTAGGATATAATTTGCAAGGGCTCCCCTCCAGGAGATGTTGACTACATAGGTGTGTTATGTACTGAGTTGAATAGGATCCAAAATGCAGCAGTCTGATTGGTCCTAGAACAATAAGATTCAGAATGCAGCAGTCTGATTGGTCCTGGAACAATAGGATTCAGAATGCAGCAGTCTGATTGGTCCTAGAACAATAGGATTCAGAATGCAGCAGTCTGATTGGTCCACAGGAGCCACCCAATTCAGCTCCAGGTGGAAGTGAATCCGCAACCTGATTGGCCTACAGGAGAATCCTGGAATTAGCCAATCACATGGGGGCCATTGTGTAAATAATGTATATAAAGCAGACATTCTGGGGGAACTTCCATTCCTCACTACTATGAGCTGAATAAAGAGCATGAAATCCACTCTCGACTTTAAAGGTGCCTCCAGAGGGTTTAATCCAGCACTGAATTTCCCATCATCCTTTTTAAAGTGTAAAGGATCCCACGGCTTCCTGAAATATACTTTTGAGCAATTCTTCATACTGGGGACACTGTCTGGATTGGAACAGACAAGCATCCATTTCTATTTCTCCCCCAAGGCGTTGGGCGTTTAAAATTTCCACCCTCACTGTGTGTGGGTTTGCTAAGCTTACATATGAGGAGAGCCTGCCTGTGTTCTGCAAAATTTATTAAGTATTTGCAGCTTTTACAGTCCATTTGTTGTTTAGTCGTTTAGTCGTGTCCGACTCTTTGTGACCCCCTGGACCAGAGCACGCCAGGCACTCCTGTCTTCCACTGCCTCCCAGTTTGGTCAAACTCATGCTGGTAGCTTCGAGAACACTATCCAACCATCTCGTCCTCTGTCGTCCCCTCCTCCTTGTGCCCTCCATCTTTCCCAGCATCAGGGTCTTTTCCAGGGAGTCTTCTCTTCCCATGAGGTGGCCAAAGTCTTGGAGCCTCAGCTTCAGGATCTGTCCTTCCAGTGAGCACCCAGGGCTGATTTCTTTCAGAATGGAGAGGTTTGATCTTCTTGCAGTCCATGGGACTCTCAAGAGTCTCCTCCAGCACCAGAATTCAAAAGCATCCATTCTTCGGCGATCAGCCTTCTTTAGGGTCCAGCTCTCACTTCCATACATCACTACTGGGAAAACCATAGCTTTGACTATACAGACCTTTGACGGCAAGGTGATGTCTCTGCTTTTTAAAATGCTGTCTAGGTTTGCCATCTCTTTTCTCCCAAGAAGCAGGCGTCTTTTCATTTCGTGACTGCTGTCACCATCTGCAGTGATCATGGAGCCCAAGAAAGTAAAATCTTTCACTGCCTCCATTTCTTCCCCTTCTATTTGCCAGGAGGAGATGGGACCAGTGGCCATGATCTTCGTTTTTAGCGGGGAGCAATCATACAGAATCGTAGAGTTGGAATGTGGGAAAATGATTGCTTGTACATAAGAGCATGAGCAGAGTTCTTATTATTGCAGAGTGATTTTACAGCACGAGATATTGCTAAGAGCATGATGAGCAAGTGAACACCTCATGCTAGACTAATGATTGGCTCACGTAGCATAACACTCTCTTTGTCTGTGGGCAAAAGCAAGGTTACATTCCTTTGATTTGTTACTTTTGAGTACCAGGCAGAGCAAGCGCAGTGCTGGAGGAGGGAGGATGATCTATTTTTTACTGCACACAATAAACGTTACGGCTGTAGCCAAAGCTTCTTCTTCAAGTCATCTTGGTGTGAGACTGATTTCTTACTGATTTTCTTACTGATGTCGAGCTGGATTCTCGACATTTGGTGCCCCGTGTGACTACCTTTGGACTCCACGTTGTTTCTCATCGTTCAGCGCTCACCACACGTCTTTCATCCGCTATGGATCCCGGTGAGTGCTCCCTTGGTGCCCTCGTGTGATTTATCTCGGACTTCATGCTGTTTTACAACGTTCAGCCTCACCCCGCCCGGCAAGGGCTGCAGACGCGTCGTTCATCCACCTAGTGGATCCCTGGTGAGTGCTCCCAACCCCCCCTTTCTTTTGCCATTATGGGGCAGTCTCTCTCTCCACCACAGAAAAAGTTTTTTGAAGACCTTAAATTTCTCTTGGCCAGCAACAGCCTCATTGTCTCAGATGCTGATATCGTGTCTCTTATAGAAGCATTGGATATTCACTGTCCCTGGTTTCCTCAGCATGGGAATTATAGTTTAAAAGACTGGGAAAGGATAGGACAATTTTTCCAAAACCACCCTCAGATTGATGTCAAAGTTTTGCATGCCTGCTGTAAGGTTTATAAGGCTATCTCAAGCCTAACTCCTACAAATCTCCTCCTGGCCGCTGCTTCAGCTCCTTTGCCCCCCCTCCCAGTCCTCATGCTGCCTTCAGAAGCACCATCTTATCAGCCTCCCAAACAGGCAGACATTTTTCCTCCTTCGGCTCCTGTCGTCCCTCCTCTGCATTCTTCGCATTCCACACCCCCCATTTCCACTGCCCTCCAAGAGACTCCTCCTGCTGCTCCTCCGTTGCTTGCCTTTGATTCAGACAGTCCAACTCTCTCAGCCCCCGTCATGCTGACCCAAACTGATGTTCTCGATGGGCTGACGGGAGGAGGCAATTTTCTTCCTATTGCCCAACAGTTGGCCCTTGATCCTATGTATTGGGCAGCCACCATAGCCTCAGCCCAAGAGGCTCTGGCCTCTGTCCCTGATGACAGGAATGAGCGCGATGGCCGGTGGGGAAGCATCAGACAGGGCCCTGCAAAGCCCTATGGACAATTTGTTGATCGCTTGTATAATACCTTCAAGCGGCAAGTTCAGGACCTGGCAGCACAAGAACTGATTGTACGCCAGCTTGCGTTTGATCATGCACATGAGGACTGTAAGCAAGTGCTGCCCCCTTTAATGACAACATCAAATATAGCCATTGCTGATATGCTTAAAGCCTGCCAGTCAGTGGGCACTGCTAGCCACGGCCTGCTAGCCATGGCCTTGTCCTCCGCCGTGTCCCAAAATCCTGCAAAGGATAAAACCTGTTGGCTTGACAGTGGCTAAGGAAAAAATCCAGCGGACCTTACCTATTACGTGCCTGGGACACAAGCTGCCAGCATCTGCAGCCATTCCAGTCACGCCTCAACTACAGTTCCCTGATCATCTTAAACTGGTGGAATTACAACAAATTCTTGGACAGCTGAATTGGATAAAGAGTTATTTGGACTTGCCCACCTCCACTTTGTCTCCACTATTTTCTGCCCTTAAAGGACATAAGGATCCAGCAGACAAGATCACAATCACCTCTGCAATGGAAGAGGCTCTTCCACAGCTGTTCCAGTGTTTTCTGGCACGTTGAAAGGCCATCTTCACCCCTACTGCATTGGCCTCCCTTCCCCCTGGGAAGCCACTTCAACCACCAAACATCATTACAGTTTTGCTGCCTCCTAATAGCGACCATCCCATCTGTGTCATCACGCTTCATTGGGCTTGGACTTTTGACTCAGCAGTACAAGGAGCAATACATCAGACTTATTTACAGCAAACGGGCTCCTGTATCTGCAGAAATAGTTGTGTGACTTCTTCTGGATTGTGGTTTTTACATGCCAATAATCAAGCCACGAAATATCACACAGGTTGCTTGGAAGTGGCCATTGGACTAATTTACCATTCTCATCCTTATTGACATCACTTGGATTTTACCCCCCAGATCTCTTCTTTTTTTCTCCTCCCTCAGGAGTCCTGCCCTATGATGTGTTCCCCTGAGCATGTACAGAGGGCTGTCTTGAAACTATTGTGGACTCTTGGCAGGGGAGGGGTGAGGGATTTCAGTGTGTTCCAGTTGTTTCATTTTTGTGCTTTGGCATGGTTCCTGGACAGAAAGCAAGTTGCAATATGGTTCTTTAACAAGGCCTGCAAAGACAATGGGCTCTGTTCTCGACCTTGTTGCAATCTTTTTTTAGTTACAGCAAGTGGAATATGCTTAAAGCGAAATATGCTTGGCTAGTGCCTTTTTAGCTGCTGAGAAAAATGATTTTAAAAAGTTTTGAGAAGTTTTGAGCTTTTTTTGGTGGTGCTATTCTAGCATTCCTGTAAATGCTTCATTTAAGATTAGCAATAATATGAAGGACAATCGTATAAGTTTATCGCCTGTGTTTTGTTGCTTGCAGAAATAGTGTCTTATTGTTTTCGTTTTAATCATAATAGCAGTATATTTTTAGGTAATTATCCATATTATAATTGGACCTATGAGTATGTTAATGGATCTTCTTATTTTTTTTTATTACCACTATGAGTGATAGGCCAAAAGTCTCAGTTAATAATGTCACAACTTACATGATTTATGACCAACAGGCTGCGTGTAGAGATTTTTATGTTTGGTTGGACTGGATGAGAAAGAGCAGTAAATCTGCATATTTGCTTCAATCTGATTTATGGTTATTCTGTGGCAAATTGGACCGAAGCTCTGTTTTTAATTCTATCATCTTTGTTTTAAAAATAATTAACAAAAAAACAAACAAAAAAGTCAGAAATGAGAGAAGTTGCTTTATAAACGTTTTATGCTTTAAATGTAATCCTTGCCTCTAAAGGTGGAATTTGTGCCTTAATTCATTCTCATTGTTGTATGTATATAACTGATCAATCAACCTATATCTCCGCTATTATTGATTATATGGAACAAATGATAACCCATAATCCTTTGAATCCACCTGAAGGTTTTGATCCATGGGATTGGTTTGTTTTGTTTTTTTTTTTTTTGTTACTTAATGGATTATGGTTAAGAAATTTATTATTGATTGTAATTGCATGTATTGTTGGCTTTATTATGGTGTTTTGTATTCAATGCTTGCTTTTTTTTGATTTCCCAATGTACTGCATGGTGGTATCGACCACGGCCCACCACAGGGGTTACAAGGGGAATTTATGTTGCAAAATATAAACGCTTAGGTAATGAGATATATGATTCTGATTAAGATTCCCTCTTATAATATAAACAAGAAAAGAGGGCATGTGGGAAAATGATTGCTTGTACATAAGAGCATGAGCAGAGTTCTTATTATTGCAGAGTGATTTTACAGCACGAGATATTGCTAAGAGCATGATGAGCAAGTGAACACCTCATGCTAGACTAATGATTGGCTCACGTAGCATAACACTCTCTTTGTCTGTGGGCAAAAGCAAGGTTACATTCCTTTGATTTGTTACTTTTGAGTACCAGGCAGAGCAAGCTCAGGGCTGGAGGAGAGAGGATGATTTATTTCTTACTGCACACAATAAACATTGCACGGCTGAAGCCAAAGCTTTTTCTTCAAGTCATCTTGGTGTGAGACTGATTTCTTACTGATTTTCTTACTGATGTCGAGCTGGATTCTCGACATTGGAATTGGAAAGGGACTCCAGGGTCATCTAGTCCAACCCCCTGCAATGCAATGATTTCACTTATTTCCAATTTCACACCCTCGCCCATCTGTTGCTTTGCAAGGTGCCCATCACGCGTACGCCCCTGGGCTGCGAGCTTTGCACTTTCTAATTTTTTATTTTTATTTTTATTTTTGCTCCGTCCGTCGGGAACCCCCCCCTCTGCACCCCCCCTCTCAAGCGGACCTATGATCTTCTCCGCACAAGGAGGGAGGGCGACTCACAGAGCAGAAACAGGAAAGCGGGGAGGGGGGCCACCAGGAAATGCGCAACAGCATCCGGGCTTCTGAGGCGCACTGCATCTTGGGAAACGTAGTTTCCACTTCCTGGGCACTAGAAGCTGAATTAACCCTTTAGGGCCTCGTTACTCTCTTTCCTGGGAAGAAAGAGGGGTGGGGGAAAACAGTGTACGAAGAGAATCAGGGAAGGGGGGACACATGGATGTGGCTGGATTTTATTATCCAAATTGAGGGCAGGTGGAATTAATTGGGCTTTTCCGAAACTCTGGTGAAGGTAAAAGTCAGGCACCTGGGTTATAATAATAATCATTTATTATGTATACCCCGCCCATTTGGCTGGGTCCCCCAGCCACTCTGGGCAGCTTCCAACAAAACCCTAAAATACAATAACCTATTAAACATTAAAAGCTTCCCTAAACAGGGCTGCCTTTAGATGTCTTCTAAAAGTTTGGTTGTTATTTTTCTCTTTGACATCTGATGGGACGGCGTTCCACAGGGCGGGTGCCACCACCAAGAAGGCCCTCTGCCTGGTTCCCTGTAACTTGGCTTCTCGCAGCGAGGGAACCGCCAGAAGGCCCTCGGCGCTGGACCTCAGTGTCCAGGCAGAACGATGGAGGTGGAGACACTCCTTCAGGTATTAGGAGCTTAGGTTCTCCTAAGCTCAACATAAAATTGTACAGTTGGGACCCCAGGGTCATCTAGTCCAACCCCACATCTGCCCAATGGGCATCTGGGTGGGTGTGCCAGCTCCGCGGGGCTCTGTGGACTAATGACAGGTGAGTGTCTCTCCATCATTGTCGCTTTACCACCTGAAGAAGAATCCCAAGCCACCTGAATCTTCCTACTAGTTATACACGCAGGATAATCAAAGCTGCTTTCTCAATCGATGCGTGTCTGTTCTTGCTGCTGACCGTAGCTTCTCCACAGAGCAACCCAATTAAAGATATTACCAGGAACGAATCGGACGTACTTAGCTGGCTGCATTTGTGCAGCTTTATAGCTGGAGGGGATTGCAAGCTCGTCCCAGGAATTCACCCTGAAGAATTCTGTGCGATTTGAAAGCTTGCGAACCTAACCTTAAACGACCCCGTCAATGGCACAACTGGAATCCTTTCAGATCCTGGGATCCCATGGGGACGATCTAAAAACCCATTCGAGTTCTGTAAGAGAAGGGGCAAGGTTCCAGGGGACTGTCGCACAAGGTTTTTGTTTTGCTGCAAATAAGACCTATCAAAGTGACAGATCTTTCATTGCAATATAAACCAGATGAATATATTAGGTTGTTTCAATCTTGGCTTTGAAGAACAGCAATGGTTTTCTGCGGCAAGTTTGTTGCAGAAAACGCAGCTGTCGCGCTTACAATCGGATTCCACCGCGCGGAAGCGCACGCCAGGAAAAACGGGTTAGAGATTTTAAGATGGTTTAAAATGGTTAGCTTTTAAAATGCCTGGAGGCCAGCGGGGAAGGGATCCAGCCCTAAAACAGTCCCCACGATGCGCACCGCTTGCAAAGATCTCTTTCCCCGCTGATGCATTTGATCACCCGCAGATCCCTTCCTTGCGCGCGCGCCCCCCCACTCCGCCCCCAAACTTCCCGCTGGGCTGCAAGACTACATCTCCCAGCAGGCCTTGCAGCGAAGTTATGTAAGTTTCTCCATGTAAGAGGGCAGGCGAGAGAGGGGAATTTCCCCCTCCCCACCACCGCTTTTTTTTCCCACCCCTCTCTTCGTCTTCGTCTTCCCCTCCTCCTCCTCTTCCTCCCGGACTGGATCTCCTCGCCCTCCCCCTTTGCACTTCGCGCGCACAGGTGCAAACAAGGCCCCGATCCCCCCCCAACAGCTCCAGCCTCGCCCCCCCCCCCACTTCCACCCCCGGCAGGCAAGGCCGCCATCCCGGGTCTGCTGCGCGGCGGCCAGACAGAGGGGCGCCAAGATGTCTTCGGTGCAGACGTCCCGCAGACAATGGTGCTACTTGTGCGACCTGCCCAAGATGCCGTGGGCCATGATCTGGGACTTCAGCGAGGCCGTGTGCCGCGGATGCGTCAATTTCGAAGGCGCCGACCGCATCGAGTTCCTCATCGAGACGGCCAGGCAGCTCAAAAGGAACCACGTCCTGCAAGAAGGGCGATCGCCGGGGCCACAGGGCTCCAAACACGCCAAGGAAGGCGCCGCCGCAGGGGCCCTGGAGAGATATGAGCGGGGACGCCTTTCAGGCGGCGGTGGAGGAGGAGGCGGCGACTACGCCCTCAGCCCCCGCCTGCCCAACGGCCTGGCACGTGCCTCCGACGAGGGCGAGGGCAGCCGGCAGAGCCCCACGGCCAGGAGGGCGCTGATCGGCCCCGTGCCGCCCAGCCTGGTTCCCCAGGGGCTGATGGGAGCCCCCCAGGGCCTGCTGGCCGCCGTGTCGGGCCTGGGGGGCCGGCCGGCCTCTCTGGCCATGGCATCGCCCATCCTAGGAGAGCTGGCCAAGCCGGCGAGGGCGGCCTACGCGGACTACGAGAAGGAGAAGCAGCGCAACGCCGAGTGCCTGGCGGAGCTGAACGAAGCCATGCGCGGGCGGGCCGAGGAGTGGCACGGCAAGCCCAAGGCGGTGCGCGAGCAGCTGCTGGCGCTGTACGGCTGCGCGCCCTTCAACGTGCGCTTCAAGAAGGACCACGCGCTGGTGGGGAGGATCTTCGCCTTCGACGCCGCGCCCCGGCCCGGCTATGAGTATGAGATGAAGCTGTTCACGGAGTACCCGTGCGGCTCTGGCAGCGTCTATGCCGGGGTCCTCGGAGTGGCCAAACAAATGTTCCAGGACTGCCTCAAGGACCCGGGCAAGGTCATCTCGTCCGGATACAAGTACCTGGAGTACGAGAAGCGCCACGGCACCGGAGACTGGCGCCTCCTCGGAGAGCTCTTCACCGAAGGCGTGCGCTTTTTCCGAGAGGCCCCGGCGCACGACGCCCTGCCCCAGCAGTTCCTGGACGGCAACTGCGCCATGCCGCCCAGCCTGTTGCTGAGGGCCGTGCCCCCGTCGCGGGCCGTCATGAGGCGGCGCAAGGCCTCTCCCGAACCTGAGGGGGAGCTGGCCAGCAAGCTGACCGGCGAGGAGCAACAGCAGAGGCAGCACTGGCTGCCCCAGGGGTCGGGCGGCCTGTATCCGTCGGGCATGGCCCACCTGCCCGCCTCGGCCGGCCAGGGGCCCTTGCCCGAAGGCTCCTTGCGGAACGACCCCTCGCCCATCACGGCCCTCAAGAACGTGGCCGACACCCTGGGGACCAAAGAAGCCAACCCGGTCCACTCCACCACCGCCCGGCAAAACAGCGCCAGCCCAGCGTCGCCTGCCGCTTCAGGGCAACACCGCCTGGTCCCGCGAAACGGCGAGCCGGGTCCAGCGACCACCACCTCCTCTTCCTCTTCCTCCGGGGCCCACTCTTCCGGGGGAGTTGAGCCCAGCGGTACGCAGAGCGCCCCCGATTCCTCGGGGGCTGCCAGCAGCGCCCCTCTGTGTTGCACCATCTGCCACGAGCGCCTGGAGGATACCCACTTTGTGCAGTGCCCCTCGGTGCCCGGGCACAAGTTCTGTTTCCCTTGCTCCCGGGATTTCATTAAAGCCCAGGGAGCTGCGGGAGAGGTGTATTGCCCCAGCGGCGAGAAATGCCCCCTGGTGGGCTCCAACGTCCCCTGGGCCTTCATGCAGGGGGAGATCGCCACCATCTTAGCCGGAGACGTTAAAGTAAAAAAGGAGCGCGACCCCTGAAAAGGGAGGGGGCGGCCGCTGGGTCGTGGGATGCCTGCGCACCCCTTCGAAACCCTCTCCCACCCGCCGTGGCAGTGACTGGAATTAGTAACTTATTCCCCGCCTGACACCCTCTTCAGCCAGCCGTGGACTGGGGCGATCATTGTACATAAATCTATTTTTAAAATAATATTTCCATAGCAAGCTTATATATGAAGCCACATCTATGTAATCTACTCCGAGGGTCTGGGAAGGGCGGGGTGGGTGTTGATTTGCGGGGGGGTCTCTTTAAACGGGAGGGCAGGGGGAAAGAATATGGCAGCGTCGGAATCGGGGTGTCTTCGAAAGGGGTGGGGCAAATCGCACAGCAGTTGGGATCTCGCTGTTAATGTGTTTCAGGGACTTCCCCAGCCGCTAGGAGGCGAGTGCGAGTTCAGGGCAGTCGGGGGGGGGCAGGGTCTGAGGCAGGACTCTGAGCAGCCACACCGCAAAGGGCTGAACCCAATTTTCAGGCATGTGGCTGTGTGGTTGTCAGCTAAGGAGGCGGCATGGGAGCTAGGCATGCGCCTAGTGGGCGCCTGCGCCATCTCCCGCCTTATGAGCGAATCTGTGCTGCCCGATTATTGCTGGAGCACCTAGGAATTGTCACCAGACTCTCAGGCCAATGGTCCACTTAGCCTAGCACCTTGTTGCTGTCCACCAGAGGCTTCTGGGAAATTCACAAGCTGGGCATGAAGGCGAGAGCCTTAGGCCCCGGACTTGGTCTTCAGAGAGAGGCTGTTTGTAAAACACGGAGGGGGCATTTCGGTTGCATGGAAGGGCAATCCTTCGGGAAGGGCCGTAGCTTTGCATGCAGAATGTTGACGCTTCAATCCCTGACAGCAGAGAAGCACTGCCAGTCCGTGTAGGCAGCACTGAGCCCTCTGGAATCAAGCCCCAAGCCAGGGTCTTTAGCCCATGCCTGGATAGGTGTGAAGATGGGTTTGTAGAAGTCCCAAGTGTCCCAGCCAACACACACACACACACAACAGATCTCCACTGAAACACGTTCCCCTCTGGTGGATAGCCTGCTCTTCCTCTCGCTCCCGGACCAAACAGCCTTGCGACCCTGAAATCTTTGTGGGTGTCCTTTAATCCTGGGTGCTGTGCCCCATTCCCACCCCATCCCACCCACAAGTATCTCCACCAGCTCATCTGTTTCTTCCAGCGCCCCTCCTCCCCGGACATTGTGTATATAGGACAGTTTCTAAATCTGTGCAGTTTTACATAGAGTCCCAGATTTCTGTAACGAGCCAGTTTGGACACTTGTCTCATTCTGGGCAGGAACAGGGCGGGCAGGCGGGAGGCAGGAAAGCAATGTGGGAATCATATATTGGGGGGGTGGCGGGGGTGGGGAGGTGGTCTAGAAAATTAGGGGGTGATCGGGAGAGATGGAAATGGAAGAAGTGCCTCTTGTGTAGATTTTTGTTGTTGCTGGAGAGGGCGGAGGGTATTTTTTCATACCAAAAGATTTTAAGCATGCACACCAAAAATAAAAAAGAGCATTTTTTTTAAAAAAAGGCCACTCAGGAGAGATCCCTGAATTGGCAAAGTGACAGAGTGACACACACCCCTCTTTGGATTTTAATTCCTAGCCCCAACTAAGATTAAAACATTGCAGAGACTGGGCAGTATTCTCCTAAGTAGATTATGACCAGCTCTGAATGGAGGGATTTGGGGGGTGGAAGGGGGGGGTCTGTGTTCCGTAGAAAGGTGGTCCTACATCCGTGAGTTTTCATGGGAGGCTTGGCCAACACCCACCAGGATATGACTTAAGGTGCAGTGAAGCTAACTGGTTTTATATCAGTTTCATTCATGGGCAGATGGTTCTGCCAACCTTCTATTTGTGTTGCAATCATGTTGGGGTTTTTTTTTTGGGGGGGGGGAGAAGCAGAGGACAGGGGCAGTTTGGATTCCCACATTTAAGACCGCGGGGAGGGGGAAGAGAGAATGTTAAAATTTGTTTTTTATTTGTATTTCTTTTACTCGTCTCTGTCAATAAACTTGATTATCTTTTTTTCCCATTTACTACTACCACCGTTCTTGGTTATTGCACGTAGTGTGTGTGTGTTGGCAGCGTATTCTGCTAAAAAATAATAATCCAAAGGTCCCGTCTGCACTATAGACTTTAAAGCAGTATCATACCACTTTATGCAGTCGTGGCTTCTTCCAAAGGATTCTGGGAGCTGTAGTTGGTTAAGGGTGACTGTTTAAGCCAGGCATAGGCAAACTCCGGCCCTCCAGACATTTGGGACTACAATTCCCATCATCCCTAACTAGCAAGACCCGTGGTCAGGGATGAAGGGAATTGTAGTCCGAAAACAGCTGACGGACCAAAAAGGTCAACTCAAAGACCCAGGACAAATGGAGCATTTGTGCGACACACCTACTTTTATTTATTTCTTTGGCAATCACTTGTAGCCAAGTAAGATTGTCTTCCATAAACACGGTTTTAACAGGGAGTCCGTAAGTGACTGTGGAGGCCAATTCTGGATCCACACGTCCTTCCATGGTGAGGACGTAGGTTTCCGGGTGGGAGTTGATCATGGTGAGGGTTTGCCAAGTGAGCCTTCCTCTTAGCATGTTTCTCCCTTTTGTCCTGAGTTTGAGTGTCTTCAAAGCCCATGACATCTTTGGTAAAGGCTGTTCTCCAACTGGAGCGCTCGCAGGCCAGTGTTTCCCAGATGTTGGTGTTTATACTACATTTTTTTAGATTTGACTTGAGACAATCTTTAAAGCTCTTTTGCTGACCAGGATTACGTTTTCCATTTTTAAGTTCGGAATAGAGTATTTGCTTTTGAAGATGATAAATCAGGCATCCACACAACATGACCAGTTCAACGAAGTTGATGTTGAAGACACACTGGTGATCTTTGCTTCTCCTAGTACACTGGTGTTGCTTCACCAGTCTTCCCAAGTGATGTGTAAAATTTTTCGGAGACACCGTTGATGGAGTCTTGAGGAGTTGGAGATGGTGTTCATAAGTGGTCCATGTTTCACAAGCATACAGTAGGGTTGGCAGTACAGTGGTACCTCTGGTTACGAACTTAATTCGTTCTATAGGTCTGTTCTTAACCTGAAACCATTCTTAACCTGAGATACCACTTTAGCTAATGGGGCCTCCCGCTGCTGCCGTGCCGCTAGTGCGCGATTTCTGTTCTCATCCTGGGGCAAAGTTCTTAACCCGAGGTACTACTTCCGGGTTAGCGGAGTCTGTAACCCAAAGTGTTTGTAACCCGAGGTACCACTGTACAATAACTTTGTAAACCAGCATTTTGGTTTCCCTGCACTTCAGTCAGGAGAAAGCCTTGTTCGCAGAGCTCTGGTGATGCTGGATTTTGGCATCAATTTCGGCTCTTGTGGAAAGATAACTACAAAATAACCCCTCTTCAGCACCGCAAATCCATCTCGATGGTGTAACGTTGGAAAATGCTGATCACTTCTCCTACCTGGAAGATGAACACACTTCTTATGGCACAAGCTTTTGTGAACTTCATCAGACGCATTGCCAGCGCTACCAGGTTCAGATTTATAGTGGAATACTGTGCTGCTCACATGGGCCAAGTTTTTGCAAGCTGTCCACATGACATTATGAAAACACACTTTAAAAGCAAACTATTACCCACAATCATAATTGGTGTGGAAGCACAGGAGCTCCTTTTTGTGGGGGGCGGGAGAATAAGCAGTTTGCCCTGTGTGGTGATGTTTGGGTTGGTGGCCTCTACACACCGGTTTGCTCCTCACCTGAGCATAAACCTTGCCATTTCGTCTCTGCTGGCCTCCACACCAAAGGAAACGTCTGTTTCCACCAACTTTCACATCAAGGCAACCTGGGATTTTAGCAACCCAGTTTGGAAGAGCTATTTTCTCAAGATCTGTAAGCATCAGGGTGGGTGGGTTTTATCTTCGAGGCTGTACATACATTAGATAAAGGTAAAGGTACCCCTCACCATTAGGTCCAGCCGTGGCCAACTCTGGGGTTGCGGCGCTCATCTCGCTTTACTGGCCGAGGGAGCCAGTGTACAGCTTCCGGGTCATGTGGCCAGCATGACTAAGCCGCTTCTGGTGAACCAGAGCAGCGCACGGAAACGCTGTTTACCTTCCCACCGGAGCGGTACCTATTTATCTACTTGCACCTTGATGTGCTTTCGAACTGCTAGGTTGGCAGGAGCTGGGACAGAGCAATGGGAGCTCGTCCCGTCGCAGGGATTCGAACCGCTGACCTTCTGATCGGCCAGACCTAGGCTCTGTGGTTTAGACCACAGCGCCACCCGCGTCCCATGTACGTACATTAGGACTTCAAATATTAATAGTGTGGTCTTCTACAAGGTGACTTTTATCAGAATTTCAGCGTGGCTACGTGGCCTGTCTGAAGAAGAGCCCTGGAGCTCGATCGGACCACCCTAGTCTAGCATCTTGTTCTCACAGGGGCCAACCAGATGCCCCCCACCCCAAAAGGGAATTCTATGAGTGCAAATCTCCCCAGTGATTTTCAGCAACTGGGAAAGTGAAGGGAGAACAGAGGCCCTGTGGCTAGCAGCTATTGGTTGCCTTACCCTTCAGCAACACACCTGGTGCAACACCTCCATCGGCTTAACAGAAACTAAACAACGACAACCTGGTGGCATTTGCTCTTGGACACTTTGGGGGGGGCACAGGTAGAGAAATACCAGTGCACATGCCCAAGGGATTATGGGAAGGAGATGGAGAGCACGACAAGGAAACAGTCCACCGAGGGCTGCCAGCTGCTATGGATGGGAGCATCTGTTGTTGTTGTTTGTTTATTATTTATTGAGTTTATATACCCCCCTATACCCGGGGGTCTCAGGGTGGTTCACAGAATAAAATCAAGATATAAAACCACAAAATACCTTATAAAAATAAAAACAACCCAATAGCCCCCCCCAAAAAACCCCACATTTTGAAAGGGCATAGGATGTAAGTCAGATCAACCAAAGACCTGCTTAAAAAGGAACGTTTCTGCCTGGCGCCTAAAGGTGTATAATGAAGGTGCCAGGCGAACTTCCCTGGGGAGAGTGTTGCACAGACGGGGAGCCACTGCAGAGAAGGCCCCGTTCTCGTGTTGCCACCCTCTGGACCTCTCAAGGAGGCACACGAAGGAGGGCCTCAGAAGATGATCTCAGGGTCTGGGTAGGTTTATATGGAAAGAGGTGGTCCTTGAGGTATTGCGGCCCTGAGCCGTTTAAGGCTTTACAGGTGAAAACCAGCACTTTGAATTGGGCCCGGGAACTAATTGGCAGCCAGTGCCATCAGACCAGGATCGGTGTAATATGCTCAAACCGTCTTGCTCCAGTGAGCGACCTGGCTGCTGAATTCTGCACCGGCTGAAGTTTCTGAACCATCTTCAGAGGCAGCCCTATGTGTAACACATTGCAGTAATCTAACCTGGAGGTTACCAGAGCATAGACAACAGTAGTTAGGCTGTCCCTGTTCAGATAGGGGCATAGCTGGGCCACCAGCCGAAGCTGATGGAAGGCACTCTGGGCTACTGAGGCCACCTGAGGCCATCTATGAAAAGAAAGACGAAAAGGCTAAAAATGAACTGATCTTAATCAGGCACACAGGAAAAGCAGACCTGAGTGTCCTTGGTTTTAAAACAGGACCAGAGAAATTCAGGGAGGAGAGGGCTATGGGTGGCTTCGAACCCCAATGATGGCCGCTCAGTCTCTGCAAATGGCGGCAGCAATGCTTTTGACTCCCAGTTCCTGGAAACCACAGGAAGGGAGAGTTGGTCCTGTGTTCAAATCCTGTTTGATGGGTTCCTACAGGAATTTGGTCGGCCACTGTGAAAACAGGATGCTGGATGAGACTGGTCACAGGCCTGATCCAGCAAAACAATACTTTATGAGGAAATCAGGAGGAAGCAAAATGCAGAAAAGCCGGGTGGTGATAATCCCGTCCCTGAGCCATTCACACAAAAAAGCAGTTGATGATAACACAGACATTGTGGCATGGATAAGCCAATTAACACATGCATACCAGAAGTGATTTGAATATTTAAAGTAGATTAAAGTGCTCATCCACTTTAAGAAGGAAAAGGAAGGTGAATCCTCTCTTCTCCCCCAACCTTACGCTGTGACTGTTCTTCTTTGAACATCATTCGGCTCCTCCATGATAATATGACAGCAACAATCACAGATAACAATGGCTGTAATGTGAGACGTTAAAGTCTCACATCAATTACAGGCTGATCTGCAGGAAGGATTTCATGATCTGAAAATCGAGATGATGTATGTGCTTTTGTAACCCAATAAAATATTTAATAAAAACAATAACAAATAAATAAAAAGTTGAATGAACAAAGGGATTGAAGCAGAATTCCACCTACTGAAAGCAGAATTTCACATACTGTTAACTAACCAGCCAGTTTCATGGGTGTTTATGGAGCCTTAAAGGTAAAGGTAAAGGGACCCCTGACCATTAGGTCCAGTTGTGACCGACTCTGGGGTTGCAGCGCTCATCTGGCTTTATTGGCCGAGAGAGCCGGCATACAGCTTCCAGGTCACGTGGCCAGCATGACTAAGCCGCTTCTGGCGAACCAGAGCAACGCACGGAAACGCCGTTTACCTTCCCACTGGAGCGGTACCTATCTACTTGCACTTTGATGTGCTTTCAAACTGCTAGGTTGGCAGGAGCAGGGACCGAGCAACAGGAGCTCACCCCGTCGCGGGGATTCGAACCGCCGACCTTCTGATCGGCAAGCCCTAGGCTCTCTGGTTTAACCCACGGCGCCACTCGCATCCCAGTTATATGGAGACTTACAGGGTACCAAAGGCTAAAGTCAAGTCCCTGTCACAACTTACAATCTAAATTTAGACAGGGGTGGGAGAAAGAGAACAGGGGGTCAGTAGAAAAGGAAAATGGAACGAAGAGATTAATGCAAGCAAATGCAGATTTGCATGCTATTCAGGCTCTATGGAATCTTGAGAGGGAGCCAAAGTTTTCACATCCAAAAGAACCCAAACCACCCCCCAGTTAAAGGATTTCAGTTATCAGCTCAGGAAAAGACCTCCAGTTGTGGCCTCTTGGAGCTACCAGCAGCCACAGAGTAGACAATACCAGCCTGTTTGGCCAATGGCTCACCTTTGTATGGGATGACTTTGTATGGTCGTTGAATAGATGTCTAGTTCGGGTGAAGGCTGAGATATGGGTTTTGAGCTGGGTTTTAAGGGGTGAGAGAGAAGTGGCCTGGGATGTCAATGCAGGCCCAGGGCCCAAGTCATGATGACCTGGAATTTCCCCAAATGCTTGGCATTGCATTTACAAGATCAGTTCTTGTTGTCGATGGACGTAAGGCTAGCAATAGTTTTGGGGTGTTTTTAGTGGGGAAACTGGGCTCCTCCACACATGTGGCCTTGTAGCTGCATATGGCCCTTGATCTTTTGGACATCATCTCCCAGGTCCTAGTCTGGCACTCTAACCCAGAGTTTTCCAACCGTTTCAGGTTGATGGCACACTTTTTAGGCACGCATCATTTCACGACACAGTAACTCAGTTTTACCAGCAAATCGGAGGTTAAACTAACCCCTTTCCAGCCCTGGAAAAAGTATGGGGAGCGTTCACGCAACACAGCCGCGACACACTAATGTGTCACGACACACCATTTGGAAACCTCTGCTCTAACCACGACACCACGCTCACTCTCAGCCTAACCTCCCTCACAGGATAGTTGCGAGGATAACATGGGGGAAGACAAGAACTATGGACGGCTTCTTACGCTCCGTGGAAGACAGCTGAGAGATAAATGCAACAGGTCCATCAACTCAATCAATCGGTTCCAGTCAGAATTTTCAACAAGTGTGTTTTCCAGTGTTTTCCCTTATTTTCCGTAACAATGTCACAATGTATGGTTGCCTAAGTTTTGTTTAAACTGAAGCAAAAGCTCTGGAGAACTGTTATTTAAACAACTTGATACGTTCCCTAGTTCATCTAGCTTTCTTCTTACTCTTGCAAAAACAACAACAACACAACCCTCCCCTGCAATCTTTCCCTTTAACTGACTAAACTTTGTTCTTTATGACATTGTCTGTTGCTGTACACCTGTACTGAAGCTACTGCATGGAACTGTACCAAAAGCCTTTTTAAATTAATAAAAATTGTGCTCTAAAAACAAACACACAAACAACTCAATCAATCGGGTGTCCCTGCAGCCTCTGTGTCCAGATCGCTGCTGGATACAGGAGTCATTACATGACCGACTCCTCCCTTCACACAAACACATCCATTGCCTGACAGGTCAGCCCGGCCCCTGCCCAGTAACACCTCGACCAGACACACAGCCTGCTTGTCTCCTGAACTCTGTGCAGCTATCCTACTTATAGGTAAAGGGACCCCTGACCGTTAGGTCCAGTCATGACCGACTCTGGGGTTGCAGTGCTCATCTCGCTTTACTGGCCGAGGGAGTCGGCGTATTGCACTTGGACGTCCTTTCGAACTGCTAAGTTGGCAGGAGCAGGGACCGAGCAACAGGAGCTCACCCCATTGCGGGGATTCGAACCGCCGACCTTCTGATCAGCAAGTCCTAGGTTCTGTGGTTTAACCCACAGCGCCACCTGCGTCCCCTCATGGTAAAGGGTACCCGAGTGAGCTGGGAGTGGGGCAGGACTGTAGCTCAGTGGCAGAGCGATGGCTTTGTATGAGGAAGCTCCCAGGTTCGGTCCGAACCAGTCTTGGCCTGCATCTCCCTCCTTGCATCATTTATTCTGTCATTACCAGGCGGGGCAATGCTTTCCTTTTGAGTGGAGGGAGTAGGTGTTGAGCAGTTCCGCCTTCTCTTTATCACCTAATAGCAATTCTCCTTCGCCACAGAGCATCTACTACTTGCATGTTCTTCCTCTTGCTTCAAACAGAGCCAAATAAACCTTATTTCCAACCTCTCTAACAAGCCGGAGCTCATTCTGAGCTTTGGCCTGTCTGACCTTCTCCCTGCAGCTGTAGCGTACTCATGTATACTCTTTCTTTGCGATTTCCCCTTTCTTCCATTTCTTATACGTGCCCTTCTTAAGTACCAGCTCACCTGTAAGCTCCTTATGCAGACACCCTGGCTTTTTAAAAATGCCTCCCACTTTTCTTTCTTGTTGGAATAGGCCAGAAATGTAGCTGCCCATGAGAAATAATCGCATGTGGTTCCCCCCAAAAATCAAGGAGGGAGAAACTCTTTTATGGCGCAGCTGTCCATGGACTCACAGCTCTCCATGGAGGCACAGGTCAAATCTGTGTCCAGGGTAGCTGTTGACCAGCTCCATCTGGTGCGCAGGCTGAGACCCTACCTGCCCACGGACTGCCTCACCAGAGTGGTGCACGCTCTGGTTATCTCCCGCTTGGACTAATGCAACGCGCTCTACGTGGGGCTACCTTTGAAGGTGACTCGGAAACTACAACTAATCCAGAATGCAGCAGCTAGACTGGTGACTGGGAGTGGCCACTGAGACCATATAACACTGGTCTTGAAAGTCCTACATTGGCTCCCAGTACGTTTCTGAGCACAATTCAAAGTGTTAGTGCTGACATTTAAAGCCCTAAACGGCCTTGGTCCAGTATATCTGTAGGAGCGTCTCCACCTCCATCATTCTACCCGGACACTGAGGTACAGCGCTGAGGGTCTTCTGGCGGTTCCCTCACTGCGAGAAGCCAAGTTACAGGGAACCAGGCAGAGGGCCTTCTCGGTGGTGGCACCCGCCCTGTGGAACACCCTCCCACCAGATGTCAAAGAGAAGAACAACTACCAGACTTTTAGATGACATCTGAAGGCAGCCCTGTTTAGGGAAGCTTTTAATGTTTGATGCGTTACTGTATTTTAATATTTTGTTGGAAATCGCCCATAGTTGCTGGGGAGGCCCAGCCAGATGGACGGTGTATAAATAATTTATTATTATTATTATTATTATTATTATTATTATTATTATTGGATTGCTGACCGATCCCGGGAAACCTCGTGTTTTTAACACCGGCCACGTTGCAGGTATTTAGAAGCTCTTCACGCTACAGAGGCAAATAGTTTCCCTGTACACAGAACTACTGCGTAAGGAACAGCTGCAAGGCCCAGTTTAAAGTTGGCAACCTGAATCCCCTCACCACTCAAAACGAAAACGCAAAGTTTCCCTTGAACATACCAGCTCCAAGACTGGGGAAAGGAATTGACAAGAGACCCAGCGAGCCCTCTTAACTTGCCAACAGCAGAGCGTACAAACTGCAAATGTTCTCCCTCTGCTTCTGACGGCTGTGGGTGCGAACTGTGCCCTTTGCCTGTCTTACTGGCCAGGCCTCAGTTGCCAACCTCAGCCATCCCTGTCCATGCAGGCTGAGTGTAATTTAACCCACAGGAGCCTCTGCCGTGTGATACCCACTTGGTGGCCAGCTTTCTTGCCAAACTCCTCTCTTCCACAAGGTGGCAGAGGTAACCTGGCCGGGCCGGCTGGGATAAACCTCAGGTAAGAACACTCTGATTGCCATCCAGCGGGTGGAGTATTGGGAGCAAATGCCTGGCTTTATAAAGACTTGGTTCTGTCCAGAGGGACAGCCCTTCATCTACTTGGAGACAAGCTGAGGACACGCAGCAGTTCAGGTCTACACGGCAGCGGTCAGCAAGCGTGTCACGGAAACACCCCGCGGGAGGAAGCAACGGGCTCGATGCCCCAATATTGGAGGGATCGTCTCACTTTGCCCTGCGCCATGGAAGCCTGTTGATTCCTTTAACTCTGCTCCCAAAGTGCCCCTGTGCATTTTCAGGGGAGGCGAAAGGAGGAGTGGACAGTTAATTCGGCACCAGACTCAGTCGCCGGGTGGATTTCAGAAAGAACACATTTATTTTTTTGAGAAGACAAAGAATAGTAATAACTAAACCTTGCAAAGAAAGCAATTCCAGGATTAAAAAATAAAAATTAGTGTGCGCTCGCAAGATTCCCTTTCCCCCCTTTCTTACTGGGATTTTGGAATGCTGGGCTCTGTCAAGATGGAATCGCACGACATTTCCGAATGGACTTCATACTACAACGAACCCACGGAGGTAGGTGCCAAATAGCGCAAAAAAAACCCAACAACTTGGGAATAATTTGGGAATAACTTGGGAATAGATGCTTTTTTTTTAAGGAGTAGGGTTTAAAAGAAGCAACTGTGACTGCTCTATTTAGGACATGAATGAGATATAATGTTAATTGTGAGACCCGGCAGTACTGCAATCTTGGGGACTCTCTTGTGTGCTTCCAGGGTGTTGGGCTATATACTTCCTTTATCAGAATACGCAACTCAAAACTCCTGTTGTTATAAGGAACCGTCCCGGGCATCGCTACTAGGCAGGCAGAGACGGAGTATTCTACCTGTCGACAATTTAAAAGGAAGGGAAAATAGCAGGCGGTATAATTTAGTTCGGCAGTTCAACCTTGTGGAATTCAGTAACATTTGCTCTCAGAAGAGGCAGTGGTGGACCCCAGATTGCATGGCACTAAAACAGGATTAGGCAAATCCATGGAGCGTAAGACTATCCATGGAGCTACTAGTAGCTACGTTCTATTTCCACTGTTGGGGGCAGTAAAACTTCCAAATAATACCAGTTTTTGGGAAATCCCAAGTGGGGAGAGTAGGTTTCGCACCCAGGTCCTGCTTGTGGGATATGGTGGGTCACTCTGAAAACAGTCTGCTGGACCACCACCAGTGTGACCCAGAAGGTTCTTCTCGTGTTCCTAGGGATGTTAAGAACTGCCCTCCTAGATCGGACCCAATTATTCCAGAGTTCTTTCCTAGCTATGGCCAGTTAAAATGAAACAAAAGCTATCTGGTCAATGCATGGGCCTGTCTAGCTAAGAGGACTAGTTGTGCCTCTCCAAGGTTTCAGACAGCGAATCCTTCCCAGAGATTGGGGATTGAACCTTCTGCATGCAAGGCATGTGGTCTGCCACGGCGTCACCATGGCTCTACCCCAGGTGCCATTGGAAGGGCACGGAAGCCATGGGTCACCCAGCTCTGTTCTTACCACCTGGCATCCAACCGTTTATTTACAACCTCTGATTATGGGCCAAATGACGTCTCCAACCCCCATGGGTGTTTACCTCGCCGTTTTTATGGCCGTCGTTTTATGGTTACAGTCTGTAAAGTTTTCTAAAGGAAGCCTCCAACCAGGTCAATCGTAGCACCCAAGGGCCCAGGCAGCCTTAGTACTTTACATTCCAAAAACGGGAGCTGGGTCTTTCAAAACACCAGCTTTCTCTTAAGCTGACGCAGCGTGTACCAATATCGTCTTGGTCCCGTATCCCAAAAAGAGGCATTTTCTCCTGCCGCTCCTGCAAATGCCTATCTCAAAGCCACCTTTCTTGTGGTTGGAAAACTTTGCCGTCGATTCCATATTCCGTGCTTCCTCCCTCGCCTCCCTGCTGTTGCAGCAATATAAATTAAAACTGCGATTGCAGGGTCTTGGAGGTGGGAGAAAAAGGAAACCCAGTGTCATATTTCTTTCGTTTTTAATTAAATTTAATTACTGAGCAAAGAAGCTTATAATCCCAACACGTTGCTCCTCAGCCCCCTGCCTCCGACCAGGTGTCGGCTAGGTCGCGGCGCCAGTTTCTAAAATGGCTGCATGTTGCCTACTCTGCGCCGCCTGACATCAGCTTCCCAGGGTCTCGGGAAGGAGTTTTTCCCAGATGCGATCTATACTGCTGAGCTTTAATTCCCCCCCAGCCTCCAAAGGGGGCACAAGGTGGCCCTTATGGAGGGGACTGGCTGGGTTTCTTCAATGCCAACACAGGTCCTACGGTTTGGTCTTAGCAGGAGCTTGCCAGCACTTCAGATCCTGAGCTCTGTTGCCCATGCACTTTGGGCGATAGCTGCTTCCTGTTGTAATTCTAGGCAGGGACAATACCTGTGTCCGTCCCCCACCCCTAAAATATATATATAACACCCTGTGTTTGGGAGTAAAAGCAAGTGCAGTGCATAGCCCTCTGTCGTCCAAATGCGCCTTTTTTGCTTTCTCCCCTGTCCACTGCTGCTACGTGGCCTACTTACAGTGGTACCTCGGGTTAAGTACTTAATTCGTTCCGGAGGTCTGTACTTAACCTGAAACTGTTCTTAACCTGAAGCACCACTTTAGCTAATGGGGCCTCCTGCTGCTGCCGCGCCGCCGGAGCACGATTTCTATTCTCATCCTGAAGCAAAGTTCTTAACCCAAGGTACTATTTCTGGGTTAGCGGAGTCTGTAACCTGAAGCGTATGTAACCTGAAATGTATGTAACCAGAGGTACCACTGTAGTTCCTTGCGCTCTCTCAGCAATGCACGGGTGGCCAGGATTGCTCCAAAAAACACTCATTCTGGCAGCTAGACTGGGTGGGGACTGGGAGCGGCCGCTGAGACCATATAACACCGGTCTTGAAAGACCTACATTGGCTCCCAGTATGTTTCCGAGCAAAATTCAAAGTGTTGGTGCTGAGCTTTAAAGCCTTAAATGGCCTCGGCCCAGTATACCTGAAGGAGCGTCTCCACCCCCATCATTCAGCCCAGACACTGAGGTCCGAGGGCTTTCTGGCGGTTCCCTCCCTGCGAGAAGTGAGGTTACAGGGAACCAGGCAGAGGGCCTTCTCGGTAGTGGCACCCACCCTGTGGAACACCCTCCCTTCAGATATAAAGGAAATAAACAACTATCTTACTTTTGAAACAAAAAATAAAATAAAATCCCTTCCTATTGAATTTTTTTATTTTGTTTCAACTATGGCAGACCTGTAACTTAATTTTAGAAGACATCTGAAGGCAGCCCTGTTTGGGGGAAGTTTTTAGTGTTTAATGCTCTATTGTGTTTTTAATATTCGGAAGGGAGCCGCCTAGAGTGGCTGGGGAAACCCAGCCAGATGGACGGGGGTATAAATATTATTATTATTATTATTATTATTATTATTATTATTATTATTATTATACCATTCTGTGCATAATGTACTCAGACAGAAGTCTCTTTTTTTAAAAGCCTAAGGTCCCAATTCAATGGGCACTTGCTTAGGAGTAACCCTCAAGGAACACAGTGGAAATCAACTTGAGATAAAAAAATTAATCTGTGCGTCTCTCTAGAACTGAGGGCCACACAAAGATTGGCTTAACAAAATGAAACACTTCACGTGACTCGTACTTAACTTGTGGAACTACCCAAAAGAGGACGCAGTCATAGGCGCTCCTATCAATAGTTCTGCAGAAAGATTAGATAAAATTTCCTCAGGGGCAGATTAACTGTGGTCACCATGATGAGATCTAAAATGGAAGCCCTGTCGTACCGCTAAAAGCCAATCCTTGGGGAATAGCGACAAGGGTAGGTGAGCATCTCTGGGATGACGTCTGCTGGGTCACTCACAGGCATCGAGTCTCCAAAATGGCAGGCTACACGGACCTTTGGCTTGAATCCAAGCCAGCAATATAATCAGCGTGCACAGTAACCTAAGCAATGGAAAATATATTAATATTGCCACGTCGCTTCCGCCGGGTGCTAAGCTCTGCCTCTTACGCATGGGTTGCCAAGGGTCATTATTTATTTTATTCCCCCTATCTACCAGTGCAATTCTCTGCGCGACGTTACCCGATATTTTAACATCAGCAACAGCACCGTGTCATATATATATATATATATATATATATATATATATATATGATATTTATTAAAGTTTCAAAGAAAAGATTACATAAATAAAAAGAGGGGAAAAGGAAAAAGAAATAAAAAGGAAAAAAATACAAAATACAGAAAAAAGATAAAAAACACTTTAAAAACACATCAATCTTTCCATGCCTTACATTTCATTTCCTTACTTCCCTGACCTCCTCACACCTCCCTTTTTTGTATTCCAGTTCTGTTAGTTAATTCAGCAATTCCTTTCCCTCTTTGTTTATAAACCATCACTGAAACAATCAAGGTATAACCAACAAAAGCTTAATAATAATAATAATAATACAGTGGTACCTCAGGTTACATACGCTTCAGGTTACATACGCTTCAGGTTACATACGCTTCAGGTTACAGACTCCGCTAACCCAGAAATAGTGCTTCAGGTTAAAAACTTTGCTTCAGGATGAGAACAGAAATTGTGCTCCAGCAGCGCAGCGGCAGCAGGAGGCCCCATTAGCTAAAGTGGTGCTTCAGGTTAAGAACAGTTTCAGGTTAAGAACGGACCTCCGAAAGTACTTAACCCGAGGTACCACAGTAATAATAATAATAATAATAATAATCATAATCATAATCATAATCATGTTTCGCAAGCAGCAGTTCATGCGACCCTGGAAAAATGTCAGAGAATGAAACAGCCCCGGCGTTAAGCGTAACACAGGCTGGGAAATCATTGTCTTTTAAAAGCCTGTGGAAAAATAAATAGATTCTTTAAAATGCATTAAGCCAAGCAGCAGGCGAGCCTCTATAGCAGCCTTCCCCAACCTGGTGCCCCCAAGATGTTCTGGACTACAGTGACGGCTATGCTCAGCCGGAACGGCTGGAGGCAGCCAAGCTTCTGAATACAGTGGTACCTCGGGTTACATACGCTTCAGGTTACAGACTCCACTAAGCCAGAAATAGTACCTCAGGTTAAGAACTTTGCTTCAGGATGAGAGCAGAAATCGTGCTCCGGCGGCGGAGCGGCAGCAGGAGGCCCCATTAGTTAAAGTGGTGCTTCAGGTTAAGAACAGTTTCAGGTTAAGAACGGACCTCCAGAACGAATTAAGTACTTAACCCGAGGTACGACTGTACCAGCTTCTGGAAACCATGAGAGGGGTTCTTGTGATCGGAGCCTGCTTGGAGTTTCCTACAGGAATCTGGCTGGCCACTGTGAGAACAGAATGCTGGACTTAAATGGGCCATTGGCCGGATCCAGCACTTCTGATGTTCTTATCAGAACATCAGCCCCAGCCAGCATAATAATAATAATAATAATAATAATAATAATAATAATAATAATAATAATTTATTATTTCTACCCTACCCATCTGGCTGGGTTTCCCCAGCCACTCTGGGCAGCTTCCAGAAGAATATTAAAATACAATGATTCTTCAAATACTAAAAGCTTCCCTAAACAGGGCTGCCTTCGGATGTCTTCTAAAAGTCCGATAGTTGTTTATTTCTTTGACGTCTGATGTTAGCAAGTCTTTCTACCCAACACTGCAAATTAGGGCAGGCTTACTGTGTGCCCTTGGCAAACCTGGGCGGCAACGGGTGGTTGCTCACGCCCTTGTCGCTTGATGACGCCTCTTTATTTATTTGATAAGATTTCCATCGCAACGTTGGTAGCATAACGATAGCTCAAACTATATGTGGAGTAGAGAGATAGAGATAGCTCAAACTATATGTGTGTGGAGAGATAGAGAGAGAGAGAGATCTTCTTTGGCCAGGCATAGTCAAACTCGGCCCTCCAAATGTTTTGGGACTACAACTCCCATCAACCCTGACCACTGGTCTTGTTAGCTAGGGATGATGGGAGTTGTAGTCCCAAAACATCTGGAGGGCCGAGTTTGACTATGTCTGTCTTTGGCGATCAATCGTAGACGAGTAAGATTGTCTTCCATGAACACGGTCTTAACAATGAGTCCGTAAGTGACTGTGGAGGTCAATTCTGGATCCACACATCCTATAGACACACACACACGAAGGGTAGTATATAAATTTAATAATACTAATACTAATAATAATAATATATAAAGCTTATGGTTTTTTATGACAGAGAAGAACTTGTAGTGCTCAGGTCCTGTCTGCAGGCTTCCCAAAGATCAGATCCGAGGTCCACAGGGCCAGTCAGAACAAAAACGAAAAACAAACCTGCCTGATCCCGAGGCAGAGGATAGGCCCATCTAGTTCAGTATTCCCTACACTGACTGGTAGCAGCTCTCTCTGGGTTTCAGGCAGGGATGTCTACCTGCAGGTGTGGCTGAGCACTTCTTGCAAAGCCGATGCTCTACCAGTGAGCATGTGGCCATTTCCAGATATAATTTGCAATATCTATAAATTCGTAGATCACTAAACAATCTACAAAATTTAGAATAAATTTTTTGAATATACAAAATTAGCTAAAATGACATATAGAATAAGAGACCAAAAAGGGACAAAGTTTGATGAAGAATGGGGTAAATTTATGGCATATATAAGAACAAACTGTAAAAGCTTAAAAACTATGGCAGGGTTAACATAATTCCTGCGATGTGCATAGAAGGGGAATAAGAATCTACAGGAGGGGATATATCTCAAGAAAACCGAAGCAGGGAAGGAAGGAAGTCGAGGCGTGAGGACACGCAGTGTAAATATGATGACTTAAAATGTTGATTGTAAAGGATTGCTTTATTTTCTTCTTGTTTGTTTGTGAAAAACCCAATAAAAAACACAAATATATATATATATATAGAATAAGTCACATCATAAATAAAGCAGTAATTAAAAGTAGCCAGGTGACATGGAACAGAAGAACTTAAGAAGAAGCACTATACCATTCCTGGGATACCAGGAATTGAATTTGGGACCTTCTGCATGCAAAGCACATATTCTGCCCCTGAGCCATGGCCCTTTCCCCAGCCTGTGCCATAAGGACCACACATTGCACAGTAATAATGATGTTTAAAGTCTGCCCCTAGATTTACAGTTTAAAAAAGGCAGGATGATTAGCAAAGGATGGATTGGGTTAAACCACAGAGCCTAGGACTTGCCGATCCGAAGGTCAGCAGTTCGAATCCCCGCGACGGGGTGAGCTCCTGTTGCTCGGTCCCTGCTCCTGCCAACCTAGCCGTTCAAAAGCACGTCAAAGTGCAAGTAGATAAATAGGTACTACTCCGGTGAGAAGATAAAGGGCGTTTCCGTGCGCTGCTCTGGTTTGCCAGAAGCGGCTTAGTCATGCTGGCCACATGAACCCGAAAGCTGTACGCTGGCTCCCCCGGCCAATAAAGCGAGATGAGCGCCGCAACCCCAGAGTTGGCCACGACTGGACCTAATGGTCAGGGGTCCCTTTACCTTTACCTTTACCTTTACCTTAAGTAGCAGCTAATTGATACAGATCTACATATATACAATATTTCATGTGATTTATTTGTTTTGGTATTTTATAATTTGTAAACCACCTCGGGTGTCTTGGCAGAAAGGCTGTATGTATATAATCGTGATAAACAAATAAAACACAAATCCTTTTTTTAAAAAAAACCTGAATGCGTGAAAAGTTGACGATGAAACTCACTGAGCAATATCCAGTGAAAACTAAGAACAGCCCAAGTTAGTCTTGGGGGGCCAAGCGAGACTTGATGGTGTCAGGATCATTTGAGTCCCTGCCAAGAGAGGCCACACTTATGGTGTGGGATTCGGAGTGACCAAGTCTGGGTTACTTCGCCATTAGCACCACTTCTTGTACTGGGTCCAAGCACCCAGGAACTGGAATCTACATGACACCAAAAGGCAACATATAATGGGCAGCTGACGTTGTATTGCCAGGCCTTAGACTTCAGCTGGAGCCTTACACCTGGCGGAAGTTACTAGCTGGGTGCACTGCCGGATTTACGTATAAGCTAAACAAGCTATAGCTTAGGGCCCCACTCTCTTGGGGGCCCCCAAAAAAATTAAAGGAAAAAAAACCTGGATGTACATTTCCAAAATATAAGTTAAAAAACAAATAAAATAAAACCTACATACAGCAACAGTGTTTTGTGTTGCGTAGGCTCCTATGATGTAAGTAATGGGCACCGCCTGCTAGCCTGCTCCCTAAAATATCACAGGTTTGCTCATTTCTACATACAGTGGTACCTCGCAAGACGAATGCCTCGCAAGACAAAAAACTCGCTAGACGAAAGGGTTTTTTTGTTTTTTGAGCTGCTTCGCAAGACAATTTTCCCTATGGGCTTGCTTCGCAAGGCGGAAACGTCTTGCAAGTTTGTTTCCTTTTTCTTAACACCGTTAATACAGTTGCGACTTGACTTCGAGGAGCAACTCATAGAACGCGGTGTGGTAGCCTTTTTTGAGGTTTTTGAAGACTTTGGTGATTTTTGAAGCTTTTCCAAAACTTTCCCGACACCGTGCTTCGCAAGACGAAAGAAATCGCAAGACGACAAAACTCGCGGAACGAATTAATTTCGTCTTGCGAGGCACCACTGTACAGTAGTACCTCTGGTTGCGGATGGGATCCATTCCAGAGCTCCGGTCTGGATCCCGAGGTTTCCGCAACCGGAAGTGCCTGTTCTGCACATGCGTGTGGCACGATAGAGTGCTTCTGCACATGTGTGTGGCGCGTAGAGCGCTTCTGCGCATGCACGAGCAGCGAAACCTGGGAAAATACTTCCGGGTTTGCTGTGTTTGCAACCTGAAGTTGCAAAAGCCGAGGTTCTACTGTATAGGGTGCCTACATTTTGCATGGACCGGTTGCATCGCAACATGTGCAAATGGCTTTAGATACTTAAGAGGTCCATAAATTACCATATAGCATATATTCAACACAAAATACAGCGACAATTTGTTGTTGACAAAGGACAGCTGGACATAGAAAGGGCCCCATTACCTTCAGTAGCTTAGGGCCTCGTCAAACCTTAATCCAGCCCTGGCTAGGTGTCAGAATTGCACCTCTAAGATCGAGCCCCAGGAGAGCTGGAAAAGGCAGTCCTCTGTTGCAAACTGCTCTGGAACCCACCTATGAGCTTCAAAAAGGACTTTTCCATGCAAATGGGGGGGGGCGTCATTGCAAAACATGCCAGGCAATCCCGTCCCCAAAATGTTTTCTGCGTTTGTAGCCCTTTCCGAAGCCGTCCAGGCTGGTGGCTGTTTTGTAAAGCAAGGAGGCGAAACCTAAAGCCCTGTGAATGGAGAACAGTGGGGCAGAGTAAGGCCGCATGATTCCAATCCTCTCTCCTAGTCCCCCTCTAACACATTCGTTTGTTCTTCCTGATAAAACTCCTCTGTATAAAATGAATGTGCAAAAGGGCAAATCCAACACGCCTCCAAACAGGGTCAGAATCTTTTCCCTTTCTAGGAAGATTTGGTTTCACCGGGTGAAATCAGCGCCGGCACGTTAAGAACACTTCCTACTGTACAGTATTTTAAAATTCCCAGCTTTGTGTATTTATGTGCTTTAAATGCCTGTCAGAAGAAAGGACGCTGATCGGTTAACTTTAGGCATCCTGATTTCATGAAGGATTAAGGCTTATCAACAGCTAGAAAGGAGGGACACGGGTGGCGCTGTGAGTTAAAACACAGAGCCTAGGACTTGCCGATCAGAAGGTCGGTGGTTCAAATCCCGAGCTTTCGTTGCTCGGTCCCTGCTCCTGCCAACCTAGCAGTTCGAAAGCACGTCAAAGTGCAAGTAGATAAATAGGTACCACTCCAGCAGGAAGGTAAACGGCGTTTCTGTGCACTGCTGTGGTTCGCCAGAAGCGGCTTAGTCATGCTGGCCACATGACCCGGAAGCTGTACGCAGGCTCCCTCAGCCAATAAAGCGAGATGAGCACCGCAGCCCCAGAGTCGGCCGCGACTGGACCTAATGGTCAGGAGTCCCTTTACCTTTACCTAGCTAGAAAGGGAGCCTCCATCGGCAGAGGCTGTCTGTCTGATGACTAGTTTCTGGGGACGAACTGCAGGGAATGGTTACAGCCTGACTCCCTCCCTCGGCAATCTTCGCGGAGCTCTGGCCCAATGGTTGCCAGTGGCTTGAATTAATTAATTTTATAATGAATGATTTTAGAGTGTTGTTTATGCTGTACTTTTGTACTGTTTTATTGTTGTTAGCCGCCCTGAGCCCGGCTTCGGCTGGGGAGGGCGGGATATAAATAAAAGTTGTTGTTGTTGTTGTTGTTATTATTATTATTATTATTATTATTATTATTATTATTATTATTATTATCTCTGCCACGGCCAGCTTCCTAGGAACACTTACAGCTGGGCTGTGGTTGGTGACTTTTGATCTGCCCCAGCATATTCAGTTTCTTACACTTTTATTTTTCCTCTGTCCCGTTTGAAGAGTCTATAAACAGTGGAATCTTTTATGTACCCAAAATGACATCATCCATATACCAAAGAGAGGTGGCAACAGATTTGGGGGGCCCCAATGTCTGCAGAACTAGGGAGAGGGGAACTAAGGGCGAGGGACACCCACAATTGTTTTTAATTTTGTTTTTAATGCTGTAACCTGCCCTGGGAGCTTACAGTGAAGGGTGAGCAATAGATAGATAGATAGATAGATAGATAGATAGATAGATAGATAGATAGATAGATGATAGATAGATAAACAATCAGCCCAATTAGAGTTGAGCATGCTCAGTTGGTACACAAAGCTGTCTGAATACTAGTGGGGAGGGGAAACGGAACGGAATATCCTGGAGATGGGCACGCCAGCCTGGCTGGCACCCTAAACAGGATCACTCCGTTCCACGACATTTTGTTGCAGATCCCCCTGGTTATTTATATTTTTAAAGATTTATATATGCCAACATTTTCAATATTTTTTAAGGGGGGAAAAGAAAGAATTCCAGTTATATAACCCAACTGTATAACGAGATCGAAACAGGCAATTGAAAGAAAAAAAAAGTCAGCGGAAACATTAGTACACACAAGATAAAAGTGGACCAAAACTGAAAAGCTAGCAGCTGGTCGATAAGGGTAAACCAGGAAATTTAGCACAGACAAAATGGGAATGCTTTCAAAATCTAGAAACCAAAATCTAGAAACCAAAATCAAAGAAGTTCTCATCTACTGAGTTGTGCCTTTGTCTTATGTAGTAAATTTAGTTCAAATTATTAAGGGGTGTGAAGAGGTTTTATACCCAAATGAACCAATTGAGTGTCAAAAAGAAGGGGGAAGGGGGAGCCTACGCGTGAGCAGTTGCTTCACGATTTCTTCTCACTCTGCAGCAGAGATAAAATAATCCAGATTTCAACACACCAGGCAGCCGACTCATTACACAATCACCCTTGGTTTGGTTAAAGAAATTCAGAACCATCAGGACAGAGAAAATTTGACTAGGGTGGAATCTAGACACATATATATAAAAAAAAAAACGTTGAGAAAATGCTTTTTTAAAAAAAGTTTTGAAAAATATATTGACTTTGCCATAGCTCACCATCACCATCTAGTGACGCATTTGTGTAATGCACTTTACAACACATGTTTTATTTGAAGCTGTATAGCTGAGTCCAAGGATACAATAAACCATTTGCATTTATTTTTAGAAATGCAATATAATAGCTAGGGCTGCTTGTTGACCTTTATTAAGGTCCAGAGATTATATTCTCATGGGGGTGGGAGATGGTTGATGGAGGACCCTGGGTGAGGGACAGGGAAATGTTGGTCTCCTGGATTTCCTCCTGGCTGGGAGGAGCCAAGGACTAAGAATTACTTTTAAGATAGGATTCTGTATTCTACTTATTCTGTTTGCTATTTTATTGTACAGTGGTGGCTCGCAAGACGAAAAGAATCCGTTCTGTGATTCTCTTCGTCTAGCAGTTTTTTCGTCTTGCGAAGCAAGCCCATTGACGGATTAGCGGATTAGCGCTATTAGCGCTATTAGCGACTTTTAGCGGCTTATCTGCTGATCGGATCAGCTGATAAGCGGCTTAGCGGCTTAGAAAAGGGGGGGGGACCGCAGGAACTCGCAAGACATTGTCGTCTTGCGAAGCAAGCCCATAGGAGATTCGTTTTGCGAAGCACCTCCAAAACGGAAAACTCTTTCGTCAAGCGAGTTTTCCGTCTTGGGAGGCATTCGTCTTGCGGGGCACCACTGTATTATGAAAATCATAAAAATCTCACTACTGGGAATAACTGGGGCTGCTTGCTGATGTTTAGGCTTAACTCCATTCTAAATGTTTAGTGGGTTGATCAAAAACTCAATTTTAAATAGGTGCACCTAAAACCAGAACCTCAATACAGGCACATTTTGAAATTGCTGAAAGAAGCATGAGAGAATCAGAGCAAACGGGCAACCTTAACACCACCGTTATTTCTTCATTCTCTGTGACATACCACAAATAAAAGTCGCCACCAGCAAAATCAGACAAGTAAGGTAAAAAAAAAAGGTAAATTCTGCTCCATTAAGACCGATGGGAAGCTTGCCACTATGGGAGACGGATTTCGCGCAAGACTTACCCATTTATTGATTAAAATGGTTTTAAATTTGCCGTTCTACAAACAAGGGTTTGAATTAGGTTGTGGGTCACGGCAACAGTTTAAAGTCACCCCTCTTGCAGGTTAATGTAGGTTTATCTTATTGCTGAAAACGTTACAATTGGGCCACTTTCTACTGAGTCACTTAAAAGACTTGGATTAATAAGTAACTTTGCTGTTAGTGCGCCTCAGAATGACAAAAAACGTGCTTTCATTCAGGCTGGCCAGGACTTTTGCATAAGACAAAAGTTAGCACACTGTTTCAGTAATCGATTAATCTGTTAAAATGAGATATCAGCTGAACGACTCTCAATTTATCAGACTGCCTTAGCTGGTTTTTAGTTCTCAGCGCCTGCAAATTCCAATGACACAAACCAATCTAATCAACAAGATACCACATTGCAATCATTATTTTCATAGGTACAGGTGGTCTGCCCTAGACAAAGCTGTTCCAGTTTTATTAATCTGAACCAGTTTTTAGGTACTACCAACTGCACATTTTCACTTGGCACAAAGTACCTAAGGAGTTCGAGTGCAACCCAAAAGAGGGAAATTCCTGTTTGCACACCCCTTAGGTTGCCTCACCTGAGCCCCCCACTAAAAAGAATAAAAATAAAAATAAAAAATTCTTCAGCTTCCCAGATACTGGGAGCGGGACTGTTACGGTAAAATCTGGGTGCAGTGTTACTCTGCCACCCAGCTCATCGGACTAAGTCCGTGGGTCCCTGCGGAAGAAAATGAGCTCAGCCGGACGCAGGAGCAAACTGCAGAAGATCCAAGTTTATTGCGCAACAGGTTCAAGGCGAGATTGAACCCAGAGAAAGGGGTGACATGAACTTTTGAAATTTCCCTCCATATCCCAGAATACAGTGCATGAAACGTCACGAATACATTATGGGAAGGTTGGGTTTCACAAGTTACATCATGAATATACTTTACACGTCATGAATACATTATGAAAAGGTGGGATTACATTAATTAGCATTTTCGGATGAGGGAGGGGGGATATGCGGAGCGGGAAATATACATAGATACACATTTATTGAGTACCGGTGGTGGCAAGACAATGGGTCAGAGATATGCATCGTCTGCCACCTAATATTGCCTAGAGGGAAGGTTTGGCAAATTAAGAAGTTCCTGCGTACGTGACCTGCCGCTTCGGGGATTATGGAAGTAGGGATAGCATTATGGAGTCCACGGGGAACTGAGTTGAATGACACTGAGAGCGAAGAAATTGGAGTTACGGTTGATTTTATATCAATTTTTAAAGATTTCAATGATTTCAAACCCATTCTGTACTATAGGGCAAAAGCAGAAACAGAATGGATACATTGTAACAGGAGGTCTGTGATTGGCTAAAGCGGGGCCATAGGAATAAGCGGGGCCTCGGATGTTCCTAGAAGGAAGGGGGAAAGGAGCCCCCCCCTTCCGTTCCGTATCAGTCCCCCATTCGGAGATAGATTTGCATTAAAGTTCTGTAAGAACTTGCAAATCTTTTCTCCGCACCCTAAATCTCGGTGAATGGGATGTGTGGCTTTATGCAAACCTGAAAGGGACTTGCAAGCCATGCCTCTTACGGTCATTTGCAAGTATAGCAGTGCAGGTAGCTGCATATAGGGTATTATATAAAGAACACCTCTTGTATTTTGTTGCTAAATTAGTTGTGGCATTCTCAATAGTGTTTTATGCTTTACACCTAGCAGGAAGGTCTAATTGACTGAAAAATGCAGTTGGCTTCCCCCCCCCTCGCCATTTGTGTGTTCTCAGGTGTCAAGGTAGCTCTTCTGTGGTCTCACACTGACATAGTGCTACAGCAACACATCCTGTCTGTTGAATCCCCTCAGGGCTTTCATTTAACCATGTCGCCTGGCATTCACCATAGCTGGCACAGGTTTGGGCATCTCGTGAGGGAGAGGTCTTCGCCTTGGCCTTTAGCTATGGGATTCTATTATAGGCTGTGGTTTTGCACGCATGGGGGTTGCTCACTTGCACTTAAAGGACCAAAAGGCTAATTGCAGCCTGGATACACTTGCCCAATTCAAACTGAGTCCAATTTGAATTTATCTTGCCCCATGGTTCTCAACTCTTCAAACCAATCTGTTAAAAGAAAACCATTCTTAACAAGGGCAGTTGTCCAAATAAGTCAATTTAAGTCTATAAGAAATCATTCCTGCTAAACCAAAGCATATCCACCTTCATGTTTCTTAGAAGCTTCTCCTTGGTAAAGCAAGTTTTAGCACATTTTTTAAAATGGGTAGGGAAGGTTGGCATAGTGCCAGGTGGGACAACGAATTGTGGTTATCTAAACATTGGACTACACAATAGTGTGAGCTATTAGAAAGTATAAAATGCATGAGAATTCTCCATTGGTGTGTAAGCAATAAGACATAAAACATAAAAACAATTACACACAATAAATTGCCCCCCTTTGTGGAAATCACACTGTCAGACACATTTCAACATTCTTACATAATAACACATAATACAAAACAAAATAATTAAATATCTGTTGCATATCTTGACACAATTGTGATCTTTTACGTATGTATCTTTTGAATCCTGGAGCACAGAGGCTTGAGTTTCAAAAGTGAGAAAATGTCCTTGCAATTCAACTCCTCCCCCCTTTGTCAGCCCCACTCCCCCCTCAGTCTATATCCTTTGAAAGAGATAGCTGTGGGCACTTTGAAAACTCTGGTGTTGCTGGTCTTGTGATGGCGAAGAACTGAGGGGTTGTTGCTCCTTTTCATCATTGCACATCTGTAGAAGTGATATCCTGTAAGGGGGCAGGGTTTTTGGGGAGACTTAAAGACACAGACAAGGAAGGGGCAAAAGGCAAAAAGGATGTCCTCCAGTTTTCATGGGAAGCTGCAAATAATAACAATCTTAGTGGATTAAACATTTTATTCATTATCATTATTGGACTATTTTGATTGTTGTTAGCCGCCCTGAGCCCAGCTTCGGCTGGGGAGGGCAGGATATAAATAAAATTATTTATTATTATTTATTATCACATTTCCACATAATTACTGTTATTATCTGCTAAGTTTGTTTGCTTTCCTTCACTTAGTTTTTGTTGTTGTTCTTTTCATATTATAAAATAAGAATTACTCCACATGTATAGAAAGAGAACTGTAAAAAATACAAAGGTTAAAAAATACAAAAGAAAGCAAAAAATTAGATTACCAGTCAGATGAAAACAAACTTGACACAAGGACATCAGATTTAGAAAAGAATTATTATTAAATATATTATCAAAACCACGCAGATTACTACTAGACTGAAAAAAATGGGAAAACAATGGGGAAAAACTTAAAATTCACCATGTGCTATCTGATAAAAGAACTTCATGAAACTGACTTTCAGCATGTGATGAACATGTCCCTAAAGTAGAACACACACACACAAAATGAGCTATGAGGAACCAAAAATAAATAAATGCTAAGACACACCATTAATAAGTAACCTGAAGTAATCTGTTTTGGCATTCTAACATCCCAAATGAAAATAAAAGTGTTTCTTGATGTGACATCAGCTGTAATGTTAATAGCGGAATACTGGGAAATGAGTTAATACCAATAAAAATGAATGGCAATTTAAAGTTGTGCAGGTACCTTGCACTAGCCAAAATGACAGAATTAGTAAGAAATGCTCAGGCCAAAGGTAAACAAATACCATTCCACAAACAATGTTTGGTTGTGCTTCGATTAATTTCATATATATAATGGAAGAACTAATAAAACGAACTTAATAAACGAAAACAGATTATTTGTAACCTAAAAAAAAATGTCAAAGCCACAAAGAGATAGAAGGAAATCAACTAATATAGCAGGGATTCAGACTTGTTTTGCTGAACAGAAAGAAAGTGACTGTTTGGCTTTAAGGAAAGAAAGACAAAAGAAAAACAAATGCAATTACTTTTTATAGAGTATTTAAATCACTGTTTGCATCCCCTCATTATCATTTGTGCTGTGGGAGAAAAGAAAGGACACTCTGTTAAAAAGGAAAATTATTTCATGTGAGAGGTCTGTCAGGAAATGCTGTTCCTAAAATGTATAGGCATATACACACCTGTTGAAAGGGAAAAATTTTTTCATGTGAGAGGTTTGTCAGGAAATGCTGTTCCTAAAATGCATAGGCATATACACATACACACACACACACAAAAAAAAACTTATAAAATTTAAATCCAATGGGGGGGGGAACTACTCAAGAGAGGAACTCACAGTGGGAGTGCTTTGATATTTACCTGTGAAAAGAATTTGGCATGCCCAGTACTTAACTTTATTGTCTTAAGTAGCCCTGGAGCAAAACACATTAAGGGTGATTTCCCTCAATGGTTCAAGGTTTTACATAAGGAAATTTGTATAGGTTTCAGGCTCTCCAAACCTTCTCTCTCCCCCCCTCCTTTCTCTCTCTCTCTCTCTCTTTTGTAAGCTGATCTAGCCTCTGTGCATGTGCAGAGTTCATGCCTCAGCAAACCTTTTATACCATTGAAAATGTTGCATCTTTTTGGCTCAATTAGAATAAGGAAGGGAAAGGTAAGGAGTAGATTTTAAAAATAGGGTTAGATTTTAAAACAAAAAAGAGAAACTCAGCAATTCAAGTATTCACCATTCAGCCCAAGCAAAGTCTGCTTCCTTTATGTACAGGAAAGGGCTAATATCCCTCTGGCCATTCGCGGAACAATCAACCGCTCTCTTATTTATGAGTAAAAATGGCCAGAGAGTTAGAATTCATAGGATTTTTATTTAGTTTTTTTAACATTCTCAGTCATGGTCAAGGCTAATTCTACTTAACTATATGAATTTTTATGTGCTTAAACTTTTAATAGACTTTTAAGTTTGATTTTTTTTTTTAAATAGTAGACAAAATGATAAATACTGTAATCACTCAAATGCCTGATATCACCAGTTCTGTTTCAAACATCACGAGCAAATCTGGGCTGAATTTCAACACATCAGCTACAAATTGGGAAAGTTGAAAGGGACCTGGGGTCATCTAGTCCAACCCTAAAATACAGGGTTCATAGCAAGATTTGTACTACCAGAGAGACACACACATACTTATGTACACAGACACAACTGGGGAAGAGACCACAAGCCATGCGCCTATCATGTACTAAGGAAGAGGAAAATAAAAGTACCCAACCCTTTTAGCAGATCTTGAAGCTAGTTTGAGTGAGTGTTTACTTCCTTAGACTAAAGAGTGAAAGTTCCTAGATAAATTATCTTTAAAGACTGAAGTGAACATTTTTCCTAAGATAGGGAGAGGATCTCTTATAAAGCATAGTTAAAACAGCCATAGATTTGATTTAAAGGGAATACAAAAGTGACAATTTTTCCTGCACTTGCAGAGGAATAGTAAGCCTAATCTATGCCCCCCCCCACCTTTGCAGTTTCCTTTAAAGTAAGCTTACTCGGGAGTAAATTTACCTGGCACAGAATAAGAAGGAGAAGGAAAAAAAAACCTGAAAGAGACAGAATGAAACAAGGGGGGGCATTTTCTAAGAAAAGAGGCCAGGACGTCTTATAGAGACTGATATCAGGAGCCTTACAATAACTCTTCTGTCCAACCAGATCAAAGTTAAAACTGGACTCAAATATTTTTTCTTAGAATGAACACCATACTTTTATGGGCATACGCTTAATGAAATACATACACTGCATTTTAGCTTGAGCGAGCAGTTGTGCTCAACTAGGCTTTTGCAGCAGAAACATTAGGTTATCATCACCTTCCAAAATAAGACTGTAGACTCACAATCTCAAAAGTTGAGGCAAAGCAAGAGGTGGGGTAAACATTTGCACACTTCATTCTCATCTTGTCTTATTTAGGACTGCTAAGATCCAGCATGGCTTCCTTAGATTTAAATTTTGAAGCAAGCTTGCAGTTTAAACTATGCACACTTAAGAAAAGCAGTCTGCCAGAGACAGAAGGAACAGACAACACACATAACAGACAACATGTAACATATAAACAGATATATTCTCATCCTTTAGTTGGTTATTGCAAGGAGTTGGGCCACTACCTCTGGCTTCATTAAGTGAAATTAGTAGGAAGGTCCCACATGGTTTTATGAGCCTCCTTGCCTCTTCAAACACACCACCAGTTAATCAAACTGGTAGGGCTCATAACGCTTGGTCGACTGGGTACCCCTTTATAGATGCATGCGTTGCTGTTGTTGCTTTTTTGCTTTTTCCTTTTTTTGGGGGGGGGTGTCTGGGATAGAGAAGGGGGAAAGAGAGGGGTTGATTAGGATTGGTATGTCTAGGGGTTTGGTATGCTTAGTACAGGGACGTATAGTAAAGAGGAGAAGGGGCTTCTAGTTGCCTGGCAACTTCCTTAGTGGGTTTTAGAGAGCTCTAGCTATCCGGTTCCTTGCGTTCCCTTTCCTATTTCCTTATTTCCTATTTCCTTATTTCCTATAACCTGGGGTCTCTTTCCACTCTGCCGGTCCTGCCCAATTCCTCATGGGCTATCCCTCCTGGCAACCTCCTACCTATCGTCACATCTCAGGAAAAGGGGCCCTACTGGACGCCCGCGCCATGCGGTGCCAGATCGGGTGATCCCTGGATAGAATTTCGAACTGAAAATCCCCCTTGCTTTTGGAAGCGGGCTCACGCACGATGCACGTGTTACCGACCAGTGCGGCTGGGATTGGGATAGAAAGCAAGACCACTTCCTGCCCCCTAGCAAGGACGCTCGGGAAGTTCGGAAAGAGAACTCCAACCCCTTGCTTTCAACTGAGATGCCCGTTGCGGAGAGTCGGCTGTCTTTCCAAGCCGGGTCTCACCGTCTTACTTTCGGGCTCCCAATTGGTGCGGCTGGCTGGAAATTTTAAGGAAAAGAGATAGAGCTCAGAACCCCCCTTTCGGGTTGAGCAGCGGTCCACGGTCTCTCTCACTAACCGGACCAAGAGAAAGGCAAGAAGGAGCGATAGAGAGGAGGGCAGAGAATTCAGTTGCCAGGAGATTCCACCCCCTTCCCACCAGTGCACTGGATTTTCCTTTTTCCTTATACTCACGCGTCTTCTATGATGATCCCGGGATCGATGAATAAGCCGGCTGGATCCCTCTTTTGCTCCCCGGCTGAACTCCTAGGGCTTTCGATTACCGCCCAGAAGATGGCTGGGGGTCCAAAAGGATCTTCCCAGGCAAAATGGCCCGGAGCCGGCTGAAGATTTCGGGGCCCCCAGTCAGCAGCTCGGGAGAACCGCAAGCCCCACGTTGCGGCGCCAACTGTTACGGTAAAATCTGGGTGCAGTGTTACTCTGCCACCCAGCTCATCGGACTAAGTCCGTGGGTCCCTGCGGAAGAAAATGAGCTCAGCCGGACGCAGGAGCAAACTGCAGAAGATCCAAGTTTATTGCGCAACAGGTTCAAGGCGAGATTGAACCCAGAGAAAGGGGTGACATGAACTTTTGAAATTTCCCTCCATATCCCAGAATACAGTGCATGAAACGTCACGAATACATTATGGGAAGGTTGGGTTTCACAAGTTACATCATGAATATACTTTACACGTCATGAATACATTATGAAAAGGTGGGATTACATTAATTAGCATTTTCGGATGAGGGAGGGGGGATATGCGGAGCGGGAAATATACATAGATACACATTTATTGAGTACCGGTGGTGGCAAGACAATGGGTCAGAGATATGCATCGTCTGCCACCTAATATTGCCTAGAGGGAAGGTTTGGCAAATTAAGAAGTTCCTGCGTACGTGACCTGCCGCTTCGGGGATTATGGAAGTAGGGATAGCATTATGGAGTCCACGGGGAACTGAGTTGAATGACACTGAGAGCGAAGAAATTGGAGTTACGGTTGATTTTATATCAATTTTTAAAGATTTCAATGATTTCAAACCCATTCTGTACTATAGGGCAAAAGCAGAAACAGAATGGATACATTGTAACAGGAGGTCTGTGATTGGCTAAAGCGGGGCCATAGGAATAAGCGGGGCCTCGGATGTTCCTAGAAGGAAGGGGGAAAGGAGCCCCCCCCTTCCGTTCCGTATCAGGGACCTATACGAGAACCATATATTTTTCAAAAGGGAGATTGTTTTAGCTCTCAGTGCCCCTGCAGGGGAACAACACATGATTATCACCTCCTTCAGGTTCCAGATTTCTGTGAAGGCTTGGCAGCGATGACGTGAAACACCAGTGTTAGCGAAAGTTGCTCCGTCCACACCTAATATGACGAATCTCTGTGTACATGAACTGTTCAGAACCTTAGATATGAAACTATTTAAAGGGTGGACCTGGAAAACGACAAAGGGTCTCATTTCGCACTAGTCACAGCTGTGGAAGCTTTTAAAAAGAACAACACACCCCTCAAATCACAACCTATCAAAGATGGGAGCAGGGTTTTCCACAACAGTGGTGGCGCAAGGAACAAAAGCATAGAACCAGTGAGGGGGTTCATTATTCTGCAGAAGTTCTTTGAGAAACTTGGAAGGAGACCCAGTCAGAATGCCGGAAGCAAGGTTTAAAACTGGTCAGATTTAGGTGTTCAGAGCGAAGCATCTCTTATTTGTAAATGTTGTTTATGTATTCACTTATTTTGAAGATAACGGTTTTTGGAATTCACCGATGGACTCGTCCCCTCACTAACATGACCAATATTAACATGCATATTGAGGAAGTACTTGAACAATGAGCAGAAAGCTGACATTTGCTATACAGTCGTACCTCGGGTTAAGTACTTAATTCGTTCTGGAGGTCTGTTCTTAACCTGAAACTGTTCTTAACCTGAAGCACCACTTTAGCTAATGGGGCTTCCTGCTGCTGCCGTGCTGCCGGAGCACGATTTCTGTTCTTATCCTGAAGCAAAGTTCTTAACCCGAGGTAATATTTCTGGGTTAGTGGAGTCTGTAACCTGAAGCGTATGTAACCCGAGGCACCACTGTACATGTAATCAAAAGATACTGATCACTAAATATGTCTCTTGGAGACCCACTCACAAATCTCACAGGCCCTGGCTCTTTGGTCGTGTACACAGTACTGTGTTGAAACGCAGCTAGCTCATTCTTTTTTCTCCATTTATATTGAAGCTGCTCCGGGATTGGCAACCACATAAAAATGCTGTATTTCTTAAGAAACAATGGGATAGATGCAGATTGTGACTAAGGTTATATGTGTGTCCCCCAAACCAGTGGTTAACACACACCAAATGCCGAGTCGACGGGAGTGTGTACACAGCCTTTGTAAGAAAGAACCTAGCGTTGAGTGCTATAACTTATCCGGACTGATTTGATGATGATGATGATGATGATAGTTTATTACTTGTACCCTTCCCATCGAACTGGATTGCCCCAGCCACCTAGGGCAGCTTCCAAAAGAATATAAAAGAACACAACAAAACATCAGATGTTAAAATCTTCCCGATACAGGGCTGCCTTCAGATAGGCAGGCTGGGTTAAAAACAGCCAAGGCTCCTGTGTCATGTTAAAGACTCACAGATTTATCATGGCGTAACCTTTCATGGACTCCACAAAAGCTTACGCCGTGATAAATCTGTTAGTCTTTAACGTGCCGCAGGAGTTCAGGTTGTTTTTTTGCTACCCCTCTTAACATCCTTAGGTTGGATTTTAATTTCCCTTTCTGCCATTTTTTAATCCCAGCAAACTTTTGCTTTGCAGTCAAATCTATGATCGTGGGAAATAAACAAACGGGTTAAGAAAATGTCTTTTCTAGTCATCGGCAGACGTGTGAGAGGGTCTCTGAAAGTCGTTTTGTTTGTGTAAATATAGCAGAAGGACAGGGACGCGCATCAGAGCTGTGGTGTGTGTTCTCTACGGCATCCCTTACAGAAATGCCCCCAGGTGTTTTAAACCTCTGTAGGGTGAAAGGTACAATAACAGGCTGCCGTCCCGTACATATTTACTTTAGAGTAAGTCGTGGTGAGTCCCGTGGGGCCTACTTCTGAGTCAATGTGTTTCAGAGTGGGCTGCTACATGTGTGTTTAGGACTGCAGTCTCTGTTCTTCCGAAGACACAAAATAGGAGCAGGGAGTCGTAACAATATCTCCCTATCCCATTCATGACGGTTTAAATCAGAATCTCTTTGACAATTATTCTTTTTAGCCTTGATTATACCTAAAACTGATTTCTAGCACTATTGCTGGATATCCAAGTCACCAAAAACAGGAGCAGCTCTAATGGTACTCTTCAGATATTGTTGGACTCCGACTCCCATCCATTCAAGCCAGAATGGTCCATGGTCAGACATGGTGGGATTTGTAGTTAACAACTAGACTAGGGCACTAAGTTGACTCCTCTTGGTCATAGCTGTCAATTTACAGATTTGAAAATAAGGGATCAGCAGCCTCGAAAACAAGGGATCAGCAGCCAAAATAAGGGATCAACAATTACTATGATAAAATACATATTTTGTTGCGTGCAAATGGCTTTAGATACCTATTAGGTCCTATAAATTACCATACAGCATATATTCAACACAAAAAAACAGCAACAATTTGTTGTTGACAAAGCACAGCTGGACATAGAAAGGGCCCCATTACTTCAGTAGCTTATTTAAGGGACATCATCAATAAGGGACAGCAGCGGGACATGGCGCTGGGATAAGGGACTGTCCCGCCAAATAAGGGACGCTTGATAGCTATGCCCTTGGTCTAAAGGTATTCTATAATCCAAAGGTATTCTATAATCTCTCCTTCCCCAAAAAAATAATCTGAAATGTTTGGTAGAAGTCTAAACTGAGAAGAGGGTCACCAACTTTTAAAAACTAGTCTTGCCCCTGTGCCTTAAGCAGTTAGTTGATTGGTACAAATTTAGCAGGTGAATATTTTCCTGGCATAGAGCTAACATGATGGGGGAAAGCTTCATTTGCAAAAAAAAATCTCTCTGCATCAGGCTGCTGTTAACTGCACAGGAGTAGGGCCAGTGACAACTTTGGCAACTGCACATGCAAGTCCTTCTGGGGTCTGGTTGAAAAGCAAAACGTTCTGCAAGCCGAGACGGAGTTGGCACTTCCAGCCATTTTTAAGACAACGGCTCTTTTTTCCTCTCTCTCTCCCTCCCCATCTCCAGTGGTCCAGTCCACCGTCCCTCCCAGCCCCCAGATGTTCAGAATTGGCCCACACTTTCCCATGCAGGAAAAACCGACTTAATTTTAGCACCTTCTGTGGTCTTCGTGGAATGGAGCAAACAGAAACCTGCTGAGCAGGATGCAAACTTTGCCCGAGAACCAATGGGTGTCGTTCAGAGGGAAGGTGGCAACAGGATATGGTTGAAAGGGGGTGATTTTTGGCTCGGCCCGTTCCGTCGGAGCAAGGCAGGATTCTCTATTCAGCAGCAGAGTTTAATTTGAGCCAGGTTTCCAAGACGGTGAGCTCCAGAACCTCTTTTCAAGAGGCAAAATTCGGTCTCAGGAGAACTGCCAAGGCCCTGCTGCTGATATAGAGCCTTTGATATACGCAGAGCTTTATGGCCTAAGCTAAATAAGCAGGTCCTTGCCCCCAAGGAGCTTGCAGTCTAAATTTCAACAGTGCAGAGAACAAAGGAAGGAGGTGCAGAGAGAGGAGGGTGAAGGACTGGCAAGCTACACATGCCTTCCCTTCAGTCCACTGGGAAACATGGGGAGCTTTTCTGTATTGGGGACCAGGGACTGGAAGCTCTGCCAGACTGGGACGCGAAGGGTCTTTCCTAGTCCTACGCAAGAGACCCAAGAAGCTGCCTTTTAGAACCAATGATCTACCCTGACTGGCAGAGGCTCTCCACAGTCTGGGCCTGCCCACACCAGAAGACGATGTCCAAACCACCCCAGGGTTGTTTCACATCTTCTCTCCCCATAAGGTAAAGGTTAAGGGACCCCTGACCATTAGGTCCAGTCGTACAGCTTCCAGGTCATGTGGCCAGCATGACTAAGCCGCTTCTGGCGAACCAGAGCAGCACACGGAAACGCCGTTTACCTTCCCGCTGGAGCGGTGCCTATTTATCTACTTGCACTGGTGTGCTTTCGAACTGCTAGGTTGGCAGGAGCAGGGATCGAGCAACGGGAGCTCATTCCATTGCGGGGATTCGAACCACCGACCTTCTGATTGGCAAGTCCTAGGCTCTGTGGTTTAACCCACAGCGCCACCCACGTCCCTCTCTCCCCGTCCGCCACTTTTAAATGGAAGGTTTTTCAATCCGGGCTGTTCTGCACTTTCCACGGATTGGAAAACCCCACAGATAGAGGGGGAAAGGTCTGGGACAACCCTGAAATGGAGACAAAGTCATGTGGACACCCCCCCCCCCAGAAACAGAGAGGCAGGTCAACACACATTCGCATTTTGCTCGCTCAGGTGCGGGAAAGTCCTAGCAGGAGTTGTCAGGGATCGAATTTGGGACTTTCTGCACGCAAACCAGACTTTCTACCACTGAGCTAAGGCCCTTATAATGACAAACCTGGACGTGGCACAGGAGCTCTGTGATGGGATCCTATGACATTTTTTTGTGGGTTAAAAGCGTTCAGATCAGAATGTGGAAAATATGAAAACAAGGGAAGAGGCAGGAACAAAGATATTGGAGATGTTCTTCAGAGGTCCAGACTATGGGGAGCCCGGAAAAATTAATAATTAACAATTTGGACTGCAATTTGGTGGTTTTTTTATTTTAGTTTATTGTTTTTAATGGGATTGTGATGTGGATATGTTGATTGGCTGTTTTTATTGAAAAATCAATAAAAATGATTTTTTTAAAAACCAAGAGGAGGAGGTCTACAGCACTTGACAGGGGGGAACCCTTTCACCCGACATCATTTCTAGCCCACCCTCCAGATGTTTTGGACTACAACTCCCATCAGTCCCGGCTAGCACAGGAGAGCTCACTTCTCGGTCCTTAACATGCTGAAACCGCCCAGGCATGTTCAAAGTCAGGGGAGCATTAAAGTCTGGGTTTGCCCCACTTAGAAGTAGTTTTATGGGTAGCAGTAAGGGTGATTCTACATGGAATTATGCTGTATATGATGTATATGATGAATTAGAACCCCGCTCCAGTGTACAGTCATACCTTGGGTTAAATACGCTTCGAGTTGAGCGCGTTCGAGTTGCGCTCCGCGGCAACCCGGAAGTAACGGAGCACGTTACTTCCGGGTTTCGCTGCTTGCGCATACGCTCAAAATGACGTCACGCGCATGCGCAGAAACGCCGAAAAGCGACACGCGCATGCACAGACGTGCCGTCGCTAGATCCGTTTATCTCTAGATGCGACGGGGCTCCGGAACGGATCCCGTTCGTATCTGGAGGTACCACTGTATAATGTATGGACAGGTGGGAAAACCCACTGTTTTCCTACCCAGCAACCGGTCTAAAAGAGTTGCCAGCATTTCTACAGCCCCTGCTCCTACGCTTTAAACAGAAGTGCAGACATTCAGCAGGCGACATTTCCCCCACCCCTACACCCCCAAGCACAGGAGCAGGGCCAGTCAACAACAGTGGCTTCCTTTTGAAGCATTCAGCTGAATCTCCAAGTAGAATCTCCAGTTCAAACAAATATGTGAACACACGCCTTTGGATCTCACTCATCACTTCCTATTCCTGCCCCTCACTTCCCTCTGTTGCCTTCCCAACCTGCTGCTTAAGGGGCTGACTAGTTAACCCAGAACATTGGTGGTTTGAGCCCATCTAGGGATGGCTGTCTTAAGCATATGTGGCGCCGAGGTGCAAAGATCTGCCCGGCGCACACCCCCCCCAGGTTGCCCAGTCTCAGGCGCTCAGGAGGGAGGAGCTGGCCAGCCGCCTCAGCATCTTGCTGGCTCAGTTGCCCCCAAACTCGCGGCACAGAGCCACCCGCAGCAGAAGAGCCTGCCACGGCGCTCTGACCGACGGACGGGCTCTTCCCCGGACTCAACTCTTGGGCCCCGGACTATTGCCTATGGGTAAGATGGCCCTGTCTGTGGGCAGGATTCCTGTATTGCAGAGGGCTGGACTGGATACTTTACAATACGATAATCTTTATTGTCATTCTTCCATACAGAACAACGAAATTGAAAAATCTACATAAAACCCAACAAGCCTGCTATCCCAGCTATCCCAACCTGGTTAGGCCCCTAAAAACCCTGATACCCCATTTTTAAATACAATATACTCCCATAGACACTCTTTACACTGAGTTTAAAACCAAAATCGCATTTGGGTAGAAACTGTTTCTCTGGTGGCTAGGCCTATTTTTTCTTAACCCTGTACCTTCTTCCAGAAGGCAGAAGCTGAAAGAGATCATTTCCGGGGTGTGCACTATCCTGTGCTATCTCTGCCGCTTTCTTATGGCACCTGGAAGCATAGATTTGATCCAAGGTGGGAAGAGTGCACCCAATTATTCTCTCCGCAGTCTGTGGGGTGACCCACAGTGTCTCTTCCAACTCTACCATTCTATGATCCGACTTTTCTTTTTTTTAAAGTTGGCTTTGGAGCCCCTGCTGTGTGCATCTGCACGTAACACACTGGTCCTCAAAAACGTGGGGGCAAAATTCCGAGGAAGGAAAGGATCTTAGCAAGTAAAGTCTTCTTTCCTCCTCCTGGGGAGCATGTGTGTGTCATAAAATAAAGTCCAGAAAAGATGCTCAAGTTCAAAAAGTTTGAGAAACAAAGATGTTCGATGGGAGTTGTTGTAGTGCAAAACATCTGAAGGGCACCAGTTTAGGGAAGGTTGATTTAGACTTCTGTTATTCTGCAAAGCTCCGTGTTCCCAATGCCACCAAGATAAATGATATATTACTGTTGATGTAATGTTGGGGCTTTCACTTGACTAATGAATGCAGCACAATCTCATGCAATCTCTACCCAGGCCATGTTTATTTAGAAATAACTATTTTCAGTGGTGCTTTCTCATCCAAGTAAGTGTATTTTGGATTACAGCTTGGGGCGATTAACCAGTTAAGTGGATCCACTAGGTAAAGGTAAAGGGACCCCTGACCATTAGGTCCAGTCGTGGCCAACTCTGGGGTTGCGGCACTCATCTCGCTTTACTGGCCGAGGGAGCCAGCGTACAGCTTCCAGGTCATGTGGCCAGCATGACTAAGCCGCTTCTGGCAAACCAGAGCAGCGCACGGAAACGCCGTTTACCTTCCCACTGGAGCAGTACTTATTTATCTACTTGCACTTTGACGTGCTTTTGAACTGCTAGGTTGGCAGGAGCAGGGACCGAGCAACAGGAGCTCACTCCGTCGTGGGGATTCGAACCGCCGACCTTCTGATTGGCAAGTCCTAGGCTCTGTGGTTTAACCCACAGCGCCACCCATAAATCTGCACATGTAAAAATCACATAGGTCTAAAGCAAAAGAACAAACAAACACGTCCTTCTTTTGTTTGGGGATACTGCAGACAGATATTGCTTTTGGGTATTGAAGACACCTAATATGACATTTGACACCTGCAATTACAAAAGCAACTTCTACTAAAAAGCTGAATTCCTTGAATTCAAAAGTTATAAACCTATAGTCCCATGAGTTGGGACCTGCCTTTTAGATGATTAACATGGCTTTTAATTGTTTCACCTAACCGGTTAATCAACTCAGTGTTGCAGCCCTAAGTCAAATATTTCAAGTGCCTAAATCTCTGACCCTCCAGATATTGTTGGACTCCCATCTGCCCCAACTGGCATAAGCAATAGCCAGCGATGATGATTGCAACATCTGGAGGGCCACTCTTGGCCTACAATGAGGTCAGGTGCCTCGAAAAACGAGGAGTCCCTACTCACAGGCTTGATGTTTCGGGAAAGCGATGGCACACTTTTACAAAGTGGGAGGCAGGACCATGTCGCTGGCGCACTTTGAGGGTACCCAGTGCCTGGGGCTGTAGTCCCATCCACATATACTAGGTGGGGAGCCTCCCGGAACACAGTGGGGCATCCACACATCTGCTTGTGCCATCTCTAGAAAGCACAGCTCTGAGCGGTTTCCCCCTTGCTCCACTCTTTTCAAAAGGAAAACCTGCTCTTTAGTGACAGATCGGAACAAACGTCAATCCAGGGGGAACCGGAACTGCTGTTTGCTCCGATTAAGCGCTAGAGAGTGGGTTTTCACTGGGGGACAGCAACAGGAAGGGTGGACAAACCCTGAAGTCAGGATTGCACCGTGCGGCTGCTAAACCAGGGGGCATGTTGGTTACCCCAGTTTAATGCTTCAACGAGCAAGATTTTGCAAACCGGCCCTATCTCCTCAGCTGCAGGGACGGAGCAGATTGGACTCCTGGTTTCCCAACAAAGGGGTGGGCTTTGATGTGGCTGTCGCCATGTTTCAAAGGTCTTCTTGTACACAGTGCAGAGGGATGAGAGATACCTTTGGGGAAAGGGGAGACCAAGCCAGGGCTGGTTGCCAGACCTGCCCCCCCGCCCCCGCATGCAAACAACAGATTCTAATGTCCAAGGCTGCCTGTCCAGGGGTGGGGGTGAGGAGGGGGTGAGGGCCTCGGTCCACCTTGCACAACGCCAGCGTCTGCTGTGCTGTTTAGAAAGGATTTGGGGCTATCAGGGAGATGAGAGAGGCCATGGAAAATCTAAACCCCACACTCTCCTGAGCAGCAAAAACCGGCAAAACCTGCAGTGGGAAAAGTTGCAAAGGATGGAAAAAGCGAAGAGGGTTCTAAAGAAAATTGCACATCCACAATTGGACAGCTTTTCCGGGGGGGGGGGGGAGAATTTAAACTTCTGTTCAATCCCGGTTGCGGAAGAAAAGAACGTGAAGGCTCCGAGGTCACCATCTAAACATTTCTTTATAATCCCGCGAGCTTGAAACCTTACTGAAACGAAAAGCAAGCGTTATGTATTGAAGTTCTCACCCACTATTTAATAGCAAGAGTCGTCAAACTTATTCGCAGCGCAGGGAAACGTGTTCAGTTTCAGAGCATACGTGTGATGTTGTGCAGGGCTCAAACCTAAACCATGACATCCATATATTAAGTTCCAAAATCATTTTTCTCAAAGTGCAACTGGCGTGTTAGGGGGAAGGGAGCCAGCTGGTGCAGCCTATGCAAACTGATGGGTCTCAGCCAACTCACAATTTATGGGGCATGTTGTGTTTGCTGCATACATAATGGTATCTATAATGGTAAACACAATGAAAGTGTCGTGTATTTGTAAACATACCGTGAAACCATGTGTCCTTCCCGCTTATTTACAAACGCTCATTTGTCCGGCACGCTTTGCATCCGCAAGCGCCGTGTGAACACGCTGTGTCAAAACACCACTTGTGTGCAATATTACTATGGCATATATTCTATGCTTTCCAATGAATCCTGCCCAGTGATGGGTTGCACCCATTCTGGGGAGCCAGGGCAAGCGAGGAGAAGGAAATTTCCTACTAGACCGCAGGAACATCTGGCTAATAAAATCCCAGCCACGTGAAGAGGCGAGTTGCTGGACGGCCCTGAAATAGCTCCTTCTAATCCAAGATAATGAAAGAAGGTTCAAAAGCCATTCGCCTTTTCAGAAACAATAGGAAGGCAACCTTGGTTGGGAGCAGCCTAATCTCCTTCGCTCTTTCTGAAAAGGGTTTACAATGTTTGGCTCAGGGGGGGAAATAAGTTACAGGCAGACACACCCAAGGCAAGTCTAAAGGAGACCCAGGAGGAAATATCAGGTAGGAAACCATCTAAAAGCAGCCTACGCCGGCCTGGCAACCTGCAGATGTTTAGGACTACAACTCCCACCAGCCCCAGCCAGCCCAGTTGGGAGTTGTAGTCTAAAACATCTGGATTGCCCTAGGCTGGTGAAGGCTGAGCCAAACTTGTGTCGACTGTTGTTGCAAGTGCCTTAAAGTCAAACGACATGATATACTGGTCTTCTGTGATCGGAAAAAGCCCCTCCCCGCCGTGGTTGCTTTTTGAAGAACAAAATTGTGCTAGGAGTTCCAGCGATGGAAAAACAAACTCATGCGTGGTTTGGCTTCTACTGAATCATACCTTTGGTGTCTAGCTCAGAACTAGCTCAGCAGGGCAAACGGTGCTTCCAGGTGGGGAATTCATATTGTAAATGGGTTGGTCACATAGTGCAGATCAGCTGTTGACACCCGATTTCCTTCTTTCTTTTATTATTGGATTTCCGCCCAGGAAGGGTTGATGCGGATTTAATGGTGGAGGGAATATGGGACTATGACGTTTGTGTGGACATTGCAAACGTTTGCATGCCAATCGGGAAGCTTGTGAAGTGCGGTTTTACTGCACGCTAAAGGACAGAAGCAAGCTCTCTCTCCACCCCATGACTTCACGTGCAGTTGCCATTGGCGAGGGACACAACAGCAAAACTCAATGACAAAAAAATTCAAACACAGTGGTACCTCTGGTTACGAACTTAATTCGTTCCGGAGGTCCGTTCTTAACCTGAAACCGTTCTTAACCTGAGGTACCACTTTAGCTAATGGGGCCTCCCACTGCCGCCGCCGCGCAATTTCTGTTCTCATCCCAAGAACAGAATTTCTGTTCTTAATTTCTGTTCTTAACCCGAGGTACTACTTCTGGGTTAGCGGAGTCTGTAACCCAAAGTGTTTGTAACCCGAGGTACGACTGTAACAATAAAAGAGCACAAGACGTCAGAAAATAATATTAGAAGAAGAGCAGCAGATGAATATTTGCTCCATAAAGGTAAAGGGACCCCTGACCGTTAGGTCCAGTCACAGACGACTCTGGGGTTGTGGCGCTCATCTCGCTTTATACAGCTTCCGGGTCATGTGGCCAGCATGACTAAGCCGCTTCTGGCGAACCGGAGCAGCGCATGGAAACACTGTTTACCTTCCCACTGGAGCAGTACCTATTTATCTACTTGCACTTTGACGTGCTTTCGAACTGCTAGGTTGGCAGGAGCAGGGACCGAACAACGGGAGCTCACCCCATCGCAGGGATTTGAGCTGCCGACCTTCTGATCGGCAAGCCCTAGGCTCTGTGGTTTAACCCACAGCGCCACCCGCGTCTTATTTGCTCCATAAGATGCCCCAATTCCCCCAAATGTACGCACTGATTTTCTTTCAAATAGGGTCAAATGATTTATTAAGAGAGTCAGTGGCTACATGTTCAGGGAGAAGACGGTTTGGGAATCCTCCACACACTAAAGTTTTGCTGCTTGCGCCACCTGGGCACCCAAGCTACTGGGTGGCAACGCAAGGGCCGCCCACCTGGCCCCCAGTATGAAGTGTGGGCATGTGTAAAGGGCCTGTTCAACATAGGAGAGGACGAGCCAAGGCAAATTTCAACTGAGCAGGAAGGGCAGACACGTCTCTTGCGCACTGTGGATATTTGAGGGGATATTTATTGAGATCTTTTGTGGGCGTGATAGGAAGTATTGGTAAACACACTGGCGCCTGCAGGCACAACTCTATGGATATAGTCCATATGGCAACGTTGCCATCAAAACGCTGTCCTACCCCATTTAATCCTGATTTCCCATTTCTTTGGATAACCTCATAATTGAAAGGAGGAAACAGTAGACGAATCTGGATTAAATGGGTAAAAATATATATATATACGGGACAGCAATTTGATGAGGACAACATAATGTGGACACTGAGAAAAATCTGCAGGCATGAGCAGTGGATCCAAATTAGGGGTCCGTGGCCCCATCTGTTGTCTGCAGCCCCTAACTCTAATTTTGTCATTTTTGCATTTTCGCTTCAGGTTACAGACTCCGCTAACCCAGAAATAGTGCTTCAGGTTAAGAACTTTGCTTCAGGATGAGAACAGAAATCGTGCTCCGGCGGCAGCAGGAGGCCCCATTAGCTAAAGTGGTACCTCAGGTTAAGAACAGTTTCAGGTTAAGTACGGACCTTCGGAACCAATTAAGTACTTAACCCGAGGTACCACTGTATGCTGGCCCAAAATCGGTTTCGAAATCACACCATGATAACAATTTTAACCCTGTATTGCTCCTCGCGCGAGGGAGGGCAGAGCAGCCGATTTTGAGGCACCGCCGATATCGCACGGTGATCTCCGCCGATAACGCTGCTGATCTGATCTGCCTCCCCTCACGACAAGGGAGACCAGGGCAGAGAATGTGAGGCGCTGCCTTTCCCTCTCTTTGGCAGAGCAGACAGTCAGCTAAACACTGCAGTGTGGCGGTATATCACAATGTCAGAAAGGAGCTGGTGTCAAACCACCACTGTCCTCGCTGCAGCTTGTTTTCCCCTCATTTTCACCAGCAATACACCACTGGGCGAAGCCCCCACTGTGGTCTGCCTCTCATACTTAATCCGTTCGACTCCCGGAACTGTTTGAAAACCAAGGCGCGGCTTCCGATTGGCTACAGGAGCTTCCTGCACTCAATCGGAAGCCGCGTCTGACGGTCGGCTTCCAAAAAACGTTCACAAACTGGAACGCTTACTTCCGGGTTTGCGGCATTCGGGATCCAATTTGTTTGGGAGCCAAGCCGTTCAACAGCCAAAGTACAGTGGTACCTCAGGTTACATATGCTCCAGGTTACAGACTCCACTAACCCAGAAATATTACCTCGGGTTAAGAACTTTGCTTCAGGATGAGAACAGAAATCGTGCTCCGGTGGCGCGGCAGCAGCGGGAGGCCCCATCAGCTAAAGTGGTGCTTCAAGTTAAGAACAGTTTCAGGTTAAGAACGGACCTCCGGAACAAATTAAGTACTTAACCCGAGGTACCACTGTATTGATATATCACCCAGGCCTACTCCCCCATCCCCATCCCCTCCCACTCAAACCATGCTGTGGAAGTGACTCAGTTTCCTCTCCTCGTCCCGCCCACCAAAACCTCATGACTGCTCCTTCCTTCATCCCCATGCTTGATCTCCAATGTCAGAACATCAAGATGTTTAGCTGCTGGTACATCATGATGTTGAAAAACAGATATCTCTTAGCCTTAGTCTTTTTTCCCCCTTTCTCTTTTAGTATACCTAGAATCCTTTGCTTATTAGGGGCTATCCCACATTTTGTTCAAGAAAATATATATGCAGAGGTAATGCACATGAAACCTGATACCAAGAACAAAATAGTTGGTCTCTAAGGTGCTACTGGGACATGGGTGGCGCTGTGGGTTAAACCACAGAGCCGATCAGAAGGTTGGCGGTTCGAATCCCAGCGACGGGGTGAGCTCCTGTTGTTTGGTCCTAGTTCCTGCCCACCTAGCAGTTTGAAAGCACATCAAAGTGCAAGTAGATAAATAGGTACCGCTCTGGTGGGAAGGTAAACTGCGTTTCCATGCGCTGCTCTGGTTCGCTGGAAGCTGTACTGGCTCCCTCGGCCAGTAAAGCGAGATGAGCATCGCAACCCCATAGTCAGCCACAACCGGACCTAATGGTCAGGGGTCCCTTTACCTTTAAGGTGCTACTGGACAATTTTTTATTTTTTAATATATTTTGACTGTGTCAGACCACCCCAGCTACCTACCTGAATCTAGTACCATAGAATTATCATTTCTTTTCAAAATTAGGGGGTCCTGTGGCTGGGCTTTTGAAAAACAGGGAGGGGGTCCTCAGTAATTAGCTAAATGAGAACCACTTTTTGTAGAGAAACTTTTTCTCCTTCTCTCATAACGCTGAAGCCGAATGTCGGAAGGATCAGGGCAGATAACAGAAAGTGCTTTTTCATGCAGTTAAACAATGGAACTTGCAGACAAGTTCAGATGGATTTTAAAGAGGATTAGTCAAATTCGTTGAGGATAAAAGGCTATCAATGGCTATCAGCCTTGTTCAATGGGGCAGTATGATTCTGAATCCCAGTTGCTGGAAGGCAAAGGAGGAGAGAGTTGTTATTGTGCACTGATCCTGCCCGGGGTTTCCCTCATGGAAGTCTCTCTGGTTGGCCATGGTGAGAATACTGGATTACATTTTCAAACTGCCACACTGAAGAGCCCTTAGATTTCCTGTGCAAGTTCACAAGAACCCCAAGACAACAACAACAACAACAATAATAATAATAATAATGGCATTTCTGACGTTTCAGAAGGAAGAGGAATTATAGGCACAAGGCCACACAGCCCCAAATTCCAAATTAAAATGTATCCTACCATTAAATGCATATATTTGTGCATACATCCAGCTCTGTTCTGAAATCAGTTACTCTGAAATTGAGGAATCAATTGCCCCGTTCTGAAACCAGTCATGGTTTTTGCTCCTCTGGCCAGAAGTTCTTCCAAGGTCTCTTACTTTACATATACTTTGACCCGATTGGCAGTGTGTTGTGTCTCTTGACCATCTCTAAGCATGGTGTTGTACATCTTGGGAACATTTCCAGACGACATTTTCTGCAAAACGGTTAGCTGTTGCTTGGGAAACTTAAGTAGCATTCCTTGGGGGGGGGATTTCCTTGCATTTTTTCTGTCCCATCTTCAAACCATGCTCAGGAGATCGAGAAATGGGCTCCTAGGATACTCCCCCCCCCTCTTGCACAGTCAATCATGCCTCCCACTGAGTTTCAGAACTAATTATGCTTATTGCTACATCTATACTGACATTTCTGTTAGCCCAAACCACAGTTTCCAGACCCACTTTGAACAACAGCTCAGTGGAAACAATGGTTGGCAGAAACGCTGGCGGAAGCGTTGATCCACAGTTAGCTTCAAAACAGAAAAAGAGGGCTTATGTGTAGAAAATGTGCAGATTTTCACGTAAGGTTGAATGCAGTTGCATGTGAGAATCTGTAGACTGGGAGCATAATGTTGGCAACAGAAGAGTAGCAGAAGAGGACATTTCTGACCCTCCCTGGTCCTCAAGTCACACACAAGGAGCTTTCATGAGAACAAAACAGTGGCCCTTCCTCTTTTAGCCTGGAGAAGAGGAGGTTAAGGGGTGATATGATAGCCATGTTCAAATATATAAAAGGATGTCACATAGAGGAGGGGAAAAGGTTGTTTTCTGCTGCTCCAGAGAAGCGGACACGGAGCAATGGATCCAAACTACAAGAAAGAAGATTCCACCTAAACATTAGGAAGAACTTCCTGACAGTAAGAGCTGTTCGACAGTGGAATTTGCTGCCAAGGAGTGTGGTGGAGTCTCCTCCTTTGGAGGTCTTTAAGCAGAGGCTTGACAACCATATGTCAGGAGTGCTCTGATGGTGTTTCCTGCTTGGCAGGGGGTTGGACTCGATGGCCCTTGTGGTCTCTTCCAACTCTATGATTCTATGATTCTACTTCCTCTTCCCCCAAATCAGACTGGGAATGATGGGGCAGTGTGAAGAAACTACCAGCCCTACAAAAGGCTCTTCCACCTGCCTCTCCTAGAACGCCCCTCAAGTGGTGGTGGTCCTGCCCCACATTCTGCTACACACAGCCTGCATAACCAGGAATTTTCTAAGGGCGGTGAACCAATAGAACAGCCCACCTGCTCCACCACCCATAACTGGGAGGGTGGAGCAATAAAACAGGTTGCAGGAGGCTGTTAGACAAACATTTGGGTGGATTGCTTTATTGCAAGAAATGGAAGGCGGAACAAGTCTGAATAGTGTAGCGCCAAACAGTGTCACGCCAGGAAAATCCCCAGTTGAAATCTCACCTCGGCTAACTAGGTGGACCTTAGGAAAGCCATACCAGGCTTATCCATAACGGAGTTTAATGTCTGTTTCTCATTGAATTTGCATAGTCCACATGACGTTAACACACACACACACCCTAAGCAGCACCCACCTCAATGCTTTCCTTCCATAAATTCAGGTTCCCCGATTAGGGGGATGAGCCGATAAGCTGAGCAAAACCGGGCTGCAAACTGCTCCGTTCAGGGTTGCAGCCGATTTGGGTCCATGTTTTAGGGTGACACGAGAGCAACCCTCGCTTTCTGCCACTCTCTTTTCCATGCCTGCTACTTCCTCAATGAGTTCATTTCTTTTCCAGTCGTACTCATAACTATTTATGGTGTGCTCCCAGTCCCGAACCGGGGAGGGGGGGGGGTTGTTTGTTTGTTTATCAGGTTTGCACAAAACCAGAAAGCAACACAAGCAAATTTATTACTGCTTTTGCACGCGCCGCAGCTATCTGCATGCGTGCCCCGTCAGTTCTTAACTGGCAAAACTGAATCAACAAATGAGAAAGCAGGCGCAAAAACAAAAGGGAACGCTTGCTGGTATGGACAGGAAAGACCAAAGTTGTTTCTCATATATAAATTCAGATACATGTGGGTGGAGGCTATTCCAATCTAATTTGAATGGGGTGGGGAAGTAGACAAATGGCTAAATCAGAGGTCAGAAAACTTTTTCAGTCCACTGTCCCTCAGAACTTGTGGGGGGCCAGACTACAGTGGTGCCCCGCAAGACGAAATTAATTCGTTCCGCAATTTTTGTCGTCTAGCGAATTTTTCGTCTTGCGAAGCACGAAATCCCATAGGAATGCATTGAAAATCAATTAATGCGTTCCTATGGTCAAAAAAAGTCCAAACAAAGCCAAATTTGGTACAACAACAGTTTATTAACTGCTCTTTAAAGTCACACATACTGTAAAGAGCAGTTCAAAAATTGAAGGGAAAATAAATTAACTTTATAAACAAAACATGTATTTGTTTTTAGACAAAGAAAACAAAGTCGCGAGACGTTTTCGTCTTGCAAAGCAAGCCCATAGGGAAATTCGTCTTGCGAGGCAAATCGAAAACGGAAAAACCTTTCGTCTAGCGAGTTTTTTGTCTTGCGAGGCATTCGTCTTGCGAGGTACCACTGTATATTTTTTTTGGGGGGGGGGGGAATGAACAAATTCCTATGCCCCACAAATAACCCAGAGATGCATTTTAAATAAAAGGGCACATTCTACTCATGTAAAAACATGCTGATTCCCGCACCGTCTGCAGGCCGGATTTAGAAGGCGATTGGGCCGGATCCGGCCCCCGGGCCTTAGTTTGCCTACCCATGGGCTAAATAATGCTCAAATGTGTGTGGGGGGGGACCCATTGTCTCTCAGCCCCACCCCTCCCTTGGCCATCTGTAGTAATAAAGAACTGACTTACAGGCCTGATGTAAGGATTGCTGTGGTCATGTATGTGATGCTCTCTGAGCACCCAAAACGCACTTTTTAAATGCTAAGCGCCCTGTCGCCATTGCTATAAAGGAGACTGGATTTTTGTTTTTGTTTTTAAGAAGGATTTTCTTCTCTGCTGCTTCTCAAAGGTTGGCACTGACAGACCAAGAGTCCCCTTTGGATTCTTAAATAACAAATGAGCAGTGGTCCTTCTCTTCTCGTCTCAGTGAAATTCGTGGTTCAACTGGGATTTAAATCTGGGTTTCCTACCAGCCCAAACCCAATACTCTAGCTTTTTCAGGCAGGCCTCCTTTCTTAAACAAAAACCCGTTCAGGTCCACCGATGTCTTCCTGCTGCCTTTCAAGGCCTTCAGAACAGGCTCCGCGAACAAATTTTATGGCCCCCGTCACCCACAGCAACAGACGACAGGCATATGGCCAGTGAGGATTGTGGCACCAAACTGTATTGCTTGGTATCGCCCATCCCTTGGCAGCAGTTCCTCACTTATCCTCGAGGATCAATAGCTTTGCCAATTAAGTCCCTATCTTATGTAAATAGCAGGCGCTGCTTCGCTGCCTTGAAGCATCTGGTTCAGTGGCTTTGAGCAAATAAAGGACTGGTAAACAAAGATGGCGCCCCAAGAGGAAACGACTGGGCTTATGGACCACCAGCCCACCTCGTCTGAAATGGAGGAAAGCTTCAGCAATGGCAGCCCAAACTTCCTGAGAGGACACTTTTCTACTCTCTGTACCCTGTGAGATGGTACTAACCAGGGATGTTTCACCTGGGAACTCTCAAGTGCGCCTCATATTTTCCTTTCCGCAAAATTTCAGTGGCAAGCCTGGTGCCGGATCTTCCTTCTATTTGTGGCCCATCTGTATATTTTTTCCCTAGTAGAACAAGAAAAGGGAGACGCTGCAATCCCTCCCTTCGTGTGTGTGAGGAAATGTCCCCCTTTCTCTTATAATTTGTGTCAGTGGTGCAAGTGGGCCTCTTCCTTTTATACTTCCTACCATAAAATGGTCTTTTTTTTTTAAGAAATTTTTATTGGATTTTACAAAATATAGAAAAAATACAAAGACAAGAGCAAGAAAAAAAAAGAAATACAAATACATACTACAAAATACAACAATACACACATTAAGCACAAAAAATACAAAATACATACATTAAAGACTAATAACAAAAAGAAAAAGCACATATAAGAAAAACACAAAAATTCCTTCTTTCTTAATTTTAGATCTTAAATTCACATATTCTCCTGACTTCCTCACGTCTCCCGTTCTTGTATCCCTTTTCAAAGTTAGTTCAGCAAATTCATAGCCCATTAATTTACCTGTTGTTGGTTTAATCTTAAATTTTATCTTGTTGCTAGAACCCCCACAATTCATTTCAATGTCATCAACATTCAGAAATATTTCTGCAAATAGATTTTAAATTTCCCCCAATCTTCTTCCACTTGCTCTTCTCCCTGGTCTCGGATTCTGCCAGTCATCTCCGCCATCTCCATGTAGTCAATTAGTTGCATCTGCCAGTCTTCCACGGTGGGTAGATCTTCTGTCTTCCTACCATAAAATGGTCTTTTCCCTCCATTCTTTGGGCAAGCGGTTGTTCCGTCATCAACACCTTTTCATCTGAGGCACAAGACAAATTCAACAGGTGCAGCTGTCTGCTTTTACTGTGCTTCAGTGGCAGGAAAAGCTCCACCTCTTGATTTCTGCCTGCTGTGTAACTATCGAAAGCATCAAATGTTGGACCATTTCTTTATCATTTGTCTGGGGAATGTTCCGACTCTCCTGTAACCATCTCCTCTTGTCTTCCACAGGTGTTTCCTTCGGTGAGCACGATGACGTCTAGCTTGGGGCCTATGAACTCGATTAATTCCTACGTGACGCTGAACCCCCTCACTTCCCCCAGCTCCATGAACATGCCTTACCCAAACAGCGGATTGAGTAGCCCTTCTCTCACTGGACTGACCAACGCCACCAGTTCGATGGGCCTCCCGTCGGTGGCGTCTCCCGTCAGCCCAGTTTTGACTCAGCTGGGAGCTCAGGCCCCCACACTCAACTCTCTGTCACCTTACCAAAATGTCGGCCAGTCCATGGCCCCGCTAAGCTACTCGCCGTCAGGCATGAACAGGCCCAAGGAGATCAACAAGTCGTACCGGCGCACGCTGACCCACGCTAAGCCTCCTTATTCCTACATCTCCCTCATCACCATGGCGATTCAGCAGGCCCCGAGCAAGATGCTGACCCTCAACGAGATCTACCAGTGGATCATGGACCTCTTCCCCTACTACCGCGAAAACCAGCAGCGCTGGCAGAACTCCATCCGCCACTCCCTCTCCTTCAACGATTGCTTCGTCAAGGTGGCCCGTTCCCCGGACAAGCCTGGCAAAGGCTCCTACTGGGCCCTCCACCCGAATTCGGGCAACATGTTTGAGAACGGCTGTTACCTGAGGAGGCAGAAGCGTTTCAAAATCGAGGACAAGGCCAAGAAGCCCAACTCCAAAAGCTCCAACGCCCAAGAGCAGGCGTCCAAGATTCCTGAGGGTCTTCAGGAAGGCCAGAGTCCCAACACGGGCTCGGAAGGAGCAGAGTCGGGCCACTCAGACACCTCCCATGGCTCCGAGGAGCAAAGGGGTTTGGTGCAACTCGATTGTTCCGGGGGTCAGGGCTCATCCCCCGTTTCCGAGGCCTCGCCAGCCCCCATCTCCCAGTCCATGAATAGCCACTACTTTGCCACCTCGATTACCAACCTGGATCTCCCGAGCGACCTCAAAATGGACCCTCAGTTCAACTTCAACCATCCCTTTTCCATCACCAACTTGATGTCCACAGAGCAGAACCACAAGATTGACCTGAAGTCCTACGAGCAAGCCATGGCCTACAGCGGCTACAGCTCCCCACACGCGGTGGAAAGCAAACACCCCTATGAGGCATCCACTTCGCTCAGCGAGACCGGCTCCTATTATCAGAGCCTGTACAGCCGCTCTTTGCTCAACGCCTCGTAAGGTTGTGAGATAGGAGGGGGCCAAAGGAACAAGAGAAGCTCTGCCTCGTGCCGCCATCACCAGCAAGACCACCCACGAGATGTTCTCTCCCACCGCCATCCAATCCCATCATGGCCCGTGGGAAAGCAACCAGAGACTTGGCCTACTAGACTCTCTGACGAATCATTACGCTTTCCAGACCTCAAAACCGAAATTGCCTCATAGCGGTCAAGAGCTCCTTTGGCGGCCTTCCGTGTCAATGGACTCACTTGCCCATCATGACCAGGGAAAAGCAAGGAAGAACAAGCTCACGCACCTTTGGGCCACCAACCAATGGCCAGTTGGGTGATAAAGGCCATGGATGGAGTCATCTAAACTTCAGCATAGGTTCGCACCCATGGCAGATCCCCACCACCTCAAAATGGTGGACCCCACTCTGAATTTTACGGTGACTAAAGATGCTTGATATATCTCCAGGAGTGGAGCTTGGATGGGTGTCCAGGAGGAATACATGAAAAGGGGCAGAGAAATGGAAATTTGCAAGCTGGGGAACCACCCCTTGGCCCAGAACATTTGGACTTTCCTGTCTCAACGCAGATGTTACAGTCAACAGTTGAACTCTTGAGATTCTCAAACCCACCTGTTTAGGTCAGAATGATACGTGGCAGGACTCCATTGTTACACACACACACACACACACACACACACGGGTTTGGTTACCCCAAAGACAATTTAGGTCTCAGCCTGAAGAGGAGCAGGGAAAATATAGTTCACATCTATCTTCTTCTTTTTTTTAAAAGAAAAGAAAAAGTGGCTTTATATATTTAAATATTTGTGCTTTCTGTTGGGGAAAAGGGTAAGAGCTGATTTAATATATCATACTTTAGAGACAATTCAAGGCGGTGTTTGTTTCAAGTGTCCTTTTCTTTTCGGTATTAATGATAATTAAAACAAAACGGTATTCAGGGTTTCCCCTCCCCCAAACGCCATCCCACCGATAGCAAGGAATTTATAACTCTGATCTGGTGGCACAAGCAACAAAAGACTCCTGGCTCCCGGTACTTAAGACCTCGAAAATATTTATTTATTTTTAACACATGCTTCCCCCGATCTTCCAGGGCTGAGGGTGGGAATGAGTGAAGCTGCCTACGTCAGGCCCAGCTCACTGTTCGCCTAACACCACAGACTGACAGCACTTCTTCAAGATTTGGGACAGGCTTCTCCCACAGCCCCACGGGGACATCCCAGGCGTTGAATCTGGCCCTTTTTTTGCATGCAATGCCAATGCTGTACCATTGAGCTACAAACCCTTCTGCAGAACAACAACCTCTGCAGAGCAGAAATAGTGGGTGTAAACTTAAAAAACAAAACCTGCCACTATCGTGCCCAGATACAGTGGTGCCTCGCAAGACAAAAAGAATCCGTTCTGTGATTCTCTTCGTCTAGCGGTTTTTTCGTCTTGCGAAGCAAGCCCATTGACGGATTAGCGGATTAGCGCTATTAGCGGCTTTTAGCGGCTTATCTGCTGATCGGATCAGCTGATAAGCGGCTTAGCAGCTTAGAAAAAGGGGGGGGGAACCAGCAGAAACTCGCAAGACATTGTCGTCTTGCGAAGCAAGCCCATAGGAGATTCGTTTTGCGAAGCACCTCCAAAACGGAAAACTCTTTCGTCTAGCGAGTTTTCCGTCTTGCGAGGCATTCGTCTTGCGGGGCACCTCTGTACTCAATCAGCATAGCTGTCAACTTACAAATTTGAAAATAAGGGACCAGCAGCCTCGAAAATAAGGGATCAGCAGCCAAAATAAGGGATCAACAATTACTTTGATAAAATACGTATTTTGTTGCGTGCAAATGGCTTTAGATACCTATTAGGTCCATAAATTACCCTATAGCATATATTCAACACAAAAAAACAGCAACAATTTGTTGCTGACAAAGCACAGCTGGACATAGAAAGGGCCCTATTACCTTCAGTAGCTTATTTAAGGGACATCATCAATAAGGGACAGCAGCGGGACATGGCGCTGGGATAAGGGACTGTCCCGCCAAATAAGGGACACTTGAAAGCTATGTCAATCAGATCTCTGCCACCCTTCCAAAGACGAATCGGAAAAGGCAGCCCAATCACAGTGTACAATTAACAAAACAAAAATAAGAGCGTAACCCAGAAGAAAATGGGGGGGGGGAATAGGCACAGTGAAGTTACATTGCTGAAAATGGAACTTACCTATTTTATTTTGGATTGAATCGGTATCACTACCAATAAACCTTGGCTTGTATCTCCGTATCGTTATCTCCCTTTGTAGTCCTTTCTCATCCTTTGAACGCCTGCAAAGAGACACAGCTTACTTCAAAGTGCCTAGGAAACCACACGCTTGTGCGAACAGGGCTAGACCATAGAATTGCAAGGGACACCCGGGGGTCATCTAGTCCAACCCCCCCTGCAATGCAGGAATCTCAGCTAAAGCATCCAGGACAGATGGCCGTCCAACCTCTGCTTAAAAACCTCTGGGGGAGGAGTGATCACAACCTCCCAAAAGAGACCATTCTGGGGTTGAACGGCTCTTACTGTTCTTAGATGTAGAAGTATAGAGTCTGATTAAATAGGTCGGCCGAATGGCACAACAGGTTCCTCCTCCTGAGTTTAATGCAAGGCGAAATCCGCACCATCGTTTTTATACTTCTCCTCTCTAAGCCCGTTCAGCTTCCTAGATTCGCAGGGCAGCTACTGAAACCCAACCATCAAACGGTACGCATGTCCTGGAGGAAAAAGAGAACATAAAGTATGGCCAACCCTAAATCTGTCCCATCAACAGGACCTTAGGCATTTACCGTATTTTTTGCTCCATAAGACACAGCAGACCATAAGGCGCACCTAGTTTTGGGAGGAGGAAAACAAGAAAAACAATATTCTGAGTCCCAGAAGCCAGAACAGCAAGAGGCATCTGGTTTCTGGGATAGCCTCTCGCTGTTCTGGCTTCCGGGATAGCCGTGCCAAGCCTCTTCAGGGCAGTGGGATGAAGGCTCCCCCTGCCCGAAGAGGCTGCGCCATCTAAGGCAGAAGCCAGGAGAGGCGTTTTGCTGAAGGGGCGCTGCGCAGCTCTCCCTCTCTGTGCAGCGCCATTCGCTCCATAAGACACACTCACATTTCCCCTTGCTTTTTAGGAGGAAGTAAAGTGTGTCTTATGGAGCGAAAAATACGGTATTTATCAAAAGTTCTACCCCACTTTTCAGCACATCTGGGTCTCAAAGCAGCTTACAAAAAAAAAGGCAATATACAGTGGTGCCTCGCAAGACGAAAAGAATCTGTTCTGTGATTCTCTTCGTCTAGCGGTTTTTTCGTCTTGCAAAGCAAGCCCATTGAAGGATTAGCGGATTAGCGCTATTAGCGGCTTTTAGCGGCTTATCTGCTGATCGGATCAGCTGATAAGTGACTTAGCGGCTTAGAAAAAGGTGGGGGGAAGGGAAAAAAACCAGCAGGAACTCACAAGACATTGTCGTCTTGCGAAGCAAGCCCATAGGAAATTTATTTCACGAAGCACCTCCAAAACGGAAAACTCTTTCGTCTAGCGAGTTTTCCGTCTTGCGAGGCATTCGTCTTGCGGGGCACCACTGTACAAAACTTTAAATGGACTGAAACACTCAGGAACAGCATTTACAGTTACAAAGGGCTCCTGAAATCCAGCTGGTTTTAGCCTGGCACCTGAAACCTGGCAGAGATGGTGCCCATCTGGTTCCTAATGGGAGGGAGTGCCATAGAGATGGGTCGCTTTCCTTAAAAGAACCAACTAATGGGCAAGATTGACATCTGTCTGGGGAATATTTGCCTCAGCCAGCACAAGCCAACCATGTCATTAACTCAAAGGAAGCCGGGCCTTTGCTTCGGCCTAGCAGCCCCTGCCCATAGCAAAAGGGAACCCATTTTGAAGTGGCCGGCCAACTACACAACTTGCCAGGCCCCACTGCCACCCTGGCTGTTCATACACAAGCCTATTTTGGCAGTTTGAGAGGAACAAATGGCAGGAGATGAAATCCCAAAAGTGTGGGGGGTTTTTTGGTCCAACATGTGCTGAAATATATTCTTCTTCAGGGGCGCTTAGAAAGCCGAGAGCATTGTGCTCCTTTAAGTGCCTCTATAGAATTTTAATCTGAAACACACTGGGTCAATAAAATGTTATGGTACACTTTTGGTGTGTGTGGTTTTTTTTATCTCCCTGCCATTACTGTTTTCCCACCACAGGGGGCTGGATTCGGCCCTTCTTTCACGAAGCGCTCCACAAGATTCAAAATGGCGGGGAGATCGCCTGTAGCAGTTGTTAGCAACCGCAGAGGCCTTGCCTCTCTCCACAAGGGCAAAAACACCGTCCCAGAAACGTTAAGGCCCCAAATTAAGGAGCCTTCAAGCCAAGATGGGGAAAGGGAAGAGCAGAAAGTGCGACGTGAAGGTCCTTCCTTGGTCAAACAGCCTATCTCTCACAGCTCCCCTCAGACTTCTTATTTGACTTTCCAGAAAAACTGGAAGGAACTAAGGGGCCTAAGAAGAAGTCACAATGGTGCCTTGTTCCTTCCATTTTATTTTTCCACTGGAGCTGATGGGAGTTGTAGTCCAACACATCTGGAGGGCATTAGACTGAGGAAGGTTGCTAGACGGTGCCTTTTTAAAAATAAATAATTCCAGTGGGCCTGCGTACTGCGTAGGGATGCTGAAGGGACAAACCCCTTTGCTTAAAATAAGAGTGATTGTTGATATTACTACAGATATTTTGAGGAATACAAAACCCACAATAAGCGACCATAAAATGCAAGCCTTTTGCAAGAGAGTAGGCTATTAAACTTTGCTGCCTCCACTGCCAGTCCTTAGATCTGAAATGACACCCCTGTCCCCAGGCTTCCCTGCATTTCTGGAAAGTGACCCCTTCTTTGATGTGCACTAAGCAATGCCATCTGCAGTCAAGGAGATCTGAATTTGCTAGACAAAAGGAAAGCTCTTTGCAACACAGGTCTGCTGTGGGTTAAACCACTGAGCCTAGGGCTTGCTGATCAGAAGGTCGGCGGTTCGAATCCCCGCGACGGGGTGAGCTCCCGTTGCTCGGTCCCTGCTCCTGCCAACCTAGCAGTTTGAAAGTACAAAGTGCAAGTAGATAAACAGGTACCGCTACGGCGGGAAGGTAAACGGCATTTCCGCCGTTCGCCAGAAGCGGCTTAGTCATGCTGGCCACATGACCCGGAAGCTGTACGCCGGCTCCCTCGGCCAATAAAGCGAGATGAGCGCCGCAACCTCAGAGTTGTTTGCGACTGGACCTAATGGTCAGGGGTCCCTTTACTTTTACCCTTTAAGCAATGCCATCCCCAATTAAGGAGATCAGAATTTGTTAGACAAAAGGAAAGCTCTTTGCAACACAGGTCTGCTCCTTTGCGCACACATTTACATAAGCCCTCGGTTTTGCCAGGTGGGATCAGAGCTCCTTTGCAACTCCAGTTCTTGTGAAAGGGCAGGTTAAACTTTGCCGGTCATGAATCTGTGGATAGCTGAGATCTAATGTCCTGAAATCTGCAGGCGAGCTCAGCAAAAGAGGCCTAACTTTAGAATTCAAGAGTTGAATGGTGATTCAGTCTTAAAACCTAGAAGTGTGACGTTTAGGAGTACGTGAGAATCCTCACAAATTCTGATGAAGAGGAGCAGGATTTCAGGGAGAAGTGAATACACCTCCCTGCAGGCCACTGCCCCAACCTTTATCCTCCACCACTGCCACCCACCCACGGTGGTCCATGACCCCTGGTTTGTTTACTCCTCAAATACAGTGCCCACACTTATCCTCTGGCGTGGTGGTGGTGGTGGTGGGGAGAATCCAGGCCTTCAAATCCCACCTCCTGCTGCCCTTGCAGTACAGATTAATCATTAACCGGCCAAAGCCCCAACACCCAGGCACCAGGGTCACACAAGAGCCACGTGGCCAAGCACACACCACAAGGGGACGTGTCCCAAGCATGCACGTTTTGCAAACCCCAGTCCGCTTCTCTCCCAGCAGGACCCAGGTTACTAAAATTCCAAATTCGCCCAGAACTGACGAAAATCACTGTTAAAATATTTTTTTGCAGGAAGGCTACAGGGTTGTTTCATCCCCTCTCATCAATCTGGCCAGCTAGGAAGGCCCCACCGAAAGAGGGGATGGAAAACTAACCCTTTTCTCTGGAACGCTGCAGTCCAGAAATTCGGGGACCCACCCAAATTCTCCACGCCTTTTGGAACGTACTCGCCACCCACAACATCTGTTTGGGGCATTCTGCACAGCAATGCATGCTATCAAATCCCTCTCCATCAGTCAGCGGTTTATAAATCTAGCCTAAAGGACACCAGAGGTCCTCAGAAGCTTGGGGGGGGTGTCTCTCACCAGAGCAGATGAGAATTCTTGAGAAAAAAGCTTCCCCTGTAATCTGGGGAGGCAGAGAAGCGGCAAACTGTACATTCTTGTGGGGCCGGAGTTAAGCGTTCATTTGTTGAGGCTGTGCCCCAGAAGACACTGATCCCAAGTGCAGGTGTTCATCGGCTTGGCACTCTCAAGAATATAATATAAGAAGGGCTCATAACGGACTTCTGCTTGATCCACCACTTTAACCTGGAGAAATCTGATCTTTACCGCTATCCCATGGATTGACGTTTGTCCCATTCAGCGCTGAAGAGCAGGTTTTTCCCAGGGAAAGCAGCAGGAGAAAACAGAAAACTACTCGACCCCCTGCTTTCTAGGCACAGGACAAGTAGAAGTGAACGAGCCCTCACTCCAGTAAGCACTGGTCTATCTAGCACAGTGGGGCTACCTTTGAAGGTGACCCGGAAACTACAGCTAATCCAGAATGTGGCAGCTAGACTGGTGACTGAGAGCAGCCGCCGAGACCATATAACTCTGGTCCTGAAAGACCTACATTGGCTCCCAGTACATTTTCGAGCACAATTTGAAGTGTTGGTGCTGACCTTTAAAGCCCTAAACGGCCTCGGCCCAGTATACCTGAAGGAGCGTCTCCACCCCCATCGTTCAGCCTGGACACTGAGGTCCAGCGCCGAGGGCCTTCTGGCGGTTCCCTCACTGTGAGAAGTGAGGTTGCAGGGAACCAGGCAATGGGCCTTCTCGGTGGTGGCGCCCGCCCTGTGGAACGGCCTCCCATCAGATGTCAAGGAGATAAGCAACTATCTGACTTTTAGAAGACATCTGAAGGCAGCCCTGTTTAGGGAAGTTTGAAATTTTATTGTGCTTTTAATTTTCTGTTTGGAGTATGTCTGGACAAGATATAAAGACTTACTTGAAAATAAAACCCCAAGGTGGCTATCACCGATGGAGGCGAAGGCTCAGAAAAAACTCAATATGGAGGCCAAATGGCCAAAATATTGGGAGATTTTGGAACAGGAGGGTGACAAACTGAAATTGCAGAGTTTTGAGAAATTAAAAGACAGAGTGCGAGATTGGCTTCATTATTATCAAATAAGGGAGGCTTACAATTTGGACAAAAAAAATGGTTTCCAGGTGGAAAAATCAAAACTGGAAACAGAACTGTTAGATCCCAAAACCAAGATACTATCAAGAATGTATAACTTGCTGTTGAAATGGAATACCCGGGATGAAACGGTTAAATCGGCTATGATTAAATGGGCTCAAGACGTTGGACATAATATAATGTTTGCTGACTGGGAACAGTTGTGGACCACAGGTATGAAATTCACGGCATGTAATGCCTTAAGAGAGAATATTATGAAAATGATATACAGGTGGTACATGACACCAGTCAAGCTTGCAAAAGTATATCATTTGCCCGATAATAAGTGTTGGAAATGTAAAGAAAATGAAGGTACATTCTTTCACCTTTGGTGGACGTGCCCAAGGATTAAGGCCTTCTGGGAGATGATCTATAATGAATTGAAAAAGGTATTTAAATATACCTTCTTGAAGAAACCAGAGGCCTTCCTCCTGGGCATGGCCGGCCAATTGGTGTTAAAGAAGGATAGAACTTTCTTTATGTACGCTACAACAGCAGCAAGAATACTCATTGCAAAGTATTGGAAGACACAAGACCTACCCACCTTGGAAGAATGGCACATGAAAGTGATAGACTACATGGAACTGGCGGAAATGTCTGGCAGAATTCGAGACCAGGGAGAAGAGTTGGTGGAAGAAGATTGGAAGAAATTTAAAGACTATTTGCAGAAATATTGTAAAATTAATGAATGTTAAAATGATGTTGGATTGAAATGAAACGGCTTTAGCAATAAGGCTAAAAAGAATATGTAAAAATGGATTGATAACTAGATGAAAATACGAAGTTATAATATGTTAAGATATAGAATTAAGATAAAAACAAAGAGGGAAGGGATTTGCTGAATTAACCATGTGAACTGGAATACAAAAAAGGGAGGTGTGAGGAGGTCAGGAAACAAGTAAATGAAATATAAGACATGAAAATATTGATTTGCTTTTAATTGTTTTTTACTTTTCATGTATTTTGTCTTTGTATTTTTGTATCTTTTTTTCTTTTATTATTGTTATTTTTTTCTTTATTTTTTCTTTTTAATTCTGTAACTTTTTATTGTCTGTAAAATTTCAATAAATATCATTTTTTAAAAATAATAATAATAATTTTCTGTTTGGAGCCACCCTGAGTGGCTGGGGAAACCCTGCCAGATAGACAGGGATATATTATTATTATTATTATTATTATTATTATTATTATTATTATCTACACGGACTGGCAGCAACTCAGCCGTCCAGGATTTCTGCCAGGGTTCTGCCCGAGCCCTGCCTGGAAATGCAGAGCAGCGTACCTGGCGCCTTCTGCATTCAAAGCAGCTGCCCTACACCCCCACACCCAGCTCCATCCCACCCCCTAACTCAAGGTTCCCCGGCAGATAAGTCAATGTGGAAAGGATTGTCTCGAAGCAACAAAGTTTGTAAAACCACTGGGTTGGCTGGCGAGAGGGTCAGCAGCAGCAGTTAGGTAACTTCACCCTTTGGACCCAATGGTCTTATGACTTCCCTACTCTTTAGATGATAAAGTGGATTAACTCACCCACTTCAAAACTTTGCAGCATTTGGGGCTACTCCTGCACATTCTGGACTGCAGATAGGGGCCCTTGACTTCTGCCCTAGAGATCTACCTGGACAGCACCACATAATTCTCTTTACGCCTCTTATTTTCTTTCTCCCTGCCCTCGTTTTGCAAATACTTTCCGCCTAATGTAAATCCAGTAAGACATTGGTGCGGAAGAAGATTGGAAGAAATTCAAGAATTATCTTAGAATCATAGAATCATAGAATCATAGAGTTGGAAGAGACCACAAGGGCCATCGAGTCCAACCCCCTGCCAAGCAGGAAACACGATCAGAGCACTCCTGACATATGGTTGTCAAGCCTCTGCTTAAAGACCTCCAAAGTAGGAGACTCCACCACACTCCTTGGCAGCAAATTCCACTGTCAAACAGCTCTTACTGTCAGGAAGTTCTTCCTCATGTTTAGGTGGAATCTTCTTTCTTGTAGTTTGGATCCATTGCTCCGTGTCCGCTTGTCTGGAGCAGCAGAAAACAACCTTTCTCCCTCCTCTATGTGACATCCTTTTATATATTTGAACATGGCTATCATATCACCCCTTAACCTCCTCTTCTCCAGGCTAAACATGCCCAGCTCCCTTAGCCGTTCCTCATAAGGCATTGTTTCCAGGCCTTTGACCATTTTGGTTGCCCTCCTCTGGACACGTTCCAGTTTGTCAGTGTCCTTCTTGAATTGTGGTGCCCAGAACTGGACACAGTACTCCAGGTGAGGTCTGACCAGAGCAGAATACAGTGGCACTATTACTTCCCTTGATCTAGATGCTATGCTCCTATTGATGCAGCCCAGAATTGCATTGGCTTTTTTAGCTGCCGCGTCACACTGTTGGCTCATGTCAAGTTTGTGGTCAACCAAGACTCCTAGATCCTTTTCACATGTACTGCTCTCAAGCCAGGTGTCACCCATCTTGTATTTGTGCCTCTCATTTTTTTTGCCCAAGTGCAATACTTTACATTTCTCCCTGTTAAAATTCATCTTGTTTGCTTCTGCCCAGTTCTCTAATCTGTCAAGGTCATTTTGAAGTGTGATCCTGTCCTCTGGGGTGTTAGCCACCCCTCCCAGTTTGGTGTCATCTGCAAATTTGATCAGGATGCCCTTGAGTCCATCATCCAAGTCGTTGATAAAGATGTTGAATAAGACCGGGCCCAAGACAGAACCCTGTGGCACCCCACTAGTCACTCTTCTCCAGGATGAAGAGGAACCATTGATGAGCACCCTTTGGGTTCGGTCAGCCAACCAGTTACAAATCCACTGAGTGGTAGCATAGTCAAGACCGCATTTTACCAGCTTCTTTACAAGAATATCATGGGGCCCCTTGTCAAATGCCTTGCTGAAATCAAGGTAGGCTACATCCACTGCGTTCCCTTCATCTACCAGGCTTGTAATTCTGTCAAAAAGATCAGGTTAGTCTTAAGAAACATTGCAAAATTAATGAATGTTAGAATGATGTGGCTTTAGAAATTAAGTTGATTACAGCTGTAAGGATTAAGTTAAAAGAAAAGAAAAGTTAAAATTAGAGAAAATTAAGGGTGAGGATTTGCTGAATTAAAATTTGAAATTGGAATGCAGAAAGGGGAGGTATGTGGAGGTCGGAGAAGTAAGTTATATGAAAATAAGGGTTTGAAATTATATTTGTTTTTTGGTTGGTGTTTGTTTGTATTACTGTGTTTGTCTATATAATTTGTGAAACTTTAATAAATATTTTATTTAAAAAAAGGCATTGGTGCGATGCTTTCTCTTCTGTTCCCCGCTTTCTAATTCGCTCTCTTCATCCAATCTCCTTAAATCCCAAAATGAGAATTTCCCCCGCATGGGCCAAAAGAACTTTTCCCCAAATGCGAGGATTGGATGAGGTAAAGGAAAGGCATCACTTTGCACATCAGACTTCGCCAACTTGGTGCCCTCCAATGTTTTGGATCGCTCAGTCGGTACAGTGCGAGCCTCTTAATCTCAGGGTTGTGGGTTCGAGGCCCATGCTGGGCAAATAAATAATAATAATAATAATAATAATAATAATAATAATATATTTATTGTCATTGCCCCCTTCGGGGACAACGACATTACTTGACTGCTCCATAAAAACACTAATTAAACAATACAATATAATACAGCAAGGGAGATTACATGACTTTCAAAGTCCGGGCTTCCCATTCAGGGCCGAGATCGCTCTGGAGAAGAAGCTGTTCTTAAGACGGCTCGCTCTTGTCTTCATCGTCCTGTATCTCCGTCCTGACGGCAGGAGCTCGAAGAGACAGTGACCAGGATGCGATGGATCTTTTACTATGTCCAGTGCCTTCCTATGGCACCTTGTGGCATAAATCTGCTCTAAGGTGGGGAGTGGGCAGCCAACAATGCTCTCTGCTGCCTTAACAACCCTGCACAACCCCATCCTGTCCTGGGTAGTACAGCTTCCGTACCACACACATAAGCCATAAGTGAGCACGCTCTCAATGGCACAGTGATAGAAGGCAAGCAGCAGTTTCTGCGGAAGATGGTTTTTCCTTAGAATTCCCAAAAAGTACAGTCTCTGCTGCGCCTTCTTCACAAGCCCCCTTGTGTTGACACTCCAGGACAGATCCTCTTGTAATTCAATGCCCAAAAATCTGAACGTTGTTACCCTCTCCACACAGACCCCATCAATCAAAAGTGGCTGGACGTTGCTCTTCTGTCTCCTGAAGTCCACCACAAGCTCCTTTGTCTTCCTTGTATTTATGAGCAAGTTGTTAGCTCTGCACCACTCTGTCAGCCGCTCTACCTCATCTCTATAATCCGATTCCTGTATTGCAGGAATGGACTGGATGACCTTATGAACTCTACAGTTCTATGATTCTATAACTTCAGTGCAGGACTGGTGAGAGTTGTAGTCCAAAACAACTGCTATCAGGTTGGCAAAGGCCGGTGTCTGTGTCTGTGTCCACACCACACACCCAAGGAATAGGTTTTGACACTGGAAAACAGCCTCCAGCCATGCACATTCAAATCTATTACTTATCCAAGTTTTCGGCTTGTGTACACACACTCCTGTTTCCCTCCGCCAGTTTGGGAAACGGTGTCTGCGAAACTTTCTCGGTAGTCCGTATGTATCCTGTATCCATCCTGTCATTTCTTACAAAATACTGTGTTTCTCCAAACCGGTTTCAATCCGAATTGAGGAAAAGAATGGCTTAGCCGGCCCTATTTTAACACATTCATGCACACAGAGTTTCTAAAGAGAGAAGCATTGGGGTTCAGTATTTCCTCAGCGGCCAGACCCTTTAATCTCCGCATAACCTCAGAGACACACGGGCCGACCTGTGCTGCTGCTCAGTGGAGACGGGAGGGGAAATTATTTTTTCCCCATGCTCAGAAACACTCTTACTTCTAATAAAAAAATTCCTTCCAGTAGCACCTTAAAGACCAACTAAGTTAGTTCTCGGTATGAGCTTTCGTGTGCATGCACACTTCTTCAGATACACTCTTACTTCTGCAACCATCCCAGGCCTCAGCCCTGATCTACACAGGCGCTTGAATGTCCAGGTGGCGGCAAAACAAACTGCACCCTGTGGATAGGGGACACCGTTTTTAATGCTCCCCCAGGCCCCAAAACACCGGGGGGGGGGGGCGAACTAGCATCCCAGGAAGAGAGGGCCTGACCTCTGCCTGCTCTCTCTTTAACGCTAGCTTTCTACTTGCAGGGGGTTTCTTCCCCTAACATGCGTTAACAACGCCTTCCTACTTTGCAGGCCTGTTGTAAGAATCGTAGGTGCACGTGTGAACGCTCCCTAAAGCGCAAAACCTCGCAAGTGCCAAGCGCGCGCGCGCTCTTCCCTCCTCCGACCTGCTTAGCCACCCATCCCAAATCCCTTTCTCTCTCCTTCTGCCTTCCAGTGCCACTTCCAGGGGCGGGGATGGGCTGGCCCAGGGGTGCCAGCCAGGCCCGCGGTGGGGCTGCTCCCTTTCCCGGCTGGCGGCCTGAATGGAGCCAGTGTGCGCGCGGGTGCGTGCGTCCGCCGGCTGGGCCGGACGCAGCGCGATTCCGCACATTCCTGGAAAAAACAACACCGCCCGGGCTGCAGGAGGGGGAAAAAGGGACCTTCTGTGCCGGCTGATCCGGCCCTGCCCGGCTAGAGGAGGCAGGGAGCTGCGGGGCGTCGTCCCAGGCCACCCGCCTCCTTCCAGCCCGGCTGGAAAAAGGATCCCCTAGAAAAATCACCCCCGGCTGGCAGGAGGAGGAGGAGGATGGAAACGCGCAACCACGCGCGCCCTTCTCCCTCTGTCCGGGTTGGCACCGCCGTGGGAGGTTCTGCAGGGCTGCGTCGGGCAGAGCTGGGCAACCGGAGCGGCCGGGAGAATCGGCAGCACCGGACGGATTTCTGTCTGCCCGCCGGGTGCCTCTTAGAGGGGCGCAAGAGCCGGGGGGGGCTAGCTGGAGGGAGGGAGCGGGGAACACGTGCCCAGTGGCGTAGCGTGGGGGGTGCAGGGGGGGCCGCCTGCACCGGGCGCAACATCTGGGGGTTAGGGTTAGGGGAGGCAAATCCACGGGTTAGGGGGCGCAAATCCACGGGTTAGGGGGCACAAATTACTTGCCTTGCCCCGGGTGCTGACAACCCACGCTACGCCACTGCACGTGCCAGCGGCACCCTATTCCGAACTTAAAAACGGAAAGCGTAATGCTGGTGGTCAGCAAAAGAGGTTTAAAGTTTGTCTCAAGGCAAATGTAAAAAAATGTAGTATAAACACTGACAACTGGGAAACACTGGCCTGTGAGTGCTCCATAGGAGAACAGCCTTGACCAAAGGTGTCGTGGGTTTTGAAGACATTCGAACTCAGGACGCAAGGGAGATAAATGCTAAGAGGAAGGCAAATCCACACGGTGATCAGCTCCCGGCCAGAAACCAATGTCCCCACTGTGGAAGGACGTGTGGATCCAGAATTGGCCTCCACAGTCACTTACGGACTCACTGTTAAAACCGTGTTTATAGAAGACAATCTTACTAGGCTACGAGTGATCGCCAAAGAAGAAGAAGAAGGTGCAGGGAACCTTGGAAGCTGTGAGTCAAGCGCTTTGGTCCATTTAACTTAGTGCTATGGTGTTCCCCTACCAGAGACCAGCATTTGATGGGGAGACTGCCAATGCTTTGTTTGGGGTGGGAGGGTTAGCGTTCATCCCCTGAAGCTTTTCCTACCACTGTCATCTTTATGTCAGGATATCTGGATTTTTGCCTGTTGCACAGCTATGGGCGTAGCCAGGATACAGTGGTGCCTCGGGTTAAGAACTAAATTCGTTCCGGAGGTCCGTTCTTAACCTGAAAATGTTCTTAACCTGAAGCACCACTTTAGCTAATGGGGCCTCCTGCTGCTGCCGTGCCGCCGGAGCACAATTTCTGTTCTCATCCTGAAGCAAAGTTCTTAACCTGAGGCATTATTTCTGGGTTAGCAGAGCCTGTAACCTGAAGCGTATGTAACCCGAGGTATCACTGTATATGTTTGGGGGCAGGGGCCGGACACCCAACCTGTCATCATTCTTTGTCTGGCTGATTCGGAATGAAATGTCTCAACAACAGTTGTTTTAAATTACTATCTTTTGACCCCAAGTGCTCAGAAAAACCTGTCAAAATCTTTTTTACTTTTAGTTAAGTATTTTTATTTATTTATTTGATGGGAGGGTGGGCAGCTGCCCCTATGTGCACAGCAATAAAAAGGCAATGATAATCACGGCAAGGAGTGTTGACAGAGGGCCTTCCAGGTGTCCAGAGCGCTTCAGAATCATTACCTAACATCAGCCCTGCAAGGTAAAGGTAAAGGGACCCCTGACCATTAGGTCTAGTCATGGCCAACTCTGGGGTTGCGGCGCTCATCTCGCTTTACTGGCCGAGGGAGCCGGCGTACAGCCTCCGGGTCATGTGGCCAGCATGACTAAGCCGCTTCTGGCGAACCAGAGCAGCGCATGGAAACGCAGTTTACCTTCCTGCCGGAGTGGTACCTATTTATCTACTTGCACTGGCGTGCTTTCGAACTACTAGGTTGGCAGGAGCAGGGACCGAGCAACAGGAACTCACCCCGTGGCAGGGATTCGAACCACCGACCTTCTGATCGGCAAGCCCTAGGTTATAAAGTTAATGCCCACAACGCTGGAGACGGAATGGCAAGAGAATGGCTGCCTTTCCAAAATTACCTAGTGTGTCCAAGCCTTCCTGGTCCATAGCTCAGGCAAGCACCTGCTGGCTACTATGATAAACTAGCTCAAAACACACACGCACAAAACGCCTCTGTCCATAAAAATAAAAATTAGAAATCTAAGTTGGGAATCAGTAGAGAAAGCCTTGGGTTGCTCCAATCCCCATGTGGCCGTGGAATAGGTTCTGTCTTTCAGCCTAACCAGGTTGTTGTGAATTAAAAACCAACAAACCCACATAGAGTGAAGTTGTCACAAAGAGGATGGGCGGGAGGCAAACAGTCAAATCAAGGCAGACCCAGCCCAGTGGGGCCACCTGTACAGAAATAGACTGGAAAGAGAAGCTGCTGAATTGCAACTCATTACCAAACTTAAAACCATGGAGAGACCTGGTCTGAACAAAGACATTGGATTCTTATCTCATTATACATGACTAAGCCATTTTTCACCTTCTCACCCCTTGCCTTTTCCTGGAAGACCTATTGCGGTCGTTAAGAGTCGTCAACAGGCTCATCTCAGCTATCTGCCAATCTCCCATTCCCACCACCCTTCTGAGTAATACCCCTCCCCACCTTCTCACTATATAGAAGGATCTGGCAACTTCTGTTTCAGTGTATCTGAAGAAGTGTGCATGCACACGAAAGCTCATACCAAGAACTAACTTAGTTGGTCTTTAAGGTGCTACTGGAAGGAATTTTTTTATTTTGACTATGGCAGACCAACACGGCTACCTATCTGTAACAGGGAGCTGAGAAAAACAGAGTCACGATCAGCAACCACTGCTAGCCAATAAAAGGAGGCTTCCCTAAGCTTGGAGATGGGCTGAATCTTCCTTTGCCTCCTGCCTCATCCCTCCCCAACAGACCAATCTTTCTCCCCCTTCCTTCCTCGAGCTGTTTTTAACAGTTTCCAAGTCAGGCCAGTGCCGAACCTTGACCAGAAAGGGCTCTTTATTCAATGGAGCCGGGCAGTCAAAACGTCATTCCACCAACACCTTCTTAATGAAAACACCGCAGGCTGCTGGGAGAAGGTCAGGGATCCGCAGCCTCTCAAGGCCGCCTTCCCCATGGAAAAAGAGATAAGGGGGGGTAGGGAGGGCGTGAGCAGAGTTTCCAGGTCTACCTATTGAACGGGAAAGCGAGGGCTGCATTGCTAGTCAATACTGCACAGCCTTGCTTTTCCAAATGGGTGAATTTTGCAGCCCAGCAAGAAGGAAGAGGACTGAAGGCATGTTATGTTTGATTTGCCTCATTGGTCCCATCAATATTTAGCTTCCCTCTCCCTTTAATACTTCCAACTTGCAGGGAACAGGTGTCGGCAGCAGCTGCAAAATGAGAGGCAACCGAAGTTTCTCCTGTTTTCACCACCGCTGTGGTCTGCCAGCGCAAGTGTTTCATATTTGCTCCTTACAGATCCGCAGATCTGTGTTTGCTCTGCAGCTGAAGGTCTCCGAAGACAGATGCAACCCCCAGGCTACGAGACGACCTCCCAACCAGAGGATAAAGCATATTTATGCCTTGAGGCTTGACTACTGTCGCAATCTGCCTTGGCCTGCCCTTGATGGCTGACCAGGAGCCCCAGCTGATTCGCTTGAGGATGTGATGCAGACTAGCTTCTGTCAAAGGCAAAGGGCTGGCACCTTGCCCTGCTGCTCTGCCTGCACAATTCAGGATGCTGATTTTGACCTATATCCCAAATCCCTTATCAACCAAAGCCTCTTTCCTCCTGCCCCATTGTGATCTCCTAAGCAGTCACAAAATTAAGAGACGCCTGCTTCTTGGGAGAAAAGCAATGACAAACCTAGACAGCATCTTAAAAAGCAGAGACATCACCTTGCCAGCAAAGGTCCGTATAGTTAAAGCTATGGTTTTCCCAGTAGTGATGTATGGAAGTGAGAGCTGGACCATAAAGAAGGCTGATCGCCGAAGAATTGATGCTTTTGAATTCTGGTGCTGGAGGAGACTCTTGAGAGTCCCATGGACTGCAAGAAGATCAAACCTCTCCATTCTGAAGGAAATCAGCCCTGAGTGCTCACTGGAAGGACCGATACTGAAGCTGAGGCTCCAATACTTCGGTCACGTCTTGAGAAGAGAAGACTCCCTGGAAAAGACCCTGATGTTGGGAAAGATGGAGGGCACAAGAAGGGGATGACAGAGGAAGAGATGGTTGGAGAGTGTTTGACCAGCATAAGTTTGACCAAACTGTGGGAGGCAGTGGAAGACAGGAGGGCCTGGCGTGCTCTGGTCCAGGGGGTCACGAAGAGGCGGACACGACTAAATGACTAAACAACAACAAAAGGTGCTTTCACAATCACCCCAGTGGCCTAGGTAAGAAAGTTGCTTTGCAAAGAGTCTGTATTATTTAATCTTCCCCTCGCCAGCAGCGCCACTGTGCCACCAAACTGACAGTCCCGGTGGCTGCTGTCTACCTGCTCTGTTGGGAAGCATTCCTCCCTGAATACCAGTTTCCGGGAACTGCAAGCAGGGAAGGTGCCCTGTGTTGCACATAAATCCTGTTTGCAGGTTGCCTAGAGGCATCTGTAAGAACCTGTAAGAACCTACAGCCTGATCCCACAGGGTGTATCTCAAGTTCATACGTAGTGCCGTGAAGCTGCATTGCAGTAAAATGAGTAAACCACAAACATTGGGAAATTGCTTTTTTTAAAAAAAATGCATTTAAATTAATTTTATTTACAACATAAATCCACCACAACTCAAATAAACAAATCCACCACCTGAACATAACATAAAATAAACATAACATAAAATAAAATAAAACGACAAAATAAAAGACTTCCTTTATCCTGTACATGGCCTCCTTATTTACTTCTTATAAACTGTTTCCTTTACGAATTCTTATTACGATTTTTTTCAAATTGTGACTAAAACAAAAACCACAAAGTTTCCTGCGGATATTAATCGAAACAAGTCCAGGTGTGTATTTTAGGGCACAGTTTCGTAAAGTATTCTTTACATTTCCCCCATTCTTTTTGAAATTCTTGTCTGGGAAAGTCCCCTGATTGCCTCTGTGAATCTAGCTGATTCGATATAATTTAGTAATTTATTCTGCCATTCCGTTTCTGTTGGCACAAATTTCTTTTTTTCCAATGGGAAAATTGCTTTTGGATCTCCCTGCATCGTGCGCGGATTGGGCCTATGTCCCAGATACGTCGAGCCAGAGTCCTGCCGCTGAACTGGCTTGTGGGAGCTGACAGGGCTCTGTATTGCCCCAGCAATGACACCGCAGAGAGGCGAACGCATGTGTGCATCGCAACTTCCTGGTTCCTTCTTCCCCTCCAGTGGTGATAAAGCAGGTGTGGCCGCGAAAAGCCCTGCTCAACAGGATACAGTTTCCTGGTTAGGGATTTACAGTTCTCAGCAGTAAAAACCAAAGGGTGATGCTTGTCTTATACAGAAGCGTGGAAAGATGCCAGCAGGCCAACTCCACCTCAGCCCTAAGGAGGCCGGAGGGCTTCCTTTCTGAAGAAGAAGAAGAGTTTGGATTTGATATCTCGCTTTATCACTACCCGAAGGAGTCTCAAAGCGGCTAACATTCTCCTTTCCCTTCCTCCCCCACAACAAACACTCTGTGAGGTGAGGGGGGCTGAGAGACTTCAGAGAAGTGTGACTGGCCCAAGGTCACCCAGCAGCTGCATGTGGAGGAGCAGGGAATCGAACCCGGTTCCCCAGATTACGAGTCCACCGCTCTTAACCGCTACACCACACTGGCTCTCGTGTGGGGCAGGCCCACCTGGATACCCCAAAGAGGTGACGCATAACACAAGCCTCTCACTAGTGCTAAGCCCTGCAAGGCCAAGCCAAGGAGGCAGAGCTGTCTTTCCCATAGGGCTTAGTGGTGCATTGCGCCAGGGCACCGGCCTCTCAGGGGCACCCCAGCAAGTGGGGGAGCTGCGCGGCTTTGCCGGCGGCCTCCCCTTTCCCTGCAAGCCCGCCAGCTGCACCCCATCAACAGCCTAGGACCCACGTTCCTATGGGACCGCCTCTCCTGGTATGCCCCGCGGAGGACCTTAAGGTCCACAACATTTTGGAGGTCCCAGGTCGCAAGGTGGTTAGATGGGTCTCAACCAGGGCCAGGGCCTTTTCAGTACTGGCCCCGACTTAGTGGAATGCTCTGTCACAAGAGACCAGGGCCCTGCAGGACTTGACATCTTTCCGCAGGGAATGCAAGACAGAGCTGTTCCGCCTGGCCTTTGGTTTGGACTCAGTCCGACCCTTACGTTTCCCTCCCCTTATGGTCTCGATTTATTGGCTATTTTAAAATGAGGCTGCATTTTAAACTGCATTTTAACCTGTATTTTAAATTGGGTTTTTTTCTTTCTTTCTCTTTTCTGCCTATTATGTTTTTACTGTGATTTTATTGGTGTTAGCCGCTCTGAGCCCAGTTTGGCCGGGTAGGGCGGGGAGGGCAGGGTATAAATAAAAATTATTATTATTATTATATGGCTGGCAGGCACACAGCTTCCCTTCCAAGCCTCTGTGGTGATTGCTTTCCAGCAGCGGCATGGGGGAGAGTTGCGCGCGCGCGCACACACACACACACCATGCTTTTTGGGGATGCGGTCATGGGGAAAGCTTCCCCTGTTGAATTTCTGCCGCCTGGGCAGCTGTTAAAATGACAGGAGCTCTGACACCGAAAAAGGCGACCCTACTCTGGGAATGCTCACTTCTGCTACTTGTTATTAATTTGCGCTGCATCATCAACACAGGGGGCGATTTAATGTAAGCCCAAAAAAAGTTAGTTTCCTGCCCCAAGGAGCCTCCAGTCTAAATGTCAACACTGGGGAGGAATCACTGGAAGAATTGGAGGCAGCGGGAGAGGCACTTTGAAAGCAGATAAATGCTCACCTGCAGCCTCTTCCCTTTAGCACTCTCTCTTTTATTTTTACAGTGGTACCTCGGGTTACATACGCTTCAGGTTACATACGCTTCAGGTTACATACGCTTCAGGTTACAGACTCCGCTAACCCAGAAATAGTGCTTCAGGTTAAGAACTTTGCTTCAGGGTGAGAACAGAAATCGTGCGGTGGCTGCGCGGCGGCAGCAGGAGGCCCCATTAGCTAAAGTGGTGCTTTAGGTTAAGAACAGTTTCAGGTTAAGAACGGACCTCTGGAACGAATTAAGTACTTAACCCGAGGTACCACTGTACTTCCTAGAGGAGTTCAGTAACATGAAGTGTTTTCTCAATGGGACAAATGTTTTGTGTGAATAGGGCCACCGGATTCCATTCTGAAACCTTATGCCTTGGGCTGTTTGAGACATGCAGGAGAATGACGTGGTCATGTGAAAGCCATTTTGGAAGGCTCACCTGCGTTTACAAACAACAGAAACCCACCTCCCTGAAAGCTTTCACTAACACATCAGGGAGAAATAATGCGGTTCAGCCGATTCCTTGCTCTGCTAGTTTTCTGCTTGCAAGGTGTTGCTTTTTAAAAGAAAAAATTCAAGGGAACATTCTGACAGTCCTTTCTTCCATCTCAGGACCTTACCACTCCATTCCACTGCATGTGGAATCTGTTGTGTATTGAGGCAAAGGATTTTATATCTGTATTATTATTGTCTGTATTTGCATTAGGGTAAAGTAACTGCCTTTTGGTTTCAGAGGGTACAGCTACTATTGGTTCATTTAAGCTGCTGTATTTGGATCCTCTGTCTTATTGGTTCCCTCCAAAAGGCAGGACTGTGATTGCCTGATATTGTTCCCTCCAAAATGTATCCTTTCTTGCTAGTTCCCTGTCCCTATAAATGTAGCTTTCCTCTCCCCAGTCTTCAGTCTTGTTGCTTTAATAAAGAATGTTACTAGAGAACTGTCTCCAGCATATTATGTCAAGAGAGCTGAAATCACAAACCCCACGTCACAACAGAATCAGGCCATAAAGAGTTCTGTCTCTTTTTTGTAATAAGATTTGTTGATTTTCAGTGTATGAACACAAGGCTGTAAAGAGTTCTTGAGATCAGTGTGGATGGGACAGAGCAGGTTGTAAATCCACGAAGCTGCTATACTTGCCACTGAAATTCTGCATGGGGTTAAAGGTAAAGGGGCCCCTGACCATTAGGTCCAGTCGTGGCCGACTCTGGGGTTGCAGTGCTCATCTCGCTTTATTAGCCAAGGGAGCCAGCGTACAGCTTCTGGGTCATGTGGTCAGCATGACTAAGCCGCTTCTGGCGAACCAGAGCAGCGCACGGAAATGCCGTTTACCTTGCCGCCAGAGCGGTAGCTATTTATCAACTTGTACTGGCGTGCTTTCAAACTGCTAGGTTGGCAGGAGCAGGGACTGAGCAACGGGAGCTCACCCCATCACGGGGATTCGAACCGCCGACCTTCTGATCACAAGTCCTAGGCTCTGTGGTTTAACCCACAGTGCCACCCGCGTCCCCTGCATGGGGTTAGGAAGTGAATAAACAATAACCAGATAGTGCTGGGAGGTTTCCACCCGGAAGCATCCCAACATTAACAAAAACATCACTCTTTTTGCTCCCAACCTCTCTTCTTGGAGAAGAGACCTGTGGCACTCAAAAGCTTGCACCCAGCAGCCTTGGAGCTATCCACAGGTTTAATAAACATCCTGTCCGGGTTTGCAAGCGCTTTCATCTGAACGCAAGGGCAGCAGAAGGCACAAGGCCCAGGTGAAAAGCTTTTCAATGCCCTTTTTCAAGGGGATTTTTGGCTGGGCCGGAAAAAAAACCCAGCCACGTGGATTCCAATAGGATCTAAATTTATCTGCCAGAGCCCACGACCTGGCTTCACCCTCCATCGCCATCCAAAACCGAGAAACACTCCTGTCTGTTTTTTTTCTCTCCAATGTGCCCCTTCTGAGCAAAGCACCGTTTATTCTGAGGCCCACCGTTGACCACAGCGCCCGTGTGGAACCTGCAAATAAAATCTCGAAGTGAGCCACAGGGCACAGCCTGGCACCGATTCTCAGGCATAAGTGGGCACTGTGTGGAGAGAGGAATGGGAGAGAGAAGGAGGCTGGAGAGGGGAAAAACAGCGTAGGAGCGCGGATGGAAAAGTACAGAGAACAGAATCAGGTAGGCAGAGGATTTCAGGTGGCAAGACGAAAGGGGCCGAGGAAGAGCAGGCAGAGAAATATTCAGGGTTTGGAAGGGAGAGGCTGGCTGAACGCTTCAGAAACGCTGGGAGCCCCTCCAGACTGGTCTTATATCGCAAGTGCATTCTGCAATATCTTCTCTATTCCATAATACTCTTGGGCGTCAGGAGCATAGCTGTCAACCGTCCCTTATTTGGCGGGAAGCTCCCTTATCCCAGCGCCGTGTCCCGCTGCTGTCCCTTATTGATGATGTCCCTTAAATTTCCCGGGTTTCATGCTCGCACGGCTCAGGAGGGAAGCAGCGGCTCGGGGTCCTGCGCCGTGAGAGAGAGCATGCGCACGAGTTGCCGCGTCTCCGTCTCTTCCTTTTCCCCCTCAGGGGCGGATTGTGAGGAGATGGGTGGCGGCGGGCGGGCAGGCAGCCCCTCTCTTGCGAGACTTCCGCTGCGCTGCCAGGGGAAGCCGGAGGCGGCAGCGGCAGCTGAGGAGGCGGCCTGAGGGAGGAGGAAGAGGAGGGGATGGGGAGGGACGCAGAAGGGCGGCGCTTCAGCGGCCGCTGCGGTGCCGCAACCGCCTCATGCCGGGCTCCTGGGCGGCGTGGGCAAGAGTCTCTCTCCCTCCCCCCCGTCGGGCAGGGAAGGGCCGATGGAACTCTAATCCTTCCCATCTGAATTTCCTTGTAACTGAATATAGAAGTTTTCCAATATCATTATTCCAAAACAATATTCTAATCAAATCATTAACTTTTCTTAACATTTTAGATCTTATTTATTTAATTAAATCCTAATTTAATCCTAGGCCTAATTAATACTTTCAAGCAATTTCTAATTTTTAATATTACAATATTTATTCAAATAGTCTTTAAATTTCTTCCAATCTTCTTGATATTCCTCTTCTTTCTGGTCGCGGATTCTTCCAGTGAGGTCAGCTGGCTCCATAAAGTCCATCATCTTCATCTGCCATTCTTCCACAGTTGGTAGTTCTTGTGTTTTCCATTTCTTGGCTATTAAAATTCGAACAGTAGCTGTGGCATACAAAAATACTCTTACATCTTTCTTGGGCAATTCATGACCTATTATTCCAAGGAGAAAGGCCTCTGGTTTCTTTATAAAAAATACTCTAGGGTATCAGTTGTGTGTTCTGCTCGCACCAGATATTTTAAGGCACAAGTCTTCCCCCAAATAATTATGGGAAGTCGCATTGTCGGAACATCTGACTCTTACCATCGCAGAGTCGTCTAAGCTTTGGCTGAGGGAGTTCCTTTTGACATCGTCTGCTTTCCATTCGTCACTTTTATTACTGACAATAGTGCGTCTTGCAAACCTCCAAGGGCTTGAGCCTCACTATGGATAATAATAATAATAATAATAATAATAATAATAATAATAATAATAATAATTTATTATTTATACCCCGCCCATCTGGCTGGGTTTCCCCAGCCACGATGGGAGGCTTCCAACAAAACACTAAAATACAATAACCTATTAAACATTAAAAGCTTCCCTAAACAGGGCTGCCTTCAGATAGATGTTTTCTAAAAGTTTGGTAGTTGTTTTTCTCTTTGACATCTGGTGGGAGGGCGTTCCACAGGGCGGGTGCCACCACCAAGAAGGCCCTGTGCCTGGTTCCCTGTAACTTCACTTCTCGCAGTAAGGGAACCGCCAGAAGGCCCTCGGCGCTGGACCTCAGTGTCCGGGCAGAATGATGGGAGTGGAGATGCTCCTTCAGGTATACTGGACCGAGGCCGTTTAGGGCTTTAAAGGTCAGCACCAACACTTTGAATTGCAGGTGATGTGCCAACCTCATTTTGGGCACCAGGCGATCCAGAAGCTCTGGGAGATCAGGTGAGTTTGCTTTGGGTCTGGCCGTGGCCTGGGTGGGGATGTGGTGTGCTCAGAAATGTACTGGGAGCCAGTGTAGGTCTTTCAAGACCGGTGTTATGTGGTCCTAGCGGCTGCTCCCAGTCACCAGTCTTGACAGATTCTCCTCCTGCCTGGCGTTAGACATGTTTCAGATTGTCCTCTTCCCCAACCAGCTGATTGTTTTTGTATTTTATGTTTCTTGCTGATGGTTTTTGATCTGATTCCATTCTGATGTAAATTCTTTTCCCCCAAAAAATATTTTTTATTCATTTTATAACACAAATAAAGAACACAAACTAAAAAACAAACAATACAAACAAATTCTTGTCATATCCTTATTTTCCTAAACATTGTTAAATGGGCTTCCCCAAGTCCCACCTATCTGATTTTCATTTTACTTCAACTTTACATATATCATAGTTTCTAACCGTCTTTTTTTTTAAATCACACATAAAATACCTTCACATTTTTTCGCTTACAAATGATATTCTTTTAAAATACACTGTCTTCTACTTCTAACCCTACAGCCTATATCCACTTCCAAAGCTATTCTAAGATTTAAATATTAACATATTTTTTTCAAATATTCCTTAAACTTCTTCCAGTCTTCTTCCACCATCTTTTCTCTGTGGTCTCGGAGTCTCCCAGTCAGTTTGGCAAGTTCCATATAGTCCATCATCTTCATCTGCCATTCTTCAATAGTTGGTAAATCTTGTTTCTTCCAATTTTTCGCTAGCAATATTTTTGCAGCTCATTCTGATGTAAATTCTGACCCATCGCTACCTAGGAATGTATTAATATTGAAGAAGAATCATAGAATTGTAGGGACGCCAGGGTCATCCATAACCTCCAATATTTCTCTGATGAAAATAGGGATGTCCCATTCCACAATGATAACTTGACTACTTATACGCCACACATCTCACAGGGTTGCCCCAGCCACTCTGGGCAGCTTTCAACATATATAAAAATAATAATAAAGCATTAAACTTTTTTTTTTAAAGCTTCCCTTTACAGGATTGCCTTCAGATGGCTTGGGGGTTGGATAACTCCACACCCTCCAACATTTCCTCAATGAAAATAGGGACATCCTAAGGAAAAGTAAGGGACGCGGGTGACACTGTGTGTCCTGACCGACTCTGGGGTTGCGGCGCTCATCTCGCTTTACTGGCCGAGGGAGCCGGCGTACACCTTCTGGATCATGTGGCCAGCATGACTAAGCCGCTTCTGGCAAACCAGAGCAGCGCACGGAAACGCCGTCTACCTTCCCGCCGGAGCGGTACCTATTTATCTACTTGCACTGGTGTGCTTTCGAACTGCTAGGTGGGCAGGAGCAGGGACCGAGCAACGGGAGCTCACCCCGTCACGGGGATTTGAACTGCCAACCTTCTGATCAGCAAGTCCTAGGCTCTGTGGTTTAACCCACAGCGCCACCCGCGTCTCTTTCAGCCTACTTAGCCTACACATAAATCTGACACTGAGTAGCGTGACTGCCCTGAAACGTTTGCAGGCACGGTTTTGAAAGCAGATACACGTGTCACACACACACACACACACACACACACACACCCATAGCATCAAGAGCCCAAATCATGAATACACAACACATGAAAGGCCCTGAGAGCCCTGCACGTTCATTGTTGCAGAGACACACATTTAAATTTTAGCCTTTGTACAGTAGGCTAGTTTCTGTAAGAGTCCATAGACACATTCCTGCCATGCAGAAACACAGTGCAAAGGGCCACTGAGGGGCATGTCTTGGGGATAAGGGGTGGGGCCTAGGGAGAGTTCCAAGGGCCACATAGAGAGGTCAAGAGGGCCACATTCAGCCCTTGGACATAACCCTGCCCTGATATAGTCCATAATGGCTTCTAATCACGGATAGATTGACCCCCCCCTCCATGAATTTGAACCTAAAGCCATTTCTACAAGCTCCCTCACTCCCTTTCACGCACACAGACGAATTCAAAAGAATTGACATCTTGCTAGCAACATATAGAAGGCTGATCGCCGAAGAATTGATGCTTTTGAATTCTGGTGCTGGAGGAGACTCTTGAGAGTCCCATGGACTGCAAGAAGATCAAACCTCTCCATTCTGAAGGAAATCAGCCCTGAGTGCTCACTGGAAGGACAGATCCTGAAGCTGAGGCTCCAATACTTTGGCCACCTCATGAGAAGAGAAGACTCCCTGGAAAAGACCCTGATGCTGGGAAAGGTGGAGGGCACAAGGAGAAGGGGACGACAGAGGACGAGATGGTTGGACAGTGTTCTGGAAGCTACCAGCATGAGTTTGACCAAACTGCGGGAGGCAGTGGAAGACAGGAGGGCCTGGTGTGGTCTGGTCCAGGGGGTCATGAAGAGTCGGACACGACGAAACGACTAAACAACAATAACAAGCAACATATAAAGGGCATGATCCAGCCCAAGGAACAGCAGAAAGTTCAAGTCTGCGGGAAAGGGTTAGGCGTATGCCCTACGATGACTGAAATCAACAAGACTTTTTAAAAAGTTATTAATTTTGGCAAGGCGCTTCCTCCTGGCTGAATTAGTTATACCAAATAAGGCTGCCCTAGTTTCTGAGCAGACGTGTTTTTAGCATGTACATTCATCACCAACACACCTGTCATTCATGTCTGAGGCAGAAGCACAAACGGGAGAGATTTGCTGGGAGATGGTAGCATTGGACCTTTAAAGCGGGGGGCGCACCCCCTTTTATCTGCACTCTGCAACGCTACGGCGTGTTATCAAAAGTACCTGCCTTTCCGCTTGACCCGCAGATTCGCCCCACCGAGTTAGCATTGCCATAAATAACTAAATTGGCCAATGTTTTAGGAATGCAGCCCCCTCAAAGGCCGGGACCCCTTTGCTTCAAGACAGACAGGAAGGTAGACAGACAGACAAGCCAGCAGACGGACTCCTTGGCCAGAATAGATAACGTCACCCTTGGAGCCAGCAGCACTTAAACCAATCCTAGCAGAGGAGCTGAGTCAGTTTTAATCCAGGAACCAATCAGCCAGTTAGAAAGACACACATTTGTGCATAGATAAGAGCATTAACTGGTTTTCCCAGTAGTGATGTATGGAAGTGAGAGCTGGACCATAAAGAAGGCTGATCGCCAAAGAATTTATGCTTTTGAATTATGGTGCTGAAGGAGACTCTTGAGAGTCCCATGGACTGCAAGAAGATCAAACCTCTCCATTCTGAAGGAAACCAGCCCTCAGTGCTCACTGGAAGGACAGATCCTGAAGCTGAGGCTCCAATACTTTGGCCATCTCATGAGAAGAGAAGACTCCCTGGAAAAGACCCTGATGTTGGGAAAGATGGAGGGCACAAGGAGAAGGGGACGACAGAGGATGAGATGGTTGGATGGTGTTCTTGAAGCTTCCAGCATGAGTTTGACCAAACTGCAGGAGGCAGTGCCTGGCGTGCTCTGGTCCATGGGGTCACGAAGAGTCGGACACGACTAAACGACTAAACAACAACAAAGAGCATTAAACCTGAAGGGAAGGAGCGACAAGAAAACCCAACCCGCACACTTTCTTAGGGACCGTAGTTCAAAAACAGAGCTGGAGGTCTCCGGTTTTAAAAGATCTTGGGCAACGGAAGACATTAGAAAATACTTCTGTCTGGTTTTTTTTGGAGCGCTGGGGCCCCTCAGAGTAGACCATACGAGGCCTTGACAACAACAACAACAACAACAACAACAACAACAACAACAACTATTATTATTATTATTATTATTATTATTATTATTATTATTATTATTATTATTATTATTATTACCCTGCCTATCTGGCTAGGTTTCCCCAGCCACTCTGGGCGGCTTCCAATGAAGATTAAAAGTACATTAAAATGTCACACATTGAAAGCTTCTCTAAACAGGGCTGCCTTCAGATGTCTTCTAAATGTCAGGTAGTTGTTTATCTATTTGACATCTGATTGGAGGGCGTTCCACAGGGCGGGCGCCACCACCGAGAAGGCCCTCTGCCTGGTTCCCTGTAACTTGGCTTCTTTCAGGGAGGGAACCGCCAGAAGGCCCTCGGCGCTGGATTTCAGTGTCTGGGCAGAATGATGAGGGTGAAGACGCTCCTTCAGGTATACTGGGCCGCTGGGGCTGTTTAGGGCTTCAAAGGTCAGCACCAACACTTTGAATTGTGCTCGGAAACATACTGGAAGCCAATGTAGGTCTTTCAGGACCGGTGTTATATGGTCTCGGCGGCCGCCCGCAGTCACCAGTCTAGCTACTGCATTCTGGATTAGCTGTAGTTTCCGGGTCACCTTCAAAGGTAGAGCGCATTGCAGTAGTCCAAGCAGGAGATAACTAGAGCATGCACCACTCTTGCATGCTTAGCTGTGAGGAACCTTTGGACGTACAGATGTTACTGAACTAGAATTCCCATCAGCCCCAGACAGCACGGCCAATGTCCAGGGGTGTTGGGAGTTGTAGTTCATCAACGTCAGGAGGGCCAAAGTTCCCCCACATTGGGCCTAGGTGGATCAGTGTCCAAACTAGAGTACAGCTGCTTTATTTGTTGAGGCAGTGGCAGACTTTGGGTTCTCAAATTTCAGTGGTGCTAAAATTTGTTGTTGTTTTTTTTAAAAGATATTTATTAAAGTTTTTTTTAAATATAACAATGAAAATGAAAAATAAAAAAAATACAAAATACAACATAAAAACAGTTAAAAAACAAATAATTTTCCATAACATATCTTCCATACACTTATTTCCCCAGACCTCCTCATACCTCCCTTCTTTGTATTCCACTTCAATTTGTTAGTTCAGCAAATCCTTACCATTAAGCTTTTACCCATTTGTAAACCTTTTTTTTTCATATCTCCTAGAGCATTACAGCTGGAAACCCCTTAGTTTCTATCCAACATCCTTCTAACATTCATTAATTTTACAATATTTCTGTAAATAGTCTTTAAATTTCTTCCAGTCTTCTTTCACCATTTCTTCTCCCTGGTCTCGGATACTGCCAGTCATTTCTGCCAATTCCATGTAGTCGATCACCTTCATCTGCCATTCTTCCAGAGTGGGTAAATCTTGTGTCTTCCAATACTTTGCAATGAGTATTCTTGCTGCTGTTGTAGCATACATAAAAAAAGTTCTGTCCTTCTTTGGCACCAATTGACCGACAATGCCCAGGAGAAAGGCCTCTGGTTTCTTCAGAAAGGTATATTTAAATACCTTTTTCATTTCATTATATATCATTTCCCAGAAAGCCTTAATCTTTGGGCACGTCCACCAAAGGTGAAAGAATGTACCTTCCGTTTCTTTACATTTCCAACATTTGTTATCGGGCAGATGGTAGATTTTTGCAAGCTTGACTGGGGTCATGTACCACCTGTATATCATTTTCATAATATTCTCTCTTAAGGCATTACATGCCGTAAACTTCATACCTGTGGTCCATAACTGTTCCCAGTCAGCAAACATAATATTATGTCCAACATCCTGTGCCCATTTAATCATAACAGATTTCACCGTTTCATCCTGAGTATTCCATTTCAACAGCAAGTTATAACATTCTTGATAGATTCTTAGTTTTGGGTTCTAACAATTCTGTTTCTAATTTTGACTTTTCCACCTGGAAGCCGATTTTCTTGTCCAAACAGTGGTGCTAAAATTTGGAGGGGCGCCTCTTGTGTTTCATTTTACGGCACTGTTTTGGCAGTGCCCAGTGTGACAGCACCGGTCGTGCCACTCTAAAACCGCCTTTGGTTGATGAGCTTTAGATCCTGTATACCCATACTCCGGGGATAGCCCAGTTGGTAGGGCCTAAGACCCATAATCTCTGAGCTGTGGGTTCGAGCCCCACACTGGGCAAAAGAGCCCAGCATTGTAGGGGGTTGGACTAGATGACCCGTGTGGTCCCTTCCAGCTCTACAGTTCTATGATCCTATAATAATAATAAAAATAAAATGTTATTTATATCCCGCCCTCCCCAGCCAAAGCCGGGCTCAGAGCGGCTAACAACAGTAAAATAATACAGCATTCTAAAATCAATTCATTATAAAATCAGTTCAAATCAAATTAATGGCACAGCAAACAGTGTTTTAATGCAGCAATGGCCGTCGGCATATTACAAATTCAAAAAGTGGGTGAGTTTAAAGGAGCAGGCGTCAGCAGACTGCTGGACAAAATGTGGCTTTAGAGCAGGAATGGGAAACCCATTACATCATGGTGCTACAACTCCCATTATCCCTGACCACTGGCCATGGTTGCTGGGACTGATGGGAACTGTAGATCATCAACCCCTGGAGGCTCAGAGGTTCCCCATACAGTGGTACCTCGGGTTAAGTACTTAATTCGTTCCAGAGGTCCGTACTTAACCTGAAACTGTTCTTAACCTGAAGCACCACTTTAGCTAATGGGGCCTCCTGCTGCTGCTGCGCCGCCGGAGCACGATTTCTGTTCTCATCCTGAAGCAAAGTTCTAAACCTGAAGCACTATTTCTGGGTGAGCGGAGTCTGTAACCTGAAGCGTATGTAACCTGAAGCGTATGTAACCCGAGGTACCACTGTACCTGGTTTAGAGACTCCTATTTTCACCTGGGGTCGTCACGTCCTCTGGCAGATGTGTTTTGGGCTGATGTTATTAGAGATATAAGTCTTGTTATCTGCTCCTCCGTGATTAAAGACTTGTTATCCATATTAAATGGCTTGTTATCCATATGTTCTGGTGTAATGTGGAAGCACCTTCTAGGGATTAGGGTTATCTATGGATCTGATTATCACGTAGCAATGGGGAAATGGTTCGGGGCGGAATATCCAGAATTTGTGCACCCAATTTTGGGGGACTTGGCAACCAAGGATTAACTAACATACAACCTAAAGTCACTAAGAAGCCCAAAGGCAACAGACTCACTCTCAACAACTTGGAGTGACTTTATTAATTTCCTTAATTGGGAAGAGAGTGAGGACTCAGCCATACAGTGGTACCTCGGGTTAAGTACTTAATTCGTTCTGGAGGTCTGTTCTTAACCTGAAACTGTTCTTAACCTGAGGTACCACTTTAGCTAATGGGGCCTCCTGCTGCCGCTGTGTCACCACCGCACGATTTCTGTTCTTATCCTGAAGCAAAGCTCTTAACCCAAGGTAATATTTCTGGGTTAGCGGAGTCTGTAACCTGAAGCGTCTGTAACCCAAGGTACCACCGTATTTCTGTTTGTCCCGTGCTTCCTAGGCATGGGTCTGAGAGGTTTTTATTTTATTCCTGCCACTTTCCCCAGGAAAGCCTGCCGTTTACTGCTAAATCAGAACAAACGTCAGTCCTCAGAAAACCCGATTCAATGTTTGTTATGATTCAGTGGTCAACAGCGGTCTTCTCCCAGGAAGCTAGGGAGAAGAGGAATTGTGTACGACCCGTGAGACGCGAGTCCCAGCCAGCTATACACAATTAAGGGGCTCACAGCTGTCCATGGAGGCACAGGTCAAATCTGTATCCAGGGCAGCTGTTTACCAGCTCCATCTGGTACGTAGGCTGAGACCCTCCCTGCCCGCAGACTGTCTTGCCAGAGTGGTGCATGCTCTGGTTATCTCCCGCTTGGACTACTGCAATGCGCTCTACGTGGGGCTACCTTTGAAGGTGACCCGGAAACTACAACTAATCCAGAATGCGGCAGCTAGACTGGTGACTGGGAGCGGCCGCCGGGACCACATAACACCGGTCTTGAAAGACCTACATTGGCTCCCAGTATGTTTCCGAGCACAATTCAAAGTGTTGGTGCTGACCTTTAAAGCCCTAAACGGCTTTGGTCCAGTATATCTGAAGGAGCGTCTCCACCCCCATCATTCTGCCCGGACACTGAGGTCCAGCTCCGGGGGCCTTCTGGTGGTTCCCTCACTGCGAGAAGCAAAGCTACAGGGAACCAGGCAGAGGGCCTTCTCGGTAGTGGCGCCCGCCCTGTGGAACGCCCTCCCATCAGATGTCAAAGCGATAAACAACTACCTGACATTCAGAAGACATCTGAAGGCAGCCCTGTTCAGGGAAGATTTTAATATGTGACATTTTAGTGTATTTTTCATCTTTGTTGGAAGCCGCCCAGAGTGGCTGGGGAAACCCAGCCAGATGGGCGGGGTACAAATAATAAATTATTATTATTATTATTATTATTATTATTATTATTATTATTATTATCATCATCATCATAAAATGTTCACTCAAAATTGTGACAGTGGCTTGGAGTTGGGGGACGCTACATTTAAGTATAGTCCCCAATGTAACCTAAATGTCAGGTTCAGGTAGGTAGCCGTGTTGGTCCGACTCAGTCGAAATAAAAAAATTTAAAAATTGTCCAGTAGCAAATTTCGTGTGCGTGCAGACTTCTGCACATACACTGAAACAGAACTTCTGTTTCAGTTTATCTGAAGAAGTGTGCATGCACATGAAAGCTTAAACCCAGAACAAACTAAGTTGGTCTCTAAGCTGCTAAATGTCAGAGAAACACAAGAATATAATGCACTAGCAATTGGATGTTATAATGCATTCAAATATATGGCAATACCATTTTAGATGTGAATTGTATGTTGTTTTGGAATATGACTTGTTTCTTATGTAGGTTATGTATAAGGTTTTTTAACAGAAGAAGAAGAAGAAGAAGAAGAAGAAGAAGAAGAAGAAGAAGAAGAAGAAGAAGAAGAAGAAGAAGAAAGAAGTAGATGAGTTTTAGTTTGCTAAATTTTACCAAACAAAAATCCAATATACACAAAGAGAAAAATGAACATTAGCAACAAAAGAACAGAAATTTAGCACAAGGGAGCTTTTGGTAACAAAGTGAGAACGAAAACCAAAACTTGGGAGTGAATGAACACAATTGTGAAATTATAAATGGGGTTCAAAAAACACAATTATGTTCATGCGTACAGTATTGTCCGTTTTCAAAATGAAGATGTAAAATAGGTGAGTTTTGCTCAGACATGAGAATTTAAAACATGGGTTTGTGAAGCAGGAAGTCACACTTATTCAAAGTCAGTATGGTCTACAACTTAGACAACATTACTGTTTTGTGCATTTTTGTGGCAAAGCATCATATAAATTAAAAAGCAGAGACATCACCTTGCCAACAAAGTCCCGTATAGTTAAAGCTATGGATTTCCCAGTAGTGATGTATGGAAGTGAGAGCTGGACCATAAAGAAGGCTGATCGCCGAAGAAGTGATGCTTTTGAATTCTGGTGCTGGAGGAGACTCTTGAGAGTCCCATGGACTGCAAGAAGATCAAACCTATCCATTCTGAAGGAAATCAGCCCTGAGTGCTCACTGGAAGGACAGATCCTGAAGCTGAGGCTCCAAGACTTTGGCCACCTCATGAGAAGAGAAGACTCCCTGGAAAAGACCCTGATGTTGGGAAAGATGGAAGGCACAAGGAGAAGGGGACGAGATGGCTGGATAGTGTTCTTGAAGCTACCACCATGAGTTGGACCAAACCGCGGGAGGCAGTGGAAGACAGGAGTGCCTGGCGTGCTCTGGTCCATGGGGTCACAAAGAGTCGGACACGACTGAACGACTAAACAACAACAACAACAATCATATAAATGAATGAATGAACAAATTGCAATCCTCCAGAGTGAGAATTCCCCATCATTCCCCCCTTGAATAACATCAGGAACCACAACCACACAATTCAAGAAGCATTCCCCTGAGCTAGATTTCGACAAACCTTCCCTCCCTCTCCTTTTGCCCTCACGGTAACCCAGGGAGTCAGTTCACACACGCCGCCCACAAAAGTATTTGTGAGGCTTATGGGCTGGAAAGGTTTCAAGTGACTGTGTGGAAATCCCAGGCACCCACCCACTCCCACCAGGATCCACCAGATCCTGATCCACGCCCCCTGGGCCTTTTGTTGAGCCTCGGAGGCGATGAGTGACACACTCTCCCCCATGGCTGTGGCCTCCTTCATCCGTGTAATTTAATCTGTTTGTTTTGCCACAATGGTGATTCCTTCTTCCTTCCCATCCGTGCGTTACAAGGGCAAACAGAGCCCAAACACGGCAGGTGTGACACCTTGGCTAGCCGGATATGGCCCTCTTGCTTTGGGCGACGAAGTCCCGCGGCTGTGGGAAAAGTGGGGAACCGCCCAGCTCATGAATGGAGCGATGACGAATGCGCCTTCCTTGATCCTTCTCTGCAGCTAGTCATCGTTTACATGGGGGTTCATGCCAGGAGTCCGTTTTCTTGGGAGGAAAAACATTATGTCTTCTTCTTCTTATTACAGTGGTACCTCGGGTTATTCATTCTGGAGGTCCGTTCTTAACCTGAAACTGTTCTTAACCTGAAGCACCACTTTAGCTAATGGGGCCCCCTGCTGCCGCCGCCGCGCCGCTGGAGCACGATTTCTGTTCTTATCCTGAAGCAAAGTTCTTAACCTGAAGTACTATTTCTGGGTTTGTGGAGTCCGTAACCTAAAGCTTATGTAACCTGAAGCGTATGTAACCCGAGGTAAAGGTAAAGGTACGCCTGCCTGTACGGGCCAGTCTTGCCAGACTCTAGGGTTGTGCGCTCATCTCACTCTATAGGCCGGGAGCCAGCACTGTCCGCAGACACTTCTGGGTCACGTGGCCAGCGTGACAAGCTGCATCTGGCGAGCCAGCGCAGCACACGGAAACGCCGTTTACCTTCCGGCTGGTAACCCGAGGTACCACTGTATTATTATTATAATACAAGGTTTTTTGGATTCCAAGGGCTCCTTTTGCAAAACCTTCAGCCAGAGCTGAAGCTAGTCATCGTATACATGGGGGTTCATGCCAGGAGTCCATTTTCTTGGGAGGAAAAACATGTCTTTTTCTTCTTCTTATTATTATTATACGAGGTTTTTTGGATTCCAAGGGCCCCTTTTCAAAACCTTCAACCAGAGCAAGCGATGACGAATGCGCCTTCCTTGATCCTTGTCTGCAGCTAGGCATCGTTTACACGGGGGTTCATGCCAGGAGTCCATTTTCTTGGGAAGAAAAACATTATGTATTATTATTATTATTATTATTATTATTATACAAGGTTTTTTGGATTCCAAGATCCCATTCTGCAAAACCTTCCACCAGAGCTTTCCAAACTGTACATCACGACACGTTCGTGTGTCAACTGCAGAGAACAGCCTTTACCAAAGGTGTCATGGGCTTTGAAGGCACTCGAACTCAGGACGAAAGGGAGAAGCATGCTAAGAGGACGGCACGCTTGGCAAACCCTCACCGTGATCAACTCCCGCCTGGAAACCTACGTCCCCACTGTGGAAGGACGTGTGGATCCAGAATTGGCCTCCACAGTCACTTACGGACTCCCTGTTAAAACCGTGTTTATGGAAGACAATCTTACTCAGCTACGAGTGATTGCCAGAGAAATAAAAAAAAGTAGGTGTGTCACAAAAAATGCTCCCTGCAATTCTCCCAGGGCGAGGGAGGGGTTAGTTTAACCTTCGGGTTTGCTAGTAAAACTGAATTACTGTGTCGCGAAATGATGTATGTCTACAAAGTGTGTCACTAAACATGAAAAGATTGGGAAGGCTTAAGCTATGGTCCAAAGAATAACAGAACCATAGAGCTGGAAGGGACCCCTGGGGTCATCCAGACTAACCCCCCGCAATGCAGGAATCTCAGTTAAAGCATCCATGATAGATGGCCATCCAACATCTGCTCAAAAACCTCCAAGGAAGGGACACGGGTGGCGCTGTGGTCTAAACCACAGAGCCTAGGGCTTGCTGATCAGAAGTCCGGTGGTTCGAATCCACCCTATGGGGTGAGCTCCTGTTGCTCGGTCCCTGCTCCTGCCGACCTAGCAGTTCGAAAGCATGTCAAAGTGCGGGTGCCACTACCGAGAAGGCCCTCTGCCTGGTTCCCTGTAACTTGGCTTCTCGAAGCGAGGGAACCACCAGAAGGCCCTCGGAGCTGAACCTCAGTGTCTGGGCAGAACGATGGAGGTGGAGACGTTCCTTCAGGTATGCTGGGCCTTTGAGGCCATTTAGGGCTTTAAAGGTCAGCAGCAACACTTTGAATTGTGCTCAGAAACGTACTGGGAGCCAGTGTAGGTCTTTCAAGACCGGTGTTATATGGTCTCGGCGGCTGCTCCCAGTCACCAGTCTAGCTGCCACATTCTGGATTAGTTGTAGTTTCCGGGTCACCTTCAAAGGTAGCCCCACGTAAAGCGCATTGCAGTAGTCCAAGCAGGAGATAACCAGAGCATGCACCACTCTGGCGAGACAGTCCGCAGGCAGATAGGGTCTCATCCTGTGTACCCGATGGAGCTGGTAAACAGCTGCCCTGGACACAGAATTGACCTGTGCCTCCATGGACACCTGTGAGTCCAAAATGACTCCCAGGCTGCACACCTGGTCCTTCAGGGGCACAGTTACCCCATTCAGGACCAAGGAGTTCTCCACACCCGCCCGCCTCTTTCCCCCCAAAAACAGTACTTCTGTCTTGTCAGGATTCAACCTCAATCTGTTAGCCGCCATCGATGCACATACAACACAGCTCTTCCCCGGTGGTGTGTGTCCCAATTCCTGACACCGAGAATGGCACTGCGCGAGCCAGGATCATGCTCTGGTGTGCGGCCACCTTTCTTCCATGCACACCTGACCCCAGTAGGAGGTGGTAGCTGATGTGCCAACCTCATTTTGGGCACCCGGCGATCCAGAGGCTCTGGGAGGATCAGGTGAGTTTGCCTTGGGTCTGGCCGTGGCCTGGGTGGGGACGTGGAATACCTGCTGCTGGCTCGCAGTTATAAATAACTGGCAGGCGGGACGGAGGGAGGGAAGGAACGAGGGCACCGAGGCAGCCTGCCCTTTCCCCTGGCTCCTGTAGCCAGAGACTACAAAGGCTCCTTTCATGCTCCCACACATGGGCTGCCGTTGCTGCTGCTGCTTCTGCCACCGCCATCGCACCAGCCAGAGACCAGCCCTGGGGCTGCCCCGTCACATCCAGCACAGATGGGTCTGTTGTTCGGGCAGTTCCACACACCCACCCCAAAGTTGGCATAGGCCTTGCCCACTTGCCCACCGGGCTGAGGGAACCGGAGGCATGCCAGCTTCCTTCCCTTCCCTTCCTTTTCCACACCCCGCCTTTCTTCGAGCAAAAACTCAAGGCAGGCTACATTAAAAAACAAAAAAAACCCGTGTCATTAAAATTTGCACCCAGAGAGCGTGGGGCAACGCCAAACAGCGGAACCGAGGCCCACAGATGAAACCCGAAGCCAAATAAAGCTGCGTAAACAACGGCTGGAACTTTTTTTTTTTTTTTACTTCTTTCTTCGTCTTTCTTTCGGGTCAAGTCGACGAGATGAAAATATTGCTTTTAATGTGAAAAAAATGAATGCATACAGACGAAATTCTGACGGCGGGAAATTTGGAGTCAAATCCGTTTGGGAACATCCCTAAAAGGGTTTGGGAAGGGGGGGGAGAGGAGGTCATGAAGGAAGGAAAATGCTAAAAGAGGCAGGAGAGAGAGACAAGTGCTGTTTCTGTGAGAAGGGAGACAGGTCACAGTATGGCTGAGAACTGTGGTTTGTTAAGGGTACTGAGAGTGGTTTGAAGACCCCCACCCTCTTCCCCTCATAGAGGTACAATCCTCAGAGTTCCCTGGGAAGAGGGCCAGGACATTTTGCAGCTTGGGGCAAAACTTTCTTTGCACCTAATATCTGCATATAGCAACAAAATACTGTAGTTAGATTTTATACAGTACCGTATTTTTCGCCCCATAGGACGCACCGCCCCATAGGACGCACCTAATTTGGGGGGGTGGTAAAGATTTTTTTCCCCTCCCCAGGCACGGGGCAGGCGCGGGGGAAGCCCGTGCTTCCCCCGACCCCAGCCCCCAGAACAGCCTGCTATCTGCAAGCCTAGGGAGCCGCGCCGGTCTCCCCAGGCTTGCGGAGAGGTGCACGAAGCCCGGGGGCGCTCTTCAGCGCGCACCAGGCTTCAGAATGCAGGCAGCTCCGCGCTACCCTCCGGAGCCCCACGCGGCTTCACGCCGGGATCCGGGGGGTGGCGCGGAGCTGCAAGAAGCCCTGGAGCGCAGGCAGCTCTGCGCCCCCTTCCGGAGCCCCGCGCGGCTTCACGCCGGGATCCGGAGGGTGGCGCGGAGCTGCAAGAAGCCCGGGAAAGCCTGCATTCGCCCCATAGGACGCACACACATTTCCCCTTCATTTTTGGAGGGGAAAAAGTGCGTCCTATAGGGCGAAAAATACGGTACTTTAAAGCTAAAGGGACCCCTGACCATTAGGTCCAGTCGTGGCCGATTCTGGGGTTGCGGCGCTCATCTCGCTTTACTGGCCGAGGGAGCTGCTTCTGGCGAACCAGAGAATCACACGGAAATGCCGTTTACCTTCCCGCCGGAGCGGTACCTATTTATCTACTTGCATTTTGACGTGCTTTGGAACTGCTAGGTTCGCAGGAGCAGGGACCAAACAACAGGAGCTCACCCCGTCACGGGGATTCGAACTGCTGACCTTCTGATCGGCAAGTCCTAGGCTCTGTGGTTTAACCCACAGTGCCACCCACATCCCCATATAGTACTTTACCAGGCTGAAATGCTAAGCCCATTTATAGGGAGCAAGTCCATTGTACACTCTTACTTCAGAGTAAGCCAGCTCAGGATTCCACTGCTAAAATATTCAAGACTGAGCGCTTCATGTTATGCTAGGGTTGCCATATATTACAAAAACACCAGAAAAACATGATTTTCTGATTGAATGCCTAAGATCCAGCCTTCTTACGGAAATTCTCCCTGGACATCAATTCCGCCTTTGAAATCCCAGCAATGTCCGGGAAAATCCAGACGTGTGGCAGCCCTACATTTTACACTCTCTTGGAATTCCTTACAAAAGCCCCATAAGGTGGGACTAATAATAATAATAATAATAATAACTTTTTAATTCAGAATTAAAACAAAACATATTATCCAGAAACATATCATCCTTATTTCCCCCCATTTTTCCTCCCTCCCCCTCTCTCCCCCCACAGAACTCACCCCCACCCCCCCGACTTCCCTTAGTTCCAGTCTTTGATTTCTCTAAAAATGCTGTTTTCTGCATGTTACACAGTTGTACAGATCCTCAAACTATTTAGCTGATTATTATCAATATAAGGTTTGTGAATGTTTATTCAAACCCAGCCAAGGAGTCCAGTTCGCTTTGTTGCGTCTTCAGATACTTTGTAAAGGGTTCCCATTCATCCTTAAAGTCACAGTTATCCTTGACCCGTAGCTTATATGTCAGTTTTGCCAGTTCTGCATAGTCCATCAGTTTTTCTTGCCATGATTCTTTAGTTGGGGTTTCTTCAGTCTTCCATCCTTGTGCTATTAGAACTCTCGCAGTCGTTGTCGCATACATGGAGATGTTTTTCAGCTTTTTGGGCAGATTTTTCCCTACAATCCCTAATAAAAATGCTTCAGGTTTTTTTAACAAATGTTAAATGCAAGATTTTCTTCAATTCGTTGTATATCATTTCCCAAATTTCTTTAATTACCTTACAATACCACCACATATGATAAAATGTCCCCTCCTTTTCCTTACACTTCCAACATATATTTGAACTAAAAAAAAAAAAAAAAGGTGGGACATATTTATTATCTCAACATTTCGGACTTGACAAGGAGAAACTAAGGGTTCCTCCAGACAGATTGTGGCTATTCTGCGCAAGAGATTCACATGCACATTATAAATTTAGGTTTGCACAATTAAAGTGGATCAAAGCACTCTGCTACCTCAGTGCAACAAATTCACTTTAAAAATTAAGAATCAAGCTTTTTGCAGTTTGGAAAATGTCAGGGAAATGTTTTTAAAGTGTTTAATGTGAAGACGCAGAAATGCTACCATGCAAATAGATCAGGATGAATGCTCATTGTCATATAGACGACCCACAAACAAATCAGAATGAAAGCTCAATAAGGGTGGGATATAATCTAACCAGGACGCGGGTGGCGCTGTGGGTTAAACCACAGAGCCTAGGACTTGCCAATCAGAAGGTCGGCGGTTGGAATCCCCGCGACGGGGTGAGCTCCCGTTGCTCAGTCCCTGCTCCTGCCAACCTAGCAGTTCGAAAGCACACCAGTGCAAGTAGATGAATAGGTACCACTCTGGTGGGAAGGTAAACGGCGTTTCTGTGCACTGCTCTGGTTCGCCAGAAGCAGCTTCGTCATGCTGTATGCCGGCTCCTTTGGCCAATAAAACAAGATGAGCGCCGCAACCCCAGAGTCGGCCACAACTGGACCTAATGGTCAGGGGTCCCTTTACCTTTACCTATAATCTAACCACAGCGTAAATTATGTGCAAGCAAATCAGGAATTTTAGATTTTAAAAAAAGAAAATTGGAAATTATTTATGTATGCAACAACAGCGGCAAGAATTATATTAGCACAAGCTTGGAAGAACAATGGCAAGGGAAACGTATGGAATATGCAGAACTGGCAAAATTAACAGATAAATCACATGAAAAGGATAACAAAGACTTTAAAAGAGAATGGGAACCATTTACAGCATATATGAAGAAGCAACATAAAGAATTGGACTCACTGGCAGGGTTTGAATAAACAAACACAATTGTACTGTATATAAGAAAAAGTAAGATTATCTGTATGCGGGAAATTTTGGGAAACAACACGTAGGGTGAGTAATATGGAAATAAAACAAAATGGAAATATGAGGGAAGTCCAGGGGAGAGGGGGGGGAAATATGGAAAATTGTAAGAGAAATATTGTTAGAGGATTTATACATGGAAAACTATATATATATATATATATATATATATATATATATATATATATATATATGATGTATGCTCAGTAAATAGATTATTCAGAGGAGCCCGTGGTCTAATAACCATGTTAGTGTTGTGTAAGTACATCAGGATACATGCTGAATAAACAGGTGGTCTGAAGGAACCCAGGGGTTGTGTACAAATCATGCATTTAAATCACATTATTTCTCCTGACTACTGGGAATGTGGGCTTAGGAGAGCACATATTTGTCTGTCTACCTGTGTGAGACCCCAGATCCCCCAAAGGCACACTTCTCCATTGTCTCCGGAGACAGATGGATGCCAACAATTTCTGCTGCAAAATCCTGGGAACTGCAGTTTGTCCAGCATGTGGGGGCTTGTTGTTAAGTTGTGGGTGAACATATCAGACGACACAGCGATTCTTCAAACAGCTCTTGTTTATTCACAAGCCAGAACTGAACTGAACTGAAGGGTTCAGCCAGCCTGCTTATATAGAGCTCCACTACAACACAACTGTAACCACTTTCTGTAACTATCCAATCACTGAACGTCACTTTCAATCCCCTATTTGCATATGTGGACCTGAGTGAAAACTATCTACAGTATCCCCCTGCTGGCCCAGGGTGAGAACTTCAGTACATAACACTTGTAGCTCTGTGAGGGGCAAAGTATTATTATCATTATTATTAATAATTTATTGAATTTATATACCGTCCTATACCTGGGGGTCTCAGGGCGGTTCACGGAATAAAATCAAGATACAGAACCATAAAATACCTAATAAAAATATAAACGACCACCCAATAGCCCCCCTCCCACAAAAAAGCGCATTTTAAAAGGATGTAAATCAGATCAACCAAAGGCCTGGTTAAAAAGGAACGTTTTTGCCTGGCGCCTAAAGGTGTATGTCAGGGGTTCAGGGACAGAGGCACAGGGGAGACAGGAGATGGAGAGCGAATGGGAAGAATCTGAGGACAGCGGGGAGGAGGATGACAGTGGTCCGAGGGATTCCATGAGCCTCTCCAGCGAATCAGAGGATTCCCAGAAGGGGGCGCCGGTGGTCAGGACAAGGGGGGTCCCAGGGGGGATGCACCAGAAACAAGGGGCCAGCGGGGACTCCCAAAGCAGCAGCTGGAGATCAGGACCAGCTTCCCCACCAGAGCGTAGCAGGGGGGGGGAAGGTTCCCGTGTGTCAGGGGCAGCGTCTCCTTCAGCAGGTAGAGGAAATGAGTCAGGGCTGACCACGCCTCCATGGGAGAAGGGGGGAATGGAGGGAAGGTCAGAACCAGCTATCCTCCCGGAAAAGGAGGAGAGCAGTGACGGGAGTAGTGTAACGATCAGAAGGAAGGTTGGGAGCTGGGCGGGCGCGCCAAGTTCAAATGTACAGGCGCGCGGGAAAGCAGAGAGCCCGGATTGGGAGCCAGGTCCTAAAGCCCGCCGGAGGGAGGGGGAACAATCCGGGGAATCAGTGTCAGAGGAGTCCAGGAGGGGCGAAGCCCCAGCGGGCAGGAAGACCCAGCGGAAGAGGGAAAGAAGGAGGTGGAGCAAGGCAAGGGTCTTAAACTGATGCTGGGGAGGGACTGACTCAGACGGGACTTCAACGGTCTAGCGTGACAGACGTAGGGCTGCGCGCCGCGGCTGTGAAGCGGAAAATGGACTTCAATAAACACTTCTGTATATAAAGAGAGACTGGCGTTGGTCCTTTGTGAGCTGGGACCTGAGGCAGCCCTGACAGTGTATAATGAAGGCGCCAGGCGAACTTCCCTGGGGAAAGCATTCCACAGATGGGGAGCCACTGCAGAGAAGGCCCCGTTCTCGTGTTGCCACTCTCTGGACCTCTTGCGGAGAAGGCACACGAAGGAGGGCCTCAGAAGATGATCTCAGGGTCTGGGTAGGTTCATATAGAAAGAGGTGTTCCTGTGGTGAAAACACTGTGCTTTCAATGTGCTGTAAATGTATGGTGTGTAAGCAGCAGCAGCAGCAAAACAGCAGAGGTTGCCCTAAGCTTGTGGCTGAGGCGACTTTTGAACCCAGCACCCAGCAGCTTACGCGACACACATAGCTGCTTATGTAAGAATACGCAACCGCGGCAACGGTTTGCTTTTAAATATAATATTCACATTGAATACCCGACACTGAGACAGCGATTGTGGGAGCAGGAGGAGAGTGGGCGAGACGGACTACAGACAGGTGGCGGGCAGCAAGGGATTGCCAAGGTGGCAATTGAAGTTTGGCAGGTGGGAACGGCGGGCGATTCTTTTTCTGTGCCCCCTTCGAGTGTTGGAATTCAGCTCTGTCTGTGATTCGTTCCTGGGAACGCCGCGACCTAGGAGGCAGACCGTCTCGGGCGTCTGGAGTGGGGGGGAAACCCACAATTCCGAAAGAGATGGCGAGAAATATTTTTATTTTTTGCAAAGCAGACGGTGTACCCCGCCGGCGTTGCTGGTCCCTTGGCTGCCCAGCCTTCCTCACATCCTCGCTCGGTTTCCCTGAAAACATCCGCCTCCTGGCCCTGGTTGCTTGGAGTCGCTTTATATATATCCATACATTATTAAATCAACACCGAGGCCTGTGTCTCTTCCAGGCCGTTGGGCCTCGGAGAACTGGACAGGGGGGGAGACACCAAACACTCGGGCCTTTGTATCCGGCTGGGTGGGCTGGGTGCAGAGACCTCGGCTTCCAGGCTAGGAGCATAAAGATGCTCCTGTCCGTGTTGCCAGTTTCCTTCCAAGGTGCAAGACACGAGGACAACTCAGACGGACAGAGCCGGGGTGGAAATGGACATCGGGCGGAGGGCGGCCGCGAAGGAGGGGGCTTCTCGGGAGAAGAAGGTTGCAGTTGATGTGGAAGAAGGTGCGTTCCCAAAGGCAGGCACAAGGGAAAGTTAAACTCACGTCCGTTCCCCCCCTTTGCTCGTGAAGGGACCAGCCATCTCTCTCTCAAGTTATTGGAGTGACGGTTGCGGGAGAGTTTTCCCGATGCCCTCGGAACCAGGTGGAAAACCTGCCGTCTGCTCTGGGATGACCGGGCACCGCAGGATTTACGTCTAAGCTGAACAAGCTATAACTTAGGGACATAGCTATCAACCTTCCCTTTTTTTGCGGGAAATTCCCTTATTCCAGCGCCGTTTCCCGCTGCTATCCCGGATTGTTAGATATCCCGTAGACTGTCTCCGGGACAGGTGAGGCTGCTGATCCCTTTTTTTCGAGGCTGCTGATCCCTTATTTTCAAATCTGAAAGTTGACAGCTATGCTTAGGGACCTAGGCTCTTGGGGGGCCCCCAAAAAAATTAAAGGGGGAAAAAACCCTGAATGTACATTTCCAAAATTTAAGATAAAAAACAAAATAAAACCTACATAAAGCAACGGTGTTTTGCGTTGTGTCGGCTCCTATGATGCACCGTATTTTTTGCTCTATAAGACGCACTTTTTCCCTCCTAAAAAGTAAGGGGAAATGTGTGTGCATCGTATGGAGCGAATGCAGGCTGCGCAGCTATCGCTGAAGCCAGAACAGCAAGAGGGATTGCTGCTTTCACTGCGCAGCGTTCCCTCTTGCTGTTCTGGCTTCTGGAATTCAGATTTTTTTCTTCTTGTTTTCCTCCTCCAAAAACTAGGTGCGTCTTATGGTCTGGTGCGTCTTATAGAGCGAAAATACGGTAAGTCATGGGCCTCGCCTGCTAGCCTGCTCCCTAAAATATCACAGGTTTGCTCCTTTCTATATATAGGGTGCCTACATTCTGCATGGACTGGTTGCGTGGCAACATGCGCAAATGGCTTTAGATACTTATTAGGTCCATAAATTACCATATAGCATATATTCAACACAAAAAACAGCGACAATTTGTTGACAAAGGACAGCTGGACATATAAAGGGCCCCATTACCTTCAGTAGCTTAGGGCCTCATCAAACCTAAATCTGGTCCTGACTGTGGACATACCCTCCAACATTTCTCCGATGAAGATAGGGACATTTCAAGCTCCCCGCCTATTGACCCTCCTCGACCCCCCATTTTTCCTCCTCCGGCCCCCCAGAGCATTTCCACTAAATTACACCAACAGGACCAGACCCTCCAGGTGTCCCTATTTTCCAGGGATGTCCCAGATTTAGAGAAGCCGTCCCAGTTTCTGATTTGATCCCTGAATGTCCCGCTTTTCCTTAGGACGTCCCAATTTTCACTGGAGAAATGTTGGAGGGTGTTAGAGATTTAAAAAAACAAAACATAACATAACAAAAAAACTGGTTCCTTAAGACTCTAAGTCCCAGGATCCTTTAACTGTGTTTTTCCTGCATTGGTCACCCATCCTTGCACAATGATGTTTTTCTTTAAATAACATTTTACCGTTTCACCAATTTTGCCCAGATCATTTTATTTAAAGGATCCTGAGACTTTTAAGCCTTAAGGAACCAGGTTTGTTAAATCTCTGACAGCGGGTATGGAGTTATCCGGCCCCCGAGCAGTCTGAAGTCAATCCTGTATAAGGAAGGGTTTTTTTAAATGTTGAATGTTTCATTATGTTTTTATATATGCCAGAAATAATAAATAAAATTAATGAATCCCCTGCACAATCTACAACGTTGTCTTTTAGGTGTCTAGCACGAATACTTTTGCAAATAAGGCTGTTTCACATGTGACAAGTGGGTCACAGTCAGATAATAGCCAACATATTTTCACTTCAGGGTCATAATGATATTAATATTATTATTATTATTATTATTATTATTATTATTATTATTATTATTAATACCCCATCCATCTAACTGGGTTGCCCCAGCCCCTCTGAATGGATCACAGGATATATAAAAACATAATAAAAATTTGAACATTAAATAACTTCCCTACGCAGGGCTGCCTTCAGATGTCTTCTAAAGGCTGTATAGTTATTTACCTCCTTGTCTTGGGGATTGCATAACTCCATACCCTCCTAAATTTATCCGATGAAAATAGGGACATCCTAAGGGAAAGCGAGAGATTCCGGGATCAAATCAGAAACCAGGACGGCTTTTGTAAATCCGGGACTTTGCCAGGAAAATAAATAAATAAAAGGGGGTGGGTATCTGGGGGGTGGGAAGACTTTGGCAATCCCACCCGCCATTGAACCCATTGCGTTTTGACTTAATGCCCAGAATGTAAATCAAGGGCTTGCTGTATATTTTTTAGGATCCACCCTGTTCCAGTGACTGCAATTGTTGGGAAACTGCTTTTAATGCTTCATTATACGCCTTGGGACCTTACAGCGAAGGGCGAGTAAGAAACTGAAATACTAGCGATATTGAAAAACAAATGAAATTCAGTTTCCTGGGGTTGTGTGCACAGTAATGGGGAGGAATATATAGTGATTCTGGATCAGACTAGCCTATCAGAGGTGGGTCAACTGAAAACAAATACCGTATTTTTTGCTCTATAAGACTCATTTTTTCCCTCCTAAAAAGTAAGGGGAAATGTGTGTGCGTCTAATGGAGCGAATGCAGGCTGCGCAGCTAATCACAGAAGCCAGAACAGCAAGAGGGATCACTGCTTTCGCTGTGCAGCGATCCCTCTTGTTGTTCTGGCTTCTGGGATTTTATTCCTCCTCCAAAAACTAGGTGCGTCTTATGGTCTGGTGCGTCTTATAGAGTGAAAAATACGGCGCCTGGTAGACTAGTGGCTGAGAGGGCATCATGAAGGGCTTTTATTGTGAGATGGGTACATGGCATAATTGGCATCAAAGTGCCAGTCTGTATGCCCCCCTCCCTGCTTAATCCAGATTTAGCATTTCCAGGGGGGATCTGGTAAATTAAAAGGAAAAAATCTGTTGCCTACAACCTGTTTACAATATTTAAACAACCTTCTTACAGCAACCCAGAAGCACGTTGGCAGTGTGGTTTCAGGAGAGTCTAAAGTGTTTAAGCTGGATTTCTCGTATTGTCAATATCTGGAAGAAGCAAAGATCACCAGTGTCAAAGCCATGATTCTTCAACATCAACTTCGTTGGACTGGTCATATTGCGCGGATGCCTGATTATCATCTTCCAAAGCAACTACTCTATTCCAAACATTAAAATGGAAAGCGTAATGCTGGTGGTCAACAAAAGAGGTTTAAAGACTCTCCCAAGGGAAATCTTTAAAAATGTAGTATAAACACAGACAACTGGGAAACACTGGCCTGAGAGACAATCTTACTTGGCTACGAGTGATCGCCAAAGAAGATGACATGTTTGTAGGTTTTTCCTACTCTCTGCCCTCCATCCTGCATTTAACAGGTTCAGCAGGTGCACACACACATCACAGAGCCTACGGCTTGCCGATCAGAAGGTCGGCGGTTCGAATCCCCATGACGGGGTGAGTTCCCGTTGCTCGGTCCCTGCTCCTGCCAACCTAGCAGTTCGAAAGCATGACAAAGTGCAAGTAGATAAATAGGTACCGCTCCGGTGGGAAGGTAAACAGCGTTTCCATGTGCTGCTTAGGTTCGCCAGAAGCGGCTTAGTCACGCTGGCCACATGACCTGGAAGCTGTCTGCGGACAAACGCCAGCTCCCTCGGCCAGTAAAGAGCGAGATGAGCGCGCAACCCCAGAGTCGTCCTCGACTGAACCTAATGGTCAGGGGTCCCTTTACCTTTATATATGGGCTTGCGCACCATTTTTCTGGGTCCCTCCACCCTCCTGCGTGTGGTGAGTGAGGACCCTGTTGCAACAGTTTAATAAAGATCTGGCTTACTAGCTGCTTTGCTTCTCAATATTCTCTGGGCTGGCCTCTGTTATTTTCTCCTTCTGATAGGGAACCTACTTAAGGACTCTATAGGGGCTCTTGGACACCCCATAAGGGGAAAGGAGCAGTACTTTTCTTATAACATAGACTTGGGCAATGTGCTCAGTTAGACTCTGGACTGAATGGTCTCAAGGGCCCCTTGCATCACAGTGGTACCTCTGGTTGTGAACGGGATTATTATTATTTAGAAGACATCTGAAGGCAGCCCTGTTTAGGGAAGCTTTTAATGTTTAATAGGTTAATGTATTTTAGTGTTTTGTTGGAAGCTGCCCAGAGTGGCTGGGGAAACCCAGCCAGATGGGCGGGGTATAAATAAAAAATTATTATTATTATTATGAGCAGAATGCAACCCGCATCTGCACGTGCACGGGTCGTGATTCGCCGCTTCTATGCATGCGCGTGACATCATTTTGCGTGTCTGCGCATGCACGAGCAGCGAAACCTGGAAGTAACCCTTTCTGGTACTTCTGGGTCACCGCGGAACGCAACCTGAAAACGTTCAACCTGAAGCAAACGTAACATGAGGTATGACTGTTCACTTCTTCGAAAATGTGGCAAGCCTAAGCCAGGCCTGCTGCAGGGTGGAATGCTTGGGGTTTTGCTCTTTTTTGGGGGTGCAAGCGGGTCCTTCTGCTCAGTGGGGTTCCCAGGCGGCTGCCCCCCAAGTACTTCCTGGACGGCACCCGCAGGGGAACCATGCCCACGAGGGGCACCCTCAAGGCGGCAAGAGAAGGTCCGGGCGGGAGCAAGCCTCCAGGCCCCACCCAGCTGGCACCGCCTTCCTGGCACCGGCCGGAGGGCAGCGGCGAGAACAGCGCCCAGGTTAATGTTTAATGGGTTGCCTGTCCCAGTTTGATGGATTAGCTCTGCCCTTGGGTGGCGGCGCGGTGGGAGAGGCCCTGCTGCTTCAGGCAGGAGGGTTAAGAGTCTATCATGAGGGCTGTATCTTGAGCACACATTCTGTGTTTGCCATGAGGGATTACCTCAGGGCTAGTCCCCCACCGGGTCAGGTTTCGCACACCAGCCCTTCAATGGATGAGTGTGGACACGGAACCTTCCGGAGAAGATGCCAGGGGCACCGTTGCCAATGATGAGCCAGGAGCCCACCGTTGCCTCAGGCTATAATAATAATAATAACGATTTCATTATTTGTTTTTTTATTTTATTATTTTTAAATTTATTTAATCATTTTTTTATACAAACGACAACTGCAAAAGACACTACAGCCAAAACAATAAGACAATTTGACGATTCAAATTTAAATACACTGATATACCTATGACTGCACCCTTTTAACAATATTCCCCAACTCCTCCCCCCACTTCCCTCCACTATCCGTCTTATCGCTTAAATATTCATTCCAGATCTCTTCATATTTATCCATTCTTATTTTGTGTCGACATGCAATTCGTTCGTATGTAGCTAATCTGCCCATATTATCAATCCGTGTGCTCAACGGAATCTTTTTGCGGCTCTTCCAATTCATCAAAACAAGGTTTTTTGCTTCTAATATTGCACGGAACATCCATTTTTTTGACGATTTCATTATTTGTAATGTTTAGTGAATAGCTCGGTCGGAAGAGCAGGAGACTCTTGATCCGAAGGTCATGGGTTCGAGACCCGCGTTGGGCGAAAGATTCCTGCGTCGCAGGGGGTTGGACTAGAGTGCCCTCGGGGTCCAATCCATTCTGTGAAATCTACACCCCGCCTCAAGCGATTAAGTGTCCCCTCAGGATCTGAGATGTCCGGTTGTTAGTGAGGGCTTCATCCAGGGGTCGGCAACCTAAGGCCCATGGGCCACAAGTGGTTCATGGGGGTCGTTTAACCGGCCCACAAGCCACCCCCAAACTGAGCTGCCTGCTCAGCGAGTCCCCGCACACTGCGCTAAACTGGTGCAACACGGCGCGAAGACTCGCTTCCACGGCACTGGAGATCGCAAGCGTGCGCACTATCCGGCCCACGGAGGAATCTCCGCTGGAGTAAACCTTGACGACCCCTGGCTTCATCCATCCATCCTTAGAGTATCAGTCTTCCAGCAAAGATTTTGTTGTTGTTGTTTAGTCGTGTCCGACTCTTCGTGACCCCATGGACCAGAGCATGCCAGGCACTCCTGTCTTCCACTGCCTCCCACAGTTTGGTCAAACTCATGCTGGTAGCTTCCAGAACACTGTCCAACCATCTCGTCCTCTGTCGCCCCCTGCTCCTTGTGCCCTCCATCTTTCCCAACATCAGGGTCTTTTCCAAGGAGTCTTCTCATGTATTGGAGCCTCAGCTTCAGGATCTGTCCTTCCAGTGAGCACTCAGGGCTGATTTCCTGCAGAATGGATTGGTTTGATCTTCTTGCAGTCCATGGGACTCTCAAGAGTCTCCTCCAGCACCATAAATCAAAAGCATCAATTCTTCGGCGATCAGCCTTCTTTATGGTCCGGCTCTCACTTCCATACATCACTACTGGGAAAACCATAGCTTTAACTAAAAGGACGTTTGTTGGTCAGGTGATGTCTCTGCTTTTTAAGATGCTGTCTAAAAAAACACACACTTTAGTTTTAAAGGTCTACTTTTTTTTAATCCCTACTTTGGTATCCCAGACAACCCCTGGGAGGGAGCCATTCTGTTGTTTTTTTTAGCAATCGGCTGCGCAGCAATCTCATGGTGCAGCCGGCCGCCATTTTGTTTCTCAGGCTCCTTAGGGTGAACGGCGGGCAATAAATAAATAAGTAAACATGCAAAGTTTCCGAATACAGCTACAAAAAAAAAAAAAAAATCCAGTCTGGAGGGCTCCCCCAGTTGGCACCCAACGTTACGCAGCTTTCGGTAGCCGGCCAGCAAAAGCTCTCATTTTTATTGGTCCAGCCCATAAACCCCTTGTCTTTTTTCACAATCAGTTTCGGGTCTTAAGAGCCTGGTGTCCGCAACTTCTAGCCTCGGTTTCTTTCTCAGCCGAGCCTGTGTAGCTCCCTCCTCACGATAAGGAAAAGGCTTTCATGATAAAAACTGCCGTGAATCAACACTGATGACTAAGCTGCCTCTCAGTAAAACTGGTGCAGGGCCAAAATCTGATGTGGTGGGGAGAACCCAGGTTTGGGAGGGGGCGGGCGATGGAGGGACTCCCTGTGTCACAGGGGGAAAGAGAAGCTTTCAGCCCATCTGGCGGCAAGTCACATTTGTGACGAGCAAAACCAAACCAAAACAAAAAAAACCTGATTATTTGTGTACGCACACAAAATGTGTTGCGCATCAGGGTGTTGCTGTTTTTTCTGCTCGTTTCAACCGTCTGCAAATATACAGGACAGAAGGGGAGAGTTCTGCTTGGAGGCAGCTTTGAAAGCCACTCCTCACATTTTGCCCAAGCAGCAAATGGGCCAAAGGCGAATCTCTGGCAGGAGAAGAGAAGAAAAGATTGAGTATTGTTCTCGGTCGCCTTTATGGAGGGCAGGGGTGTTGGACAGGGTGATAAGGAAGCCACGTTGGTGATTGCTAAACCCAAGAAAGAACCACAATGATGTAGAGCTGAGGGAAATGAACATGACGCCCTCCAGATTTTGCAGGACTACAACTCCCATCATGCTGGCTGGGGCTATACCCCATGTTGGCTACCCTCTAGCGTAGTGGATCTGTTTTATTGGATCATGGAGATGTAGGCTTGAACCTTTGCTCAGCTATAGCGTTGGGCAACTGGGGGCCAAATCTCTGCCAAACCTGGCTGTCCCTAACCTTGCACCTTCCAGATGTTTTGGACGACGAGGCCAACATCCCAGCATGTTGGATGAACTGAATTAACTGCATTTATAGCCCACTTTTCCCTCCCAGGAGCTCCACGTGGTGTACAGGGTTCCCCCCCTCCATGACAACCCCCACGACAATCCCCACGACAACCTTGTGAGGTAGATTAGGCAAGGAAGCAGTGTCTGGCTCAAGGTCCCCCTTGTGAACATGACATCTGATTGGAGAATTTGAAACCCGTTTTTCCAGGTCTTCGTCTGACCCTCTAACCACTACGCCACGCTGTCTATCCCTGGGCATAGGCAGGGGGGCAGCTGCTGCCCCCAATCACGTCAATAAATAAAAATACTTAACTAAAAGTAGAAATTGTGGAAAGATTGTGGCAGATTTTTCAGAGCACTCGGGGTCAAAAGAGAAGTAATTTAAAACAATGGTTGTTGAGACACCACAGTTCAAGAAGGACACTGAGAAACTGGAACGTGTCCAGAGGAGGGCAACCAAAATGGTCAAAGGCCTGGAAACGATGCCTTATGAGGAACGGCTAAGGGAGCTGGGCATGTTTAGCCTGGAGAAGAGGAGGTTAAGGGGTGATATGATAGCCATGTTCAAATATATAAAAGGATGTCACATAGAGGAGGGAGAAAGGTTGTTTTCTGCTGCTCCAGAGAAGCGGACACGGAGCAGTGGATCCAAACTACAAGAAAGAAGATTCCACCTCAACATTAGGAAGAACTTCCTGACAGTAAGAGCTGTTTGACAGTGGAATTTGCTGCCAAGGAGTGTGGTGGAGTCTCCTACTTTGGAGGTCTTTAAGCAGAGGCTTGACAACCATATGTCAGGAGTGCTCTGATGGTGTTTCCTGCTTGGCAGGGGGTTGGACTCGATGGCCCTTGTGGTCTCTTCCAACTCTAGGATTCTATGATTCTATGAGACATTTCATTCCGAATCTGCTAGACAGAGCCAGACAGAGGATGATGACAGGTGGGCCTCCTGCTCCTCACTAACATAAATCCTGTCTCTGCCCATGTTTCTGCCTATCTCTTAAAAAAAAAAATATTCAAAATTATAACAAGACATATTATCCAAAAACATATCATCCTTGTCCCCCCCCCATTTTTTCTCCCTCCCACACAGAACTCACCCACTCCCACCCCCGACTTCCCTCCGTTCCAGTCTTTGGTTTCTCTGAGAATGCTGTTTTCTGCATGTTACAAAGTTGTATAGATCCTCAAACTATTTAGCTGATTATTATCAATAAAAAGTGGGTGAATGTTTATTCAAACCCAGCCAAGGAGTCCAGTTCGCTTTGTTGCGTCTTCAGATACTTTGTAAAGGGTTCCCATTCATCCTTAAAGTCACAGTTATCCTTGACCCGTAGTTTATATGTCAGTTTTGCCAGTTCTGCATAGTCCGTAAATTTTTCTTGCCATGATTCTTTAGTTGGGGTTTCTTCCGTCTTCCATCCTTGTGCAACCAGAACTCTCGCGGCCGTTGTCGCATACATGAAGATGTTTTTCAGCTTTTTTGGCAGGTCTTTCCCTACAATCCCCAACAAAAATGCCTCGGGGTTTTTAACAAATGTTAAATGGAACATTTTCTTCAATTCATTGTATATCATTTCCCAATTTTTAAAAATTACATTACAATCCCACCACATATGATAAAATGTCCCTTCCTTTTCTTTACACTTCCAGCATATACACTGGTACCTCGGGTTACATACGCTTCAGGTTACAGACGCTTCAGGTTGCAGACTCCGCTAACCCAGGAATAGTACCTCGGGTTAAGAGCTTTGCTTCAGGATGAGAACAGAAATCGTGCTCCAGCGGCAGCGGGAGGCCCCATTAGCTAAAGTGGTGCTTCAGGTTAAGTACAGTTTCAGGTTAAGAACAGACCTCTGGAACAAATGAAGTACCTAACCTGAGGTACCACTGTATTTGAACTAGTTTTGTACATATGTTTCTGTCTCTAATTCATCTCAGAACAACCCCTCAAGGTGGCCTAGCTTGACAAAGACGGTCTTGCTCAAAAGGCCCAACCCCAGTTCAGCTTCCTAGTGGAGGTTTCTCCCATCTTTTTCTGAACACAGATATCTCAATACAGTGGTGCCTCGCAAGACGAAAAGAATCCGTTCTGTGATTCTCTTCGTCTAGCGGTTTTTTCCGTCTTGCGAAGCAAGCCCATTGAAGGATTAGCGGATTAGCGCTATTAGCGGCTTTTAGAGGCTTATCTGCTGATCGGATAAGCTGATAAGCGGCTTAGCGGCTTAGAAAAAGGTGGGGGGGAGGAAAAACCAGCAGGAACTCGCAAGACATTGTCGTCTTGCAAAGCAAGCCCATAGGAGATTCATTTTGCGAAGCACCTCCAAAACGGAAAACTCTTTTGTCTAGCGAGTTTTCCGTCTTGCGAGGCATTCATCTTGCGGGGCACCACTGTATTTCATCTTCCGGTGCTTCAAATGCTGTCCAACAGCATCATGTCCTAGATTGTACTGCCCTGTTTCCTCTGGAGAACTGGAGCTGATTGCACCCAGCTCAGGAATAAAACCCCATTAAACTCACTGGGACTGATTGTCTGGGGAAACCCATTTTGTGCTATCACACCCTGCGGATTCCTTATGAACGCTGGTTTTTGTTTTTGTTTTGGTGTGTTTTTTTTTAATAAGTTTTTATTGTTAAAATAATTCATCATTAATACACATATATTACAAATATACAAGCATACAAACATATATTTCATACAATCCTTAAAAGTGTTCAAACATACCTACATTCATTCCCACAGATAATTCCTTTTCCCATCACCACCCACCACCCCTCACCCCACCTTTGTGTTAGACTTCCAATCTACTCAGTTGCAATTTCTTCCCACTTCTATTACTTTCTTTCACACACCTTTAACCTAATTTCATACTTCTTTTTCTATTACACATTGTTATCCATCTTATTTAGTATTTCAGTTTGTTTATTCTAATTGTTTATTGGGCAATAGGGGCAGTACAGGATTCCTTTTGGTGTACCGACCTCCCCGCTGCGCCAAGGATTCCCTGCCCGAGCTGCTTCAGGTCGTGGCGGATGTTCTCCTGGAGACACCTAGCTTGGTCGTCCTAGGGGATTTTAACATTCATGCCGACACGACCTTACAAGGGGCCGCTCGGGACTTCGTGGAAAGCATGGCCTCCATGGGGCTGTCCCTGAATAAGTCTGGCCCAACCCATAGCCGTGGACATGCCTTGGACCTGGTGTTTACCTCTATGGATGTTGGTGATCTGACACTAAGTAAAAGCGAAACGAAAGAAGTGCCATGGTCAGATCACTTCCTGGTGCAACTGGACTTCTCTGCGACCCATCCCCTCTGCAGGGAGGTGGGACCAATTCGGATGGTCCGCCCCCGCCACTTAATGGATCCAAATGGTTTCCAGAGAGTGGTAGGGGATGCTTTATCCCATGTTGATGGCCTTTCAGCTGATTCCCTGGTGGCCCGCTGGAATGTGGAGTTAACCAGGGCTATTGACTGTTTGGCTCCGAAGCACCCTCTCCGATTGCATGGAGCCCGGACAGCCCCGTGGTTTTCCACGGATCTGAGGGCAATGAAACAATCGTTGAGACGGCTAGAGCGCCGGTGGCGGATAACTCATTCCGAATCTGACCGGACACAGGTTAGAGCTCAACGTCGAGCCTACCAAGTGGCGATAGCGACGGCGAAGACGAATTTCTTCACCGCCTCTATTGCATCTGCAGAAAACAGCAGCAGGAGACTTTTTCAGGTGGTTCACAATTTAGCGGAACCACCTGCAACATCGGGGCCCAGTACGGGCCACATGTTCTCCTGCAATGATTTTGCAAAGTTTTTTGCAGATAAAATCGCTCAGATTCGGGAAGAAGTAGACTCCACCGTGGGAGCAGGGCCGGGGCGGGAGAGTGCAAGAGTTCTGTCTGGTCAAGTTGAGTGGGATCAATTCCAATCTGTTACCTCCGAGGATGTGGACAGGCTGCTTGGACGAGTGAAACCAACCACCTGTCTCCTGGATCCTTGCCCATCCTGGCTAATAAAAGCAAGCCGGGAAGGGCTGGGCGATGGGCTTCGTGGGGTGGTGAATGCTTCCCTCCGTGAGGGAGCCTTCCCAGACCCGCTGAAAGAGGCGGTTATTAAACCGCTTCTTAAAAAAACATCTTTAGATGCGGCCACGATGGCCAACTATCGCCCAGTCTCAAATCTTCCATTCCTGGGCAAGGTGATTGAGCGAGCGGTTGCCGAACAACTCCAGGCACGCCTGGAAGAAGCGGACCATTTGGATCCCTTCCAGTCGGGATTCAGGCCTCATCTTGGGACTGAAACTGCCTTGGTCGCACTGGTTGATGATCTCCGGCGGGCTAGGGACAAAGGTGAGAGCTGTTTCCTAGTTCTGCTGGATCTCTCAGCGGCGTTCGATACCATCGACCATAGCATCCTTCTGGACCGTCTTGAGGGGCTGGGAGCTGGGGGCACTGTTATACAGTGGTTCCGCTCCTTCCTCCTGGGCCGTGTTCAGAAAGTGGTGGTGGGGGATGAGTGTTCAGACCCCTGGGCTCTCACTTGTGGGGTGCCTCAGGGTTCTGTCCTCTCCCCCATGCTTTTCAACATCTACATGCGGCCGCTGGGAGAGATCATCAGGAGGTTTGGGCTGGGTGTTCATCAGTATGCGGATGATACCCAGCTCTACCTCTCTTTTAAATCAGAACCAGTGAAGGCGGTGAAGGTCCTGTGTGAGTGTCTGGAGGCGGTTGGAGGATGGATGGCGGCTAACAGATTGAGGTTGAATCCTGACAAGACAGAAGTACTGTTCTTGGGGGACAGAAGGCGGGCAGGTGTGGAGGATTCCCTGGTCCTGAATGGGGTAACTGTGCCCCTGAAGGACCAGGTGCGCAGCCTGGGAGTCATTTTGGACTCACAGCTGTCCATGGAGGCACAGGTCAAATCTGTGTCCAGGGCAGCTGTTTACCAGCTCCATCTGGTACGTAGGCTGAGACCCTATCTGCCTGCGGACTGTCTCGCCAGAGTGGTGCATGCTCTGGTTATCTCCCGCTTGGACTACTGCAATGCACTCTACGTGGGGCTACCTTTGAAGGTGACTCAGAAACTACAACTAATCCAGAATGCGGCAGCTAGACTGGTGACTGGGAGCGGCCGCCGAGACCATATAACACCGGTCTTGAAAGACCTGCATTGGCTCCCAGTACGTTTCCGAGCACAATTCAAAGTGTTGGTGCTGACCTTTAAAGCCCTAAACGGCCTCGGTCCAGTATACCTGAAGGAGCGTCTCCACCCCCATCATTCTGCCCGGACACTGAGGTCCAGCGCCGAGGGCCTTCTGGCGGTTCCCTCATTGCGAGAAGCAAAGCTACAGGGAACCAGGCAGAGGGCCTTCTCGGTAGTGGCGCCCGCCCTGTGGAACACCCTTCCAGCAGATGTCAAGGCGATAAACAACTACCTGACATTCAGGAGACATCTTAAGGCAGCCCTGTTCAGGGAAGTTTTTAACGTGTGATATTTTATTGTATTTTTGGTTTTTATGGAAGCCGCCCAGAGTGGCTGGGGAGGCCCAGCCAGATGGGCGGGGTATAAATAATAAATTATTATTATTATTATTATTATTATTATTATTATTATTATAGGAGTTCTGATTTCTTGATCTGGTTTTGCAAGTATCCTTTAAACACCTTCCAGTCCCTGTCTATCTTCTCTTTTGAGGTCTTTCCAATTTCTCCCCTTGTTTTGGATATATTGTAGTACTCCAATAATTTGGCAAGCCATTCTATTTTTGTCAGTACAATACCACTTTTCCAATTTTTCGCAATCAATAATAGTCTTGCAGCTACTGTTGCGCATAAATATAAGGTCTTGTCTTCTTCCTTTAGGCTTCCTGGTACTATTCCCAATAGAAAGCTTTCTGGAACGCTGGTTTTTGGTGGCGGTTCATGTGGAGCGTGTCGCGGGATGGAAACGGTTAAGCCGCGGCGGCTACGTGTTATCTGTGGGGTGGGTCTCTTCCATCGCTACCCCTACCGTCTGTTCCCTTATCTCTTGCGGCCTTGGCCTCCACCTGTCACCGGTGATGCTGTCCGGTTGATCATTAACCAGGACTTCCTGTTGCGGCTGTAGCATGGCAGAAGGGACCAGGTAGTTAGAGAAGGGCGAGAGAATGAAGAAATGGAAAAGAGGAACGAGAGGCGGCCCGGGCCGTCCAGCCTTGCTGGCATCCTGGCTAAGCATCTGCTAAGAGCTAGAAGCCAGACTCTCAAAACTGGAGCCTTAGCAGACCAGGACTCCTCAAACTCACCTGTTCACTATAAAGCCGCCGTCAACCCTGACCCAAATTCTGGCGTCGTGGACGTCTTAAATTGGAGCAGCAAAGAGGGTGTGGTTTTGCAAAAGGCAGTTATGTCGTGTGGCCCCTTTTTGGGGAGGGAAATAAAGACGTTAGAATGGTTCTTCTTCTGATGCTGTAAAAACAAGTGTTTCGAAAAGCAAAGCTCCGTGCCAGTACACTGGTACCTCAGGTTAAGTACTTGATTTGTTCCGGAGGTCCGTTCTTAACCTGAAACTGTTCTTAACCTGAAGCACCACCTTAGCTAATGGGGCCTCCTGCTGCGCCGTCGGAGCACGATTTCTGTTCTCATCCTGAAGCAAAGTTCTTAACCCGAGGTACTATTTCTGGGTTAGTGGAGTCTGTAACCTGAAGCGTATGTAACCCGAGGTACCACTGTATATGATGTTTTAGTGGCAAGGCAGCACGGCCTGAGAATGCGTTGGCCTTGTGGAATGGTTAAATGCAGCTGTTCCTCATTAGCAAGGGACGTGCACTCTGCACATGCCTCGTGCCCCGGTTAAACTTTCGTAGGATTATCTCTCGTGAATTTAAGTTCCCACTTTGGGAAACCTTGACCTGACTGAAGAAGGGGCAGAGCTCGGGGAGGTTTTTAAAAGGGGAAGTTTGGATCCTTAATCTCCTTTATGATCTTGTCTGCGTGCAAGCCAACCAATCAGCCAATCCTTCGGGGATGGTACCCAAATAAGAACATCCTCAACCTCTTTTGATATCCCTGGGATAATCACCCAGCCCAGTGGAGGTCTATTGCCCTCTAGTGGGCTCAGTGGGTCATTTTCTCCCGTGGGCTTTGCCATTTAAAAGAAACAAATAAACAAACACCGGGAAGCCCCACAAAATAACCTTTTCTGATTTATTTACCAAATGCTAAATACCATATGCTACCTGCAGACAAACTTAGCCTGATCTTTGAACTTAGCCTGATCTTTTATTCCCCTTCTTTCCTCCCCCCTCCCCTTTTTATGAAGATCACCCGCTCTGGGATCCCACAGCTAATTCTCCCCTGGTCTCCTCGCTGGCCCAAGTAGGACTAATTCAGCCAGCTAGCCCTGGTGATCATCTAATGTTTATTGGATGGATTTCCCCCCTAAATTGATTTTTGAATTCTGAATTTATTATTAACGTTTTATACTGTATTTTATGCTGTTTTTTGTTGCATCAATTGTTTTCAATTTGTTGTTAGCCGCCCTGAGCCCGGTTTTCTGAACCGGGAAGGGCGGGGTATAAATAAAAAATTATTATTATTATTATTATTATTATTATTATTATTATTATTATTATTATTTGAGGTTTTTAAGCAGAGGTTGGATGTATCATGGATGCTTTCGCTGAGATCCCTGCATTTTGGGGGGTTAGACTAGATGACCACAGGGGTCCCAACTCTGCGATTCTGTGAACACTGGCTAGAACCCCAGCAGTTCAGAGCTTACGCTGTGAGGAAGAACGGTGCTCAGAAAAGTCACATTTCCTGACCTGGACGTTCTGTTCACAATCGCAGAGGTTGCCAGTTTAGTGGTGATTACCCAACGACGGACGGTCTAACTGTTCCTCTGTTTCGGGAACAATCCCGGTTTCCGCTCTCTGTTCCTGGCAAAAATCACGAACTTGTGTGTTTGTGTATCTCTGTACCTCCTAGAGGTGCCTTCTCAGTTAATCAGTCCATCGGTTCATTTGCATCGAGCGATGGGCATTGCCAGTTCCTTCCGAGAAGGAAAACAACTTTGTGCGACTCCTTATCAGATGGTCAGGTTCTGGGGAACTTGAAAACGGGCCATGGTTTTGTGACATTTTGCTTGGTCCAACTAAAGGTATTACCCAACTGTGGATTTTGGAACGTACATGCAGGACATAACGTATTTTATAAAAAAGCAAAACAGCCTTTCAGGAACAGCCTGCCATTGCAAAAGCAGCAAAGGGAATTGTGGTACAGTTGTACCTCAGAACTCAAATGGCTCCGTTCTCGAATGTTTCGGCTGCCAAATGCCGAAAACCCAGAAGGAAGCGCTCCGGTTTTCGGACGTTCCTTGGAACACAAACGTCCGACGCTGCTTCTGCTGTGCAAAAACCTAGCTGTCGGCCAATCGGAAGCTGCGCATCGGAACTTGAACATTTCGGAAGTCAAACCGTCTTCTGGAATGGATTACATTCAAATTCCTAGGTACCACTGTACCTTAAAGATTTACAAACGTACCGGGGCATTTGTGGAATATAGTGACTGCGGTCTACAAAAGCTTATAGCGTAATATTATGTGTCAGGGTTGTATTATGTGTCCAGCCCAGGCTGTGTACGTTTTATTCCAACTCCAGCACATTCCCACTGCTGAGACGTTAGCCACAATCCATCTCTCTTTTGGGGTTTCATGAAAAATTCTTCTGTTTGACGCGTTTCCCCTCAAACCAGCTTCCCGCCGATTTCAGTATACAAGCCCTGGTTTACCCGAGGTGTGTCCAGTTCAGACAGCCATTGCACATGCTCAGATGACAACACCTGCAGAGACGATGGCTTCAATTAATCCAGAATGGATTAATCCAGAATTAATTATGCAGAATTAATCTGCAATTAATTCATCTGCAATTAATTGCAAAATTAATCTGCAATTAATCCAGAATGCGGCAGCTAGCCTGGTGACTGGGAGTGGCCGCCAGGACAGAGATCTGCATTGGCTCCCAGTACGTTTCCAAGCACAATTCAAAGTGTTGGTGCTGACCTTTAAAGCCCTAAACGGCCTCAAAGACCCAGTATACCTGAAGGAGCGTCTCCACCCCCATCGTTCAGCCCGGACACTGAGATCCAGCGCCGAGGGCCTTCTGGCGGTTACCTCACTGTGAGAAGCCAAGTTACAGGGAACCAGGCAGAGGGCCTTCTCGGTGGTGGCGCCCGCCCTGTGGAATGTCCTCCCTTCAGATGTGAAGGAAATAAGTAGCTATCCTATCTTTAAAAGACATCTGAAGGGAAACATTTAACGCTGTATTGTTTTTAATACTTGATTGGGAGCCGCCCAGAGTGGCTAGGGAAACTCAGCCAGATGGGCGGGGTATAAATAATAAATTATTGGATAGGAGTTTTGGGATGCTAGCAAGAAATTAGTATCGGGTGAAGACATCTCAGTCCTCTCTCGGGTGTGCCCAGTAAGCGGAAATTCAAGTTCAGTATGATATTGGCCACATTTGCACCATACATTTAAAGAGCTGTGTTACCACTTTAAACAATCACGGCTTCCTTCAGAGAATCCTGGGAGCTGTAGTTTGTGATGGGCGCTGACAGTTGTTAGGAGGAATCCTGGTCTCCTATCAGAGCTATAATTCTCAGAGTGGTTTAGCTCTCAGCCCCTCTTCATTGGGAATTGTCACTCTGGGAGGGGAATGGGGGGAGGGTGTCTCCTATCAACTCCCAGCACCCTGAACGAACTACAACTCCCAGAATTATTGGCGTGTGTATGCCTGTTTAAAGCGACATCACAGCGCTTTAAATAAATGGCTTGAAATTGACCCTTCGCTGGCGCCAACCCTCAGTCTTTAAGGTATCACAAAGACTCTCTGTCGTTTTGAAGACCATTTATTTATTTTATTAAATATACCGCCCTCCACCTGAAGATCTCGGGTCAGTTCACAGCATGAAAATACCAAAATAAAAACACAAAGCACATAACAAAGACAAGAACAAACAAACCCAAAACTCCTGTCCCACAAACACACTTAAAAGGACATCGAATGTTAATAAGCCAAAGGCCAGGTTGATGAAGAACGTTTTTGCCTGGTGTCCAAAGATATGTAATGAAGGCGGCAGGTGAGCCTCCCTGGGGAGAGCATTCCACAAACGGGGAGCCACTGCAAAAAAGTCCCCGCTCTCATGTTGACACCATGCTGACCTCTCGTGGAGGAGGCCCACGAAGAAGGGTCTCAGATGGCGAGTGCAGGGTCTGGGAGATCGCCATCTTAGCTTTAGGGGGCATGTGTTTAACTGGCAACAGCATTCAGATGGCCTGCAATGCATTTAATTCGCTGCAGCAGCCAGCGACATCCCCTTGTGGCTGGCAATTGTCTCTTTCCAAGGCAATTACGCTTCTTTCAAGGATATTTTTAACTGAAAGAACAAACTCCCTCTTTGCTTCTTTAATCAGTGCGGCGGGGCAAGCTGTTCCAGACAAAACGGATGCGGAATGGAGAACAAAGCGCCGAAAGGGGAAAAAAATATTTAGCAGTGGGGGGAAAGATTTGGGCAGCGAGAAAGGCCGATTCTGCACAACCAGCTGGAAGCTGATCAGGCGGGCGTAGACTTTGGACCCACAGCTGTAGGGCTTTTGGCCTGCTCAGTGTTTACCCTAGCTCTGGAGGCTGAAGGGGGGCTCTTGGGGGTCAGGGTAAAAGACTCAGTGGGGAGAAGCAGCCCCCTGAACAGAAGGGGTCTTCCTGCAGCAAGGGGGTGGGAGCTGTTTGCACCTCCGAGTAACTGAATACTCGGAGCAGGTTAACCCTTAACACAGGGGCAGGACGAGGGTAATTGGGGAATCTACGGATAGGAGTAGATGTCCGGGAGAGGGTTGCTGAAAATTATTCTCTGCTGTGGGTTGTGGTCAGCTTGGTGCAAGTTGCTTCTCTCTCTGAACCTCAGGGCTCATCCAGACTTCGTTTTGCACTGTGTTTCCAGGCATTTTAAAGCTCTGTGCCCAAGCATTGGGGTTTATTTGTTTGTTTTGTCCTGGTGCTTTCCCTGGGAAAACTTGAATTTTAGCATGCCTGGATAGCTCAGCCGGTTAGAGTGCAGTGCTGATAATGCCAAGGCTACGAGTTCGATTCACCGTATGGACATACCGTATTTTTCGCTCTATAAGACGCACTTTTTCCCCTTCAAAAATTAAGGGGAAATGTGTGCGCGTCTTATGGAGCGAATGCAGGCTCCTTGGCTTCAGTGATAGCAACGCGAAGCCTCCGAAGTGCAGAGGGAGAGCTCCACCCGCGCTCCAGAGGCTTCGCGTTGCTTTCGCTGAAGCTGCCTGAAGCCCCCGGAGCGCAACGGGATCTTCCGCTGTGTTCCGCGGGCTTCAGGCAGTTATCCGCAAGCCTTCGGAGCACAGCAGGAGTTCTCACTGCGCTCCGAAGGCTTGCGGATAGCCGCCTGAAGCCCGGAGAGCGAGAGGGGTCGGTGCACACCGATCCCTCTTGCTCTCCAGGCTTCGCTGGAAAGCCACTGCACAATTTTCCCTCTCTGCGCAGCGCCCCTTCAGTGAAGCGGGAGGAGAAATGGAAGGGGCTCCATTTCTCCTTCTGCTTCGCTGAAGAGGCGCTGAGCAGAGAGGGGGAGAATTTCTCCCCCCTGTTCTCCCCCTCCTATGGTCCGATGCGTCCTATAGAGTGAAAAATACAGTAGCTGTCAACTTTTCCATTTTCTTGCAAGGAATCCTATTCAGAATACGGGAATTTCCCTAAAAAAATGGGAAACGTCGACAGCTATGTGTATGGGATAACAACAACAACACGTTTTCCCCAACGCCAGGACAAAAACAAAACAAAACTACTCGGACATGAAGTTTTACAGCCTGGACCTGCCCCCAGAAATGTGGCAAAAAAGGAAGTCTGGGTGAGCTGTCAGTGTTCCACACCTGTAAAATGGGAGCATTAATTGGCTGACTGCGGTCAACTCTTGGCGCAATTCCCCTGCCCAGCTGTAGAGATGCTCTGCTTAAGGGAAGGGTATAAGGTGAGGCTGGGAATGTCCTCTGCCTGGAGAGCTGCTGCCTTGGCCTATAGAGTGAGATGAGCGTGCAACCCCAGAGTCGTTTACGACTGGACTTAATGGTCAGGGGTCCCTTTACCTTTTATATTGCCATTGGCCACAAGGGGGAGCTACAGTGGCAAAAGTGGAGTCCCTGACTCAGACCTTCCTGTAAATTCAATTAAAAGTCGATACGAATAGAACTTCCTGTTACAGGGTGGCTATATAAATTCAGTTAATATGTTAATAATAAAAATAAATAAATATTCCAGTTAAGAAAAAGCGTTGGCAGCTGAAGACGGTCGGAGAGGCAGTCACGGGGGAAGAGTCTACGGGGCTGTATTCAAAAGAGGAATAATTATTTGTGTTTTGGTTTTTTATTACTTATCATTACCCCCTTTATTACTATATTTATGGAGCGGTGCGTTGTAAACTGCTCTGCGCTAGATATTACGAAGGGCGGTCTAGGAATGCCTTAAACAAATATATCGGGGTTTCTGTACCCAACATCAGTCGTCCGCAGTGTAGACACGTTTAAATGAATGGCCGTGATTAACTGTGGCCCTTTCTTTATTTACCCATTCTTTCATTCATCGCATTTGTAGCCCCCTTTTCTCTCAAAAGGAGCTCAATTGGCACAGCCACTATTTTGAGCCCTCCGGTACTTTAAAAAAAGAAAAGAAAAAGCAGATAAAGAAAAAACAGAGCGAACTCTTTGGGGAGCATAGTTGCCAATTTTTAAATTGCAAAAAAATGCAGGTACCTGAATTGGGCCAAGGGTACAGTAAGACCGGCAAAGTTGGAGCAGATTTTGGCAAGGTGCAATTTGACACTAGGTGACGGGCAGTTAGTAGCACCTCGCGCAATTCTGAATCTTACAACGATGCAATCTTGCAATTATAAAATAACAGGGGTGCCTTGCCACAATCAATGTTCCATATCTGCTGCATTTCAGCTAGATTTTTCGCTCCATAAGACGCACTTTTTTCCTCCTAAAAAGTAAGGGGAAGTGTGAGTGCGTCTTATGGATTGAATGGCGCTGCGCAGAGAGGGAGAGCTGCGCAGCGCCCCTTCAGCAAAGCACCTATCCTGGCTTCTGCCTTAGCTGGCGCAGCCTCTTCGGGCAGGGGGAGCCTTCATCCCACTGCCCTGAAGAGGCTTGGCACGGCTATCCCGGAAGCCAGAACAGCCAGATGCTATCCCAGAAACCAGATCCCTCTTGCTGTTCTGGCTTCTGGGATTCAGAATATTTATTTTCTTGTTTCCCTCCTCCAAAAACTAGGTGCGCCTTATGGTCTGGTGCGTCTTATGGAGCGAAAAACACGGTACATTCTGTGACCCAAGCTGTGTCTTCCATTTTACATCGCAGAACTTGCGCACGATTCCCTCAAAACTTCCAGCATCCCTAAAGGCTTGGCTTTGGACCCTGCGGTGGCTAAAAAGCTCCCCCTTTCGTGCTGATAGAGCGGCTCCGAGACACTGGAAGCATGGACCCTCCAGCGGCAGAAATATTGCATCAACGGCACGACGCTGGACCACTCGTCACACAGGGCGAAATCTGATGGGCTACAGGCGAAGCCTGACCGAAAATAAATGGACCAGTTTGCTGGCTCCCTGACAACAGCAGAATTCAGTGGTGCAGGCCCTGAAAGGTTTGTACCAGCCTTCCCCAATCTGGTGCCCTCGGGTGTTCTTGACTACCGTTCCTATCAGTGCGGGCAAGGACTGATCAGAGTTGTAGTCCAAACCTTTTGGATCAGGCAGCAGGGTTTTTGGGGTGGGTTTGGAACATAGCTGTCAACTTACAGATTTGAAAATAAGGGACCAGCAGCCTCGAAAATAAGGGCTCAGCAGCCAAAATAAGGGATTTTCAGAGCACAGGTATGTTCAACTTCTGAGCCCCTCCGAGCCTACGGCAGGAAGCCCAGCCAGCAGCCAATCGAAGCCTCAAGCGGTGGTTCCCACAGCGCAGCAACCCGGCAAAGGGGATGCAGCAAGGAAAACCACCGTCACCTCTCTGCTGGGAAGCGCTGAGCAAAGGCGAGTCCCCAAGCAACGCGGTCGATTTGATTGGCACAAGGCATGCAAGCTCCACCTCCCAGTTGTTCTTAGACTCATTATTGGGTGAGCAACGCAGCCAAGCAACACAGTTGGAGCCTCCCTCCTCCCTGGCCGGCAGGGAGGGAGGGAGAGGAGCTGTTTCCTTTGAAACCCGGGAAATTTAAGGGACATCATCAATAAGGGACAGCAGCGGGACACGACGCTGGGATAAGGGACTTTCCCGCCAAATAAGGGACGGTTGACAGCTATGCCCCAATCTGGTGCCCTTGGGTGTTTTTGACTACCGTTCCCATCAGTGCGGGCAATGGCTGATGGGAGTTGTAGTCCAAACCTTCTGGATCAGGCAGCAGGGTTTTGGGGGTGGGTTTGGAAACTGCCTGACCCCAATTGCCCTCCTCCCCATCCACCCTGACTCCCCCCTGGTGTTAGTGCCAACCTAAGGGGGGGTGGCCTTGCAGAGGGGTCTCCTTGGAGCCGGGGGTGGCAGTGGCAGCGCCGTACTGCTTCAGGAAGTCCCGCCTTTCTCGGGCTCTCCGGTTCTGGAACCAAATCTTCACCTTGGGGGGAGGAAGAAAGAGAAAAAGAGGAAGAGCAGGTCAGTTGCCATTCGCCCAAATTTGACCTACTTGGGATGCTCAGCCCCTGGTCAGTTTCTCCCACAAGCTAGTGTGGTGGACTAGACTACTAGGACCCTGGGGACCAGGGTTCGAATCCCCACTTAGGCCCAAAGGTGTGTGGCCCCCAGGTGGTTCCCATTGGGGGAATGCGGCCCTCGGCCTGACAAAAAGTGCCCTGCCCCCACCTGGCACCAGGGGACGTGTCTAGGAAACTGGCAGCCCTCCAGAGCTTGTTGGACTACAACTCCCATGATGCCTTGGCGTTGCTGCGCTGCCTGATGGGAGTCGGAGTCCAAGGATGTCCAGAAGGCTGCAGATTCCCAGTCCCAACTTCGCTTTGCTCCACCAGGAGGCACTGTCACAAAGCTGAGGGGCAAGGGCCACTCCAGGAGCAGCTCAGTGGCCCAGGAATCATAGAGTTCATAGCACTGTTGGGCTGGAAGGGATCGCGAGGGTCATCCAGCCCAACCCGCTGCCGTGCAGGAGGTGGCAGAGCTACAGAATGCAGAGGTGCCCACGGGGTTGAAGGACTAGGGTTCTTTCTTACCCGGTTCTCCGTGAGGCCCAGAAGCAGTGCCACCTCCTTCATCTGCTCGGTGCTCAGATAATGCGTTTGCTGGAAGCTGCTCTCCAGGGCCCCCAGCTGAGAGGCAGAGAAGGGGACCCGGGGGCTTCGGTAGGGGGGCCGGGCACCGCAGCCCGTCTGCTTCATCTCTGCAGGGAAGAGAGAAAATCCAGGTCAGGACCTGGAGCGCTGGGAGAATTGGCACAGGAAGTACCTGTGCCACCTTCCTGGGATACCTGTACCTTTATTTTATTTTTATTTATTTTCTAATTTTTATTTCACACACACACCCCAAATTACAAACCTCAAATTCAAAATCCACATTCATTTTCTAACAGAAGCCTATGACATAGATTACCTAAATTAAAATATATCTAATTGCTCTAGGCTTCCCTTTGCTATATGTAAATACAACACAATAAACAAATTGTCACCCCATCATAGGGTACGCCTTTCTAAGGCGGTAAAGGCGGACCTCCTCATTTGGTTACAATTCCTGGAAGGGTTCAACGGCATATCGCTGTGGCAGGATAGCTTGGCGCTGCAGTCCGATTTCCAAGTACATTCGGATGCAGCCGGGTCCCTTGGTTTTGGGGTATACTTCAGGGGCCAGTGGTGTGCCCAGCACTGGCCCCCCTCCTGGCAAGGTAAACCTATACTACGCGACTTGACATTCTTAGAATTCTTTCCCATCGTAGTTGCAATTCACTTATGGGAGGACCAGTTCAAAAACCATAGGGTCTGTTTCTGGACGGACAATCTAGCGGTGGTGTCAGTTTTGAATAAACAAACGTCACGCTCACCCAGAGTAGCGTCCCTTTTAAGGTACTTTGTCCTTTCCTGCCTGCGGTTGAACCTTCACGCTTCAGCCAAGTTTGTCCCTGGTATTGATAATAACATCGCGGATGCTCTATCTCGTTTCCAGATGGAACGCTTTCGCTCATTGGCGCCGGATGCGCAGCAGCAGCCGCAACCATTCCCGGAGCACCTCTGGAATATTGGCAACGAGAAGCAATAAAGGGAGTATTGTCTGCGCTAGCGCCTTCTACCCTGAGATCGTATAATAAGGCATGGCTAGACTTCACATCCTTCCGCATCAGAAAGGGACGGTCCAAGCCAGGCAGGCCACCGTCCAAGTCCGAAGTCATAGAGTATTTGGTCCACCTTAGAGATCTTGGCCGGGCCCCCAAAACCCTCAATATCCATTCAGCGGCTATATCCTTCTTTTCTAAAACTCTATTTTCCGTGGATCCTTGTTCGCATTTCGTGGTGCGCAAGATGCTTGAGGGCTGGCGCAGGTCCAGGCCTCACGGCAGGGACAGGAGAAGACCAATAACTTTAGATATACTCACCCAAATTCGTAGGAAGTTGAGGGCCCTGTGTTGGTCAAGATATGAGGCAAGACTATTTTCAGCAGCATTTTCTTTCGCATTCTTTGGCGCGCTACGCATAGGTGAAGTGGTATGTGAGAACCGCACAGCCTCTAAGGGGCTACTGCTTGAGGACGTGACGGTGGGCAGTTCGCATGTAATGTTAAAAATCCGGAGTTCAAAGACTGATCAGCTTGGCAGGGGAGCCTTGGTACGCCTCCAGGCGACTCAAAAGGCGGGCCCTTGCCCAGTAAAGGATGCTAGAAAATACCTGTGTGTGAGACCAAAATCCAGTGGCCCCTTTTTCTTGCATTCTGACGGTTCCTCCCTCTCAAAGCAGCAGTTCACGAGGGTTATGCGCAAAGCAATTGCCGCCATAGGGCTTCCCCAGGAGGAGTACGCCGCGCACTCCTTTCGCATCGGGGTGGCGACTACCGCCGCCCATATGGGCTTACCGGCTGAAAGAATCATGGACATGGGGCGCTGGAAATCCAATGCATTCCAGGGTTATATCCGTTAGCCCTTCAAATTTCCCCCAGCTTTCCCCTAGGGCACTCCTCCTGATCCGGTTCTCCAATTCTCTCTTTTCAGGTACTGGTGTGGTTCGACTGTGGATCCTCGGCCACAGCATCGTTTATTGGGCAAAGCGGCGCGCCGAACGAAGGGGCTGGGTTAAAGAGCTACAGCTACCCAGCAGGGTCAAATTATCTTGGATCACTAGGCGGGGTATGCGTTGGGAAGAGTTTTTCCCAGTTGTATCCAAAAGAATCGCTGCCGAGGGCCCTCCCGATGCCTTGGTCATCCAGCTGGGTGAGAACGACTTGGCATATAGGAAAGGGGTAAACTTGATGTGGAACATTATCAATGACTTGGATCTGTTGAGGGCATCCCATGAAAGCATTACAATCATTTGGTCATCTTTGCTGGAAAGGCGATGCTGGCGGGACGCAGAGAAGCCCGTGGCAGTGAATAAGGCTAGAAGGATTGTGGAGCGCACGGTGGCGCGCAGAGTGGTTGCACTGGGAGGTCGGGTCATTCAGCACCCAGGTATACGGTTTGATAAGGAAATGCTTTATCGCTGGGATGGCGTGCATCTATCTGATGCGGGAAATAATATTTGGTTGGCGGATATTTTTCAAGGTGTGAGGGATTGGTTACAGGTCTAAGGGTATTGGCGGCGAGCCGGCTTGCGGCTCGGTGGCGGTAGGCATTGGCCGGGGTATTGTCATGCAGATGAGGTTGGGGGGGAGGAACGCCATCACCTCCCCCAATGCTTGAAGGGTAGTTCGTTAAAGGACTCCGAGGGGCGACGCCTCGTCCGAAACCTACGGAGGCTAGGGCCTAAAGCGCGCCCCCGAGCGGTAACCCCTCGGGGAGCGCCTAGGGATACGCATCTCGGGTGGCTCCCCCTGTTGGTGTTTAACCCTTCCCGGTTAGACCGGATAGTCGGTTAGGGGCCAATGCCTAAAGCCAATACCCTTCTTTCCTGTAATCAATAAAGTTGTGGCCAATTTCGCCCATTAAACCTAAATCGCTGTGTCCGTTGTCTTTATTTATTCCACCTGTGGGGGGGAGGGAATAGCCACGCAATGCCCCTTCCGATCGTCAGGAGGAGGGGGGGTTGCGGGATCACGACACCACCCACACTCGCCCTCGCGAGGCTGGTGCCAGCCTCGTGGGAGGCCGCCGGGATTCCCCCATTTAACATCCCCTTGGCGCCAGCCAATCGGCTGGCGGCAGGGGCGGGCCTTAGAAAGGCCACTTAAGGTCGGGGCAGCCCTCGGCTCGCCCCTTTTCGCCCGGGAGACGACGCGGTTTCCCACCCACCCGCCCTTTAGGTTTTGCCACCGATCTTGCTATGGGCTTCGGCTGGTCGCCGCAAGGGGCCTGGTAGGAGTTTTTCCATTTGGCTAATTGGCTGGTTTTGTGAGCCACTTGGTTTTTTCGCCTACCTCGTAGCAAATCGTCACAACTCCCTTGGTTTTGGCGGTAGGCATTGGCCGGGGTATTGTCATGCAGATGAGGTTGGGGGGGAGGAACGCCATCACCTCCCCCAATGCTTGAAGGGTAGTTCGTTAAAGGACTCCGAGGGGCGACGCCTCGTCCGAAACCTACGGAGGCTAGGGCCTAAAGCGCGCCCCCGAGCGGTAACCCCTCGGGGAGCGCCTAGGGATACGCATCTCGGGTGGCTCCCCCTGTTGGTGTTTAACCCTTCCCGGTTAGACCGGATAGTCGGTTAGGGGCCAATGCCTAAAGCCAATACCCTTCTTTCCTGTAATCAATAAAGTTGTGGCCAATTTCGCCCATTAAACCTAAATCGCTGTGTCCGTTGTCTTTATTTATTCCACCTGTGGGGGGGAGGGAATAGCCACGCAACACAATAAACAAATTATATTATATATATTTTTGTAAAAAAATATATCACTTTTTAAAAATTGATTTTCACATAATTATAAACAAACAAACACAAACAAACAAACAAACAAACAAACATAAAGCATAACCTTATTAAAAATTACAGTTATTAACATTGTTAAGTGACTTCCTCGCTGAATTTCAGTGTATGTCACTTTAACGGTTTTCCAAATCACAGTTCTTATAAACTTTAACTTGAAGATTAACATCCTTAAATATTTTCATTTTGAAATCACATATATTAATTCATCACTTAACTTATATAACAAATTATAACAAAGATGTAACAAATTATATTATAAATGATATTATAGGTTCCCATAAACCCCCCACTCCCATGTGTGATCTCAATATTTTACTTCTTCCATCTTGTTGCGTTGTTATAATTTAATATTTATTCAATTGATTCTATTATTATTTTCTTGCTTACCCCTGCACGTTTTACACATTCTCTATTAATATTTCAATTCCGGAACCATATTTTTTCATGTATTCCTTCACTCCATCCCACTCTCTAATTATGGATACCTGTACCTTTAAAGGCCCTCCAGATGTTCAAAGAATTGTACAGTCGGAAGGGATCCCAACCCCCCTGCAATGGAATAACCTTTCGCCCAATGCGGCACTCGAACCCAGGTCCCTGAGATTAAGAAGCTCATTGAGCCCTGCCAAGCTAGAACTCCCATCAGCCCGAGAAAACACAGCCAATAGCCAGGGAAGATGGGAGTTGTAGTTCAGCAATGCCTGAATTCCATACAGTAATGTATGGAAGTGAGAGCTGGACCCTAAAGAAGGCTGATCGCCGAAGAATGGATGCTTTTGAATTCTGGTGCTGGAGGAGACTCTTGAGAGTCCCATGGACTGCAAGAAGATCAAACCTCTCCATTCTGAAGGAAATCAGCCCTGAGTGCTCACTGGAAGGACAGATCCTGAAGCTGAGGCTCCAAGACTTTGGCCACCTCATGAGAAGAGAAGACTCCCTGGAAAAGACCCTGATGTTGGGAAAGGTGGAGGGCACAAGGAGAAGGGGACGACAGAGGACGAGATGGTGGGACAGTGTTCTTGAAGCTACCAGCATGAGTTTGACCAAACTGCGGGAGGCAGTGGAAGACAGGAGTGCCTGGCGTGTTCTGCTCCAGGGGGTCACGAAGAGGCGGACATGACTAAACGACTAAACAACAACAATGCCTGAAGGGCCAGTAGTTCCCCATGCCTGCCTTTGGCCCATCCCTGGCAAAACTATCTGCCGACTTAAGTTTCTAGACCTCTTGGTTAACAATACGTCTGCAGACAGATAATGCAGGCAGCTACATGCATGCAGTAAGTAAAAAGGTAAAGGTACCTCTGCCCGTCTGGGCCAGTCTTGACAGACTCTAGGGTTGTGTGCTCATCTCACTCTAGAGGCCGGGAGCCAGCGCTGTCCGCAGACACTTCTGGGTCATGTGGCCAGCGTGACAAGCTGCATCTGGCGAGCCAGCGCAGCACACGGAACGCTGTTTACCTTCCCGCTAGTAAGCGGTCCCTATTTATCGACTTGCACCCGGGGGTGCTTTCGAACTGCTAGGTTGGCAGGCCCTGGGACCGAGCGCACCCCGCCGCGGGGATTCGAACCGCCGACCTTTCGATCGGCAAGTCCTAGGCGCTGAGGTTTAACCCACAGCGCCACCCGCGTCCCTTGCGCCACGGAACCCCTGACCATTAGGTCCAGTCGTGGCCAACTCTGGGGTTGCGGCGCTCATCTCGCTTTACTGGCCGAGGGAGCCGGTGTACAGCTTCCGGGTCATGTGGCCAGCATGACTAAGCCGCCTCTGGCGAACCAGAGCAGCACACGGAAACGCCGTTTACCTTCCCACCAGAGTGGTACCTATTTATCTACTTGCACTTTGACGTGCTTTCGAACTGCTAGGTTGGCAGGAGCAGGGACCCAGCAACGGGAGCTCACCCCGTCGCGGGGATTTGAACCGCCAACCTTCTGATCGGCAAGCCCTAGGCCCTGTGGTTTAACCCACAGCGCCATCCGCGTCACGTGCATGCAGTAAACGGACGCAAATATTAGTTATCCATGCCAACCAGAACAAATGCTTAGTCAAGACAGGGCACAGTCTAACCACCGCGTAAGATTTGCGTAAGCAAATCAGGATAAATACAGTGGTACCTCGGGTTAAGTACTTAATTCGTTCCAGAGGTCTGTTCTTAACCTGAAACTGTTCTTAACCTGAAGCACCACTTTAGCTAATGGGGCTTCTGCTGCTGCCGTGCCGCCGGAGCATGATTTCTATTCTCATCCTGAAGCAAAGTTCTTAACCTGAAGCACTATTTCTGGGTTAGCGGAGTCTGTAACCTGAAACGCCTGTAACCTGAAGTGTATTTAACCCGAGGTACCACTGTATTGACTAAACGGTTCGCCCGGAGGAGCTCAGAACAACACCCATGTTTTATCCTGGCTCCTCCAGTGCAGCCCTGGGAGGCGAAGGAGGCAACCTTTTGGTGCTGAGGCCTTACTTGGAATGGAAGGGGGCTTGAAGTGGCCGCAGTGCATCCAGGTGTGGCCTTGAGAGGGGCTGCCCCATCTTGCTCCTTCTGCCGGCTCCTGGTGTGTCTCCCCTTCCCCTTCGGAGCCATCCTGGGCCAGAATGGAACGGATGGAAAAATCCGCCACTCGCTGGGTAGGCTTGGTCCTCTGCGGCACGAGGCGGTCCCAGCGGCTCGGACGATGCCACAGAGGCTGGGTCTGGGGGGCCAAGGTGCCAGCCCCCTCTCTGCTGACCAAGAGGGACAGGGGACGCCTCTCAGGACCATCAAAACTGGTGTTGGCCATTCGTCTCAAAGCTCCGATGGCGCCTTCCTGGGTGCGCTCACAGCCGGCGGCTTCTGGGGGAGAGGCGAGGTGTGGAAAGAGCTGCCACTGCCCGGACCCCCCTCTATTTAAGAGCCAGGGGCTGGTGCAGAGAGACAGAGGGAGATTTGCGAGGGATTTACCTGGGACCAATCCAGAGGCCTGCTCCGGAGGGATAAGATCACCTGCCGGGAGCCCAATCTGTCGGGGATGGAAGGCACTGAACCTGTTGCCAAAGTCTCCTGTTACAGGCGGAGGCGTTGAATGGGACACCTGATCTTCTAGGTCAAAAAGAAGTTTGTTGCAATCAGTGACAAATCCTCACCGCCCTCGGCTTTCTGTGGCCATTCATTTAGGAGCGGGGGGAGAGATCTGGAGCTGGAAGCCCTTCTCCTGGATCTGCTGCCGTCGAAAGATTCAGGAACAAAAAATTAAATAAAAAGAAAATAATTATTCAACGCAGCGCGCACGGTTGATCTATGGAACTCACTGCTGCAGGAGACGGCCACCTGGCTTTAAAAGGGGATTGGACAAATTCATGAAGGTGTAATAAACGAAAATCTGCCCTTATTCCCTTATGGGGGGACACAAGGGCCCTTATAGAGTCCTTTGTAGGTTCTCCATCGGTCAGAGAAAATAACAGAGGCCAACAACAGAGGCCAACCAAAGAATATTGAGAAGCAAAGCAGCTCGTAAGCCTGATCTTTATTGAACTGTTGCAACAGGGTGCTCCCCTCACACGCAGGAGGAGGAGGAGGACCCCAAACAAAGGTGTGCCCCCCCTTAAATAGACATTTTAAATTGACCGCCCTGCAGTCCAAGATCAGCCCCAGAAACATCATACATACACCACAGAAGGGATGTAGCTCAAGACCACCACCCCAGATACATCATACCTACATCACAGAAAGGGGTGGTCTACAACAGAAATCTGAGTGCATTGTTTATCTTCTGTCTGGCAGGTTACCTAATATTGTTCACTTGATTGGATTACCTGGACAGTCTTTTGTAATGATAAATACTTAGTTCCTGAGCCAGGTCACAGGCTCACCCTAATCATACACAGACATACCCTTAAGACAGGATTTGTGATCGAAAAGACAATGGGGAGGCTTTTCCATTTTCCTTCGACCCTGCAGAGAAATATTTGAGGTCAATTTGGGAGGGACAAAATGGTTTCAGGACTTTTCTGTGGGGTTTCAGACATGTGGTTTATATATGCCGTTATGAACATTTAATCTTTCAATTTTTTTATTTCAAAGGCTATCGGGAGAAGCAGTTGTGCTTCTGAACGCCAGTTGCTGGGAACCGCAGGAAGAGAGAGTTGCTCTTGTGTTCGAATCCTGCACATTCTGGTTGGCCACTGTGAGAACACATGCTCCAACATAGCCACTTTTATTTCCTCTGGGGGCCTACAGCCAAGTCTTGGCACCCAGGAAAGGTTCCAGGGCCCAGATCCTGGCTTGTGTTCAAGACGGGTTTTCCTCATGTGGCCTGTGGGGCTGAGGAAGAAGCACAGAAGGGACCCACAGACATCTTGTCCAACCCCCTGCAAGGCAGCAATATGGAGCTGGCCCTGGCACGGATCGCTCAGAGATGCCTCAATGGAGTTTTAAAAGCACTGAGACAAAGCCTTCAGGAGAGGTGTAATGGAGACTGCGAATTCTTTGGATAAAACTGGCACCCAATATATACAGGGGACAATATTTTGTTTTTGGTTTTTTAAATAATTTTTATTGAATGATTTTATGTTACAAAAAACATTACAACCATACTACTACTAAATATAATTGAGAAATAAAAATTACATACTTCAATATTTAGTTTATTATTTGTTATTTACCATCTTATTTTCTCCCAAACATTCCATACAAAAACACACACACACAAAATAAATGATAATAATGAAAGTAAATATTTTCTCCCTTCTATCTTACAAAATCTTTTCTTCAATTTTGACTTCCTGTCAAGTCCCTTCGCATATGTTTTTATCTTACAATCGAATGTACACAAAACAATAAACCTTTCTATATAAATTTTCCAATACATCCTGAAAACATAATAAATCCTTAATTGTTATCCACCTCCTTTTACTTGCTTTATCATTCGAATGCTAGCACGGAGTCAAAACTATTATTGTATTTTTCAACAGATCTTCTATAATCATCCCATTTCCCCGCAAATTTTTGCTTTGAGTTTCCTCCGAGTTTGCTAGTCAATTGAGCCATCTCCTGTAATTAGATTTGCCAATCTCCTGTAATTAGATTTGCCAGTCTGTTATTTTTGGAGCCTCGTGATCTTTCCATCAGGGGACAATATTTTGAACTGGGTCCAGTAATGAATTGGCAACCAGAGCAACAATGCGGGAGTTTCGAATGTAGCCTTATGAGGCTTTGCCCTCGGGTGGGAAAAATATTGCGCCCGGGAAAGGGAAAATGGGAGTCCACAGACACTCAAGGAAGAGTTTCGGAGAAAAAGCTTTATTTCTACCATCCGTGAACTGGTAGAAGGAGCAAGTGTGATAGTTCACAAAAACATGCACAGGTTCACAGTCATGTGCACAGAGTATAGATTCCCCTTCCAGTTCCCTCCCCTTTCTCCTCCCTCAGGAGTCCTGCCCATGAGTTCCTCTGAGCATGAACGGAAAGCTCCCCTGTCTTGGGACTCTTTTGGATTCTTGGCGCCCTTCCCAGGAAAGGGGGGTGAGAGCCAAGGGGTCGAGGAGCCCTGGTGGTCCAAGATGTTGCAACCAAATGAGATAAGATTCAGTTCCCAGGCCTGCTCTGACAGAGTCTATTCATTAGCTTTTTGAAGTAACGTTTGTGGTTTTTTAAAGATTTTTTTATTGGTTTTACAAAATTTTTATAGACAATACAAACAAATAAAGAAACAAACAAACATGTATAATTTCATATCCTTTTTTCATAAACCTCACTTCTCCGACTCCCCCAAGCCTCCCCTTTCTACATCCCAACTTCCAAAATTATTTCAGCAAGTCCTTGGCTTATTTTTATCCAATTTGTCCCTTATTTTTTCTTTTCTTTTACTTAATCTTCTGCCGCTGTAATCTCCTTTTTTTCGAAAACCTCAACATTTTAGCATTCATCAATATTATAGTATTTCTTGAGATAAAATTTAATTTTTTTCCAATCTTCATCCGCCGTCTCTTTCCCCTGATCCCGGATTCTGCCAGTCATTTCAGCCAATGCCATATAGTCTATCACCTTCATCTGCCATTCTTCCAGAGTGGGTAGATCTTGTGTCTTCCAATACTTTGCAATGAGTATTCTTGCTGCTGTCGTAGCATACATAAAAAAAGTTCTGTCTTTCTTTGACACCAATTGGCTGACAATGCCCAAGAGAAAGGCCTCTGGTTTCTTAGGGAAAGTACATTTAAGTACCTTTTTCATTTCATTATATATCATTTCCCAGAAAACCTTAATCTTCGGGCACGTCCACCAAAGGTGATAGAAAGTACCTTCAGTTTCTTTACACTTCCAACACTTATTATCAGGCAAATGATAGATTTTTGCTAGCTTGACTTTGACTTGAAGTAACGTTTTGCCTAGCACAGCATCTTGTGAGAAAAGCAGAGAAGAGAAGAGAAAAGCTGTCTTGGATTTTTAGAAGACAAAAGGAATTTTGGACAGTTTTGAGGCCTGGGGTGATTATTGGGGGGGGGGGTGACTTCGGGCCTAGGTGGGGTCACCTGTCCTCACCTTCCTTCAGAATGCCTGACCCCAGCCCAGCAGCCCTCTCTGGGCCAGCTGAAGGTTTCCAATGTGGAGCGTGCTGTAATAGCTTACAGAGTAACCCTAACCATGGCCACACCTACACTTAAAGCATTATGAATCACAGAATCTTAGAAGTGGAAAGGGACCCGAGGGTCATCTAGTCCAACCCACTGCAATGCAAAATAAAAAAATTCCTTCCAGTAGCACCTTAAAGACCAACTAAGTTAGTTCTTGGTATGAGCTTTCGTGTGCACGCACACTTCTTCAGATACACACGAAATGTATGCACACGAAAGCTCATACCAAGAACTAACTTAGTTGGTCTTTAAGGTGCTACTGGAAGGAATTTTTTTATTTTGACTATGACAGACCAACACGCCTACCTATCTGTAACTGCAATGCAATAATCTCAGCTAATGGAATCAATCAATCAATCAATCAATGCCGGAATCTCAGCTAAAGCATCCATGACAGATGGCCACCCAAGCTCTGCTCATCTGACGTCAAACTGTCACGGCTTTATCCCAAAGAATTCTGGGAGCTGTAGTTCGTGGAGGATGCTGAGAGATGGTAAAAAAAGGTAAAGGACCCCTGACAGTTAAGTCCAGTCGTGGCCAACTCTGGGGTTGCGGCGCTCATCTCGCTTTACTGGCCGAGGAATCCGGCGTACAGCTTCCGGGTCATGTGGCCAGCATGACTAAGCCGCTTCTGGCGAACCACAGCAGCGCATGGAAATGCCGTTTACCTTCCCGGCGGAGTGGTACCTATTTATCTACTTGCATGTTGATGTGCTTTCAAACATGCTCGGTTGGCAGGAGCAGGGACCGAGCAACGGGAGCTCACCCCATCGTGGGGATTCAAACCGCCGACCTTCTGATTGGCAAGTCCTAGGCTCTGTGGTTTAACCCACAGCGCCACCCGCGTCCCGCTGAGAGTTGGTAGGAGGCCCCAATTCTCCTCCCAGAGCTACAATTCGCAGAGTGGTTTAACAATCAAGCCCTCTTCATGGGAAACTGTGGGGATTGTAGCTCTGGGAGGGGAACGAGGGGGGGTGTCTCTCAACAACTCTCAGCACCCTTCGGAAACCAGAGCTCCCAGAATTCTTTGGGGCAAAGTGCTTTAAATGCATGGTGCTAACGTGGCCCGTGCCACTCACTCCTGAGCGAGTACTATCGAGTTCAGAGGGGCTTCCTTCCAGGTGAGGAGGGTTACGATTACAGCCCCAGTCTGGATCATAGCTGTCAACTTACAGATTTGAAAATAAGGGATCAGCAGCCAAAATAAGGGGTTTTGCGAGCACAGGTATGTTCAACTACTGAGCCCCTCCAAGCCAAAGGCAGAAAGCCCAGCCAGCAGCCAAACGAAGCCTCAAGCGGTGGTTCCCACAGCGCAGCAACCCGGCAAAGGGGATGCAGCAAGGAAAACCACCGTCACCTCTCCGCTGGGAAGCGCTGAGCAAAGGCGACTCCCCAGGCAATGCGGCCGATTTGGTCGGCACAAGGCATGCAAGCTCCACCCCCCAGTCGTTCTTAGACTCCTTATTGGGTGAGCAACGCAGCCAAGCAACACAGTTGGAGCCTCCCTCCTCCCTGGCTGGCAGGGAGGGAGGGAGAGGAGCTGCTTCCTTTGAAACCCGGGAAATTTAAGGGGCATCATCAAAAAGGGACAGCAGCGGGACACGGCGCTGGGATAAGGGACTTTCCCGCCAAATAAGGGACAGTTGACAGCTATGGTCTGGATGTCGTAACAGAGGCAAGATCCGCTTGTGTGCAGTGGCACCACCAGAGAGCAACCACGCCAAGGAATCTCCATGTGGGCACACACTCTCCGGTGTACACAGAAAAGTGCCTTCTCCTAAGTCAGACCTATTGGTCCATCTAGTCCAGTACTGTCTACACTGACAGGCAGCAGCTATTGAGGGTTTCCGACAGAGCTCTCTCTGAGTCCTACCAGGGGACGCTGGGGCTTGAACCCGGGACAAAGCTACAGCCATACCCAGGCCACTTGCAGAAGTTGCAAAGAGCACCCCGTTTCCACCTGGTTTATTTTACGGATATTTCCTTAACAAACAGAAGCAGGAAATAATAATAGTAATAATAGTAATAGTAATAGTAATAATAATAATAATAATAATAATAATAATTTATTTATTTATATCCCATCCACCCCAGCCAAAGCCAGGCTCAGAGCGGCTAACAACAGTAAAAATAACACAGTTTACATAAAATCATCATTGATTAATTGAAATACATTCTAAAATCAATTCATTTTACATAATCAATTCAGTTTACATAAAATCATCATTGATTAATTGAAATACATTCTAAAATCAATTCATTCTAAAATCAATTCAAAATCAAATTAATGGCAACCATTGGGCTAGAGGATTACCAAAGGAGGGGGTCAGGCTGTGCCTTGGCCAAAGGCCTGGTGGAACAGCTCTGCCTTGCAGGCCCTGCGGAAAGATGCCAAGTCCCACAGGGCCCTAGTCTCTTGTGACAGAGCGTTCCACCAGATCGGGGCCACAGCTGAAAAAGCCCTGGCTCTGGTTGAGGCCAGCCTAACCTCCCTGTGCCCCGGGACCTCCAAGGTGTTTTTGTTTGAAGACCGTAAGTGCCTCCGTGGGCCATACCAGGAGAAGCGGTCCTGTAGGTACGACGGTCCTAGGCAGTATAGGGCTTTAAAGGTTTAAACCAGCACCTTAAACCTGATCCTGTACTCCACCAGGAGTCAGTGCAGCTGGTATAGCACTGGGTGAATGTGATCCTGCGGCGAGAACCCCATAAGGCGTCTCGCCGCGGCATGCTGCACCCGCTGGAGTTTCTGGGTCAGTCTCAAGGGCAGCCCCACATAGAGGGAGTTACAATAATCAAGTCTGGAGGTGACTGTCACGTGGATCACAGTGGCTAGGTCAGGGCGAGAGAGGTAAGGAGCCAACTGCTTAGCTTGGCGGAGATTAAGAAATGCCGCCTTTGTAAGAGCCCAGAGGGTTATTGCTGCTCTTCTTTGACCCCATATCTCTTCCCCTCTCTTCAGTGCTTCCCTCCTCCCTTCCCCATAGTGTCCTTGTCACCCCGAATCATATTTCCAAAGAGGCTCCCGTTACCTCCGCCGGTTCCCTGGTTCCCAAGGCGTTGTCAGGAGAAAGGCTGATCCAGCCTCCGGTTCTAGGATTAAGGATCCAGAAGGGACACAAAAGGAAACCAGGAAAAGAGCACAATTAACTAATTACCTCCCCTCCTCCTAATCCCTAGTTAAGGAGCGGCGGGTAACCCAATCTTAGTTGCACCCCGGTTACACAATTAAGCTCCCGGGAAACCAGCTAAAACCAGGTAAACATCTGTGTTAGAAGTCCATCCGACTGGGCAGAAAAAGACTGGCAGAAGGAGGGAAATCCCAGGTGAACGCTGGCAAACAACAAAATGGAAATTTCAGAAATTTGAGAATAAGAAGCAGCGGGACAAGTCAGACTAGAATTTAAGTGATTGGATTAACCCCCAATTCGACCACGTGGAAGACATTTTATTTTCTGAAGAAAATCCTCTTTCTTCTGCAAGTTTTTCCTCTCTCGGTCTGAACTCATCACATCATGGAATTATGGGAGGAAAGCTGCAGAACGCAACATTGGCTACAAAATTCAGCTTCGCTGAGTATCTTCACTTTCACTTAAAAAACACAGAGGATGTTTCTAGGCCTTGTAGTTGCAGATATTATTGGAAGCAGGCCAACTGAGTCCTAGAAGACATAAAGAAAGGCTGAATGAGATTGGCAGCTTTTAAAATGATGGGTTTCATATTCTTCGTAGCTCTGACCTCACCTCACACTGTGTGACTAATAGAAGATTAATTTATGCAAAACAGTAAAAACCGCAGACTGAAAAACAGCATGTGCATTTCCATACTACATTTTGGAGGGAGAGCCACGTTGCAGAGAGTCGAGATCGAAAGTGAGTCCAGCGATCAAGGCAGCTTCTGCACGTGCTGTTGAAGTGAGGGGCAGATGGGACTCATCCATCTGGGAAGCGAGACCCTCTGGACATGGGTAGGCAAACTAAGGCCTGGGGGCCAGATCCGGCCCAATCGCCTTCTAAATCTGTCCCGTGGATGGTCTGGGAATCAGCGTGTTTTGACATGAGTAGAATGTGTCCTTTTATTTAAAATGCATCTCTGGGGTATTTGTGGGGCATAGGAATTCGTTCATTCCCCCCCCCAAAATAGTCCGACCCCCCCACAAGGTCTGAGGGACAGTGGACCGGCCCCCTGTTAAAAAAATTTGCTGACCCCTGCTCTAGGAGGAGCAAAACCTTATTCTGAGATATATTGGGGGGGGGGGGGAGAGAGAGAAGGTTGAGGAGTCTTCTTTGGCGATCACTTGTAGCCAAGTAAGATTGTCTTTCATGAACACAGTCTTAACAGTGAGTCCGTGACTGTGAAGGCCAATTCTGGATCCACATGTCCTTCCACAGTGGGGACATTGGTTTCCAGGCGGGAGTTGATCAAGGTGAGGGTTTTCCAAGTGTGCATCTTAGCGCATTTCTCCCTTGCGTCCTGAGTTCAAGCATCTTCAAAGCCCATGACACCTTTGGTAAAGGCTGTTTTCCAATTGGAGCGCTCACAGGCCAGTGTTTCTCAGTTGTCGGTGTTTCTATGACATTTTTTAAGATTTGCTGAGAAGGCAGCCCCTCTAGGAGGAGCAAAACCTCATTGTGAGATATCTTTGGGAGACGCCGCTACCAGGGACGCGGACTTATAAAAAATATTGGGGGGGGGGCCCGGGAAAGCTCATGAATAATAAATAAGCTCATGAATATGCAAATAAAGTGGCGCCGCCTCCTCGTGAGCGAATAGGGGAGAGCGTGCTGCGCCTATTAATCAGCTCTGAAGGTGGAGCTTTTGCTCGGGAGGGAGGGCAGGAGGCATGCAGCCCGACCCTGTGCATTTTGGGCTGGGGGAGGGGCGGCGATGGCGCTCTGCTGGAGGGGCGCCGGAGATTATTGGGGGGGCAGAGCCCCCCCAAACGAATTTTTGAGGGGGCTCGGGCCCCCTCAAGCCCCATGGAGTTGGCGCCTATGGCCGCTACACAAATCCAGAGTCCCTAAGATGGTTGGCTGGCAACTTGAACGCCTCCTTCTGGCAACTCCTGCAGCCAAGCTGGTGCCAAATGCATTGCTCTGCTTTCTTTTGGACCAGCGAGGCCAAGAGGGTTGTTTTCTTTTGTTTCTGTTGTCTGGGCAATCCAGAACCACACTGCCCAGGCTTGCGATTTGACTTCGCCCCCCACCCCAGGCGCACTCCATTCTCCCTCGAGAGAGACAGATGCTCACAAATCAAGGCTGGCAGGGCTTGTACCCCAACAGCTGTTGAAGTGCCAAAGGTCATTCCCTCCTCATATAAAGGTAAAGGACCCCTGACAGATAAGTCCAGTCGCGAACGACTCTGGGGTTGTGGCGCTCATCTCGCTTTACTGGCCAAGGGAGCCGGCGTTTGTCCGCAGACAGTTTTTCTGGGTCATGTGGCCAGCATGAATAAGCTGCTTCTGGCAAAACCAGAGCAGGGCATGGAAACGCCATTTACCTTCCCACCAGAGCGGTACCTATTTTTCTACTTGCAATTTGACGTGCTTTCGAACTGCTAGGTTGGCAGGAGCCGGGACCGAGCAACGGGAGCTCACCCCGTTGCAGGGATTCAAACCACCAACCTTCTGATCAGCAAGGCCTAGGTTCTGTGGTTTAGAACACAGCACCACCCGCATCCCTTTTCCCTCCTCATATATTGTTGTTTAGTCGTGTCTGACTCTTCGTGACCCCGGAGCACGCCAGGCCCTCCTGTCTTCCACTGCCTCCCGCAGTTTAGTCAAACTCATGCTGGTAGCTTCGACAACACTATCCAACCATCTCGTCCTCTGTCATCCCCTTCTCCTTGTGCCCTCCATCTTTCCCAGCATCAGGGTCGTTTCCAGGGAGTCTTCTCTTCTCATGAGGGGGCCAAAGTCTTGGAGCCTCAGCTTCAGGATCTGTCCTTCCAGTGAGCACTCAGGGCTGATTTCCTTAAGGATGGAGAGGTTTGATCTTCCTGCAGTCCATGGGACTCTCAAGAGTCTCCTCCAGCACCAGAATTCAAAAGCATCCATTCTTCGGCGATCAGCCTTCTTTATGGTCCAGCTCTCACTTCCATACATCACTACTGGGAAAACCATGACTTTAACTATACGGACCTTTGTTGGCAAGGCAAGGTGACAAGAATATAAGACCCAGATCTCAGAATATAAGACCCAGTATATTCAATACTAATCCTAATTATCAAGTGTGGATTGAACAAATGCGGGTGACCCTCATTGGATGGGAGGGGCCTATTGGACTCTATTTCCCAGAGTTCCTCGCGGACCTCTAGAGTCTCGCAATTCCGCGGTGACTAATGACAACGAAACACCCCCCTTTGAGAGAGAGAAAACTACATTACCCATAAACCCTTGCAAGCAGGCCTCTTCTTTGATAGGTTGAAAGCGGGTTGTGTCCTCCCCCGGCATCCACGTACCCAGAATGCAGCACGGTCCGCGTCCGCGTCCTCCTATTAAAAGGGGCGGGGTGGCGCCGAGCAGAGAGAGCCTTTTTGAAGGAAGCAGACTACGCTACCCAAGAGGCTTTGCTCCACGCGCAAGCGCACTAGTTAATAATTTAATACATATTTACCTCGAGAAATTTGGTTCCGCGAACATGGAGGCTTTGAAGAGGGCCGCCTAAAAAAAAGGAAAAGGAAAGCCGCCTGGTTCCCTTCGCTCGGTGCGGCTCTGTCGATAAGAGGAGGCCGGTACGGTTTGAAACGGAGAGGCAGGCTTTGGGGCCTAGGGGTTGTCATGACAACGGAAAGGGCCGTTGGAGTACGGAACCCCCCCCCCGCAAAGATGGGGATTTAGTAGTTTTTATTAATTTAGTTATATTTATGCGCCACCGTTTTCTCCGGGGAGTTCCAGAAGGCGCAGTTACCCCCCTCCCCGTTTTATCCTCGCAGCAGCCCTGCGAGGTAGGCCGGGCTGAGAGGGAGGGAGGCTGGCTCCTCCCTGGGTTGGGGGGGAGCTGATGGGGTTGGGAGGGACCCCCAGGGGTCATCTAGCCCAACCCCCTGCGGCAATATGTTTTTATATATAGTGGTACCCCGGGTTACGCTTCAGGTTACAGACTCCGCTAATAGTGCTTCAGGTTAAGAACTTTGCTTCAGGATAAGAACAGAAATCGTGCCCCTGGCGGCGCGGCAGCAGCGGGAGGCCCCATTAGCTAAAGTGGTGCTTCAGGTTATGAACAGTTTCAGGTTAAGAACGGACCTCCAAAATAAATTAAGTTCTTAACCCGAGGTACCACTGTACGCTGGAAGCCACCCAGAGTGACTGGGGCGACCCAGTCAGATGAGTGTGGTGCAAATAAAATAATAATTATAATACTGCAGGAAGGGTGGCCACTCAACCTCTTGTGTAAAATAACTCTAACAAAGGAGAGAGCCCACCGCTTTCTGCTATGGCAAGGGTGGAACTGCTGGTGTGGGGGCAGAACGGCAAGGTGGACCCGGCAAGAGAGCCCTCCGGCTGGTTCAAGCCAATGGTCCATTTAGCTCTGTTTTCAAAGAGTGGGGCCTGACTGGATGACCCTTGCTTTCCCCAGCCAAAGTGATCTGTTCCACGGATTTCCTGGCTGGTAGCTTAGCCTTCTGTGTTAAAACTACAGTGGTGCCCCGCAAGACGAATGCCTCGCAAGACGGAAAACTCGCTAGACGAAAGAGTTTTCCGTTTTGGAGGTGCTTCGCAAAACGAATTTCCTATGGGCTTGCTTTGCAAGACGAAAGTGTCTTGCGAGTTCCTGCGGGTTCCCCCCCTTTTTCTAAGCCACTAAGCCGCTTATCAGCTGATCCGATAAGCCGATAAAAGCCGCTAATAGCGCTAATCCGCTAATCCGTCAATGGGCTTGCTTCGCAAGACGAAAAAACCGCTAGACGAAGATCATCACAGAACGGATTCTTTTTGTCTTGCGAGGCACCACTGTACATGTTGAAAGCAACACTGGTAACCGGTAGTGGGGAGACTCCATTGCCATTTCCAGTATATTGAGTAAAGCCTCTCGCACACAGATTGAAGGTGGTCTTTGGGTTCATTAGATTCAAGGTCTTTGGGGGTGTATAGAGATGGTTTGCGGTAAGTATTTTCAGAAACTGGACAAAAATAGGAGGGAAATTTTTTCTTGGTGTACCTTTGTACAGTAGGAAAACAGGAAGCCTTGTTCAATGACACATTCCAGCCGGGCAAAAAACACTTGAGGATGCAAAGCAGGGCTGGGGAGAGGGAATGGCCTCTGGAGAATCTTTATTATTATTATTATTATTAAATTTTATTGAATAATACAAGAATATCAAAACAAATTTCAAACATGTCCATATAAACACGATTAGAATCATAGAATCATAGAATCATAGAGTTGGAAGAGACCACAAGAGCCATCGAGTCCAACCCCCTGCCAAGCAGGAAACACCATCAGAGCACTCTTGACATATGGTTGTCAAGCCTCTGCTTAAAGACCTCCAAAGAAGGAGACTCCACCACACTCCTTGGCAGCAAATTCCACTGTCGAACAGCTCTTACTGTCAGGAAGTTCTTCCGAATGTTTAGGTGGAATCTTCTTTCTTGTAGTTTGAATCCATTGCTCCGTGTCCGCTTCTCTTGAGCAGCAGAAAACAACCTTTCTCCCTCCTCTATGTGACATCCTTTTATATATTTGAACATGGCTATCATATCACCCCTTAACCTCCTCTTCTCCAGGCTAAACATGCCCAGCTCCCTTAGCCGTTCCTCATAAGGCATCGTTTCCAGGCCTTTGACCATTTTGGTTGCCCTCCTCTGGAGTTTGTCAGTGTCCTTCTTGAACTGTGGTGCCCAGAACTGGACACAGTACTCCAGGTGAGGTCTGACCAGAGCAGAATACAGTGGCACTATTACTTCCCTTGATCTAGATGCTATACTCCTATTGATGCAGCCCAGAATTGCATTGGCTTTTTTAGCTGCCACGTCACACTGTTGGCTCATGTCAAGTTTGTGGTCAACCAAGACTCCTAGATCCTTTTCACATGTACTGCTCTCAAGCCAGGTGTCCCCCATCTTGTATTTGTGCCTCTCATTTTTTTTGCCCAAGTGCAATACTTTACATTTCTCCCTGTTAAAATTCATCTTGTTTGTTTTGGCCCAGTTCTCTAATCTGTCAAGGTCATTTTGAAGTGTGATCCTGTCCTCTGGGGTGTTAGCCACCCCTCCCAGTTTGGTGTCATCTGCAAATTTGATCAGGATGCCCTTGAGTCCATCATCCAAGTCGTTGATAAAGATGTTGAATAAGACCGGGCCCAAGACAGAACCCTGTGGCACCCCACTAGTCACTCTTCTCCAGGATGAAGAGGAACCATTGATGAGCACTCTTTGGGTTCGGTCAGTCAGCCAGTTACAAATCCACTGAGTGGTAGCATAGTCAAGACCGCATTTTACCAGTTTCTTTACAAGAATATCATGGGGCACCTTGTCAAATGCCTTGCTGAAATCAAGGTAGGCTACATCCACTGCATTCCCTTCATCTACCAGGCTTGTAATTCTGTCAAAAAACGAGATCAGGTTAGTCTGACATGACTTATTTTTCAGAAATCCATGCTGACTATTGGTGATCACAGCATTCCTTTCTAGGTGCGCACAGACTGTTTGCTTAATGATCTGCTCCAGAATCTTCCCTGGTATTGATGTCAGACTGACTGGGCGGTAATTATTTGGGTCCTCTCTTTTCCCCTTTTTGAAAATAGGGACAACATTTGCCCTCCTCCAGTCTGCCGGGACTTCGCCTGTTCTCCAGGAATTCTCAAAGATGACTGCCAGTGGTTCTGAGATCACATCTGCCAGTTCTTTTAATACTCTTGGATGCAGTTCATCTGGCCCTGGAGACTTGAATACATCTAAACTGGCCAAGTATTCTTGTACTATCTCCTTAGTTATTCTGGGCTGTGTTTCCTTTGCTGAATCATTTGCTCCAAATTCTTCAGGTCGGGCATTGTTTTCCTTATCGGAGAAGACTGAGGCAAAGAAGGCATTGAGAAGTTCAGCCCTTTCTGTGTCCCCTGTTTGCATTTCACCATCTTCTCCTCTGAGTGACCCCACTGTTTCTTTGTTCTTCCTTTTGCTACGAACATACCCATAAAAGCCTTTTTTGTTGCTTTTAACCTCTCTAGCAAGCCTGAGTTCATTCTGTGCTTTAGCTTTTCTGACTTTGTGTCTACACGTGCTGGCTATTTGTTTGAATTCCTCTTTGGTGGTTTCCCCCCTTTTCCATTTTTTGTACACATCCTTTTTTAATCTTAACTCAGTTAAAAGTTCTTTAGATAGCCACCCTGGCTTCTTTAGGCACCTTCCATGTTTCCGTCTCATTGGTATTGCCTGATGTTGTGCTTTTAGTATCTCCCTCTTAACAAACTCCCAGCCATCATGAACTCCCTTTCCTTTTAGTATTACTGTCCATGGGATCCCACCCAGCACTTCCCTAAGTTTTATGAAGTCAGCTTTCTTAAAGTCAAGAAATTGAGTCCTAGTATGCTTGGCTGTTCCTTTCCGCTGTATAGTAAACTTCAGAAGAGCATGATCACTCGCGCCTAATGATCCTTCCACTTCTACCCCACTAACCAGATCATCAACATTGGTTAGGACCAGATCTAAAATGGCTGTTCCTCTTGTTGCTTCTCCCACTTTCTGGACAATGAAGTTGTCTGCAAGGCCAGTGAGGAATCTGTTTGACCTTATGCTCTTGGCTGAGTTTGACATCCAACAAATATCCGGGTAATTGAAGTCCCCCATTATTTACATATTTCCCAAACGAGGACAATAGAAAAGGATAAAGAAAAAAGAAAACACAAAAAAAGAAAAATACTTTCCATAAACCATAATACCAAATTTACACTTACACACATTACGAAATAAAAATCTTAGTTAAAATATTTTAAAAGACTTCCACCGCCTTCACCACATGTCTTTTGTTATCTAGTTCGCCTTTATCTCTGTTCTTCACTTCCTTCCCTTAAGTTCTTTCCTAATCGATTAAATCTTTGTATTCTTTATATTCTTCACAACCAAATTTTCATATTTGAACCCTGTTTATGTAAATATTCATCTAAACAATCCCACTGTTTCTGTACCATAGTTTTTGCCTTATTAAGTCCGTCAATTTAGCTAACTTATTAACTTATTAAGTCCGTCAATTTAGCTAATGCGGGTGGCGCTGTGGGGGACCGGGTGGCGCTGTGGGTTAAACCTCAGCGCCTAGGACTTGCCAATCGCATGGTCGGCGGTTCGAATCCCCGCGGCGGGGTGTGCTCCCGTTGTTCGGTCCCAGCGCCTGCCAACCTAGCAGTTCGAAAGCACCCCTGGGTGCAAGTAGATAAATAGGGACCGCTTACTAGCGGGAAGGTAAACGGTGTTTCTGTGTGCGGCTCTGGCTCGCCAGAGTAGCTTCGTCACACTGGCCACGTGACCCAGAAGTGTCTGCGGACAGCGCTGGCTATAGAGTGAGATGAACGCACAACCCTAGAGTCTGGCAAGACTGGCCCGTACGGGCAGGGGTACCTTTACCTTTACCTTTACCTTTAGGTACTCACATAGTCTCTTTTTGTTAGAATGTTATTTCCTTTCCAATGGCTGGCTATCAATATTCTCACTGCTGTTGTTGCGTATAAAATATATATTGATTTTGTCTTTAGGGATATCTTTACTCAAGATTCCTAATAAGTATGTCCTTTTGCTGTGTGAAACCTTTATCAGTTTTTTAATCTCTTCATGAATCATATCCCAAAAAGGGTATAGGGTACCCTTCATCCTATAGCATCTCCAACATTTGTAACTGTTTGTTCTACATGAACTACATGAAGATCCACCACAGATGGTATTTGGCTCCAGATAGATTATCAAAAATGAATAGAACGAACAGCCTCTGGAGAATCTTGAGGGCCGGCTAGAGAGGACCACATTTTGCTCTCCATCCTGCGGTTCCTAATGCGTCCCTGCATGCTTCCTTTCTAGACCTCACCCTGACTGGCTGGATTTTGCCCACTGAACTGGGCAGCCATGGCTGGCGTAAGCAACATGGGCGACTCTGGCCTGTCCCGCATGAGCATCGCCTCCCAGTTCTTTGCCGGGGAGGAGACGTCTGGCATAGACAGCATGACTACCTCGGAGAGGGTAAGATTCCCAGGATCTGGGTCTAAATGTGATAGGTTGTGATAAGCAGTTTCCGAGAACATTTTCTGAAAAGCCGCCTTTCCCTTCCTTTTCAAAAAACAGGTGGTGGATTTGCTAAATCAAGCCGCTTTAATCAGCAACGATTCCAAAATCACAATCCTCAAACAGGTGAGTGGCATCGCTGCCTTTGCATTGATAAAGATCTTAGGTGTAAACTGGGAATTCTTTCTGGTTAAATGGTCTTGTTTCTACAGGGTCTGTGTACCTGGGCTGTCTTAAGACCTGTAGGTTCACGTGAGGCTAAGAAACTAGAAAGGGTATTGAAATATACTTCCCAGTTCCAGGACCTGCATGGCCTAACCTTGGTCTGGGAATGACCGGCAGTAATTATTCTCGGAAAATAGTCCATATCCTGTCTAGTGGGGGCTGGGGGTGGAGTTAGGTGGGACGAAAGAAAGAAATTTCTGTGTGATCCGCTCATGTCCTTCTACAGTTGTAGCCAAGTGAGTCAGCTCCTCCTCCCTTGAAACCTCTTAAGATCAGGAGCCCCACAACCGACGTTACTTTCCATTAAACTCACCACCTTGTAAAAATGACGATGTTGTGTGCAAGGCGGCCTTAAACAGATGTTATCCTCAAGTATATGTGTTTTATGTGCAGTTGCATACTGAACACTTTGGAACAGGGTTTGTGCTGGGAGTGGAAGGGAAGTGTTTCTGAATTCAGGATCTGATGAGTTAATCTGCCTCTGCCTAATTAGGGGCTCTGTATCATGTAATGTTCCCCACCTCTCTTCCAGGATGACTGTTGGGAAGAGGAGTTGTGTGGGTTTGGCTGGTAAGATTTAGTGCAGGCATAGGCAAACTCAGCCCTGTTTTTGGGACTACAACTCCCATCATCCCTAGCTAACAGGACCAGTGGTCAGGGATGATGGGAATTGTAGTCTCAAAACATCTGGAGGGCCGGGTTTGCCTATACCTGATTTAGTGACCGGCAAGTAGGGAGTCGTCTGATCGCCTGATGATACACCATAAGTGTTCTCTTGGTTTACCTTCTCTACTTGGCTATATTAGCTATCCTTTTTGTTTCCCAGGTCCAGGAATTGATTATAAACAAAGATCCCACACTGTTGGATAATTTCCTGGATGTGAGTATTGCTTGTGCTAGAAGCAGCCTTCCCTCCACCATCTCTGCTGTCCATGGACTTGGAACAGCCACTGCTGGTCTTGCTTGGTTCTGTTCCATGTGTGTTCTGTTCTGGCCTGGCCCAGCTCAAAAGTGGGTGGGGCTTTTCGGCCTGTTGGTGGCAGGCTTGAGAGAGAGGTAGCCGCCTCTGACCTTCTCCTTATCCTTGCACCGCAGGAGATCATTGCTTTCCAGGCAGACAAATCTGTTGAGGTTCGGAAGTTTGTCATCGGGTTCATAGAGGAAGCCTGGTAAGTCAGATGTTGTTATGCCATCCTAGCAATCAGCATCCCCTTAGCTGTTTCTGCGGGTCTTTGGGGTGTGTGTGTATACTGCCCTTCCCAGGGAAGTTTTTAGTGTGTGATTGTGGCGATCACACAGGGTCCCTGGACATTTAATGGTCTATTGATCCCTGTGCCACCACTGTGCTTGCTTCCCTGCTGCCACCAACCCGTTACTCTCTGGTAAAACACTGAGTCCAGACAGTTGTTAAAAGTGAACCAAAAAAGAAAACAAGTTTATTTTACAAACATTAACAAGTTTATGGTTTCTCAGATAATATTCCTGTCAGTATCTTAACTTTAGTTTCTTTACTGGCCTATACCTTCTAACTTCAGACGGTCTTCTCAACCCCCCTAACTCTAACTCCTAACTCCTCTAAAAAAACCCTCTGTGCTTAAACCTTATACACAGTTAACTCTGCCCCTTGGGTTCCCATTGGTTAGTCATTTTACAATTAGTTAACCCTTTCCTTATGAACCCAGTATAATGTCACACAGCTAGGAGGGCAAACACCACAGTGATGTTGTATTGTGCTTTTCCTATTTTTTGTTGGGAGCTGCCCAGAGTGGCTGGGGGAACCCAGTCAGATGGGCAGCGTATATATCTAGAGAGAGAGGGTTTGTACCACGGCTGACTAATAGACCCCTGCGTGGTCCCATTTCTTTCATTGCTTCCTTTTTCTCCCAAACTGCTGCCTCTCACCTCCAGCAAACGGGACACCGAGCTGCTGCTCAAGCTTATTGCCAACCTCAACATGCTGTTGAGGGATGAGAACGTCAATGTGGTGAAGAAAGCCATCCTCGCCATGACTCAGTTGTATAAGGTGGCGCTGCAGGTGAGCTGCTCCCCTGGGGTGGGGTTGGAGGCAGCTGAGCTTCCTCTTTGGGCCCCCTTTGCCTGCCTGGTCCCTGCCTCTTGTTTTCTGCCTCTCTCTCTCAAACCTGAGGCTGCTAATAATGCTCCCCGCCAACAGTGGATGGTGAAATCCAGAGTGATCAACGACATGCAGGAGGCCTGCTGGGAGATGGTGTCCGCCATGGCCAGTGAAATCATCCAGCTGCTGGACTCGGACAACGACGGCATACGCACCCACGCCATCAAGTTCGTGGAGGCGCTGATCATCACCCTCTCTCCCCGGATGCCGGAGTCGGAGGTGCCCAAGCGCCACGAGAACGACATCAGCCTCGACCGGGTCCCTGAGGACCACCCCTACATCAAATACAGTAAGCGGGTGTATGGCTACCCTTTATCACACACACACACAGCCCAACAAGACAATGACAAAAATCCACCAACAGCATACAAATCAGTATGGGTAACCTGATCCAAAACATTCACCCACCCCACTCACACATGGAAACATTCTGTTGTTGTTGTTTAGTCGTATCCGACTCTTCATGACCCCCTGGACCAGAGCACGCCAGGCACTCCTGTCTTCCACTGCCTCCCGCAGTTTGGTCAAACTCATGTTCATAACTTCGAGAACACTATCCAGCCACCTCGTCCTCTGTCGTCCCCTTCTCCTTGTGCCCTCCATCTTTCCCAACAACAGGGTCTTTTCCAGGGAGTCTTCTCTTCTCATGAGCTGGCCAAAGTCTTGGAGCCTCAGCTTCAGGATCTGTCCTTCCAGTGAGCACTCAGGGCTGATTTCCTTCAGAATGGAGAGGTTTGATCTTCTTGCAGTCCATGGGACTCTCAAGAGTCTCCTCCAGCACCAGAATTCAAAAGCATCAATTCTTCGGCGATCAGCCTCAGCTCTCACTTCCATACATCACTGCTGGGAAAACCATGGCTTTTACTATACGGACCTTTGTTGGCAAGGTGATGTCTCTACTTTTTAAAACATGAAAACATAGACCACCACAAATGAACAGCCACACCCTAGGCCAACCCCAACCTCTCTCACCACCAAAGGAACACAAGTGAATAGCAGAGAACCTGCACAAGTGATGCTGAACAAACCCCCCCACATATATTAAGTATAATAGAAACATTGCCACCCAACCCCACCCATCTTCCCCCTCCCCCTCTTTCCCCCTTTTCTTCCTAATGTCTCAACAAATGAAACTGATTTGTAAAAATGTTACATGGGGGGGGGGGGGAAATAATATGAGAAAGTGACATTGCACACACTTTTGTAAGTCAAGAAAATCTTTAATTAAAAAAATATATCTATATATACAGTAAGCTGGTGAAGCCAAGGGAGGCGGCAGGGCTCCTGGGAAAACAGTCCTGGTCTGGACTAACAATAAGGATGGATAAGTGCAGAGCCCAGGAAGGGGTATCAGGTGTCTTGGTCATCCTGGGAAGGGACCAAACATTGTCTGCTCTGAGCCCCCTCCTGTCTCGCCTGGATCATCTGCTGCAGGTGCAATATGGCAAGGTGCTTGCAAAGGTGGCGGCGGCTGCAGAATGCGTTGAGATCTCCACCAGCCGTTCCTCACTGCTGCTTTTTGCCTCTCCCTCTCAGACGTTCTGTGGGAAGAAGGGAAGACAGCGCTGGACCAGCTGTTGAAGTTCATGGTCCACCCAGCCATCTCCAGCATCAACCTGACAGCCGCGCTGGGCTCCTTGGCCTCCATCGCCCGCCAGCGACCCATGTTCATGTCAGAGGTGATTCAGGCCTATGAGACACTGCACGGTAAGCCTGCTAAGCTCACCATATCTGGGACCCCGTATGTATACCTATTAAGATCGATCTGGCCTTCATTATTGGGGCTGCCCTAGTCTTTAAAAAATCTGAAATCTTCCAATCACCTTGAGGTGTTCCCTAAAGACGTGTAGTGATGGCGCCAGGTGTGCTTCTCTGGGGAGAACATTCCACAAACAGGGAGCCACTTCTTGTTGCGACCCTCCGAACCTCTCTGGGGTGCGGGACATAGAGAACGGCCTCAGGTGACAAGCGCCGGGTTCGGGTCAGTTCATACGGGGAGAGGTGATGCTACAAGTTTGTGGGTCGTAAATCCTTTGACCCACGTGAGTCTGCTGCAACGGCCCTGCAATAAATTTGATTTATTGCCACCCTGACAAACTGCAGTGGTGCCCACACGCACACACTGCCACACTTCTCAGTTGCCGGATAATAGCAGAGTTCACACACAGCATAAAATGGCTTGTCTGTGTCAACGTGGTGTCTTCAATAACTAAGCTCGACACCAGTGCTTCTATTCTAACTCTCTTTATTTAGAAGCATTCACAACAGAAAAGAAAAACCTACAGAATCTAGCTGCAGGCTTGCAGCTTTCTGTCTCTAACAAAAACGAAACTACCTTGCTCACATTCTCAGACAGACTGCTCTCCAGAGAGAGCTCAGCCCCCCCAGAGCACAGATCAAAGGAAAATGCCCGGGTCATGTGGGCAATGCACCCAGTGAATCAGAAAGCTTCCTGGAGTGTTAACTCTTGGCTGTCCAGAACCACAACAGGTGATCCTTAAGGTATTGAGGTCCTGAGCTGTTTGGACATACAGTGGAACCTCAGGTTACATACTCTTCAGGTTACAGACGCTTCAGGTTACAGACTCCGCTAACCCAGAAATATTACCTAGGGTTAAGAACTTTGCTTCAGGATGAGAACAGAAATCGTGCTCCAGCGGTGCAGCGGCAGCAGGAGGCCCCATTAGCTAAAGTGGTGCTTCAGGTTAAGAACAGTTTCAGGTTAAGAACAGACCTCCAGAACTAATTAAGTTCTTAACCCGAGGTACCACTATATAGGCTTAATCAGCTAAATTAAGCGGGCCCAATGGTGAGGTGCTGTAGAAACAGAGGAAGGCTGAATATTTCATATTTCCACTCAATTTCATCATCATCATCATCATAAATTTATTATTTATACCCCGCCCATCTGGCTGAGTTTCCCCAGCCACTCTGGGCAGCTCCCAATCAAGTGTTAAAAACAATACAGCGTTAAATATTAAAAACTTCCCTGAACAGGGCTGCCTTCAGATGTCTTTTAAAAATAGGATAGCTGCTTATTTCCTTGACATCTGAAGGGAGGGCGTTCCACAGGATGTTCCTCCTTGGGCCCGGGATCTGGGTTCCTCTCTAATGTTGTCGCTTGCTTGACTAGTTTCCTCTGCCCTCCTGCCGACAGCCAACCTCCCCCCGACGCTGGCCAAGTCCCAGGTGAGCAGCGTGCGGAAGAACCTCAAGCTGCACCTGTTGAGCGTCCTCAAGCACCCGGCCTCCGTGGAGTTCCAGGCGCAGATCACCACCCTGCTGATGGACCTGGGCACGCAGCAGGCCGAGATCACCCGCAACATGCCTAACCTGAAGGAGCTCCGCAAGCGCCCGCGGGATGATAGCGACCCTGCCATGAAGAAGATGAAGATGGGTGAGCGGGCAAAGGAGGGGCAGGAGTGGTCCGTGGGGAGGGACAGGCTCTTCTCCAAACGCTGTGATGATCCCCAACCGTGCAGCACCTGCCCCACCACATAAAACACACAAAGACTTTCTCTTTCTCTTTTTTAAAAAAAAGATATTTATTAAGGTTTTTAAAGTGTAACAGTGAAAATAAAAATTAAAATAGACAAAATGCAAAACACAACATAAAAACAGTTAAAAAAACAAATAATTTTCCATAACATATCTTCCTTACGCTTATTTCCCCGGACCTCCTCATACCTCCCTTCTTTGTATTCCACTTCAATTTGTTAGTTCAGCAAATCCTTACCATTAAGCTTTTACCCATTTAAAAACCTTTTTTCATGTCTCCTAAAGCATTGCAGCTGGAAACCACTCAATTTCTATCCAACATCCTTCTAACATTCATTAACTTTACAATATTTCTTTAAATAGTCTTTAAATTTCTTCCAATCTTCTTTCACCGACTCTTCTCCCTGGTCTCGGATTCTGCCAGTCATTTCAGCCAATTCCATGTAGTCAATCACCTTCATCTGCCATTCTTCCAGAAAAGACTTTCTCTTTCTCTGCTGCAGAGCCAAATCTTGGGGAGGATGATGAGGATAAAGACCTGGAGCAGGTGGCAGCCCCAGTCCCCAAGCCCTCCATCCAAGTCAGCACGCAGTCGGACACGGACATCACCGCTGAGTTTCTACAGCCCCTTCTGACTCCAGATAACGTGGCCAACCTGGTAGGTTTAGCCGGCGAACGCGGCCCTTGGCTGCTCCTCGCTTGAGTGCCGGGAGGGGAGAATCTTTTGCCAAGGGGGCCTAGAAAGCAGACGGGGTGGCAGGAGACACAACTTCAGCTTAACCGAAGGGTGCTCTTTCTGGAAAAGCCGGAGAGGCACATGTCCCTTTGCGTAAAGTTAGCCTGGCACGCCTCATCCTTGTGAAAGCTGGGTGAGTGGAGGTGTAGGGCAAGATGGGCTTTTTCTTAGGAATAGAAGTGTTCTCCTGCTTGGCTCTGGCATGCCAGGCCCTCTCACCATCTTTCTGTCCCCCAGGTGCTCATCAGCATGGTGTACCTGCCTGAAAACATGCCTGCTTCCTTCCAAGCCACCTATACCCCGGTGGAATCTGCTGGCACTGAGGTCCAGATCAAGCACCTTGCCCGCCTCATGGCCACCCAGATGACGGCAGCTGGGCTAGGGCCAGGTATGCCCCTAAGAGGGATTTCTGGGGGAGTTGCTATGAACTTCTAGCACAAATGGTCCCAATCTCTGGCTGTTTGAGCAATACAGTGGTCTTTGTATTTGCAAGGTTTTGCTTTGTTTTTGCATGGGCCCATAAAGAAAAACTAACTGGGATTCGACGTTTTGTGGGTGTGATTTTGCCAACTCTTCCATAGACACAGCTGAATGGGTTTAATTTAGGGGTAGGGGAGTCTTCCTTTCCCTCGTAGGCACCCTTTCAGGGGTCGCATGCCAGTCAGTGAGTGGGACCAGAGCCCAAAGCAGGCAGAATAATGTGTGTGACTCTTCTATAGCAGGCTTCATCCACACAAACGGCAGTTTTCAGACATCCCAAAGAGGGCTGCTTTTGACCCTGGGACCGAGGTTCCTGATCCCTGATTCAGATCCTCAGAATGCTTGTTATTGAGGCTAACTGTCATACATGATTACCAAGCCCAAACAGTAAAGCTGAGCCACATACTGAGGTATCCGGTATACACATTTGCAGCACTGTATTTCAGTTCTTGCTATTTATTTATGTAAGGGGTCTGGGAGCGGTCTCTCTCTACCTACAAGACAGAAAAGAAGTTTAAAAAGTTACAAGTTAGGGGCAGAAGATGAAGTGGGTTTTGCCAGATGATTAATCCCCTCTTCCTCTCTCCTGCAGGTGTGGAGCAAACCAAGCAGGTCAAGGAGTCGCTGAAAGAAGAGAAAATGCTCAAACCGGAAAGCGTGCTGATCAAGCGGCGCTTCTCTGCTCTCAATACAGGCCAGGCCATTTCTGTGTTGGGAGCCCAGGGCTCTGTCCCCTCTCCTGAGTCTGGGGTGCCGCAGACCAAGCGGCGCCCAGAACCAATCATCCCTTCCACTCAGCCCAGGTGAGAGCCTGGTGAGAGCAACACCAGCCAGTGTGGTGTAGTGGTTAAGAGCGGTGGTCTCGTAATCTGGGGAACCGGGTTTGCGTCTCCGCTCCTCCACATGCAGCTGCTGGGTGACCTTGGGCCAGTCACACTTCTTTGAAGTCTCTCAGCCCCACTCACCTCACAGAGTGTTTGTTGTGGGGGAGGAAGGGAAAGGAGAATGTTAGCCGCTTTGAGACTCCTTTGGGTAGTGATAAAGCGGGATATCAAATCCAAACTCTTCTCTTTGTCCTTTGAGGTTGAAGGGGGCGGTTCAGTTAAAGAACAATTAACAGGCAGCTCGTGAGACAAATGATAAACACCATTTGGAAAAGGCCAAACACAGAACATAAATGTATATGTGTTTATCAAGGTTGCAGCATGGTCCTAAAGTTACAAGACTATCTAGTTATAGATAAATCCACGAAAACGGGAGACCTGTCAGAAAAAGTTGAGATGATTTCTTCCCATTCACCTCGGCTGTCATATCCTTTCTCGTCTATCTAGATTGTAAGCCCCGTGGGGACTGGGGACCGGCCTCTCTCTCTTTGTCTCTATTTAAAAGCACCCTGTATGTGGATGGAGCTACACAGAAAACTAACCTATTCTCTCCAGTTGGTGGCCACTGTGGTCTCCCTGCTGCTCTCCTGAGCTGGTTGTGTGCAAGAAGGAATGTGCTTTGAGCAACCAGCTCTCGCAGGAGCAGTCTCCTTTTTTGCAAATCCCTTCCCGAGTGGCTGCTCAGCTTCTGTTTCCAGCTGCTGGAAGATCCCCCGCTTTCATGAACTTGTGTCCTTACCCTGTTTCCAATTCCCCTGCGTAATTGCAAAGTTTTTCCCCAAATCCTTGCAAAGAAGACATGGGGCACTGGTTGGATAAAGCACCCTCTTCGCTTGAGCTTCTTCTCCTCCAGCTCTTCAGAGGCTGATGTGCTTTCCTTTCTCCCGCCTGCTTCTTCCCAGGTTGGCCGGAGCCACCGGCCGCAAGAAGATCTTCCGCCTGAGCGACGTGATCAAGCCTCTCACGGACGTGCAGATGGACAAGCTGAAGCTGGCGGCCGTGAAGCGGATCCTGTGCTCCGAGAAGGCCGTGGCCTGCAGCGGGGCTGCCCATGTAAGTGTCTCCCGCAGCCTTGTCGCGGTGGGATCCTGGTTGGGTCCAGCATCTCCACCTCACCTTCGCCAGCTTCCTTCTTTTGCAGGCCCGGGTGAAGATCCTCTCTTCTCTGGTGACCCAGTTCGAGGTCCCTCTCAAGAGCGAAGTCCTGAGCTTCATCCTGGACGACACCCGCAACCGCCTGGACCTCGCCTTCGCCTGGTTGTACCAGGAGTACAATGCCTACCTGAGCCAATACCCCTCCGGCTCTCTCGACAACTACGACGAGTGTCTCATCGGCCTCCTCTCCGGTCTGCAGGAGAAGCCGGACCAAAAAGATGGGTGGGTGCTTGGGGCCTTGTAGAGGTGTGTGGCGGGGTGAGGATCAGGGACACAAAACCTCCCCTTTGATTATTTGATTTCCCTTTTAACCCCGTGACTGCCAGGCATTTTGAGAGCAAGATGGGTAAGCTACTAAACGCACCCCAATATAAGCTATGGTGACCCAATGTAAAGTGAAGGTGGTGACAGTCCTGTGTGAGTGTCTGGAGGCGGTTGGAGGATGGATGGCGGCAAACAGATTGAGACTGAATCCTGACAAGACAGAAGTACTGTTTCTGGGGGACAGGAGGCGGGCAGGTGTGGGGGATTCCCTGGTCCTGAATGGGGTAACCGTGCCCCTGAAGGACCAGGTGCACAGCCTGGGAGTCATTTTGGACTCACAGCTGTCCATGGAGGCACAGGTTAAATCCGTGTCCAGGGCAGCTGTGTACCAGCTCCATCTGGTACGCAGGCTGAGACCCTATCTGCCAGCGGACTGCCTCGCCAGAGTGGTGCATGCTCTGGTTATCTCCCGCTTGGACTACTGCAATGCGCTCTACGTGGGGCTACCTTTGAAGGTTACCCGGAAACTACAACTAATTCAGAATGCAGCAGCCAGACTGGTGACTGGGAGCTGCCGCCGAGACCATATAACACCGGTCTTGAAAGACCTACATTGGCTCCCAGTACGTTTCCGAGCACAATTCAAAGTGTTGGTGCTGACCTTTAAAGCCCTAAACGGCCTCGGTCCAGTATACCTGAAGGAGCGTCTCCACCTCCATCGTTCTACCCGGACACTGAGGTCCAGCTCCGAGGGCCTTCTGGCAGTTCCCTCACTGCGAGAAGCCAAGTTACAGGGAACCAGGCAGAGGGCCTTCTCGGTAGTGGCGCCCTCCCTGTGGAACGCCCTCCCACCAGATGTCAAAGAGAACAACAACTACCAGACTTTTAGAAGACATCTGAAGGCAGCCCTGTTTAGGGAAGCTTTTAATGTTTGATGTATCATGGTATTTTAATATTCTTTTGGAAGCCGCCCAGAGTGGCTGGGGAAACCCAGCCAGATGGGCGGGGTATAAATAATAAATTATTATTATTATTAAAGTCCCGCCTCCCCCACAAGAATATTTCAAGCATTTATCATCATAAACATTTTTTAAACATACAAATTTTCTTCTTAACTTCCCACCCCTCCTTTCCTAATTGGCTCAGTCCTTGCCCCACAGCTCCTACAAGACAGGCCTGTGGCCAGAAATTCCTCACGGTTGCGGAATATTCTGGTGGAGCCAGTGAAACACAGAAATACTTGAAACTTCAAAATCTGCTCTTTTAAATCGGGGCTTGTTCAAAGAACCAATTCTCCCGTACAAGTTTTAATCAATTTCTAATATGCTTAGGAATAAGATTAAGGGTAAAGGAGGGAGAAAAGCATGCATACTTTGTTCTGAGATGGAGCACGTTGGCATGGCACAGGACTGTAAAGGCCACCAACTTAAAATGTTGCATCCCTGGTTATAAAATAATAAAGTTATTTCTGATTATTTTTTTCTAAGCTCCTGGCCATGACCAAAGCTTTTTCTGTTGTTGTTTTCCTTACACAGGATCTTTACCAAGGTGGTACTTGAGGCCCCACTGATCACCGAGAGTGCCCTGGAAGTGATTCGGAAGTACTGCGAAGATGAGGTGCGTCCCTAATCAGATACCAGCTAGGGTTCATCTTAGAGCTCCCTCCATAGCCTTACAAGATTGCAGGGAAGGAAACTCTGTTTATACACCGGGGTCTGGCCAGCAAAGTATGCTTGACACGTTTTAGGGCAATTATAAAAGGCATTCCTATCAGTAATCCTACCCCAAACTAGAAGAAATGCAATGAAGGCTTCTGGGACCTACAAAAATAGGCTGCTGGATTGGCTATTCTGACCTTGCCTCCTCCTTCCAACTCGCTCCTGTTTCACAAAAGCATCCCTGCAAAGTTCTCCGAAGGTTGGTGCATAGTTATGGCTTGTTGGAAACAGCGTGTGGGTTCCCCACCCCCCGGCCACAGTTTAAAAGTTTAAACATTTTACACCGTTACTCTTCCCCCAAACTGACAGCCTCCCTGGGAATGTGTTCTGGGAGTTTGTTTGACTCCCAGAACTGTTTGAAAACCAAGGCACGGCTTCTTATTGGGTATAGGAGCTTCCTGCACTCAATCAGAAGCTGTGGAAGCTGTGTTGTACATTAGACTTCCAAAAAACATTCGCAAACCGGAACACTTCCGGGTTTGCAGCGTTCGGGAGCCGATTTGTTTGGGAGCCAAGCCATTCGACAACCGAGGTACCACTGTACACACACACACACACACACACACACACACTGCCCAACACATTAACTGCACATGCTCAGAGCTTCTTTTGCAACTCTCTTACAGAGCCGGACGTACCTGGGCATGTCGACGCTTCGGGACCTGATCTTCAAGCGCCCGTCGAGGCAGTTCCAGTATCTGCATGTTCTCTTGGATCTCAGCTCCCACGAGAAGGACAAGGTGAGCCTTGAGCCTGGAGCCTGTCTCTCTGGTGCTGTGGTGTGGTCCGAGCAATGCAGCTGAAATAAGCTTTCAAGTCACTCCTAACTGACCAGGGTGCCTGCAGGACTGCCTGCTCTTACACGAACCTACCTAGCTACTAAGACCACCCTCAGAGGCATGGCTCTGTGTCCTCCTGCTTATAGGAAGTAAGCTGGGTGGTGACTGGAGGGCCTTTTCAGCTGTGGCACCTTGACTTTGGAACCTCCTGAAGAGATGGCCTGGTGCCACCTTTATTATCACTTTGGTTCCTGCCGAAAGAAGAGACTGGGGTGGGGTGGGGTAAGAGGTTAATCTAGCCCAGCATCATATCCTTGTTGACATTTCCATTCCACCTTAAGGAACAAACATGGGATTGTTACATGTCACATGTCTGTTTACATTCCAGCACAGTATGCTGGGAACTTCCGTTGTGTATAGCTTTTGCTTTTAGCTGCTGTCTCTGAGACAACATGAGAGAGAGACGACATGTTTTTGTCCTGATTTATGATTAATAAATCTGTAGTTGTAGTATGCTTCCACAAGCCTCACACCTATTCTGTGTGCACAATTCAATCTTCTGAAGTGTGCCCTGGCTCTCAAGCCCGGATCGCTGATTTACATCAGAGCAGAGGCCGATGGGTCTTCGCAGCGGGGCGGCTGGAAGGAGACGACCCAGCCAGGGCTAGCCACCTGGCCTCCCAGCCCTCTGCATGTCGACAGTCCTCACAGTGACCAATGAGATGCACCTGGGAAGCATGCACGCAGGACACCAGTGCAACAGGCCTTTTAAATTTTGTCGCACGCTTTTTGTAACTGCTTGCTGTGCTTTGTTGAATGGATTTTACAATGGTGTTATGGTCATCTGGGAGTGGACCAGTGCTGGGCAACAGAGAGTGGACTTGGTGGTACTTTGAACCACTTTGGGGGCATCGTGCCCTTAGAAAAAGGCACTCTACGTGGGGCTACCTTTGAAGGTGACTCGGAAACTACAACTAATCCAGAATGCGGCAGCTAGACTGGTGACTGGGAGTGGCCGCCGGGACCATATAACACTGGTCTTGAAAGACCTGCATTGGCTCCCAGTACGTTTCCGAGCACAATTCAAAGTGTTGGTGCTGACCTTTAAAGCCCTAAACGGCCTCGGTCCAGTATACCTGAAGGAGCGTCTCCACCCCCATCATTCTGCCCGGACACAGGTCCAGCACCGAGGGCCTTCTGGCGGTTCCCTCATTGCGAGAAGCAAAGCTACAGGGAACCAGGCAGAGGGCCTTCTCGGTAGTGGCGCCCGCCCTGTGGAACACCCTCCCACCAGATGTCAAAGAGAACAACAACCACCAGGCTTTTAGAAGACATCTGAAGGCAGCCCTGTTTCGGGAAGCTTTTAATGTTTGATGTATTGTAGTATTTTAATATTCTTTTGGAAAGCCGCCCAGAGTGGCTGGGGAAACCCAGCCAGATGGGCGGGGTATAAATAAATTATTATTATTATTATTATTATTATTATTACTACATCCCTAGCTGATCAAGGAGACTGAGAGCCTTGGTGATGCCTGTACATTTTCTGTCTCCAACCCTCTTCAAATTCTTGCCTTTGCTCTCCTTTTGGGGAAATGTCTTCTCTGGAACTTGCTCACAGTGGGAACAAGAACCAAAGAACACTAGGGCTCATCCAGGCTTCCTTTTTTTGCTGCATTTCTAGGCACCGGTCCATGCTTTAAAGCATTGTGTCAGAGTGCTCCCACCCCCCGGTGCTTTCTCCACAAAAATCTGCTCTTTACCATTGAATCAGAGCAAAAGGCAATCTGCAGAAAACCCGAGTTGCTCTTTGTTCCTGTTCAGCACGAAAGAGTGGCTTTTTGCAGGGAAAGTCCCTAGGGGCGGGGCAGAAAGTAAGTGTGGAAGAGCCCTTGAAAATAATCTCAAATTTGAAGTTGGTTTTTAAAAAATCCTTGGGATTCCTGAAGCTTGCTAAGGCACTGTCAAACGACCCATCTTTTGCCACCCATCTCAGGTTCGCCAGCAAGCGCTGCTCTTCATCAAGCGGATGTACGAGAAGGACCAGCTGCGGGAATATGTGGAGAAGTTTGCACTGAATTATTTGCAGCTCCTGGTCCACCCCAATCCGCCCTCTGTTCTCTTTGGCGCAGACAAAGATACAGGTAACTGGGCTGCACCAGATCCAGCTGTGTCCGTGAGCAGGTGGCTTGGCCAAAAAATAATGGTAAAGGTGAAAAAATCCCCATCGCCACTTAGAAACTGCTCACTCATGTGAAACTGTTTCCTGTATGGAGCCTTCACTGTGAGGCAAAACAGTGCATGTGTTGTGAACTTCTGGGATAGTTCAGTCCGTAGAGCACGAGACCCTTGATCTCAGGGTTGTGGGTTCGAGTCCCGCGTTGGGCAAAGATTCCTGGTTGTAGGTAGTTGGACTAGATGACCCTGGTGGTTCCTTCCAACTCTACAGTTCTCTGGTTATATATGTGACGGGTGATGGCGTTCGCTTTCCTCCGTGCTCGAATGGCGTCCCATGTAAAAGAAGCTTTTCTAGGTTTATGGCTTTCCCCCTTTTAAGTTAAACTTATACAACAGGAACTCCAAAAGGAGATATTTCCCGTTTCACAGCTCCATTTCCCTAGTTGTGGTGAATGGCAAGGAGCCTGTCCCTGTGGCATCTGACACTGCATAATCCTTGGCATCCGGTCTCTTTCTTCCCAACCCTCTTTTTGCCTTGCAGAGGTGGCTGCTCCCTGGACAGAAGAGACCATCAAGCAATGCCTCTATCTCTACTTGGCCCTCCTTCCCCAGAACCACAAACTGATTCATGAACTGGCGTCTGTATACACGGAGGCCATTGCCGACATCAAGCGCACTGTCCTCAGGGTTATTGAGCAGCCTGTGAGTCGGCTAGAGAGGGGTACTGGGTGGTCCACCACAGGGGCGAACGAAGGCGTCGTGACACCTGGGGCGGCAAACCACTATGTACGCCACATGTGTGTCGTCGTTACGTACAGCGCATGAATGCGACGCCACACATGCGCTGTACATAGCAGTTTGCCACCGGCAGCCACGAACAGAGGATGCTCCATGTGCAACTGCACAATGGCTGCTCACGCCACTGCGAGCCGCCACAGGGTGCTTTCTTGTCACCCCCCCCCAGACATGGCACCTGCCCCCCCCCCCCGTTGCGACGCCACTGGTCCGCCATCATTCTTTATACTGTATTGGCCTGAATATGAGCCACACCCACAAATATGCTGCACCTTTAAAATTTGGCAGCTTGGGAACTGCGCACAGGATGGGTGCCGTTGTCCCACACTCCGGGCTGCTCTCGGGGGAGGGGGAGCCGCGCCACTTTGCCGACGGCCTTCCCCCCTTCATTCTGACAGCTCAGGGGAGGCTTGGGAGCGGCAGGCAGGCTGGGTGCCATTTCCCCGTGCTCCTTCCCTCCCCACGCTCCTGGGCTGTTTCCTGGGAGAGGAGAGCCGCACCGCTTTGCCAGCGGCATAAGGTCGCGAACATAAACCACACTTTAACTTTTCACGATCAGAATTTGGGGAAAAGAAAGTGTGGCTTACATTCGGGCCAATACAGTAGATGGCTCTCCTTTCCTCACATTCTCATCCCCCACCCCTCCCCAAAAACCATCCTTTCGTTTATCTTTTCCTATCGCTTCCAGATCCGTGGGATGGGGATGAATTCCCGGGAGCTGCTCAAGCTGGTTAAAAACTGCCCCAAAGGTGCAGAGACCCTGGTGACCCGCTGCCTGCACAGCCTAACGGACAAAGGTACAGTTACTTCAATGTTTATATTTAGGTGCTGTCCGATACAAAGGCCTCACGGTGGCTCATGGCAACTCCACACAAGTAGTTGCTTCTGATAAATGCTGTGGAACTGGGATACGGGCTATGCAAAGCATAGAGAGCTGCTGTTCAGTCACACAATCTAATGTGATTTTCTCCTCTTAGTTCCCCCCTCTCCAGAGCTTGTGAAGCGAGTTCAAGATCTGTACAACAAAAGGCTCCCGGATGTCCGGTTCCTTATCCCTGTCCTCAATGGTTTGGAGAAGGTATTTTCTGAGGCTCAGTTGGAGGCTTGCTTATGATCTGCAATACTCCTCCCCCCTGCCCCCTTTCCCTGCCAATATTATCTTGGTCTTAAGCCTTTTTAGTTGACATTTTCAATAGGCAGGTTATTTGGAACTTGGCTCAGGAATTCAAAGAAACCCCCCAAATAAGTGCAGTTTTGAAAAGCCTAGCCTGCTGTCTGGATTCAAAATGGCATGCCATTGTATCCAGACACAGAAGAAAATCTGCTCCTTGATTTTGGGAGCCGCCATGGGCAATTGGGCATGAAATCTCAAGAGGTGTCCAAACACATAGCAGACAAGCAACTTTCCTAAAAGTACGGTAGATGAAGGAGAGACAGCCAACAGATAACATGTCAGGATTTAAAACAGCTCTTCCTTCTTACCGATGTGTGCACTTTAGTGAATCCAGTGCAGACTTACAAGTTGGTGGAGCAGAAGTTGGGGAAGCGAGGATTGTGCAAATGAGAGAGCTTAGAGGTTTACGGTTAAGTCTCCTCTCCCTTGGGTGCTGATGCGGAGGAGTTAATCCAGGGGGAAACTTCATAAGACGTGGGGATTGAGAAGAGGCTTAAAGGACGAGAGGGAGCCCTGCTTGAGTGACAGAGATGAGGGGAGCAGTGGGGAAGATGGCACAAGGGTGGGAGTGCGGGAAGAGGACCCCGGAGATTAGCAATGGAGGAGACAGCTTCTGTGTGCTCTCTAGCGATTTGCAGGAAGGATTCCATGTTCCCGCTGCTTCCATTAAGTATCCCTGAGTATGCCCCTTCTGTTTGTGATGCCTCATACCCAATTTTTTTTTGGGGGGGGGGCTCTCTCCTCTGGGGGTGTGGTCAAGTGTCATGTGCATTCTTGCATTTCCTTTCCAGAAAGAGGTCATCCAGGCCCTGCCGAAGCTCATTAAGCTGAATCCCATTGTTGTGAAGGAGGTTTTCAACCGCCTGTTGGGAACGCAACACGGTAAGGATCCTGGCCACACGGGGACCTTGAGTTTTCTGTGACTTCCGGCGGGTCTGCTCAAAAGGGTGTCCCGAGGCTGTGGGGAGAGAGGTTTGCTCGGTTTGGAAGGGATCAGCAGACTCGCTGGCTTTACCGTCTGCTCCGTCAGTGGCTGATCTCTTCATTGGCATCGATTCCGACAGGTGAAGGCAACTCTGCAGTTTCTCCTCTGAATCCTGGGGAGTTGTTGATTGCCCTCCACAACATCGACTCCACCAAGTGCGACATGAAGTCCATCATCAAAGGTAAGGGAGAATTCAGTTGCTTGTTTAGAATCCTCCGAGCATTTCTCCCGTTCTCTGTGTTCAATATTTTGGGCTGCCATGGCTGCAAAAAAAACCCCCCACCCTTTCAAGACACATAGGTTAAATTTCCCCATTACATTTTTCCATTTGTGAAATTACAGTGGTACCTCTGGTTGCGAACGGGATCCGTTCCGGAGGCCCGTTCGCAACCTGAAAAGACCGTAACCCGCACCTGCACACGCGTGGGTCGCTGCTTCTGCGCATGTGCGTGACACCATTTTGCGCATCTGTGCGAGCAGCGAAACCCCGGAAGTAACCCTTTCCGTACTTCTGGGTCGCCGCGGGACACAACCTGAAAATGCACAACCTGAAGCAAACGTAACATGAAGTATGACTTTACATCCATAGAGGAAATTCATACACTTGAACTAGCTGTGAGTGCTGGAGTTTATTTAGTATCCCAATCCTGTACAGTGGTATCTCCGGTTGCGAATGGGATCCATTTCGGAAGTCTGGCCACATCCCGAGGAATTCACTACCGGAGGTGCTGTTTCTGCACAAGTGCGCACAGCGAAATCTGGAAAAATACTTCTGAGTTTGCTGCGTTCACATCCTGAAAGATACGCAACCAGAGGTGTACATCTCTAGAGGTACCACTGTACATCTATTTGGAAGCGTGGAGTCCTGCTTCTCCCGTTAAGCAGATGTGGCGAACCTTTGGCCCTCTTAGATGTTGCTGAACTATAATTCCCATTTCTTGCTTCCTGGGGCTCATGGGAACTGTAGTTCAGCAACACCTGCAGAGCCAAAGGCTTCCCCACTCCTGTCGTAAAAGAACGGGCAGCTTCTGACCTCTGGTGTTCCCCTGCCCCTGTTACCTTGTGGCAGCTGCTCTGAGTTTGCAGCAGCAGCTGATCTTTTCCACTTCCCTGCTTGCAGCCACCAACATGTGCTTTGCTGAGCGCAACGTGTACACGTCTGAGGTGCTGGCCGTGGTGATGCAGCAGCTCATGGAGCAAAACCCGCTGCCCATGCTCCTTATGCGGACCGTGATCCAGTCACTGACGATGTACCCACGCCTGGGCGGCTTCGTCATGAACATCCTCTCCCGACTCATCTTGAAGCAGGTGAGAAGTGTCAGGAGCTCAGTCTACACTCGAGTAGGACCCTGGCAGAGACACATGTCCGACTGGCATGTTCTCTCCTTCCTGGTCGATGATTCGGGAGCTTCAAAAGCTTTCTTCTGCCCAAACATCACAGCGACCAATGCCAACCGACACCAGCACACTTGGAGATCTGCAGAGTTTGCGCATCTTGCTTAACAGACCTCAGCAACTCAGCATTTTGGCTAATCTATTTACATAATAGTTAAACCACAGAGCCTAGGACTTGACTTGCCTATCAGAAGGTCGGCGGTTCAAATCCCCGCGACGGGGTGAGCTCCCGTTGCTCAGTCCCTGCCCCTGCCAGCCTAGCAGTTCCAAAGCACGTCAAAGTGCAAGTAGATAAATAGGTACCGCTCCGGCGGGAAGGTAAACAGTGATTCCGTGTGCTGCTCTGGTTTGCCAGAAGTGGCTTAGTCATGCTGGCCGCATGACCCGGAAGCTGTATGCCGGCTCCCTTGGCCAATAAAGCGAGATGAGCGCCGCAACCCAGAGTCGGTCACGACTGGACCTAATGGTTAGGGGTCCCTTTACCTTATTTACATATAAACACACACACAGAGCACTGCAACATGGTTCCCTCTCTCTCTAGCATCAAAGAGAGAAAGAACAAAGGACCATAGTCCCACTTCACGGAACACAGTAACACCAACATCCTGTCTCTGTCACTTCCCACTCTGTGGAGTCAAAACATATACCATCATGTGAAAGACAACAATCCCATGACTGCAATCATGGAGCGGGAATTCTAACAAGAAGGACGTGGGAGAGACCTGCCTTTGTCCTCTGCAGCCAGGTTCCCGTCGTCCTTTGCCTCTTGCACTCATTGCTGCAGAGGGCAGCACTTCTGGGCAATGCGGCCACCCTTCTAAGGGGACTGCTTCAGCGGATTCACTCTGTTGGGGGCAGAGGGAGGTCTCTTACTGCGTGGCTGACTCTTTGCCAACCCGCAAAACCAAGAATATCTCCCGAGGGTGGGAGGAACAGCCCAGCACACAAGATACTGTAAGAAGAAGGCCAGTGGCCTGTCAAGTCCGGCATCCTGTTCTCACAGTGGTCAGATAGATGCCTGTTGGAAAGCCACAAGCAGGATCCAAGAACAGGATCCCCTCCTGCGGCTTCTTTGTTGTTTAGTCGTTTAGTTGTGTCTGACTCTTTGTGACCCCATGAACCCGAGCACACCAGGCACTCCTGTCTTCCACTGCCTCCCACTGTCAAACTCATGTTTTTAGCTTCGAGAACACTGTCCCACCATCTTGTCCTCTGTCATCCCCTTCTCCTTGTGCCCTCCATCTTTCCCAACATCAGGGTCTTTTCCAGGGAGTCTTCTCTTCTCATGAAGTGACCAAAGTATTGGAGCCTCAGCTTCAGGACCTGTCCTTCCAGTGAGCACTCAGGGCTGATTTCCTTCAGAATGGAGAGGTTTGATCTTCTTGCAGTCCATGGGACTCTCAAGAGTCTCCTCCAGCACCAGAATTCATAATGTGGCTTCTAGCAACTGGTATTCAGAAGCATTGGTGCCTCTGAGCCTTGTGGCTAGTAGCCATTGTTAGCCATTGTTCAGTTCTCTTCTAAAGCGACCCAGGTTGGTAGCTATCACTGCCTCCTGTGGGAGGGAGTTCCATAGATTAACTGTGGTACATGAATAACCATGGGACATGGGTGGCGCTGTGAGTTAAACCACAGGGCCTGGGACTTGCCAATCAGAAGGTCGGCGGTTCGAATCCCCGCGACGGGGTGAGCTCCCGTTGCTCAGTCCCTGCTCCTGCCAACCTAGCAGTTCGAAAGCATGTCAAAGTGCAAGTAGATAAATGCGTACCACTCTGGTGGGAAGGTAAACGGCATTTCCATGCGCTGCTCTGGTTCGCCAGAAGCGGCTTAGTCATGCTGGCCACATGACCTGGAAGCTGTATGCCTGCTCCTTCAGCCAATAAAGCGAGATGAGCGCCGCAACCCCAGAGTCGCCCACGACTGGACCTAACGGTCAGGGGTCCCTTTACCTTTTTATGAATAATAATATTAGTAGTAGTAGTAGTAGTAAGTAGTAGTAATAATTTATTATTTATACTCCGCCCATTTGGGTGGCTTCCAACCAAACAATACACACACAATACAGCAATAAACATTAAATACTTCCCTAAACTAAGAGCTTTCTTTTGTCAGTCCTGAATCTTCCACCGTTCAGCTTCATAGCATGTCCATGAGTTCTAGTGTTATAAGAGGGAGAACAACTTGAGTAGCAAAGGACACTGCTATAGATGGCTTTTTTAAAAGATTGGACAGACTCATGCTGCGTAGGCCTGCGGGTGCCCACGATGATGGCACGATAGAGAAATGCAACCTCTGTGTACAGGTGCCTCCTATACCTCTGCGTACTGGTTGGCCTATAGGGGAAATCCAGTGCTTTCATGCCTGGCTTGTGACCCGTCCAGAGGCATCTGGCTGGTGGCCAGTTCAGCCTGATGAACCATAGGCCACTGGGGCGAGACACAGAGCAGGCTCTGACTGCTGGTGCCGCATTTTAACTCTTCCCCTTCCTCCCCCAGGTGTGGAAGTACCCCAAGGTCTGGGAGGGCTTCATCAAGTGCTGCCAGCGGACCAAGCCCCAGTCCTTCCAAGTCATCCTCCAGTTGCCTCCTCAGCAACTCACCGCCGTCTTCGAGAAGTGCCCAGAGCTGCGGGAGCCTCTGCTGGCCCACGTCCGCTCCTTCACCCCACATCAGGTACTGCCCCATACACAGCTGCAGTTGCAGAGCAGATGGTCCTGCAGCGAGCTGGGGGAGAGGTTATTCGAGTCCAAACAAAATTCAGGGTGCCTTTTTAAATCAAGGTTCGAAGTTTGAAGGGCATGGTTTAAAGCGGAGCTTTCCAAACTTTTCAGGTTGCCGACACACTTTTTAGACACGCCTCATTTTGTGACATATTCAGATTTACTAGCAAATCGCAGTTACAGGTAGGTAGCTGTGTTGGTCTGCCGTAGTCGGAACAATTTTTTTTTTAAAAAAATCCTTCCAGTAGCACCTTAGAGACCAACTAAGTTGGTTATTGGTATGAGCTTTCGTGTGCATGCACACAATATCTGAAGAAGTGTGCATGCACACGAAAGTTCATACCAATAACAAACGTAGTTGGTCTCTAAGGTGCTGCTGGTAGCAAATTGGAGGTTAAACCAACCCCTTTCCAGCCCCAGGAGGAGCACGGGGAGCGTTCGCATGACACACTGCAGCCAACACATTAATGTGTCACGACACACAGTTTGGAAAGCTCTGGTTTAAAGAATCCTAAGAGGTAACTTGTTGGTTCATTTTACTGTATTGTATTCCTATCCCATTTTTAGCTAGGATTGGCTCCCAAAGCAGCCCACAATTAAAAACCGACTGAAAGGCATGATATATTAAGATACACAGACATTTATTACAGTCTTTTGGTTCCTGCTCCTTGTCTGTGCTGGGCTCTTCCCTGGACAGGCACTGCTGAAGACAAAGATCCCACACGTGCAGACCTTTCCTATTTAAAACAGAGCTGGGGAGCCTGTGGCCCCCCCAGATGTTGTTGGACTACAACTCCCATCATCCCAGACCATTGGGCACCCTGGCTGGAGGTGAAGGGAGCTGGTGTCAGAAAGGGAGGGGCTCCCCAGCCCTGGTCTAAAGTGTGGGGCATGGCAGACCTAGAAGTCCTACTTGAAACTCAGTCCTTACAGGTTGGGATACAGAAGACACAAGAAAATCCAGTACTACGTCAGTAATACTCACATGCAGACATCTCCAGTCCAGAACAGTAATCTTAAATAAGACCACGAAGTCTAAAACAGGTTTTCTTGCAAAGCGTACTAATGAACTTCTGTTCAACTAACCCAGTAGGATTTTAACCAAGATAGGGTATGTGTGAAAGTATCAGAGAGAATACTGTTTGAGAGAATACTTTCAAATGCAATGGTTGGCGCACATCTGGATGAGGCACCCCCTCTGCTTTTTCTCCACCAGCAAGCTCATGTTCCCAATTCCACCATGGCCATCCTAGAAGCCAGCAACAAGCAAGACCTTGAAGGGAAGGAGTTGCAGCCTCTGGAGGAGGCGAGGGTCTCAGCCCCGCCCAGGACCAAGGAGCTGAGAAGAGAGAAAGAGGTCAGAGCACACGGTGGGCAGGGAGGAGGCGGCGTTCATAGCATTGAACAAATGCGGATTTTGCCAGGTTACATGCATAGTGAGCATTCAGTGTTGGGAACGCCAGAAACGGAGGGTGGGGAGAAGGGAACTGTGACGGACAATTCATCTGCCATTGGATTTCTGTTTCTGTGACCTTCACAGTGAACCTTGGCAGTCGGTCCCACTGTGTTCAGTAGGACTTACGCTCCTATGTGAACATATATAGGAGCGCAGCTTGAGTGGTTGATGGTAGGAGGAGCAAAGCACTGTGGAGAGACTCAAAAGGGCCTTGGAGGGTAGAGAGAACCATTTCAGTGATGTCCAGTCAGAGTTTGCAAATGGGAGCAAGTCAGAGTTTGCAAATGGGAGCAGAAGTGCAACGGTTTTTATTTTTGCAAGCCTGCAGCACTGCAGATACGTGATCGCAATGTTTGGGGACAGCACAGCTTAGCCCGAACTTGGAGACCTTGATGCAAACAAGTTTTGCATAAAGGTAAAGGGGCCCCTGACCATTAGGTCCAGTCATGACCAACTCTGGGGTTACAGTGCTCATCTCGCTTTATTGGCCGAGGGAGCCAGCATACAGCTTCCGAGTCATGTGGCCAGCATGACTGAGCCGCTTCTGGCGAACCAGAGCAGCGCATGGAAACGCCGTTTACCTGCCCGCCGGAGCCTATTTATCTACTTGCACTTTGATGTGCTTTCGAACTGCTAGGTTGGCAGGAGCAAGGACCCAGCAACAGGAGCTCACCCCGTGGCGGGGATTCGAACCGCCGACCTTCTGATTGGCAAGTCCTAGGCTTTGTGGTTCAACCCACAGCGCCACCTGCGTCCCTAAGTTTTGCGTAGTGTTCTTTTATTTCTGCATGTTTGGGAACACTTTCACAGAAGGGAAGCCAGGCTACCTTGCTTCCCTGTATTAGACATAGAAATAGAGGTCCAGGGATTCACCACAGAACAGTGTTGGGAATTTGGACCTAGTGCCAGGAGCATGGTGCACTCATTCCCCCCCCCCAACTAGAAAAGGGTTTGAAAAAGGAGTGGACACTTTGCAGGGCCTAACGCAGCTCATTGCCAATCCTAGGAAGAAATGGAGCCTCAGCCCCTCCTGCCTCGCGTGTCCCAGGATATGATTGCCCTGCGCTTGGCGCAGGAGAAGGCCCTCAAGCGCCAGCTGGAGGAGGAGCAGAAACTGAAGCAGCAGCAGCAGCCTCCCCGCCCGGCAGCCCCCCAGACCCCACTCCCTTCCGAGGAATCTGTGGACTTGCAGGAGGAGGTGCCTGAGGCGGAGACTCCCACCATCTTCATCAGCATGCAGGAGGAAGACGAGAGCTTTGGAGGAGACAGCTCCCAGCTGGATTCCAGCTTAGAGGGCCCCTGGCCACCCAAGGTACCGCAACTTTTTTTTTTGCTTGCTTGTCAGTGGAAGTGGCCATCAAACCTCCTGTAGTTCCACCTATGAAAGCACCTCGGTTGTGTCTTGGATTTCTGTCATTCCCTGCCAAGAGGATTATAGACGCAGCGCAAGCCGCCGAAACTGTATCTGGTTCAGGCAGGCATTCACTTGAAAGCCGGATTAATTTCCGAAGACCGCAGTCTTTGACACAAGTGATGTTGAGCTTCTCTGCCTTTCGAGTTCTGAGAGGAGCCAGGCAGAGCTTGGCTCTTCTGCATACTGATGGTGGTTTCTTGGTCTCTTCCCCAGGAGCTGCAGAGCAAGGAAGGAGCAGCCAGCAGCAGCAGTAGTAGCAGCAGCAGCAGCAGTAGCAGCAGTAGTAGCAGCAGCAGCGGCAGCTCAGATGAGGGATCCTCAAGCAAACCACCCACAGCCAAGCAAGCCACCCTCTCCCTCGAGGAAGAGGAGCCGGCCGCAGACGGTGGGGCACCACCTCCTGCCCCTTCCGCTGCTCTGGCTGCAAACTCTCCCAGCCCAGCAGAGGAGCTGTCGGACCCCGTTGTGGAGCAAGAGGAGAAAGCAGACAGCTGATGATTCAGGAAAAGAAGATTGGGGGGAAAGGGGTTAACTGGGAAAGGAACCAGAAAAATAAGAATAAAGTGGATTAGATTTCTAAATAAAGAATCTCGGGTCTCAACTGCTTTTCTGTCTGTACTGGAATTTTTTTTTATCTTGCTTGCGTAAAGTGGGGTGGTGTAGTTCTTAATTATAAAAAAAAGATAATCTGTTAGTTGGGTAAACACAGCTGATGCTATATGTAAATTGCCTTGAACTTCATGTGCCTTGGAGGTAGTAAATATGGTTGGTTTTTTGGGTGGGGCTGAGAGGAGGAGGAGGAGGAGGAAGGAGATGGCTTAGAAAAGCCTGGTGCTGTCAAAATTTTTTTATTGACAGGTAGGTAGCCGTGTTGGTCTGCCATAGTCGAAACAAAATAAAAAAAATTCTTCCAGTAGCACCTTAGAGACCAGCTAAATTTGTCTCATACCAGTAACAAACTTAGTTGGTCTCTAAGGTGCTACTGGAAGGAATTTTTAAAATTGAATTAAATTGAATTTTTATACTGCCCTATACCCGGAGGTCTCAGGGTGGTTCACAAAACCACAAATTATATAATCAAAATAAAAGAAGCATCCCAATAACCCCACCCCAGCCTTAAAAAACCACATTTTTAAAGGGCATTGTATATAAATCAGATCAAACGCCTGGTTAAAAAGGAATGTTTTTGCCTGGCGCCTAAAAGTGTATACAGTGGTCCCTCGGGTTAAGAACTTAATTCATTCCAGAGGTCCGTTCTTAACCTGAAGCACCAATTCAGGTAATGGGGCCTCCTGCTGCCGCCACAGCACGATTTCTGTTCTCATCCTGAAGCAAAGTTCTTAACCTGAAACTCTATTTCTGGGTTAGCGGAGTCTGTAACCTGAAGCGTATGCAACCTGAAGTGTATGTAACCCGAGGTAAAACTGCAATGGAAGGCACCAGGTGAACCTCCCTGGGGAGAGCATTGCCCAGATGGGGAGCCACTGCAGAGAAGGCCCTTGCGTTGCCACCCTGAGGTTTCCCACTTCCCTCCATCCTCTGCTCCCGAGGCAGAGGCCCCGTTGCTAAGCGCAGGCCCCGTTGCTAAGGCCCGCATCCTCCCTCGGTTGCTAAGGGCCTCGCCCTCTCCCCCAAGCCCCGCCCCCGCTCCAGGCCGCCGTCGTTCCAGCGAGGCGGGGCTCCCCCGTCGCCCAGCAACCTCCCTTCCGGCCGCCCCCCTCCGGCGTTGCCAAGGCGCCGCGGCGCAGCTTCCGGGCGCGGCGAGGTGAGCCGCGGGTCGCGACTTCCGGCAGGCAGGCAGGCAGGAGGGGGAAGAGGCGGCGGCCGCGGCCCGGCGGGAAGATGGCGGCGGCGCTGGCTCCCCCGGCCCCAGCCGCGGCGGCGGCGCCGGTCCCCGACGGAGGCCCGTCCCCGCCGCAGCCGCCGCACGAGATCAAGAGCCAGTTCCGCACCCGAGAGGGCTCCTACCGGCTGCTGGGGGCCCCCGAGCCCCGCGCCAGGCCCGCCCCGCCCGCCGCCCCCGCCTCGGCCAACGCCGCCCCGCCGCAGCCGCCCCCGCCGCCCTCCGGGGTCCCCGTCGGAGCCCCCGCGCCGCCCGCCCCCTCGCTGCCCCCCGTGCGCCTCTCGCTGGTGCGCCTCAGCCCGGCCTCGGGGGGCGGAGGAGGAGGCGACCCGTGCGGGGAGGGGGACCCGGGGGGCCTGGCCGCCGAGCGCAGCCGCGTCTGCTTCAACCTGGGCCGAGAGCTGTACTTCTACTCGGGCTCCGGGGGCGCGCCGGGGCGGGGACGCAGGGTGAGCGCCCGCCGAGCTTGGGTGGGGTGGGGGGAGGTCAGAGGGTGGGGGGCGATGGGTGGGGTGGGGCTAGCGCAGGTGAGGAGCGGGAGGAAGTGGGGGTGCGCAGGTATGCAGAAGAGGGAGGTTTAGGGTGTGGTTGGTGGGGGGGTAGGACCAGAAAAGATGGAGACAGTTTGAGAGTTGTTGTAGCAACCAGGAGGGTCTTTTAGTCCAACCACTTGCCCTGCAAGGATCTTTCGGGACTCGAACCCACAGCTCTGGGGTTGAGAGCCTCTACCGGCAGAGCTGTCCCAGTATTGGGGTGTTCTGTGCCTGTGTTTTGTAGCCAAGCCGAGGGAAGGGCGTGCAAGGAGGAGGATGTTGAAAGGGCAACTGAGGGTGCGGGGAGGGAAGGAGCAGCCAGGTTGCCGGGAGATGGGCAGAAGCAGGTGGGAAGGCATTGGGGTGATGTGGAAGAGGAGGCTACAGTGGCAGGAGAACAGGGCTCAGAAATGGCCAGGGGTTGGTAAGTTTCGGCTGGTCGGTGGCTGATCTCAGAAGCCGGAGGAGTGTGGATTCGGTTCTTCGCAAGAGGGAGAATCGGTTGCTTGCAGAGGTATTTGCCGGTCCCGATGGCCAGGGAAAGCAGGAACGCTAATGCAAAATGACAAAAGGATGCTGTTGCTTAACTTGGAGCTGTGGTCTCCTGTGGCAACTGAGAATCGCTTCAGCGTAACCAGGCAGGAGAGCTTAATAAAGGCTCCTTCCCACCAGCAGCTGTTAGACCACAAAGTGGTCAGTGTGGGGCGAGTGACTTCCATAGCCTTGCTTGCAAAGTTGATGCAGGTAGCCGATACGAAATGGGCGGAGAACGGCAGTTGCTGAAAGGCCAAGAAATGTGGGGTTGGTGCCTGTCTCCATAGATGGCTGTGTGCTCTGAGGCCATTTCTGTGCTCCACACACAGCTGTAGGCACTCCCTGTTTTTCTCTTATGCAAAGTGAAGGAAGTGTCGGCAGGTGGCTTTGCCATCACTTGCTTCCATGTCAGATTCCGTCCCAGTGCTTGATTCCTGCAGTCTAACTTCCCACCCCCATTCTATTTTTGTTGGCTTTCCAGTCTATCGACCTGAAGAAGCCCATTGACAAGCGGATCTATAAGGGGACGCAGCCCACTTGCCACGACTTCAACCAGTTCACAGCTGCTTCCGAAAGCATCTCGCTGCTGGTTGGCTTTTCGGCTGGGCAAGTGCAGTACTTGGATCTCATCAAGAAGGATACTAGTAAGCTCTTCAACGAGGAGGTGAGTCCAAAGTGTTCTGCAGACGCAGCGACTCAGAGTCGATACAGATCAATTGGAGCCTCTTATTTCATTCCTCCCAGGTCAATGGGCTTGGGTTAGGGCCTCTGTTTAAATGTCGCTCTTCCCTTAATTGCTGTCGTTAATTGCTTATAAACGTGTAGGGCTACAAGTTTTAGTTGGCTTAAACAATCAAAGTGTGGTTTAATGTGACTGCTTGTCGATTGTATTCTTAAGTCGCCCTGAGAGATTTTTCAGAACGGCAGCTGGGAAATGCTGCCAGTTTGTAACCGTAGAGCTGTGCCGCAGAAACGATGCCTTGGAAAAAGAAGTACTTCAAGCCAAAGTTGGCACAGGAGTTTGGCCCAAGGCTAGTTCTGAATGTGCTGTTCAGAGCTGGGGGTTGCAGCGGTAGCTCTTGTTGACTCTCCCTGGCCTGCGCTGATGATCTCTGCCTAGAGATCAGTAAGGGCAGTTAAGAGACTCGTTCCTGTTAAATATTTTATAGTGAGAGTGTGGTGCACATTTGTGGGCCTGTTCCCAGCAAGTTCAAGCAGGGAGGGCTACACTGAATGGCTGGTGGAACTCCATGGGCCCACCTCACCTCACCTTTCTCCTTTCCTCCACTCCCACCCGACAGAGGCTGATTGACAAGACAAAGGTCACCTTTGTGAAGTGGATCCCCGAGACGGAGAGCCTCTTCCTGGCTTCCCACGCCAGTGGCCACCTGTACCTGTACAACGTGGAGCACCCCTGCGGCTCCGCCTCGCCCCAGTACACCCTCCTCAAGCAGGGCGAGGGCTTCACGGTCTACGCCTGCAAGAGCAAGAGCGCCCGCAACCCGCTGCTGAAGTGGGCGGTGGGCGAAGGAGCGCTGAACGAGTTTGCCTTCTCGCCCGACGGCCGCTACCTGGCCTGCGTCAGCCAAGACGGCTGCCTCCGCGTCTTCCACTTCGATTCCATGCTCCTGCAGGGGATGATGAAGAGCTATTTTGGGGGGCTGCTGTGCGTCTGCTGGAGCCCCGACGGGCGCTACATCGTGACGGGCGGCGAGGACGACCTGGTGACGGTCTGGTCCTTTGCCGAGGGCCGGGTCATCGCCAGGGGCCACGGCCACAAGTCGTGGGTCAACGCGGTGGCCTTTGACCCCTTCACCACCAGCACGGAGGACGACGAGAGCGGCGAGTTCAGCGGCAGCGACGAGGACATCCAGGACTCTGCCAATTTCTGCAGGGTGCGGACCAGCAGCACGTTGTCCCACCTCTCTAAGCACAGCACCAAAAGCACCCCGACGGTGACTTACCGGTTTGGGTCTGCCGGCCAGGACACCCAGTTCTGCCTTTGGGACCTGACGGAGGACGTCCTGTACCCCCACCACCCGCTCTCCCGGGCCCGAACGCTCACCAACACCTTCAGCACCGGCATCCCCCCCTCGGGGAGCGGTGGGAGCAACCTGGCGGCCGAGGCTGGCGGGGGGGCCCTTCCCCGCTCGCTGTCCCGCTCCAACAGCCTGCCGCACCCAGCCGTCACCAGCGCCGCCAAGAGCCACGTGGCCGACGGCGCGGTGCCCTTCAGCATCGGGAAGTTCGCCACGCTCACCCTGCAGGAGCGGAAGGACAAGAACGCCGAGAAGGAGCACAAGCGCTACCACAGCCTGGGCAACATCAGCAAGAGCAACGACAAGCTCAACGTGGTGCCCCGGAGCAAGCTGGACACGGCCAAGGTCCTGGGCACGGCGCTGTGCCCCCGCATCAACGAAGTGCCCCTCCTGGAGCCCCTCGTCTGCAAGAAGATTGCCCACGAGCGGCTGACGGTGCTGCTCTTCCTGGAGGACTGCATCATCACCGCCTGCCAGGAGGGCCTCATCTGCACGTGGGCCAGGCCGGGGAAGGCGGTGAGTGGGGCAGCCCCTTGATGCTGGCAGGAGGGCTTCAAAGCTTGGGTTGCCCTGGGAAGTGGCCGTTTTTGATCTAGGGGGAAGCACTCCTGGGAAAGGGGCGTGGCTCACGGTAGGGCATGCGACCAGCAGGCTGGTTCAGTCCTGGCAAAGAAAAAACGCACACCAAGAACTCTGGCCAGTATAAATTTCAATAGTGGGAGTGGTCCCTCTTTGCAAATCAATAGTCAATTATAACAAAAACTAATCCATTCAAAAGTATGTATTCTGACAAGGATTACAAACTCAAATAAGAGATTTCAAACTCATAAGGATATGTGTAACACAATAATCCGTTACAGTGTTAAAGATAAAAGTTTATGAGTCGAGATAAGTTCATGTTAGTCCATAGTCAGATTGACCACTCCCACTATTGAAATTTATATTGACCCAGAGTTCTTGGTGTGCTTTTTTCTTGATATATTTAATAACAAGAACTCCAACTTATTTCATGTTGGTTCAGTCCTGGCAGTATCTGCTGGGAAAGGCTCTGGCCTGGGACCCTGGAGAACTGCTGGTCACCAACCAGGAGGAGGTAACAGCGAGTGGGACAGATCTAGAGCAGGGCAGGCCAACTTTTCATACCAAGGGGGCCACAAGAGTACTTCAACATGGAACCTGTGGGCTGCTCACTGCTTTGTCGCATGCGGAGGAGAGGCCAAAATTTGGGGGTGTGGAGAGACGGGACCCACAGCCTTCGTGCTGCCTTCTTTCTGCTAAGCATGGCACTGGGCTTTGGGAAAGAGGAACGAGGCTGTGGCAGGGTCCTAGAGCCCTCCCACTTCCTTCCCAAAGCTGGAAAAGCACCAATTAGGCCATCCTTTCATCCTGTGGCTCCCCAGATGATGTTGAACTGCAACTCCCATCACCCCTAGCTAGCAAGGCCAGAGCTCAGGGATGAAGGGAGTTGTAGTCCAACAACATCTGGGGACCCACAGGTTGAGAACCGCTGAACTAGGCTTTGGGAAGCAGGGTGGAGGGCTCTAGGACCCTGTCAGAGCCCTCATGCCGCCTTCCTAAAGCCCAGAGCTTCAGTTACTCACGACTGCATGTTAGACCACCCTGGAATAATGCAATGTTCCCAGCAGAATGTCAGCTTGGCTTCCATTAGCTTGATCCGCAGGGATCTTGCGAGCTCGCAGGACTCTTCATCCCAGTGTTGTTCTTCCCTGTGACCGTTTCCTCTTGGTTCCTTCATCCTTCCTTTCGCATCAGTTGCAAAGGAAGTCTCTGAGTCCAGCAACCCAGGCGGTATCCCGCGAATCCGCCTTGGTTTATCCCCCAGAGCCGCAAGTCCAGAACGGGAGCAGGGCGTTGCTGCTCGTGCGGCGTGGCGCCTCCGATGGCGCAGGCCATTAAGCCAAACCACAGGCTAGGAGGAAAGAGAGTGGGTTGGGGGAGCCCTGCCCAGCCCTGGCCCCAAACACTGCAGTGGTGAAATGCTTCATCAGTGATGAAGCAAAATCTATCCACCAAACCGGCCGAATGCTTCATTATTTGTTGAAGCCCAGGCACAGAGACGGAAGATCAGCTTAGTGGAGGCCGAGGAGAACAAGCCAGGCGGGAGCTGCATTGCGTGCTCTCAGAACACCATCGAGAGAGATGAGGTGGTCTCCTTTTTTTGTCTATTACTTTTATATTCCGCCTTTTCCTCCAAGGAGCGGAAGGCAGCGTACGTGGCTCTCTTCCCCACCCTGCCTCGTTTTTGTCCTCACAACAACCATGTGAGGTGGGTTGGGCTTAAGAGATAGTGGCCGGCCCCCGGGGTCGCCCAGTGTGAAGCCCCTGTCTGATTTGGGTCCTGGCCAGAAACTCTTTTAAGCACTGCAACACACAAAAAGAGGAGTGGCACTGCTGTGAAACAGCTTTGGGTGGAGTTAAGAGGCCAAGATCCGGGAGGGCAAGTGAGAGGGTCTCTTCTCCCCCGATTTCACTGGGGAGCAAATCCCAGCCGGCCATTAAACAGCTTCCTGTAGCAATTCTCTCAGTGCTTCTGGCCTACCGCACAACTCCTCACTCCCACCCTCCCAACAGATGCTACCATTTCCCAGTACTGTTTGCTCCAGTCTAGTTGGAGAAAACCCAGCGCTGGGCCTTCAGGGCAGCGGCTGATACCTGCCTGCTTGCCTGCCTCTCCTTCGTTCCCTCCTGACTTTAATTCTGAGTGGGCAGACAGGCAGGAGCCTGCTTTCTCCAGCTGGGAAAGCAAAGGACCAGTCCAGGCATAAGGCAGCAGCAAAGCTTAAGAGCTGCCAAGGAGACCTGGCTTGCTTCTTGGGGACAACGCAGAGGTGGCCCTGTCAGTGGTGGCCCTTTGAAACACCCTCCCCAGGTGGCCCGAGAGGCAGGGACAGTAACCTGATTTAAACTCCCCTGGAAGCAGGTGTGGGGAACCTGCAGCTCTGCAGACGTTGTTGGACTACAACTCCCATCATCCCTGATCCCTGGCCATGCTGTGTGTGGGAGTATTTAGAGGGCCCCTGTCTTAAAGACATGCATTCTTACCCAAGCTTTCAGGAGCCCTGATACTCAATTCTTAAACCTTCTTTTCCTTTTCTTCGCTCATTTTTTCTGTAATAATTAGTTAAATATATATATGTATTTACCAATATAATATAATATAATTAATATAATATAATATAATATAATATAATATAATATAATATAATATAATATAATATAATAATATAGTATAAAATATATATTAACCACAGAGCCGAGGACTTGCCGATCAGAAGGTCGGCGGTTTGAATCCCCGCGACGGGGTGAGCTCCCGTTGCTCGGTCCCTGCTCCTGCCAACCTAGCAGTTTGAAAGCACGTCAAAGTGCAAGTAGATAAATAGATACCGCTCCGGCGGGAAGGTAAACGGCGTTTCCGTGCGCTGCTCTGGTTCGCCAGAAGCGGCTTAGTCATGCTGGCCACATGATCCAGAAGGTGTACGCCGGCTCCCTCGGCCAGTAAAGCGAGATGAGCGCCGCAACCCCAGAGTTGGTCACGACTGGACCTAATGGTCAGGAGTCCCTTTACCTTTACCTTATTTACCTTTCAGAAGGCATGTATTAAATGGCTTTAGTTTTAATCCCACGTTCTTTTAAATAAACCGCTTGGAGATTTATTTTTATTTTTACTAAAAGTTCCAAACCGCCCTGCACTTAGAAAAGTAGCATCTCAGGGACAAGGAACCCAGCAGCCCTTCCTGACCTGCTATTTTTCTTCTTGGCGCTTAAAACTCTTCTCTCCCCCACCCTGTTTCCTTTTCAGACCCTGAACTCCCAGAACGGCGGCTCTCCCAGCGGCACGGTGGTATAACCGGGCGGCGCCCCCCCTCCTTTGGCTGACCTCCTCCTCACAGGTGTCTGTGACTCTTTGCCCTGCCAAGGCCCCTTGGCCAAGATGGCGAAGCTCTCCGCCTCTCCAGCAGCTTCTGAGTATGTACAGGTTATCCCCTTCCTCCTTCGCCTGTGACACTTAACTGTATGGAAAAAGAGAGAGAGAGAGACTAACAGAGTTAATATATTGAGACCTATGTAGCACAGGACCCTTTGCACTTCTTCTCAGCTATTTAAAGAAAAAAAAAGTATTAATATGAACCATATTTAAAGCTAAGATCTTAGCACAGGCTGCTGCCGGGGCAGATTTTGCACAAGGGTGAACTGAGCTGCCTCCACCCCACCTTGCCCCCTTGCCCCTCGTCTCCCAGGCGGGGATTCCTCACTGCCTTCCAGCTGCCCTGCTGCTCTGGACTGGATAGGACCCGTCTGCGATCTTCACCCGCCCTAACCCGGCTCCTCGGAGAAAGCGGAAGGAATCCCTTTTGCACAGGGGGAGGACGGCCCAGTCCCGAAGGAAGAACACCTCCCCACCTCTTCATCTCTTCGTTTTAAATTTATGTGTGTTTTGCACAACGTGTCCCAGTTTCTTGTGGGACCCGGGACCCTCCCCTCCGCCATCAGGGTCTTTTTAGTCTTTAACAGCAGGTGTATCTCCCCAACTTTCCCTCCTTCTCCTCCTCCTCCTCCCAGTGTAACCTACTGGTCCACAGACACACGTTGCCAGGTGTTTGAGATCCAGCGAGATACTGCCCGGGTCCTCTTGCCAACGTCCCGTGTCCCAGCCTTGGGGCCTAGACAGCTGCCCATCCTCACGACCTCCTGTGGTCCTTTCAGAAGCAAAACAGACCTTTTCCTCTGAACTGAGCTGACGGGCGGCTCGGTTTCTCAGCTCTTTCTCTCCTCCACGGATCTGCCTCTGGATTCGATCTCGTCTCTGGGCCAGCGAGATGCGCTCTGCCCTCAACTGCTCGGGCCTGTTTGTACCACATGGCTTTCCCCACCCTAGTTTGATCGACATATGTGCGCCCAGTCTGTCAATGCACATTTAAAATAGCCAGCCCTCCTAATGTCGAGCACGAGCTGCCAAACTCAGGCAGGCGCAAGGAAATCGATGGGATGTTTCAGCCGCTCGGAAGCCCAGAGTCTCAAACCCTCGACTTTGAAGGGTTGCATTAACAGGAAGAGCAGCTGCCATCTTGTTTTCAGAAGAATAAATTTGGGCACTAGTGGAAGATGTTTAAGAGAACAGGATACGGAAGCAGAATTATCCGTTCAGTAACTGGAAGTTCATCTTTCCCAGTAGATAGTTGCTTGGGCTCGGCAGTTTTCCTACTGTGGATGTGGCTTAGTAGGAGAGGGCAAATATTTTAGGTGGAGCCAATTCTGTGATGTCGTCGGCTGCTGCCGGCAGAGAAAGCTGTCTGCTTTCCTTTCTCCCCAAGCCTCTTGGCCAGAGACAAGAGTCGAGGGCTGAAGCAAAGAGCAGCATGGGCAGAAATTCAGGTTGGGCAGCCGTTCTGGTGCATAACCTTTTGCAGAGCCTTAAGAGAGCCCTGGGGATGCCGTGGTAGGTCTTTGTTGGGACATGGCCTGGATCCCAGTAGAGCTTATCTCTAGACATTTCAACCGCTTATCTGTATTCTAAATTATAGGAATATGTGTCTATTCTGGGCCAGGCTTTGATCTGCTTGAGGATTCTGGGTTGCACCTGATGCTAGGCCCTACGCAGAGTAGACCCATTGGAATAAGTGGGCCTAAGTAAGGCTGGGTAATTTAAGTGGGTCTACTCGAAGTAGGGCTTAGTGCCAGCTACAACCCCTCCTGTCGTGGAAAACAGCTGCTCCAAAAGAGATTCAAAGAAATCCACGTGTTTCATCCAGTATGCGGCCATTTAAAATATTCCTAACATCCTTTGATCCTTTGGCGATTGAGGGCAGTCTTAAGAGACACACGCAGAGAGCCAGTTTTCTGCAAGTGTGTTCTATTTATTTTATTGCTTCATAAACGTTAAAAGTACAATTAGGGGCAGCTTTGAGCCTCTCTTTACCACACCTGCATTTATGTACACAGTGCCACGCTTGTGCGGTTTATCTTACACCCTGGAGTACAGGCAGAGCAGCCTTCGCCAACCCGGCACCCTCCGGGCGTTTGGGACTACAACTCCCATGGTGCGCAGCCGTGGGGAGTTGTAGCCCAAAACACCTGGGAGGGTGCAGTTTGGGGAGGGGGTGCTGGGGAAAAAATTCCCAATAACCTGGGCTGAAAACTTCCCGCAAACTTCCAAGAGGGTCCCTGGACTTCTCCCTCTCGCTGCTTTTGCTTTAGCATCAACAGGCTTAGAGGGAAGCCCTGGGCTACATGCACTAGGAGCAGTTTTCTTTGTGGGGAGGAGTATTCCGTTTGCAGCTCCTCGCCCTGCGCATCTGAGCTTCCAGCAAGGGCCAGGATAAAGGATGCTGGTTTCTGCAGAAGCATCCCATGTCCTACCAGTTTGCCTGTTTATCGTGGTCATGGGGGGCCAGGATTTGTGCCTGTAACGGTCTCCAAACTCACCAGTAGAATTGGTTGAGGCCTGGCGCTGCCCAGTGGATTCAAAAGCAGCTCTTGTTTTATAGCGTTTCTGACGGAGGCAAGCCTGGGCAGGAGCAGGGCTTGACTTGAGTTGCTCTGAAGGCAGGGCGGCCTGCCTGCCATGCCTGGTTTCTAACACAAGAGGGCGGTAGGAACCTCCCTGGGATCCCAGGGGAGCCGGCTGTCATTTTCCGGTGGCCACCTGCGCATGCCCAGAGGCACCCACGCTCTCGTTGGTAATACCTGCACACATCCTGGGGTTGGGCCCTTAGCATTCGAGACGCATCCAGGAGACTCTGCCCGCTTCGAGCCCAACCACCCGCGTTCGCCACGAGTCTTCACCTTGGGGACCGCCCATCTGCTGCCCGGCAAAGGCTCGAAGGCGGACGGACGCCAGCCTGGCAAGGGGACCCGTCTTGTACGTCACGCTATGCTCACTGTGAACCCATTGTCAGCTCTGCATCTTTGCAAAACGCGGCCCAGCTGCCAGAGAAACCAACTGGGACGGGTGGGTGGGTGAAAAAAAAACCCTCTCTCAGAGGACTGACCACCACGGGACTGGCTGCCCTCCCCCAGGAAAAAAAGCCATACTGGGTGCCGAGCCACTTCACACAGTCTTCACACCCGCTTCATCCCAGCCTGGTCAGAGGAAAGTGGGGAGCAGAGGAGGGACTCTGCCTCGCCCCCCCCCCCCAGGTCTGCTTGGATCCTTCGCAGAGACCTTGGCGGACAGTATTACTTTTGCTCTCCCCCCCCCCCACCTCCCAAATGCATGTTGCCCTCGCACTCTTGTCTGCCTCCCTCCCCTCCCGGTCCTGCGGCCTTTGCCTGCCAGCTGGTGTCTGGCAGCCGAGACCCCCCAACCCTCCCCAAAGTCCGCAGAAGAACACGCCCGGAAACTGCGACGATGACGCCCCCCCTGTGCCTTCGTCACTTTACTACCTGCTCTCTAAACGTTTGTTACTGTTGTGTCTGAAGAGTGTTTAAATTATAGAATCGTGAACTCCTATTTATACTAAAGAGACAGTTTTCACACCACAGCCTCCCCTGCTAAATGTTGAGGGGTTTGGGGGTGGGGTGGGGGGCTCGAGGGGGGAGGAGGAGGAGGAACGGAAGCTTGTGGAGCATAAATTCTGGTGCCAGTAAACAACCCCACCACGGTGGGTGCGCTAAGGAAACAGAGAGAGAGCTCTGTTCTGCAAAAATCAGTGCGTGAGACAGCGTCGTTTTCCTTGTCATGTGTGAAAGCGTGGAGTTGCTTGTGATGGTGCCGTGAGTGTGTCTTGCCACCTGCCCCAGTTCCTTCCCCTCCCGTGTTTCGTCTTGGCCCTTAGTTGCAAAATTCCTACATTGCAGTGCAGCAAAAGGCTACGGAAGAATCCAATTTTATTTCATCTCTGAAGAGGGAGCAGCAACAACCTTAACACACGTTGTCACAAATGTACAGTGTTCTCATGCATCCAGCCCCAGTGTACCATAATATTACACAAGGGAGGGAACAGGGGGGGGGGGAGACGGAATAATAAATATGGGGAGAAAGGAAGGTGACCAGGGACCAAGAGGAGAGCATAGTGCAAAACCTTAAAACTAGCACAGTCCCCCCCCCCCACTTCAAGCTAAACGTTCTCCTGTGCGCCTCCCTTCGTTAAGAGACGAGTGCGCGCACACCTTTTGGAAGAGGCAGGGAACAGAGGTCCGCCACCTGCTGGAGGGGGAAATAAGATTTACAGCTAAACACCACAATCCCAAATAAATTACCAACAACCTTGTGTATGTGCGGCAGTGTGGAGCAAGAAAGGCTTGGTGCTGCCCCCAGGTGCCAGAAGTGAAGAAGTGCAGGTATAAGTCATTTTTGTTGCCGGTGGCGCTTCCCATCAAGCGAACTTGAGACATGCCTAGTTTTGCAGTCTTTGCAGTCCCGCCTGGGCCTTGGGGCAGCTACCCAGAGGACCGTCCTAGTTTTAGTCCAGCCAATCCCAAGTGCGAAGCGTGGCTCGGAAGCACGGCGTACAACATCTGCTTGCGCAGATTCTGCCGATAGCAGAGCATCCTCCAAGCAAAACCGGAATCCAAGTCCAGTCCTCTTCCATCAGCCGCCCCTCCGCCGACTTCCCTTGCGCCAAACTCCCAAGGGGGTGGGTGGGAGCCGGTGCAAAGCAGCCATGGGTCATTGGGGCGGCAGCCGTGATCCGAGGGGGGAGCGTCACCAAGGGGTAAGTGGAAGCTGCGTCCCCAGGAAGACACTTGCCACGAAGGAATCCCCCCAGCCTTCACCTCTTGGAAACAGTCACGTCAGAATCAGAGACCGGGGAGTCAGAGATGGGGGGCTGACTAGAAGGGCTGGGAGACAGGACCCCTGGGCTCCTTCCCCTACAGGAATTTAAGGGGTTCAACTGAGGATGCTGGGATTGCTGGATCCTACAGCAGCTCCCAAATTTTGCTGTTCGAGGCAGAGCAGCCGGAAGATAAAAAGTGGGAAGGAGTTGGGAGTCGAGAGGTCTTGGGGATCTCTGCAGGGTTCTCTTCGGCCGCTTGTGGCCCTTTAGGAAATTCCTCCCCGGCTGCTAAAAGTGATGTGAGCTGGGGAGACCAGTGCTGTCTCCGCAAAGCGAGGCAAGTTCAGAGGCAGGGCTCAGAGTGTAGGGAGGCAAGGCCCCAGGGAGTGGTGAGGGCTCGGCCATTGGTTCAGGCAGCATCTGGATCGCAAAGGGTCCTCTTCCTTGCCAGGGCACAAGGAGAAAGGGACTTTCAGCCCTCTGGGCCCTAATCTCCCTTCTGGGGGCAGCTCGCAAGTGATAAAGGAGGTTGTCCCAGGCGCCTGGCAAGGGCAGAGCGGACTGAGCAGCAGCTGTTGGGCACAAGGGTCTCCCCCCTCGCCGGTGGCCTTCATGCCACCTCCACCAGGCTCCGAGGAGAGGCGTCCAGGGCAAATCTGCCAGTGCATAAGAGCAGGTAACCCACCTTGACGATGCAGGGCCTATGTACCTGGGAAGGGAAAACAGGCTGGTCAAGACAGAAGAAGGAGAGAAGGAAGCCCTTGGGTTTGGGGGAGAAGGGGGAGCCAGTGGGTTTGAGACCCAGCGGATCCCTGCTGCTGGAACCACAAGGGACCGTAAGTCATCTTGCTTGTTGTAATAATGGGCTGAGTTTCTGGGCAGACGGGGCCACTCCAAAAAGGCCCTGCCTTCCCAGAAACCTCAGCCGAAGGGCACTTATTTGAAATAAAACTTGGGAGGCACCCTAAACCCCTGGGAAGGTTTGCTTTCAGGTATAATAATAATAGTAATAATTTTTATTTATACCCCGCCCTTCCCAGCCAAGGCCGGGCTCAGGGCAGCTTACAAGCAATAACAAAAACAAGTTGAATGAATACAACTTAAAAACAAAATTAAAATACAACATTAAAATATTGAAACATTAAAATATTAAAATGTAGCCTCATCGCAGGAGAAGGAAAAGAAAAAAGAAAGAGAAGGAGGGAATCAAATGGGCTCCAAGCCGAAGGCCAGGCGGAACAACTCTGTCTTACAGGCCCTGCGGAAAGAGATCAGATCCTGCAGGGCCCTGGTCTCATGAGGCAGAGCGTTCCACCAGGCCGGGGCCAGTGTTGAAAAGGCCCTGGCTCTGGTTGAAGCTAATCTAACCTCCTTAGGGGCCGGGACCACTAGGGTGTTGCTATTTATGGACCTTGAGGCTCTCCGTGGGGCATACTGGGAGAGGTGGTCCCGTAGGTACGAGGGATCCTGCTTTCTCTGTGCTCAATCACTCCTACTCTCACACAAGCCATGCCTGGGTATACCACTGCAAGGCCAGGTGTCCTCACAACTGAGTATTCTGCCCTAAAATTAAAAGGTTCCTGCCCATGGAAAGCTAGCCTGTTGAAGTAGGTTAGTGCCTTTCTCCCTGGCACACTAGATTTCTTCAGGAGTGGATTGGTCCTTGGTTGTGCTCAGCAGAGGCTGGCGGAGAACAAACTGTGAAGAACTGGCACTCAGGGAGAGACGGAGCAGCCAGCCTCCCACAAGGTTACCTACAATGGGCTCAAGAGGACAAAATGGCTGGAGAGAACTGGAGCAGACAGTTCTGGGCCGGCCCGTCCAGGAGGCAGGCCGAGGCAGCTGCCACAGGCGACAGAATCCAAGGAGCATTCTCCAGGTGTGTCTCCTACCGCCAGAGAAGTGGTTGCAGTGGCTCCTGGGTTCTGGCAAGATCTTGCGAGAGCCCCGCGAAATTGTACGGAGACTTCTGGGACCTCTTGCACAATACCGCCAGAAGCCAAGGCTGTGTGACTCCAGTAAGGGAGGGTTTGTTGGGGGCGGCAAAACGAGACGGTGTGCTCTGGTTCTTGGCAAGCTGGAACTTCGTCCTGACTTTTAGGCGTAAGAAAACAGGGAAACACTTCAGCCTAAGCGGACAGGCCCGTTGGCGCCTTTTTATTCCAAAACCATGTGCCACAAGAAAGGCTATTAAATAAATGGCAGCTTTTATTGCCGTTAAATTTATTTATTTCACCCCGAGGTCCCGGGGGGGGGGGTTACCCAATTAAAACGCTTCATTAAAAACAGTTCAAAACGACTTCCAATCCCCAAAATTAAGTAGGTGCTAAAAATATACACCTCAGCTATCAAAGGCCAAGGTGCGAGAGCATCCTCCCTAAGCTTCCACACTTTAGGGGCCACCACAGAGAAGGCCCACCCCACCCCCAAGCCTCTGAGGGCATAGGGACAACCAAGAGGGCCACCACTGCCAAGCTCGGCCCCCAAGAAGACCTGTAGGGAAGGAGATTTTTGGGGTATTTTAATGCCTCTTCTGCAATCAGTGCTCTGCCCCAACCACCTTCCAATTGGGCTATGTTGCCCCGTCTCTGCACAGGGGTGTTTTTGCCCTCGATGGCTTTCCGTCAGTCGGGGGGGGTGTAAAAGAACACGATACCAGAAGAGCGGGGAGCGGAAGGCCGCTCTCAGGCCAAGCAAGCACTGGCTTCAGGTGAGCAGAGAAGAGGGGGAGAGAGAGAGAGGTCGGTGTGTTCGCACATGCGCGATGATGGCAGCCGACGTACCCTAGAAAAGAGCAGCAAGTGCCGGTACAGAGGTACCACAAGCGGGTATTCACAAAGCCGAGATGCCATGGTGCCGCCTTGCTGGAAAGAGAAAGCAGATGTCAGCGGGGCAGAGTGCCAGGCAATTGGGGGGCAGCGGCGAGTAGGTGGGTTGGGGGGAGAGACCAGATCAAAGCACAACTGCTTGCTTTCTCTGTGCACACCCAGCCAGAAACCCCCACACCCCCCAGCTGCCATTTGGGCTGTGGCTTGTGACAGCCACTGCCCCTTGTCTTTGTGGAACCAAGTTTCTAGTCTTCTTGGAATGAAACCTTTCCCATCTATCGCCTTTTCAAGAAAAAACGCAACGAACCAGGAAGTCTAATATTTGAAGCACAAAAGTTGCATAAGAGAATGTGAATAAGCTGCACCCACCCCCCCTTCCAAAAATAAAATGCAAAATACATTCTGGGTGCAGAACTTGGGGTGCGCAGAAGGTTGATGCAGAACCCACAGAGCCCCAGAGTCAGAGGACCCCAATATTGGGCAGACTAGAAAGCGTCATCTCCCCTCCTCACCCAGAAGGGAGCCTAAGCTTGTGGGGCGAGGGGGGACGGGACACACACACCCCTTTCCCTCCCCCACCTCCTCCATGAGGTACGGCAACCTGCAGAGTCAGGCTTACATTTGCCAGGCGCTCCACGCGGCACAAGAAAGGGTGGGTGTGGTTGGGGGGCCAGCGGGGGCTCCAGCCCAGAGCAGCTGGAAGGAAAAGAGAAACGTGGGGCCGAGTTTCCTTTGTGGGGGGACGGGGTGTTGGTGGGGAAGGGGAGGGCAATGTACAGAGAAAGAGACTAGCCTACAAGGCATGCGGGAACAAGCCGGCAGGCATGCTGGGCAAAAGAAGCGGCCCGTTGCCATGCGCCGCACATCGCATGCTAAGCTTCCCTTGGTGCACAAAGGCCAGCAGGCTTCTCACTCGACCCTTGGCAACTGACAGCTCTCATGTGGCTCACTGTGATGGCCTGGGATTCGGACCCGGATGCTGAACCTGAGGGATCCCAGCCTGCACAGGATTCCCCACCTCCAGAACTAGCTGAGCCAGGGCTGGGGCATGAGCCTGAAGGGTCCTCACCTGTGCTGGATCCTCAGGTGCAGGCATCAGCTGAGTCTGCTCTGGCTCCTGAGCTGATGGAGGACCCATTGCCTGCAGGTGCTCCACTCTCAGCCCCGTCAAGGGAAGCTGAGGTTGCCTCTGGGTCCGGTAACCCTCCAGTCTCTCCTGAGCTGCAGAGGCTCAGGGCAGAGAGGTGGAGGGAACTAAGTTCCCGCAGGAGGAGTGCTCGCCTCCAGGCCAGGAGAGGCGAGTCACCAGAGGATCGGGGCCGCCCTATGCCTCGGGGCAGATAAAAGCCGGCCAGCCCCAGTCCCAAGTTGCGGGAGCAACGTTGTTGGTTGCTAGTTCCTGCGTGAACCCTGTCCTGCTTTCCTGCCTGAGCTCCTGACCCGCCCTGGCTCCCTGCTTGCAAGCCTGTTCCTGACTTCACCCGGCTCCCTGCCCTGCACCCAGCTTCAGCTACTACGGACTGCCTCCACATTGCACCTTTGACCACGGACCGGACTTGGACCTCGCCTCTCGGGTAACCCACAGAACCAGCACACTCATGTACAGACAGAGCCGTCTTTCCCATAGGGCTTAGTGGTGCATTGCACCAGGGCGCCGGCCTCTTAGGGGCGCCCCAGCGAGTGGGGGAGCTGCGCAGCTTTGCCGGCGGCCTCCCCTTTGCCTCTTGCATGCCCGCCAGCTGCGCCCCGTCAACTATATGGCTTACGGGCATGCAGCTTGCCTCCCAAGCCTCTGCGGTAGGAGAGCAATCCTTGCAGAGGCTTGGGGAAAGGTTGACAACTCTGGGAAACAGGGTGGAGCGCTGGAGGGATCTTTGCACCACGGCGCCGGATATGCCTAAGACAGCTCTGTGTACGGACCTGAAGCACATATAAGCACCTAGGAAGGGGCTTGATACACCAGGACAACGAAGTCTCCATTTGGTTCAACACCCTGTTCTTAAACTGGCCAACCAGTTGCCCCAAGCAGGACTTGAGTGCATGATAAAAAATTCCTTCCAGTAGCACCTTAAAGACCACCTAAGTTAGTTCTTGGTATGAGCTTTCGTGTGCATGCACACTTCTTCAGATACACAGTGTGCATGCACACGAAAGCTCATACCAAGAACTAACTTAGTTGGTCTTTAAGGTGCTACTGGAAGGAATTTTTTTATTTTGACTATGGCAGACCAACACGGCTACCTATCTGTAACTTGAGTGCATGAACAACTCTTTCCCACTTGAGACACAACAGCAGAGGCAGAGCATAGAACAGACCCCGCAAGTGCCCCAGAAAAACCGGCACATTTCATTCCCTGCCCCAGCAAGAGCACAGTGGCCATTTCTGGTGCCGTGACCTCACGTGAATTTGCGCCCAGCCCTTCTGCTTTTCTCAGGGCCGCAATCTCGCATGGTGTGCCCCCCAAACATATTTTGGGGTGCCGTGCCATTGTGCAAGAGCACAGCTCCGAGAAAAATAGTGTATTTGGGGCTCCGTGGTCTTGCATGTCACTTCTGCAGGAACACAGACGGAAAGGTGTGTGTCCTGGTTTTGAGACTTGGAGGGTATGCCTGGATACCTGAAGGAGCGTCTCCACCCCCATCGTTCTGCCTGGACACTGAGGTCCAGGGCCTTCTGGCGGTTCCTTCACTGCGAGGAGCCAAGTTACAGGGAACCAAACAGAGGGCCTTCTCGGTGTTGGCGCCCGCCGTGTGGAACGCCCTCCCACCAGATGTCAAAGAGATAAACAACTACCAGACTTTTAGAAGACATCTGAAGGCAGCCCTGTTTAGGGAAGCTTTTAATGTTTAATAGGTTATTGTATTTTAATATTCTGTTGGAAGCTGCCCAGAGTGGCTGGGTAAACCCAGCCAGATGGGCGGGGGATAAATAATAAATTATTATTATTATTATTATTATTATTATTATTATTATTATTATGCTGGTAGCCATTGACAGAGCTCAAACTGACCAGTCACGCACCTGCCCCTCTGATGGGCGAGAGGCAGGGTGGAGCGGGAGCCAGCGAGGGAGAATTTTCAAGAGTTAGAGCACCCACCCAGCACCCGGAAGGGGAGCAAAAGGAACAGGGCTCAGAGTGTCAATGATAGAGAACCTTCAGGGAAGGTCATGGTTCCCCTTCCATTCTAGGCTACTGCTAGATGGGGCCGGAGAGCAGGTGGAGGCTCCCTCCCAAACCCAGTCAGCGGGCTGCTGGGCCTAGAGATCCAAGCATTCAGCCTGCTGGTGAATCTGGCGATGAACATCGGGCAAAGACAGCCCAGTCGTCTCTCTGGAAATGCGGCTCCTCCCTGGAAAGGCAGGGGGCGGGGGGTGGCCCCACTGTGTTTTAAGCAACTCATGTGCACATAGCCTCAGAATCAGTGGGCTTAAGTTGGCCAAGGGGTCTGTCTGCTCTAAGTACGCACCATACACCCAAAGAGCCAAGAGACCACTTTATAAAGTCACGGCTTCCTACAAAAGAATCCTGTACACTTGTGCCCCGCAAGACGAATGCCTCGCAAGACGGAAAACCCGCTAGACGAAAGAGTTTTCCGTTTTGGAGGTGCTTCGCAAAACGAATTTCCTATGGGCTTGCTTTGCAAGACGACAATGCCTTGCGAGTTCCTGCTGGTTTTTTTTCCTCCCCCCCCCTTTTTTCTAAGCCGCTAAGCCGCTTATCAGCTGATCCGATCAGCAGATAAGCCGCCAAAAGCCGCTAATAGCGCTAATCTGCTAATCCGTCAATGGGCTTGCTTTGAAAGACGAAAAAACCGCTAGACGAAGAGAATCACAGAACGGATTCTTTTCGTCTTGCGAGGCACCACTGTAGGTGGTTCAGGTTGCAGAGTGTTATTCGGAAACCTCCCTATCCCCCCCCCCCAAAAAAAACTACAGTTCTCAGGGTTCCCTGTGAAGAGGGATAGATGGATAAACTACTCTGGAAATCGTAGCTCTTGAGGAAAGCACAGTCATACCTTGGCTTACAGAAGCTTCAGGTTGTGTTTTTTCAGGACGCTCCGAATCCCGGAAGTACTGGAACGGGTTACTTCCGGGTTTCGGAGGTCGTGCATGCGCAGAAGCACTTTGCACATGCGCAGAAGCGTCGAATCACAACCCATGTGTGCACAGACGCGCCACTGTGGGTTGCGAACACTGCGGGTTGCAAACATGCATCCCGCATGGATCATGTCCGCAACCCAAGCATCCACTGTAGGTCTATTATTATTATTATTATTATTATTATTATTATTATTATTATTATTATTATTAGAATTTATATACTGCCCTATAGCCCAGAGGTCTCAAGGCAGTTCACAGAACAAAATAAAAATATAAAAACCACAAAATACGTAATCAAACGTAAAAACGACAGGTCTAGCAGCACCCTGAACAAGCCACAGCTCCCAGAATCCTCTGGGGGAAGTCATGACGGTTTAAAGTGGTACCACAGTGCTTTGGACGCGTGGTGTGAAAAAAGTAATTCTCGCGCACACACTTCCTTTCAACTGCCAGCCTTTACCAATCCGGTTCCCTCCAGACGTTTCGAACTGCGACTCCCACCATCCCCGACTGTTGGCCATGCTGGCTGCGGATGATGGGAGTTGTAGTCCAAAGCTCTCAGTCTATGTGTGCAGCTGGGGCTGAGCTCCCCGGCTTGCTTCTGGACGCAGCACTGGCATTGAGGCACGCGCTTCTTCCAAACCGTGGAAGGGAAGGGGGTGAAAGAGCTGGAACCGAAGGGAGTGGTCAGAAAGCTGAAGGGGTCGCAGCGCAGGGCGGAGTCTGCCAGGAACGCAAGCTGGGAGTGGGGCTGCAGGCAGGAGGCGGGAAGGGGCTCCGGTGAAACTTGCCTTCCTCGGCCATCGGCCTCATCCCTTCGATCTGCTCCTCCAGGCGTTTGATCTGAGCTTCCAGTTCCAAATTGCGGCTCTCAGCTTCCTTGAGTTGGCTGGGCAGGAAAAGGCGAGACAATCAGTATTTGATGCCAGGAAAGTAGGAAGCCTGGGAGAAGGACTGATCTACTCGTTATTTAATGTTATTATTATTTTATATACAAGTCATACCTCATGTTACGTCCGCTTCATGTTACGTTCTTTCAGGTTATGTCCTGCGGCGACCCGGAAGTACCGGAAAGGGTTACTTCTGGGTTTTGCCGCTCACACATGCGCAGAAGCGCAAAATGACGTCATGCGCAGAAGCAGCGAATTGCAACCTGCGCGTGTGCAGACATGCCGCTGTGGGTTGCGCTCTTTTCATGTCGCGAACGGGCCTCCAGAACGGATCCCGTTCGCAACCAGAGGTACCACTGTATATATATTTTCCACAGAATTTACAACACGTTCGAAATTCCTATCAAATAATCCAGTAACTTTAGGATCCCCCCTCTCCTTGCTTTCCCCAGTTTCCCAATGAATGCTGCATATTCTAGTTATTCCGTACCTGATCTTCTCCACACTGTTTTCAGATCTAAGTTTAGCTGCTGTTCTTACCCTGAAGCGACTCGTGTTATTTAACTTTATTAAAGCTCCAAGCCGTTCTTCCTGCCAACAGAGCCCAGGAGCGGCAAGCGCAAAGCAGTAAAACAGTACAATTAAAAAGAAAGAAATCCCACTGAAAAACGGTTAATAACAACTAAACTAGGTTTGTTTTTCATGCCCTTGTAGCTAATTATTTCAGTGACTTTCAGCCTTCAAGTGCCTGAGGGGATTGGGCCCATTCACCCTGTCTCCCATCTAACGTGGAAAGTCCAGCTTCCTCGAACTCCATTCATTCTTCGTTGATCATAGGAGATTCTCCTCCAAATTCCTGCCTTCCCACCCCCATCGTTCAGCCCGGACACTGAGGTCCAGCGCCAAGGACCTTCTGGCAGTTCCCTCCCTGCAAGAAGCCAAGTGACAGGGAACCAGGCAGAGGGCCTTCTCGGTAGTGGCACCCGCCCTGTGGAACGCCCTCCCACCAGATGTCAAGGAAATAAACTTTTATAATACATCTGCAGGCATGTACTGTACAGGGAAGTTTTTAATGTTTAATCTTTTATAGCTTTTATTATTAATAATAATAATAATCTGTTGGGAGCCGCCCAGAGTAGCTTGGGGAACCTAGCAAGAAGTGAGGTTACAGGGAACCAGGCAGAGGGCCTTCTCGGTGGTGGCGCCCGCCCTGTGGAACACCCTCCCACCAGATGTCAAGGAAATAAACAACTATCTGACTTTTAGAATACATCTGAAGGCAGCCCTGTTCAGGGAAGTTTTTAATGTTTTATCGCTTTTATTATTAATAATAATATTCTGTTGGGAGCTACCCAAATGGCTGGGGAAACCTAACCAGATGGGCAGGGTATAAATAATAAATTTTGTTGTTGTTGTTGTTTGAAACACCCTGAGACAATTTGCTACCCAGTCCTTTTTCTTCTTTGACAACGTTCCTCCTCTCTACTTTGTGGCACAACAATGGTCTTTTGGTTCCTTCTGAAGGTGTGACTTCTCAAGTCACCCTTGCGGCTTGTCGCGTTTGGGTCACAGTCGGAGGTGGGCATTGGAGAGAGGGCACTTGGCCTGGAAGAAATATGCCCTTCGCAGCCCTGCAGCCCATTGTTGGGATGTGTCCAAGGGAACGGGGACAATTCGCAGGCCCCCAGCTGGCTCCAGCCCACCGGCTGGCAGCCGGGTGAACTCCGGTCCGTGGAACAGCATCAAAACAGCGACACACAGCTTCAGAAGCCTTCAGTAGCTTGAGCACACCTCAATCAGCAGAGTGAATAACACACAACAGAAGTGGCGGACAGAGGCATATTTAAAGGTAAAGGGACCCCTGACCATCAGGTCCAGTCGTGACCGACTCTGGGGTTGCGGCACTCATCTCGCTTTATTGGCCGAGGGAGCCGGCGTACAGCTTCCGGGTCATGTGGCCAGCATGACTAAGCCGCTTCTGGCGAACCAGAGCAGCGCACAGAAACGCCGTTTACCTTCCCGCCAGAGCGGTACCTATTTATCTACTTGCACTGGTGTGCTTTCGAACTGCTAGGTTGGCAGGAGCAGGGACTGAGCAACGGGAGCTCACCCCGTCATTGCGGGGATTCGAACCGCCAACCTTCTGATCGGCAAACCCTAGGCTCTGTGGTTTAACCCACAGCGCCACCCGCGTCCCTTAAAGCATATTTTCAAGCAGTTTATTCGGCGTAGTTCAGGACAAAGAAAACATGTCTGCTCTCTTTCATGTCCAAGAGCAGGAAGCAAAAGCAAAAGCTATACACAATGGAAGTTCCCAGCAGGCTGTGCTGGAAGTAAACAGACATGTGACGTACAACAACTCCACATGCCCATTCTTAAGGTGGAACGGAGCATCAATATCCCAACGCCCATAACCCTCACCTGGCAAAGGTCTGGTTGGCTACCTTGACCATGCTGAGCTCTTGACACAGCATCTCCCGGCTCCTCAGCTCCTCCTCGAGCGCCGACTGCAACTCTAGGAAAGTGGCCACGTCAAGCTTCTGCCCATCTGGGAGTTTGCATGCCTGGTAGGGAGCAAGACAGAGGTGTCTGTGAAACCTTGGACACTGAGGTGCCTCTGGGGTACCAGGTCAGGCTCTCCACCGCCCCATCTTGGCTCCACTTGGTCCCTCAACCTACCAGCTCCTCCGGGGTTTGCTTGGGGGACTGCTCTGGGGGCAAAGTCCTCTGGCTGCCGTCGACCTCCATGCTGACGTCCCCACGGCCTCTTTCCTCCGCCTCATTCTGTCTGAGAGAAAGGGAGAACCTCACAGACCCGATCCTGGCAGGGTCTCTGCGTTGCCACAAGACCGTTTTGCCCAGGGGTCAACTTGGGACCAGGGACTCAGCTAGGTAAAGGTAAAGGGACCCCTGACCATTAGGTCCAGTCGTGACCGACTCTGGGGTTGTGGCACTCATCTCGCTTTACTGGCCGAGGGAGCTGGCGTACAGCTTCCGGGTCATGTGGCCAGCATGACTAAGCTGCTTCTGGCGAACCAGAGCAGCGCACGGAAACGCCATTTACCTTCCCGCCAGAGCGGTACCTATTCATCTACTTGTACTTTGATGTGCTTTTGAACTGCTAGGTTGGCAGGAGCAGGGACCGAGCAACAGGAGCTCACCCCGTGGCGGGGATTCGAACCGCCGACCTTCTGATCGGCAAGTCCTAGGCTCTGCGGTTTAACCCACAGCGCCACCTGTGTCCCTCAGGGACTTAGCTACGCAGGTGCAAATGTAACGTCTTAAGTGTGTTTTAAGCGCATTACACAAACATGACACCAGATGGCGATGGTGAGCTAATGCAAAATTCAATATATATTTTAAAACGGTGGGGTTTTTTTAAAGCATTTTTTTTCTATATAGGTCTAGATTCAGCCTATGTGTACACCTACTACCTTCTGCACAGGTAACAGGACCCCTCTCTTTTCCTGGAGTCCGGCTACCTCAATTCCAGGGCTGGCTTCTGACACCAGCCTTGGGGTTCCCAACCCAAGCGCCCCCGGCACCCCCAAAGGCATCTTACTTTGCTGCTGCCGTGTAGGTGTACGAATACCCCACGAAGGGCAGGTGCACCCCGAGTGGAGAGCTCTCCATCACATCCGACAAGGTTTCCTAGGAAAAGGGAGACACAAGCACACAGAGGGTGGGTGGGTGTTTGGGGGGGGATCAGTTCTAACCAGAGCAGCAGCAGCAGCAGGCTGGGCATAGCGCCCCCTACTGGCAGTGTTTACATACAGTGGTTACCTTTCCAGCCCCAACCTGGCATATTCACCCAGTTCTTTTCCAGCTGCACTGGCTCCCGGTGGAGTACAGGGTCAGATTTAAGGTGCTGGTTTTGACCTTTAAAGCCCTTTAAGGCCTAGGACCCTCGTACCTACAGACCGCCTCTCCAGGTATCCCCCGCGGAGGACCTTAAGGTCCATAAATAGCAACACCCCAGTGGTCCCAGGCCCTAAGGAAGTCAGATTAGCCTCAACCAGAGCCAGGGCCTTTTCAACACTGGCCCCGGCCTGGTGGAACGCTCTGTCTCATGAGACCAGGGCCCTGCAGGATCTGATTTCTTTCCGCAGGGCCTGTAAGACAGAGTTGTTCCGCCTGGCCTTTGGCTTGGAATCAACTTGATCCCCTCTCCCTCTTCCTTTTTCCTTTCTCCTTCTGTGATGGATCTCCTATTTGGAGACTTCCCTGGCTTTTTTTCTGGCCCACGTAGGACCAGTCTGGATAGCTGGCCTTTGTGAAGATTTGACATTTTCATCCCTCTCTTGGGGCCCCCCATAAAATTTAGAGGGGAAAAAACTGGATGTATATTTCCAAAATATAAGATAAAAAACAAATAAAATAAAACCTACATACAGCAACAGTGTTTTGTGTTGTGTAGGCTCCTATGATATAAGTCATGGGCCCCGCCTACTAGCCTGCTACCTAAAATTGTATTTCAGTTCAACAATTACTTTGATAAAATATGTATTTTGTTATGTGCAAATGGTTTTAGATACCTATTAAAGGTAAAGGTAAAGGGACCCCTGACCATTAGGTCCAGTTGTGGCCGACTCTGGGGTTGCGGTGCTCATCTCGCTTTACTGACCGAGGGAGCTGGCGTACAGCTTCCGGGTCATGTGGCCAGCATGACTAAGCTGCTTCTGACAAACCAGAGCAGCGCACGGAAACGCCGTTTACCTTCCCGCCGGAGCGGTACCTATTTATCTACTTGCACTTTTGATGCTCACCCCGTAGAAAAATATATGTGCTAATATGATGTACTGGATGGAAGAAAAATTAGTAAGGAAAGCTATTAAGAATATATAGATGATTTGAGAAGATTGTAGAATGCAAAGATTATTGTAAGTGGTATAATGCGGAGGAAATCGAGTGGGGGCGGAGGGAAGTGGGAGAAAGGAGAAAAGAATATGATGGATTGAGGAAATAGAAATGTAAATGTATGAGGAGGAAATGGTGTTTACGGCTTTGGTACATCTATATTGTAACGTAATATGTGAAAACCAATAATAATAATAATAATAAAGAGTAGTCAGAGGGAGAAGATGGGGAAGAGGAGGTGTTGGAAACTGAAGAGGGAACAGGGCTCAGTGAGCGGGGTGAGTCTGTGGCAGAGAGCAGTCCAGAATCGGAGGCAGGAGAGGAAGCAGGAGAGGAAGGGAGCCAAGAGGCAGAGATGAGACCGGCTGGCGAAGTATCGCAGGTGTTTCCCGCCCCTCCTGCGTCAAACTCCTCTCCTCACTTGTCTCCCAGAACCAGGAGAGGCACGAAAAGAGCAGAGGAGAGGTTGGCTTCACGCAGGCACAGTCTCTGATTGCTTGGGGAAAGCCCTGGAGAGGAGGTGATTTAGATAGCAGTGGTGAGATAGGAAAGTTGAGTAGGGTTGCCATATTTCAAAAATATCTGGACACAAAAGCTTTGTGGCGGGGGGACGAAGTTGTTGAACTTTTTTGGCGGAAATCACACACAAAAATGACGTTTTTGAGCGATTTTTCAGGAAAAACGGCAAAAACAATACTGCCAACATGGGTTCCCCTACGTACGGATTTTTCCAGACATATGGCAACCCTAATTTTAGTTTCGGCAACTGATTCAAGGGGTAAGAAAAAAATCCAAACTTTTCTAAGGCCTACTGGGGATGAGTTGCTGGAGTCATTAGGTCTGACACTCAGCCAAGTGTGTGAAGATTGTGTTTTAGCTGTCGTAAACTGCCAAGTTCAGGGCAGGACTCTGAGGTGGTTCCCTGGGGCCCCACCTAGGAGAATGAACATGAACCCACCCCCCACTGCCCCATAGCCAGTAGGGCTGGCTCGCCACATTTTGAAACGAGCGAAGCAATAGGAATTATTGTCCAAAGAGCAGGACAAGGAAGGGACACCTCTGTAAAACTATCTCACCCATGGAGTCCACAGTTACCCAAACGGTGTTTCTCAGATGAACTGGCACTGGGGGGAGAGGAATTGGGAGTAGAGGGGGACAAATAAAAAGTCACGTACCCCTCCCCCGCTCACCATGTCAGTGAGACAGTCATCCACCACGTCAAAGTTGCAGGTGTCCGTGGCGTTGGCAAATTCGGGCACGAAGGACGGCACGCAGTCCCGCAGCGAGTCCCAATCCACGCCCACAAAGAAGGGGTGCTCCTGGAAGTCCCGGACTCCGTTGCGCCCCAGTCGCATCTCCCGGGGGCAGATGAGCCCTTCGATCAAGGCCAGAGCTTCGGGAGGGACGTCGGGAACCGACGGAGGGAACCGGAAGTGCTCCTTCGGACGGGAGAGTTTTGACAATCGGAAAGGGCGCCCAGGGAGAGATCTGGACCCCGATTCTCCGTCGGGAGAGGCGAACCCACACAAACCCGCAGACCTCCGCCCCTCGCTTACTTTGAAATGGATTATCTTTCCGTACGTCTCCACCACGGAGTCGGCAAAGAAAGGAGTGTGGCCGAAGAACATCTCGTAGGCGAAGACGCCGAGGGACCACCAGTCGCACTCTGTTCCGTAAGAGTGAGCGCCGTTTTCCACCGCTTGCAGAATCTCGGGGGAGAGGTAATCTGGGGTGCCAACGGCTATTGTCGAGCAGACCTGCCGCACACAGAACACGTATTGGTGTGCTGCTTTTTTGTGGTTTTTTGCTGGAGTGTGGGTTTTCCTACACTTTGCCCTAGCTATGTACATTTTGGCACATGTTTCCGAGCACAATTCAAAGTGTTGGTGCTGACCTTTAAAGCCCTAAATGGCCTCAGTCCAGTATACCTGAAGGAGCGTCTCCACCCCCATTGTTCAGTCCGGACACTGAGGTCCAGCGCCGAGGGCCTTCTGGCAGTTCCCTCAGTGTGAGAAGTGAGGTTACAGGGAACCAGGCAGAGGGCCTTCTCGGTGGTGGCACTCGCCCTATGGAACGGCCTCCCATCATGTCAAGGAAATAAACAACTACCTGGCTTTTAGAAGACATCTGAAGGCAGCCCTGTTTAGGGAAGTTTTTAATGTTTGATGTTTTATCGTGTTTATAATATTCTGTTGGGAGCCGCCCAGAGTGGCTGGGAAAACCCAGCTAGATGGGCAGGGTTTAAATTATTATTATTATTATTATTATTATTATTATTATTATTAGCTGGAGAACTGCCCTGAAAAATTCAAAGAAGTGTGAATTTCGGAGGGTGTCCTTGTTTCAGTTTTCGCATTGTTTCAGATAGGGCAAATTAATTATGTCAGTTTGCCTCTAAAGGCAGGCTGCTGAAGAAGAAGAAGAACACAACAACAACAACAACACACCGCCCATCTGGTCGGATTGCCTCAGCCACACTGAGTAGCTTTCAACATAATAAAAACACATAAAACAACTTCGTTATACAGGGCTGCCTTCAGATGTCTTCAAAAAGTTGTGTAGCTATTCATCTGTTTGACATCTGACAGGTGGGTGTTCCACAGGGTGGGTGCCACTACCAAAAAGGCCCTGTGCCTGGTTCCCTGTTCCTAATCGCCCCTACCCCCAATTCAAGTCTTACCGTCCCGTCTTTGCGGAGCTTGAGGCAGGAGCCAAAGTCCCCCAGCCGGATATGTCCACATCGGTCCAGAAGGATGTTATCTGGTTTGATGTCTCTGTTGGGGAGTGGAAAGAGATAAGTGAGAAAGTCTGGAGACTGGGAAACTGAAATGAGGAGTTCTGGGGAAGTAGAGAAGGGCCCAGTCCCTACTCAAAGGCTGGCCCCTCTGGCAAGGCTCATAGTTTGTTGTTGTTGTTTAGTTGTTTAGTCGTGTCCGACTCTTTGTGACCCCCTGGACCAGAGCACGCCAGGCACTCCTGTCTTCCACTGCCTCCCGCAGTTTGGTCAGACTCATGTTGGTAGCTTCGAGAACACTGTCCCACCATCTCGTCCTCTGTCGTCCCCTTCTCTCTTTCCCAACATCAGGGTCTTTTCCAGGGAGTCTTTTCCAGGGAGTGCCTGGAGGCGGTTGGAGGATGGATGGCGGCTAACAGATTGAGGTTGAATCCTGACAAGACAGAAGTACTGTTTTGGGGGGACAGGGAGCGGGTGGGTGTGGGGGATTCCCTGGTCTTGAATGGGGTAACTGTGCCCCTGAAGGACCAGGTGTGCAGCATGGGAGTCATTTTGGACTCACAGCTGTCCATGGAGGCGCAGGTTAACTCTGTGTCCAGGGCAGCTGTCTACCAGCTCCACCTGGTACGCAGGCTGAGACCCTACCTGCCCGCAGACTGACTTGCCAGAGTGGTGCATGCTCTAGTTATCTCACGCTTGGACTACTGCAACGTGCTCTACGTGGGGCTACCTTTGAAGGTGACCCGGAAACTGCAATTAATCCAGAATGCGGCAGCTAGACTGGTGACTGGGAGTGGCCGCTGGGACCACATAACACCGGTTCTGAGAGATCTGCATTGGCTCCCAGTACGTTTCCGAGCACGATTCAAAGTGTTGGTGCTGACCTTTAAAGCCCTAAACGGCCTCGGTCCTGTATACCTGAAGGAGCGTCTCCACCCCCATCGTTCAGCCCGGACACTGAGATCCAGCGCCGAGGGCCTTCTGGCGGTTCCCTCATTGCGAGAAGTGAGGCTACAGGGTACCAGACAGAGGGCCTTCTCGGTAGTGGCGCCCGCCCTGTGGAACGCCCTCCCATCAGATGTCAAAGAGATAAATAATTACCTGACATTCAGAAGACATCTTAAGGCAGCCCTGTTCAGGGAAGTTTTTAATATGTAATGATGCACTGTTTTTAACACTGATTGGGAGCCGCCCAGAGTGGCTGGGGAAACTCAGCCAGATGGGCGGGGTATAAATAAATTATTATTATTATTATTATTATTATTATTATTATTATTATTATTATTATTATTCTCATGAGGGGGCCAAAGTCTTGGAGCCTCAGCTTCAGGATCTGTCCTTCCAGTGAGCACTCAGGGCTGATTTCCTTCAGAATGGAGAGGTTTGATCTTCTTGCAGTCCATGGGCCTCTCAAGAGTCTCCTCCAGCACCAGAATTCAAAAGCATCAATTCTTCGGCGACCAGCCTTCTTTATGGTCCAGCTCTCACTTCCATACATCACTACTGGGAAAGCCATAGCTTTAACCATAGCTGTCAACGTTTCCCTTTTTTAAAAGGGAAATTCCCTTCTTCCGAATAGGATTCCTTGCAAGAAAAGGGAAAAGTTGACAGCTATGGCCTTAACTATACGGCACTGCTCATGATTAATGAACAGCAAAAGAAGGACGCTCTGCACATGCTCAGAGGCAATGCTATCTGATGCTCCACAAGGCATTTCTGTCCAGAGCTGGGGCCCAAATCAAGACCTACTGCTTTGTTTCATCAGCAGCATTTGGGGCTATTTAGTTGAGAGGAAAGACACACAGAAGATTGGGATTCCAAAGAAGAAAAACATCTCAAGATTTCTCCCCAAAACAGACAAAGTGGAGGCACAGGAACTTCCTGGGGAGGGAGTTCCAGAGGTCACCACTGGAAAGACCCTGTCTAAAGTGTGGGGCGTTGGGGTCCCAAGATCTACCTGGGTCCCTAGAAGCCTTTGTTGGGGGTTTCCGTTGCTTGGGGGATTCCTCCTTTGAAAGCCACTCCGCCTTCAACACCCCCCAGCGCCCCTCCCTTGCTCTGCCCCCACCCCACTGGCAGGCCCCACTGCATTCCCAAGCCTCGGCCGCTCATGTGGTTTGGAGGGGAGCCCAGCTTGTCTTGCACAGCCTGAGATGAATTAGGTGATTATGAATCTAGGACAACATTTATGGCTGTTTTGGCTCGTGGAGGAGCTCTGTGTGCGAGGGAGGCGCCGGCCGGCCTCATGGACCCAGCAGCTGGGGGTGGGGGGGGCGGGCAAGTCACAAAGACTCTGGAATTCTTGCCTGGTCCTCTCCCCACCCCACAACCCCTCCTGACCCCATAGACGTTCCTCTGCCCCCTCTGGAGCAGGCTGCAGAGTCAGGAAGGGGGGGAGAGCCTGGCGGAGACCTGCAAACCGAAAGAATTTGCTTTGCAAGGGGATTATAGCCCAGAAATTCCAGAGGGGTTGATCTCTCCCCCCAACACCCCCCCACACACACTCTGCCTCCAATATTCTGCTTCTTCGAACACGGTGATGGGCAAAGGAGAAGGGATTTGGGGGTTTGAGGAGTTTGGCGGCAAATCAGTGTGGAACTCTGAGAAAGCCCCAGTGCCGGGTTCGAGTTCTGCCCATTCTGGAACGCAGAGCTGGGATTTAGGGTGACTGATTGGGCAGGGGGGGAGGTGAGTGAATGGGTGCAGGGAGCGGGCAATAGGATGCAGCCTAGAACCCTCTATCATAGGGGTCAGCAAAATCACCGCGCCTCGGACCAGTGTCTCCAGCGCCGATCACGCGTCGGGCTGGAGGGCGGGGGAGCACGTGCCCATACGCGTGCGCACACGCTATTTCCAGTGTACTTCTGGGTCTAAGGAGCACCGGAAATAGCTTGTGCGCATGTGCACGGGCCTCCTCCGACCCGGATGTGCACTGGAAATAACACATGCGCACAAGCTATTTCCGGTGCTTCTCCGACCCAGAAGTGGGCAGCCGCGTAGCACCGGTAAGAGCGGGCAGCGGAGGTCATCGCAGGCCGGATAAATGAGTCCCTTGGGCCTTATCCGGCCCGTGGGCCTTAGTTTGGGGACCCCTGCTCTATCCTCTATCTAAGCAAGCAAGATGCATGCGCAGAGATCGAGGGCATATTCTAGCCCAGAGGTTCCCAAAAAAATTACTTAACCCTCTTGGAAATCTACCTTCTTTGAGCCGTGACAAATCTGCCTTCTTTTACGTATCTATATTTCTACCTACGACGTCTTGAAAAATAATTTAACAAGGAGCTCAATCCCATGCATAGTCCAGTCTGCCCCAGGGGCCAGGTCGTCACCACAGCCGCCTGGCATTGGCTAAAGAGGCAGGCAAGCTGTGATCCACTTCCCAGGCCAGGCTGAAGCCGAAAAGGGTTCCCCGGAGCCCAAGAAAACCCCTCGCCTCCAATACAACGGCCAGATCTGGAGGGGGGGGTGTTGCTTCCATCCTACAATGGCACCCCACCAGCTGGTAAGTGTCGTTCCAATCTTAGAACTGGAAAACGTAATGCCGGTGGTCAACAAAAGAGGTTTAAAGACTCTCTAAAGGCAAAGCTTAAAAAATGTAGTATAAACACTGACAACTGGGAAACACTGGCCTGTGAGCGCTCCAGTTGGAGAACAGCCTTTACCAAAGGTGTCATGGACTTTGAAGACACTCGAACTCAGGACGCAAGGGAGAAATGTGCTAAGAGGAAGGCACGCTTGGTAGATCCACACCGTGATCAACTCCCGCTCGGAAACCAATGTCCCCACTGTGGAAGGACGTGTGGATCCAGAATAGGCCTCCACAGTCACTTACGGACTCACTGTTAAAACCGTGAATTGGAAGACAATATTAATAGGCTACGAATGATCGCCAAAGGAAAAGAAGAAGTGTCATTACACAATAGATTAAATGGGTTTTCAATTTTTTTCCTCTCTCCTTTTCTTCCTTTGTGTTTCCACTTATTTTTATTTAATGCCCCTCCCCCAATTGCACCTGAGACGACGACTGCCCCCTGGGTCGTTCCAGCACCCCCCAGGGGACGGTATCGCCCATTTTGGCAAACACCAGTCTAGCCAGTCAAAAGCTTTCTGGGTGCAAAGCTGAGCTGGTTACAGTGAGGCCTAGGGAGAGTCCTGAGGGCCACATAAAGAGGGCTAGAGGGCCACAATCAGACCCCGGGCCAGTGTTTCCTCGGGCCTAGCCTAGAGTGCTCTTTCTTGGCCCTTCCCCCCACGAGACCCCTGCCCGCCTGCTCCACTTACCTGTGTACATAACCTATCCTGTGTATTGAGTCTATGGCCATCACCATCTCGGCCAGGTAGAAGCGAGCCATCTCCATCGGGATGCGGTCCCCAAATTTGCTCAGCAGCGTCAAGAGGTCTCCCCCAACATAGTAGTCCATCACCAGATACTACAGATGGATGGAGTTGAGAAAGGTTAAGAAACAGCACCAAATCCTCCTTTTTAGGCAACCGTGTTCTCATAGGCCAGTGTTTCCCAACCTGACAACATCTGGCTGATGGGAATTCTAGTCCAAAACAGCCAGAGGGCACCAGTTTGGCAAAGACTGGGGTATCATTTGTCGCAACGCCAACTGCTGTTCGGAACCCCAAAAACTCAAAGTGTTCTGCCTCCTTGCGTCCTTCAACCCACAACATTTCCCCTCACAGGCTGCCACAACCAGAGACAAGGGCTGCATCTACAAAGTTATTTAAAAAATGCTCTGGGGAAAAAACCACATTTTTAAGCCCACAATGGAAAATTTCATAGAGTTCCGATTTTAGCTCTATAGCGCCATCTGCTGCCACGGTATTATAACACATTTATAATGTTTTATTTTTTACTATACGGCCTAGGACCCTCGTACCTACGGGACCGCCTCTCCTGGTATGTCCCACAAAGGAACTTATGGTCTTCAAACAAAAACATCTTGGAGATCCCGGGCCCCAGGGAGGTTAGGCTGGCCTCAACCAGAGCCGGGGCTTTTTCGGCCGTGGCCCCGATCTGGTGGAACGCTCTGTCACAAGAGATTAGGGCCCTGTGGGACTTGACATCTTTCCACAGGGCCTGCAAGACTGAGCTGTTCCTCCTGGCCTTTGGCAATCTTCACAGAACTCTAGCCCAATGGTTGCCATCAATTTGATTTTGAATTGATTTTAGAATGAATTGATTTTAGAATGTATTTCAATTAATTGATGGTGATGGGCAATCTTCACAGAACTCTAGCCCAATGGTTGCCATCAATTTGATTTGAATAATTTTATAATGAAATGATTTTAGAATGTTGTATTATTTTATTGTTGTTAGCCGCCCTGAACCTGGCTTCGGCTGTGGAGGGCGGGATATAAATAAAATTTGTTGTTGTTGTTGTTGTTAATGTAGCTGAGTCCAGGGTTTTGAATCTCAGGATAGCTCAGTAGGTTAGAGCGTGGTGCTGGTAACGCCAAGGTTGCAGGTTCGATCCCCCAGTATGGGGCCCCTGCATATTCCTGCATTGCAGAGGGTTATACTAAATGAGCCTTAGGGTCCCTTCCAGCTATATAATTCTATGAAGCCCGAAAAAACTCTGGCAAGAGGGCTGGTGCTTACACTCTGTGTCAGACTGATGCCCACACCTGGAGTCAGTAAAGAAGTTCTGTCCGACCCTAGTTATTATTTTTATTTTATTTTATATACTACTATTTTCCCCAGCTGTCTTTAAACAACCCTACGGGGCAAGATAGTATTATTATTATTATTATCCCCATACTGCAGATGGAGAAGCTGAGGTAAACGCTAACTATACCGACTTAGCGAAGGCCGGCGTGCGAATTTGAAGGGCTCCATTCTTCATTTGTAGAATACGCCGTTCTCTGTTTAGCCTTTGTGTCCTGAAAGTTCAGGGCTACAGTTTTACTAAACTGAAACTATGTACTGCCTCCACCGAGGTGGGCAAAATATGCCTCTGAATACAATTTTCCGAGGAAAGGGCTGTTGTGCTCAGGTCTTCCTTCTGGCGGTTCCCTCCCTGCGAGAAGCCAAGTTACAGGGAACCAGGCAGAGGGCCTTCTCGGTAGTGGCACCCGCCCTGTGGAACACCCTCCCACCAGATGTCAAAGAGAAGAACAACTACCAAACTTTTAGAAGACATCTGAAGGCAGCCCTGTTTAGGGAAGCTTTTAATGTTTGATGCATTACTGCATTTTAATATTTTGTTGAAAGCCGCCCAGAGTGGCTGGGGAAGCCCAGCCAGGTGGGCGGGTATAAATTATTATTATTATTATTATTATTATTATTATTATTATTATTATTATTCCTTGTGGGTTTCCTATATGGGGCATCAGTTTGGCCATCATGAGGACAAGATGACACATTTGACGAGCCTTCGGTCTGCAAAAAGCTTCTTTGCCTCACAGCTCACGGCAAAAGCGATGTAGCCCCCACAGGGGCCATCTATCACCACTCCTCCCTTTCCCCTCTGAATTAAAAAACAAAATGTCTCAACTTGCTCCAGACATCCCCAAACCACAAAGCGCAGACTCCCTGCTAACTCACATGCCCACCAACACCCTAAAAGGCTAAACTCCGGAGAGAACAAATTTGTCAATGGTGGTCATTTGGGGGCAGAATACTGCCGGATCTGGAGCAAACTAGAAGGGGTGGCAAACGTCAGCGCTTTGTTTCGAACCGGAGGACGGCTTGCCTTTTGAAGTGGAGGCTCTTAATTCCAGACCTGGACATAATCCAGCAAGGAAGAAAAGGCACACATGTCCACATCTCCCCTTCCTTTTGTTGCTTCTGTCCTGACTTTCTTGTTGAGAAACTGGATTCCGGAACTGAGCCCGGGCTCCCGTGTCCTGCCAATGATCTTCCGCCGGCGTCCCGGCTGCCCACTGTCAGAGACAGAGTACTGGGCCAAATGGATCTCCACTGCGTCTTCTTCGGTTCTTATGTCATACTCAGCAGCCCCATATTGGCTGGGAGTCGTGCAAGACCTGCTCCCTGATTTGCTAGCCTCTTCCCACCTGACTGGGGAGGGCGGAGCCCTCACTGGCTGACTGAAAGTGGACTGACTCCAGCTACAAAAGCTGAGGCTGCACAAGGGACTGTTTTGGTTGTGAGTCATAGAAACATAGACTTGGAGGGGACCACAGGGATCATCTAGACCAACTCTCTGCAATGGAAGAATCTTTTGCCAGTTTGGGGCTCAGGATGCCTAGAGGCTATTGGGGTGGGGTATTGCTTTGGGTTATTTGTTTCACCAATACAGTGGTACCTCAGGTTAAGTACTTAATGGGTTCTGAAAGTCCGTTCTTAACCTGAAGCGTTCTTAACCTGAAGCGGACTTTCCCATTGAAAGTAATGGGAAATGGATTGATCCGTTCCAGACGATGAAAAACACCCCCTAAAACAGCAATTTAACCCGAATTGTACTGTCTAACGAGACCATTGATCCATAAAATGAAGGCAATAATCAATGTAAAGGTAGAGGGACCCCTGACCATTAGGTCCAGGAGGCTTCGCATTCCTTTTGCTGAAGCCAGGAGAGCAAGAGGGATTGGTGCGCACTGATCCCTCTTGCTCTCCTGGTGTCGCTTTGCTGGAGAGGCACTGCACAGCTTTCCCTCTCTGCGCAGCGCCCCTTCAGCGAAGCGGGAGGAGAAACAGAGTCCCTTCCATTTCTCTTCCCGCTTTGCTAGAGAGGCGCTGAGCAGAGAGGGAGAGATATTTTTTTTTCTTGTTCTGCTCCTCTAAAACTAGGTGCGCTTTATGGTCGGGTGCGTCTTACAGAGCGAAAAATACGGCACTTAGTTTTGTTCGTACATGTTTCAAAACATTTTTATGTACTGCTTATGATGTCTTTTCGTGTTGTAAGCAGCCCTGAGTGTGGCTTTATCCATGGAAAGCCGGCCTACAGATAAACGATGATGATGACTCACCAGGTAATTCTCGTCTTGGAAAGCAAAGTGCAGCTGCGTAATCCAGCGCTTGTCTCCGTTGACCAACACGTCCCGCTCCTCTCGGAAGCAGGAAACCTGATGGGTGTAGCATGGAAATCAATTTATTTTCTCAATTCAGTTCACAATTATTTGTTATACCATCTAATTTCAGATCTTCTTTGGGTAGCTAAGCATAGGTAAAGGTAAGGGACCCCTGACCATTAGGTCCAGTCGCAGACGACTCTGGGGTTGCGGTGCTCATCTCGCTTTATTGGCCGAGGGAGCTGGCGTACAGCTTCCGGGTCATGTGGCCAGCATGACTAAGCCGCTTCTGGCAAACCAGAAAACCAGAGCAGCGCACGGAAACGCCGTTTACCTTCCCGCCGGAGTGGTACCTATTTATCTACTTGCACTTTGACGTGTTTTTGAACTGCTAGGTTGGCAGGAGCTGGGACTGAGCAACGAGAGCTCACCCCGTTGCAGGGATTCAAACCGCCGACCTTCTGATCGGCAAGTCCTAGGCTCTGTGGTTTCTAAAACAACACCCCAATGTGAACTGAAATAATCCCTGCTTTGAAAGTGCTGCACTTCTGTGGGCCAGGCAAGGAGGGAACCAGCAATAAATCACACTGTGCAAGTCGGAGTTAACTCTTTATTGGCAAGAACATGATCTGCACTGACTTGGTTGGAGGTTCAGGCCTAAAGAGCATAGCGGCTCATTCACGGTAGGTCTTGCCCTATGGATCAGTTGCCGAGACTGAAAGCCCTGCCTCCCCACAGTGGCCGAAATTGTGTAAACCTTTTGGGGGAAAGTGTATTGCTGAGGTTTGATGGCTCATAACACCATTTCTTTCTTGGAGTAATAGCATACAATTATATATCAATGGAAGGATTATTTAATGAAGAATGTAACGCAACAAAGTTTGTTCAATTATCTGTATTCTATTAAAGGTAAAGGTAAAGGGACCCCTGACCATTAGGTCCAGGCTCTGGGGTTGCGGCGCTCATCTCGCTTTACTGGCCGAGGGAGCCGGCGTACAGCTTCCGGGTCATGTGGCCAGCATGACTAAGCCGCTTCTGGCGAACCAGAGCAGCTCACGGAAATGCCGTTTACCTTCCTGCCAGAGCGGTACCTATTTATCTACTTGCACTGGTGTGCTTTCGAACTGCTAGGTTGGCAGGAGCAGAGACCGAGCAACGGGAGCTCACCCCGTCGCAGGGATTCGAACTGCCGTCCTTCTGATCAGCAAGTCCTAGGCTCTGTGGTTTAACCCACAGCGCCACCCGCGTCCCTCTATTCGATTAAATGTTATGCCAAATAACCAGAAAAAGGAAGCATAACTTGTTTAGGTTGATACGCAGTAGCTTTGCTTCATTTGACTGTAGCCAATGAGAGTGAGTGTCTAGAGAGCCAATCGGGTGTTATGAGCCATCAAACCTTGGAAATACACTTTCCCCAAAAGGCTTCCACAATTTTGGCCACTAGCATAAATTGCCTCCTCTCCAGGGTTTTCCCCAAGCAATCGGAGACTGTGTCTGCATGCAGCCAACCTCCCCTCCACCCTTTTCATCTCTCTTCTGGTTCTGTGAGTAAAGGGGGGGGGGAGCTTGTTGCAGCAAGAGAGGGAGACACCCATGACTCTTCCCCAGCCAGACTCATCTCTGCCTCTTGGCCTCTGCTTCTGCCTCCGATTCTGGACTGCTCTCAGCCCCAGACTCTCCCTGCTCACTAAGCCCTGTCCTCTCTTCAGCTTCTGACACCTTCTCCTCCCAGTCTGCTCCCTCTTCTCTCTCCGACCGCTCATTGTCGTCCCACCACTACTCTCCTGGCTCTGAGCCTTCTTCTCTTGGGGGTTCCCCAACTGGATTGTCTCACCATTTCTTTGTGTCCAACCAGTCCATGACAAGTCACCTGAGAATCCCACTGTTTTTGGGTACCATCCAAAGAGCCGGTGTTGACCTATAAAGGCCAAACCACCCACAGGGCCTTGAGGGCGCAGCTTGCCATACCCACCTCGACCCGCTTCAACATGTCCCATTTATTCATTATCTTCATGGCGTACACCTGGGATGTCCTCTTCAGCTTCACGACCGCTACCTGTGCAGGTAAAATAGGGGGTGGGAGTCTGTGTGTTGAAGAAGGGGCTGGACTGACATACCTGGGCCACAGTTGCACCATACATCACCATCATCACATTATTATTATTATTATTATTATTATTATTATTATTATTATTATGGTACCTCGGGTTAAGTACTTAATTCATTCCGGAGGTCCGTTCTTAACCTGAAACTGTTCTTAACCTGAAGCACCACTTTAGCTAATGGGGTCTCCCGCTGCCGGAGTACAATTTCTGTTCTTACCCTGAAGCAAAGTTCTTAACCTGAAGCACTATTTCTAGGTTAGCGGAGTCTGTAACCTGAAGCATATGTAACCTGAAGCGTATGTAACCCGATGTACCACTGTATTACTATTTTATTTATATGCAGCCCATCTGGGGAAACCAGTCAAAAACAGTAATGGCTTCCCCCAAAGAATTATGGGAGCTTTAGTTTGCTGAGGGTGCAGAACGCTGTCAAGGGGCCTCTATTCCCTTTGCAGAGCTACAGCTCCCAGGGCGACCCATGAAGAGGGATGGATTGTTAAACCGCTCTAGGAATTGTAGCGCCGTGAGGAGCCGTCTCTTCCGGAACTTTGCCCCAAGCCAGCCTTAGCCAGGCTGGCTGATGGGAGTTATAGTACTCAGGCTAAGATCCTCCCTGCCCACGGACTGTCTCGCCAGAGTGGTGCATGCTCTAGTTATCTCCCGCTTGGACTACTGCAATGCGCTCTACGTGGGGCTACCTTTGAAGGTAACCCGGAAACTGCAATCAATCCAGAATGCGGCAGCTAGACTGGTGACTGGGAGCGGCCGCCGGGACCACATAACACCGGTCCTGAGAGATCTGCATTGGCTCCCAGTACGTTTCCGAGCACAATTCAAAGTGTTGGTGCTGACCTTTAAAGCCCTAAACGGCCTCGGTCCAGTATACCTGAAGGAGCGTCTCCACCTCCATCGTTCAGCCCGGACACTGAGATCCAGCGCCGAGGGCCTTCTGGCAGTTCCCTCACTGCGAGAAGTGAGGTTACAGGGAACCAGGCAGAGGGCCTTCTCGGTAGTGGCGCCCACCCTGTGGAACACCCTCCCTTCAGATGTGAAGGAAATAAGCAGCTATCCTATCTTTAAAAGACATCTGAAGGCAGCCGTGTTCAGGGAAGATTTTAATATTTAACACTGTACTGTTTTTAGCACTTGATTGGGAGCCGCCCAGAGTGGCTGGGGAAACTAAGCCAGATGGGCGGGGTATAAATAATAAGGAAAGGAATTAAGAAAGAGACCAACAAAAGACAAGGAAAAGGGCAAGTATAAACAAGAAGAAGAAGAAATGAAGAAGTGACATGGAAGAGACTTAAGGGCCTCGGACATAAGGCTTCCAGGTTGATGGACTAGATGGATTGGACAGTAAGGACTGACACGATCCGAGACCAGGAAGATGCGACGTTGGATGAAGATTGGAAGAAAATTTATAAAGGAAACATTTTATTTAGGGAATTGGCTAAAAATTAATGAATATTAGGGAAAATGTTGGAATGAAACTATATGACTCTAGCAGAAATGATATCAGGAGTTATGTATATTTGAAAACTAAGATTTAAGCTTTAAAGTATTTTAGGGTAAGATAAGGTTAAATAAATTAAGGCAATTTGAATAACAGAATATGGGGAAAGATGGTAAGGATTTGCTGAGCTAATTATTAAATTAAACTGTCAAGATAAATTTTTTAACAAAAATTGAGAAAGATGGAAAGAATTTGCTGAAATAATTAATTAAACTAGAATACAAGAAGGGAGGTGTGAGGAGGTCAATGAAACAAGCAAATGGAAGTTATAGATATGTAATTTGGGATCTATGTTGTTTTCTTTTTTCTTGTGTTTTCCATTTTTTCTTTTTCTTTTTTTGTTGTATTGTTGCTTCTTTTCTCTCTCTCTTCTTTTTATGTATTACAGTGTTGTTTTTAATTTTTATTTTTTCTTTATAACTTTGAAACTACTAATAAATATTATTTTTAAATTATATCTGCAGGGCACCAGGTTGGCCGAGGCTGCCCTTGGGTCACCAGGAAGGGCCCAATATTTCAGCGTTGTTTTCGACTGGACTATTGAAAAGTTTGCCTCGCTGGCCACCTGGTACCGAGGGCACCTGGTAGCAGAGAGAGCCCCCCCCCCCAAAAAAAACCCCAGCCCTTCTCACCTCGCTGAAGGCTCCCCGTCCAATCACTTTGAGGATCTCGAAATCGTCCCGTTGCAGCTGCAGCGCTTTCAGCCTGGAGGTGACTGGCTCCGCTGGTGGCAAAGAAAAGCAAATTATTTTTCGGGGGGGGGCAGGGAGGGGAAAGAAGAGACGCCCGGAAGAGCAGCAGGGCAGCTGGAGGGTTTTAAAGGAGAGGCTGGATGGCCACCCTGCGTTAGCCAAGAAACCTGCAATGCAGTGGGTTAGACTAGATGACCTTGGGATACCTGCCAACTCTACAATTCTATGATCCGAGGCCCGTCTCTGTGTGCTTCCTTTGTGTGAGGTCCAGAGGGTGGCAACACAAGAATAGGGCCTTTTCTGCGGTGGCTCCCTGTCTGTGGAATGCTCTCCCCAGAGAGTCTCGCCTGGTGCCTTCATTACATTTCTTTAAAAAAATATATTTTTATTAAGCAATTTCAACATAACAAATTATCAGACCATATAATCACACACATTATTTTTCCCCTTTCCCCCCCCTTCCATCCCTCCCCCCCCAAAAAGGGACTTCCCTCAGCTCCTCTCTCTGCACATATTATTCTCTGCATGTTATAAAATTATACCTATCCTTGCCTTATCTATCATATAATCGACCAATAAATTTGTGGGTGTTTATTCAAAACCTGCCAAGGAGTCCAGTTCATTTTGTTGTTTTTTTAGATACCGTATTTTTCGCTCTATAACACGCACCAGACCATAACACGCACGTAGTTTTTAGAGGAGGAAAACAAGGAAAAAAATATTCTAAACGAAATAGTGGATATATGATTTTTGTGGTTCATGCTGTGGCCACAGACATGTGATCTGACAGTGAGTTTGGAGTAGCCCAATGCAAAAATCCAGAGGATCCATGTGGATCCATGCTTTGTAACCACGGAGGAGGGAAGGAAAGGGAACCATGGATCCTCTGCTCATGACCGCAGCAGATCCCCCCCGCCACCCACAGGCATTCGCTCCATAACACGCACAAACATTTCCCCTTACTTTCTAGGAGGAAAAAAGTGAGTGTTATGGTGCAAAAAATACGGTAATTTGAAAAAGTTCCCATTCTTCCTTAAAGTCACAGTTGTCCTTATCACACAGTTTGTATGTCAATTTAGCCAGCTCTGCGTAGCTCATCAATTTTTCTTGCCACTGTTCTTTCGTTAGGATTTCCTCATTCTTCCGTCCTTCTGCTATCAAGACTCTTGCAGCTGTCGTAGCATACATAAATAGATTCTTTGTTTTTCTTGGCTGGTCTTGTCCTACAATCCCTAACAAAACTGTTTCTGGCGTTTTTACAAATGTCATTTAAAACATTTTTTTCAATTCATTGTATATCATTTCCCAATTTTTTAAAACTTCTCTGCATTCCCACCACATATGATTAAAAGTCCCTTCTTTTTCTTTACATTTCCAACATTTGTTTGACCCGGTTTTATACATTTTGCTATCTGTACTGGGGTAATATACCATCTGTACATCATTTTCATAGAGTTTTCTTTCAAAAGAGAACAGTCTGTAAATTTCAAATCTACATTTCAAAATTTCAAATCTTCATTACATTTCTTTAGGCGCCAGGCAAAAACGCTCCTCTTCAACAAGACCTTTGGCTGATTAATATTCCACAGCCTTTAAAATCTGGGGGGTTTTTTGGGGGGGGAAGGTTATTGTTTCATCGTTTCTATTTTAACTATTTATGTGTGCTTTTATCTTGTGTTTTTATCTTGTGTACCACCCTGAGATCTTTTGATGAAGGGCAGCATATAAATCTAAATAATAATAATAATAATAATAATAATAATAATAATAATAATGGCTCACATCCGCACTTTGCCACCCCTCTCCTTCCTTCCTTCTGCCTCTCCCCTGCCTCACTTTGCCTAACGATAGGGCCGGCTCTGTGTGGCACAGCTGCTGAAAAGCCAGCGAATTTAGATCAACAGTTATTTGAAAATGCAAATAAAAAAATAATTGGGGAAAAAGAGAGCCCATGTCACAAAGTATTGGAAGACACAAGATCTACCCACTCTGGAAGAATGGCAAATGAAGGTGATGGACTACAAGGAACTGGCAGAAATGACTGGCAGAATCCGTGACCAGGGAGAAGAGTCGGTGGAAGAAGATTGGAAGAAATTTAAAGATTATTTGCAGAAACACTGTAAAATTAAGGAAAGTTAAAGAAACGTTGGAGGGAAAATAAGTGGTATCGGTTAAAAGTTTTTTTTTAAGTGTATGTAAGCATAGATTGTTAATACTTAGAAATATATATTTACAATAGGTGATGAAGTAGAGTTATTAAAAAGGACAGAGGGTAAGGATTTGCTGAAAGGACTTTTTAAATGGGAATACAAAAGGGGAGGTGTGAGGGGGTCAAAGAACTAAGGTGATGAGATAAAGGAGATTGAAGGATGGAATTAACTTTACACTTTTTTATGTTTGTTTTTCTTTTTATCTATATCTAATCATTCTTTTGCTTTTATGTCTCTTTTTATTTTTCTTTAAATTGTTAGTTGTGTGAACTGTACTTTATAATTTTATGTGTGTTTTAAAAATCTTAATAAATATTATTAAAAAAAGAGAGAGCCCATGGGGTGTAGTGGCTGGAGTGTCACACTATTACGACCTGGGAGACCAGAGTGCGAATCCCCCCACTTGGTCGTGAAACTCACTGGGCGAGACCTTGGGCAAGCCGCCCCATCTCTTCACCTTACCTACCTCACAGGGTTGTTGTGGGGAGAAAATGGGGGGCAGAAACACGCCCCACCCACCACCTTGAGCTCCTTTGAGAAAAAGGTGAGATATAAACACAATAATCAAAAATAAAATAAACCTAGCGCCCTGGCTGAGGTCGGATGGGCACTGTCTAATAAATCATTTTTATTAGTTTTTACACACATTTTCCAGCGTAACATCCTTTTAAGCATCATTTCGAATTTTTGGGCTATCACCGCCTCAGACTTCCTTCAACCTCGGCTGACGGTTTTCTAAAGCCTTTCTAATTATGCATTTTGTTTCTATAGTTACGGCTATAAACTCTCATTTCCGATACACCTATTCTTAATTCTCCTCACGATAATTTATAAATTACTCCTTACAAAACTTATTTTAACCCTACGAGCGATGTCAACGGATTACAACTGCTTTCCGGCCGAAAACTTCTTCCATTCCTTTAGGAAAGTCTGGTTCCGTGGGCATTGTCGTCCAAAAATAAAATAAAATATGGAGGGCACCAGGTTGGCAGAGGCTTATCAACCCCACATAACGCAGGCAGATGCGCTCACGTTTATTTCCGTGCCTTAGCTACCCTCTGGCAGATGGTCCTTCGGATGAGCAAGAAGCGGGGAAATAATGTGGCATTTTCGAGCCCACCTGCTATGGCCTCCGGACCGCCTAGGCGTTGGCCTCGGTCATATTAATAGCGGGCCAGTGCTTCCCTTATACAGCAATGCCAACTCTGGGCAGGGGTAGCATGACTCAGAGGTTTCTCAGAGAAGGCCCTCTGCACCACCAGAGGCCTGAGCGCATGCCTTAAAATAAACTGTGAAGCCAACTGGTGGGGTGTGGAGGTCACGTGACCCGGCGAGGGGGGTCAGGTGACCTCAGCACTTGGCGTCAACCGGGTGACTCAACCGGCGGCAACGACGACGTCTCAGAGATTTGGTGTTTGGGGAAACAGATAGCCCCTGAGGATCTCGAAAGCGATTTCCTCACATGGCGACGGAAAGATGAAGCAAAGAGATGCTCGGGGAGAGATGCAATCGCCGCCGCCTTGGCAGAGCGACAGCTGGAAGTCTCAAGGCGGGGAGGGAGAGAGAGAAGGAGCTTATAAATAGCTCAGGGATGTGACCCAGGAGGATGGAATGGGGTTTGTTTGGGGAGGAGATTGCAAAAGACTCGGGGGAAGAGGCAGGAGGGAAAGCATGGTATGCGTGGTTCTCCCGATCGTCACACGCCCTAAAAAGAGCCTTCCTAAAGGTAAAGGGACCCCTGACCATTAGGTCCAGTCGTGACCAACTCTGGGGTTGCGGCGCTCATCTCGCTTTATTGGCCGAGGGAGCCGGTGTACAGCTTCCAGGTCATGTGGCCAGCATGACTAAGCCGCTTCTGGCGAACCAGAGCAGCGCACGGAAACGCCGTTTACCTTCCTGCCGGAGCGGTATCTATTTATCTACTTGCACTGGTGTGCTTTCGAACTGCTAGGTTGGCAGGAGCAGGGACCGAGCAACCGGAGCTCACCCCGTCGCAGGAATTCGAACCGCTGACCTTCTGATCGGCAAGCCCTAGGCTCTGTGGTTTAACCCACAGCGCCACCTGCGTCCCCAAAGGTAAAGGATCCAGCCAAAATGGCGCCTTTTCATCTTTCTTAGGGTGCTGCAATACCATTTTAAACAGCGATGGATTCCCACCAAAAAATATACTGGGAGCTGTAGTGTGTTAAGAGTGCTGAGAGACACCCCTATTCCAAGAGCGGTTTAACAAACCATTCCTCTTCCCAGGGGGCCTTGGGAATCATTGCTCTGCAAGAGGAATAGCAGTCCTCCACAGAGACGCGGGTGGCGCTGTGGTCTTAACCACCGAGCCTCTTGGGTTTGCCGGTCAGAAGGTCAGCGGTTCGAATCCCTGCAACGGGGTGAGCTCCCATTGCTCTGTCCCAGCTCCTGCCAAGCTAGCAGTTTGAAAGCACACCAGTGCAAGTAGATAAATAGGTACCACTCTGGTGGGAAGGTAAACGGAGTTTCCGTGCACTCTGCTTTCCGTCATGTGTCCCATTGGGCCAGAAGTGGTTTAGTCATGTTGACCACATGCCCCGAAAAGCTGTCTGTGGACAAACACCAGTTCCCTCGGCCTGAATGCGAGATGAGCGCCGCAACCCCATAGTCGCCTTTGGCTGGACTTAACCATCCAGGGGTCCTTTACCTTAGGGGTCCTCTTGCTAAATGTGTGGCAGCACTGGGGTAGAACGGCAGAACAACATATGCTGAAACTACGGGGTATAGGGCGGCATATAAATGCAATACAGTGGTACCTCAAGTTAAGTACTTAATTCGTTCCGGAGATTTGTACTTACTGGTAACTTGAAACTGTTCTTAACCTGAAGCACCACTTTAGCTAATGGGGCCTCCCGCTGCTGACGCGCCGCCAGAGCACAATTTCTGTTCTCATCCTGAAGCAAAGTGCTTAACCTGAAGCACTATTTCTGGCTTAACAGAGTCTGTAACCTGAAGCGTATGTAACCTGAAGCGTATGTGACCCGAGGTACCACTGTAAATAATAATAACACCAATCCATAATGTCTACCATGATTGCAGCAGTAAAACTGCATTAAAAACATGCTTCAGAATTACACCCACAATTTAAAAAAAAAACAGTGTGGAGAGGCCCTCTCTCACAGGGAAGATTTTCCTCCACTCTCATGCAAGCACAAAGGGCATCTTTGATCCCTATGTTTGCCACACTAAAAAAAAATGAATTAATGCTCCATCGGCTTTGACAATGACCCAACATGCAGACAAGCCGGGGCTGTTCGTTTTCAGCCAGGAGAAATGATGGGGAAAGCATAATCACCAGCAGATTTTCTGCGCACTTCCTACTACTGCCAGGGCAGAAAAGGAGAGAGTGTGTGTGTGTGTGACATTGGCAACTCTACCAAGGCAGCCAGAAGGGCAGGAATCGGGGGGGGAAGGAGCCTTATTGGATCAGACCAGAGAGTCCCATCTAATCTAAGATCCTGCTCTCCATAAAATACCTCTGGGGAAGGCGCAGAAGCAGAGCAGGAAGGCAAGAACCGCCTGCACGAGTTCCTCGCTCCCCAGAACCCAGGATTCAAAGATAGGCTGTCTCTGAAGCTGAAGGTTCCACTTGGAGTTTTCGTGACTCGTAGCTATTGATGGATAGGGACGCGGGTGGCGCTGTGGGTTAAACCACAGAGCCTAGGACTTGCCGATCAGAAGGTCGGTGGTTCGAATCCCCGGGACGGGAAAAAATTTTTGTCACCGCCCCCCCACATTGACGGCTCAGGGTAGGCTTGGGAGTTGCGGGCAGGTGGCACGCTGAATGTTACCCCCTTAGTGATGGCACCCCCGCCTCTTCCTACGCCTCTGGTTTCAGGGGGTCAGGCTAGATGGCCCTTGGGGGTCCCTCCCATCTCTCATTATATGATTCTACTATGAAAATAAGAGCCTGCAGGGGGTATCTTTCTCCATCTTTCCGTGCTTCCTCGCAATCCCGTCTGCTTTCAGACGCTGCTGATGGAGAACAGGGCAGGCTTTCTTCTTCAAGAGAACACGCCACACAAGGCAAGCCAGCGAGGCCAAGGCTTAATATTAGTACATTTCCCCCGTTCCCTCCTGCACCCAGCGCAAGAAAGCAACAATGTTGTTGGTTTTTTGGGGTGGTTTTTTTTTCTTAAAGCCTCATGGAAAAATCCACCAGAGCCAGCCGTGTCTCCTGAGGACAACCCGTCAGCTGAGTTGCTGTAGCACATTTGCCAGCTCTTGCAAAAACTTGACTTCTTTTCAAGCCTGCAAACGGCGGCAGCAAGATGGCGAGGCTGGCTGGCTGCATTTGTTAGAGTTTGCGGGCAAGCTTTTAAAAAAGGGCGCAGATTTATATGCTAGTGAACAAGCACCACCTGTTTATCCTCTCTGCCTTTCAGGAGCCGAGAAAGACAGCCGGACCCCAGGAACTGCCACCACAAAAGTCCCGGTCTTACCCCACTTCCAACACGCTTCTGCTGTCTTTCAGCAACCTGTTTTTGAGTTTCTGACACCAGAAGTTGGCAGAGCAGAGCGGTGGCTGGGGCACCTGGCCCTGTTCAGGGGTCTGCCAAGAAAGAGCCAGCAGCCCCCTCTCAGCTGTTGCTCAATGTCTTTTGCATCTGGGCAGTGCAAACCCTACAGTATGGGGTGTCTGAGAAACCATAGCTGTCAACCGTCCCTTATTTGGCGGGAAACTCCCTTATCCCAGCGCCGTGTCCCGCTGCTGTCCCTTAAATTTCCCGGATTTCATGCTCGCCCGGCTTGGGAGGGAAGCAGCGAATCGGGGTCCTCCGCACGAGCTGCCGCGTCTCTGTCTCTCCCTTTCCCCCCTCAGGGGTGCATTGTGAGGAGACGGGTGGCGGCGGGTGGGCAGGCAGCCCCTCTCTTGCGAGACTTCCGCCGCGCTGCCAGGGGAAGCCGGAGGCGGCAGCGGCGGCTGAGGAGGCGGCCTGAGGGAGGAGGAAGGGGAGGGGATGGGGAGGGACGCAGAAGGGCGGCGCTTCAGCGGCCATGGCAGCGCCACAACCACCTCATGCTGGGTTGGCGGGCGGCGTGGGTGAGAGTCTCTCTTCCTCTCTCTCAGGCGGGGAAGGGCCGATGGAACTCCTCGCACCAGGACGAAGGCAGCCCTGACGTGCTGCTTAGCATCCCCTCCAACCGGTGCAGCATCTTAATGTAGTGATTTCCCCCTCTGCATCCCTTTCATAACTCTATTTTTACAAATCATTTGTCCATCCATAGTTCAAATTTTTACTACAAGTGTTCTGTCAATCCTACCAATGGATGTAACTCTTTACAATAGCTTTTCAACTAAATTATAAACTTTCCCCAATCTTTATTAAAGAGGTCCTCTTCCTGGTTTCTAATTCTGCCTGTAAGCTTTGCCAACTGGACGTCGTTCATCAGTTTTGTTTGGCACTCTTCTTTGATAGGAGGTGTAGACCCTTAGGATCATCTAGTCCAACCCCCCTGCAAAACACAGACAGTGGCAGCAAAAGCAGCATAGCTCCATCAGTGCCGGATTTCTGTATAAGCTCAGCAAAATCCCTTATTTTGGCTGCTGATCCCTTATTTTCGAGGCTGCTGGTCCCTTATTTTCAAATCTGTAAGTTGACAGCTATGCCGAGAAACCCCCTTTTGTGAATCCACCTTGGTCGCTTCCGTCACGGACTCTGCCTTCATTTCTGCCCTCAATGCCCCAAATGCTGGAAGGGGTCTTTCTTGGACCAGGATATCTCAAGAGTTCCCCAGAAAAGGAGGGAGCTCTCCCTTCACCCCAGTCTTACCTGCCTGCACCTGTTAGAGTGCATCGCCCAGGCAGGCGCTTATTGCAAGAGGGACTTCTCAAGCATGCAAGGTTTTTTGTTTCGTTTTGTGTGATGGCCTGGGACTCAGGCTCAGACTCGGAACCAGAGGAGTCTCAGTCCGCACCGGATCTTTTGCCTCAGGCGGCATCTGAACCAAGTCTGGGGCCTGATCCTGAAGAGCCCCAGTCTGCACAGGTTTCCCTGCAACAAGCACCAGCTGGGCCGAGTCAGGGGCCTGAGCCTGCCCTGGCTCCAGATGTGGGGATTACCTCGTTGCCTTCAGCTGGGCCATCACTTACAGCTGCTCCACTACCAGTTGGGTCAGGGGAGGCTGAGGTGGCCCCTGAGTCTAGTAACCCACCGACGTCTCCCGAGCTGCAGAGACTAAGGTCTGAGAGAAGGAGAGACCTGAGTACTCGCAGGAGGAGTGCTCGCCTTCGGTCGAAACAGGGAGGTGAGTCACTGGGGGATCAGGACCGGCCGCTACCCCAATAAATATAAAAGACTGTCGGACCCCCGCCCCAGGTTGCGGGAGCAACATTGCTGTATGCCAGATCCTGCCTGTGATCCTGCCTGACCTTGCCTGGTTTTCTGCCTCGTGTCCTGCCTTGGACCTGCCAAACTGACTCCTCACCCCTGGATTCGGGACTGGACCTGGACCGCGCTACTCGGGTTACCCCCGGGCCCAGCACAGTTTTGTTTTGCAGACCTGATGTAAAAATGCCGGTTTCTACATCCCAGCTCAATTTCATCTGGGCTTGCCCCTCTCAGGGGCAAATCCAACAAGTGAAAAATAAAAGTTTTTTGTTTTTTTGCTATATAGTGGTACCTCGGTTTAAGTACAGCCCTGTTTACAAACTATTTGGTTTGCGAACTCCGCAAAACCGGAAGTTTGCGAACTTTACCGGCGGCGGGAGGCCTCATTAGGGAAAGCATGCCTTGGTTTAAGAACGGTTTCGGTTTAAGAACGGGCTTCCGGAATAGATTAAACCGAGGTACCACTGTAATGGCGAAAATAACGTCTTATTTCAGAGCAAAAGCACCAACTTATTATAGGAACACTTTCTGTGAACACTAGGGTCCCTATACAGCGTTGTCCAGAGAATTACTACCACTTGCAATCTCAAAATAGTTTTGAAGTTTTTTAGTTGTATCTTCTTTAAAACAAAAACAAAAAACAACATGACTTAGGGATCATCTACATTTCTATTTGTCCTAGGACTCGGTCGTAGAGGTTTTTTCTTTCATCCTGCCACTTTCCATGGGAAAACCCACTGATGATGGAAGACATGTCAATCAGGGATTGGCGTTTGTTCTGATTCAGCAGTAAAGAGCAGGTTTTCCTGGGGGGAGAGGCAGGATGGAAGAAAAACCTCTCAGACCCGTGCCTAGCAAACGTGGGGCAAACAGAACAAATCCTGGACGCAACAGAAGTGAGCCCTGAGATAACGTTAGAAAGTAGACAGAATGAACAAAATACCATTCTGAATGTAAAGGGCTTTTTAGACGACTGTTTCCATTCATTCTTTACAACAAACGGTGTCAGCTTTAAATCTGTTATTAACGGCTTGATTTGTTTTACTGTAAGGTTCTCTTTAGTGCTGTCAGCTTGAAAACAAATTCAGGAACTATATTTTAAAACAACCTGTTGCCAGTGACCCGCTCACAGTATGAAACACCTCAATAAAGGAAGTTCTAGTTTACAAATCATCTTCTCATCTCAGGGATGCATAAACCCAGGTGACTAGTAGCCACGTGCCAGTAAGGTAAAGGGACCCCTGACCATTAGGTCCAGTCGTGACCGACTGTGGGGTTGCGGTGCTCATCTCGCTTTATTGGCCGAGGGAGCCAGCGTTCAGCTTCCGGGTCATGTGACCAGCATGACTAAGCTGCTTCTAGCAAACCAGAGCAGTGCACGGAAACACCGTTTACCTTCCCAGCGGAGTGGTACCTATTTATCTACTTGCACTTTGACGTGCTTTCAAACTGCTAGGTGGGCAGGAGCAAGGACCGAGCAACAGGAGCTCACCCCGCCGTGGGGATTCAAACCGCCAACCTTCTGATCGGCAAGTCCTAGGCTCTGTGGTTTAACCCACAGCGCCACCTGCATCCCTTTATGTTATGTTCTTAGCTTCACTTAAAAAACAACAACCTGAGCCTAGCAACTGGCATTTTGGTTGCTGAAAGCTGATTAGATCTTGTACCCCCTTAATAAAGCATTTGGGGGGAGAACTGGTGACAACATTGCTCAAGATGGCAGCTTCGCCAGCCACTCCATTTCGCCCTGCAATTAAAACAGCAAACGCTTTTGATCCAACGAAGAACAGTTCTTCCAAACAGGGCATCCCTGATTGGGATGTGTGTAAAAGGAAGAAAAGGGGACAAAGCAGGTCCGCTTGGTTTGTGGATTTCTCCCTCTCTGCCTACTGAAGGCCAATCTGGCTGCCTGGACTTGCAATAAACAGTGATGGCGTCCCAAAGTAGGGATGATGAGGTGGACAGACCAGAGACATGGGCCATCAAGACCCAAGTGTTCGTCTCATCAGTCCGCAGAGAATCATAATAGGATTTGTCTCGGGTTCTCCTTCCTCTGAGAAAAGATGTTTCCAGCCTGAATAAATCCATGGCAGAAATCAAGACTCAAGATTTGAGTATGAAGAATAAGGTCCACTGCTAATGAAACTTTGGATTTGAGTCTGAAGAATAAAGAACATTGAGGAAGGAAGGAAGGAAGGAAGGAAGGAAGGAAGGAAGGAAGGAAGGAGGTTCATGCGAAGTGATGATCCAACAGACTCCATCACCTCAGAGTATTGCGAAAGAATGATGTCAATCAACATTTTATGATCTCCTTCTACCGGTCAACAATAGAAATTGTGTTTTCATACTGCATCATGGTGTGGTACGCTGGTTTGACATCAACTGATAGGAAGTGCCTACAGAGGGTGGTGAATACAGCACAAGATATTATGGGCTGTTCCGTGAATCCCCCAGATGAAATAGCGGAAGAACGTTGCCTCAGGAGAGTGAGGAAAATTCTCAGGGATGATTCACACCCTGGCCGGCACTTTCTTGATCTCCTGCCCTCGGGCAGAAGATATAGAAGCAGGATTAGTCGCACCAACAGGGTAAAGAACAGCTTCTATCCGTGGGCTGTTAGGCTGCTGAATGAAAAGATAACAACAGGGCAACTGACTTTCGGGTTTGGTGGGTGTGCGTCAGTAAACGAGGGGAATTAAGACTAAGAGAGCTGAGTGGGGGGCACTCGTGTAATCTCACTGTATACAAGTTGTACAAGTGACAATAAAGTATTTCAATTTCAATGTACAGTGGTACCTCGGGTTACATACGCTTCAGGTTACAGACTTCGCTAACCCAGAAATAGTGCTTCAGGTTAAGCACTTTGCTTCAGGATGAGAACAGAAATTGTGCTCCGGTGGCGCAGCAGCAGCAGCAGGCCCCATTAGCTAAAGTGGTGCTTCAGGTTAAGAACAGTTTCAGGTTAAGTACGGACCTGAGGTACCACTGTACTGAAAACGACAGATCTCTCCTGCTCTAGCAGATGTGTTGCATTCCGTATCACTTTTCCCTCTCTAGGCCGGCTTCTAAATTTTTTTAGGATGTTTTACGTCCCTGTCATCGACCGCCACCCCGGTCACTTTTTCCTTTCCATGCTCTGTGAGGAGAAGCACTGTCAAATTCCAGGCATGGCCAACTGCCTCGTGGCACAAGGCCCAGGGCGCAACTGGCATCTCCTCCTGCCAAGCCAACCTTGCCCAGTGACGTTGGGGGTGGGGGGGAAAGCCTCCTTTGAGAACAAATGGCCCAGGATTAATTTACTTCAAAAAATCATGGATTCGTGGAAGGGACCCCGAGGGTCATCTAGTCCAACCCCCTGCAATGCGGGAATCTCAGCTAAAGCATCCATGACAGGTGGCCGTCCAATCTCTGCTTAGAAACCACCAAGGAATACCAACGAAAGAAGAATGGCAGACAAAATGAATGGACTACACAGAACTGGATAAAACGACAGGAAGGATTCGAAACCTGCGGGACCAGGTATTTACAGAAGATTGGAAGAAATATACAAATTACTTGAAGAGCAACTGTAATGAACAAATTACGCTAAGGAGAAATATATGAAATATTGCAAAGAAGAGAGATATTAGTTATGATATTTAAATGTAATAGTGAAAGTAAAAAGGTAAAGGTAAAGGGACCCCTGACCATTAGGTCCAGTTGTGACCGACTCTGGGGTTGTGGTGCTCATCTCGCTTTACTGGCCGAGGGAGCCGGCGTACAGCTTCTGGGTCATGTGGCCAGCATGACTAAGCCGCTTCTGGAGAACCAGAGCAGCGCACAGAAACGCCGTTTACCTTCCCACCGGAGTGGTATCTATTTATCTACTTGCACTTTGAGGTGCTTTCGAACTGCTAGGTTGGCAGGAGCAGGGACCGAGCAACGGGAGCTCACCCCGTCGCGGGATTCAAACCGCCGACCTTCTGATCAGCAAGCCCTAGACTCTGTGGTTTAACCCACAGCGCCACCCGCGTGCCTATAGTGAAAGTAAGAAATGTCAATTAAGTGATAAGAGTGGAAAATTTTCAGATATGATTGATGGAAGTCAAAAAAAATTGTATAAGATATAAAAGTATGTTTAATAATTGTTAAAAATGGTATGTTAAAAATCTAATTACACACACACACACATATATATGTAACCACCAAGGAAGGGGAGTCCACAACCTCCTGAGGGAGTCCATTTCCCTGTCGAACGGCTCTTGCTGTCAGAAAGTTATGCTTTCTTGAGTCGGTGGAGGAAGATTGGAGGAAATTTAAAATTTATTTGCAGAAATATTGTAAAATTTTAAATGTTGATGACATTGAAATGAACTGCAGGGGTTCTAGCAACAAAGTAAAATTTAAGATTGGATCAATAACAGATAAACTAATAGGATATGAATTTGCTGAATTAATTTTTAAAAGGGATACAAGAACGGGAGACGTGAGGAAGTCGGGAAAATAAGTTAATTGAAGATGAGAAATTAAGAAAGAGGGAATTTTTGTTCTTTTGTCATTATATGAGTTTTTATCTTTTTTCTTTTTTCTTTCGTTGTTTGTATTTTTGTACTGTATTTTGTGACTTTGTATTCTCCTTGTTTTTGTATTTTTCTTGAATTTTCTTTTATTGTTAAAACTTAATAAAATATTTGTATATATAAAAAAAACAGAAAGTTATGCTTTCTTGTAGCCTAAAGCCTTGGGTTCGAGTCCTACCCTCCCAAGCAGGAGAAAGAAGAAGAAGAAGAGGAAGAAGAGTTTGGATTTGATATCCCGCCTTTCACTCCCTTTAAGGAGTCTCAAAGTGGCTGACATTCTCCTTTCCCTTCCTCCCCCACAACAAACACTCTGTGAGGTGAGTGGGGCTGAGAGACTTCAGAGAAGTGTGACTGGCCCAAGGTCACCCAGCAGCTGCATGTGGAGGAGCAGGGAATCGAACCCGGTTCACCAGATTACGAGACTACCGCTCTTAACCACTACACCACACTGGCTCTACACCACACACAAGCAAACTTGTTCCATTTCCCATGTGACAGCCCTCAAGATATTTGAAGACGGCTGTCATATTTCCTCCCGGTCTCCTCTTTCCCAGGCTAAAAGGACCCAAGTTCCTCCACTGTTTTTCGTAAGGTTTGGTTTCCAGACCCTTGATCATCTTGGTCGCCCTTCTCTGCGCACCTTCCAGCTTGTCAATATCCTTCTTAGATTGTGGCGTCCAGAACGGGACATAGTATTCCAAGTGTGCTCTGACCAAGGCAGAATACAGTGGCACTATTCCTTCCCTGGATCCGGACACTATATTTCTGTTGATGTTGAAATTAATGACCTGGGGCACCACGTCTGTCTATGCAGTTTAAAAGGCCAATCAATTTATTGTACTGATCAACCAATGAAAGTTTGCAGTCCTCGGAATTGATGCTTTTGAATTAGGTGCTGGAGGAGACTCTTGAGAGTCCCATGGACTGCAAGAAGATCAAACCTATCCATTCTTAGGGAAATCAGCCCTGAGTGCTCACTGGAAGGACAGATCCTGAAGCTGAGGCTCCAAGACTTTGGCCACCTCAGGAGAAGAGAAGACTCCCTGGAAAAGACCCTGATGTTGGGAAAGATGGAGGGCACAAGGAGAAGGGGACGACAGAGGCAAGATGGTTGGACAGTGTTCTCGAAGCTACCAGCATGAGTTTGACCAAACTGCGGGAGGCAGTGGGAGACAGGAGTGCCTGGCGTGCTCTGGTCCAGGGGGTCACGAAGAGTTGGACATGACTAGACAACAATTACCTATGATTCCTGCACTGCTGTGTGTTTGGCCAAATGACCCTTGTGGTCTCTTCCAACACTACAGTTCTATGAGTCTATTATTCATCTAGCCCAGGATTACAGACTCTGACCGACAGCAGCTTTCCACGCAGTCCCATGTACAGGTCTTTCCTGTTGCCTGTTACCCAAGATCCTGCATGGCTATAGATGCCAGGAATCACACCCTGGAATTGAGCCATGGTCAGCTTTGAGAACCCAGAGGGCACCAGGTTGGCAATGGGTCATGGGGGGGGGGAATGGGTGAAATCAGACCACTGGTCTATTTGGCTCAGCATTGCCTGCACTGACTGGCAGCTGCTCTCCAAGTTTCTAGACAGGGATTCTTATCTCAGGCCCAGACTGAGCCTGGGATGCTTTGTTTATTTGTATTTTCTTCCATAAAATGTATAGCGCCGAGGGCCTTCTGGCGGTTCCCTCACTGCGAGAAGTGAGGTTACAGGGAACCAGACAGAGGGCCTTCTCGGTAGTGGCACCCACCCTGTGAAATGCCCTCCCTTCAAATGTGAAGGAAATAAGCAGCTATCTTCTCTTTAAAAGACATCTGAAGGCAGCCCTGTTCAGGGAAGTTTTTAATATTTAACGCTGTACTGTTTTTAACACTTGATTGGGAGCCGCCCAGAGTGGCTGAGGAAACTCAGCCAGATGGGCAGGGTATAAATAATAAATTTTATTATTATTATTATTATTATTATTATTATTATTATTATTATTATTATTATACGCTGCTTGGCTGTAAAACCAAAATAAAACCAAAAAACCTCAAGGCAGGTTTACAAAAACAATAAAATTATCAATTGGAAGAACTAGCAGCAATAGCGGGACTTGACATCTTTCCGCAGGGCCTGCAAGACAGAGCTGTTCCACCAGGCCTTTGGCCAGGGCACAGCCTGACTCCCTCCCTCGGCAATCTTCGCGGAGCTCTGGCCCAATGGTTGCCAGTGGCTTGAATTAATTAATTTTATAATGAATGATTTTAGAGTGTTGTACTTTTGTACTGTTTTATTGTTGTTAGCCGCCCTGAGCCCGGCTTCGGCTGGGGAGGGCGGGATATAAATAAAATTTATTATTACTATTATTATTATTATTATTATTATTATTATAGCGTGAGATGTTCGAAAAGCCAAAATAACAACGGACTATAAACAGATGGAAACTTGCATTGACTTTTTAAACATCTGGTCCAAAGCAAAGTGGTTTTTCCAGGTGCCCAAAAAGAGAAAGGTGAAAGAGCCCGACCTGAAATCAAGAGGCAGGGAGTTCCAACGGGAAACTGCAAGAGTAGTTTCACACAAACAGCTGAGCAGCCCCCAGAGTATTGGATAGGTGGATGCAGTGTCTGAATCTGTTAGCTGCGACCTATCAAGGCCTCGCTCTGTCTCCTACAGTGGAAAGCTGCACACACAACAGATCCGATGGCTTGATATTTTGGGGTAGTTAAAAAAAAGACGCCCCCCCCAAAAAAACAAACCCCAACCCTCCATCTAGGAGGGCGGTGGGGGGGGTGAGAAAGAGAGAGATGTTTCTTTCCAAGGTGCCCTGGGGCATTTGTCAGATTCTGTCCGAAACCAGCTGCTTTGCTCCCTTTTCGGTGGCTTCCTATTTCGGGCAGGAGATGATGGGTTGGGAATCTGGGCTTGCAGCAATTCTCAGATTCCAAGCAGGGCCCTCGGAGACTCTCTTGCATACTAGCACGGGAGAACAGAGGGTTTTTGTATGTGTGTGTGTGTGTGTGTTTGTGGAATTCCTGTGCATGGAAACTTTTCCAGGACGAAAGCCTGCCGAAGCCCAAAGGTGGTGCTTGCACTCAGAAACCGTTTCCGTGCCGGGCCTCAGCCACGGGGTTTTTGCAGAAACGCCGCCAGAGAGGGTGCTCCAGAGCACGTGCAGAGTGCTTTTTGCCAATCGACAACCGCAGCTGATCCCCTAGCAGCAAAGGTTGATGGATTCTACAGTTCTACAATATATACCCAAAGGTCCCTCAGAGAGAGAGAGAGAGCACCTGCGACTCTTAATCTCAGAGTCGTGGCTTTGCGTCCGACGTTTGGCAAAAGATTCATGCCTTGAAATCTGTGGGGCTTACTAAACATACATAGGATTCCGCAGTGCTTTTTTTCCTGGGAGGACGCAGGGGTACGCATACCCCTAAACATTTTTTGAATCTTGTACTTCTGTCCATTTACTGTATTTATTTCCCCCGGTTCAAACTATAAAATGGTGATTTTCTTGAGTCAAAATGAGAGTACCCCTAAACATTTTTTTAAGAAAAAAAAGCACTGGGATTATGCTACAGTGGTACCTCGGGTTAAGTACTTAATTTGTTCTGGAGGTCCATTCTTAACCTGAAACTGTTCTTAACCTGAAGCATCACTTTAGCTAATGGGGCCTCCTGCTGCCGCCACACCGCCAGAGCACGATTTCTGTTCTCATCCTGAAGCAAAGTTCTTAACCTGAAGCACTTTTTCTGGGTTAGCGGAGTCTGTAACCTGAAGCGTATGTAACCTGAGGTATCACTGTACTGTACTAACCTTCTTGCTTTTTTAGAAACCCTTCCACCCTTCTCGAACTTTTAATCCTGCTTCAGAAAATCCGAATAATTCCCCCCCCCCAACCAAGGGCAGCAAAAATATAATCACATACATAACAGGCAGCTTGCTGGCCTTCCGTATCCTACAGGGTTGGTCATTTCCTGGGGCAGGGCCATAGCTCAGTGGTTAGAGCATCGTCTTTTGCATGCAAATCTCAGGTTCATCCCCCCCCCCATGGCATCTACTGGAGAGCTACTACCAGTCAGTGTGGTCGAGGCTGAATTCGGTATTCCCCAAATAGGACTCGGTTACAGTGGTACCTCTGATTAAGTAGTTAATTCATTCCGGAGGTCCGTTCCTAACCTGAAATTGTTCTTAACCTGAAACAGACTTTAGCTAAAGGGGCTTCCTGCTGCCACAGGAGAACGATTTCTGTTCTCGTCCTGAAGCAAAGTTCTTAAACCGAGGTACTATTTTTGGGTTAGCAGAGTCTGTAACCTGAAGCGTCTGTAACCTGAAGCGTCTGTAACCTATATAAGGAAGCTCCCTGGTTTTGTTGTTTAGTCGTTTAGTCGTGTCCGACTCTTCGTGACCCCCTGGACCAGAGCACGCCAGGCACTCCTGTCTTCCACTGCCTCCCGCAGTTTGGTCAGACTCATGCTGGTAGCTTCCAGAACACTGTCCCACCACCTCATCCTCTGTCGTCCCCTTCTCCTTGTGCCCTCAAGTCTTTCCCAACATCAGGGTCTTTTCCAGGGAGTCTTCTCTTCTCATGAGGTGGCCAAAGTATTGGAGCCTCAGCTTCAGGATCTGTCCTTCCAGTGAGCACTCAGGGCTGATTTCCTTCAGAATGGAGAGGTTTGATCTTCTTGCAGTCCATGGGACTCTCAGGAGTCTCCTCCACCACCATAATTCAAAAGCATCAATTCTTCGGCGATCAGCCTTCTTTATGGTCCAACTTTCACTTCCATATATCACTACTGGGAAATCCATAGCTTTAACTTCCAGAACACTGTCCAACCATCTCGTCCTCTGTCGTCCCCTTCTCCTTGTGCCCCTCATCTTTCCCAACATCAGGGTCTTTCCCAGGGAGTCCTTGCCTGGACAGATTTCAGAATCTATCCTTCCAGTGAGCACTCAGGGCTGATTTCCTTAAGAATGGATCGGTTTGATCTTCTTGCAGTCCATGGGACTCTCAAGAGTCTCCTCCAGCACCATAATTCAAAAGCATCAATTCGTCGGCGAGCAGGCTAATCTATCCAACCTCTGCTTAAAAACCGGCAAGGAAGGTCCACCGCCTCTCGACAGAGACCTACTATCAAACAGCTCTTACTGTCAGAAAGTTCTTCCTGATATTTAGCCAGAATCTCCTTTCTTGTTCAAGTCCTACCCTCCAGACCCGGAGAAAACAAACTTGTTCCCTCTTCCATATGACAGTCCTTGAGATACAGTGGTACCTCAGGTTACAGACGCTTCTGGTTACAGACTCCGCTAACCCAGAAATGGTACCTCGGGTTGAGAACTTTGCTTCAGGATGAGAACAGAAATCGCATGGTGGCGGCAGCGGGAGGCCCCATTAGCTAAAGTGGTGCTTCAGGTTAAGAACGGACCTCCTGAACGAATTAAGTTCTTAACCCGAGGTACCACTGTATGTGAAGATGGCTCTCATATCTCCTCTCAGTCTCCTCTTTTCCAGGCTAAGCATGCCCAATTCCCTCAACCATTCCTCATCAGGCTTGGTTTCCAGAACCTTGATCATCTTGGTTGCACTCCACTGCCCACCTTCCAGCTTGTCAACATCCTTCTTAAATTTTGGTGCCCAGAATCAGACACAGTATTCCAGGTGTGGTCTGGCCATGGCAGAATAGAGTGGCACTATTACTTCCCTTGTGGGACGCGGGTGGCGCTGTGGTCTAAATCACAGAGCCTAGGGCTTGCCGATCGGAAGGCCGGCGGATCGAATCCCCATGATGGGGTGAGCTCCTGTGGTCCCTGCTCCTGCCAACCTAGCAGTTTGAAAGCAAGTGCAAGTAGATAAATAGGTACCACTCCAGCAGGAAGGTAAACGGCGTTTCCGTGCGCTGCTCTGGTTCGCCAGAAACAGCTTAGTCATTCTGGCCACATGACCTGGAAGCTGTACGCCGGCTCCCTTGGCCAATAAAGCGAGATGAGCGCCGCAACCCCAGAGTTGTCCGCGACTAGACTTAACTGTCAGGAGTCCTTTACCTTTATAACTTCCCTTGATCTCTAGACACTAGACTTCTGTTGATGCCACAGCCTAGAATAGCATTTGCTTTTTTTGCTGCTGCATCACACTGTTGACTCATGTTAAGCTTGTGGTCCACCAAGACCCCTAAATCCTTTTCGCATGAACTGCTAGTAAGCCAAGTGTCCCTTGTCTTATATTTGCACATCTGGTTCTTCCTGCCCAAGTGCAAAACCTTACATTTGTCTCTACTGAAATTCCTTTTATTAGCTCGGGTGGGCCCAGTTCTCCCACATGTTAAGGTCATTTTGCATCCCGATTCTGTCTTCTGCAGCATGAGCTACCCCTCTCCGTTTGGTGCCATTCTCACGACGATAGGAAATTAATGGCACAGAAATGAGCAGAGACTGCAAGCATGTGTTAGGTCTGGAAATGAGCGCCCCCCCCCCCAATAGCATGGTGTTGGAGTGGGGAGCAGGGAGAGGGGGGGGGAGAGAAGGAGGAGGAGGCGAGGAAGACGACGCGAGGGAGCCAAACGGGCACATGGAGAGTGCATGTCCATAGCATGCAGCCTTTTATGGCGTTTTGCAAAGTCTCCGCGGCCCAAGCAACATCTCACACGAGCCCCGGTCGTCGCAGGAACACGCACGGCCGGATCTCCCTGGTAAAGGGGGTAGGGCTATGCCATCTTGTCCACAAAAGGCAGTCTGTGCACCGCCAAGGGGGTGGGATGGCGTGCGTGCTTTGCTGTGGCGGCGGTGTTGAAAAGGAAGCTGCCAGAACAGCCGGCACAACCCTCCCTTGTCCGCTCTCTCCCTTTCTGCTGAAGCTAACACAAAGCTTGCGAGAGACTGCAAGAGAACTGAACAAGGACAACAAATAATACGGCCACCGCGCTGCCCAGAGTCCTCTTTGCAAAGGTGGCTCGCCGTTTTCCAGGAAGTTCCCTTTGCAGTTCCAAAGACTAGAGCCCCTTATTTTAGAAAAAAACACAAAACACAAACAAACATGTAGCCGGGAACTCCTGATTGCTGGCACGTGCTATTGAAACGGTTTTTTATGAGTCTGTAAAATGTCAGCAAGGACTTTTGAGGGCTCCGTTCTGCGCACACATACACAGGCGTGGTTCAGTGCCAGGGCTCCGCTCTGGAATTGTCCAAACAGGAGCAAGATGACACCTAGGCATGTGCAAAGTGCCTCTCTCGCTATTCAGTAATTAGAACCTCCTTTGCATGTAAGTTCTACCCGCCTGGGTTCAGCAGAAAGGGGGGGGGGTGCCTGGATCAAAACACTTGAATTCCAGGCATGCTTGAACTGCAATAACTTTTAGATTGATCCCTGAAGATTCATTATTTGCCATGATATTCCACATTTCTTTCTCCAAGGAGCTCAATGCGTGATGTACACAAATCTCCCCCTCCTCAAGTAATCCCCACTGCAACCTTGTGCGGTAGGCCGGTCTGAGAGAAGACTGGCCCAGGTCCTAGTCTGATACCCAAACTGCTACACCGAACTGACTAACCGCTTTCAAATTTATTCACGCATGGCAGAAGTGGCCACAGGAAGGGGTGAGGGCAGTTCATGGTTTCTTCTTGGCGCACCAATGCGTTCCCCGCAACTTCCAGCTGCAACAGTTCGCAGGGTGCTGATATCCACCAGGAACCGACCCGATTTCCAGAACTAAACCCTAAAAAGGCACGTCACCCTGAATAAGACTGGTATTAAAACCTGCTTCTATTTAAAGAAGAAGAAGACGACAGCATCGTATCCCCAGCTTCTGTACACTTCAAAGGAAAGAAAGGCGAAAATCCCATTACTGTACGTTATTCACAGCTGTTCAAGGCCTGCCGGCCGGCACTCAGACAACAAACAGATCAGAGCAAAGGGAGCTGGAATATCTTGGTTTATCCCCAGCAGGTGAACTGTACGCAGGATACGGTGTGGGCTTTTGGTGTGTTCGACTGCGAGCTCAGCGCCTTGCATTCCCTGCTCTCTCGAATGCTTCTATTTCTATATTTATTTATTTCTGCGGGCAGCTTCTCTGCCGCTCCTGCTGAAACGCAACTCTAAGCAGTTGGCCATGGGGTTAAAGCGCCTTAAATGAAACACCAAATGTGGGGTGGGAAACAAGCTGGGGATTTGCCCGTTCTCTAAAAATGCGACTAGCAACCCAACCAAGAGCCAATAAGCATGAGACGCAAGCACCCGCTGCGTGAAAAACCTGGGAAATTCAAAGTGAAGAACTGCACTGCGGGGGCGGGCTGGACTAGATGACCCTGAGAGGTCCCTTTCGACTCCCAACTCCAAATCTGTGATTCTGAGAGATCGTGCCTCCAGGCATCAGCCACAGTGGGGCTGATGAGAATCAAGGGACATGATGAGCAGGTCCTGAGGCCTGCTCTGGCCTTCCCAGGCAAGGGAAAAAGCCACCTTCGTTGGGCGTGAGTGTGGGGAACCACAAAAATCAAAGGCAGAAATCCAGCCTTCCACACCTCATTCGGGTAATGCTGGTGGTCAACAAAAGAGGTTTAGAGACTATCTCAAGGCAGATCTAAAAAAAATGTAGTATAAACACTGACAACTGGGAAACACTGGCCTGTGAGTGCTCCAGTCCGAGAACAGCCTTTACCAAAGGTGTCGTGGGCCTTGAAGACACTCGAACTCAGGACGCAAGGGAGAAACGTGTGAAGAGGAAGGCATGCTTGGCAAATCCACACCATGATCAACTCCCGCTTGGAAACCAATGTCCCCACTGTGGAAGGACGTGTGGGTCCAGAATTGGCCTCCACAGTTACTTACGGACTCACTGTTAAAACCGTGTTTATGGAAGACAATCTTATCGGCTATGAGGGATCGCCAAAGAAGAAGTGTCATTACACAATAGATTAAATGGTTTTTCAAAAAAAATTATGTTTTAAAAGGGACCCCTGTACAGATGGCACCCAGGGGGAAGATGCCCCGTTTGGTGTAAAGGAGATTCCCATCACAGAATCTGTACAGCTGGAAGGGACTCAAACGGTCATCTAGTCCAACCCCCTGCAATGGAACTAAACGCCTTTCTGGGTGCAATTTGTTGATGTATCTTTTATCAATGCACTTCTCAACCCCACCAGCACCACCAACGAGAGGAAGAAAGGAACCGCAAGCAACCAGCCAGGAAAAGCTTGTCAACCGCAAACGAATTTTTTTCCTTTCGGGGTCTTCAACATGCTATTTCATTTATTACTGGGTTTCGTTTATATTACTCATTCAATTGGCATTCCTCCCTAAAGAGCCTGGGGCAGTATTCTTAAATTTATATCCTGCCTTTCGTCCAAGGAATTAAAACTGGCTTACATAGCTCTCAATTTATCCTCAAAACTACCTTGTGAGGTAGGCTAGGCTGAGAGGACTCAGCTACAATAGTAAAAAAAACACCAGTGTTTTAAATGCATTATAAACATGCAACACCAGATGGTGCTGTAGAGCACGAAACTTTTCTATGAGATTTTACATAGGGGTTTTTTCCCCTTTTGTTGTAACAATTTAATTTATGACTTATTTATAGCTGGGGTTTTTTTCCTGTGTGTAGATCCATCCAGAGAGAGACACTAGCCAATATTTCCCAACAAGCTTCTTGGGCCAAGTTGAGATGTGAACCCTTGACTCCCAAATCCTACTCCAACTCTTTTTAACGTACGCTAGCAGGGGTAGGGGCTAGCCTGTTTTCATAGAATAACAGAGTTGGAAGGGACCCTGAGGGTCATCTAGTCCAACCCCTGCAACGCAGGAATTTGCGACTGTCCCAATGGGGGATCGAAACTGCAACCTTCGGATTATCAGCTCTAACCAGCTGAGCTATCCTGTTGGACCTGATTCACAAGGCTTCGAGGTCCTGGACGGCAGGACGACCACCAGCCTAGGGTGGGAAGTGAGGGGACAGTACAGTGGTGCCCCGCAAGACGAATGCCTCGCAAGACGGAAAACTCGCTAGACGAAAGGGTTTTCCGTTTTTGAGCTGCTTCGCAAGACGAATTTCCCTATGGGCTTGCTTCGCAAGACGAAAACGTCTTGCGAGTGTTCCGATTTTTTCCCGCTCCCCCCTTTTTCTAAGCCGCTAAGCCGCTAATAGCCTTTTAGCTGCTAAGCCGCTAAGCCTTTAATAGCCGCTAATCCGCTAAACTGCTAATAGCGCTAAGCCGCTAATAGGGTTGCTTCGCAAGACGAAAAAACCGCTAGACGAAGAGACTCGCGGAACGGATTATTTTCGTCTTGCGAGTCACCACTGTATCAATAACAGCTCTATACAGAGGCCACTCCTTGCAGGAGGTTCTTAAAAGTATGAGCTGTGGCTCTACTCACTGGCAAACCCAAGGGAGCAAAGATGAGATCACCACAAAGGAGGAGGGAAGCTGTAGAGACAAGAGGGAAACCAAGGCACAGGGGAAAGATCCGTTTGGGGGAGGCGGGGAAAGGAAACAGCACAGAGTGTGCAAAAGCTAACCAGGTTTCTAAATCGGGCAGGGCGGTGAGAGAACAAATCAAGTTTAGATGGACATGGGTGGGTGTGTCACTGCCGAGAATATAGGAGACACTGGTTTTGTAGCCAAATCTGCAAATTGTGTGATTCCAGGGCCTCGGTTTCCCCCCTTCCACAAAACCGGAACAGTAATATGGAATCACTTTATGGGGTTTAACAAACCCATTGAGGAGTGGAGGTCTATCGATGGCTATTGACCATAATAGCTAAGTGGAACATCCAGGAACAGAGGCAGTCTATCACTCTAGCTGGAGACAAGCAACAGGGGGAAAGCCTACAAAAGACCATTGCTAAAGACAGACAAGGCAACTATAGGAGAACATTCAGGAAGCGCAATGTAAAATAGTCACTGGGAGAGAGAGAAAGGGGCCTCAGATTCCAGTATTAAAGGGCAGCTTGTGGGATCTGGGCACAGGTAAAGAAAGCTGATCTAATATGTCCCCCAAAAAAGCCACAAGCCCGTTTTTACTAGCTCTAAGGAGGTTGGCTGTGGCACAACAACAGAAAAAGGAGACTATCTCCCTCTTTTTTTCTTTTACTTTGAAAAGGCTTCCCTGTCTGGCTCAGTGGCGTAGCGTGGGGGGGTGCAGGGGGGGCCGGCCGCACCGGGCGCGACATCTGGGGGTTAGGGTTAGGGGGCGCAAATCCACGGGTTAGGGGGCGCAAATTACTTGCCTTGCCCTGGGTGCTGACAACCCACGCTATGCCACTGGTCTGGCTACCAGGCCAGTGGCTATTTGCAAGCCTGGATAGGAAGGGTTCCAGCAAGGATCTGGCAGACTCACCCCACTGTAAAAACTCCATGATGTATTTCTCCTGGGCCAGGGGCGACGTGCTTAGCTCGTGGTGCACACAGAGCAGAAGGTCTACCAAGGTCTCCAGACCCACAGCGCTCCGGTCGAGGACCAGCTCCTCCAGTTTCTTCAGTCGCACCTCGGCAGCCATGGCGGGGGCGGGGGGCACCCCAGCGGCTGCCGTGTCTCCAGCCACATCCAGGGACGGCTGGCAGGAGCCGCCCTGGCTTGCGTCCTCTATGCCAGGCGGGCACCCCCCTGCCCCATGGGGGGCACAGTCTTCTCCTTCCTGGGCGATCAACCCGGCTTCTAGAAGTCCACAGGGTGGTCCAGAATGGAGAGAGCAGCTTTCTGGCAGCTGCTGGAGACGCGCGTGACTCTTTCTCTCTGTCTCACATTCAGCCTTCTCCCCGCACAAACTTTCCCAGACTTTTTCCTCTCCCAGGCTGTCCGAACTGCCAGTCTTTCTCGCCGGGCACACACGGACTTGTGCGCTCTCGTCCCTCGCGCACGCCACTGTCCCCGTCCTTTATGCTGCCTTGCGCACCGTCGTTCCTCCTTTTCTGTGGTCCGAAAACACACCCACGCTCCTCCCCTGCCCCCACTCTCTCACACGGACAAACACCCCTCGCCCCCTCCCTCTCCCTAGCAGCTCTCCCCTTGAATCACACAAGCGCACCCAACCTTTCCCCCCCTAGCGTCCAGGCCCCACAAACTTGCGAGACCCGGGTCTCCCTTCGCTTTTGCGCACGGCAAAAAGAAACCTTGCGCAAATTTTGGCAGTTGCTCTCCTGAGCCAACTTCCAAAGTCCTGTCTCTCCCTCCGCCTCCCCTGGCTCAGTTTACCCCAGAAAAGCCCCCCCCCCCGTCTCCTGACCACACCCTGCCCTTCCTGCCCAGCCCAGCCCAGCCTGGGATGCCTCTGTGCCAGGGACTTACAGCAGCAGCCGCAGGCGCAAACAACCCCATGCCCATTTAAAGGCCCCAGGAATGGAGTTCGAGGCCAAGAGGCTGGATTCCTCTTTAACCCCTTCTCAGCTCTCTCTCTCTCCTGCTTTCTCTCTCTCTCTCCCTTTCCCCAGCCACAGAGCTCCACTACAGTCTCCCTAGAACCCAGGCTCCATTATAACCTGACAGCTGATGGTGGGGCACAGGGAAGATGGAGCCAGCGTCAGGCAAGGAGGATTACACAGCTTGGCCCTTGATCAGAACCTCTCTACTCCACCTGATTCCCCACCCTGGACCCTGAAAGGTCAAGGAAAGCTCTGTTTTTTTGTGAAAGGCACCCCCAGTTCTTTTGACTGTTCCCTCCCCACAAACTGGGAACACAACTTTCTTCCAAACCGAGTAGGCTCAGAACTGGGCATTCCTGTTAAAACGACTTCCGGTGCCTGGCAAAGATTTTCCCACCCACCCCTTTATTCTTCCAGGAAGAAAGTCTGGTTCTTTAGTTTTAGCTGATTTTTACCTTTCCTGTGCGGTCTTTTCAGTACACCGCTTGGAGAGATTATTTTGGTTTACAGTGGTACCTCGGGTTACAGACGCTTCAGGTTACAGACTCTGCTAACCCAGAAATAGTACCTTGGGTTAATAACTTTGCTTCAGAATAAGAACAGAAATTGTGCAGCGGCGGTGTGATGGCAGTGGGAGGCCCCATTAGCTAAAGTGGTGCTTCAGGTTAAGAACAGTTTCAGGTTAAGAATGGACCTCCAGAACAAAAGTTCTTAACCTGAGGTACAACTGTATAAGCGGTTTGTAGACCGCTTGAACGAATTAGAAATCAAATTCATAAAAACAAGGCTGAAATTCGGGTGTCTCTCCGTCTTCAACCGGCTTCTGGAACACTTGTTCTGATTTCTTTCACCTAAATTTGTAGGGAGATTATTCTTGAATTTAGATACTGCCCTTCTTCAAAAGGCCACAAGCGGTTTACAGCATTTAAATGTAATGAACAGATACAAAACATGTCTATATAATACAAAAATTAAAGCAGTTCTATAAATGCAATTACGAGAAGAAATACCTCAAATTCTCATAACATAAATTGTTACCTACTCATCTCAGGTTAGACGGGGTTATCTATTTACTTCTGATTTGTTGGCAGGTTATACAATGTTGTGTTATCCGGCACTTTCCTGAACATTTCTCTGTCCTTATTAAAAAAAAAAACTATTTTGTTGTTGTTGTTGCAGGTGGGTGGGTGGGGTGTTGATTTTGTTGGCCCCCACCTGAAAACCGTGGCAGTCTGGAAGCCCCCATAGCTCCCAAATGCCACAAGTTCTGATGATACTACAGTTGTGATAAACATCTAGGGCAGGGGTACCCAACACTCTCACCACTGAGCATGCTGGCTGGGAATGATGGGAACTGGAGTCCTTCAGATGACCCCACATCAGCTACCCATAGAGCCACTGAGCGGGTTTAGAGGTGCACCTTATTATTATTATTATTATTATTATTATTATTATTATTATTATTAATACCCCGCCCATCTGGCTGGACTTCCCCAGCCACTCTGGGCGGCTTTCAACAAAATATTAAAATACAGTAATGCATCAAACATTACAAGCTTCCCTAAAGAGGGCTGCCTTCAGATGTCTTCTAAAAGTCTGGTAGTTGTTGTTCTCTTTGACATCTGGTGGGAGGGCGTTCCACAGGGCGGGTGCCACTACCAAGAAGGCCCTCTGCCTGGTTCCCTGTAACTTGACTTCTTGCAATGAGGGAACTGCCAGAAGGCCCTCGGCGCTGGACCTCAGTGTCCGGGTAGAATGGTGGGGGTGGAGACACTCCTTCAGGTATCCTGAGCCGAGGCCGTTTAGGGCTTTCAAGGTCAGCACCTGAATGAATTGTGCTCGGAAACGTACTGGGAGCCAATGTAGGTCTTTCAAGACCGCTGTTATGTGGTCTCGGCGGCCGCCCCCAGTCACCAGTCTAGTGGCCACATTCTGGATTAGTTGTAGTTTCTGGAACACCTTCAAAGGTAGCCCCACATAGAGCGCATTGCAGTAGTTCAAGCGAGAGATAACCAGAGCATGCACCACTCTGGCAAGATAGTCTGCGGGCAGGGAGGGTCTCAGCCTGCATACCGTAAACTCAGCCATATAGCACT